>NC_088690.1:80717222-81967222 GCF_028017835.1 Emys orbicularis | reverse complement strand
AAGGCACTTTTTCAAAGTCAAAGCCTTTTGCCTTAGTAAATGTATCAGTTTCTGATATGTACTGTAGCCAAGAACTACTCAGTTAGGAAAAACAGAGGATCCAGAATCCAATCAGCAGCTCTTTGTTCGTGGGTGGACTCCTGGACATTGGCTGGTGGAGAGAGCTGCACTAACTATCTGGTGAGCTGTGCTCAAGAGGCATCCAGTTGTCACTACCTTTTAGCTTCCCCCCCACCTTATACCAGCTCTGTAGTCTCTATATTCTATATATGAAGTCTTTAATCTGTACAGAGTGCTAAGGTTGCTTCCAAACACTAATCAATTGCATGCCAGTCCCAGTGCTTTGCTTCCACTCTAAGAGAGTGGCATAGAACAAGGGATTATTTCCATCTCTAACATGTGAACTAAACTATACACATTTGTTTAAAGCTAGCCCTATGTAGCCTGTAAAAAACAAATTGCTTTATGCCTTTACGACATATTTAAACTATGAGTTGAGAATTTCTTTTAACATTTATGTTCGTGAAGCCATTATAACATTAACATTCAAATTCCATTGAGAGGACATGACAGCTGTGCAGTCCTATGTGTTGATCGTGGCTTTGTTACATTAAATGGTATTTAGTGTTGTTTTCTTTAAGGAAGAGTGGCACAGAGAAATTGAGAGAGACAGAGAGAATTTTAACCCTGTGCGAGAGGGGGAAAGACATTCCTTCAGAATCTGGAAGGGAAACAAAAACTCTACATCTACAATTGACTTCTGAAAAAACATTGCTGAGGGACTGACGTGTCATCTCAAAGCCTTCAGACACTGCAATACAAAAACCCAGATAGATGTTTTCCCCATATATGCAAGTGGTTGAGAGTATGTAAAAAAAGGTCAGAGTTCTACAATATTTAAAGAAAATGACTGCAAAATGTTGCAGGGACACATTTACCACTCGGCAGATGTGACGGGGCAGTCCCGCCCTGCACTAGCCCCAGCGGCGTCAGACCAGTAGCTTTGACGGAGGAAGTCCCGCCCCGTTTGTACTGGGCATGCTCCAAGTGCTCTGGTAGCATAAAAGGAGGGAACTCAGCTCAGTCTGGGCTGGCGGCCGCAGGGGAAGGACCTAATTGGGAAGCTCCGGTGGAGGACCAGCCAACACTCTTGAAACTGCTGGGAATGGAGGCTTCTACAGGCCGGCACGAACCCCTACTGCAGGAGGAGCCAGGGGAGGTGACAGACCCGGAGACCCGCGGAGAACCTTGGGATTCGTGGGAAACCCCAACTCCCAAGCCGGTAGGAAGCAACCCGTAGGGGGTGATGGACTGGTACCTTGCCCCCAGTGAGCCTCAGTGTGTTTCGGTAGGAACCCCCGCTGAGCCAGTAGTAAGGTCCTACTGCCCTGTAACTAGGGCTCATTCTATGGACTCTGGCCACTAGGCCGTGCTGCCCTGCAATGAGGGGCATAAACCCTCACAGCAGAACAAAGCTGCATTGGCACAAACTGTCTAACCTGTATTTTGTACCCTCATGTTGGTTCTCTCATCTGCTGATACCTTTCTTGGCTTTTATGAAGCATGGCAATCTTGCTCTCTGCAAATTCTTTCCACAGGAAGCTGTGGATGGGGGAGTATTCCCACAAGAATGAGATGATACAAAGTGAATGATTGGTATGAATTTTAAGTGGATTCCCTGTGAAGGTTTGTTTTTAGTCATTAACTCTCATTGTACAGTCATGGTTTTCCATAACCCGGTGTAGTGCCAGATTTCAATCAGTCTATTTGTATCATAGAAATGTTGGACTGGAAGGGATTTCAATAGGTCACTTAGTCCAATCCCATGCATGGAGACAGGATTAAGTATTATCTAAACCATCCCTGAAAGGTGTTTGTTTAACCTGCTCTTAAAAACCTCCAATGACCGAGATTCTACAACCTCCCTAGGTAATTTGTTCCAGTGCTTAACTACCCTTACTTTTAGGTTAGACATTAGAAAAAACTTCCTAGATCTCCCTTGTTGCAATTTAAGCCCATTATTTCTTGTCCTGTCCTCTGTGTTTAAGGAGAATAATTTATCACCCTCTTCTTTATAACAGCCTTTTACGTATTTGAAGATTGTATTCATGACACACACCCCCCCTCCAGATTAAACAAATCCATTTTTTTTGGTCTCTCCTCATAGGTGATATTTTCCAGACCTTTAATCATTTTTGTTATTCTACTCAGGACTTTCTCCAATTTGTCCACATCTTTGCCAAAGTGTGCTGCCCAGAACTAGGCACAGTATTCCAGCTGAGGCCCAATCAGTGCTGAGTAGAGTGTCTTACTTACAACACTTCTCCTAATACATCCCAGAATGAAGTTTGCTTTTTTTCTTTTTGCAACAGTATTACATTGTTGACTCATATTTAATTTGTGATCCACTATAACTCTCAGATTCCTTTCTGCAGTACCCCTTCCTTGGCAGCCATTTCCCATTTTGTATTTATGCAATTGATTATTCCTATTTGTACTTTGCATTTCCCATTATTGACTTTCATCCTATTTATTTCAGACCATTTCTCCAGTTTATCAAGATCAGTTTTATTCTAATTCTGTTTTACAAAGCACTTGCTACCATAGGTGCGGGAACTAGGAGTACGGGGGTGCTGCAGCACCCCCGGGCTCCCAGCTGCCAGCCCCGCATCCAGGGTCTTGGCTGCTGGCCCCATACCCGGGTCCCAGCTGCTGTTCCCTGCCCCGCACCTGGGGCTTTGCTCTTGGCCTCAACTTGGGGGTGGGGTGCGGGGTGGACAGGGGTAAGGAGGCTGGTTTTCAGCACCGGCACTATTAAAAATGTTCCAGTGCCACTGCTTGCTGCCCTTCCCAGCTTGGTATAATCCACAAACTTTATAAGTATAGTCTCTCTATGCCATTATCCAAATCATGTATGAAGATATTGAATAGACTCAGAGCTAGGACAGATCCCTTTGGGACTCCACTCTATATGCCCTTCCAATTTGATTGAGAACCATTGATAACTACTTTCTGAGTACGGTTTTCTATCCATTTGCGCACCCACCAATACAGTGTTCGTCTAGGCCATATTTCCCTAGTTTGTTTATCAGAAGTTCCTCTGAGACAGTATCAAAAGCATTACTAAAGTCAAGGTATATCACATCTACTGCTTCTCCCCCACACACATCCACAAGGCTTGTTACCCTGTCAAAGAAGGGTATTAGGTTGTTTTCACATGGTTTGCTCTTTACAAATCCATGTTGACTGTTACTTATCATGTTATTATATTCTCAGTGCTTACAAATGGATTAATTGATTGTTTGCTGCATTATCTTTCCAGGTACCAAAATTAAACTGACTGGTCTATAATTCCCAGGGTTGTCCTTATTCCTCTTTTGGTAGATAGATACTATATTTTATAGATGGGTACTATATCATCTAAAATTATGTACTGTATTTTAAAACTTTGTCTAATATTATCGGTATTCCACATGCAGAGCGGGGGGGAATGGCATACTGTTCTGGTACAATACTACATTGCTGGATATCATGTATGTACTTTATGCCCAGACCAGGATTCTGTACTTAATTAGATATGCCTAAGTAACTCAGCTGTGTACTATTAGATTATGAGAATGGCACTGTATGCATGGTGCTTTACAGGCTTCCTGCTTGAGAGAAGGTCTCTCCCCTAAGGAACTCAATCCTGAAGTTGAGGGTGCCCAGCAGTTCAAAGCTAGACCTTAAGTTAGATAATTATTGCAGTGAATATTCATAGACCATGTTTGCTTTTTAATTACTAGATCTAGTTAGAAAGAGAAACTCAAGTATTTCAAATGCCTTGCTCCCCACCACCTTTTTAAATTTGAAAAATTTCCACCAGCTCTCTAGAAGAAAACTGGAAATAGAGAAAACTTGACAGTTTTTTCCTTTTCTTCTTTTTAATTTTCACATTTCAAATTTTGAATTTTTTATTCATGTTTTTGAAAATTTGCAATCTGCTCCATTTCTGGTAGAGCCCACAATATGCAGACAGTAGTGGGAGGAGGAAAGGCATACGATATGTAAGCAGACTGGAAAAAGTGATGGTTAGCTGTGTCTTGGCAATAAGTTCTTATGGTCAGGCAGACTCCTTTGCCCATGCATAGCCACCTGACTGAATCATAGAATCATAGAAGATTAGGGTTGGAAGAGACCTCGGGAGGTCATCTAGTCCAAGCCCCGGCTCAAAGCAGGACCAACCCCAACTAAATCATCCCAGCCAAGGCTTTGTCAAGACGGGCCTTAAAAACCTCTAAGGATGGAGATTCCCTGCTTCCCTAGGAAACCCATTCCAGTGCTTCACCACCCTCCTAGTGAAATAGTGTTTCCTAATATCCAACCTAGATCTCCCCCCCACAAGTGCAGCAACCCATTCATATGTATGTAGTTGTGGGATCCTGAGTCTAAGTTAGCAAAGAGTCCCCCCTCTCCCACACTCTTCTCCATAGAGGATATATAAATGTATCCCCATTAGTGTCAGAACATGTCAGTTCTTGCTCCATAGGTATCACCCAAGAAAGTATAATAGACCAAGGTACAGGAATACTTCCTTTGGGGAAAAAGAACAGGAGTACTTGTGGTACCTTAGAGACTAATAAATTTATTTGAGCATAAGCTTTCGTGGGCTAAAACCCACTTCATCGGATGCATGCAGTGGAAAATACAGTAGGAAAATATATATAGATATAGATATATATACACACACAGAGAACATGAAACAATGGGTGTTACCATACACACTATAACGAGAGTGATCAGTTAAGGTTACACTCTCGTTATAGTGTGTATGGTAACACCCATTGTTTCATGTTCTCTGTGTATGTATATATATATATATATATATATATAATCTTCCTACTGTATTTTCCACTGCATGCATCCGATGAAGTGGGTTTTAGCCCACAAAAGCTTATGCTCAAATAAATGTGTTAGTCTCTAAGGTGCCACAAGTACGCCTGTTCTTTTTGCGGATACAGATTAACACGGCTGCTACTCTGAAACCTGACTTTGGGAAAGGGCTGAATTTTCAAGCAAATTAGAATGAATACATAGGGGTGTTTTTATTTGTTTTGTTTACACTTGTAATATTTATTGTCACTTCTCTTTACTGTTTATGGACCAAACAGGGAGAAGATACCTCCGGAGTAGAGATGGGTGGTAGGTGGCAAGGCCACTGAAGATGAATTTGAAGGGATTTGTACTCTTACATTCACAGTTCAGATTTGTTAAGCACCTATGTTTATATTATTTTAGCAATTACGGGATCTGGGAATGCAGTAAATAAAGATTAGTAATTCACTTATGGGGCCACCTTTTCATAGAGAGTAACAACATTTGAATGTACAAGTAGGTGATTGTGAACGTTTCGGCAGAGAATTTTCTACATATTGTGCTTGCATGTGCAGTTAGCCCGTTTGTTTATATAATGCAGTTTGCTTTCCCACTCAGACCTCTCTAGTTCTATTTATTTCTTATAGCTAGATGGACAATGGGGGGTAAAACTTGCCCCTTCTCAGAGCTGAAGACTCTGCCTGCAGCAAAAGCTGGTACAGTGACCAGCAAACCTGGAGCCTGCTCAGGAGGTATTCTCTCTGTCTGCCACAGAACTCATCTCTGCAGAGGTGCAGTGAGGAGACTGGGGAGATGGTGGCCATAGTCTCAGGGAGGAATAGCATCAGCCCCAATGGATCCACAGAATCCCAGCAGTCATTGCCTAGGACAGTGGTTCTTAACCTGGGGTGCACGCACCCCCTGGGGGTGTGAGATGCCCTTTCTGGGGGTGCGAGACATGCCAGATTTTTTTAGAAGGTAAATCATCGAAAACACAAATTAAGCACAGGCACATAAGTACAACTACTTTGTTTCATCAAACCTATGTATTTATTAACATTATAAATTTTTTAACAATTACTGTAATATACAAACAAAAATATATCTAGGTTTAAAGAACTGACCTACTTCAACAATTTTTGATAAGGGGTACGAGAACATATTTTGATTTTTGATAAAGGGTGCAAGAACATATTTTGAGAACCAAAGGGGTGCAGACAGAAGTAGAGGTTAAGAACCACTGGCCTAGGAGGTGCAGATCTGCAGTAGCAGCTATGGAGTGGCTTTGCTGGCGTGAGAGGCAAAATAGATTGCCTATACCCTTCACATCCACCCCCTCCCCACACACATACCCCTATCCATAGTCCAGTTAATCAGGTTGGGCCCTGGAGACAGAACATGTCTCTGAGTGATCACCATGAGTCAGAAATCGCTTATGCACAGTTGCCTGTCTTCTAAAGCATCTCTAATTCTAGCCGGTCTCTTCACAGGTTCTCAAATCCAGTAATCCCTAATATTCCTCACAGAATGTCATGATTCAAGAAAATACTATACAACCAGGAAAATAAACAAGAATGAGAATAATAAATCAATCATTTTGGAAACTCTGAGGCTAATTCTGGTGTATTTATCCATGCTTAATATTTTACTGATTGTAGCAGTGTTTGCTTATTTTATGCAACAGAGTGAAAATTAGACTTCATAAAACCAATTGTTATAGCAGTAAATGCAGTTATTTATTCTGAAAATCCTACCATGTCTAAACATTGCTTCCTGAGCATCATATTAACATATTAGTCAGTTAAATCAATAGAGCAAAAGCTTATTATGTGTTAAAAATATGGGCAACCCTTTTGGTTCATTTCCTCTGAATCTTTTATAATTACATCCGAGATTTAATCTCAGGCTAGTATTCATGAATTTCTTTGTCATATTGGGCTCATATTATAGTGCAGAAAAAGACAATGTTGACTGTGAAATACACAAGAGTGCTTGCTGTTTGAAAGCACACAGTCTCTAGTCTCAATTTTTAACTGTGCATGTGTTGGGGTGAGGAAGGAAGGGTATTTAGTTGTATACTGTGTGTACAGAATTATAATCATTCTTCTCCCTATTTCAATAATCTATTCATGTTTTCTGCACATTAAGTCACAGGAATTGGCAAACAATCCGTCTGCAGTCTCACAATTTTCCGTTAAATCAAAATGATCCCATCTTTTGCAGTTAGTTGCAAGGGTGTAGCACCACACTGGTCAAGTGAAGGTTAAAACTTTGTTCTAGCAGTTGCATTCCAATTAGTCATTAAATAGTCACCATATTATTAACAGCAAACAGTGCAAGGATGTGTGTACAGTTTCTTTCCAGCTCTAGGAGGAAGCCAAGCAGGAGTTAAACTGGAACATGTTCAAGACAGAAGCTCTTTAACACTGATTTATTTATTCCAGCAAAATTCATTGTAAATGGAGTAACGTGATGGATTCTTCACCATTATCATTTGAAATATAGTTATGTAGGAATATGTTGTTTGTAAGATTAAAAACCCAGGGCATATGTAATGTATATATTTACAGCCCAGGGATAGCATAACCATTACTGCAGATGCATCTTGTCTGTACTATGGCTCACAAATGCCATTGTAAAATATGTTAGACATAGAATCATAAAATGTAGGGCTGGAAGAGACCTCCAAAGGTCATCTAGTCCAGCCCCGTGTACTGAGGCAGGACCAAGTAAACCTAGACCAGCACTAACAGGTGTTTGTTTAACCTGTTCTTAAAAACTTCCAGTGACGGGGATTACACAACCTCCCTTGGAAGCCTATTCCATTAGTTAACTATGCTTATTGTTAGAAAAATTTTCCTAATAGCTAACCTCAATCTCCCTTGCTTCAGATTTAGCTGTTTACTTCTTGTTCTACTTTCAGTGGACATGGAGAACTGAACTCTTTATAAAAAAACAAAAAGTCCTTGTGGCACCTTAGAGACTAACACATTTATTTGGGCATAAGCTTTCGTGGGCTAGAACCCACTTCATCAGATGCATGGAGTAGAAAATACAGGAGCAGGTATAAATACATGAAAAGATGTGAGTTGCCTTATTAATTGTGAGGTCAGTCTAACGAGACAATTCAATTGACAGCAGGATACCAAGGGAGGAAAAATAGCTTTTGAAGTGGTAATGAGAGTGGCCCATTTCAGACAGTTGACAAGAAGGTTTGAGTAACAGTAGGGGGAAATTAGTATTGGGGAAATTAGGTTTAGGTTTTGTAATGACCCAACCACTCCCAGTCTTTATTCAGGCCTAATCTGATGATGTCCAATTTGCAAATTAATTCCTAAACCTAATCTCTAAGATGCCACAAGGACTCCTCATTGTTTTTGCTGATACAGACAAACACGGCTACCACTCTGAAACCTGACCTCTTTATAACATCCCTTAACATATTTGAAGACTGTTTTTGCAGTGTTGTTTTAGCCATGTTGGTCCAGGATCTGAGACAGACAAGGTAGGTGAGGAAATATATATTTATTGGACCAACTTCTGCTGGTGAAAGGTACAAGCTTTCAAGCTACACAGGGCTTTTCTTCAGGTCTGGGAAAGAAAGCAGACTGTTTGAGATAAATACAAGTTGGGACAGGTTGTTAAGCAGAAGGGATAAGGCATGTTGGAGGCAGTCACTTCAAATGAAGTGAGCAATTGGGCATTAGATCGTTATGCATAAAAGGTGCAAAGTGAGCAAGGGTAGCAGGTAGTGTGGTGTGTTACAAATTGTTGTAATGAGCCATAAAACCAGTGTCCCTGTTAAGTGCATGTGTTTTGGTGTCTAGCAGAGTTAGGAATTTAAATTCCCAGATTTGCCTTTTGAAGGTGTTTGTCTGGTTTCCCCCACATAGTTGTTATTGGGGCATTTGATGCACTGGATGAGGTACACCACATGTTATGATAAGCATGTGTAGGACTCATGGATCTTGAAAGGTGCTTTGTAGGGGGTATATATCATCATAACCGTGGAAATATGTCTGCAGGTTTTGTATCTGTTGTTCTGGTAGGGTCTGGTCCTACTTTGAGTTGGTGTGTCCTACTCTGTGGGGAACTACTTCTTCTGATGAGCTTGGAGAGGTCTTGGGGTTGTATGAGACAGAACAGGGGCTCTAGAAAAGATTTCTTTTAGGATATGTTCCTCATCAAATATGGGTTGTAATAATTTAATGATACCCCACAGGGGTTCCAGTGTGAGGTGGTAGTTGACAATTAGGAATGTGCAGTCAGTTGGTTCCCTCCCCCTCCCACTCTGTATTAAAGCAGGTTCTGATGTGGCATTTGGGTGGCCCTTCCATGTTATGATCTACTTCTCTGGTGGAGTGTCCTTGTTTAGTGAAGGGAGTTTAGGTGTGTTTAGCTGAGTATCCTGGGCTTTCTCCCTCACCATGACAACATGCATTACATGCAGAGCGACACCCACAAATTCCTAGTCCCAGACTTTCCCCCAGAAATATGCACCTTGTACTGCTCAGTACGCTTCAGAATGGTTGCTTAAGATGGTGATAACTCTTTAACACCTGGCTGGGGTACTTGTGTGTCTTTGTCTCTGAAAAACTGGTTTGGGTCTGCTTTTCTTAAACTTGGAGCATGTTACAGCAATGAAACATAGTAGAATCGTATAACTTCACATACAATGTTGATATACATATTTTACCAGGGCAATAATGTTCAGTAGATTATGCCATTTCAAATGATACCTCACCAAGTATACTTTGTACAAAATGTATCATAGTCTTGTAAAAGCGGTGAACATAATAGTGTAGACTGTGGTGGTAGAGTTTCTCTTGGAGTTGTTTGGGGTATCTTGTTGGATGGTATCTTTAAATTCCTGAATGAATTGTAGAGTGGGATCATCTTTGAGCTCTTGATACTAGGTTGTGTTAGAGGGTTGTCTGTTGGCTTCGTTGATATAGTCATCTCGAGTAAGGACTATGATAGCAGCCCCTTTGACTTCTGGTTTGATCATTATATGGTGGTTGGATTTCCTGGACTGCAATTCCTATCTGTAATTTCCTCTTTGTGGTAGAGAGATTGTGGTGGATGTAATGTTTGTTGAAGATTTCACAAGATTTTTGTTTTTCTGAAGCAATCAATGTAATGACCCAGTGTGTGGCTTTGTCCACTGTGGGGTATCCAGTCAGTTGATTCTATTTTCTTATGATTGTCAGTGGGGATGTGTTGGTTGTGAGTGGTATTGTCTTTGTTATGAAAGGATTCCTAGAGGTGGAGTCAGCGGAACAATTCTTCTAGTTCTCCATATGTTAATACGGTATCTCGTTCTGTGGTGGGGCAGAACTTCAGTCTCTTGGAGAGTACACATACTTCAGTTCCAGTTAGGGGTAGTCTCGACAGGTTGATGATGATGGAGTTTTGTGTAGTGTCCATGTGGTGGGTCATGGTGTCTTGGTTTCTCCCAAGAACTGTTATCAGATGTAGCCACCTGGGCCATTGGTGGTCTGGCCTAGTAGTTAAAACATGAGTTCAGCCTACCGATTAGAGCAGGGTCCACTGTGGACAGAGTCCAAGAATGAGCCATGGGTCAGTACTGGAGGGACAGAAGCTGAATGCCAGAGCTAGAGGGTAAACCCTAGTTGTAAGACAAAGGCAGAGCCAGGGATCGAAACCAGAAGTCCGAAGCTGTAGGGTAACAAGGACAGAAATAGGGCTGGGACAAGGGCAAGCACAGCTTCCCATATGGTACATGCTGCTGATCTTCTGTGGAGGCCAGGCTTATAAGCAGGGTTGCTAAACCAGCAGCCACTCGGGGCTGTGACTACTCTGTCAATTTTAAGGCAGTGCAGCTAGGCTCTTTGGTTAGCAGTATACTTAGTTAGGGAGCAGGCCAGCAGCTGGTTCTAGCTGGTCTGGTCCCTGACATCAGGTTTCTCTTTGGTTGTCTTTTCTCAAGACTAAACATGCCCTTCTTTTTAACCTTTCCTCATAGGTCAGGTTTTCTAAAACTTTCCTCGTTTCTGTTGCTCTCCTCTGGACTCTCTCTAATTTGTCCACATCTTTCATAAAGTGTGGCACCCACAACTATACAGAGTACTCCAGCTGTGGCCTCAGCAGTGCCGAGTAGAGCAGGACAATTACCTCATGTGTCTTACATATAATATTCCAGTTATACACCACAGAACATTACCCCTTTTCACAACTGCATCACATTGCAGACTCGTATTCAATTTGTGATCCACTATCGCCCCTAGATCCTTTTCAGCAGTATTACCACCTAGCCAGTTATTCCCCATTTTGTAGTTAAACATTTGACTTATTTTTCCTTCCTAAGCAAAGTACTTTGCATTTGTCTATTGAATTTCATCTTGTTGATTTCAGACCAATTCTCTAATTTGTCATGGTTGTTTTGAATTCTAATCCTGCCCTTCAAAGTGGTTGCAACCCCTCCCTGCTTGGTGTCACCCACAAATTTTATAAGCCTGCCCTCCACTTCCGTTATCCAAGTCATTAATGAAAATATTGAAGAGCACCAGACCCAAGACAGACCCCTGAGGGAACCCCACTAGATACATCCTCCCAGTTTGACAGCAAACCATTGATAATTACTCTTTGAATACTATCTTTCAACCACTTGGGCACCCACTTTCTAGTAATTTAGTACATTAACCACATTTCCCTAGTTTGCTTAAAAGAATGTCAGGTGGAACTGTATCAAAGTCAAGATATAGCATGTCTACTATCCACTAGGACAGTACCCTCCAAAAGAACTACAAATAGGCTATTTATCAAACAGGCCTTAGAATCCTGGTAGGCTTTTCTATCGTGCTCATGACTGTAGCATCCTAGTGCTTCATAAACATTAATACATTTGTTTTCACAACACCCTTGTGAGGAAAAGGAATAACGTTTTCATAGACTTTCGTAGACTTTAAGGTCAGAAGGGACCATTATGATCATCTAGTCTGACCTCCTGCACAATGCAGGCCACAGAATCTCACCCACCCACTCCTGTATCAAACCTGTGTCTGAGCCATTGAAGTCCTCAAATCATGGTTTAAAGACTTCAAAATGCAGAGAATCTTGCAGCAAATGACCCATGCCCCATGCTGCAGAGGAAGGCGAAAACCCCCCAGGTCCTCTGCCAATCTGCCCTGGAGGAAAATTCCTTCCCGACCCCAAATATGGCAATCAGCTAAACCCTGAGCATGTGGGCAAGACTCACCAGCCAGACACCCAGGAAAGAATTCTCTGTAGTAACTCAGATCCCACCCCATCTAACATCCCATCACAAGCCATTGGGCATATTTACTGCTAATAGTCAAAGACCAATTAATTGCCAAAATTAGGCTATCCCATTATACCTTCCCCTCCATAAACTTATCAAGCTTAGTCTTGAAGCCAGATATGTCTTTTGCCCCCACTACTCCCCTTGGAAGGCTGTTCCAGAACTTCACTCCTCTGATGGTTAGAAACCTTCATCTAATTTCAAGTCTAAACTTCCTGATGGCCAGTTTATATCCATTTGTTCTTGTGTCCACATTGGTACTGAGCTTAAATAATTCCTCTCCCTCCCTGGTATTTATTCCTCTGATATATTTATAGAGGGTAATCATATCTCCCCTCAGCCTTCTTTTGGTTAGGCTAAACAAGCCAAGCTCTTTGAGTCTCCTTTCATAAGACAGGTTTTCCATTCCTAGGATCATCCTAGTAGCCCTTCTCTGTACCTGTTCCAGTTTGAATTCATCCTTATTAAACATGGGAGACCAGAACTGCACACAGTATTCCAGATGAGGTCTCACCAGTGCCTTGTATAATGGTACTAACACCTCCTTATCTCTACTGGAAATACCTCGCCTGATGCATCCCAAGACCGTATTTTCACGGCCATATCACACTGGCGGCTCATAGTCATCCTGTGATCAACCAATACTCCAAGGTCCTTCTCCTGCTCTGTTACTTCCAACTGATGCATCCCCAGCTTATAACAATAATTCTTGTTATTAATCCCTAAATGCATGACCTTGCACTTTTCACTATTAAATTTCATCCTATTACTATTACTCCAGTTTACAAGATCATCCAGATCTTCCTGTATGATATCCCGGTCCTTCTCTGTACTGGCAATACAGAGAGGTTAGTGCCAAAAATATACAGTAGTTTGGGGTGCAAATTTTTAACATGGACAAAATAGCATATTCTTTCCCTGACCTCATTCTGAGATAGAGCTGTACAGTTTTTGCTGATTTTAATTAGGAAAATGCCACCCCAAATGGTTGAAATTTGGCCAGATAGGTTATAAGCAACTGAGAACAGGGTCTTATAGTGGAAAATGTCAGGCAACCTTAACTGTGGGCAAGAGTACCAGTGCCACCTATAAAAGAGTGCTACCTACTGAATTATCTTATCAGTAGTTCTTCCTGCAGTACGTAAGTATTTGCTCACAAAGACCCAATGTGCTTAGGGATGTGAACAGCGGAAGGAGCACAACATGCAGTGATGTAGGTGCACTTTCTAAAGTGAAAACTTTTGTATAGCTGATGCCTTTGTTAAACGCATTCACATCACTACCAGGAATACAGTGCCTCATCTGAAAGCTAAAACCTAATTCTACTCTATGATTCTTTAATAATGAAATTCACAGTCTTTAATAAAAAGTGCATTTGAATGTATTGCCGTTTATAATTCTGTGGTGTGAACACACTGTAAGTGGCTTATGAGTTATTTTAAACAGTGTGCTACTTATTAGAACATTAACACACAGAGGCGTAGCGAGCGCCCTCCGTACCCTCCGACCGGAGGGGGCCCCGCAAGGAAGGGGGCCCCTAAAAGTGGCAAAATAAATACTGCATTCCAGTTTCTGCATTGTAAGGGGCCCCGCCCGGACATATGTTCGGAGGGGGCCACCGTTCGGAGGGGGCCACCTTCTTTGTTGCTACGGCCCTGTTAACACATTAACCCCTTCTATGTCAGGTTCTGCCTGGGTGCTTCGCCTCCTCCATAAGTCATGGAGGAAACCCTATGAAGAGATTTATGGTCCCATCTGCCACATAAAATTGTGTGGTCGCATTTTCTGCTGTCAGTTGTTAGGGATTCTAACACACCTATGCTTTGCTGCAAGGGTGAAAATGTCTTAAAGTAAGCTTGATCATATGCTAAATCACAAACTGAAAGGTCAGAGTTTGCAAGGCAACAATAAATCCTCAGTATAATGTCAGATGTGGCCTTGCACTCAAGTAACCATTTGCTCTTTATGTATCATTTTTTTTAAAAAAAGGCTCCAACTCTTCCCCCCTTTTGTAGGTCACCTCTCATGTTACAGTGAGTGAGAAAAGTGTACAATAATACTTAGTTATGCAACCCTGGTTGATGTCACTAAACAAAGTTATGTATTCTGTTTAATTCAATTAAAATCAGTGCAATTGCTTTAGGTTCATACTGGTGTATCAGAGACCACAGTTTGCATCACTGTTTTGACTGGTACTCATGATGCTTCTGTGAATTTTCATCTGTCCACAAAGTTTAGGGTTACCATATTTCAGCAAGCAAAAAAGAGGATGGGAGGAGCCCCGCCCTAGCCCCGCCCCCATCCTGCCCTAGCCCCGCCCACTCCCTCCCACTTCCTGCCCCCCTCAGAACCCCCAACCCTCCCCCCGCTCCTTGTCCCCTGACTACCCCTCCTGGGACCCCTGCTCTTAACTGCCCTCCAGAACCCCACCCCCCTACCTAAGCCTCCCTGTTCTTTGTCCCCTAACTGCCCCCTCCTGAGACCCTACCCTCTACCCTGACTGCCCAAAACCTTATCCACCCCCCCACCCCCAGAAAACCCCCCTCCAAACTCCCGACCCCCCCCCCCCGCTCTCTGTCTCTTGACTGCCCCCTCCAGAACCTCCCTGCCCCTTCTCCGACCCCCTGGCCCCCTTACCCTGCCGCTCAGACCAGCGTGCCGGGGAGGAGGAGCAGGGGGAGGAGCTCCAGACTGCCGGTGCGAACGGCCGGCTGGTGATCTGCGAGGGAGGGAGGGAGTGCTCTCAGCTGCAGGGGAGAGGAGGGGGAAGCGGAGGAGGGGCTCACTCTGGCTGTCAGAGCCCCATGTAAGTGGCCCCTTACATGGGGGCCGGCTGCCCTGTCAGCCGCACGCGCTCTGCATGGGGGGGGAAGTCCGGACATTTACAAATTCCCCCCGGACGCTATTTTTAACTCTAAAAGCCGGACATGTCCGGGGGAATCCGGACGAATGGTAACCCTAACAAAGTTACCATTGTAACAGGACAAGTATTTTGCTGTTATGAAGAGTTGCTGTTGCAACACGATGAACAGCAGATAGTGATTTGTACTGGAACTACTGTAATCAGGCAACCATTTTAATTATTTCACACAGTGTCTAGGAAATTTCACCTATTTGACTAGAATGCATGTTACTTCACTCGCAGGAGCATAAATGAGCCTCTTAGTGACTGACTGTGAGGCAGACAAAATGGACTCTTCTGGGCAGAATAGTGGTTCTGATCTCTTAGTGGGATTTATAATGGTCTATCTTCATTCATTATTGAATTTGCTACATTATTAAATATTACACATGCTACCTTAAAAGAATATTATGAAGGTTGCAAAGTCAAGCTTTCAAAAGCTAGAAAATTGCAGAATTAAAGTGGACTGAGCAATATTAATGTGTCCCCTTTGTACACAAGCATTGATATAATCTTTATTTACATTATCACATACTAGTTTTCTTCTCATCAGATCTGTCCCCCTTTATCCCACACCCCCATGCTCCCACCCACTGGTTCTTAGTCCCAGTCATCTTGTCCAGCAACACAGTTCATCTCTCCCACTCCAATCCCAGTCTCACCAGACTCTTTTTCTTCCAATCTCCTCCTCCTTTCCTTCTCTCCACGTTCCTTAAGGGGGGAGGGTCACTGAGAGCACAGGAGAGAGAGGCTTCCTGCTCTCAGTTCCATTGTCCAGCTCCAATTTAGCCTCGGGTATCTGGGAGTTGACATTGCAGGGAAAAGTCCAGCTTTGCCCCTGTAGCCCTGGGCTGGAGCATGCCCAGTCACTCTCTGGGGATGGTGCACGTGTAGTCCTGTCACACACAAAAGCTGTGAGGAAATGAAACATGAACAGTTGCTCTGTGGGGATGACACATGCACAGTCTGGTCAGCACTGAGAGATGTGAGGTATGGAGCATGCTCAGTAAAGATGGAATCTTCGGGGATTTTAGCTGCTAAAATCGAAGAAGTTTGAGCATGTGCAAACTGTGATTTTTTTTTCAAAGGCTTATAACTTGGCCAAAAGTGGATGGATTTTCATGGGGATAACACAAGGCCAACCCCTGCCAAATTTCATGTCCCTGCTCCAGAGTATGTGGGCACTAAAGCTTTCCAAAAAAGGTCATCAGCATTTTTAACATAGGCAAAACAATATATTTCCCCCAGTCTCATTTTTTGGAAATGGCTGACATTTTCAGCCTAAGGCAGACACCAAGCATGACGAATTTGAATGCAAACAGTTAAAGTTTGGCAAAGCTATAAGAAACTGAAAAGAGGGTTTTATAATGGATAATGTCAGGTAACCTTAATAGGTAACCAGCCCTGCCCATATTATAGACAGAAGTTAAGAACGCCTACTTGAGACTATTAGCATCTTGCAAGATGTGTCTGTCGTGCTGCCTGGAGTGGCTCATGGCTGTGAGTGCCTATTTCATGGCAGACTGTCAAAAAGAGGGCAGACACCTAAAACTGGTGGTATGTTCTATAATTAGATTTCACTAACCTAGTAATAAATGTGATCTCCTGGATCACTATAACAGTCTTGCCTTGGAATCATAGACTGTCCCCTTAGGCTCTCTGGTTTATCTTGCCACCCAGGCAAGCTGGACTGTGTAATAAATGGTCATATACCAAAATATCACAAAATATTCTTGTTTCTCCCAAGTTTATTCCAAAGACCAGTCACCAATCCTGTATTAAACTAAGTAAAGGTTTATTTACTAGGAAATAGAAATGAGAGAGTTATTTACAGGTTAAAGCAAGCAAGCATATACACACAAATGAGTTTCCATCTATGGTTCCTAAATATGACAGAGATGTCGTAATCTGTCAATTCAAAATGTCTGTCAGGGTGGACCCAGGAGTACGCCTGGGCATCTCTGCCTTAGTTTAGTGTCTCTGGTCCTGTGAGAGTTCAAACAGCAAGGAGATGAAAAATGTTCTTGTGACCCTGTTCTATCTTTTACATTTAGGGTTTGTCTACACTACACAACTTTTAGCCACACAGCCGTGTAGCCAAAAGTCGGGCAGTGTAAACGGTGTTTGTCAGCACTTTTACCGACAAAACACTTCGACCCCCTAGGAGTGGGGTTCACGTTGTTGACAGGAGAGCGCTCCTGCTGACAACGAGCTGTTTACAATGCCACTTGCCGCGTCAAAACTTTTGTCTTTTGGGGGAGTGGGGAATGTGCTTTTTAAAGCACCTGTGAATGACATGGAATACAGATGTTACAAGTGAGAATAATGCATTCAACAACTTACAAGCATTTCATACAGTCTAAGCACTAAATAAATTTTTATAAGACTAAAACCTCTTTTCAACAAAACTCACATAAGGTGAGCTGGTTTGGTTTCCATTTATGAATATGTCCATTCCTAGCTAATGCCAACAGCCTTGGCCAGAGTTTGCACTTGGTTTACCAGTGTCACAGTGTCTTTAACTTCTGCTGAGCTCAGTGGGAGCTAAGGATCATCAGCAGTTGGCAGGTTTAGTAAGGGGAGGAGTAAGGGCCAGCTCTGTGCAAATGGGTAAGTTTGTAAGAAGGAGCTTTTCTGCCCTCCATCCATTGGGCCAGGTACAATCCTAGGAAAAATTCTGATGTAACTGAACAATCAAATTCTGTAGAACACTAATAGGGTTTTGTACTGAAATGGCTCCCATAATCTCTGAAACTGAACAGAGAATAAGATCTTTTCTACAGAAGCTATCAGGGAATTGGGTTGCAGCCAGTCAGTTTTCTAGCATAGCTAAGGGGGTATGTAGAAAGGGCTTTAAACCACCTTTATGTTCCCATGACTCTGAGGTACTGAGTTGTCTCTTGGTGCAAATTAGATCACCATAAAGACGATTGCAATTTATGACAGGTATCAGTAGACTGAAGTCTTTTCAGCATCTGACTATCATCAGGATATAATGGAGAATCAGTCACACCTGCTTGACTGGCTGCCAGTAGAGGGTGGGACCTATGCCACATGAGGATCACAGCTGTAGAATAATCCTGGAGGCTGTTAGAATGTCTCTTGGAAGGTTGCTACTCTTATACGTCATAGAAATGTCCTTGAGAGCTCCAGAAATGCTCCTTACTGCAGCAGGGGGAAGGACCCCCTTTGGGTAACCATTCTTTGAATCAAGAGGAGAGCAGAGCACATGCTGAAGCCCCTTAAGGTGCCATGTACCCATTGCACACTTTGTGGCATATAGGAGGTGTTTCCCCTCCAAACCAGTCCAATACAAGACTGGCTTAATGCCACAGTTTAGCCCTTAATACATGTATCTTACAAGTAAAGCTGTGTATGAAGGTAATTACAAAACATTTCCAAGTTCAAGTTCATCCTTCTTAATTATCTTCACATATAGCCCTATCTGTGAGGGTGCAGTGTGTCTATACTAGTTCAAGATTGGTCTGTTGACATTCAGGTCTGGTACAATAATTCAGATTCCCTTGAACTTTCTATAGACCAAAGAATATATGGAGACCCTTTTGAATTCTCTTTGCTCTATGAACCATAATCTGGTTTGCCGTAATCATAACGAGTTAATACAGAAGCAATACAATGATTGCTATAATCATCCCTCTATCCCACTCTGGGGAAATTTTACAATCTCACTACAGCGCAGAAAATTTCTAAATGAAGTGGACGGCCGTCATTAATAGGAAGTCAGCTTTAACAAGTAAAGTAATCCTCACAATAATCAGAAATGAACTCAGTCCTCTCCACTCTTACATAAAAGCCATTCTGATAGTCTTGTGTGCAAAATCACTGTGTTATTCAAAACATCCTGCCTCGCACTCCTGCGTATTTCTTTGGGTATTCTCGATTTCCACCACCATTAAACAGAGATGTTCCAAAAATGTACTAGGAGCTTGCTCCGAAGCCCATTTAAGTCAATGGAAGTATTTCCATCAATTTACCCCACTAGCTAAGCAATTCTGTTCCTCATTATTGTAGTTTCCAGAGTCTGAAGCCTATCACCAAGAGCTGTAACAGTTATGAGAACACAGCCATTTAATGAACAGTCACCTAGGATCTTAAAAATATAAATAAATAAAAATAAACACATTTTGATGTGATAATCCTGATCCTGTTTAATTCAAAGACAATTTTTCATTGACTTGAATAGGAGCAGGATTGAACTCCTGTTTTATTAGGCTATAAAGCAGTATGTAACAGGACCACTCATGTTGTGGTCTACTGCTGGTCTGTCATTAGTCCTGCTCCACTAAGCTTTGTGTTGCCTGGCAATTAAATGGGGTTATATAGAAACTTAATTTATTTAAATGTGTGCTCTCATTGCATTATTGCTTAGTTCTGGGTTTGTTCTGTGCCTTGGAAAGTGGCCTGAGGTTTTGAGATGTGCTTTCTTTCACATGGTCTATGCCTTTTCCCTGTAATATTTTCAGTGTTGTAATTCTCCACAGAACAATACCATGTTAGCATCCACATTTTTAAATCGCTGCACTTACAGGGCCATGTTCATGCCTAGTGCTAGTGTACTGAATTCACTAGATTTCCATTTGGGATTAATGTGCTCCATGGTGTCTGGAAATAGATGCAATAATCTCTGGTAGATACCTCTACCGGGTTATGAGATTTTATTCAGGGTTGCATTATGTGCATTTTCCTTTTTCCATTTTTAAATATTTAAATAGTCTTAAATATTTACAAAAGATTAAAAAAGGAAAACATATGGCCTTGGCACATTTATATTGCTATAATAACATCTGTATGTACAGAATAAAACATCTCACATAGTTATATATTATATACACCCATGACCCATTCTCCAATGCGTCCAGTTCCATGCACATGTAGGTGACAGTGCTGGCCACAGGGAGCTGGCTGCAGCTCCCCAATTCCCTACTGCTTGGCTCTAACGGAAGCTAGAGCAGCAGGAAGCCTACTCTAAATTCCATTGCTGGCATAAATGAGTTTATGTCAGCAGGGATCAGCTCAGTGAAGCATTGTTCCAGCATGCTTCCTCCTCCCCTTGCTTTGGGGATGGAGGAGTGGCTGATATAGGAGGTGGCTACATCACTTCCTACACCTTTACCCCTGTAGGGAATCTCTCTATTTGGAGAGAATTCTCCAGGGGAAATATCTATCCAGTTCAAGTTCCCACTTTGCACTGTGGATCCCGCCCACAGTGTTTTGTCAACACTTCACACTGGGTGTTAATACTTCATGGAGTTATTCCTAGATCTATCCCTGACTTGCTGTAGTATATTGTGCAGATCATTCTCCATTTACCCAGTTGTGAAGTGGGTATAATTCTTTTGTAACATCTTACTGACGTTAATTAAATGTGTTTAAAGAAACTTGAGGTGTTTGAATAATAAACGTAGCATGTGTTTTTTGTAATATACAGAAATATTACACGCACATACAATCTCAGTGCTTTCATTTTAAAACAACAGCCTCATGGTTTCCAAGAACTGGGGGGGAAATCATGCCCCTTCTATTTTTTTAGTCCATATTTTTCATTGCATTCAATATTGCTCCTGTTTCATCTTAAAGAATATCACTCCGATGTTGAAATGAGTTTTACATAGCCATAGCTTTAGGAGTAATTATAATTACATTTGAATACCCAGGGCTAACAAATAACTTGATTAGCATGGACACTGCATGCTTCAAGTTGATAATTTCTTCATGGGGTTATAAATAGGCATGTGAAAGCTTGAGAAACATATCGTGCAGACATGTGATCTTTAATTTGTTTGGTTTTGTTTAATCTTGAACATTTGCCAAGCTTGCAAACCTGGCAAAAGAGATTGATTAGTATCTACAAAGGATTCCAGAATGAGGAATAATAATTTGGCAGGAAGCAATAATAGTCTTTAATAAATTAAATCTGTTAGACTGTCTCTCATGTCCTGATGGGCATTGTAACTGAAAGGGATGCAGGACAGCATGCCAAGGGTAAGGAAAATGTCACCTGAGAAATGCAGTGAGACAGTGTAGTGGCAGCAGGGGGCAGCTTGCTAACAGCACAATATAGTGCTGAGAGAAATAGGGGATTGTTTGTCATTTGCTGGAGCTTGATCTCAGTGGTGGAAGTTGCTGAAGTGTTCCACCATCTCCACCCAGCTCTGTGCTTAACTGCTGTTGAAATTCCAGATGCGCCTATTCTTCTGCTCAATGTTTTAGTTACACTTTGGGAATATGCATCTGCTGAGTTCTAATATGCTCAGTATAAACAAGTTGGACACACCTGCTTTACTGCTAACATTCAAAGTACAGCCCAAGCTAAACTTCAGATACATCCACCTGGAATGCACCATCTGTGCTGTTGAGAGTACCAGGTATGGTCAGATAGAATGCCTCCACTACACTGCCTAACTTCTGGATACTCCTGGACACACTGAAAGTTTCTTCTTCCTGGTATCATAAGGTAGAATGTTCACAAGTACAGCAGATACATCCTCATGGAATGCCCTTGCTTTCCAGTTTGATTTATGGGTACCTCTGGTTGATGCATATGCTTTGCTGCTAGATGTTCATAGTCATGGAAAGTGGACAGAGATACATCCTGGTGGATCCATGTTCCACAGATGTCCTAACATTCTATTCAATAAATGGAATGTCAATGGAGGAGGCAATCTAGATATGATAGAGGTTAAAGGACCCGTGTGGAAAGAAGTAAAAAATGGGCGGGGAATGCAGTAAGATCTCTTGTTTTGCCAAAGTTAATTCATCCTAGAGGAAGAGAGGAAAATGAGAAAAGCTTCATGAGTCCTTACAAAGGAACAGCTGTAGATGTACAGCTGCATTCTCTCAGCCTAGCATCACCTTTCCGTTCTGTCATACATTGTCAGATGCCTCTGTTTCTCCACAACCAGGGAAGATGTGATTATGGCTTTGAGTTACATAGATACTGCTGGCAGCTGTACGTTGAAGCTGAGTGGTTTGACTTCTTTTGAGATCTTTGAGTTTCAGACAAAGGGACAGAGGAGGATTCCGCTAATGAATACTTCTTACTGTCTACTTTAGATGGTGCCTTTTACTAGGATTGTGCAAAACACACTTGCAGTTTCATTATAAGATGAGCAGAATTGTGATTACCTTCTTTGTTCCATTCTTCTTGACTCTTAACTCTTGATTAGAAGACCTTTTCCATCACCACAATCCTTTTCTCAATAAAAACTAGCTGTGGTTCAATTTTACTCTTGGAAATCTGACCATTTATGTTTACTTAAGAGCATGACTGTCATTTTCTGTAGCATTTCCTGGAATGTACAAAACTCTCATGGCAAGCAGAATGCTAGGTATGTACCACTCACTCCTAATAGATGGAGCCTTGGCACAGAGAATTAAACTAAATAAAAACTACTCTCCACTATTTCCACTGTCCTCCCTGTCCCCAAAGTGTATTTACAGAAAATGGCTCAAGAAAAGAAAGGGCTAGAGTGTCTCAAAATAACCTTATCCTGCTATGAAGCTTGGCTCTTTAATCATATGGAGCAGGACTCACAGCTCTTGTCCATTCATTACTTGTCCTCTCCCCCTTTTAGTGTATTTATGGCATTTCAGTTAAAGATAGCTGAATGCTTCCGATATTCTGAAGCTATCAGTTTAACAAGTAGACTTATGGTCACCCCTTCAATGTACTTAAGTTCATGGCCAGTGTAACACAGCGGCCTGCCCCTTTAAGATCTGCCAGTCCTGTTCAGTTAGTCCTGCTCCATTATACCTGAGTCGGGTGTGAGACTTAAAAGGAGGACAGCCCAGCAGTTGAGGGCTCCCTGAGTCGGGGGTGTAGGGGGCAGAGGAGATCCGCTCCAAATTTCCGACTCCAGGCGGGTGACCTTGGGAGTTGCTGCTCGACAGAGAGTAGAAGGCGGCTGCAGAGAGTTGCAGGCTTCAAGAAAGTGGCAGTGAGTGTGTGTGTGGGGGGGGTTAGTGCAGGAGATATCAGTGGAGGCAAAGACACTGGCCAGGTGGGGCTGGGAGGGGCCTACCAATGCAGGAAAGACTCCAGGCAGGAAGGCCTGGGAGTGGGTTGAAGAAGAGCTCAAGCAGGATGGAAGAACTTTTGTTTGTGTGGACGTTTGTTGGATTTTAGTTTCTCCTGAAACGGAACTGAACTCTGAGAATGACCCAGATATGGTATGGCTTCCATTGTCATAATCACAGAGTGCCTCACAATCTTTCATATATTTATCCTTACAACACCCCTGTGAGGTAAGCAAGAACCATTATTTTCATTTTACAGACAGAGAAATGAGGCACAGAGGGACGACAATCTTGTCTACACTGCACCGCACTGGGGATACGGAGGAGTGAGTTGCAGAGAGCACCAAAGCGTTGTGATCTAACTGCACCCATGTGGCTGCTGCTGACACAAACTAAAAGATACCTAGTTTACATTAATGTAGTCCTGTTTGAAAGAGCACTATGTTACTGTGAACAAGACACCTTTTAGTACGCACCATCAGCATCTACCCAGGACAGTTAAATCGCAACTCAACTCTGCAATTCAGTGCCAACAATCTATGCTGCAGCACAGTGTAGTCATAGCCTTAATGACTGACCCAGTGTCACACAGTCTGCGTCACATCAGGAAAGTGAGGCGGTCAGTTGGGGATAATGCAGGAAATAGGTGTGGGAGTACGCTAGGCCATGACCAATGGATCCAAAACATCACAAGTCCACTAGTTAATCCTCTTCCCTCCCTGCCTGTCTCTCTTAGGATGGGAGGCAGGAGCTGTGGAATCTCTACAGTGCCAGAAGATCATAGCTACAGAGCAATCTAATGTAAAGCCTGGTTATCACATAAGTGGAGGAGCTGGACCTTGGTGATACAGTCTGCTTAGATGCCTCCATCCATTTATTAAAAACAGTTATGCATGCAAGTCCATATGTTTCACTGTATTTATTATATAATGCCCCCAACCAAGATACGTTCCCCATGTACTAGGTACTGACCATACATAGAGCATAATACTGTTAGAAGAGCTCATAATGCAAGTGTATGAGTCAGAGAAAGGAGGTATTGTCCAACTTTAAGGTTGGGAAATTGAGGCACAGAGATTGTGATTTACCTGAGATCACACAGGAAAGTCTGTGGCAGAGGATAGGTATTGAACTCAGATCTCCCAAGCCCCATTGCCTTTACCATAAAACCATTTTTTCTCTCATTCTGCAACCTGAAAAAAATACACACTTCATCAACTTGAAAAAGAAAAAGAAAGGAAGACCAAGCAGTCCATTTTGAAAAAAATATAAATATATTGGAATAATTTAGGATCTAGATTGTGCACTAAGAACGTACTTTGTTCCATGGCTGCATTAAGGAAAAATAAGCACAGGAAGCTTACTCCCAGATGGAATATTACTCATGGAGTCATATTATCCTTTGGGAGTGTTAAAGATCTGCCGTGACTGGCATTTCCAGGCTAACGCAGTACGATGAGCTTACTCTGCTGCCAGTTTTACATTTACAATTTATTACTGGAGTGCCTTGCTGCAACTACATTGAGATACTTCCTAGGAAAAGTGTAACTCCGCTCCTATATTAATTCCCACAGAAATTCCCACTATCTGTGGTCAGGCAAAGGTATCTCAAACACCTGGTTCACTTCCTGACACACAGAACCACCATGCTAATATCAGATGTTTGGATTTGCTTGTAACTCAGTACATTTATCATAAGGAGTGTGAAATGTGGTAATACATGTGATAGCCTCCATCTCAGCCAACTCGCCGGAGGGGATCCGGGGGGACACACTATAGGCAGCCATGGCAGTAGTACCCGCTGGGTCGGGGTCAAAGGCAGGAGTCGAGTAGTTATCAAGCCACATCAGGAAACAGGGTTAAGCCACACCAAGGTTGAAGGGAGGAGTCCGGAGCAAGACCGGACCAAAGATGGGGTCTATAGCAGTAGCAAGCCAAAGTCCGCACTGTTGCTCAGAAAGCTCTCTGGCATGACTTCCTGGTCTAAATAGTTGGTGTAAACCGGCCAGGGATCTTCAGGATTCTGTTGCTTTGTCATCTTTGGTCAGTACTTCCTGTGGTGCCTAATACTCTAGTAGCTGTTGGGAACAGCTCCAGTGGTGATATGGAGGTGTCAGTCATGCAGGGCTCCACAACCCCAGGCACTAGACCTGTGGATCCTTATGCAGACTTTCTAGCTTAGAGCTGAGAGACCTAGATCCTCGGGGTGTGGGAATGGGTAACACACTCAAGAGTAGGTTACACCTGGATTTTGGAAAAGGACTTACTATAATATGGCCTGCCCAATTGGAGACTATTGACTTCAGTGGGCTTCAGATCAGGCCTGAAGAGAGGACCTTTTTTCTTTCAGTGACCCTGTTGAGTGTGGTGGCTTTTTTTTGTTTGTTTGTTTGGTTGGTTTTGTTTTAAGAGGTAACAAATGTCTCACAGCCTCTCATTTTCAGTAGAAATGGTTTTACTAGCCTGATGTGTCATAAGTCATTCTGCTTGTAGAAATCTTACTCTCTCTCGTGAATAGCCTTAAAATACAAGTGTGGTAGTCCATATTTTGGATTTTTGTAAGAATTATCATTTTGTTCACTTGTATTGCAAACAACATAATTTTTTAAACAAAAATCTGACACTATCTCTTCAACAGGTGCACATCTTATACATATAAATAAAGCTGTATCAAACCACTCCTTTTGTTTTGAATTAATAATAGTGCTGGTGACAAGTGACAGATTGACACTCAGGACATTCACATGCTGTGTTAATCCACTGAACATCATGGGTAGGAAGAATAAAAGTTTTTCCACACTGTCCCACTGCTATGTTTGAGTTCTGACCTGGAGGAACCCCTTCTCGTGGTTGAAGGGTAATCCATCTGCTTCTATTGAGATACTATAGAAGTCAATGAAAACTTTCCTAATGTACCTGTTTGTCATTGAAGGACTTGTAGTGTTTGTAGTGTTCTGACTTGTGAATCTTACTTTTCAAAGTCACGTGAAAACATTAAAAATAAACAATGGAACGCTGAACAATTCCCAGGGGGTGGTGAATAATTCCCTCTTAGATATTTATGAACTTCTCCAAAAGAATGAGCAGCTTTCTTAAGCCTCCTATATGTGCTCTTAAATTTTGGAGGAGTGTTTGATTTACAGTATTGAAGATTATGGCAGTAGTACCCAGAGATAGAAGTGATAGTTCAACTTCTTAAAATGTTATATATAATTATTAGCTGTGTTAGAGGATTAGTCATCTAAATGATCAAGTTGGACCAGACACATATAGACTAATTGGATACCCCCTCAGCAGTATGGTGTGGCCTGCCTGGTGTGGGTTTTTTGAACCGCAGGAAGGATTAACCTTTATTGTATTTTGTTTAACTTAGCAATTTAAATAGCCATCCCTTTTCTAGTAGGGCTGTTTTTTCAACCTTCACTTTTTTACGTGGCTCAAGTTTTTATGAACTATTTTTAATATATAGTGAATTCCAACAGGAGTTAAGCCTCAAAACTTACACTGGGATAAGAAAAAATAAAACATAATGATTTGACAGTTGAAATAAAAGGGAGTAATAATTCTAAATAGTGCTATAATGCCCAGCATTTGAACTCAATATTTTTTGAACTACAAGGCAGAGCTTTTATCCATTCTTCTACAAAGCTTTTGGTTAGCACCAAAGCATCTGCCTACCTTTTCAAAGCTATTGAGTTCAAATCAACTTGGGGTTAGGATCGTTATTAACAAATCTTCATACTTTTATTGTTAGTGTCAAATGAGTCACTACATTCCCCACGCTTAATTATCTTTTTCCTTTATCTCCAACACCTTTGCAGTTAACTGAAGCATTTACACAACTTGCTTTGCGGAGAAATTAAGTATAGAACCTCATTCTTCTCTTACTGGTTTTACCCCATTAACTTCAGTTGAGTTGCTCCAGTCTTATTCTGCCTTAAACAAGATTGGAATTCAGGCTTCAGTTTGAAGTCTTTAATAGATATGGGCATTAAAATCTACATTGGCATTTGGGCCAAGCTGCAGGGATGGGGCTGAAGGCGAAATCAGGACTAGAGCTTGGATTTAAAGGCAGTGAGAACTGTGAGATTTCAGCCACATATGGCAGATATCTTATATATAGCAAATGAGTTTATCAAACTTAAGTCACTTAATGGTAGATATCTCCAAAGACCTTAATATAAATTAATATGCAAATGTTGGCATGATAAAAGAAGAGTTCAATTCATTGTGTAGTTTGTGACAAAAGTTTATAGAACAGACAGGTAAAATTTGAGGTTATGAAGCTCAACTTTCATTCACTTTGTTCTTTGATCCACAGTAGCCTTCCCCCATTCCATTTCTGTTCACCTGCCACACCATCACCTAGTTAAGTTCCTTGGCTCCCACAACAGCCAATTCTTCTCCCGTTGCTTTAATTCTTTACAACACACCATTACTCAAAGCCTCTGCTCTTTTGGCCCACTCTGATTTTACCTTCTCCTGTAACCTGCATGTCTTCAACATTCGCTGCACCTTTAATTTTGGTTGAGATAGCATTTGGCTACAACAGATATAGTTTAAAAAACTGACAGGAAGAAATTTCCTGTATATGGTTGCAGACTATATTTTTTATGGTGGGCAGCAGAATTGGCGGTGTTTTAGAGCATCAGATATGCTACACTCACAGACCAGAAATTAGATGAGATGGGCAGATGGTCTGATCTAATCTGACAAATCCTCTGTTCTATTGCACTCTAGGATATCTCACCTGGACTAAAGTAATGACTATATTTGGATCATTATTGGATGAAAAATGCAGGACGTGTGTTTTTTTCTCTTTCAAGACAGCATGCTCTCCCTTAAGAGACTATTAACACCTTCTAATAGCCTGAGCAGTTTATCATTATGCATTAGAAATTTTGCTCCAGTTTTTCTAATCTGGATACACCAAGGGCTACATTATCTCCCCCTTCCAGGATGCACTAGAGAAGGGGAAAATATGAAAGCAAGTATTTCTTTCCACTAGTGTACCCACGGAGAGGGAGCCATTATCTGGTAAGCAGTGTGTGTTCAGGAAGTGTGGCTCAGGCTGTGACCCCATACACTAGAATGCCTGCAAGCGGATGTGGGTGCAGACTACAGGGATAGCAAGGCATATTTTTCAGCTCATTCCCACCACCGTCTAGGAGGCATTATGTTTTCCAGTAAACTCCAAACACCTGTGCTGTGGTGGTGTGTGTCTTCTCTCTCCCCGGTGTGGCTCAGCCTTGCAGGAGGCATAATTGGGCCCTGGTTCAAAGCCTTAACAAGGGTAACATTATTAACTAGTTTTAGTACTTGAGTAGTTTTGAGAAATAAAGTTCAAAGGCCATATTCTCAGAGAGAGGTACCCAAGCTGTGCCTGTGAATCTGGAGTTTGTGCCAGCAGGGAGGCCATTTGATTTTCTACATATCATCGTTTTTCTGTGTGTGCAACACCTGTTTCCACGTGCCTCAGCAGGATTTGACACAATGCATATGTGCAAATTTTGCAGACAAAATGTAAAGGCCCAGCTTTGAAAAAAAAAGATGTCCCGAAGTATATGGCAGCTTTCAAGAGAAATCAATGCATTTGGCCTAGTGTCCGTTGCTTGATTTATAAGAAGCTAATCTGGATATGATAACTACAACTGATTATAATCCCAGCAGAATGCAATGGGATGTCACAAAGAGGGCAGACGTTGTTAGAATTTGCTGGTGAAGGCTGCAGTGTGTCTTTTGGAGCTAGAAATTGAAAGAAGCAGGTGAAAGCCCATGTCAGAATTGACTATCTAATCTCTCTGTATAGAAGTTCCCTCTGGCTCTATGCCTAGGCTCTGGCTACATGCCTCATATTTCTCATAGGATTTGCACAAGTAGTTTTACCTAGTTTAGTTTTTCTTTCTTCTACATATTTATTGAGAAGACTAAACCTCAGTTATACTCTGGAGCATACCTGAAGTACTTTTTGGAGCCAGACTGTGGTGTAGACCATGACTGCATCTTGAAGCTGCTCTGGGGAGTGGTACTTTTGTCTATGCCAGAGAGCTCAGCTGAGGGTTGTGAATCATCTACCAACAATTACAATGCACATATACTTTATCTGCCCCACTGAGGCAGAGGACTATCAAAGCATCCAAAAGCATATAAAATCAGCTGCACCTGAAGTCAACGGTATTCCACCAGGGTGAATATTGTTCATTTGGCCTTGATCTGAGATATTCAGAGACATTGAATTAGACTGTGCTCCTGTGGATAGTATGGCTGGGTTCATTTCCTTGCTCAGCCACAGAGGTCCTATGTGACCTGGGGCAAATCACATAGGACTAGATTTACAAAGATATTTAGGCACCTAAAGAGACAGATAGGTGCCTAGGGGGATTTTTCAAAAATATCTAAGCAGGTTAGGTGACTAACTCCCATTGGAACTAAGTGCCTAATCTATTTAGGAGATGCATAAATTGCACTAAATACACATTTTACTCTTTAGGTGCCTAAATTCCTTTGAAAATCTGGCTCTTACAGATCCCCATCTGTAAAGGAGAGATAGCACTACCTTCCAGGGGTGCTGTGAGGATAAAATCTATTCAGAATTCTGAGGAGCTCCTACAGTGCTGTGATGAGGACTAGGTAAAAAAAATCTACATTAAAAACAGTTACATGTTCACTACGTGGGTAAGAGTTGAGTAATCCCCATTGAAGTCAATGGACATCGTTCCATTTTTTCAATGGATATTGGATCAGTCCTCATGTGGCAATCAGTTGGCTACAGTGCTATTGCTTGAAGTTACATGTTCTCAGATAAATATTATTCTTGGAGATAAAATAGAAACAGGCTGGGACTGGTGGACATTGGGAGGACTGAGAAAGAGATGAATCTAATTCAGAGAATATCTACATGCCATGCTAGTCTAAAAGGAAGTAGAAGATCTTCACTGATTAGTAGGATGGGAAAGAAGTTGCTCCGCATGAGTAGCATTCAGTGATCCTCAGAATGAAACCATGGAGAACTGCTGTTCACTTTCCGATGGTGGCATTCAATAGCAAGTCAACTCCATATCCCTTTGCAAAAATCTTCATTTAGCATCTGGAAGCTATTCAGATACTCCATCACGCATACCTTTTCAAGAGAATTCATGAGTTCTGTCTTAGTTCAGCTTTAACTCTCACTCGATTTGCCAGACCTATTCATTTTGTAAAACACTCTCGGCATTAGCTTTATCTTAATGAAAAAGGAAAGGCACAGTAGAATTATTCAAATTCTGCTACCTACAATCCATATTAATAAATCTTTCGACTGCAAAAGCAATCTCCAGTCATTCAGGAATAGCCTGGAACCATTAAAAAGTGATGCATAGCCAAAGAAATAAGTCATATATATTTGAAAAGTACTTTAACCTGCAGTGCTGCAAAATAAAAAAGATGACCTTGGTGAACAACTTTATTGTCTAGCAAAAGGGGAAGAAAGCCATCAAAGATGGAAACATGATCTGGAAGTTGATGCAGGTGGAAATAGAGGGTTTAAGAATGTACACTACTGATATATGCCATTGGGATGTTGTCACAGGGTAACTCTGGTCCTTTAAGAGGGAGCTGGGCCAGTGCACCTGTGACTTGTCAGCTGACTCCAATTGGGCTTTTAGAGAGCAGCTGGGCCTGAGAGGAGGCAAAGAAACCAGGTGAGTCAGAGCTGACTGGGTCAGACAGGAGAGGCGCATGTGAGAACTGCCTCAGATTAGGAGACTGAAGGAGGTCCCTGGAGGAAGCTGTAGCTGGAGGAAGGCTGAAGGCAGGGAAGCAACAATCGGAGTTTGTAGGCTGTCCTCCCCAAGCCACAGAGCCAGGGCTGGAGTGGGCAGAAGGCCAGAGACTAGCACAGGGAAGTGCCTGCTGACTGCTAAGCTAGAGAGACAAAGCTGAGGCTGGAGAGGGCTAAAGGTAGAGGAGCAGTAGATGGGCTTACCTGCTGATGTCTCTGTGCTGGCTTGCTGGACCAAGGGGAACAGTGAGAGGGCCAGGGGCAGTGACAGATGCTCCCTGGTAAGGATGATCTCCCAGCAGAGAGGCTGTGCGGGCTCCTGCTGGGAAGAGTGGGTTTTACTCCAGCTAGAGGGCTGGGGTGGCTGTCCTGGTGGAAGGACAGGAAAAGACTAAAAAGGAGCCCAGGTATGGCGAAAGACACCAGAGTATGGTATGTGGAGCACTGAGGGACTAAGATGACCTAGCATATTGAGGACTATATGAACTAGGGGTGATAAATAGACTGTGTTGGGACTTATATTTGGGACATTTTGCACTGTCTTTATAATAAACAGGCCCCAAGGAGGGATATTATTGAGGGAAGAAAGCCTAGTGTGAAGTTACTGGGGACTCTGAAGAAGAGGTAGGCATACGTGATGTGCTGTGGCCTGTTGCACGATGACGCACCAGGAAGGGGCTGCCTTTTCCCAGGTGTCTCAATAGGATGTTGAGCATGGGTCTCAATGGTGCTGAGACTTCGGGTACATAGCATCTTGTTGGAGTTGCTCAACATTTTATAGGCCCCATTTTTATGCATCATGAAAAGGTACTGTAGCTTCCTTTGGAAACCCATTGCACATATATATATATATATTCACAAAAAATGTGAATGAATTATTTGAAGTGAGACATGGGATTCTTTGCCATCTAACCTGTGACAAAGTTCCACCTTCATAGAGAGTGGAGATGGAACGCTCCTATTCGGTCACCTAGCACACTCCAAAACCCACCAAAGTAGCACTGATACCTCCAATATATTTGTGAGTGCCTTCTCCAGTCTCATTTTCAATGATTCTTCTAATAGGGCATCCACTACTTCCCTTGGAGAAACTCCCATAGGCTCATACACTTGTGATTAGAAAAGCCTCCTGATATCTCTGTGAAAAGATGTATTCTTTGAAGATACTATTTACTGCTAGCTTGGTGATTGGTGTGGAACAATCAGAGTAGAAAGCTGGTTGAGCCTCTTAATGGATTCATCTAACACTTTCTCTTTTACAAAGCCCTAAGTTCAGACCCTGACATAGGTCAAAAGTGACCAGGACATCAGTGATTTCACTTTCCTTCCTCTCTGTATTGCTAGGATTATAGGTACTGTACCTAGCCACAATATGCTGAGATAATTCAGTTCCCTTAACCACAGCCTTTAGTGGGCATTAAAATTCAACTGACCTTCAGACTTAATGCAGATACTTAGTGTTTGTTAGTTTTAGGTCCAAATTGCCCTGGTTTTTACCTGATGACTCATGAAGTCAGAAGGACAGCATGGACTAATTCAGAGTAGAGTTTGCCATCTAATTTTTAAGTAGTATCATGTCAACATTTCTTTTAATTGATCCCAAGATCTTTGAAAGCCCTGACCTGTGCCTCTTCCTATGGCTATGTTACAATTTCAAGTGTGTTTTCTACTGTTCAGTCTGAACATATTCATCAGAACCTAACATTCTCTCTTGCTCTCATTAGAGCGTTTTTAAAGAATTCACATTTAAAAGACTAAAAATCATTAAACAGGGGCCCTCATGACTCTGATGGCTGATAGCATGTGTGTAAATATTAAGCAACAGTGCTTTGTGGTAAGATTGAAATGATAATGAAAAATGTAGGCCTCTGGGGTCAGGCATAGCTTGTAATGTATAAAATCTTGGACCCAGATTCAGCAAAGCACTTAAGGATGGGCATAAGTGCATTGCTCAATAAGAGCCCAAGTGAACACAGCCCATATCTTTGGGTCCTGAATACTTTCACTCCAACCTGTTGATACTCAGTAAACGGTCTTCATGTTTCTTTAATGACTGTATGGTACTAACACTACTAGCCTCTTACATCCAAGGATCTCAAAGCACTTCCCAACATGTGGGTTTTCATGATATTGCAATAAAGACACTCTAGCCCCTGTCTACAGCACCACTTACACTGTTGTTCACCGTTTCTGGAAAAGCAGACACAACATTTTCCATTTTTCGGTAAGCAAGTTTCAAACAGGTTTGATCAAGTGTAAGCATCGTGGCAGCACGGATATAGAGATGGAAAACAAGCTAGCAGAGGAGTTGGTTCTGGCTAAATTATGCTACTTGTCTTTTATACATTAACTCAGAGGTGGGCAAACTATGTCCCTCCTGCCCAGCCCCTGAGCTCCTGGCCCGGTAGGCTTCCCCCAGCCCCTCCCCTGCTGTTCCCCCTCCCCCACAGCCTCAGCTCACTGCGCCGCTGGTGCAATGCTCTGGGCAGCCAGGCAGTGCAGCTGCAGACCTGCGGCGTGAGCCGGTGCTCTGGGCGGCGTGGCTGTAGCGCCACCAGCCACCGGTGCTCCAGGCAGCGTGGTAAGGAGGCAGGGAGCGGGCGGCAGGGGGGGTTGGATAGAGGGCAAGGGAGTTCAGGGTGGTGGTCAGGGGGCGGGAGTGTGGACAGGGCCGGCTCCAGCATTTCTGCCGCCCCAAGCAAAAAAAAAAAAAAAAAAAAAGCCGCGATCGGCGGCGGCAGTTCAGCGGCAGGTCCTTCGCTCCTAGAGGGAGTGAGGGACCTGCCGCCCCCGAATTGCCGCAGGTGCCGCCCCTCTCCCTTGGCCGCCCCAAGCACCTGCTTGTTAAGCTGGTGCCTGGAGCCGGCCCTGAGTGTGGATAGGGGTTGGGGTGGTCAGAGGGCAGGGAACAGGGGTGGTTGAATGGGGGCAAGGGTCCCGGGGGGGCAGTCAGGAAGGAGAGGGGGGGTTGGATGGGGTGGCAGGGGGCAGTCAGGGCGGGGGGGTGGGGAGCGTTCATGGGACAGGGAGCAGAGGGTGGTGGATTGGGCAGGAGTCCTGGGGGGACCGTCAGGGGGCGAGAAGCAGGGGGGAGTCGGATAGGGGTTGGGGGCTGGGCCATGCCTGGCTGTTTGGGGAGGCACAGCCTCCCCTAACCAGTCCGCCATTCAATTTTGGAAACCCGATGTGGCCCTCAGGCCAAAATGTTTGCCCGCCCCTGCATTAACTGTTGCCTTCCACTTCATCCCTGCTCTATAAGGCAAAGTTCCAAAAGGTTTATGATCAGACACAATGGCATCTAAACAGATGGTCCACAAGAGAGGTAGGCTATGAGCTGAAGATCTGTGGCGTTTCCAAATGGCAAGCTGCCTGGGGTTTATGTACCTGTGTTTTAAGAAATATGACCATGCTCCTAGCAGGTTTTCAAGACCTAGTTCAAGCCCTGAGCCATTGCTGACCTAAATGAAGCTGTACCATAGCTGTAGAATGAATACAAAGATTTCTAATGTGGACAAGTCTAAAAAAGAAGAATCCTTGACCATGCTTGGGAAACCCAGACTGTTAAGGGTATCAAATGTATACTCTGTGAATGCAATCCCATGAATGGCTCCAGCAACAGACACAGGTATGTTCCTCTAACTAAATTTAATGCAAAGTCTGCGCAACTACTACATGCACTTTCAAGTTAAACATTTGAGAGCAGTCACTGTTCACACCCCTTTTGTGCTTGCTTTCCCCAAATCTAGTGTAAGAGTTTTCCAGCAGAAATTTTAAATGAAACAAAAATTTAAACAAATATTGCAGAATTTTCACGGGAGGAACACTTTAAATTCATAAATGCAAGTATCTGGACTTGAAACCTTATTCTAATAGCTATGTCCAACCAATAAAGAAAAAAATGGTGCATGTGACCTGTTCCTCTACTCAAACAACTTGTATTTTTGATGTTAAATACTCTCACAAACTGCTAAGGATCAAGAATCATTTAAAAACAAATGATTAACTGAATTTCTTGAATTGAGAAATTTGAAATCTGTTTATGCATAGTTTGTGAACAAAAAACAAACAAGCAAGCAAAAAAAAAAAAACCCCACAAAACTTCACCAAATAAATGTTTAATTTTTTCACCCAGGTCCGTGACAGATAAAGATTGATTTGTAAAGACAGCCTGCTAGAATAGCTTAGCTCACACTAGTGGGCAAGAACAGTGTGTGGGTCTCTCAGGGAGTAAAAACTAAATAAATACTGACTGTCTACAGGTTGTCCCAGGTGATTGGGTGCCTTATTTTTGAGATTCCTATCTATTTTGATAGCTAAACACTGAGGCACCCAAAATTACTGGACACTTGGCAATGTTGTCCTTAACTTCTCTTAACCCTCAGTTATCCAGTATGTAAAATGGGCACATGCTATAGAGCATTTTGAGATCTGTACACTGCACTGCCTTTCATCTGCTTGCTTGGGGTAGATTGTGCCCTCCTTAGTACTCAGAAATCAGTGATGTTACTCATAGTTAAAGCTCAGTGATTTTTTTTTTTTTTTGACAAATAGTTTATTTGAAGAAAAATGCAGTTTCAGTCAACCCAAAACCATTTGTGAATTTGGCCATTCACAAAATGGTCTGAGGTGGAGGTAGTGATGCTGCTTTCCCCTCCATATCAAATTTAGCTCAATCATTAGGGTACTCACCTGGGAGGTGGGAGACCAAGTTTGAACCCCCCCCTCTAGAACAGACCCAAAACGGACTTTTTCGATTCACCAATAATTTGGGGAAATTTCAGTTTCAGTTTGACCCTAACCCTTCTCCCCCCCTGTTTTTCAGACCTGCAACTGAACTGAAAAATCAATTATTTGCCCATCTGTACTTACAATGGCTCTGTCTATAGACTGGGCTTCACTCAGTATGAGTGAGGGAACCACAAATAGGCCCTTGGGTAGCTGGTAAGCTGCTTCCTTTAAATGACTAGCTCTCACGTTTTGTCAGGGAGCTATAGGTAAACCCTGCCCTGCTTTGTCATCTTCTAATAATGCTCTATCCCACCCTTTTCTGATTCTGTCTTTCTCTCATTAGCATGTTGGGGTGAAAAGAAGGTCAGGTAGTAATAAAGAGCTAACCGCTTTGGAATTGCTATGTCAACAAGGAGAATGAGGTTAGTTCTGAGTGCTCAGTATTTTATATGCTGTCAGTCAGTAAAGTACCTTGGGAATGATGGAGTGAGCTTTGCATCAGCACAGAGCAGGCATGTGAATCCTGTTTAATGCTGTGACTTGTCATTTTAATGACGTAGGCTTAGGGGTGATCAGCTGCATGAGAGTCCATAACACATTGTTGTTTTTAAATACCTCTAGTTCCATTCTGCTGTGTAATTGCCAAACAAGGTATAGTCTGTAACACTGTCTCTGGCACTGATATGGGATAAATTCAATGTCTATTCCAGGGGTAGGCAACCTATGGCACACGTGCTGATTTTCAGTGGCATTCACACTGCCCGGGTCCTGGCCACCAGTCCGGGGGCCTCTGCATGTTAATTTAATTTTAAATATCCGAGTCAATGGGTGTCAAAGTTAAAAAGCTTCTATATGGAATTACGATTTTAACTGTAGGCATCAAGGTTTGACAAATGTTGGCTGCTATTAGAATAATGGAAACTATGAGCTTTGAGCTCTAAAACATACAGAGACAATTCTAACTCCATAGTTCTGGTGTTAGCAGAGAGGGTGATGTTCCTAACCTCTGTTGCCAGAAGCTGGGAATGGGCGACAGGGGATGGATCACTTCATGATTGCATATTCTGTTAATTCTCTCTGAAGCAACTGGCACTGGCCACTGTCGGAAGACAGGATACTGGGCTAGATGGACCTTTGTTCTGACTCAGTATGGCCCTTCTTATGTTCTTATGACTAACTCTTTGAGCCTATGATAACTCTGGAATAAGTAGAATATGAATTACAGTAACTCCTCACTTAAAGTCGTCCCAGTCAACATTGTTTCGTTGTTATGATGCTGATCAATTAGAGAACGTGCTCGTTTAAAGTTGCGCAATGCTCCCTTATAATGGTCGCTTGGCAGCTGCCTGCTTTGTCCACTGCTTGCAGGAAGAGCAGCCTGTTGGAGCTAGTGGTGGGGGCTTGGAACCAGGGTGGACTGGCAGCCCCCACATCAGCTCCCCGTTCCCCTAAGTTCCCTGTGCGGCAGTCACCCAGCAGGCTATCAATTGCCAGGCAGTTCAGCTGTCCCTCCCCCCACTGCTGTGTGCTGCTCCTGCCCTCTGCCTTGGAGCTGCTCCCCAGAGCCCCCTGCTTGCTGTGTGGGGGGAGGGAAAAGAGGGGGGCTAATGTCAGGGTGTACCCCTCCCCCCTACTCCTGCACCCCGCTTACCCCATTTCCATAGAGCAGGGGGGGACATGACAGGGCTCAGGACAGAGGGAGCTTCCTGGCAGCAGCTTCTGTCTCAACTTGCTGATCTACTTAAAAAGCAATGTACTTAGAGTGGGGTCAGCGTACTGAAAGGGGCCTTGTGCATCTCTCTCTCTCTCTCTCTCTCTCTCTCTCTCTCTCTCTCTCACACACACACACACACACACACACACACACACACACACAAACACAGGGTGTGTGTCTCTGTCTGCTATGCTGTCTCCCCTCCCTCCATTTGTGCTGCCTTGTAGAGTGTGAGGCTACATTAACAACAATGGGTTAACCCTTGAGGGCTCAGCTGATTGCTAGTTCATCATTTAGCAGTAAGGCATTCCCTGGGAAATATCCCACCCCCTGACTTCACCACCTCAACCAAGCTTCACAATCATCATTGCTGTGTATCAGCATTAAATTCTTTGTTTAAAACGTATACTGTCTTATATATAATCTTTTGTCTCGTGAAAAAAATTTCCCTGGAACCTAACCCCCTCTATTGACATTAATTCTTATGGGGAAATTGGATTCGCTTAACATCGTTTCACTTAAAGTCACATTTTTCAGGAATATAACTACAACATTAAGTGAGGAGTTACTGTACTTGTTCAGCTGCTGATTGTGTTCTAATTCATTCTCTTAGGCTCAGAGAATTTAAGGCTAGAAAGGACCATCATAATAATCTAATCTGATCTCCTGCACAACTCAGACTACAGAACCTCACCCACACAGTCCTTCAATAGACCATAACCTCTGGCCAAGTTACTTATACCTTCTAAATTTGGCAATACTTAATTGTATTATGTATTCAAAATATAACTTGGGTACATGCAATTTATTTTCAAGGCAAACTGGTTTGTGTGCTAATGTGAAAATACACACCAGAATTGAGATGTTTTCAAAAAGGATTTCAGCAAACCCTGTCGTAAGTGTCTTCTGAAGAGATTACCTAAATTGGTTGCTTAATTGAGATGAGTTTTTAATGAATGCAGAGTAGAATTTTTCTCTATACACTCGAGAATTCTTTGGGGGGCATATTCTTAAGGGAAGACTTAATCAGGCTGTTTTTTGGCAGTTTTCACTCAGCATTGTGTCTAGTTATATTGTTCTGCAAGTGTTTATGTATTGGGATTCTCATGCATGCGCTTGCTTTTCTTATTCACTCCACAGTTTTATCAGTGTGGAAACAAATGTTGAGGTACTAAAATAGTCAATACAATGGTGCAGCAGGAACACTCACTTCTAAGAGAAGATGTTCTGGATGCCTGAAATGAGAGGAAGGAGGAATGAACTTCTCCTGTGGTTTAAGTGAATACTAATGTTGAGTAGAAGTGTTATGAATTCTCAGAACCTTCAAAAATTGAGATTTTCATATTTCATTTTCAATTTCCAACAATGGTGGATTTTAGTTGAAGGATTTCCGAAATATTTACCAAGAGATTTACAAAGTATATCCTGCCTCAACACCAGCCTTATTTGCAGCAAATTCATTACTTCAAGTTTGGGGGTAGAGAGTAGGAAAGTCCAATGAAATGTTTGTACCAGTAATAAATACTCAAGACAGCTGAACAACTAAGGAGGAATGTGCTACTTACCTAAGGAGACTTGCCATAACCATAGTCCTTTGCATTCCTCAACTTGTCCTCAGTTTTGCTTCAGTCCTAAAAGAGAGGCATTAAAGAACTGGCATATATCACTGGAAGGTAGCCCCTCTTTTTAAAAAAAAAATCCCAGGCTCTACTCTAGATGAGTTATAAACAAGCTACCCCTGCCTTTCAGCCAATGCCTTATCAGAGAGCATCCCAGCATCATTTGAGTGTAACTGTAAGCTGTGAAAGCCACTTAGAGACTGTGGCTTTCTTAGAGAATACCCATGCTGGTTATCTGTGCTCTGAAGTTAGTTTTATAAATTGTCACACAAAGAAAACAGAAACAAGCACTTCCATTGGGCAGACAGTAACTCTGCAGCACATCCTCATACTTCCTGTTTTTGTCTTCTGTTCACATCTGTTTGTTTCCACCATCTATAACCTTGTTATCATTGGTGCTGAAGTCTTCATCCATGCCTTCGTCTCCTATCACTGTGACTGCGACATCATCCTACCTGACCTCTTAGTCCCAGATCCCCAGACTTCATGGGCAGAATGCTGCTGCTCATCCATTCACATGTACAAAGACATACAGTCATATCTCCCTTACCCTCAAATACTTCTACTGGCAGCATATCCATTTCAGGATCCAGTCCAAAACTGACAGCCTTGTTTCTAAAATCCTCCCTAGCCTTGCTCCAGGCTCTTTTGTACTGGGCTCATCTATCCTTTCCTCAACTAGCACTGGTGTCCTCCCTTTACCTTCTCACTATTATTGGCACAAAAGCAATCTCCTTTGTACTTCCTGCCATCTGGACAGCCAGTCTCCCTATGGCCTTCTGCCTCTCTTACTATCCATCTCATCTCATTTCAAATCCTCTGGCTTATACCTCTGCATTTCTCTCTCCCTTTGCTATTTATTCTTGATACTGGGTCTTTTAATTAAATCATTCAGGGATACAGGGATTTTGTTTTGTTTTGTTGCAGGACACTAACAAAATAAAGTTGCATTGAGTTTAGTGAGAAAGCACACATCATGATCACAGACCAGTGACCAGTCAAATGTATGCACAAGCCATTGTCTGAAGTGTCTTCACATGCAGTTTTTGACCAGCTTCAGGTAACAAACAAACAAACAAAAATCATACCCACATCTCTTTGTATATAGTTCTTTTTCTCTTGGTGAATTAACTTATCAGAGCAATCAATAATTTCCCCAACTCTAATAAAGACTAAAGCAGTACACAAGAATCAGACAGTATCAGTAACTCACAGATGATTAATCCCTTGTGAAAAGCTATGAGAGCTCTTCAGAAGAGACTGCAACCGTGTTCAGTAATAGTTAATCATAAATAACATTCTAATGCTTCAGAGAGGAGAGACTGCTATGCCACGCCTAGCCACAAGGGGGAATGCTAGCTGCTTGTCATTCCTTGACACCCCTAACTGGCTTTGAAAATATCAACCTAAATATTTTCCTCTGATTGTTAAACCAAAAATTGTATCAGGTTGAAAACTAGTTTACAGTTTCTTCTAGATTATTTGAATGTTAGTCCATGCACCAGCAAAAGCAATCCAACAAAGCAGTGAAGCATGTGTTCAATTTTAGGCATATGAGTAGTTCCATGGACAATAAGTGTGCACTTAACTGCGCTCTGTAGGATCAAGGCCTTAATCTCCATGCTAAGGTCTCAGATGAGATTCACAGTAAGTGGTGAATAGGCCCTCTTTTTTAGACCTTCTTCCACTGGATGAATTTCATCCCAAAGAATATCTGCTGCCTGTCTCATTAAATCCTGCTTTTGGAATCAGGACTCCAATTCATAGCTTATTCCTGGTATCAAGTGTACCTCCCCTTGATGGCTATTAGATTTTAAAATTGATTGTGTTACTTATTATTAGTAAATGAGTCCTTATTTTTTGAAGGGATAGAGCTCTGTACCCAAGGAAACTGCTAACAGCTATTCTTTTTTAGAACAGAAAATGCTCATTTGTAACCATATCATTCATGAACTGTGAATCATCATGGATTTTCCATGAGCAGAATAATATTGAAACACAAAAAACACAGGAACCTGAACTGAGTGTTCAGATTGTCAGAGGTAGCAGGTTATTTTGTATTTGTCAAGTACAGAAGCATTAAACGTTTCTGTTTAAATTATTTTTTTCTCTCATTATTTAATTTTGTCATAAACTTAATGAACCACATTCATGCCTGGTGTAATTCTAGGGAAATTTAATGGAGTTACACTACAGATTAATTTACCCTTTGATTTTTGAATCTGTTTTACAGTGAATGCATGTTTGGTGTCAGAGTTTTTGCCGCATTCGTCTGACATTAGAGGGATAAGGATATAGTTGAGAGAGAAATAAATATAGCACATTTATGCTTTCTTTTTAATTTTCACTGAAATTCATCAACAACTAAACCTTTTTTTAGCAATATCTCACATTATTCTCTTCTTGGTCAGTGGTTACTTTAAGTTTTATAGTATCTGCAACAGCAGACCATGACAACATGTTGATTCCTTGAGGCAGTGGATTGATTTCTTTTCTTTTTAAACCACAGCACAATATAAGTTTATGAGAGGAGAAACCCTGAGACACTTTACCAAATGTCATCCTTCTCAGGGCCTGTGTGGTTTCAGTATTCATCTGTTGAAGGGTAATTCACAAGCACAATGAAGAAAAGTGTGAGTGTAATACATATACCGGTATATGTCTCTGGAGGACTGTTTGACTGGACACAGGGCCTGAACCAAAGCACTGGATCCAAGCACAGCCAGGCATGGGAGTGAGAAGATCCTTTCCAAATCTGAATACATCAAAATGGGAAGGCTGGGCCCTGTCACTTCAATGGGACAAATCAAGACCCTGGATCTTAATGTCACTGAAATTTGGAGGTAGGCTGACTCTTAGGATAGATTTTTTTTTCTAGTCCCAAGTGGATGCACTAGGCATAATCTAGGCCCTTGTACTCCTGGCATTCAAGAAGCAGCGGAGATTATTGATTATTGATCGCTGAATTATCCCCCCCAAAAGCAGTGTGAGGGTGCTGGCTCGACTTGCCCACTCTGGGCTGATGCAGGGAGGAGTGCACCCTGGAAAAGGGACCTTTCAGCTGTGCATACACCTGGTGATGTTGAGACACCAGACCTCCTTTAGAGTTTAACATGGTGTAAAACTAACCTGCCATACGGGGGGGGGGGGGAGAGGGGGGAAGGGGAAGGATGCTGCTCTCTACATATATACCTGCAATGAGCGAATCTAGTAGACTGCGTCCGAGAGCTTCATGAATTTTTCAGCATTCTGGATTCACAAAGCATCTTCCTCTCAAATTCATTCCATGTTTATTTTTCTGTAAACTAACAAAAATCTGCTTCAAAAGGGAAACTTGTGCATAGAGTAAAGACATTTATGAAAGGGAGCCTTTAATGTATGCCACATGTTCTTCTCAATGAGAATATGACTAAGACCTGGCCAATGACTGGATGGGACAGCTACCAGAGAGACAGTTACTGCAAAGTTATGTGCCACACGAAAATAGAAAGAACAATGCACTATGTTCTGTCTTCAGGACTATGAAAACCACATACACTATTAAAGGGAGGACTAGCAAATACCATCCTAGATAGTATTTACTGTTGCTAACCATGAGCCTCCTTGATATGTGAGGTTATCTGAAGCTGTTGCATTTTTCTGATCCAAAATTGTGCTTTCCGTTTTTCCCTGGAGAAGTCTAAGTTCCTAACTGATTTGTGTTTAAGTGGTTCATCAGAGTAGTAGCTCCCCACTACAGGAACTGATCAGTTGGCCTGTGAGTGGAGTTGTGGAGAAGGAATCCAAGTGAGATTTCTCCAAATGCTGATGTCTCTGAGATCTCTAAGAATCATATAGAGTGGCCACTGTCTGTCCTGTGCCCAGTTACACAGGAGATTCTTCTCTGCCAGCTGCTTTTCTGTCCTCCCTGAATGGTCAAAGCTCTCAGGGTGTCCTGTTAGTGTATGAAATTTTCCAAGCCATGTTGGAGCTGTGATTCTTTGAACTGTCTCATTTTTTTCATCCTGCCTAACTGCATTATCTTGCATTAATTCATTTCCTCAAGCACCGTGCTCACAGAGCGGTCTGTGCATCATGTACGCTTACCGATCAAAATATTACTTTATCAGTGTAGGTTATTTGCCAGAAGCCTGGAGAGGGAATACTTCACCAGGCAGGCAAACTAAAACAAGCTTTTTGTAATAAAGTAGCACCAGAATCCACAGCTGAACTCAGAGCCCATTGTTCTAATTACTCTACAAATATATAGTAAGAGATTAAACTCGTTGGGACATAGAGTGGGAGGGAAAATGGACATAGAGAGGTGAACAGACTTGTCTAAAGACATGAACCAGATCACTAGCAGAGCTGGGAATAGAATTCTGTTTTTTTTGCCTCCTGGTCCAGTGACGGCCATACTGGGTCAGACCAAAGGTCCATCTAGCCCAGTATCCTATCTTTTGACAGTGGCCAATGCCAGGTGCCCCAGAGGGAATGAATAGAACAGGTAATCATCAAGTGATCCATCCCCATGTCGCCCATTCTCAGCTTTTGGCAAACAGAGGCTAGGGACACCATCCCTACCTATCCTGGCTAATAGCCATTGATGGACCTATCCTCCATGAATTTATCTAGTTCTTTTTTAAACCCTGTTATAGTCTTGGCCTTCACAACCTCCTCTGGCAAAGAGTTCCACAGGTTGACTGTGTGTTGTGTGAAGAAATACTTCCTTTTGTTTGTTTTTAACGTGCTGCCTATTAATTTAATTTGGTGACCCCTAGTTCTTGTGTTATGAGAAGGAATAAATAACATTTCCTAATTTACTTTCTCAACACCAAACATGATTTTATAGACCTCTAGCATATCCCCCCTTAGTCTTCTCTTTTCCAAGCTGAAAAAGTCCCAGTCTTTTCTGAACCTTTTCCAATTCCAATATATATATATATATATATATATATATATATATATATATATATATATATATATTTTGAGATGTGGCAACCACATTTGCACACAGTATTCAAGATGTGCGCATACTATGGATTTATATAGAAGCAATATGATATTTTCTGTGTTATTATCAATACTTTTCTTAATGATTCCCAACATTTTGTTAGCTTTTTTGACTGCCGCTGCACATTGAGTGGATGTTTTCAGAGAACTAGCCACAGTGACTCCAAGATCTCTCTCGAGTGGTAATTGCTAATTTAGACCCCATCATTTTATATGTATAGTTGGGATTATGTGCATTACTTTGCATTTATCAACATTGAATTTCATCTGCCATTTTGTTGCCCAGTCACCCAGTTTTGTGAGATCTCTTGGTAGCTCTTCACAGTCTGCTTTGGACTTAACTATCTTGAGTAGTTTTGTATCATCTGCAAAATTTGACACCTCACTGTTTACACCTTTTCCCAGATCATTTATGAATATGTTGAATAGGACTGGGCCCACTCTGGGCTGATGCAGGGAGGAGTGCACCCTGGAAAAGGGACCTTTCAGCTGTGCATACACCTGGTGATGTTGAGACACCAGACCTCCTTTAGAGTTTAACATGGTGTAAAACTAACCTGCCATACGGGGGGGGGGAAGGGGAAGGATGCTGCTCTCTACATATATACCTGCAATGAGCGAATCTAGTAGACTGCGTCCGAGAGCTTCATGAATTTTTCAGCATTCTGGATTCACAAAGCATCTTCCCCCCCCAGAACCCCGGGGGACACCACTATTAACCTCTCTCCATTCTGAAAACTGACCATTTATTCCTACCCTTTGTTTCCTATCTTTTAATCAGTTACCGATCCATGAGAGGACCTTCTCTCTTATCCCACCTTACTTTGCTTAAGAGCCTTTAGTGGGGGACCTTGTCAAAGGTTTTCTGAAAATCTAAGTACACTATATCCATTGGATCTCCCTTGTCCACATGCTTGTTCACCCCTCAAAGAATTATAGTAGATTGGTGAGGCATGATTTCCCTTTACAAAAATCATGTTGATTCTTCCCCAACAAATTATGTTCATCTATGTGTCTGGCAATTCTGTTCTTTACTATAGTTTCAACCAGTTTGCCCAGTACTGAAATCAGGCTTACTGGTCTGTAATTGCCAGGATCACCTCTGGAGCCCTTTTAAAAAATTGGCATCACATTAGCTATCCTCCAGTCATTTGGTGCTGAAGCTGATTTAAATGTTAGCAGTTAGTAGTTCTGCAATTTCACATTTGAGTTCCCTCGGAACTCTTCGGTGAATACCATCTGGGCCTGGTGACTTATTACTGTTTAATTTATCAGTTTGTTCCAAAACCTCCTCTAATGACACCTCAATCAGTTCCTCAGATTTGTCACCTAAAAAGAATGGCTCAGGCCTGGGAATCTCCCTCACATTGTCAGCCATGAAGACCAATGCAAAGAATTAATTTAGTTTCTCCGCAAAGGCCTTATTGTCCTTGAGTGCTCCTTTAGCATCTCGATCGTCCAGTGGCCCAACTGGTTGTTTAGCAGGCTTCCTGCTTCTGATATACTTAAAAAAAATTGCTATTACTTTTTTAGTCTTTCGCTAGTTGTTCTTCAAATTCTTTTTAGGCCTTCCTAATTATATTTTTACACTTAATTTGCCAGAGTTTATGCTCCTTTCTGTTTTCCTCACTAGGATTTAATTTCCACTTTTTAAAGGATGTCTTTTTGCCTCTATTTCTTTTACTTTGTTGTTTAGCCACAGTGGCTCCTTTTTGGTTCTCTTACTATGTTTTTTAATTTGGGGTATACATTTAAGTTGAGCCTCTATTATTGTGTCTTTAAAAAGTTTCCATGCAGCTTGCAGGGATTTCACTTTTGGCACTGAACCTTTTAATTTGTTTAACTAACTTCTTCATTTTTGTGTAGTTCCTCTTTCTGAAATTAAATGCTAATAGTGTTGGGCTGCTGTTGTGTTTTCCCCACCACAGGGGTGTTAAATTTAATTATATTATGGACATGATTACCAAGCAGTGCAGCTATATTCACCCCTTGGACCAGATCCTGTGCGCCACTTAGGACTAAATCAAGAATTGCCTCTCCTCTTGTGGGTTCCAGGACTAGCTGCTCCAAGAAGCAGTCATCTAAGGTGTCAAGAAACTTTATCTCTGCATCCTGTCCTGAGGTGACATGTACCCAGTCACTATGGGGATAGTTGAAATTCCCCATTATTATTATTTAGTTTTTTTATTTTTATAGCCTCTCTCCCTGAGCATTTAGCAGTTACTATCACCATCCTGGTCCAGGTGGTCGGTAATATATCCCTACTGCTATATTCTTATTATTCAAGCATGGAACTGCTATCCGTAGAGATTCTATGGTACAGTTTGGTTCATTTAAGATTTTTGCTTCATTTGATTCTACGCTTTCTTTCAAATACAGTGCCACTCCCTCACCAGCAAGTAGACAGATAGGATAACGCTGAGGGCTTGTCTTCACTATGGGGGTAAGCCGACCTAAGTTACCCTATTCCAGTTACGTGAATAACGTAGCTGGAGTTGACGTAGCTTATGTTGACTTATCCCAGTGTCTTCACTGTGCTGCATTGATGGGAGACTGGTTGACTTGCCTTACTTTTCTTGGAGTTCCGGGGTTGACCGGAGAGCACTCTGCAATCGATTTAGCGGGTCTTCACTAGACCCGCTAAATCAGTGGTCCCCAACCTTTTTCGTCTGGCGCCCGCCAGACGATGAGCCACAGAGGATCATGGCGGCGGATGAGCATCTGCCGAAATGCCGCTGACAAGCAGCAACATCAATAGGCGTCGCTGCCGAAATGCTGCTGACAAGCAGCGTCATCGAGAGGCGTTACCACAGAAATGCCGCCGAAAATCGGCGGCATTTCGGTGGCAACACCTCTGGATGGCGCTGCTTCTCAGCGGCATTTCGGTAGATGCTTGTCCACCGGCCAGTACGCGGGTGCACTTAGAGGCCCCAGCGGGCGCCATGGCGCCCGCGGGCACCGTGTTGGGGATTCCTGCACTAAATCAACCCCTGCTGCATCGATTGAAGCAGTGTCAATCTTCCCAGTAGTGGAGACCAGCCCTCAGATTCATAGAACATTTTTAGGCTCCAGAAATGGGAAGAGGAGGTAGTGGTTGAGTTCCAAAAGACACATAGTCTAGCAGATTATGCACAAGAGCCAAGAAGTTTGATTCCCACTTCTGCCATTAATTGACCTTAAAACTTTGTGCTTATATGTCAACATCATTATCCTCATTTTTGCACACACTGAGACACAAAGGTGAAGTGGCACTAAATCATACAGGAGTTCATGTTGTAATTAGGATTAGAACACCAGTTGCTCACTTTGTCGGAATAATTCTGGAGTGCATTTTATGGTGGTGTCCCTGAGGTAGGGGAGAAATGTTTTGATCCACAAATGTTTGTGTGTGTGTGGGGGGGGAAATGATAAAAAAAAATAAACCTCTGTTTACAGGGTAACAATTTTCTTCTGCGGTCCCAATTACATCAGATATTCTGTGGAGTTAATCACATTTGAGAAGAACAGCTAGGCACAAGTTGCTATTTCCTAACCTGTAATCAGCAAGCAAGAAATAATTATCATGTAAAAACAGCTTCATTATACAATGGCTCTGATTTACTGCTACTCATTTTAAGTTTGCCTTTAAAATAAATAACACAAATAACAGGTTGTCAGCGGCAGAGTTCCATGGATTTTAGTGTTTGAAAGATTCAGAATGCACAGTAACAGTATGTCACCATACATGCTACATATATGAATCTACGTCTATGCTGCATGTAAGAATGTCTACATTCCGCACTCCTTATGGCAGCGTGTGGAATGCATACACTACATGACTGTCTGACATGGGTATAAATAGAAACTGTAGACGGTGAGGCACTGCTCAAGCAAGAAGAGTAAAGAGATGCCTGAACCCTGTGGATATGTTCCCTACCCGGCTTTCTACATGTTCAAGCAGTGCCTCCCCCAGGGCTCCATCTACACTGCTATTTTCTGACAGCACAGCACCATTTTGGAAAAGATATTTTGCAGAAAGAGGAAGAAGAGGTGGTGGTGAGTAGTCTAGTGGATTATGCACAAGAGCCAAGAAGTTTGGTTCCCACCTCTCTGACATCAGGAAAGCAGTGGGGCACTTCACTGCTATTTTTAGCAGTGTAGTGTTCCTCTGCTTTCCTGCTGGTGGAGCTTTTCCCCACTGCAGGGAAAGGCTCCAATAGTGCGGAAAGGTTCTGGCAGGGAGGAAGCAGCAGGGAAAGGCTCTGGAAGCTCTCCATTGCTGGAGCCTTTCCCCACTGCAGTGAAAGACTCTGGCAGAGGGGAAAGGCTCTGGCAGGGGAAGGTAGATTTACACAGATTTAAGAGCCAGGTTGTGCCACCTTTACTCACATCAAGTGGTATTTTACTCTGTTAATCTTTACTTATATGGCTTCTTCAGGGATTTGTATATCCCATCTTGCCTTCTCCTCCTCCTCACGACATCCCCTTTCTTGTAATTAATTATTAGGCTGTGTTGCTGGGGCCAATAAAAGCCCAGTTTCTACTGATCAGAGAATCACTCTCACTTGTATTTTTGTGTTTTTTTCTACTGAGCCCTTCCCAACACCCTTTTATGTTTTATTGTGATTTCTTAGAGACAGAAACCTGTTTCAATCCAGCTTTGATATGAGATTTTACTCCTTGCTTTACTGAAATATAAGCAAATATATTAAATAGTATTACACTATCCCAACAGATTTCATTCTGAGTTATAAAGGATTGCTTCATCAGCAGAGAAGGTTAGAAATATTAATTGCTTTGTTCAGAATAATTTCAAAGTTAGTAAAACACAAACCATTGATCAATAAAGGTGAGAGAAGGCTTTGGGCCTGAAGGGAAGAAATAATAAATTCATTACAGTGAACAAATTCAATACAAGGAATGAATCAATGTCATATCTTGGTGGGAAATGTATTACATGCTGTCCTAAATAATCCAGTGAAGGCCAGAATGGAATTTATTTTGTGTGGTATTTGAAAAATGACTTTACCTCCTTGAATGCACAGTTGTTTTATATTTTCCATAGAAGAAAACATAAAATAATGCTATAAGAGTCAAATTCTACCCTTTGAGGTACACTGTAACACTCACTGAAGTCAATAGGCCATATCCTACTATCACCCTGTTTACACAACTCCTATGCGTATAGAATTTAATAGAGAATTAGGGTTCAGGGTCACGAATCACAACAGCAAGTCAGGATGTGATGCCCATCACAGAGTGAGATAAAAGAATAAAGCACTTCTTTAAAAGGAAAGGGGATATTTTTGCTCAGTAAACAGAAGAATACACAAACCATTTCTCCTCCAAGACCACAAAATGATACAATTTCTTAAAAAACAACAAGGAGGAGTCCTTGTGGCACCTTAGAGACTAACAAATTTATTTGGGCATAAGCTTTCGGGGGCTCGTTCTTCTGCATGCAGTTAGTTTTTCAAGTATCTGGGTTAACTTTCTCCAGCGTGTGTCTCCTAGAACAGTCTTCTCTTCAGCATCAGTTTTCCCCATATTCACAGAATGCCAGGTGAGCCAGCATTTTATAGGCCTTCTGGCTCCTCTCCTTCCTAGCATTCTTTACTAAAAAGGAGCTTGACAGGCAGGTTTTTTATCTTCTCTTTATCTTCAGCACAACAAGTCTGCTGTAGATCAGAACTTTGAGTCTATTCTCTAGGTACAAACAATTTTTTCAGGGCCTGCTTTCAGTTCTATTTTCTTGAAAGTGACTGGCCTAGTTTAGTAACACTGGGGGGAAGTGGGAATCTTGGCCCACCTTTTTCTCAAGGCTAACAAGGACAGTTTGTTAAAAGGCAGTGAGTGGTTCTTTCTTTCTGGAGGCTCTTCTTTCATCACCGAAGGCTGCTTTTCCCATCATACCTGGCTTGAGGGTACGTCTTCACTACCCGCCGGATCGGCGGGTAGCAATCGATCTATTGGGGATCGATTTATCGCGTCTCATCTAGACGCGATAAATCGATCCCCGAACGCACTCCCTGTCGACTCCGGAACTCCACCAGGGCGAGAGGCGGAAGCGGAGTCGATGGGGGAGCCGCAGCCGTCGATCCCACGCCATGAGGACGGGAGGTAAGTCAATCTAAGATATGTCGACTTCAGCTACGCTATTCTCGTAGCTGAAGTTGTGTATCTTAGATCGATTTCTTCCCCCCCCCCCCCTCCAGGGTAGACCAGCCCTTAAACTTCTATATCCTTGAGAAAGGATTTCCTTTTCCAGTCCATTCTATACACTGTTTTAGAGTAATTTCTCCAGAACCGTTACATGTCTTAAAACAAGTTCATGGGCTTAATCCGTATTGTATGCTGTAAGACTCTTCCATAATGGCAGAGAAGCCAATGAAAGTTTGTTGCAGATCAATATCCATGAGAGTTATTTGTATGCATTCTGGGGCAATATTTGACTGATAGAATACCCATCTTGTATACAGCACTCTGCATCCATAGATCTCAACACACTCACACAGGAGATCTGTGGCAGAGCAAGGAACTAAATCCAGGTCTCAGGCTAGTGGATCATTGGAGCATCCTTGAATTCAAATTGGGTACGTGTAATATTAAATACAATCGAGTAAAAATAACACAACTCAAAAATCAGAGAGAAATTATCTCTCTTCAGTATGATTTGAAACACTGGCTGTGCAGAGAAGACAGAACTTCATATCACATTTCCTATCGTTCTTGTCTGTTCTTTTTATTAGTAGTAGTGTCTTGCGTGGTATTGTCTGCTCCCTGACTGAATTATTGAATCTTTGTACACCAGGGAATAACAAATAGCAGCAAAAAGTGAATCCTCTTGTTGCTGAAGAAGAACATCTGTTCCCTAAACTCTTGTGTGTACAAAAGGGGCATGAACATGTAGCTGAAGTAAAATATATCTTTGTGAGCGTACTTCTGGAGTATTCAAGCTAGCTCTAATAGAAATCCCCTTTGCAAAAGAATGAAGTGAGAAAATGATATATTGGCAGAATTACCACCCAGCTGATGGTTGCATTGTTGGGTGCTCACTTAGGGCTGGTCTACACTGGGTGGGGATCGATCTAAGATACGCAACTTCAGCTACAAGAATAGAGTAGCTGAAGTTGACGTATCTTAGATCGATTTACCTCGCATCCTCACGGCGCGGGATCGACGGCTGCGGCTCCCCCGTCGACTCCGCTTCCGCCTCTCGCTCTGGTGGAGTTCCGGAGTCGACGGGGAGCGCGTTCGGGGATCAATTTATCACGTCTAGATGAGACGTGATAAATCGATCCCCGATAGATCGATTACTACCCACCGATTCGGAGGGTAGTGAAGACATACCCTTAGTCTTTACTCCCATTGATTTCAGTGGGTGTCTCCCTGACTTAAGGATTTAAGGACTGAACCCTAATTGATGCTTATTTCCCAAGTGACATTCAGTGTGTATTGTTATAGCTGCTGGTTGTTCAGTAGAGGCGTAGTTCTGGTCTGTACTGGCCTTGGAGCTTCTGTTGGGACTCAGTGGGACCAATCCTGCAAGGTGCTGAGTGCTTCCTTTGAACAACTGAGCACCCTTAACACCCAGTTATTTCAATGGGAGTTAAGAGCACCCAGCACTTTGACAAAACTACTCTGTATCTTCCCAAGTCGCTCCTATGATGTTATGTTAACAGCTGTAATTGGTGCATAGACAAATGCACATTTATTTTTTTCATTCTTTTGAGGTTGGGGCTGTACCATCACTGATGCTAATCTGCATTTCCTGCCTGGAACATTTGATGTGTGCAGGAGTGATGATGGTGGCTAATTAGAAAACCTACAGACTTAATCAGTATAAATGAGAGATGTGGTTAAAATGATTCAGTAGGGGACAGTGGATGAAAATACAAAAAAAAAAAAAAAAAAAACCCAACACCTAATTTGTTATCTGTAAACAGAGTAAGACCCTCAGATTAGTAAATATATTATGCACATTTTATGTTTTTCCACTGATTTTTTTCCATGGCTTGCTTGGGTTTAGAACATAATACATGTGTTAAACTCCTTTCTCAGCTAACAAGCTGAGTGTTTACTGTGTTGACTATTCAGTATTATGACTGATTTATTAACACTCTGACTGCAAATAAAAAGCTGAGCAAACATCAAAATATGAAAGCATAACATGGGTCTTGCGATACATTTTACATGAACTTGGCTGTCATTCATCCTCTGGAAAGTATATCTTAGTTTGTTTTTTTGCTGCACATCTTGGGATCTACAGACATTTGTTTTTAGCCATTTTGCTCTTCTGCTACCCATTTTACCAAAAAGGGAACACAGTTACAAGTTGGCACTTCCCCTTGGAGAAGTTCAGTCATGAACTGGTTTGAAAGAGGAGCTTTGCCCTGTTTGGCATAGTGGAAGTTAGAAGCAGCACAGCTCCTGGATCCTAAATGAGCTCGCAGGGGTTACCTGGTTGCTCTTTGGGATAAAGGGGGGCTGAAAAAAATTAGTATATTTTGTATTGCTTTAGCGCCTAGATGCCTCAGTCAAGGCTTGGATCCCCATTGTGGTCAGTTCTACTCAGCTGCACCAAAAAAACGACCCCTGCCCCAAAGAGATCACAGTCTACATGTGTGAGAGATGACAGGTTGATACAAAAAACAACATGGGGAGCACAAGGTAATAGTGAGTTACTTATGGTTGGTGTAATATGCAGTGGCAGCAGCACATTAGCTGCCCAACCAGCGTTAGGAGTTTTATAGATATCATGGCAGAGGTAGCTTGCAGGAGCTTAACATGTAGTGGCTTTGAATTTGTACAGGGAACTCCTGCCATTCCTGAGGGGCAGTATGAGGGGGCAGGTGTCTGTGGGAAAATCTGACTAGTGGACACTGAAAGCTGACTTTGGGTTCATGGCTCAATAGTGTATAAGAGATTTGAGTTATCTGTGATTTGCCAATCTCTAAATCTGGTGGGTTGAAAATTGGTCCTGCAACCCCCAGCACCTCCACTCAGCTATCTCAGCAGTCATAGGTACAATGATTGCAGAGAAGAGAGGAAATTGAGGTTAAAAATTTGCATATTGAAATATCTGTAGATAAAACTAGTTCCTAAGATCAGAGGTTCACAGGAGTTCAGCTGCAGCATTTGGGGGGCACTGTGTAATGAACGCAGGGGCTTCAGCCAGCAGATGCAACCATTCCATAAATCATACACAAACTGAAGAGCTGGGATTAGGACTCTGCTGCTTCAGCTGCCACTCAAAGCTATGAGACCTGTAATAGGTCCATTATACTCTCTGTGGTCCAATCACAAGGGGGCAATCTCTCTCTCACACACACAAAGTCAATATGTTACATACTCCTATTTAAAATCAGTGTCTCATGAGCCTTCATTGAATTGAACAGGAGACAATGAACTCAATTAAATCAATGGTAATTCTATTACAAAAGAGAAGAGACGAGACTAAGGAAGGGTTTAATAATTAGCAAGTTGCTAGTAGAAAGGTGATGTGCTTGGAGGAGCATTGCAGTGGCCAGACTGTGCATTTATCCATCACTGCTGCGTTAGTGGGGAGTGAAGAGGGCCATGCCTTGGCAATAACTCCAGAGCCGCCCTTCCTGCAGAGAACACAGACAGGCACAGTGCTTCTAGGGACATGGGGAGAGCACATACAGGAGCAACCATTGTTTCTCCCTATTAGGGAGAGCATGTTTCTCCCTCAGCACTGGCCATGAGCCAATGGAAAAGGGGTTAGAGCCAGGGGTTCAGCCTTGCTCTACCCTATTTCAGGTAATTGGCATCGTTAGCAGTTCTCTGACTCCTTTCTTCTTTCTGCAGACATGCACAGTGAGTGGGGCTTCAGTGGTCAGATCTTAAAATCCTAATGTTGCAGGACCTTTGACAAGAGAAACGTGTATATGTTTCCATCACTCACTTGGTGATACTCCCAAGAAATCCATACCATGTACATGTGTAGCTTTTCTACCCCATCTTTGTGAGTGGGACAGTGTTCTGGCAGTGGTTGGAAGTGTCCATTGATGATGCGGCTATGGTATCCATTATAGCTATGTTCTCAATAGAAGCAGCACCTCTGAAAATTGGGACCTACAAAATGGGCATGGTGAGACCAGAGCAGTGGGTTTGGGATATGTCCACAGGGGAACACCCCTACCATGAACATTAAAGCCAAGTTCTACCTTCAGCTTAGACCTGCTGGTGTTTCTAGAGCTGGATTTTATGGCAATGGAATCACTTCCATCCCACTTGGGACCCAGGCAATGTCATGGTGTTGCATGGTGGTGATGATTGATACTACATGATTACCCAGTTATCCTCATGATTTTGTAAGATATACATTTGTCCCATTAGATTTTAGCCCAACCTTAGCTCTGTGTATACATAACTCCCATTGACCTCAGTAGGTGATGAGGCTGCATATCTGGATCTCTGGAGCTAGTTCCCTCGCTTGTGAGAAGTGCCACAATCTCAGTGAGTATAAACTTGGTAGAAAACTTTGATTTGCCTGCTCTATGCCCAACTCATGCTGCTCAAGGGCATGTCAGAAGCCCCCCTCATCACACAGGGGACTTGTCCTTTTTCCCATTATCAGTTTAGCTGCAGTTAAGGCCTTCCTTGGCCACAAAGGGAGGGTAAGATTTGCTCCTAGGAATTTTAGAATCTGGCTTTAAAGGCGCCTCCTACATTGATGATGTTGTTTTGCACCAGTTCTCGCAAAGTCCAGGGTTCTAAAGAAAGGACAGAAACCATTTAAAAAACTTTCACACACTGCCTTTAATCACCCAAGCCCTACAAAAGCCGCAAGATATATCAAGGAAATGGTATCAAAAGGTTTTCAAATAAATTGTTGGCAATTTGCATAATTGTGCCTTCTACAATTTTAAGTTTCCTCTATGAAATGCTAAAGATCTTTTGTTTCATTTCTTGGAGAGAATGAGCTATTCAGAAGCCACGGTCTGGAAAACTCAGGGAATCTCACTGGGTAACTCACTTGGCCACATTGAGCAGTACCGTCCTGAGCCAGCGCTCCGACGGGAATGCATGGGACCTCCTGAGAAGAAAGGTACCAATCAGTGTAGGTCAGGGTGGCGGGATCATGCTTTTGGAGAGGAATTTAAATTAATGTTCAAAAGTGCTTGTGTGGTGAGCCCTGAACCACTTACGGGCTCAGTGGAGAACTTTAAAGTGCGGTGAAATGTTAAGGCAGCACAGGAAAAGGAACATTTTAAAAAAATGTAAAGTTGTGAACTAGAGTAGTCACCATTTATTTGCCCACCGCTGCCACACACAGTGGTATGAGTCAACACTGGATTTCCCTATGCTTAGAATAGAGAAGAAGAGTAGAGTCTCGGACTCCCTTGGGTAGTAAATGTTATAACGAAGTTCACTACAGTGCAGCAGTTCTCAAACTGTGGGTTGGGACCCCAAAATGGGTCTCAACTTCATTTTAAGGGGGTCTCCAGGGCTGGCTTAGACTTGCTGGGGCCCAGAGCCAAAGCCAAAGCCTGAACCCCACCACCCAAGGCCGAAGCCTGAGGGTTTCAGCCCTGCATGTTGGGATTCAGGTTACAGGCCCCCTGCCTGGGGCTGAAGCCCTTGGGCTTCAACTTTGCCCCCCTTCCCCACCACGGGTCAGTGTGGCTCGGGCGGACTCAGGCTTTAGTCCCGTGTCCTGCGGTCATGTAGTAATTTTTATTGTCAGAAGGGGGCAATGAAGTTTGAGAATCCCTGCTATAGTGAATAGATTCCCCTGCCAACGCAACTTGGGCTTGCTGAAAGATTTTCTAAAGTTATCTTTCAAACTAACCTGTGGACTTGACCCAATTGATTTGTGGATTTCATGATGAAGACCACACACAATCATAGTTAAAGAATTATTGTTTTGAGCTAAAGCCAGCAGAAACTCAACAGTTTCAACAGAGATTCACTTTGCATTGCAGGGTTAACTTCTGCCACTGAGCAAGCTCCTGGAGGCATTATGCATGCTTCTGGCCTCCAGCTATCCCCAGTTCAACAGCACATTTCTTCCTCTCCCCAGAGAACAGCTCTAGCTTTTTAGAGCCAAGCTTGGATGGTTTCCAGCATTAGCCACAAAGGTGGAATGCTTGGCTCTTGTGCTAGTTATTAAATACTGCAGCACAGACAGGCAACAGATCAGTGACCATAGCTAATAGCAGCAAAAAAGGATTAAATGAACAATGAACCTCAGGTTCAATTTGTGGATGTCATTAAACACTGAGATGGCTATTAATTGTCACTTTTTATTTTTCCTAGCCTTATTTAGACACATGGGGGAAAATATGTCTGATTGCATTAGGATTAACAAACAGTGGTATGGTCTCTTTGTGAGAATAAATGATGGGCTATTGTGTCCGGATTAGATCCAAGAATATCTGAATAATGCCAGACTGGGCTTCCTGCCCTTTGCACTTAGACCTCTTGCTAGCATTGAATTCCATGCTAGTATCCCAGTTGTACATATCGCATAACAATCACTGAAGTTGGCAGAAGATATTTCTGTTTGGCAAATGATCCAGAAACATTCCCCTATCCCCAGGTTTATTGGTCTCAAAGAAATGCATTCTTAAGATGTTCAAGCATTTCATTATAGTATATGCATGCAGGCTCAGGAGATAACTTTAAGCAAATGCTTCCTTTATCATCAAAATCTTTTCCCCATACTTCACTCCTAATCAATACACTATCTTATTAAATGCTTTAGTTTGGCATTTGCCACAATTTGTTGTATCATGATATAAAAGACCATAATCCAATTAAACCAGAGGACCATATTGTGGATGCATAGATTCGATCGGAGAGAGAAAAAGTGCTCACCAGTGTATGAAAATGCAAAGCTCAACCAAGAATGAAATATGATGTTGCTCAAAAAGTACACAACTTCTTTCATATCTAAGTCATTAGGCATGACCTCCTTAATTATTTAATATTTGGCATAGAGGAATGATTTAATGGTGTATCATCTTTGAAATATGTTCATTCCCTGAAAACAAATGCTCACCCCCCCAGCAGAGATGATTCAGTCCTTCATCCTTCGGAAGTCAATAGTGAGGTTATTCTGGGCAGGGGAGAGGTGAATGAGACCTTATAAGTCAAGGTCATGCATGTCCTGTTTGGCTGTGCTTCCAGCAGGAAAGATCTACAGCTGCTTAAGTCCCAGGGTATGTGCTCTGATGACTCAAGGTAGTGACCTAAGCTTCTTTTGCCCAGCTCCCGCCTCAATCCTGAATGATCTTTTAGCACTTCAGATGACCCAGATGGAGGTGTCATTAGTGAAGCAGCAGTTTCACTGCTCTGTGACTTAGAGAGAACTGAGATTTTTCTAAAGATCTTTTTCTATCAGTTTCTCTCCTTTGGGGCTTGTATTAAGAGCAACAATAAGAGAAATGGGAAAACAGGATGTGAATTAAATTCCCTTATTCTCTTTCAGGGTGCTATAATGTGATTGTGGGTCACAGCAGCTCTATTTTCTACCCTAGATTTGTTTAACAGGTAATCGTCACTCAGATGACCCTCCAATACCATGGATTCCTCAAGCTCCTCAGTTTTATTTACATCGTATATATCTGAAAAAAATACTGTACTCAACAGCATGTATTTAGAGCACTGAATGCTACCATTTGGGTGGTTGTTTTCATGCTGGTTGCTGCACTGCAGTTGGGGTTTCAGTATTCAGCACAGACACAGAAAAGAGAAGAAAAGTAATAATTCCAGCCTGTGCGTCTTCTTTGACTGGCCAGTCTGATGTGATGAATTTAATCTTTTGACATGTTCTTCCCAATTATATTAATAGCAGCGATTACTGCAGATGACAGCAAATTAGATAAAGCAGGATCCCCCAATGCTTACTGCCTGCCACTGAATTAGTTTTGGCTTTAATATTTCATTTGATTGAAGAGTGGTGCTTCAAATCCATATAGTGCTCAATATTTTTAACTTTCTCTGGGAAGCAGAAAAATTAGGCTTTTCAGCCCTGCAGTACATAGGTTCTCAGGACCATGCTGTGATGGCTTCAGGACGAATTGACAGATTTTGAACCATGTAGGGGAAAATGAGTTATGCTTACCAGGACAAGAAAATCTTACGAGTGTTGGGATAAGCAAACCTCTTGATTTACCTTGGGATTTATAATCCTAGGCCTGATCATGCCCTCTGTAATCATCTACTCCAATGGGACACTGCAGAGGGGCAGGGTCTGCTTAAGCAGAACAGCTCAGCTGAGGTCCAATCTGAGTCTGACAAGTCTTTTTTTCACTCTAAAATGTAACCCTATATTCTGTTCCCCTCCACACACTTACACCCAGGTATATTCAGATTAGGATTATTTCCCCTATCCCAACACTGTGAAGCCTGTGTTACAATAGAACTGCTCCCCGAAAATCTAGGCTGGTAAGTAATCTGTAGACTTGTCAGTTTAAATTAGCATAATTGTTTCAGTTGTTAATCTACCAACAGATGTCTTTCTAAAAAATATGCTCTAGCTCAACCACAAGATATGGGCTTGATGCTAGCAGTTACTGGGTGAAATTCTAGGGCTGTTCTATGCAGGAAGCCAGTGTAGATGATCACAATGGTCTCTTCTGGCCTTAGTCTATGGGGAAAAAATGGGTGTATTTATACAGATATGCAGAGAACTTTTTTTTTCCCCGTAAGTTTTCTCTCTATTCCTCTCTTCACAGTCTTCGCTGAGTACATCACAAAACCAATAATATTTAAATTTCAAGTTGAACTTCCTAATTTACAATGATCCAAGTGGGTTCCAGTTTAGGCAAACTCTGTTAACTTTCCCTACCAACCCTTAGCTATTCACTATGCCTTGACAATGACTGACTGGATGTCTGGGACTGGGGCTGTTATGCCCAGAGATTAGAGCAGGAGACAGGGGCCAGATGCCAGAGCTGGAGTGAGAGTAGAAGTCAAGAATCAGAGCTGAGGGTCAGAACGGCAGTCAGAGGTCAGATGCTAGAGCCAAGCATCAGAGCAGAAGTCAGTAGTGAGGCAGGACTGAGACCACACGGACACAGGAGCCCTGGGCCAGTGCTTTGAACAGCTGGCAAACTGCTGCTGCTGGGTTTAAGAGCAAGTCTGCTAGCTTCCTCAGCCAATCAGGTGGGGCGTTCCATCAGGCTGACTGGTGCAGCCCAGCTGTGCTCATTAAACTGCCAGGAGACTGGCAGGTGCAGCTTCAAGGCTTTATTCCTGACACTGCATAAACTATAACTTAAGCTCCTGGCCTCCCCCTGCAGCTTGTGTTCCAAAGAAATAAAGAGAAACTGGATTAAAGGAGAATTGTCCATCCCTTCCCAAATATCCCCTCCCATTTGTTGCATTTACTGAAGATAGGGTGGGCTTCCAGAAGCTTTACACTAGGGCATCGCAGCTCAGATAAAATAAGAACTCACCCAGAGCCCAAACCAACCATGAATCGAACCTTGATCCAGCTCTAAAAGATCAGCAGCCAAAGGGCATGAGCATAGACCCTGCTTCAGCAAAGCACTTAGGCATGTGCTTGGGTTTTATTGAAGTCAGTGAGATTTGAGTATATGCTTAAGGGCGTTGCTGCATTGGGGTCATAATCTCTATACCAAAAGCTGGCCTAAAGACAGGTTGAAATGGGAGAATTTTTCAGAGGACTCCAGATGATACCCGATCTGCCTTGGTAAAAGCATTGCAGTAACCTTTCCCAGAAAGGGACGGATTACACAGAGGCAGACATATCCTGCCCTCAGTTATAGAATCCCCCTTTGATTTAATGGAGATTTCATGGCCCCACAACATGACCCAGAATATTTGATTTAACTGTGCATGTATATTAAGTAGCTTATTTAGCAATAGAGGAATCCTTACAGCAGATTGAAAGGAAGGGACAAACGCAGGGGCACAGGTAGTTCCGCCGAGGAGCTCAGCTATCATTGACTGAAGGCAGAAAAAAGTTGACACTTTGTTGTTAAGCAAACACTTTTTTACTGAAGCTTTTGCTGATGGATATAAATAATTGATCCCTGTGTGAATGCACAGGAGTCCGTGCTATTTAGCTACAAACAAGAGAGACACGATGTTAGTCCAGAACAGAGAATTGGGCTTAGTGCATTATTTATAAGCATGCTGCCTACATTTCACTGACCCTATCATCACAGGCACCCGCTTTCCATTTTGCTTATCATTCCTGGATAAAATTCAGAGAGATCCAGATAAAGGATGTACATTGGTTTTCTTCTAACTGGGATTTTAAAAATACCTTTACATTTAGTCCCGGGGCCAAACTGTAAAGCCCTAAAGGTGTACGGATAAGGACACTAGTACAAGAAAAAGTTCCTTTTATCTGTCTCAGTGGTTTTATCTTCAACTTCACCAAATATCAGGTTGTTACAAATTGCTATGAATTCACAGTAACTCCTTATAAGTGTGGGGAAATTAACCATTACTCTTTCACATCCCAGGACAGTAGCTCTGGTGTTATGACAAATGTGGAAATAGCATGATCTCTGTTGCTTTTTGCTAATCCTCACTGGACTGGTAGCTAAAAGGCAGTAGTCACATTTAATAAGAATTATTTGGTCAAAAATGATCTGTCCCTTCATTTCACCGGCTTCTCAGAGCCATTTAAAGAGGAATCAGTATTGATAGAGCTGATTAAATTACATCTGTGAGTAGTTTATTCTGAACCTTATTTTGTTAATTTTTGAATAATTTATTCACACATGCACTTCCCCCATTCTATTAGCTCTATAGATATCAACCACTAACACACCCAAAGAAGCGCTCTGTGGAGCTCAAAAGCTTATCTCTTTCACCAACAGAAGTTGGTCCAATAAAAGACAATACCTTACCCACTTTGTCTCTCTCAACCAGTAAAAAAAGACTTTCCTAGATCCTTGATTTTTGTTGGATTTGCCCCCATGCCTAATTTTATAATTTTTAAAAAGTTAACATTGACCAGAGACTTTGACTCACTTAACATGTGGCAATAGCTGTAGACAATATGACTGGTTTGTGCTTGACAAATCTAAAATCGGGTAATTTCTGCAGTGTCCTTTAAATATTTTCTTTCTGGGTTCTGCTGTCCATCCAGCAGACTTGAATCCAGGACTTGATCTCACATATAGTTGTTTTGGTATGTTGTTAAAAACGCAGTACAGATCATGAAATATTTTCTGGTTCCATCCCACCATTCTTAAAGCATTTTGTAAAAGAACATTAATTTCTGAATTTGTTAATGATAGTTCATCTCCCAACATCCAGGATCTCATCCATCCACACTAAGGTCTTGTCTTATTAAAGCATAGTTTTTGTACCAATTAAACTAAAAAGGTAGAAAAACTGATTAGTTAAATCTGTGCTGTTTATTGAAACAAGCTATCCCAATATAAACACCCCTTATACTGGTATAACTGCATCCACCTCCGTTTTTCTAACAATTTAGTTAAATTGGTGTAAAAACTGTGCATAGACAAGGCATAAAAGCTTTATTTTACCTAGCCACCTCTGAACAATAAAAATATAATCTAGTTTATTTCAATCAAATTGATTCCCTTTTAAGAAAGAAATCAAGAAAAAATGGTAAAAATATAAAGACTTCTCACAAAAGGCCTCTGATTTAGGGAAACAATTTGGGCCAGTTTTATCCTGCTGTAGATTCATGAGATTCAGTGGTTACATAGGGAATTAATTTGGCTGATTGTTTTGTGCCTTTCCTAGGATGATGAAACATTGACCAGCTATGTCAGCCACAATAACGATCTATGACTAAAAACAGTTGTGATGCAGCCCGTTAATGGCACATGTACCCAGGAAATACCAAAAATAAAAATAAATAAATAAATAAATACAAGACTAGTTTACTAAGGTCTGCAAAACTGTTAGAATCAAGTATTAAGAAGGTGATGAAGAGCAAAGATGTGCAAAAGCTGAAGGCAGCCCCTAAGACCAATAGACAACTTGACACAATTTTCAATAGGTACCACCTAAAAGAGGATACCGTTCTTAGGACGTCTCTGTCTAATGGTCAGAATTCAGAGATTTGGTTTCTCCATGAAGGGGCCAGTTTTCAAAGTAAGATGCAATATGTGCAGCAGCAAAGGTGTATGTTCAGCTATAGCACTTACAAAATCCACATTCATGTATGTAACTGCATGCAAAGATGCCTGTTTTACTTGTGCAAATTCACTGGTGGGTATATCTATTGCTCCTTCCTTGAAAAAAATGGTTCCAGAGAATCTAAATCCATCTACCACAGTGATAGGTGACCCACCTACCACATACAGTCTAGAAACTAACTGCATTCTGCATCCTGCATTCCTTCTATGGATCAGGGACAACACTCATATTTTACCCTTCTCATGCTCTCTCATCCACTGTCATTATATGCTGGAGAGTCTAATTTGCTTTTGTACACCTTCATGGCATGGAGTGGAAACTCCAATGTATGGACACCATTCCCCTTCCCAGAAGTGTCAGAGAAGTGTCTGCTTTCCAGAGACAGGCTAAAGAGCAATCCATAGCCTTCTGGAAAAGTCCTGTACAATTCATTAGAACATGATAACCTTTCCAGTCCTTTTAATCATCTTATGGCATTTAATAAAGAATCATGTCCCTCTATAGGCATGTAACTTACGTTTTATATTAAAATTTCAGGTCTGGAAGCCTCTATGGAAAACTGGTAGGTTTAAGACAACATGGATACCATGTTGCGAGAGGAAGGAAAGGGATTTTTTTAAAACTCTCTTGTTTAGATCCTTTGTTGCAGCCATGGAATGCACAGGGCAAGGGGTGCAGTGACTGCTTGCAATTAAGTTGGAGCACTCCCAGTCCTGGCCCTGCTGTGCACTTCACCAGTACCCCAGCATACAGTAGAGCAGACTTCTCTCACTTATCTCATCTGCCATTGCAGCAGTTGGGTATCATCAATGTGCAGGGAAGTCCAGCCATAACAGCCTCAGGAAAGGGGAAGGGAGAGGCTGACATAAAATCATTAGGCTGGCTCTTCCTCTCTGGAGGATTTACAGCTTCAGGGTTTGTGCTAGCTGTGAGAATGGGGGCCTCTGCTTTTTGTTAACTTATTTAACTCCATCACTTAAATACCAAAGGAAAGGAAAGCTTGTTTATTAAAGATTCACCACCCAAACCCCTTCTAGTAAAGGACAAGAAAGATTCTGGTCCTTTGCACTGGGTCCTTTAAGAAACTCCTCCAGAAAAACAGAACTTGTTACTGATGGTGTTTCTTAAATATCAGGACTACTGTATCCGTAATAAAGAAGCAAATGGGGCAGGGGGAGGGGGGAGCACTGGCCCATATTATCCCTCTTACAGTCACCTTTAATTTCTTTAATCTAATGGCTCCTTTATATCTCCCTTCTTCCTGCACCCTAATAAGTACAACATAATGTTACCTGTGACATGCTTCCCTATTTATCAAATGCCATGCATGTTCACTAGTGCAATTCACTTATTGCAGTGATTGCTACTCACCAAGAGTATTACTGTCCTGAATGAGAACATTGACTATGGTGGTGATGATGATATGTTCTGAACTAGATAATGTGAGTTGCTGAATTCCATGTGGTGAAATGCAACCAACATAAGTAGGTACCGAATAACCTTGGCAGTAGCGGCTTCTGCGGAGCTCCAAAGCCCATGGGAACTCTCCATACCCCTGCAAGAATGGCAGGGATGGGAGTCACACCCATGTTCACTGATTTTTTTTTTTTTTTTTTGCCTGAATCTGCAATTTAAAATTATGAATCATTCACGAGGCACAGTCCCTCTCTGCAAGGCCTACTGACAGTTAGCATCTGTGACACGGGCTCTCTCTGAGGAGATAAGATGGTCTTTACTGAATGCTGATAAATCAGACAGTTACATCTCTTGTGATTGCAAGTCAGTTTGTCTCCCCTCACTTAAGGTAAGGAAAAATCCACATGAAGGGCAGTTAATATTTTACCCTGAAGCTTTTTTTAGGGAGTGGTTTTACCTTGTGTCATTCCACACTGGGCTGTGGAAATGCATGTTAGGTGAACGGGTTATTTTTAAAGAATATACTGGTTACACATGCTTGTCCTGCCCGGTGTGGCTAGGGCAAGCATGATAAAACCATTTCAGAAACCTTTGGCCCCATCTTACCTGAACCTCTTTACAAAATTGTTTCAGCTAATGTTTCATTCCACACTGAACTATACAAGCACAACTCCCATTGGCTTCAATGGCAACTACATGGCTGCAACTCAGAGTTGAATTAGACCTGTGGGGCCTAACCTATGGACTGAGGGGAAACGTCTGAATTTCTTTGAAAACTTTTTTTTCCTGCAACTCTTCACTCTCACTGATGTTACACTAGCATAATGAACACTGTTATTAAACTTTCCACACAGAATGGATCGCCGAAGCCAAGCCCCCATTCTTGTTAATCTATGTGGGCAAATCCATGTGGTGTAGAGTCCCATTGTCTTCACAAACCTTTGTCCATTTGAGTTGTTTTGCAGGTTCAGGGCCAAAAGAGAGTCCCTCATCTTCATGTTTTCACTTTTCACCACCTCTTCAGGTGCATGAGAACCTCAACTGCTTAAAGAGCCGTAAAGTGTAATGAAAACATGGCTCATATGCATGTAGAAGATATTTTATTGCCTCTTCCTGCCTGGGAGCCATGTTTTCCAATCATAGGACAAGTACTACTCTTGAATGAACTATCTCCGAGCCTTAGAGCTAACATTAATAAATTCACAGCAATGATCAGTGATTCTTTTCAAGAAATGCAGACTAGCACAACCAGATTGTGCCTTCTCTTCATTCAAGAGAGGGGTTAAAAACGTTAGGAATGTATCTTCTTCAAACCACAGGCAATGTGTAGTAGGTTGTTGGTGTTGTTTTTTAATCCTTATTGCAATAAATCATATCTGGTAGTAAACAGGCAAAGTGGTTCAGAAGAATACAGGATTTTAGGGTGGGGATTCTCCCAAAGCATCATTTAGAAACATTTTCTTCCCAAACAGGTGACTTTCAGTTGCACCATTTTTCAGGTACACTGAAGCATTAAAAAAAAAAAAAATCTGCTGGTCTGTCCAAGTATTAGTGGCCATTTTTCACCTGCTTCTAGAGTTCACAGAAATGCAAGGAAGATGTTTTCCAAAAACCTCACTCATAAAATTCCTGCAGCATAAATATTTGCAAGTCTTTGGAGCAGTGCCTAGGTGTGAAAATACACAGCTGAATCTTCAGTAGCAGGTGGTCTTAAGAAGAATTGGGAGGTGGAACACGGTCCACAAAAAGGCAGTGATGGTGTTGAGGGTTGGGTGGGAGGGAGGGAGTGCTGGTAACGGTGGGGAAAGGGCTGGAGTTCAGGGTCAGCACTGAAGAGAAGAAGGTTGTGGATGCTTCACAGATTCAGAGGATCAATTATGAATCAATTGTTTTATGCTAGTGTCTAAAGAACCTATCCAAGTCCCAGCCCCTTTGTGCTAGGTGCTATATAGACACAGAGACCTGGGCCCAGGTCATCAAAGGTGTTGGAAGTTAAGCACCTAAATACCTTTGAGAATCTGGGCCATAGTGAGTACTCAAGAGCTTATACTTTAAAATAGACAGTACAGAGTGAGAGAAGAAACAAAGTCAGAAAGGTGAAATGACTTGCCTAAAATCACCCATCTGGTGAGTAGCAGAGGTGGGAACAGAACCCAGTTCCAACAAAGCTTTGTGTAATCATCCAACCTCACATTTTTGAGATTTGTCACTATTATATATCCTGTTGTCCCCTAATAGAATAGCTCCAGCAACCCTGGCCTGGGATATCAGAACCTGGAAATTTGCTGTCATAGTAAATGTAACACTTGAATTGATTAGGGGCACTTCAGCCATCAAGCTAATTTCTTAGTCCTGGAGCATTGCATATTTGCTATGTTTATCATACTACATTAGGTGTTTAATTAAAAAGAAGTTCCCAAAGGATTAGCCAGATTCATGTTGACAGCAGAATCTGATTTGTAGCAGATTTTGTCAGGTAATTATAACATGGAGCTGAGGGGCTTGAATGGAATATCTCATGGCAGCAACTTAACAAAAAAAACCACCCTTTTTGTTAGGAGAAAAAAATCAAACTGACAAAAAAAAAGTTTTCTTCTGCTTTTACGAGTTCAGTAAATTAGTCAGCAAATTAGTGTAGATATTATCCAGATTACTATAGATGTGCTTCTCAGCATGAAATATGCGAGCCAGATAATCAGTGTCACTCACCATTTGCAGCTATTTTGGAAACACCTGCTTCTCATATGCTTATTAGGAAACAGTGTGTGGGGTTTTTAATTTGTATTGTCTCATGTTATGTTGCATTAAGCGAGATCAGCTGGAGACAATGTAAACCTACATGCTGATGCTGCGAACAGAAGCTAGCAAGAACCTGGGTTGAACATACCAATTGGCATTATAATACACAGTTGATTACTGACCAGAAATGACTTAAGAACTTTATTAAAATGAAAAAGAGATTCATACGAGAGAGGGAGGGACTCAGCCCAGTACAGCCCAAAGTAGCCTCCATAAAATGGACCCAGCTATATCCCCACCTGACACTGATCAGGGCAGTTGTCTGTACCTCTAAAGCAGGATTAAGATTTGTTGGCTTCATAGCCCAGGATGATGGCAGCAGGTAGGATGGGGACAGAGAAGGGGAGAGATTGAGATTTGGATGAGAGCAGAGCTGGCATGGAACAGGCTCATTTACATGAGTTTTTCCTACTGGACAGTTTTACATCTTCCCACCACAAAGCTGTTTCTGGTTTGGGGGGTTCTGTGGTGGGCCAGTCAGACAGGTTGGCATCTTGCATATTCAGTGTCCATTGCCTGTCTTGGTTTGTGCTTCTCAGATGGCTGCAATTGCAAATGAATAGGAACAGAGAATTTGCCATGCAGGATCAATCCATTGGTTCTTTTAGACTGGCATCATTCCTTTGCTGATGCCCCATATCTGATGTTTCACTGGGAACAAAAAACAGCCATTCCTAACACACCTTGCCAGCTGTCCAGTGCTGTCAAGGGACTCATGGAGAGTGCTTTATACATTACAAATCTTCAAAATAATTCATTATATCAAATGACTTTCTCCCAGTACAATGTGGTCCTATAAGCCACTGATGATTGGGACGCTTACTGAGTTCTGCTTATTCTAATCACTTGCTCTTCCCATTGAAATCAATAAGAATTCTAAAGAGCAAAGTGAGCAGTAGTTTATGGCCCTTTAGTGACATATTTTCATTGGCTCCAGGCTCTGTACTAATTTAGGTTCTTTCTTAATAATGATCATGGTGTTAAACAGGCGTCTGTATTACTGGGACTCTGTGTGTGTGTTTTCGGAACACAGTTGATTATCAGCAGTAGACACTAATTGATTCCGTCACTGACCCTGCACATGCAGCTATGGATTGAACATGGACAAAGGGATTTAGAGAACCCTTGAAACATCGGTCTCAGCATTTTATGGGCATTAGACTAAAGGAGATGATATAAGGGCAAGGAGAAAACAGACAGTGTGGGGGAGCATTTACAAAGCAGCTGTCTGTTAACCAACAATTTGGTACATTTCCTTTTTCATTAAGCCACAATATGTGGATGTCTCATTTTATGTGAGATGCATGAGATGTTCAAAATGCTTAGCTATAATTATACAAATGCTGGAAGGGAAAGGCGTTCTCTATGGAAGGAATATTTCTCCATCCAGATTTCGGAGTGCAGCTTCCAGACTTAGAATCCAGTGGCCTTTTAAATCCATTTCTTATTTCTCAAGCTCTTTAAACAGTTATCAGGGTAACAGGTTGTAACTGATCGTTTGCAACAGAAGTAGTTAAAAGTCAACCTTTGTCAATCACAACCTTGTCTCTCTCAGCAACAGAAGTTGGTCCAATGAAAGCCATTACCTCACCCACCTTATCTCCCTTGTCAATCATAATAGAGAAAGGATCCAGATTCTGATCTGAGTTACACCAATGTAAATTCAGTAGAGCTACTCTGTATTTACACAGATTTGGCTCTTTTCTGTTTGAATATGGGGAAATCTGAAATACTGCAACATGGTAACAGCTAGAAATAATCAAATTTTAATAGCATGTATATAAGCCCTATTAGCCCTAATTTCAAATAGAAGCTTAAACAATCCCAAATAGAACATTTAATTTAAGAGAGAGATTTTTTCATTAGTTTGTTGTCTGCCCTCTTGTTTCAGCTGTTTGCTAGTTATGTCATTACAGGCTCAAATGTTCACTGCTGGCTGCCAGCCTGTTTGCAAATGAATGGCCATCACCACAATAGCTGCTCAAAAGTTCCATTCTCACACTGAGGGTATCCCAAGATGTTTACACATAGGGAACTTCCATAGGCTTAGAGGCAAGGAGAGGAATTCTGCGTAGCTGCCACTCTATTTCTTTGCATCTATCTTCCTGGTGTTGTATTTGTCTCCATACAGAGAAAGCAGAGGGGAGCATCTGACCCAGTGTTTGCAGTTGGTATTACCTGTTCCCTGAGCAAACTTCCTTACAGAGAAGTCAGATGGTGTAGAATGCCAGATTACATGGGATGGTTTGAATGCACTATTAAACTGACCTGAAATTACACTGGCTTCCAGTCAAAAAGTTGCCCTGTGCACCCAACAGCTGATATAACAAGAAGCTCAATAAACTATCTTTTAATAATTGGCTGTGTCAACCAATCAGACCTTAATGCTAACATGTGCCTCAAAGCATTTATAAAATATATCCTGTGTGTGTGGCCCTCAATGCAAAATCTGCAAACTGAAAACTCATATATTTTAAAATTAAAGTTAAAATGAAACCAAAAGCTTTCTAATGTGTTTTTATGCTATGTAATGTAATGTAATCACCGCTGCTCTTAACTAAATAGCTGACTGGGGTTTATATTTGTAATCTGTTTCCATTTGCTATTAAATTCTTTCGAGTTAAGTTAAGTAAGTTAAGTGGTTTCAGAGTAGCAGCCGTGTTAGTCTGTATCCGCAAAAATAACAGGAGTACTTGTGGCACCTTAGAGACTAACAAATTTATTAGAGCATAAGCTTTCGTGGGTTGTAGCCCACGAAAGCTTATGCTCTAATAAATTTGTTAGTCTCTAAGGTGCCACAAGTACTCCTGTTATTTTTAAGTTAAGTGGGTGTTTCATGGTTGTTATTGGATTAGGTGAGCAGGGGGCAGATCCTTTGCTGGTGTCAATTGTCAGAGTTCTGATGATGTCACTGGACTCCCATGGAGCTATGACAATGTACATCAGTTGAGGATCCCTTAGTCTACTAGGATTTCCTATGCTGAGGATAGTTTTAAACTCTTGGCACTTGGACTTTAGGGGTTGCTTACTTTGTTTATTTCTGAATACTTGAAACAAAAGACATTGCAAGAATTTTACTACTAATGGTTATTGAAGTAGTGTGGGATGCAAGTGTGTAAAGGGACGCTGTGTAAATACAACATGGTCTGGTATGGTGGTAGTAGAGAATGGGGGAGTACGCTCTTATTCCATATGTTCAGGGAGGGGAGTGAATTGCAGTGTTCATCTTGCTGTATGGTTAATTTAGTTGTTGTTAGGCTTTGCAAGGTTGCTTCTGGTCTTCTATTATTAGCATACTTTGTCTTGTACTAATTGTGACTTTGTTTTAGTTGTTAGCAGCAAGTAGTCTGGGGATTTCAATGGAATTTGAACTCCCTACCCCATCAGGTGCATGTGATGCTGCTAGCCTTATAGCATGGTGTAGGCACCTCATATACACTAAAAGAAAGCAAAATAAATCAACATGAGGAGAACATCTCTACCGTCCAACATTACTGTTAGCTGGCTTTTAACACCCCCTGGCGGTGTTCACTCACAAATTGACTTCACTTGTTCAACCGCTGCATTGTTCTTATCAGTCCAAGTGTGTTACCTTCTGTGTGAGGTATTTTCACATTAAACTCCCTGCCTGTAGAACTAGATTATTTTATCTATTCAGACCTGGATCCTGCAGTCTCTCTTTAGGCAAACTCCCGTTAAAGTCAGTGACATGTTTGCCTGTGCAAGGATTCCAGCTCCAGTAGAACGTGGCAGTCGCTGATCAGGTTGAAACGTATAAACATGTTTTGATTTAGCTTTACACCAATGTATCATCTGCTGAATACATTAACTGTGCATTGCACTTTGGGGTGTTTTACAAATGTGAATGGGATTGATTGAATACTAAAAACAAAGTACATATGCTTGTAACTTTCCTACTCTACTCTCCATAATTCTCATTCATCTGGAGATAATGAAGCAGTAGTACCATCTTTTTCATTTTTCATCTCTTTTGGATAACTGTAAAGTTCTCTGTACTAAATCATAGTTTAATTTTAGGGTCTATGTTTAGATTCCAGAACTCCATACAGTACCTGAAGGGAGAACACTTAATTATCAATTGCCACTCCATATAAAACACTAAATCTAGGCTACAAATATGGCATACAACACAATAAAAATAGCATTATCTGTTTATTCTACATTTTAATAGGAGCTTGTTAAGCAACAATGGCTGGAGGTAGATGGGATTCTATCTCCTACAAGTTCTACCTAAGTAACATAAAACCAGTTTTCCTTTGCCCTGTGGCTTCTTCTATAGCATAAAGAGGCTAAAAATGGAGCACATCTCCCAACTGGAGAATATCATTAGCACCGGGGCTTCCCCAGCATAGCTAACTCTATACTCCTTCCCTAACATGCTTCTGCAGCACACAGCAGTACACATGGCATGCTCAAGTAGATGGGCCATTGTTCTCTGGTTATTATTGGTTGCCATATGCCCTGTAGTGGGCTGTTGCTGCTGAGCATAAGCTCTAATCTACACCATGGGCTGAAGAAGCCCAGAATACGTGGCGGTGAAAGGGGATATAAAGACACCTTTGTGGCCTGTTCTCCCCCCCCCCCTTGTGTCTAATGGAGCTCAGGTGGGATGGAAAACCAGGTCCAATGGCTGCAGACTGACCTTTTTCAAAACACAAAGAGATCCATGTAGCTGAGCTGATTTCTCAGTTGGCCACTTGACGCCACTCCAGTACCAGGGTCCTCTGCATATATTTGCCTTTCTCATGTTGCTAGAAAAAACACTGATTGTGCAGAATCTGGAAACAATGATTAAATTAAAATGCAAAAGGGACATGATGGCAACAGCCAGCATTGCTGCTGTGATGCAAAAACTAGGGCTTTGACTTACCAAGAGGCATCTACTGTTTTCAGCACTAAATGCAAGTATAATGGGGCTGCTAGTACACTTGCCATATCTTATACCTATATCCAATCTCATTATGTCCATCACGGGGAGATTTTTAAGTCACAATGGGTATTTAATTGTCCTTCTTGCTCTGGAAAGTCTCTTTCCACTCCCCAGAGAAAAAAAACGATGTGACTAATAGTAAGTGCCAACATTAGGTTAACCTTTTTTCATTGGCTCCCCAAATAACTATAACTTCTTTATCAAACACTTATAGCACTGGTTTAAAAGCAAAAGTGTTGGAAAAAGTCAGCACCTCTTGGGTTCTTGGTATAGTATTAGCAAGTTTGGTCCTTGTGCACATTCAATGGCAATCTAAAATGTTGCATATTTACACCTGAGAGGAATGAAACAAGGTCAGTCAGGAGAGATGGTATAAGAAGCTGAGGAGAATAGAGCATGTTAGTTTGAAAATAAATTGGAAGAAGAAAGTTGGATAGAATTTGGTTTGGAGAAAGAGTAATCACACTTTTCAAGGACTCAAAAAGAAAACATGAAAGAGAGTTGGGAAGAGGATATAATATCGTGAGCTATATATTGTCAGATTTTTCAAAACTACTGAGCATCGACTGCCATCATTGATTTCAATGGAAACTGAGTACTCGCTATCTGTGAAACTCTGTACTAAAAGTTTCCTTATGCTTTATAACCCAGGGTTTGTAATTGCACTGTAGTTACACTACCTTCCATGTAATTATACTATGGTTATGCTTTTTTTTAATCTCTATTTGTTATTCAATAACAACTGGAAGGCTAGCTACATGATAATAAAGGGATATCAGAAGGCTAGTTACATGATAATAAAGGGATATTGGTATCCACTTCTTTGCCACTACATATACTGTTACTACTAAAGTTATACTTTGATGCATGTGGTTATTACAAAATCCAGTTCCATCAACTCTACCTCATGCCTCAAGTAGTCATGCTGACTTGAGTAAATAACAGGTAAATTTTACACAATCAATACTGTAATTACTATGTAGTTTTATTTTCTGATATATGCTAACTTTAAAGTAAATACAATATAGTTAATGTACCAGGATTCTAAAACTATAAAACTAAAGGAGCTAAGAGCTGTGCAGCAAATATTCCAGTTAGTCGTGGAACAAAAATTCCACTTTTTTTGCAATGAAGGGAACGTCTTTCTTATTGACAGGATTTTAGTGTTATTAAATGGAATTCACCCTGCAAGACATGAAAAGCCCTGATTAACTGATGGGATTTCAAGTATATAAGTGGTGTTACATATTTATAAACTAACACAGTGTAATTTCACTCACTGTATATAGTTTAACCATGTTGTCTCTATGTAAGGCATTAACACGGCCATGTCAGCTTTAGGAGCCATGGGTCTTCAAATGTCATTCCAGACCAAACCACAGCCTGTCAAAAGAAATAAGAAAGTGGCTGTGCTGGGAGGTGAAGGAATGAATAATTGACACACGTGTGTCTGAGTGTTTTGCTGCTACTGACTCTAACTACAAAGTCAGGCAAATAAACAAGTCCAATGCTGCCAAATGTGGAAGGTATCTGAACAACACAATTGAACATACAAACCTTTCCTCTCCAAGCATCCCCAGACACTGTGCAATAGAATAATACGTAAGCTCACAGTGTTGAACACTTCAGGCAGCACCAAACTTGTATCACTTTATTCTACTCTTTAAAACCGATATCGACCAGGATTTTACAGACAGAAGCAGGAATTATTGCACAGACCACGGGCTGCTGGAACTGGAAAGAGCCTGAGCTCCCATTATGTCAGTGACACTTGAGACATACTAAACACTGGTCTGGAAGGTAGAGCATGTCTTGGTATTCCATCGATTGTAATGAAAAGCCAGTTAAAGCAGAATGGTAGGCCCAGCATCAAGGGGATTACACACCGTGCTGGGCCAACACATATATCTACATGGAAGCAAATCACCATGGATACTGGGACATCACTAAGGGCCAGACTCTGCCACCCTTACACCCTTGGTTTCTAGGATTATGGTACTACTCTGCATGAATGGAGGTGACAGAATCTGGCCTTTAGGCTCAGCCCTGAATGGCTGGAGCAGTGTCAGTAGTCACACCCAGGAGAAACCTTGGTTTTCTCCCATGCTCCCCTCTCGCTCTGGTTTGGAAAAATAATTTGCTGCAGACCTTGAAGGGATTCCCTCCTCACCTCTGGCCACCTACTCTAACCAGCAAGTAGGGGCCAGGCAGAGCAGAGCCAAGATTGTACATGCTCCCCATGATTCTCTGCTCCCACCTGATTGTTCGGAGCAGTATCCAGAGAGCAGGGGCCGCATTCTGCGTTGCATCTGGACCCAAGATCCAGATAGACTGAGAAAGGAGGAGGAGGAGCTATTCCCCTATATCGTGTTCAAATGAGTAAGAAAAGGGTGCAGTTTAGCCAATAGAAAGGCAAATCTCTGAAATACAGCTGTGTATAAATGGCACTTACGGGAATGGCCTTGTGCATATGTTGGTCACTGGGGCTGAAATGACATTGCTCAAAGTGCTGACTTACCCTTATGATATTTTCAAAAGTCACATAATAAAGAAGGCCAGTGATGTAGGTACAGGGATTACCCAACTCTCCTAGCTATTCATACTCATTGCAGTAGCTGTATACGCTGAGTGTAATTGCTGATAATTATTACTCACATGGATGTTGGTACCAGACACCAAACTTACCACCCCATGTCTTAACTCAAATGGTGGCTGAAGGAGTTAGTATGACTTTCTACACCACTACCATGCAGTTTATTAACCTTCCCAGTAAGTTGACAACTAACATTTATCTAGAACCAACTGTCTTAAGATAGAAACTATACACCATATTTGCTCATTTTCCATACTTTCACTAAGAGTGTGGCAGGGCTAAGTGTGCTGATATGTAAGTACATGTTTCACAATTTCTGTGGTGCAGATTCCCATTACCATGCTTCTTGTCAAACATTCTCCACCACAAAGGCAGCTTTATAATCCTATACCATGTATACAAATAAGAGTCATTCAGTTGCCAAAAGGACCATAAAATGTATTGAGTTTACATCACTAATGATATACAGTTCAATGATCATCATGATTTGATCATATATCAGTGACCATACTCTAGGCAAGTTCTAGATACAGCATCTCTGCCACTTTTAAGACGATTACAGTGCACTACGGAGAATTGTCAAGTACTCAGTACTAAGTCATTTTTTATTAACTTACATTTATTTTACTGGGTTTTTATTAATATTATAAAGCTAGTTTAACCCTGTCTGCAGTAAGGTTTTCTCATGTTCTAATCACTGTGAAATTGCACGTTGGCCCATTCACCCAATGGTATATGCACAGAACTCCTGTTAACTTGACGGGAGTTACATTTGAATTGGGGAAGACTAGATCCTTCAATTGCATTTATATTTTCCCATGATTATTGTTTGTATGAACTGAAGACCTAGTGGAAGAAGGTGATGGGTTCCCCCTCCCCCCCCCCCCATAGTGTTCTCCATAGCCTGTTTTCATTTTTAAAGTAAGGTCATTCACCTCCTGGGTGCAAAGCAAAACTTGAAAACAAACCAAGTATAACCAATGGAGTGATTTCTGCCTCAGTCTTCAGACAAACTCCAGCAGTGGGAGGTGCAGCAGTCACTAGGTGCAAGAAGCACCTGGTCTCACACCCACTAACCAGACCAGGCCACAATGCCTAGGGAAGGTGGTGGGGGGAAGGCAGGCTGGTTGGGGAGGTGGATTTTGATGGCTTGCTGGGCTCAGTTTCTCCCCTCTGTCCTTTTGGCTTGACAGATCAAGCTGTGGGGCATGGGGAACAAATGGTAGCATCTCCTATGTGCCACCTACTGATGGTGCCAAAGTGAGAAGTCAATTACATAAATCCATTTATTCATGTATGAATATTATAGAACTGATCATAGAATCATAGGACTGGAAGGAACCTTGAGAGGTCATCTAGCCCAGTCCCCTGTCTCATGGCAGGACTAAGTATTATCTAGACCATTCCTGACAGGTGTTTGTCTAACCTGCTCTTAAAAATCTCCCGTGATGGAGATTCCACAGCCTCCTTAGGCAATTTATTCCAGTGCTTAACCACCCTGACAGTTAGCAAGCTTTTCCTAATGTCCAACCTAAATATCCCTTGCTGCAATTTAAGCCCATTGCTTCTTATCCTATCCTCAGAGGTTAAGAAGAACAATTTTTCTCCCTCCTTGTAACAACTTTTTATGTACTTGAAAACTGTTATCATGTCGCCTCTCAGTCTTCTCTTTTCCAGACTAAACAAACCCAATTTTTTCAATCTTCCCTCATAGATCATGTTTTCTAGACCTTTAATCATTTTTGTCGCTCTTCTCTGGACTCTCTCTAATTTGTCCACATCCTTCCTGAAATGTGGCACCCAGAACTGGACACAATACTACAGTTGAGGCCTAATTAGCACAGAGTAGAGCAGAAGAATTACTTCTCGTGTCTTGCTTACAACACTCCATGCTTATACATCCTAGAATGATGTTCACTTTTTTTGCAACAGTGTTACACTGTTGATTCATATTTAGCTTGTGGTCCACTATGACCCCCCAGATCCCTTTCCACCGCACTCCTTCCTATTGGTGACATCATAGCAGATTTTTTGGAAGGCTTCATGATCAATAGCTTCATGACCCAGCAACTGACCTTCCAGTGATCTGCCATACACCATCCATTCATCTCCCTCTAGCCATCCCCTACTACAATGATCCTCCACCATTACTTAAATAATAAATTTCTGAAGGTTATTTCCATCTCTCTGCCTAATGTGACCACAATACGTAAGTTTGTGTCTGTTGATTTTGGACATCAGGGTCTGCTTCTCTCCATTAGTATTTCTAACACAGGCATTCATCTTTTTTTCCCCCATCCAGTAGATACACAAGAGTCTTCACCAGCCACACATTTCAAAAGCTTCAGTTTTCTTCCTGTCAGCAGCATTAACTTCCCATGATTCGCATCCTTAAATTGCTAGGGGGGAAAAAAGCTTTTTTTCTGTTGCACCTTTGTGCATTTCGAGATTCCAGGTTTTTCCAGACTTTCTTAAGGGAGGCCATAGCTGAGTGAGCCAGCCCTAGTTGGAAGAGCCTCCTTGGCTGGATATAGATGATCCCAGATGATCTACAACTTGTCCGTTAATCATGATGTCTGCTTGAAACCTGTTTTTGTTAGTTGTTTCAAACCTATGTGCATGTAACTGACTTCTCAGTTACAATAACATAATTCTTCACAATATGATAGTCTCTCTCCTTTTTACATGCTGTGATCAGCTTTCATCATCTGTGAAATAATAAACCATATTGACGTTTAAATTGCTGTTCTTGGATAACTGAGTTAACACTCCCCTCAATGGAGAAGTTTACACCTCTCAGAGCTATGGTGTCAGGCTCCCTGAAGTCTCCGGCAAGTTTTACTGCACCGAATATGTTTGGTTCATATTTTCAAGGGTTTTTTCACAGCTGTAAGAGGGCGAAAAATATGTTTTTTAATTGAAGACCTAGGCAGGCAGTGTGACCTACTGGAGAGGGCACTGGATTAGGATTCAGGATTCCTGAGTTTTATTGTTTCCTCTTCCACTGCTTTGATGGATGAACTTGAGCAAGTCACTTCCCCTTCCTGTGCCTCAGATTCCCCATCTTTAAAATGGGGGTAATTAGACTGAGCCTCCTTTGTACATTACATTGAGATTTACAATATAATTATTTTGATGTCATCATGACTCTGGGATCCAAGGTGCTGTGCACATGCCTATGCCTTAATCCAACTCTGCTCAAGGATGTGTTCAAACTCCATTGAAGGGAAGCCCAGAGAACCCAAGTGATTACATGTTGAACATCTGCATATTCTGCTGCAAGTCATGTGTCAGGGGCAGAGCTTGGATTCTTGGGGAGCTTGGGAGAGTACCAGGACTACCGCTTCAATTTGAGGACTGCCTGTTACAACTATGAAACCACTGAGAAGTGGAAATCAGCAGTTTGGCACAGCTCTGTTCACCATTTTTGACTACTTGATATGGCGATTGTGCAGTACTAAGTATTACTACAGTGTGTGTGATTGTTACTGTGAGCCACCTACCCATTAGCTATCACATACTCTGTGGGGTGGATTTAGGAGTGTTCATCTTGCCAGTCAAACATTGATTAGAATCTTTGATTGGCAGCTTTGGCATATTTCCTATTTTATAATCTTTTAGCTTAATTAAACATGTTTTGGCAGCTTTGAAGGCTTATTTTAGGACTTCCCAATGTCTGGCATGTTCTATTTAAGTATTTGTCAGATCGCATTTAGTTAGTTTGGTTTAAAGTGGTGATTACTACCCACTGTGTGTTTAATTCAGAGCAGGTGTTTGCAATCGTCCTAGTTAAATACAGGATATAAATGAGCTGGCAAAACATGTACCATTCTGGGCATCCTCATATTTATTCAACTCAGGGCATGTGTTCAGCTACAGGCCGTGGGATTTTCAAAAGTGCTCAGTGTTGGTCCAACTCTCTCCCCACTTAAGTCAATGAAATGTCTTCCATTGACTGCAGTGGTCAAGGTTGAGTTCTGTTTAAAATTGTGTGTTAAAAACACAAGATGTTCATCATTTATTACTACAACTTCCATATCTGGAATCAGCTAGATCAAGCCCTTTACAACTCATATTTAATTAACAGTAACTGCAGTAACTGGAAAAGGGGATTCTGAAGACCAAATCTAACTTAGATTCACCTATGTGAGTTCATACTGTCTTGGTGCAACTGACCAAAAATTAAAATAGGTAATAGGTAACACAAATTACTTGTTAGATGAAGATAACATACACCACCCTCCTTCATGAGAATACATGGAGGTGATCACACCAAAACTCCAGAAGATTTAAACGTTCAGTTGGTTGATCACCTGGACTTCATTTGTACTGCAGGACAAGTGGGAATAAATTACAGGCAGATGGCTGGGCTCGCATAAGAAGTGGAGACCTATTATATATATATATATATATATATATAATACGTGTATATGTGTGTATATATAATATGTGTGTATATATATGAAACTCTAGCCACAATCCTATAGACTCCTGTTCAGTGGTGTAGATGTTAATTCCTCTGCATATCCCACTGAGATCCCCTCACCCTATCTGGAGCAGCACTGCTGGGGTGCCATTCTCCCACCAGCTTACTGCCCTGCTTATGCTCTCTGGGACCCCTCTGACAGAAGGAAGGGGGTCACACTGGCAAGTGAAATTAATGTGCCTCCAAGCCATATTATGTTTGATATAGAACTTGCCTTGTGTAGCAGGGGGCAAATGCCACTCACAGCAGTTCTTCTGCAGCTTCTCCCCTCTTCCTGAGCCATGAGAGTGGATGGGATGCAGATGGCTTTGGGGCACGATGAGAACATCCCAAACAGCCATTTATTCTTTCACACAATCCTCTCCAGCCTTTTCTTGTGCTGCGGCAACTCCAGCAAGCCACATCAATGGGAGTCTTTCCATTGACTTCAGTGAGCTTTGGATCAGGCTCATTGTGGGTGGGGCACAAAGGGTTTGTCTATACTGCACACTAAGCCCAGGTCTGGGGGACCCAGGCTCGTGGACTCAAGAGTTTGCAAGCCCATCCTGAGTGTCCACATTGCATTTTAACCCTGGGTGTACAATTGCTGGACCTGGGTCTCACAGCAGTACGAACAGGTCCATACTGCACTACAAAGACCATCTGACTCGGGTCTGCCACTTGACATGCATCCACACTGCAGAATGACAGGGCTTGGACCTCTCACTCAACTCCCAAACAGGATCCTAGGACCTGGGTCCTGAGTGCTTGCTGACCCAAGTCAGACTGATTTGTGTGTACATGGAAGGGGGTTTGGGCTGAAACCTGAATCAGAACCCGGGCTAAGTGTGCAGTGTAGACATAACTTGGGGAATAGAAATCTTTTTTTTTAATGGACAATTCTTTAGATTACTTTGGTAGATCAAATAGGTGGCCACATTTGGGGTAGGGGGTGAGTCTGCATCCCTGCCATTGTATTGGCCAGGCATCAGACAGCCTTGTCAAAATGTTTCATCTGCAGTTGTTTTTCCAGATAACAAAGCCCATCAGTAATTAACATGGCCAGTTATTAAGGAGCTTGTGATCATGTTTCTCCTGGGCTGAGCAATGAAGCACCTGTGACATTTAACATAGTAACCTGACATTTAAATGTCAATTGAAAAGTGTTTGCTAGAATTGGTAGAGATTTCCAGAGAGACATGCTAGTTTTTGCTGTCAGAATGGCTTCACAAATACTTAGATATTTCAGCTGAAACGTCAGGTTTTACCACAGTTCTGTTCCCACAAAGATTGAGTTTCCAGGGTCTACGTTGCTTAGGGAGCTGGTAGTGGTATGTGGAGCACTTCATCTCCTGAGCATTGTTTCAGTGACAGAAAGCTACCATCTGCTATCTCTTATAAAAAGGGAGTCTGCTGGTTGCAGTCCAATTCCTACTGTACAGCTATCCCCATCAGACACACCCTCATAGCTAGTGCTGCCTGGCACCCTCATTGGCAGTTTCAACAGAGAAGCTAAGGTTTGAATGGGCCACAGAGACAGACATTCTAGAGATTATCCCTCCAAGGCAGGGATGTGGAATGCTGGGGCGATGATATGGGGAAATATGCCCTTGTGGGTGCTCTCAGCAGGGGAGATATTCACCTTCTGCTGGCCCCCTGTGAATGGGTCAATTTTGCCCTTCATGAGTAAAGAATTCGAAGTTCTTGTTATCTGTATCCAGCACTTTTTATGAGCACGACACTTAGTTTTAAAAATTGAGATTGCTATTGGAAGTCCAGAAAAAAAAAAAAAAAACTCCTTGGCATATCTTCCATGGCAAGAGTTGTGGCTAGTCGCTTGTTGATGCTGCATGACAGAAAGACTGATTGAAGACACTTGGATATCAAAGGAGCCCTGCATTAATGCTCTGATTTGCTCTTGTAAAACTGATCACAGGGGAAACATAGCTGGGCCCTGGGGAAATACAAGGGAAAGAGAGCCTCCCCTGCAAGCCACGGGGCAATGTGAGACTGCTACTGTAACCTTAAGGCTACAGACCCTATGACAGCCCTAACTCATGAGTCAAGGAGGACTGACATAGCAGCAGATCTTTCAGCATCCCCGGCCTAGCCCACCCATTTTCCTCCTAACTTCTCCTTGCATATAGCATCTGGGAATTATCTCAGAGCCATCCCCATCCATGCAGAGGGTTGACACCCCTTGCCTAGCCCTCCAAAGCCTGTGCCTCTTTCCTGTGCAGTGGAATAACACCAGTTCCACTGCAAGGAGACACTGGGTAGCAATAGAGCCAAGAGTCAGATTTGCCCTTCTAGGCATACAATAGCTACAGCAGCTATCTGTTTAATTTTTGCTGATTGCAAATCACCCTATTCATGAGACTACTGAATAATCTACATTGGGTGAAAGCTTAGAGGGTCCAAATAATGTTGTCTTTCCTGCACCCATCCCCAAATCGGCAGAGGGAGGAGAATTGGAGTCATCACTGGCATTTCAGAAAGAGGCAGTTACAAGTGCTTTGAAATCCTACTTAATGAACTAATTGCTTTGTTACATCCCTAAAAATTCATCTGTGTCCTACCAGTAATTGTTCTTAGTTTAAAAGCAATTAAAGGTTTACAGCCTAGTTTTCCCAGACTCTGAAATCACATTTAGGAAGGGGAAAAACCTGAATGTAACAATGAGTTGCTACTAATGCCTCTCATAACTGCTTGATCTCAAGGAGGCTTGGGTTCCCTTTCCTTAGGAAAACTGTTGTGTTTTAACACTGAGAACAAACCTGATATGGTACCAAGTGCATAACTGGGAATTTCTTAAACATAAAGTCATCTCTATAGCTACAATTCAGGCTAAAGAGGTCAAAACCAAGGAAACCAGACTTCCTTAAAATTATACTGAGTTATAATGAAAAATGTATCAGCACATTCACTGTTATATTAGTGCTTAGATTACCACTGTATATATATTCCTTGTGCTCTTGTAACCTGGCTGACGTATCATTTTAATTTGGTTTTATATTTTCAAGACCTGTCAGAGGTTACAAAACAAATCAGTCGTACAACTAGAATAGAACCCAGGAGTCCTCAGTAGGCCACTCTGCTACACAGAGCTCAATACAAGAGAACTTGTTAGAAACATGTTTCTAGGGTTTTTTCTTTGCTGACATTTATTTACTGAAAAGATAACTTAAAGAACTGAGTGGAAATATGTTCACTTATAATTTAAATGCAATTCAAAATCACCTTTCAAATGTTGTAGGATTTCTGTCTGTCTTACAGGGATTCCTGAATGTGTTTGGAGATGTTTTGTTTAAAGGAATCTGGGCCCAGACATATAATAACTACCAGCATGTGGTGGAAGAAATAAGGGAGTCAACATTTCAGCAACTCCTGGACAAAATTCCTAAATGCCTGTTCATGTTAGTATGCATTTTTGTAGCTGTGTTGGTCCCAGAATATTAGAGAGACAAGATGAGTGAGGTAATGTCTTTTATTGGACCAACTCCTGTTGTCAAGAGAAAGAAGTCTTCAAGCTGAAGAAGAGCTCTGTGTAAGCTCAAAAACTTGTCTCTATCACCAACAGAAGTTGGTCCAATAAAAGATATTACCTCACCCACCTTGTCTCTCTATTCATGGTAGTAGCATAAATATACTAAGGATTAAAAAAACAACCTCCAAATGTTCAGTGTCTCAGAGAAATTATAGCCAAAATGTAAAGAAGAAAATGATGGGATCAGGAGCGGCGCCAGGGTTTTTGGCGCCCTAGGCAGGGGTCCTTCTGCGCTCCCGGTCGTCGGGGCACTTCGGCGGCGGGTCCCAGAGCGAGTGAAGGACCCGCCGCAGAATTGCTGCCGAAGACCCGGAGCACGGAAGGACCCCCCGCCGCCGAATTGCCGCCAACAGCGGCAAAATGCCACCCCCCAAATCCTGGCACCCTAGGCAACCGCCTAGGTCGCCTAAATGGAAGCGCCGGCCCTGGATGGGATTAGAGAATAAGAGCAGATTTTATTGTTCACTTGCTATAAATATATAACATTTCACTGTTGAAGACCCTATGTAACAGTCAGGCTGAAAGATGCGTGTAGTGCGGCTGTGTGTTGTTACATTTGCTCCATTCCATAGCAGAGGTTGCTGCCTTTCAGTTGTTGGTAATTCATGAATTCTCATTTAATAAGCCCAGATGTTCAAGTTTTCAGCAGCCACAAGGGGGCCAAATTTAGAAGACCTTAGTTCCCATTTAGGCACCTAATTAAGGGCCTGATTTTGCCTGTGCAACTTTAATTTGGCCCCTTACATCTATGATACAGTTTTTAATTATGACTATATAACTATTTTTTTCCACAGGCCCTGCCTCATTCAGTGTGCACAATGGATGATACCCACTTAATGAGCAGCTGTTGAATATTTTTTCCTCATTGTTCAATGTGTGGCTCTAGGCCAGGGGTCGGCAACGTTCGGCACGCGGCTCGCCAGGGTAAGCACCCTGGCGGGCCGGGCCTGTTTTATTTACCTGCTGACGTGGCAGGTTCGGCCGATCGCGGCCCCCACTGGCCGTGGTTCGCCATCCCGGGCCAATGGGGGTGGCGAGAAGCAGCGGCCAGCACATCGCTCGCCCGTGCCGCTTCTCGCCGCCCCCATTGGCCCGGGACGGCGAACCGCGGCCAGTGGGGGCCGCGATCGGCCGAACCTGCCGTGTCAGCAGGTAAATAAAACTGGCCCGGCCCGCCAGGGTGCTTACCCTGGCGAGCCGTGTGCCGAATGTTGCTGACCCCTGCTCTAGGCTTTATTTATCATACACTATTAAAACCCTGCTCTGAAGACAGAATTATTAATTACCTTTCCAGGCTTTTCCACAACACTTGGTGTAGTATCTGAGTGCTTCACAAACATGAATGAATTTATTTTCACAACACCCCTGTGTGATGAGGGAGTGGTATTATCCCCATTTTACATATGGTGAACTGAGGCACAGGAGATTAAGATAAAAAGAATTCACTATTTTGAGTGGCCAATTTGATATGTCTAGGACATGATTTTTTTCATAATACTGGGCACTACAGAGCATTATAGAACACTATATATTCAAAACACAGCTCTCATTGACTTCAGGTGCAGCTGTGGGTGCTTAGGACTTGTGCAAATCAGACCCAAGAGTCTCATATCAGGCACCCAGAAAATGAGGAACACATAGTGACCACCTGTGAAAAGTTTGGTTTAAGTGACTTGCCCAGCATCACAGATAAGCTCTTTGAGGCAGAGGCAGGGATATAATCCACTTATCCAGGGCAGCATTCAACTGCTTTAATCACGAGCCTGTACTGTCTCTTCCTGCACTCCCCTGCCTCATTGACTACCCAACACTGTATCATAATGCATATTCGCAAGAAGGCTGGATTAAAGTTGCACAGGCCATTTTAATTCTGCCATTTCCTAACTTTGAATGGCTTGACTTTGCAACCTTCATAACGTTCTTTTAACATCGTTTTTTGTGATTAATATCAGTGTCGTTTGCAGAAGTGAGTATGTTTGTCTGCCTTTTTGCCTAAGCACGATGGGTCTGATCCATAGCCTACTATGGATTCGTGGTTAGACCTCTAATCTGAAAGGAAGTCATTCATCTCAGCTAACCTCAAAAAGAGTTTCATTGTGCCACAGCATTTTTGGCAACCCAAACAAGCAGTCTGCCAGACACTGAGAAAATCAGGATGCTGGATTCTTGCACTGATCTCAACTGAGCTACCATTACAATGGAATGATAGAAAAATATGCAATAGTCAGTCTGATTCTTAGTCAGCCTTTCCAATTAGTGGCTTTTGTGCTATTATTCAAGCTATATGCAATGTGAAACTCTGAAAACGATTCCTCATTTTATTTCACCTCATTCTTAGGGACTCAGAGCAAATATGTTATGTATATGTGTGCGGTTTGCACACCGATTTCACAAACCCAGAGATTAATGTTCCTTTCTGTTTCTATTTAGTCTGTGCACGTTTTCTATGGCATTTCACATTTCAAATGTGTTTTATTTGAAAAAATTCAGCAGTCTTTTCATCCCACTATTACCATTGACTTGAAACTTATCTCAGCTATGTATCAAGTTTAGTGACATGTTTCCCACAGAAGAGCTGAAATTACAATAACCAGTTTCCCAGATTTCTTGCCTGATTTGTGTTGTACTATGAGAGATGTAACAGCATTCCTACAGTTCCCTTTTTTTTATTCAGAGACAAATTGTTCTTTCCCACACATATAGTAGTGCCACATTCTGTACAAAAAGAAATTAAACTACAGGCTTCGGGGGTTTTTTGGCATAGTCTTACCCAAATGTAATTTGTGTATATATTTCCTTTTGTGATGGGGTGTTCATTGCCCTGAAGGGGTTAATGTAGGCTAAGAAGGGGACCAATTAACCTGACAGGCCACATCTGAGGGGATTCAGGTAGTTTAGGTAATCCCCTGACTGAATAATGCGGGAGCCCAGCTGAGGGGGAACTAGCTGGGCTGGCTTTATAAAGACAGGAAGTTCCCAGAGGGGAGGGGGAAGCTGCAGGGAAGTAGTCTGAAATCACTCCCTGGGGGAAAGGATGTGTATTTGGAGCAGGGCTGGATTAACTCTCCTGTGGGCCTAGGTCTATTAGATTTTGTGGGGCCCCTGTATACAAGTCTTTTTCCTAATTTAAAACAAAATTATCACAATTATGACATCAAGGCTATTAATACTATACTAAACTTGCCTTTTAATTAACATAAACCATTCTGTGGTTACATTTCAGTCTTAAAACATGTAGAATATAGTTAAGTTAATTCAAAATAGCCTACTTCTTACCTCAGAACAGCTGTTATATTAGTTTCTTTCTGGGAGAGAGTTTGGGTGCAGGAGGGGGCTCCAGGCTGGGGCAGAGTGTTGGGGTGCAGGAGAGGGTGAGGGGTGCGGGCTCTGGGAGGGAGTTTGGTGCAGGAGGGGATTCTGACCTGGGGCAGGGGGTCAGGGTGCAGGAGGAGGGCGTGGGGTCTGGGAGAGAGTTTGGGTGCAGGAGGGGATTCTGACCTGGGGCAGGGAGTTGGGGTGTAGGAGGGGGTGCGAGGTGCAGGCTCCGGCTGGGAGACACTTACCACAGGGTCTCCTGGCCAGCATCGCAGAAGGGCTCAGGCAGGTTGCCTGCCTGCATGCTGTGGCCACACGCCACTCCTGGAAGTGGCTGGCTGCTGCCACATCTCTGCATGCCCCTGGGAGGAGGGAGACAGCGTGTCTCTGTGCATTGCCCGCAAGTGCTGCCTCTGCAGCTCCCATTGGCCAGTTCCTGACCAATGGGAGCTGTGGGGATGGTGCTGGGGGCAGGGGCAGCACGCAAAGCTGCCTCGCCCCCGCCGCCAGGAGCCACAGAGATGTGCCAGTAGCCAGCTGCTTCCAGGAGCAGCGTGGGGTCACGCAGGCAGGCAGGCAGCCTGCCTGCCGGAGCCCTGCTGCACTGGGGCCCCCCTTAGCCTGGGGCCCTGGGCTGCAGCCCCTAAAGTCCCCGCGTTAATTCAGCCCAGATTTGGAGCAACAGAGCCAAAGTAGCCTACAGTTCCTCCCTAGGAGGAGGGAGTTTCAGGGCTGGCAAACCCAGAGAGAGGGGGCAGGGCATAAAGTTAGGAAAGGCTCAGGGACAAGACAGTAAGGTCCAGAATGGAATAGCCCTTGGCTGCTGATCCCTGACCTGAGAGGGAAAGCCCAGGTTCCCCTACCAGCCATCTTGGCAGTGAATGGAAAGACTTCCTGAGCCCGTTTGTAAAGAAGAGACTTAAATACCCAGGGAAGCTTAGAAGCCCATGGATCCAGCACCTGAGGCATGGCTGGGGGGGAGGCGCCCTGAACCAGGGCGGTGATATGGTCAAAAATATTAGTGATGTGTGACGGGGCAAGGCCAGATGGCTATAGTAAAGTAATGGGAGACAGATATATTAGCCACAGGCTAAAGAAATCCTTGTTACCAGGATAAGCAAATGGCAGCTGCTCCAGGTCAATTAAGACACCTGGGGCCAATTAAGATCTTTCCAGAAGGCAGGGAGGACAGCTAGGTTGATTGGGACACCTGAAGCCAATCGGGCTAGCTGAAACTAGTTTAAAACCTCCCAGTTAGTCAGGTGGGGGGGGGGGGGGGGCGTGTCGGGACATGTAGGAGGAAGCCACGCTGTTGGAGAGACTGAGCAGTACAAACCATATCCGGCACAAGGAAGGAGGCCCTGAGGTAAGGGTGAAGTGTATATTGATGAAGTGGGGGCTGCTGTGGGGAAGTGGTCCAGGGAATTGTATGCGTCCTGTTTCTACAAAGTCAGCTACCATAGCTGATACTATTAGGGTCCCTGGGCTGGAGCCCAGAGTAGAGGGTGGGTCCAGGCTCCCCTTTTCACCCCCCTGATTAATCACTGAGACTGGGAGACAACAGAGACTGTGCAAGGGAGGGTAGCTTCTCCTCACCTCCGTTGCTGGCTTGTGATGAAAATGGCTCAATAGGCTGTGACCCTTGCCTCTAGAAAGAGAAGGGCTATGTGGAGGGTCACAGTGAGCCTCTGAGGTTAGCGAAATCCACCAGGAAATGCAGGACCCACGGAGATAAGAACAGAGCTTTGCCACAACTGGTGTAAGAAGTGGGATCATCGTTCACAGTGTGGTGGAAGAAAGAGATTTAAAAAAAAGTGCACTGGGGTTTTGGATTTTTTTTGTTTTGTTTGTTTGCTTTGTACCATAATGGAGGAGGTGGTAAGAGCTCTGGTACAAGCCACAGCAGCCCAGCAGGAGGCCACCCGGGTTCAGGCAGTGGCGCAACAGGAGTCTATGTGGCTACATAATCAATTATTAGTGGGCCAACCCAAGTTTGTGCCCTCTTGCGAGAGGTAATGGACCAGTTGAAGATCCTCACCATGCAGGCCCAGGGGTCCGATGGGACACGAACCCTGAGGGCCACTGGTTGTCTGCCAAAGATGACGTCGGAAGATGATATAGAGGCATATCTCCTCTCATTCGAAAGAACTGCTCAGCGTGACATGTGGCCCCAGGAGCAGTGGGCCAGCATTCTCGCCCCTTTTTTGTGCGGAAAGGCTCAGAAGGCCTACTTTGACTTGCCTGCCACAGACGCCACTGACTATCCCCGGCTGAAGGCAGAGATCCTAGCACGATCAGGGGTGACGGCAGCGGTACGGGCTCAGAGGTTCAATGAGTGGAAATACCAGGAGAACAAACCCCCGAGGTCCCAGCTATTCGACCTCATACACCTTGCGTGGAAGTGGTTACAGCCTGAGGTGTGCAGCCCGGAGGAGATTTTGGAGACCCTGGTCATGGACCATTACATGCGAGGACTGCCACCAGATCTTCGCAAATGGGTAGGCCAGAACAATCCATCCACCTATGATGAGATGATCACGCTGGTAGAAAGACGCATGACAGCCAGGGAATTGACCCGACTACCCAAGGAAGGACCCTTTCGAAGCAAGCACCCGACCCCAACCCTGGAAGTTTGGGCAGCCAAACCTCTGGGGATTCCTAGGTGGAAGAAGGGGGGGGGGGGTCTGAAAACCAGTGAGGACCCCAGAAGGAAGGGATTGGCATGAGTGGGGGGAAACCCTGGGACTAAACCCCATAACCCCCATGATAGGGGAGTGATTAGAAGCAATTATAGATGTTATGCATGTGGGGAGTGGGGACACATAGCAGCACAGTGTCCCAGCACCGAGGAGCCTATGAAATGTAACTTGGGGGATTGGGAGGTCCCGTGCTCCCTTATCCACCTTGCAGGCGTTGCATTAGCCCCTTATAACTACACCAGGCTGGTGAAGATAAATGGAGCAGAGACTACAGCGCTTGTGGACGCTGGGAGTACTATCACCCTTATATCGGGTAAGCTGATAAAAAGTAGCCAGCTACTACAAGCTGAACGCGTAGCAGTGACGTGCGTGCATGGGGCCGTGAGCCATTACCTCACCATCCCAGTAAAGATAGAGGTTCAGGGGATCCCCATTGAGGTGATAGTGGGTGTAGTTCCTAAACTCCCATATCCTGTAGTCATTGGGAGGGACTATCCAGGGTTTGATAATTTACTTCCCCCGGAGAGGCTGGGGGGACCCTGAGGGCAGCGACTCATCGCCGGGGGAATGTCAACCCCCGATGTTTGCTGAGATTTCTCAGGATCTGTTCTCAGCTCCCCAAAAGACCCAGAAAATAAAAAAAAAAGAGAGGAAGGCTGCAAAAGCTTTGGGAACCCGGATCCTGACCCAGGCCAGAAGACTGCCCTAGTAGGCAGATGGACACAAGCAGCCATCAGAGAAACTACCACCACGGAACATAAGTCGGAGGCCGCCCCCAGCTGTGATGGCAGTGAGCCATTGGAAGAAGCAGAAGCCAGCCCCTGGGAGCTCGGACAGGTTAGTTCCGGGAGAGATACTTTTGGGCAGGACCAGGCGGAGGACCCTAGATATGATAATGCCAGGAAAGAGGTGGCCAAGATAGATGGGATACCCATGGATGGGACGGTCCAGGTTCCAGGAACTTACTTTATAGTGAAGAAAGATCTCCTGTACCGCATGGTGCAAATGCAGGAGCAACAGATGCATCGAGGGTGAAGTGTATATTGACGAAGTGGGGGCTGCTGTGGGGAAGTGGCCCAGGGAATTGTACGCGTCTGTGATGGACGGGTTGGATCACAGAAACCTCCTTGGGAGCTGCCACCCAATGTACCAAGACTACTTCTATTCCTGTTTTCCCTGCCAGCTCAGGACTCCAGCACCCTGTCTTGCTGAGCCAGACACTCCAGTCTGCTCCAACACAGACCCAGGGTCTGAATTTCTTGCCCCAAAGCTGCAGGTTTACCTGAAAACAGCTCACAGCAGTGTGCTTGTCATTAGCACTCAGATGCCCAACTCCCAATGCGGTCTAAACCCAAATAAATCTGTTTTACCCTGTATAAAGCTTATACAGGGTAAACTCATAAATTGTTCGCCCTCTATAACACTGATAGATATGCACAGCTGTTTGCTCCCCCAGGTATTAATACATACTCTGAGTTAATTAATAAGGAAAAAAGTGATTTTATTAAATACAGGAAGTAGGATTTAAGTGTTTCCAAGTAGTAACAGACAGAACAAAGTAAGTCACCAAGCAAAATAAAATAAAATGCGCAAATCTATGTCTAATCAAACACTGAATACAGATAAGATCCTCACCAGTTCCAGAATGCTCCCTTTTACAGGCTAATCTCCTTTTAGCCTGGGTCCAGCAATCACTCACACCCCCTGTAGTTACTGTCCTTTGTTCCAGTTTCCTTCCAGTATTCTGGGAGGTGGAGAGGCTCCTTCTTTAGCCAGCTGAAGACAAAATGGAGGGGTCTCCCACGGGTTTAAATAGACTTTCTCTTGTAGGTGGAGACCCCCCTCCTCACTCCTATGCAAAGTCCAGCTCCAAGATGGAGTTCTGGAGTCACCTGGGTAAGTCACATGTCCATGCACGACTCAGTCTTTACAGGCAGAAGCCATTGTCCACATGGTATCTTGTATGTCTCCAGGAAGACTTCTTGGAATGCTGCAATCCACATAAGATGCATTGTTCCCCAAATGCTTCCTGATCTGGTACTTAACCTTGCGAATTCCTTCCTAAAGAAGCTGACCAAATGCCTCACAAAGCTTACTTAGAAATCAAGCAAGTATACATAACTTTAAACACACGAATGATGCCTGCATACAACTAGGATGAACATAACCAGTAGAACATAACCCTTACATAGATATGTTACATGGCATATGTAGCAAAACCCTATTCCAGTTATATCATACATACATTTATAAGCACCCCCTCCCCATAAAGCCTTATGGGGTACACTGTCACAGTGTCCTGTTTTTAACATGTCAGCTACCATAGCTGATACTATTAGGGTCCCTGGCTGGAGCCTGGAGTAGAGGGCGGGCCCAGGCTCCCCCCTTTGCCCCCCGATTAATCACTGAGACTGGGAGACAACAGAGAATGTACAAGGGAGGGTTGCTTCTCCTCATCTCCCTTGCTGGCTTATGATGAAAATGGCTCAATAGGCTGTGACCCTTGCCTCTAGAAAGAGAAGGGCTATGTGGAGGGTCACAGTGAGCCTCTGAGGCTAGCAAAATCCACCAAGAAATGCACAACCCATGGAGATAAGGACCGAGCTTTGTCACAAATGGTGGTATAGCTTTGTGATGGGGAATAAAGTTTGTTACTTGCACTTATATGCTGGATAGCTGTCTGACCACCAGAACAGTCACAGCAGAGATAGTCCTGATCCATGCACTCAAGAGAACTATGGAAGTTTGGATACATACCCAGCATTTCTAGCTTTTCTCTCTCTTTCTCAAAACAAACAAATAACCCCCCCAAAAAACTTTGTACTTAAATAGCATCTCTTCTCTGAGAATCAGAAACTCTTTAGAAATAGTAGGTCACCCAATACCTTCTGAAAAGTAGGTGAGTGTATTACATGAAATATTTACTGAGAAGTGAGCAGTGGTGCAGAGAGGTTAAATGACTTGCCCAAAGTCACATACTGAGTCAGTCGTAGGGTTTGATGGGGTACCCAACCCAACACTTTCGAATCCAAGTCTTATGCAATACTCACTAGACCACACACCCTCGGACATGGCAATGGTTAGAAGCTAGAGTGATTCATACTACAAAAAGCATTACATAGAAGGATCTCACAGTTCCTCTGAAAACTCCCAAGTGGCAAAGGCCCTACATAGGCTGTAGCTGTATTAAGCCCTCTGCAGTGACTATTCCTGCTTTGAGAGGCTCCCAGGGGACCAACCATTGACACTCCTATCCAAGAACAGATCCTACAGAGGCATGATTCTGTGAACAGAAGGACCGGCTCTGACTTCCTACTTATTCTCTGGGATATGTGGAATTTATGGAAAAACTTGTCGCCTGTTGCAGTATATGGGTGCGATTATTTTCCCCTTACTTAGCCTTCTTGCATGAGGCTTCCTTCAGGAGGTGGCAATCAGGTAGTGTATCATGTTCATTGTCCAATAGCTATCATTTTTAAAGGATGTTATACATTGCAGTTATCACATGGTTACTGTAAATACAAGGACACTCCATAAATATCCTATGTCAGCACTGTAATTTCTTCTAGGGAAGTGTTAAAGTTGCAGCAAAGCTAAGCAAACACAAGGTTCAAATGGGTGTTTTGTCTAATGGCCCAGAGGGCAAAATCCTATTAGTCAGCACCTACATCTAAATTGGCCAGTTGTTGGTATTATCAATACTACAGCTCGTGTGTCAACAGCAAACAGAGGCCCCAATGAGCAAACTCTCTTAAATCCTCTTAAATCACCCTCAAATCCTATTAAATCCCAAAGGACCCTCTTAAATCCTATTGCTGTTAATGGTATAGTAACTATCTGATTGTGAGAACTTCCTGGACTGCCTCTCTGTTCACTGTTTGTGTCTGAAACCAGGAATGTTAGGGATGGATAGAAGGGCCATGTTTAAGGGCTTCACTGGACTGAAGCCAGAATTGTTTCTGCTGTGATCTTCAGCATTGAAATCTCAAACCTGCTAACACCAAAGACAATCAGACAGATAACATACCGTTATTGTTTACTGTCATTTATGGTTCTGCCCAAGCGTTTTCTCTCTGGTACAGCAAAAACTGCCCTCATGCGCTAGTTCTACTACAGTGCTACTCACTCAATAAATTCTAATTACAGATAAGATAATTGCTGCTCTTACAACCCAGCCACTCCTTAAAGCTCTAAAGAGTAGTAGTTAAGAGAGTTGAAGGACTAGTCCAGCCTTGAAAAAATGAGAAGATTGTATTGTACTGCTGCTAATATAAATTTGTCAGCCCTCCTGGATAAGCATTTCTGGAAGAGATATTGTTCGCTAGTTAGTGTAAACTGAGTGCTACGATACATACCGATGAGTATCTCAACGTCTTTTTATACCTTACATGAAGGATCATTACCTAACGATCACAAAGAGAAAATATTATATTCACTAACAGCTTTGTAACTTGATAAGTAAATTGGCATTTACAGTGGAATCTGGCACATTCTGTGTTTGTCGCCCATGCGCACTCCATTCCTTTTTCTACATTTATTTGTGTAGCAGTCATCATTGAGACTGAATGGCTATCAGTTGATTGAAAGAGCCCTGAACACAACAGACTAAGAGTCTGGAGGTGAATTGGGAAAATAGCAAGCATAAGAGATTAATTCAAGCTTCATGGTCAAGTCTCCTCTAAGCTTTACAAAGAACTTCAGTAAGAGACTACTGAGTGATAACATATTCAGTAGAGCTGCTCGGGAACTTTCCTTCTGAATGATTTGCTAATGGAAAATGCAGTTTCTGCAGGAAAATGTCAATTTTGCCAAAAAGTTTTGATTTTTTTTTCTTTTTTCCCCATCAGGAAAATCGCAACACAATATTTTGTTTGGGGGTCAGTTCAACTCAAATTGGAATATTTTGTTTGTTGAACTGACTCAAAACATTTTGTTTCAGTTCAGCATTAGACTGCATTTCCTTATTAGGGCTCATTGCCTCAGGGGAGCTGTGATTTGGGACCCCATTATCTCCTATGGCCTGGGATTGCTGGAGGACTAACACAGCTACCCCTCTAACTTAGCTGTCGGGTGCATCCTGGGAGTCATATAACTGACACAAGAGATGTCATCTGGCCAGGGAGCCTGGACCATAGGGGAGAATGGGGACCTCAGGCTCCCAAACTAGGACTCCCATTAGGCAAAGGGAAATAAAATGTATTTTGAGTCAGTTCCACAAAACAAAATGAAACATTTTGATTTTGGAATGTCAATGTTTTGATTTAAAAAATCTGGAAACAAAACACAAGAACAGTTCAGTGTGCAAAATATTTTGATATTTCAACTTTTTGTCCTGATCTTGTTGAAATAATGACATTTTCCTACAGGGCAGATGTTCTGAATTTTGCCCAACTCCAATACTCAGCTAGTGAAACAGAAAATATAAAGCCAAGTTCATTCTTTTCTCTAAGTCTAGACTGTGTGTTTGGCTGAGATCTTCTGGTGGTTTGGCTTAGGGAAATATCAGAAACCTAATGTTTTCTCTACCACAATACTGTTTCTGCTTTTAAATGTAAAAACACATGCTTGCGTATGTACTTTTAATAGATCCCAGGAGATATCAAAGATTGTAAGTCTGAAATGCAGTGCGGGATGCTCTCCCTTCCATCTTTACCATTGGTTAATGTAAGCAGGTAATAAATACTATGAAATAGCCCTTTCGCCCAGAAAAAATCACTTTACTAAAATTTTCTTTAGCCTGTTGCTCAAAGTGATATGTTTGGACTCAGTAATTAGTGCTGCAGCACTTGGTTAGCACTAGATTTCTAGTAGTATCATTTCAACAGAATGTAGCCTTGCAAGAGAACTTCTTTTGCTGGCGGGGGAGGGAGGGAAGAAAGCTATCTACAATACCTTGGGAAAACAAACTAATTCATTTCAGCTTGTAAAAAAAAAAATTCCAATTCCTGAGGTGCTTTGCCTATTTTATCCTGGACTCCACTGAAGCAAGTTCTCCCCTTCATTCCAGCGTATGATTTGCTGTCTGTGATCTATCTGTCAAACTGATTGCATCGATGTACATCAGTGCAGCTCAAGTCCAATTTCTCCCTCCTGTGACCAAGGGGGCAATTCTCTTTTGATGTTGAGAGTTTTTATGAGTAGTAGTGATCCAGGAACTGTAACTGCGGTACAGGATGTACTGTTCTCATCTCTCCGGAAAGGAATCAGGCTACGTTTCTGGCTTCAAAGTGCTCTTTAAACAACACTTTCAGATCTCTACTCTAGGCACGTATGCAGCAAAGCTCCTGAAGCCGTGGCATTATTGACTTCATTTCTGTCTTTGAAATTCTGTTTTCCACCAAATGAATAGCTTTTGCAGAGGGAAAACATGAAGAATAAAGCATCTTTTATACTGTGATGGATCAATTCAGGACATTGCCTCCAGTGTTGTAATGCTGAAGAAGCTGTTTCTAACTAAGTAAACTTTTAAAATGTTTAATCTTGGTGGCATGTTAAACACACCTGATAAACTGCGCTGTCTCCAACTTGTGTAGATGAAATTACTCTGGCATTATCATCAATAATTCTTTCTGTTTCTACTAAGAGCTGTTCAGCATTACTCACAAGGATTGAAAAATAGATCCAGAGGCTGCATAAACTACTATGAACGAAAACAGACATGACAAACGGAGGCTATATCCATACATCACCCTGCGTATCCTGCAATCTAACTTCCTAATGGGTGAAAGCAGCCTTTAAGGATGCTGGGCCAGAGAAAGTTGGTTTTCTGGGCTATATTGATTCCAGCAAGGGATATGTGGGGCAGGGATAGGACAGGGTCTGTAGAATTCAGGAATGTGTTATCTTCCTCCACTCTAAACTCAGTATAGCAATGCAGCATCCTGGCATGCTACTTTGCTTTCTTCTGAATAGGTCAGTCTGCTGCAAAGGCAGTATCATGGTCTTCCATAGCCTGCACAATGTGGAAAACCACAATTAAGTGACGAGGCATGAAAGGTAAAATTTTCAAAAGGGCCCGAAGTCACTTAGACATTATGGGCCAGATTTTAAAGGTATTTAGGCACTGTGACAGACCCAGACCAGTGGGGTACAGGAGTTTGGTAGAGGGCAAATATACTGGTCACTGGATGAGTAGTTTTCTGTTCCCTGAGTGACCAGAGCAGGGGCTGCACTAGAGTAATCAGGAACCTGCTAGAACCAGTTAAGGCAGGCAGGCTAATTAGGACACCTGGAGCCAATTAAGAAGAAGCTGCTAGAATCAATTAAGGCAGGCTAATCAGGGCACCTGGGCTTTAAAAAGGAGCTCACTTCAGTTTGTGGTGTGAGTGTGAGGAGCTGGGAGCAAGAGGCGCAAGGAGCTGAGAGTGAGAGGGTGTGCTGCTGGTGCACTGAGGAGCACAAGCGTTATCAGACACCAGGAGAAAGGTCCTGTGGTGAGACTAAGGAAGGTGTTTGGAGGAGGCCATGGGGAAGTAGTCCAGGGAGTTGTAGCTGTCATGCAGCTGTTACAGGAGGCACTATAGACAGCTGCAGTCCACAGGGCCCTAGGCTGGAACCCGGAGTAGAGGGTGGGCCTGGGTTCCCCCCAAACCTCCCAACTGACCTGGACTGTGGGTTCTTCCAGAGGCGAAGGTCTCTGGGCTGTTCCCCAACCCACATTGTGAATCTCTGGGGCAAGAAAATCCGCCAATAAGTGCAGGACCCACCAAGATAGAGGAGGAACTTTGTCACAGCACCTAAAGATGCAGATAGGTGCCTAGTGGGATTTTCAAAAGTGCCTAGGTGCCTAACTCCCATTGAAAACAGTTGTTAGGGGCTTAGGCACTTCTGCCCATCCTGTGAGGCACCTATTTGTATCTTTAGATGCCTAAATTCCTTTAAGAATCTGGGCCAAGTCCCATTTTGAAAAGGCAATTAGGTCCTTAGGAACCCAAGTCCTCTTGATTTTCAATGACACTAAGTCCCGATTGAAAATGATTTAAGAAACAGTAAAATTTTTAGAAGTATATGCCCCCAACTTTCTTCCTGATTCTCTCTTGTGCATGGGTGTAGCACAATTTTTTTCTGCATGTGTATAGTGCTAAGAGAATGTAACAGGTGGCATAGCACTAGGCTCTGCAAACATTTGGGCATCCAGGTAGTTTTCAAGCACTCTGATACCATGGTGAATTAATACAGTGCATAGGAAATAGCTAATCACACTGTATTCTGTGTCTCTCCTTCCAAAGGGTGCAATCTTTAACCAGACTGTGCAACAGTGGTATGGAGTAAAGGGTTGTAAGGAGCTCCCTCTCTCCCCTATGTCGACTGCATGCATTGCCAGACCTAGCACCAGCTGCCACTGAACTGCTACTTCCCCTTCTGCATGGTGGGCAGGGCTGGAGGCTTGGATCAACACCCCATGGACTGGCCAACACAGTTGAGCCAGCATGAAGATGGTAGCAAACTGCACCAAAAGGTGTGGTGCAGCTGAATTCCTGCTTGGAGGAAAGGGGAAGCAGGATTATTCTGTGTTGCTATCTGGTTCCTGTTCTACTCCCAGGGCAACACACTGCACCTTATTTGGACTGCATTGCGAAGTGCCAGCCTAGCCCTTGTGTATGTGCACAGAATGTTATGCCCCTGCACACCTTCCACAGACAGAGCTCCCATTGGTATCCGTGTCACATGAAAGCATTCCTAGATGTTAGGTTGCTATTTTCCTTTCTTTTGCTATTTGAACTGTCTGTTTCATTTCCAAACAAACTGGCAGCCCTTCCTCCTTGTTGGCAGTTTCTTGATCACATTTAAAAGCAAAGAACTGCCGGCAGCTGGTGATAGCATATAGCCTTCTCACCCTTCCATCGGTCTCAGTGCGCCGCCCAGAGGTCTATGGCTATTGTGAGTCTCCCTTGGGTGAGCTTGCGCCTCGTGGATGTGCGAAGATGGAGACGCAGAGCAGCCTTAAGAAGGCACTAGTGAATAAATCATTATAAGTTACTGGGTGGAAGATATTGAAACCAATGCATAATTTACAACCTCTGGTGTAATTTATAGGCCAGAAGCATGTTGAAAATAAAGACATTTACTTATGTAGTACCACACGATTGGCATGCATGACTCTGCAGACATTATTTAATTCTAAAAAAGAGCTTAAAAGAAGATTCAGGTTGCAAACCAAAGTCTTAAAAACTTAGGATGTGATAGAATTAAGGTGGTTCCCTCTGTGTATATATGATTCCATCTGTAATTGTATGCTCCCATACTATTTTTCCCTGCCTCCACATACCACACATGGGTAAAGTCTATCCCAAAATAGGTTTGGTTTGGATTGGTTTTGAAACTTTGCCTATTTTTTTCCTTACTTTAAATCCTTTTCTACATTCATACCCCGTCTGTGTGTGTACCTGAATACAGAGAGCCTCAAGACCTGTTATAAGGCCTGTTTAGTCAGCCATGACTTTAAATAGTGGCAGTTCACCAAAAAGGCCCATTGAAGGCATCTTGAAGGAACCCCAACCCTTTTCTCTGAAAGGTAGATCCTGGGGCTTGCACGGTTAATGGGTTTAGGCACCGCTGGCTTTCTTCTTTCCAGGTGGCTGCTTAGCCCCGAAGCCCTGCCCCCACTCTGCCCCTTCCTCCAAGGCTCACCTCCACCCCACCTCTTCCCACTCCTGCTCTGCCCCCTCTCCCCAGTGCCTCCCACCCACTGCCAAACAGCTGATCAGCAAGGCCACCGGCCTATTAGCTATTTGGCAGTGGGTGGGAGGTGCTGGGGGGATTGGGCGGAAGGGGGCTGCCAAGCAGCTGATCAGCGGTGGCTGGTGGGTGCTGAACACCCCCTATTTTTTTTTCCGTGAGTGCTCCAGCCCCAGAGCACATACAGTGTCAGCATGTATTGGTTTAGGTCAATTTTAAAAGTGAGGCTTACATTTTTTTAATTATTGAGCAACACCCAGACAATGAGCACCCTGTAAAAAACCATAATTGCTAAATGCCAAGATTCTGCTACCACTATGAAACTAAGTAGCATCTTATTCACCAAGCAGCTTCCCAGAGGAAGGTATTATGTTACCCACACACCTCCTGGGTGTGGTGCTCTGTCCCCTGTAGTGGCACCGAGACCACTTAGAGATTAATGAGTCTGCTCTACAGCCTTAGCCAAGCTTTTAGCTCATGCAATAGAGGTTCATGCATTTAGCTCCAAAGGTCCCAGGTTCGATTCCACCCCCCAACGACTGGGGTCTGTCAGTGTTACAAGTGGGGGCTCGTGTGGGATTTCAACTGGGAAGTCTCTGAAGCTCAGGACGCATTTCATCAGCTATAGGGAAGTATGTAACTCACACACCTAGTGGATGTGGTGTTCTACCCTATCTAGTGGCACCAAGACCCCTTAGAGAGAGAGATTAATGAGTCTGCTCTACCGCCTTAGCTAAGGGCCATGTGGCTTTTAGCTCATGCATTTAGGTCCCAGGTTCGATCCCGCCCGCCGACAACCGGGGTCTGTTGGTGTTAGAATTACTCAGTATAAATAAGGATGACAGAATCTGGCCCCCAAAACATAACTTTTTAAAATCTTACCCTTTTTACTTCTGTAGATTTTTACCTAATTTTATTTGCTTTCAAAATATATTGACAAAATAACATCATGAGTAAAATCAAATGACATTCACAATAATTACTCAAACCATGGAAATGTTAGCAATTTTTTTAACTTTCCATTTTTAATAATTTTTCATGCCTTTTCTTATTTTGCCACTGAAAAATGGATCAAAAGGCCAAAGGAAGGAAAACAAAATTTTAAAACTCACAAACAAACAAAAATTACTTCTTTGGTATTTGGAAAAGTGGAAAATAGAGGAAAAACAAATTATTGGGATTTTTTTTTTAAAAAAGGCCATTTTTTCTGATAATTTTTTGTTTGAAATATTTTAATCTTCTCTAATTCCCGCCTGATGATAAACCTATTAGTAGGACAGTGCTTCCTGTAACTTACTTATGCCTTTCATTATTCAAATGTATTGTCAGACTGTATGATCTAGATTAAGCCTGTTTAGTCTAAAAACTTCTATGTTGCCTCATAACTATCTATTATTTTTGTACTACTGAAGCAAAGTACTCACAGACGCTCGAGACCTGCAAGTGGCTCTTTAATGTGTCTCCTGAAGCTCTTTGCATGATATTAAAACACTGTGTGATTTAATTATTAACCCATCTAAGTTATTAATCAATCAAGATGTGTTTATTATGTTGTTAACCAGTTGTATCTGATCAAATAATACTTGTTCAGTCATATTGCTGTGAGAATATATATATATATAAACTAAATACTTCCCCTGTCATACTGTTAAATATGAACATATAGTACTATAGTAAATGAAAGAATGAATTCACACTACTGTGCCTCTTTTGGGTAATGTTGGTAACTTGGCTCCTGAACCACTGAGGTCTGAGCATCACTGAGCATCTAGGGGCCCTACCATTGATCAGGACCCCATTGTGCTAACTGCTGCATGAACAGCGCAAAAAGATGACAGTCTTTTTCCCTAAGAGCTCACAATCTAAGTATCACATGAGATGACAGATGGATACAGACAAGACAGGAAAGTACATAGAAACAATGAGACAATACCGGTCAGCATGAAAGGCAGTGATCTCAGTACACCAGTAGCCGAACCGTTGTCAAGCGTTTTGTAGGCATCGTGGCACAAGAGAGTTTTTAGGAGGATTTGAAGGTGGATAATGAAGTAGCTTTGCAGATGTTTGCAAGGAGCACCTTCCAAGCATGTGTGGAAGCATGGGAGAAAGCATTAAGTTGTTTATTTGAAAATTCAAACATAGGCAGTGGAGGCAGACAGCAGGGGCCGCTCAGAAGTGAGTGTTGACAGCTCAACAGAGAATGAGAGAAGATAGTTAAGGTGGGTGTGCCGGGGTTCCCTGAGTGCAACTTAGATTGTGGGATCACTGAGCCCTCTGTCCCACCAACGTGGGGTGTTCCTCTCACACTGTGATGCTGTGTCAAGCCACAAACCTCTGACAGGTACGGCACCTACACAGACATCCACAAGCGGGGACACACCCAACTGAGTTACATGAATGATCTCCCAGACACTCATGAACCATCAATAGGGAGGCTCCAGCAAATTCCCCCCCAGCTTTGCACCCCAGAACTGTACCGTCTTGCACTGGGTCAGAAGCCTGGTCAGTGTAAATTCATTACCCAGTTCACCCCCCCTCGATGTGGAAAGAACACACACTAGCCTTTGTAAGCTGAGCTGAGATTTCCCAAGCACTTCAACCAGAACACACTGTTTAGGTAAAATATAAAACAGATTTATTAATTACAGAAAGATTTTAAGTGATTATAAGTAGCAAGCATAGAGATCAAAGTTAGTTACCTAAGAAATAAAAATAATTTTACAGACTAAATTCTACTAACTAAACAGGATTTGAATCAAGTAGTTGTGACAGGTTCGGTCAAAGAGACCCCCTTGGGAGTGTTCCCTGATGTGCTGAAACTACCTCTGAGCCTGTTTTCCCTGCCAGCTTGGGACTCCAGAACCCTGCCTTGTTGATCCAGACATGCTAGTGTGCTGCAACACAGACTCAGGGTCTGGACCACGCCCCCAAAGCTGCAGACTTTAACCAAAAACAGCTCAGCAGGTTACCTTTCCAGCACCCAGACTCCCAGTTTCCAATGGGATCCAAACCCCAAATAAATCTGTTTTACTCTGTATAAAGCTTATACAAGGTAAACTCATAAATTGCCTGCCTTCTATAATACTGATAGAAAGATACGCACAGTTGTTTGCTCCCCCAGGTATTAATCACTTACTCTGGGTTCATTAATAAACAAAAGTGATTTTATTAAGTATAAAAAGTAGGATTTAAGTAGTTTCAAGTAATAACAGACAGAACAAAGTAAGTCACCAAGCAAAATAAAACAAAAACACGCAAGTCTAAGCCTAATACATTAAGAAACTGATTACAGGTAATATCTCACCCTCAGAGATGTTCCAATAAGCTTCTTTCACAGACTAGACTCCTTCCTACTCTGGGCCCAATCTTTTCCCCTGGTACAGTCCTTGTTAGTTCCAACAGACATTTCAGGTGGTAAACAGGGGCTTTCTCATGACTGGAAGCCGCTTTGTCCTGCTCCACCCCCTTTTATAGCTTTGGCACAAGGCAGGAATCTTTTGTCTCTCTGGGTCCCCACCCCACCTTCTAAATGGAAAAAGTACCAGATTTAAGATGCATTGCATTTCAGCATCATGTGACGTGGTCACATGTCCTGTGCGACCCCAGCCTCCATTCTTCCTGGGCTGGCCCACACGTACACAGGAAGGTTTTCAAGTAAACAGAGCCATTTACAGTTCATTGATTCTGAAACATCCTTAATGGCTTCCACTTAATATGTTTACATTAGTAATACAAGTTTATGTTTTATTCTGCTAACTCCAGACATAGAAATAATACATGCAAACAAATAGAATGAACACACTCAATAGATTATAAGCTTTGTAATAATACCTTACAAGAGACCTTTTGCATAAAGCACATTCCATTTACATCATATTCACATTCATAAGCATATTTCCATAAAGCATATTGGGTGCAACATCACAGTAGTGTCTCACCCTCACAGATGCTACAAACAGGTTCAGATCCTCAATAAACAGACTTGGGACTCTTTTCCATCCAGGACCACCCTCCACTAGTTCAAAGTCTTTGTCCTCCAGACGTTCCTCTTGGTGTTGAGTTCAGAGGGAGAGAGAGACCAAGTGATGATGTCACTTCCCTCTTTTATAGTTTTTTTCCAGCTTGCTGGAAAGATCTTTTGCTGTGACATGGGGATCAAGCAGTCCCCATCGTTCAAGTAGTCTCCATTGTTTACGTGCTCTCTGTGAGACGTCTCCATTGCATACAGTCTCCGGGGGTAATGGATTATTTCCTTGATGGGTGTTGATGAGCCATTAACCACTGTCTGGCTACTCCACTGTTGTACTTGAAAGACTGGTTGTGGGTGTTCCAAACCTCACAATGTATTTCAGTAACACACACATAGCAAAACTTCATACCTTCACATACAATCATTGCACATACACCATAACAGGATATTAATGTTCAACAGATTAAGACTTTTAAAATGATACCTCACAAGGCATACTTTGTACAAAACATATCATAATTATATGACAATGGTGAATATGGGGGTTCCCGGGTGCTACTCTGAGGAACAGAGTGTCACAGTGGGACAAGTTTCTAGGATGCCACATTTGTCATTCCCCCTAATGTTTCTTCCTTCACAAGTGATATCTTCTTGGCATTGTTAGCTATGCCACCAGTAGAGCTAGCACAATCCAGGCTGAACTTCTGGTTCTGAGGTTATCATTTAGACCTATTCACTAATCTAAAATAATGATAATTGCCCATACATACAGAAACTTTCCATACATTCCATTTATTCTTGCTGATTGCTTTCTCTTGGAAACTGAGGGTATGTCTACACTACAGGATTAATCCGAATTTATATAATTCGAATTTAGGAAACCGATTTTATAAATTTGAATGTATTCGGCCACACTAGGCACCATTAATTCGGTGGTGTGCGTCCAAGCTACCGTAGTAGCATCGATTTCCAGAGCGTTGCATTGTGGGTAGCCAATAACATTGAATTGCCAATAACTTCGAATTGCGGCCACACTAACCTTAATTCGGATTAACAATACCGATTTTGACGCTACTCCTCTCGTCGAGGAGGAGTACAGAAATCGAATTAAAGGGCTCTTTAATTCGAATTAAATGGCTTCGTTGTGTGGACGGGTCAAGCGTTAATTCGAATTAAAGCAGCTAAATCCGAATTAAAGTCGTAGTGTAGACCAGGCCTGAGTGTTAGCACAGCTCATTTCTTTCCAATCAGCCTGACTTAAAACACAGGTGCTTCAGATGTCATGAATTATATATTTTTTTAATCTGAAGGGAAATGTGAGCATATGGAAAACAACCTCTTCAAAACTTCTAAAGCTGCTGTGCTTTTCCTGATTGCTGCTTGAACACACAGGCTGTAATATATTCTAATTAGATATAGCATGTCTAAATGTACTTAAATATGGAAGTGGGTCCATTGAGATGGTATCTATATAACACCTGTGAATTGAAATAACCAAACAAAACAATACTGTATCTAAAACAGTTTTTCGCATACTAATGAATAGTTCATTCATCATAATTTTTTAGGCTCCTCTGCTATATTGGAGTCTACTAGCATGGACCCCTGCATGGTTAAATTCACTGGGCCTTCACAAGTTCAGGGATCTGTGCTAGTAGACCTTGATGTATTGGTAAGCTGAGTGACAGACTCAAAGAGCTCAATTTATTTGACTTAACAAAGAGCAGGCAAGGGGTGACTTCAGTACAGTCTATAAGTATCTATGTGGGAACAAATGTTTAATAATGGCTCTTCAATCTAGCAGAGCAACGTCTAACAAGAGCCAGTGGCTGGAAGTTGAAGCTAGACAAATTCAGATGGGAAATAAGGTGTAAAATTTTAATGGTGAGAGTAATTAATCATTGGAGCAATTTACCAAGGATCATGATGGATTCTCGATCACTGACAAGTTTTAAATTGATTGGATGTTTTTCTAAGATCAGCTCTAGGAGGTATTTTGGGGAAGTTCTAAGGTCTGTGTTATACGGGAGGTCAGACTAGATGTTCACAATGGTCCCTTCTGACCTTGGAATCTATGAAGCTATGTAAAACAAAAAAGGGTTGATTATACATATGAAGTCAATGGGAGTTCTGCATCTGGGGGCCAGGCTGGGCCATGACTCTTCTTCCACAAGTGAGTTAAGGAAGAATTATCAAGCATCCCGGAAAGTTATTTTGAGAAGCCCGGCGGACTATTATCACAATATAAGATCATATGCTGTGCAGAAAGATGTAAACATGGAACAGATTTGTCATGATCAATGAACTTAAACATACCAAGTTTAGCAGATGCCAAAGTGAATCAGTGTGTCTTTTGGTGAATGTACAAATGAACAGAAATGTAATGTAAAGTAAACAGTGTCTGTACTGGCTTATATAATGCTGTGTTAGTCTCTTCTGATTTCCGTGGGTATTGCTAAATTGTGGTCTGAACATCTGTTATTGAATTCAAAGAGTTCGGTTGCCTGGATACATTCAGTCAAACGTTGGATCAGACGAGAGAAATCCTTTTATTTGTATGCTGATGGCGACTGTCAGAGCTCCTCTCGTTTGTTTGTCTTCATTCTAACTTTGTCCTTCAGGGACCGAGTCTTGACTTTTAATCCTGATGCTCAAGATGACAGGCATTTACTGACATCTCACTTGGAGGGAACTGGCTAAAGCAAAGAAACCTTTTCTTATGAGGCCATTCAATTGAATGCTCTATAGATAGGATTCTCTGCTCTCTCACATTTTCTTTTTGAAGTCAAAACAAGGTAACCTCCCTTCTCCCCACCTTTAAACTCTACAGTGTATTTGAAATAAAAGTTTTTTGATTTAAATGTCCCAGTCTCCTGCTGGAGGGTGCAGATGAGAATAGGTCACATATGATGCTATCTATAACTCAAATAACCATCTGAAGTCACTGGTTCCAATCCTCTTCTAATACTTTCCCAACAAACAGATGATTAAAAATATACAAAGTAATATTGAAACAAATGTTTAATGTATTAAATAACATATATTCCATATACCATGATGGATTCTCGATCACTGACAAGAATGGCAGGAGATAATAGGAAACAGTGATAAATGCTTTGTTCTTCTTCGATATTTCATATGTTTTTAATATTTCCTCAGGGTAATTCTGTTACTGTACTGAAGCAGTGGATAAAAGTTGCCAGATATGATCCTAGCCCAGGAAATAGAGTATATTTCAATTCCTGAATGAGAACTGTAAAGTTTCCTAAAAGCATTGGAACTTGGTTGTGGCTTTGCCAAGAGCCCTAAGCAAGGGGCAGTGTGAAGTTGCACTGTCCTCTGAGGAGATCAGAAACCAGATTACAAATCAAATGATCTAATCCCTTGATCCCCTCACAAAGGGAGAAAAACTACCAAGTCCCTGCCCGCTCTCCTCTCCCATGCTGCTACCCACAATAGCAAGTGCAGGGATGAAGCCAGGATCGTATTTTTACCCTTGTTTGGTTTGTGTTCCACTCGTCCCTGGCTTTTCTACCTCTGTAATGTTGCACATTTTATACCAAATTAGACAGCTGGATGAACGTTAATTCATATTTTGCATTAGCAGGGCTGCTATTTACAGTGTCTAGTGTAAAGAGCTATTTTTTCTGAAGGAAAGATAAATCCTGAACTTAATAGACCAAACTGTAGTGGCATAAGTGGGCACAAATCAATGGACATCAGTGGACTTTCCCCAGTGGTGATTCTGGTCTGAGCTCTCTAAATATCATTCTTATAGTTATTGCATTTAAAATGAACATAGACAATTGGACACTACATCCCTTATTTAATGTGACTGGGCAAATTAATACAAAAATAACGATGATGCCACAGTTCCTGCATGTTTTCAAAACCTTCCCGTAAATATAGCAGATTGGAACCAATGGTCAATTAAATGTCTTTCGTGGAATTACAAAACAACAAGCATGAGTCTCAAATGTTTAGGGTTAGTTGAATCATGTATTACAAATAAATGAACTGACAAGTGTGGCCTTTTTTCTTTTGCAAATGGTTCTTGGATAATCTCTGATTCACACGGATGTATTTGCAATGCACAATTTCAGAATGGGTTAGGGGGATCAATCTTGCATGGTGCTAAGGTATCTGCTGGACTGGGGTCACTTTGTGCAAGATAGAGCCCTATGAACCACATGAGACACCACAATAGTCATCTTCACTTATGGAAAAAACCTATTAATAACCTTTCTCTAGGTGTTTATATCCATAAACTAAAATAGACAATGTCCCTAGTATACAATTCTAAAGGGATGATTCAGAAACTCAAAGGACTGGAGTCTTTGGTCTGGCTGATCTCTATTTGGCACAAAAACCGAAAGGGTGAGGTTAGGGGTTATGGACTGTCTTATACTGCTTTTACGTCCCCAATCCTAGCACCAGTGGGAAGCCAGTTTGGCCCCCAGTGCAAGTTACAGCAGCCTCAGGGTTCCTCTAACTTGGTTCAGCTGGTAACAGTCCCCAAGGGGTCATGACTATGCAAGAGAGGGATCTCTGGAGTGCAGCAGAACTTTAACAGTGCTATGCATCCCTCACCACACCCCTGATGCTCCCTACAGCAGGGTCTGTGAGAGGGGATGGCCTAGAAGTTGTTATGCCAGCTCTATACACTGGGGGAATCCTGTGGTGCTATCTGGGGAAGCCAGGTTTATGTCCCCTTTGTGCCAAAGATCTGGCCCATAGAAAAAATATCATTCTCTATTCAAATTGATAGGGTCTTAGAATAACTTCTATAGGACACTATTGTTACATTCATCTTAAATTCAATAGGGACACAATAAATAAACATACCAATAAGAAATGTAGCAAGTGTAAAGCCCAGACAGGAACTCTGTGGCATACAATGAAGAGTACAAAGAAGTAAAATCACTGTGGAGAAAGGAGACTATCAGTCATAGGTAGTGGAGACTGACAGTTATTATCACTCATAATGACATCTCCATAGCAGGTATGGACAAGTCCCAAAGGCAATTCATCAATGCTGCTCTCTCTTGCTTAATGATACACTGGTACAAAGAAATGCTGCCATCTGAAAGTGATTGGCTTAGATCCATCCACCCCTCAGGGGGGGAAAAAACTATTAAGTGAAGGGCTTATCAGGATTTTGATAGTGTCTACATTTCATACCTTGATGAGATAAGATTGCATAACTAAGAGTGTATATCTCTATCCACAACAGCTGTGCTCAACTGAGCCAGTGGACCCCAGAGCAAATCTTTCAGGAGAAGGGGACAGAATAATCACAGCTGATAGTCCATGACTATGGAATTTCCTACCAGTGGAGAACAGAACGTACTCAACCTTAACCCTTTGCAGAACACAATGAAAGACCTACTATAATGTTTTATGGTAGCATTCCCACACAACCCCTGAATGAAGAGGGCTGAAGAACTATACATCTCTATTCATAGATCTTAGAGACATACCAAAGAACAGTTGAACAGTAAGACGAGAAGGGTCCCTTGCAGATATTAGTGCTTATTCATGGTATCTTCTGCTAGATACCATGGTGATGGGAATAGATAATAAAAATTCCTCAACACAAACTCAGGGTATCCTTAGCCTAATTTCATAAGTGTGACATTTATGTAATCCTTTTGACCCCTCAATAATTGGTTTGCAGTGTGGAATTAATCTGTACTCCCTAACTATGCCTAAATCTGAGTCCTGGCATGTTTATAATCCACTATTTCACATGTACTTTAATGTCACAGGGGGTTGTTTTCATTTTTTAAACTGTTGTCTGTATTCATGAGTTCCAGTTAATTTGAGATTGAAGTTTAGATGAAAAGTATTTGGTTACTCTTTGTGTGGAAAGGGGAAAACTGCTAAAAAGGCATGTGCTTAATTTTTAATCCATCTCTATTCAGCAAAATGCAAATCCAATGTATGTCAAGGGATTTAAGCACATACTTAAGGGAGAGACTTTCAATAATTGGGATCTGGGTGCCCAACTGCCTTTGGAAAATCTCCTCCTGTGTGATTTGCTAAACAGAGCTGGATTGAAGCATGCTGACTTGGGGTCCTGATCTTCTTGTTTATATATGAAATGCCTAACAGAGTTTGGGCTTTCTATATTAAAAAATTAAACAATGACATTTGCAGCCATTACACCTGCAAACATAAAATATAAATCTGGCAAGCTACTGCTCTTCATAATTTGTGTGTGTGTGTATGTGTGCTGGGGATGTTGATGGGGAGGCTACCTGAATTTGGTACCCACCTTATTTTATGATTATGAAAAATAGACACTGACAAAGTATCTGGAGCAAAAGCTGCAAACATTTTAAATGAGATGCCTGTGTCATATACTAGGGACGATAAGGCTAGATAGACTAAGAAATGACATCCACAGAAGACTGAAATCACAGAGAATGACTATAATAATCAAAAGGCATCAACTACAATGGCTTGGCCATGTTGCTACAATCATCCCATATCAACTGCCTAAAATCGTTCCCTAAGGAAGAGTGCATGGAGAGAGTAGCCGTGGACATCCAAGGAGACAGTAGTATAACGTGATATATAAAACCATCCAGGCAACACCCAAACAGGTTTAAGTGGCAGCTCAAAACAGACATGGATGGAATCTGCACATACCCTCCACTGTATCCAAACTTGGCATCGGTGGTGGTAGTGGAGATGTTACCTGAATTTGCTATCTATCTGCTACCAAAATTCTTAAGTATTAAATTCAAGCCAAATATGTCTTTTTGCTAACAGAAATGGAAATGCTGGCAAAAAGTTCATCATTCATAAATGGACTTTGAAATTTCACTATAATGTCGAAGGGACTGGCATCTTTCTCCTGTTCTGCACAATAAACGGAGCACCTTCAAATGTATTTTCCTTTTTGGACATCAGTCTCTTTTTCTTTCATTTTTCTTCTGACATTGATTTCTGTAGCAGTGCAAACATTCAGTCACAGTGCTTCTGAATGAGAAAAATTCCACCCCTGAACCTATAAAGCAAAACAATCCCCCCTCTCTAGCTCACAATTGTCCTCAGAGATTTCTCAATGTAAAATTAATTTGAAAGGGCTTTTCTTGATGTTGGAATCTAACTGCTCTGAAAGGGTTTGAAGGCATCTTAGAAAAACTCCAGAGTTTTAACTGAATCTCTACATGGGTGAAGGTTTATCTTTCACTCATATTGCTACAGAATGTGTTTTACTGTTGGATAAATTGATTAAAGAATATCAATCAATAGCATTTTAATGCAAACTCCTAATACAAGTTAAAAATATTTTGCAGCTATGTCAAAATTCCATGAGTAGGAGGAAAATATGAGAAGAGCAATTGCTTATAAATATGTAGCAGTTATAGGGAATTGCTGAGCATTCTATATTTTGCTGATGTAACTCATTATTAGGCTAAGAGAAGTGGGATAAAGATAAAGAACTTAATATTGCCAGTGGAGAACTCCATATTTATAGCTGCAAAATGGCTTTTATTCTAGCACCTTATTTTCACTTGTTCATAACTATTAAAAATGCTCTAGGGGGGCCAACTCATTCTGGGGAGAGAGCTGAATTCCATATTTTCAATATGGTCTGAGGTCTGGGCTATCAATAATACTCTTTATCCACAGCACAAGTCCCTCTCCCCTCAATGAGAGGTTTGTATAAAGAGAAAGTGCAGCTGAGTACAATATTGTCTTTATGCAATAACTCACCTCTTAGTAAAGTAGTCAGTGACTTGATATCAGCCCCAAAAGCTAGAGTTATTAATCAGTAATTTCAGTGAATTTGCCTTGTCATTAGCCCAGCAAGCTGGAGATGCCAAGCTAGACATCATAGATTCATAGATTCTAGGACTGGAAGGGACCTCGAGAGGTCATCGAGTCCAGTCCCCTGCCCGCATGGCAGGACCAAATACTGTCTAGACCATCCCTGATAGACATTTATCTAACCTACTCTTAAATATCTCCAGAGATGGAGATTCCACAACCTTCCTAGGCAATTTATTCCAGTGTTTAACCACCCTGACAGTTAGGAACTTTTTCCTAATGTCCAACCTAGACCTCCCTTGCTGCAGTTTAAGCCCATTGCTTCTTGTTCTATCCTCAGAGGCTAAGGTGAACAAGTTTTCTCCCTCCTCCTTATGACACCCTTTTAGATACCTGAAAACTGCTATCATGTCCCCTCTCAGTCTTCTCTTTTCCAAACTAAACAAACCCAATTCTTTCAGCCTTCCTTCATAGGTCATGTTCTCAAGACCTTTAATCATTCTTGTTGCTCTTCTCTGGACCCTTTCCAATTTCTCCACATCTTTCTTGAAATGCGGTGCCCAAAACTGGACACAATACTCCAGCTGAGGCCTAACCAGAGCAGAGTAGAGCGGAAGAATGACTTCTCGTGTCTTGCTCACAACACACCTGTTAATACATCCCAGAATCATGTTTGCTTTTTTGGCAACAGCATCACACTGTTGACTTATATTTAGCTTGTGGTCCACTATAACCCCTAGATCCCTTTCTGCCGTACTCCTTCCTAGACAGTCTCTTCCCATTCTGTATGTGTGAAACTGATTTTTTCTTCCTAAGTGGAGCACTTTGCATTTGTCTTTGTTAAACTTCATCCTGTTTAACTCAGACCATTTCTCCAATTTGTCCAGATCATTTTGAATTATGACCCTGTCCTCCAAAGCAGTTGCAATCCCTCCCAGTTTGGTATAGCAACCAGTATGAATGAGGGTTCCATAACTGGGCCCTGAACAAGGGATTTTTCTATTTAAATGTGATTTCTGCCCAGAGTTCCATTGAATTCAATAGGGGATACATGCTCAGAATAAGGATAGGCTTACACAGTAAGTTTTAGACATTATACACATCTGAACAAAAGTTAGATGGGGGGGGGGGGAAACGAACTAGATGACTCAAGGGACTGCTAATGGTTTATGTGGAGCCTATCCCATCTAGGTTACTGATCTGAGTCTGGCTGAGGTCAGCCATTACCCAAAGTCTTCCCCATCTGACTGCTTTTGGTGGCCTATCTATATAATAAGATTCCAGGAATGTCACCTTGTGTGTCACTCTGAAGTCTAAACTGTCTGAGTCAGTGTGAAGCAATGAAAGCAGCTACAAGCAAAAGTGAGAGCTCTTTTTGTTCAGATTATCAGCACGTTGAATCATCACTAAGTTTAGCAATTTGCTATGGCCAATTCTTTAGTTCTCAGCAATTTTAACTTTACAAATTACACCTGTCTGCCAGCACAGGCTTTCAGCCACAATAAGGCATGTATCTATACCAAGCCAAGAATCCTAGATCACTGTGAAATCAGAGGTAACTCAACCAAGCACGATTCTTTCTCAGCAACTAATTTGTATGCAACAATTTCATTGGTTGTAGGAGGAAGACTGCATAGATGGTGGATTAAATGGGCTAGCTGCCACACCCCTGTGACAGCACAAGCTTTCAGCTACTAGTTTGAAATTAATGGTTTCAGCTCTCTTTGTAGTGAACAGGTGTCCAGTTACAAAACCCATCACCATAGCTGTATCAGAGAAGCCAAGATGTGAAAGGGTTTAGAGACTGACCCTCCTTGTTAGGGGCAGAGGCATATCAGTAGAGAATAGTGTAAGAGAAGCATTCATGGCTCTTTTGCAGTGTGTCGATGCTAAGGATGAACAGTCAACAGGGCTGTTCAAACTATTAGAAATAAGAGAGAGAGATGTTACAAATGGGAAAAGATTTTAGCTAAAGCAGCTTAATCTGTGGTGTTCGCTTTTTCTTTCCTTTATAAATCACTTTAGATTATTAATAGTATTTTAGTGATGAAAACTTATTGTTGCACTGAAATATGAAATCACTGTCACACCTGTAGCAATTTGGTTGGAAATTTTTACATATATGCTATATGTAACTGAAGTATAATGAGAAAAATAAAATTAAAAAAGGGAAAAAAACAATGGAATTATTGTGTCATATCTTGAAATATATAGACTCCACTATTTAGACTGCTGGGAAGACTTCAGTTGGATTGTGATTGCTCAGCACCTCTGCAAATCAGGCCCAAGGTGTCTTAAGTTGTCCACTCAACCCAGAGGCTACTTGTGAAATAGTTCTGAACATTTCTTTAACTAAAGTTTTTCATGTAATTAATTAAAATATTTGTCTAGTTCCCCCCCCCCCCATGTATTTACAGATGTAGAAAGCCAGTTTCAGGCTCAAAGTTCTGGTGAAGTGTTAATGTAGTTGGCGAAATACAACTGGGGGAAATTTTGGTAGTAATCTTTGATTTAACAATTCAATAGCAATAAACAGTTTGAGATCTCGTGTGTAATAATTGCTCCTCTTCCCCCATTGTTCCTGAAATTGGAAGTAATTTGGAATTGGTGAATTGGGTAATTCTTTAATGCCATTTGACTAGTACTGGAAAGGAAAGCAGAGGAGTGGAACTGTCACTCCATTGAGTTTTTACTTTTTGGTGCACAAAAAGATTGTGCTTGATTCTCATAATAAAGAAATAGATAATGTGTCTCCAAAATGGTAGTGTATGGCATGAACGTCTACATTATTCATCATATTACCCTCTGAAAGGTGACTATGGGGAAGGGAAGTAAAGGGAAATAGAAAAGAGGAACTATGTTGTCTGAAACTTACAAAAAGTCATTCAAAATAAATGTCAGGTCACCTTATCTAGACTTTCTCCCTACTGAGTGTGTATTTAATTCTCCTACAGAAGGATCCATTTTATATTCTTTTACACTGGCACGTTAGGATCATATGAAGTTTTGAAATGTTCAGCTACCTCTCTCAAAAGAGGCATGTTCTTTTTATAGCGTCTGGACAGACTGACAATACCTTGTAATATACTCAAATCTTAAGGTAAGTTTATTCAGTTATGTTAAACCTTACTGAATGAGGGTTAATGCTTTTGGGATGCATTGTATGTAACTTCTCTAGCAAGGATGGGGGATGCTAATGAACTTATTTAGTTATCAGCCTTTGAAGCCCCCCTGAGGCAATATTATACATCTGTTAATTCAAACAGGATTTTCTAGAGACCCACGGATAAAGAAAAGACTTCTGGATAAAAACCCTGAGTTTAGGCTGACCTAAGCCCTTTTCCCTGATCCAGCAAATGGATGGGACCCCTGGTCCATGGAGGGCCACCATCCTTAGGGGAGGACTTGGCCTGCTGAGGCCTCATATGACTGTGTGCTTGTTCTCAGTTGAAGCTCTGATGAACTTGTAAACAGAAGGATGCCCCTAGGGTAGGGTATTAAAAGACTGCATCTGCCAGAGCAGATGTGAGAGTTGGGATGAACTCTGATTAGCTTATTAGCACGTGTATAGGTTCTTTTATTAGTTTCAATGTTTCTCTGTAATGCTTTTTACCTTAGAAAAACAGTGCGGTAAAAGGTATATCTGTAGCAATTACACTGTTATCCGATTCTGAAGAGAAAGCCAGCAGGTAGCCTAGAGCAACCTGTGTGTGCTGGGAATTACACAGTGAAGACAATGGAACTGTCCAGCCTGGAAATACCTTGGTTAGAAAGGAGAGAGACAAGTGTCTCCATCCAGGAGAAGCAACAGCTGGGGAGCAGAAAGGCAAGAGTGGGTGCCCTTGTTGAGGAGAAGTACAGATGCCATTGCTCTGAACTGTGACAGTCCCATCTATTGTATCTGGTATGTCACTCCTACCACAGCATCTCCTGGGCCAGTCAGACTGGAAAACTGGCATGTCTGAAGCCGTGATGGACTCAGCCGTAGTTCTGATAAGCACATTTTGGGTGCCCATTCAAACTCTCTGAACCTGCTGGATCTCCTAAATTGAGCTGGAACACTTATGAGAACAGGCTTTCATGTAAGATGTCTGTTGTTTCCAATTTATCACAAGAACAGCCTCATTCATGACTGGCTGTCCTGCATGGGCATGTGTGACATTCCCCTGTTGTTACCTGGACCGGTGATCTGCTAGATCACTCCAATCTTCGACTCTAGGAGCCAGCCATACCCTGATCTGCTGTAAGAACCCCCACTCCTGGGCTGTTCCTGCACAGCCTCTAGCATGTAAGCTGCTCCAAGATACATGAATGAGCACTTTTGGCCAGCCGCTTCTTGGATTGTGCAACCGAATGACACTAGCCAATATCTCCGGTCCCAAACAGAACTCTTGGAACCACCATCTTGCAGTGTCCAGTTATGCCCACTGGACGCTGCAAGCTTATATAAGTTCGTCAATTTAACAAAGCAATTGATATGTACCAGGCTTGTTATCCCAAGAGGAGTCTCTGACACGCTTCAAACCAAATGCACTGCTTCTGGTAGAATAAACAAACACATTTATTAACTGCAAAAGATAGATTTTAAGTGATTATAAGTCAAAGCACAAAGAGTCAGATTTGATCAAATGAAATAAAAGCTAAACACATTCTAAGCTGATCTTAACACTTTCAGGGCCCTTACAAACTTAGATGCTTCTCACCACTGGCTGGCTGGTTGCCCTTCGGCCAGGCTCTCCCCTTTGATCAGCACTTCAGTCGCTTGGTGGTGGTGTCAGTAGATGGAGGTGGAGGAGACAGCGAGCATGGCAAACGTCTCTACCTTTTCATAGAATCATAGAATATCAGGGTTGGAAGGGACCTCAGGAGGTCATCTAGTCCAACCCCCTGCTCAAAGCAGGACCAAGCCCCAACTAAATCATCCCAGCCAGGGCTTTGTCAAACCTGACCTTAAAAACCTCTAAGGAAGGAGATTCCATCACCTCCCTAGGTAACCCATTCCAGTGCTTCACCACCCTCCTAGTGAAAAGGTTTTTCCTAATATCCAACCTAAACCTCCCCCACTGCAACTTGAGACCATTACTCCTTGTTCTATCATCTGGTACCACTGAGAACAGTCTAGATCCATCCTCTTTGGAACCCCCTTTCAGGTAGTTGAAAGCAGCTATCAAATCCCTCCTCATTCTTCTCTTCTGCAGACTAAACAATCCCAGTTCCCTCAGCCTCTCCTCATAAGTCATGTGCTCCAGCCCCTAATCATTTTTGTTGCCCTCTGCTGGACTCTTTCCAATTTTTCCACATCCTTCTTGTAGTGTGGGGCCCAAAACTGGGCACAGTACCCCAGATGAGGCCTCACCAATGCCGAATAGAGGGGAATGATCACGTCCCTCGATCTGCTGGCAATGCTCCTACTTATACAGCCCAAAATGCCGTTAGCCTTCTTGGCAACAAGGGCACACTGTTGACTCATATCCAGCTTCTCGTCCACTGTAACCCCTACGTCCTTTTCTGCAGAACTGCTGCTTAGCCAGTTGGTCCCTAGTCTGTAGCAGTGCATGGGATTCTTCCTTCCTAAGAGCAGGACTCTGCATTTGTCCTTGTTGAATCTCAACAGATTTCTTTTGGCCCAGGTCTCTAATTTCTCTAGGTTCCTCTGTATCATATCCCTACCCTCCAGTGTATCTACCACTCCTCCCAGTTTAGTGTCATCTGCAAACTTGCTGAGGGTGCAATCCACGCCATCCTCCAGATCATTAATGAAGATATTGAACAAGACCGGCCCCAGGACCGACCCTTGGGGCACTCCGCTTGATACCGGCTGCCAGCTAGACATGGAGCCATTGATCACTATCCATTGAGCCTGACGATCTAGCCAGATTTCTATCCACCTTATAGTCCATGTTATCATGTTCTTTCTTCCATCTTGACTTTGCCTCCCCTCCCCCCTTCAGGGTCAGGTGAGCATTACCTCATCGTAGTCCCAAATTGGCCAAGGGAAGGGAGGTGACTCATTCGAGAGTCTAAAAGATCCTTTGTTGCTGCCTAGGCCAGAGTCCTTTGTTCTTGTGAGGCAGGGCTGGGTTTGTCCCATACCTGCCCTGATGAGGTGTGAACTGCCCCTGTGTTCCTGGAGAGTTTTGCCTGGGCTTGTTTTAAGCCATGAGGACACATTTTCAGCCTCATAACTATATACATGAAATTACAATCTATAACATTACATAACATTACCATAACAACAATGCTCAGTGCATCATGAGCCTTTCGAAGACACCCGACATGAGAAATTTTGCATTGGATACCACACAATCATGTTATAAGGATGAACATGGGTGTGCAGGGTGTTCCCCCGAGATAAAGTGTCACACCTGCCCCCTTAGTCAGTGACTAACCCTCTTGCAGTAAACTATCTCAAAGGCAGTTTGTGTTATAGTTCTCTTGGCATCCAGCCATTAAGGCCATGAGGCAGCGTGCCTCAGTTTTCCCCTCACCCAGCAAACCAGATTTGTTATGGTTTCTCCGCTGTGGTAAGCTTTAAGTCTATTTACAGGTATTAATTGAAATGTAGCATTATCATAAGGTTTAACTTCTGTGTCAACATTCTTATGCCCAAAACCTAACATTAATACCAAAATTTTATCACAGATGTGCATTTATAAGTATCTTTATGATGCCATACCCTCTGTTCAGATAGTGTAGTTTGAGGTTAGTTTGTTTATTACCCATGGTGTCCTTTGACTCTCTCCCATGTAATCAGTCACTGGCTTTTCTTCCCTCCAGTGTTCCCCTCTGTGTGGGCTCCTAATTTAATCATGTATCAGAGGGGTAGCCGTGTTAGTCTGAATCTGTAAAAAGCAACAGAGGGTCCTGCGGCACCTTCAAGACTAACAGAAGTATTGGAGCATAAGCTTATGCTCCAATACTTCTGTTAGTCTTGAAGGTGCCGCAGGACCCTCTGTTGCTAATTTAATCATGTCTATGGAATTTTGGTGCCTCAGGGTCTGGCAAGATAGGTGTTCAGGGGGATCCTGCACATTGCCTGGCCCTTTGGGGAGCAGTTTCCCAACCCCACGACTGTACATATATAGAAAATCCAGCTCCCTTTTGGGGGTTACCCAGTGTTTCCCCCTCCCAGCACTGAGTCCTTCCCTGCCCCCTGGAGGGCTGTGATCTGTGCTCTCTGGGCTAGATGTGTTTACCCTTTGATCAGATGCACCTTTTCCCAGCAGCTTTCCCATAACTGCTCTGTGTCTCACCAGCCTGGGGGACAACACCCCCTTCTCTGACAGTTGGGTCATTTGTATTCTGGCAAACTACCACCTGGCAATTTCCTGGTCCCAACTCCTCTGTTATCACAGACATTGGAGCTGCACCTTGATTTAAAGAGACATAGTTACTTTCCAAAAACTTATCAGAAATAACATCCTGAAAAATTGGGACCTGGATTGAGGTACCCTCGGCCACCCCTTTCCCTGTCCCTGAGAAGTCAGCTGTGTGACTGCTCCCCAGCAGGAGGTCACAGTTCCTTCTCAAAACCTGGGTCATGGGCTGAGTGCCTGGGTGCACAGCTGCTGATTCAGCCGTTCTGTCCTGGGCATCCTCTCCCAAATGATCAGTGAGGAGACATTCCTATACCCTCATTATTCCTTCCCCAGTTTCTTCCTCTGGCCCCCTGCTAAGACACATTTCTCTGTGCTCCCTAGGAAGGTTTCTTTCCCTTGTTCACCTGCAGAACTCTGCCAGCTAACAACTGGGACAGTTTCCTTAATCACTGACAACACCTCTCCTGCCCCTGCACCTGAGGGCATGTTGCCTTCTGATGGAAAGGAGCTAGTCTCACACTGCTTCCCTGTGTTACAGAGTCACAGGAATCCTCACCCACCTCAGTGGTTTCTAAGATCCCCTGCCCCTTCTTTGGGCTCTCCTCTGGGACACATTTCTCTATGCTCCCTAGAGCTGGGTTTTTCTCTGGTTCAGCTGCAACCTGCTGGCAGCTAAAAACCTGGACAGTTATGTTCCTGGCAGGCATTACACCCCCATCCCTTCCTGATGTGGTGTTGCCTCCAGCTGCAGTGCAGGAGTTGGTCTCAACCACCCTCCCACCTGGAAGCATGTGGCTTCCCCCTGCTGCAGAAGAATCAAGGAGACTCTGTCCCATTCTCTCAGCAATTCCTGAGACCTGACCCTTTCCCAGCATAAAACTCCCTCCTGCTTCAGGCAAATACTTTAACCTGAGTTACTCGGAAAAAATCATTGCCAAGAAGCAGGTCAACTAGGAGGTGTTCCATTCCCCCCACCATCAAAACACTTTCCAAACCTTCCCAAACTACATGGATTTTAGCTAGTGGTACAAGGAATCTGCTTTCACCCACCCCCACAATCTCTGCCATTTGGCCAGGTAACATACTGGCATTTGGGACCACACTCTGCTTAACCAGAGAGATCTGGGTCCCTGTATCCCTCTGCCCCAAGCATTCCCGGCCATTAATTTGGACAACCTTAATATGCTCCATATCTGGTTCTGCAGAGGCTAATCTCACAAAACCAATATGATAGGTTTCAATTGCTTGGGGGGTTTCTGTGTTGAGGACAGCAGAACTAACATGAGCTATTGGTTGCCTGCTTCCTCCTAGCACAGGGCATGTATTCCTCAGGTGATCGGTGGAATTACATTGATAGCACCTTTTGGGCTCTTCTGCTTTTACAGGAGATTTGGGATAGGAGTTACCAGTAGAGGGATGTTTTTGGATAGGAGAATGTTTAGGCTCCCAACCCGCTTCTCTCTTCCCAGGGACAAAATGGGAACCTCCCTTCCCACCAGTTTTAAACCCCTCTTTCTGTGGCCTGCCCTCAATAGACGCCTCAGTCTGTTCAAAGGCATCAGCTAAAAAACCCATCTCATCCACAATCTATACATCTTTATCCCATAGACATTGCTTTACTTTGGCCTTACATATGTTTAGGAATGCCCTTGAGCAACAAGATCAAGCATTCCTTCAAAACTTGCCACCTCTTTACCCTTCCTCCATTTTCCCAACAAATCTTTCATTTTGTTCACATATTCCCCATTACTCATACCAATATCCCTCTTAAGGTCCAAAGTTTAACTCTATATGTTTCAGGGGTAATCTGAAAATGTCACAAAACAGTATTTTTAAATTTACAATAGTCTAGAGCATCTTCAATAGGCATTTCATTGAATACATTTTGAGCTTTACCAGTTAATTTCGCAATCAGGGTAGGAAGTCTCTTAGCATCAGGGATTTCATGTGGCAGCCTTTCAAAGGTAGTCAGATATTCAGCAATATTGTCCTCCTCACTGTATGCAGGACATAAGTGTTCCCATTTGTGGATTTTTGGAATGATGAGAGTCGTTGGGGTCGGCGGCTTCTGGTTCTGCTTCTTTAGCTGGTCCAGTTGGTGTTTTCACTCTCTTTCCTTCTCCTTTATCTCCAGTTCTTTCAGTTGCAATAATCTCTGGTGCTCCCTCTCCTTTTCTGGAACCTGCAGCCTAAAAAGCTCCAACTTCGCAATTGCTTCACGGTTTTCACTCATTTTCCTGCTTTTCTGTTCCTACTTCCCTTTCTTGAAATAAGCAAACAGAAAATAACAAAACCGTGACCTCCTCCACTGCACTTAAGACTCACTTAAAATCACAAATATCAGTGCTTAAAGTGTGAACTCCACTTGGAGTAACAAGCTGTACATAGACCCTGCTCGTTGCACCACTGTGATGTTCCCCTGGTGTTATCTGGACCGGTGATCTGCTAGGTCAGTCCAATCCTCGACTCTGGGAGCCAGCCTTACCCTGCTCTGCTGTGAGAACCTCCACTCCTGGGTTGTTCCTGCACAGCCTCTAGCATGTAAGCTGCTCCCACCTATGCGAGTGAGCACTTTTAGCCGGCTGCTGCTTGGATTGTGCAACCGAATGACACTAGCCAATATCTCCGGTCCCAGACAGAACCCTAGGAACCTCCATCTTGCAGTGTCCAGTTATGCCCGCTGGATGCTGCAAGCTTATAAACTTTTAGCAATAGTGGCTGATTGACTACATTAGACAGCACTGCAACTCTGATGAAAAATTATCTGACACTTTAAATCTCTGTAAGTTTAATATAACAGGTAAAGAGTATCTCAAGGGGGTGTTACATCTGTGGAATCTCAGTTTTATGAGGTGATTATAATACAAGCAATTGACTGCCATGTTGAGTATGTGCTAAATGATATCTTGAATGATAATGATGGTTCACACTTGGCAGTCTGACAGTGTTACAATCAATTTATAATTCCACAGAAACTGGAATGCATGAGTTACATCCAGATGGCACCGGCAATACAATGTGATGGAATGGCAGAAGTCAGCACTGCCTAGCAACTTACCAAGGACTTAGTAACAAAAGGGTTTAGCAGCTTTGTCATCAACATAGCCAGAAATCTGAGTTCCTATTCCCAACTTCCCCATATGACCTAGCACAATTGTTGTATCACTAACAAAGCATTTAGACCAAGGTTTTCAAAAGGGACACATGATTTTGGGCGCCCAACTTGACACGTTGAAAGGGTCTAATGTCAGAGGATAGCTGCTTAATATTTTCTGTTAATCAGATCCCCTTAAAGTGCCTTGAACTGAGTGACACTTAGAAATCTTGGCTTTCATTTTAAACAATATATAACTGATACGCTTTGGTCAACAAAGAAAGTGAGCATTTGCCAGCAATCATGCTACAGCATTAGAGGGCAATAACCACGGCTTTTCTGTTACCACTATTAACAGCTGGTATAAGCTGACTTTAATGGGGACCAGTTCATCACAGGTGCATGAGAGGGACCAGAGTTCTTGAAACAACTGTGTGCTGAGAGCTTGGCACCAAAACAAGACATATGAATCCTGCATATAGTTATGAAGATTAAATTGGTGCCAAACACTCAGCTAACGGATTTGGATGTCCTAGCTAAGTACTCACATTTGAAACCTGATCCTTGTAACCTCATTTATTCTGGCTTCTACATTATTTTAATAGGTTTGTATGTAGCAGATTTGTTCTTGGAAGATCTAAATTATTATTTTGTTTTTGTCCAGTGTAACTTGTCAATGGAAAGTCATTTGTACTTGGATGGGGTACAATGCATTGCTGAATGCATTGCTCCTGTTTATGTGAATGGGGGCCCTCTGAATACCTTAAAGGCCAAATCCTGTCTTATAAGTATAAGCAACTCCCTTCTGAATGTTAGTGACTGGCCCATACAGTTAAACTGGTATCACATCACAGCACAGTTATGACCATTTCACCTTATTTTTGGAAGTTTAACCTGGGAAAACAATATTTTGGTGAATTATTCTTCAGTATTTGAAATGCTGGTTGTTTAGTCCTGGGAGTTGATGTTATTTCTGAAGGTGCAATGTCTGAAGGTGAAATGCTGTAACTTTATGCAACTGCTATCTACTATCCAGAAACCTCTTCAGCCATGTAAGCTTCAGAGCTTGAAGGCTTAGAGGGAATGGAATTCTCTGCTTCCCCCCCATAGGAGAAAAGGGAAACTAGCTTCTTAGGCTTAATTTAAATTAATTATAATTTGTTTACCCATAATTCTAGGCAGTGTGTGTGCTGCATTATTTGAAGTTGATGTTTTGATTTTATGACTGATAGAAGCTTGTTAATGTGACTGTATTTTTGAAAGAGTATATAACTTATGAAAGATATACCCTGAAAAAAGTTGGTCACCCTGAGTTGACCGGGAGTGGACTCTGGTTAATTTGGGAACCAAAATTCAACTAAGGGACTTGAGTGATATTGTCCATGGATCCAGCTTTGCTCTGGGTTTATCAACCATAGATTTGGAACCCTGTGTAGAATTGGTGTTGCATGATGGGACTGCCCTTGTGGTACAAGAGTGGACTGGTGTGACAAATTGGGGTGGGGGTGCTCTTTGGTGATCACTAATACTGGATCCAGATCTGACACTAGCATGGTGGGTCTATATCATAAATACGGGTGGGCATTTCACCCTGGAAAAGAGGGAGAAGGCCCTTTCTAATATTCACCTAACTGCTTACTTCTAAGAATTGTTAAGATACCATGCTGAAGTGATTAGCCTTAATGGCTCTAACTCTCTCTGGTGGGGAGTTCCCCAACTAGTTTTGAACAAGAAGGAACCAGGCTGAGACCCACAGACAAAGGAGCATCTGAGCTGACTAGGAGGATGTAAATTGATTCAGTTCTATTCTAGTGATTTACGAGGAAGAGCCTATCTAATTTAGCCTGTAGTCAAGCATGAGTTTAGAAGAGACTAAATATATGTGGTGTCTATTTTAATTGTTTTTCTCTAATGCTTTATTCCAACTACTATTTTAAAATATTTGGTTGTAAGAAGGCTGTAAGTCAATCTCATCGGGCACAGATTTCCAAAGGGAGAAAATGCAGGTGTCCAAAACCTAGCTGAGCCTGAAGAGGGATTAGCAGTTGGTATACAAGGAGCAGTGTACTTGGGTCATGGTGTAAGAATGGAAGAAATCTGAAAATCCATACTAAGACAGGTCCTGGCAAGAGGATGAACACCTAGGCTGGCATACTCTCAGAGACCAGAAAGAGGGCACAGAATGCTAACCCTGTAATAGTGATTGGATTAGGCTGGCAGTGGCAGAGCTGACGTATGGAACTAGGTAGCAGCAGATCAGAAGTGGACTTGGTGGTACTTCCTTCACTGGACTGAAACAGTCAGGCAGAAGTGAGTCACCCTTGGAAGTCCACTCAGCTACCACCGAATCAGTCTGTATAAGTGTTAGCCATCTGTTTTTTATTTTAGAAAAGGTCCCCTAGACATATTATTGAACCCAGCCCTGGTTACTGCCATTGACACCTGCAGAAGGATAATACCTAACTCACCCACCATTGAATTGTAGCCTGGCACCAATGTCTGATATTACACGTCAACACTACCCCATCATGTTGGGACACAAAGTGAAGAAGGCCACTGTAACCAAGTGAAATTACAGGAAAGAATTTAGGTAGCAACAGTGCAACTAACTCAACAAAAAATTAACGAGGACAGTGGTAGCAACAGCCTATTTCATGTGAAAAGTGAGATGGGTTCATTGATGAAGACAAGTGGCCGATAGGATGACATGATATGAAGTCTCTTGCAAAGGATGGCACTCTCCTTTAAAAACATGGCAAGCCATTGTTTCAGTAATATGGGCAGAGAGTGTCCCAAGTTAAAACACCAACTCCAATTCCTGAAGCAGCCTGCATTTCTTTTGGAGATCTCCTTTTCAAGTACTGACCCAGCCCCAAACCTGTATAACTTATAACATTGAACAATGCCCTAGCAAGAATAGCATTGGCCTGCTAAACCCAGGGTTGTGAGTTCAATCCTTGAGGGGGCCATTTGGGGAACTGGGGTAAAAATCTGTCTGGGGATTGGTCCTGCTTTGAGCAGGGGGTTGGACTAGATGGCCTCCTGAGGGTTCCTTCCAACCCTAATATTCTAAGTGATATAGCTGGAGGCACACTCATCCATCAGAGATATGAAAAGTGCAATAACAGTGACTAGCAGGTTGTAAATATCTAAGGAAAAAATACCATAGTTATCAAGATACTCACTGTTTTAGAAAGTAGCTCAGCTATTTAAATTGTAGTATCTGCGTATTCCAGAGTATAAATTTGTAAATTCTCCTTTAGTGTGTTAGGTAAAAGACATAGTTACGACAAAGAAACATTTCTTTAATAACTCCTGTTAGAGCTAAGCACATAGATCTGCTCTGGCCAGTGAATAGAGAGTCCCTGAAGATTTTTCAAGTCAGCAGGAAGTTATATTTCTGACTGAAGGTTAATTTAGACAGTAAGTTCTTCAAGGTACAGTTTAGAGATAGTTTAATGGTCAATTAGAACACACACTATATATTATTCATTTATAAAAAAAAAAGAAGCATTGTTTTTCTGTATGTTTACTATGGATGAACCTGAACTGTGAAACTTAATTCTGGATCCAGGTTTCAGAAAGGACAGAGTTCAGTATGTTTGGATCCAGGATTTTTGTTCAGCCCATTCTATAGAGGGAGGCAGGGCTTTGGAGCTGTGCTCCGGCTCCGCTCCAGCTCCAGGCAAAAACCTGCAGCTCCACTGCTCCGGAGCTGCTCCGGGCTCCGCTCCAAAGCCCTGGAGAGAGGACCATGTATGAAATTCAAATTTGGAACTGTGTTCAGATTAGTAACTGTGGGGATGTTCAGATAGATGGTTTCGGTTCTGACCAGTCTCTAATATTTATCCAGAAAGTATCTAGGTCAATGAAGCTGTTCGGAATTTGGACAAGTACCAAAAGTAAGAAATATTCATGTTGTAACGTTATAATTTATTTAATTTCTCACAAAAAATATAGCTGTATCAGTCTTGCTAATATAATGAATTCCACCAACCTGTTTGTTAAAACCAATAGCTTTATGATAAGGCATTTGGTTTTTTTAATCCTGTCCATCACAGAGTGTGGGTTTGGCCAACTCCTACAGTAAGTAGCATACATGTCAACTTTGTAACAACCTTGTCAGTGATGCAACATAAATAAGAAAACAAACTCCCTTGAATTATATGCATCTGAAGCAGCAGTGATTTTGATTGATTGTTTCTTTGTTTGTTTGCAAAGCATTTCTATTTGTGAGAGTCAAAGACATATGTCACAACAACTATGCTATTTAATTTATGCAGGAGAGTGTTCAGCAAATGCCTTTTTGACATTGAGCTGTTTTATGAATTATTTTTTAATATTCACAAAATGAGATGCCTCACCAGATTGGGCAACTAGACAGCTCAGTTAGATGGTGAAAATTAAAGAGCAGGGAAAGTTTGATGTATTGAATATAAGTTTTATTCATGAAAAGTTAGAGACGATTGGGGGAAAAGTGGCTGTGCAAATGACTGCAGTTTCAGGGCAGTTTGAGCTTCATCCATCAGTTTGGTTTGTTCCAGTAGCCCCTTGTCTGGAAGATATGGAGCCTCTTATTACATAAATACATGCATGTGTCAGTACATCACAAGCATGCTTCTTATGCTCATAAAATAATGTTATGTGGTTGTATAAAACATGCACTGTTCCTTTCTACCAATTATCTTTAATATTCTGTTACCACCACTTTTATTTCCCCCGGTATTCTGGCCGGTCATTAGGGATTAAAAGGGCTAAATCTTCCAATAATTTCACAACTGTAGTGCAGCTATGCGCTACATGTTGTAATACTGCTCGCTGCCACTAGGGGATGGCTGCTGGGGCTGGAACTGCTCCAGCCCCTGACTACAGGGTACCCCACTGTCAATGGAGGACTGTTGGTCCTGCCATGCATTCTCAGCTGCCTGCAGTCTGAGGAGGTTCAAAGTAGGAATACAGCATTTTGATGGGGCTAGCTTCACAGAAGCAGCATACAGGGATGTCTGTGTCTGCTCTTGCTTTTCCAGAACAGCCGCAAGAATGGGTGTGTTCTGAGCCTAGCGGTGTGCATCATGTGCAAGGGGATGAGTTCAAGGACTTGTGTGTCTGGGGAGGGAGTGTCCAGGAAAGAGAGCTGCTAAGGGTTCTCATTTTGGGGGATAGGTGGGTGCTGGGTGTGATGGGTTGAATCACAGAAACCCCCTTGGGAGCTGCCACCCAATGTACCAAGACTACCCCCGTTCCTGTTTTCCCTGCCAGCTCAGGACTCCAGCACCCTGTCTTGCTGAGCCAGACACTCCCATCTGGCTCCAACACAGACCCAGGGTCTGAATCACTTGCCCAAAGCTGCAAGTTTACCTGAAAACAGCTCACAGAAGTGTGCTTGTCTCTAGCACTCAGATGCTCAACTCCCAATGGGGTCTAAACCCAAATAAATCCGTTTTACCCTGCATAAAGCTTATGCAGGGCAAACTCATAAATTGTTCGCCCTCTATAACACTGATAGAGAGATATGCACAGTTGTTTGCTCCCCCAGGTATTAATACATACTATGAGTAAATTACTAAATAAAAAATGATTTTATTAAATACAGACAGTAGGATTTAAGTGGTTCCAAGTAGTAACAGACAGAACAAAGTAAGTCAACAAGCAAAATAAAATAAAATGCGCAAATCTATGTCTAATCAAACTAAATACAGATAATCTCACCCTCAGAGATGCTTCAGTAAGTTTTTCTCAGACTGGACACCTTCCAGGCCTGGGCACAATTCTTTCCCCTGGTACAGCTCTTGTTCCAGCTCAGGTGATAGCTAGGGGATTCTTCATGATGGCTCCTCTCTCTGTTCTCTTCCACCCCTTTATATATCTTTTGCATAAGGCGGGAACCCTTTGTCCCTCTGGGTTTCCATCCCCCCTCACTGGAAAAGCACCAGGTTAAAGATGGATTCCAGTTCAGGTGACATGATCACATGTCACTGCAAGACTTCATTGCCCACTTGCCAGCACACACATATACAGGAAGACTAACAGGTAAACACAGCCATCTGCAGACAATGGTCCTTGTTAATGGGAGTCATCAAGATTCCAAACCATCATTAATGGCCCACACTTTACATAATTACAATAGGCCCTCAGAGTTATATTTTATATTTCTAGTTTTAGATACAAGAGTGGTACATTTATACAAATTGGATGATCACACTCAGTAGATTATAAGCTTTGTAATGATACCTTACAAGAGACCTTTTGCATGAAGCATATGCCAGTTACCTTATATTCACTTATTACCATATTTTTCTAAAACTATCCCAGTTACATTATATTCACTTATTACCATGTTTTTATAAAAACCATATAGGCTGCACAACGTCACACTGGGAATCAGACAAGGTTCTGCCTGCAAAAAGCTCTCAGTATAAATACCCTCATGACACTTAGGATTTTGTTACCATCAACGGTCAAGAAAGGGAGATTCCTTCTTTAAAACTTGTGGCCAGCAATGGTGTATCCCATGTGTCTGTGTCCTGGTTTGGACCATGTTGCGTTTTTCCTAACAGCGCTGGCACTCTAGGGGCAAACACACTTCTCTGTGCTGCCCAATTTAGCTGGTGCTGGAACATGACTGTTGACATGGAGTCATACCATCTCAGTGCCTAAATGAATCCTGCTGCCATGTAGACTCCATAGCCAGCATTCTGCAGTGAACAGGTTAATACTTCATTCTGGGCAGTGAATACCATATAGCCAGTGTGCTCAGCTGTCTCCCTGGGGACTCTGCTAAAAACAATGTCCCAACTCAAATCAAATCCTGATGAATTAGAGCCCTTGATGTCTTGAACGTTACTGGATTTCATGATAAGAATAAAAAGGGCAAAATATTATTTCAGAGCCTTTTATGATGGTTCATCTGGGAAATTATCTGGGAGCAGATAATTTAATGCTAAAACTCACTTTAACCAGCGTCAGAGGCTGCAATATGACATGCCAACCTCTTTTCTCCCATAAGAAATGGATTCTACTTTTTTACTTGAAATTTATAAGCCTGGCTGCCAAAGTGACTTACAATTACTAATGACAGAGGTCACCAACTTATTTCTTAGTGATGAGGCATACCCGAAAAGTTTGAATTTTAGACAAAATCTGTTTAAGACACATGGGGTAAACTGTATACATAGTATGGTTTGATTGTCTATATCTCAGGGGGCAGATCCTCAGCTGGGGTAAGTTGGAATAGCACCACAGACTTCAAGGAATAGAGCCTAACAATGATGACAGGCCCTGGTAACAAAGTGACACTTATGAAAGAGCTATTCAGGAAAGGGTGCAGCAACAGGAGAGTGACAGAGTATGAATTTGCAGGTGTTGCAAGCAGGAGAGAAGAGAACAAAGTGAAACTAGGCCAGGAAATCTAAACAACAGAGTTCCCATGGGATAGGAAGAGTGTGTTTTAAATCTGTAGTAAATAGGAATAACTCATGATTTTAGATATCTGGACCAATCCTTCGGCAGCGGTAAAGCAGAAAAGATCAATTGAAGTCAATGCTTATGCCGATTTGCCTTCTCTAATGTTAGGCCCCATTTACTCTAACCACCTCTTCCATGTCCCTTCTACCTTCCAGGGACCTGATCCTTCCATCAGTTGTACAAGAGCAACTCCCATTGACCTCAATGGCTGGGAAGCTACACTATCTCTTTTCTTTTCTTCAGCAATACTTCTGTTCAAAGAGTATTCCATCATCCATTGGCCAGCTTCACAAATTCTCTGCTTCTCGTGCTCCCATCACTGTCAGTCAGCCATGCTATTTCCAACCCACACGAGCACTAAAGAGTCGTGTTTTATGAAGTGCAAACTAACAAAAAGTGCATTTCAATGCAGGGCCGGCTCCAGCATTTCTGCCGCCCCAAGCAAAAAAAAAAAAAAAAAGGCGACGGCAGTTCAGCGGCACGTCCTTCGCTCCTAGAGGGAGTGAGGGACCTGCTGCCCCCGAATTGCCGCAGGTGCCGCCCCTCTCCCTTGGCCGCCCCAAGCACCTGCTTGTTAAGCTGGTGCCTGGAGCCGGCCCTGTTTCAATGTGGAAATTGCAAACGGAACATGTTCCATTTTTATTACAAAATTCTCCATCAATTTTCCTTCAATTTATGGTTGTTATCCAGACCATAATTGAGCCCAATGGTATTCTAAGATGCAGCTAGTAACAAAAGACTGAATGGAGTGAATTAGAACTAAATACATTTTGTGATCAAAATTACCCCTAGGCTTAATGTGTACTATTTTCCTCATGTCTCATGACAAATAGTAGTGTGAAGTACATTGCCAGAGAAGTTTCAAAACCTGAGCTAACTCCATTTTCTTCATGTCAGAAAGTAGTGCTAAATCACTGCCATTACCTTAATGCAGGCAGGCCCATTGTGTGGAAACTAGACCTATATTATAGAGAAATAATTGAAATTGTAAGGCTAACTGCAGACTCTACAGCATCAAGTCTTCTAGCTGTAAGTGGGAGGTAAAGGAAATGAACAGGTCACTTTAATACACCTGCAGATCTTTTATTTCTGTCTAAAGCTTTCTTAGTCGTTAAATAGTCCATAATAGAGAACATTTTAATTTACTGGCTTTATTCGTGGTTTTGACGTAATGTGCTGTGTTCCGAGAAAATCTTTGATATAAGTATTCTCTTCTCCATCCTTAACATCCAGTGGCACAAAAGCAAAGTCAAGATCATTTCATAGCAGAGAAGTGATTTAATTTTGACAATGAAATGCAGGAAAGCATGGTTTGGCTTTCAGAGAATTTTATTGACAAGGTTTAAACATCAGCTAAGACAAGAGGGAAATAGGAAGGTACATCGGACATAGTGTTTAACCTAGACCTCACTACATTACCAGTGTTCAAGACAGCATATGGAATCTGTTCCTCCGGAAAGCTTTTTTATAATTCAGACAGTACTGAGTATAAATCAAATGTGATATAGAGATGCAAGAGTTTTGCAAAACTACTATATCAGGGTAAAAATGGATTTTTTGCCTGGGCTGGTGCATTTTTAGGGCAATTTTGCAAAATTGAAATAAACCCTGAAGATATCTCATATTCTGGTGTGGCTTGGTATTTGACAAGGCCTCATAGCTATGCGTTGATCCTGTTGAATCATCGGCCTGGTCTACACTACGACTTTAATTCGGATTTAGCTGCTTTAATTCGAATTAACGCTTGACCCGTCCACACAACGAAGCCATTTAATTCGAATTAAAGAGCCCTTTAATTCGATTTCTGTACTCCTCCTCGACGAGAGGAGTAGCGTCAAAATCGGTATTGTTAATCCGAATTAAGGTTAGTGTGGCCGCAATTCGAAGTTATTGGCAATTCAATGTTATTGGCTACCCACAATGCAACGCTCTGGAAATCGATGCTACTACGGTAGCTTGGACGCACACCACCGAATTAATGGTGCCTAGTGTGGCCGAATACATTCGAATTTATAAAATCGGTTTCCTAAATTCGAATTATATAAATTCGGATTAATCCTGTAGTGTAGACATACCCGATTGCTTCCCTCACCCACTCTTACTCAAGGATATAATTCACCCCAGTGCAGAGGGGTGAATTCTTTCTTTCTTTCTTTCTTTCTTTCTTTCTTTCTTTCTTTCTTTCTTTCTTTCTTTCTTTCTTTCTTTCTTTCTTTCTATGCACAAACAACATGCTGACACTCTGCACAGGGGTGAATTTCACCCTTGGGCATAAGCAGCTGGATCCTTTTTGTCTTCTCCCACCTTCGTTTTTTTAAATCTTCATGTGTCAATTTTGGCAGGTGAGAACAAAGAAACAACCCACTACTATGGAAAGCAGGAGACGGGAGAAAAGATTGCTAGTTTCTGTTGTTAGCCATGCCACTGCCTCATTGTGTGAGGTTGGACAAGCTCACTGTGCCTGAGTCTGCCCATGTGTATACTGGGGTTAATATGTACCTTATTCAGAGGAATGTCCTGAGGCTAATGATTGTTTGTAGAATCTCAGTTGAAAAGTGCTGAGTGAGAAATGCAATAAATCCCAGACACACTTGTGTTCACTGACAGCTTAATGGCCCACCCTTTCCAATTTCCCAAAGTTTAGTTACTTTGAGTGTTTCCACATTTAGATTTACATTGTAATAAATTCTCGATTTTAATTGTAATATAACTTGAGATACTCAGAAGTGGTTTGAGATGTTATAAAATGCAAATAATTATGCTCTGGTTCAACCACAAGTTGTTGGGCTCAGTAAAAGAGTTATTAGATAAATATGAATTGCCTGAGTCATAATGAGGTCAAACTAAATGATCATAATGGTTAAAATCAATGACCTTAGTGTTTTAATATTTAATAGTGATGTAAAAGTCAGGATTTGGTGAGATTATTAAATTAAAGGGCAGTAAATTTAGGCTTCATTTAGGCACAATTCCATGGAACTTATCTGAATACCTGCTTCTTTGTGCAGCATACAGCAAGACACCTCCTGTGTGGTTGGATGTAGACAAGAACTGCCTTCATCAGGTACACTGCCACATTTATTCGGAGCAGCACTGACTATTGACAGACACAAAAGACATTGGAGAGCTTCTCTGGCAGGGGTTTGAAGGTTTCTGGAGAATAATCTAATATGTCTGAAAGAGGAAGCAGATAGAGCAATGCTGGCATGTCCTGCTCTTTCAGTGACAGGTCATTCGCTGAACCTAACTGTGATCAAATGGAGCTGCTCGCTGCTGTCTTGCAGCTTGCAGGGAGGCCATATCTGTGGCTCACTTAATCCTTGTCTACACTACAGGGGTAAGTCGACCTACGTTATGCAACTCCAGCTATGTGAATAACGTCGCTCGAGTCGACGTAGCTTAGGTTGACTTACTGCGGTGTCTTACCTTATGCTTCTCATTCCGGTGGAGTACCGGAGTCGATGGCAGAGTGATCTGCGGTCGATTTAGCAGGTCTTCAATAGACTTGCTAAATCGACCCCCCATGCATTAATCACAGCAGTGTCAGCTAAGTGTAGACATGCCCTCAGACACTGGAGGTAGCATCCCAAGGGTTCTCATGGAAAAGAGCTGTGTGCAACTTCAGCGGTGAAACACTGAACCAGCTGCCTTTTACCTACTTTTAGGCATCACACCTCAAAATTAGGCCCTGAAGGGGAACAAAACTTCCTGGAAACAAAACTTCCCAGTGAACATGAGAATGGTTTAGACTTTCCTTGGCTTGGAATTAATGGCTTCTTCAAACTCTGTGATGGACAAGTTTTCCCATGGTTTTGACCCTAACTTTATTTTTTAGTTTTTGGGTTTTAAACTGGATACTCTACGAAATCAGGGGGTGTGAAATGAAAACTAAAATATGTTTAAATGAACATCAACCCTCTTGCCTGAGTTACATACACCCATAGGGAATTCCCAGTGTTTTAAGGAAGCAGAATGGTCCTACTGACTCCTCAGTGGCTGTGGATGAAAACAAAACTGAATCCTTCAAGCACCAGCGTTAGATGTGTCTTGAGGAACAACAGAGTCAGTGACCCTCGGAAACACCTGGACTTGAGCTGTGGAAATTCTGCTGGGATCAGACAGTGGGGAAAAGACTGAGGAGGTTCTTACAGCTGGCTCTCTTGCTGTATCAGCAAATTAGGCTTTGAAAGTAAACATTAAGCAGGAGAGCTCATCTACAGCTATTCTATGATGGTTTCAGAATCTAGAGAGAGATTGTTCTCTACCATGCATATACAAGGCTTCCTGGTCTGTAATAATCATCAAATTAAGTAGTGAACCATTAAACTTTGTGAGGTTTTTTAGAAACTTTAAACTACTTCCCTCCATTTGACAACAAATTCATTTTTCAGTATAATTAAAGTGTCATTTTGATAAATAATTCAATCAGCCTCCACCTACCTATGAATAGTTTTTCCCTGTAATTGTTCTTATTCTGCTGAATTAAAACTATTCAAGAGAGAATAAGAGGTATTTAAGCAACAAAGATGAATAGGCCTTATTTACAATTCTCCTGCAATCCATCTGAGACATCCAACTGAGACATCAGCGTAATACAAATTTCACTCCTCTGCTCTCAGTCCCTGTTTACTAACTAAATGCTTTGAGTATGTTACATGAGAAGATTTCTGCATATAAATGCTTAATCGGAATTCTACCTACAAAAGACAATTCCATGACACTTCTCCAAGTAGAAGAAAAGAAAATGCTCATGTCCTCCCCATCATTCATCATTCATTCAAAAAAAATTCTCAGGTGCAAAGCTTTGAGTTATTGCTGAATGGACGGTGAATCATGAGCTAAATCATTGAATTTTTATGTATTAATTTATTTATTTATAACAGTGACCTGGGTAGAGTAGTATTTATGAAAATATGCCTCAGCTAGTTCATAAGAATGGCCATCTTGGGTCAGACCTTCTAGTCCAGTATCCTCACTTCCAACAGCGGCCAGTGCCAGATGCTTCAGAGGGAATGAACAGAATAAGGCAATTTTGAGTAATCCAGCCCGTCATCCATTCCCAGTATCCACTTCCTACTCCTATTATAGGAGAGTAACTGTGGTATCTCAGAGCCACAGGGTGATGACTGCTGGTGAATATTGACTTTTTAAATGGCAATTTATATACAGTACTTCATTGCTTTGAAAAGCATGTTGGAATTCTTTGAGTGATACTAGTAATAGTTAGCACTGTGCATTGTCCTAGTCTTAACAAACAATTATCTCAACATATCCCAATGAAGTAAGGAAGTAGCTGTAATATTCCTATTTTATAGACAATGAATCGGAGGCAGAGACGCTAAAACCAGCACCTAAAGTTTGTCTAAAGTTTGGTGCCTGTGGAAGTGACCTGTTTTTTCATAGGTGCCTAAAAGTTGTTTGGACAAATTTGACTCAAGTGGACAAATTTGACTCAAATGACTTGTTCAGGGCCACTGTGGAAGTCAGTGGCCAAGTCAGAACTAGAACTAGGAAGGATTTGGTACACTAGATCAATAGAACTACAGCTGTCAGTCAAGCTCTTGGCACAGCACCTCAACTGATTTCCTTTGGCTGCCAGTCATGCAACCATCCGCACCAATTCACACCTTTAGTTTGTATTGAAAACCTTTTCTCCTGTATCCTGCTTACTGGTCAAACATTTTGCCATTAGCTGAAATAGTGAAATTCCTCTGAAGAAATACAGCAATGCAAAATAACTCATAAATGAAAGGAGGAATGAACTTGCCATCTTCTTTGCTGCATTAAGCTGCTGTTACAGGCAAACCTTGATGGATGGATGTCAGAACTGCTTTCCTACAAAGAATGTTCTCAGAATTCAAATAACCCTGTAATAGAAAATGTTTTCACTGGCAAGTGTTGGTGGTTGGGCTTTAAAACACTGTAAAACTGAACATGATCAGAGCCAAGTGAATATTTCATTATGAATATTTTTCTAAAAAATATAACACCTTTTTTAGTTTACAGAATATCTGTGATCAGATTGCAATTTCCACTGATGTACTCAGTATTCTAAGTTTATTTTTTTCCCATTTACTTTAACACTGAATTGGTCACAAGTAGCTCTGAGTTAGCTAATATTCAGTAGAGCCTGGACTGGCATCTTGCAATTCACAGAGGGAGCAGTGTGTCTTTGCACTGCTGTAGTAGCTAGGTAGAACCAAATTATGACTCAGCCACACTTTGGTCCCTGCTTCTACCTTGCTGTAAGAGAGAAGTAAACTGTGCCTGCCCGTTTCCGGTGTGAGCTCTGATTCGTCCAATAAAACATAAAGCATGATTTCTGTCCCCTCCCTGGATAAGCACGCAAACCCTTCCAGCATGGACATGACTGCAAAGCTAATCTTATATTATACGCATATACACAAATATGCCCTGTGTTAAAGACCTTCATTAAGGTTGCACAGTCTGGCATTCAGAAGCTGGGAAAAGTCAGAATGAAGGTTGCCTGTTCAATTTTGATTCAGCCACCTTGTGTGTATGCATTGTGATACAGTCTTTAATTACATGATATCACACTATTATTTCCACAGGACCCCTGCCTCTCTCAATGCACAGGATGGATGATGCTCACTGAATGAGCAGCTCCTGTATATTTTGTTTCCTCCTCATTGTTCGGTGTGTGATTCCAGGCCTTATTTACTGCAAACTATAAAAACCCTGCTCTGTAGAGGGACGTGTTCATTTTCTCATAGGCTTTTCTGTGGTGCTCATCACTACAGTATCTGAATGCTCCAAACATTAATGAATATATTTTCACAATACCCATATGAGGTAAGGTATAATATACCCTGTTTACAGATGGGGAAGTGAGGCATGGAGAGATTAGGGTCAAAAGTATCCACCAATTTTGGGTGACCAAATAGAGACACCTAGGACCTGATTTTTAAGACTATATAGCATGATATAGCACTTTATATGATCAGAGCACAGTTCCCACTGAGTTTATTTTCAGCAGCAAGTGCTCAGCATTTCTGCAAATCAGACCTCAGGGCAGGGGAGAAAGTAATAATAAATTCTTGCTGGTACGGGGGCCGGCTCTGGCCCCTGGAAGGGACGGGGCCTCAGGTGGAAGGGGCGGGGCCGCGGGGGTCAGCCTCCCCCAGCCAGCCCATCCGCGCTGCCTGGCCCCCGCCGCCCGGGGCTCCGGAGGCAATTTAAAAGGGCCCGGGGCTCTGGCCTCTGCCGCGGTAGTGGCATCCGGGAGCCCCAGGCCCTTTTAAATCGCCAGCCTCGGGGCAGCTACCCTTTTGCCTCCCCTGTCAGCGGCCCTGCTGGTAGGGACCCTACCGGCAGGGCCACCGACGGGGTGGGGGAAGGGGCAGGGACATTAAAGCGCTGCTACTGCAGCGCTTTAACATGGGCTGCGTATGGGCCGGTACCAGCTTCTTACCAGTACGGCGTACCAGCCCGTACTGCCCCACTTTCACCCCTGCCCCAGGGTCAAGTCAGGCACCCAGAAAGTGAGGAACACACAAGTGACCATTTGTGAAAAGTTTGCTCTATGTGACTTGACTGGCTTCACACAGGATCTCTGTAGCAGAGGAAGGGATAGATCAAATTCCCCAGGGTAACATTCAACTGTCTTAACCACGAGACCATCCTTTCTCTTCATTCATCTCCCTGCATCATTCACTACACACCTCCCAACTTCTGCAACAAATGGGGCAGTGCTCCTACAGACAATACCCTCAGTCACTACACAACCCTGATTGATTCCCTTAGTACTAGCCATCCTGTGCACTGAGTGAGGCAGAGGTCCTGGGGAAAAAATAATATGTGATAATATAATTAAAGACCTTATCATAATGCATATGTACAAGGGACACAGGAAACCTGAATTCTGTTTTTTCCTAACTTTTAAGTGCTTGAGTTTGCAAACTTAATCATGTTCTTTTATCATAGTTTTTTTATGTAATTTCCTGATTTTTTAAAAATCAATATGAAAAAGAAAAAACAGAAATTTGATCACAGGGCAACATATGGTTCAGCTTGGTTCATCAGCAGGATTGGAACCTTTAGCTCCCCTGCCACTTGAGGTAATGGAGTAACTGATTCAATACTAGATTGTCATCCTCTATGTGGAGGAGGTTGGGATACTTTGCCAGGGAGTTTACAGATATTTGCTGACAGAAGAGGAAGGATGAGGCTTGGGTATCTTGAATTCCACTGCAGGCTCTGAAGGGTAGAGTTCTCTAATGACTCTTTCGCCTCATCATCTCCAACATGGCCCTCTCCCAGTACTGTCTCTTCCACACACCTGGCTTCTCACCCACCCCATTGTCCTCATCTAGCCTTCCACACCTCAGGCTTCTCATTCCAGTTCCAGATTCCATGTCCAGCAAGTCCTAGTTTCACCACTCTGGCCTCTTCTTCCCAGTCCCCATTCAGACTCTTTGCCCACCCATTCACAGCCCTATATCATCCCCTTGCTGCTTGCCCAGCCATTCCATTTTCTCCCCACACCTCGAATCCTCACCACCTCTGTCTCCCTGCCACCCACTTGCTTCCTGTCCCCCACTCCCCATTTTCCTCACCAGTTTCCAGTCCCAGTCTTCTTGCCCAGCAAGTCCTAGTTTCTTCTTCTGCCCACTTGCCAGCCTCCAGTCCAGTTTCCCCGACCCCAGGCTCCTTGTTCAAATCTACTCCCCTGTCAGGTCCTCCTCTGTTTCCTCCTCTGTGCTCCCTGGGCCAGGAAAGAGAGACATTAAGAGCACAGGAGAGGCAGGCTCCCTGCTCTTACTTCCTAGGGCTGGCCCCAGCCCACAGCAACCCAGAGCTGCAATTGCAGGGAAATTCCTGCTCAGCCCTGGGCTTGGAGCATGCCTAGCATGGACTGACTCTTTGGGGAATTTTGCTGCAAAGCTCCAGCAACTCTCTAATGAGGGTGTGCAAACTGCAGGGTTTTTTTCCAAAGACTTATAACTTGACCAGATTTGAGTAGAGTTTCACGGGGATGGCAAAAGGTGCATTCTTAACACAAAAGCCACCCCATACCAAATTTCAAGACAGCATGGGGGCAGTAGAGCATCTCAAAGAGCGTGTCCAAATCTTTAAATATAGGGGAAACATCATATTTTTTCCTAGCCCCACTCTTGGAAATAGATGAACCATTTTGGCTCAGATTTAAAACAAACACCCAAAACCAAAATCATCCCGAAATAGACAAACAGCATGTAAAATTTTAGGTCTGACAAAGTTATAAGTAAGTGAAAAGACGGTCTTATAATGGGAAGTATCAGGCACCCATAATAATAAATGATGCTCCCAACCCACCTATAAGTTACACATGCATTTATCAACTGTATTTACACACAGTGGAGTAGGTATAGTGGAGTGTCTTGTCTGATGTAGTCCCATATTTATATGTACATAGTATATATAATTCTGTAACTACTGTTTTCATTCTTACTGATTCTTATCTAGCTATTTCTTGGAAGTTATGCTGAAGGTTGGTTGAAAAAATAAAGTAATTACAATCAGGTAGCTCTGATCAGAAACACTTTTCAAAATTGCTCTTCTGGGGGAAAGCTTAAATAATAGAATGACAGTATGCAACCCATTAAAAAAAAAAAAGCCATGCAGTTTTCTCCTGCCAACATCCTCAACTGGATTTGCAAAGCTGATCATATGGATGAGATATCAATCTTGTACCTGTAACTGTCTCATAAACCGAGTACACTTTTGACAATTTGAATTAATGCAGATGGATTGCAAAACATGCAGTCCCTGAATCTGGTGAGGCAAGAACTGAAGTGAAGACTATTATTCACTACTTTCACTTGGATTGATTTCAGAGTGCTCAAAGTGCATCTACTGAGGAAAAAAAGAATAGATGAATAAGTGGATGTCAGTTAAAACCAGACTGAAACTGTTTTCAGTGGTGCTGGAACAATTTGTACAGTGGGGGTGCTGAGAGCCATTGAACCAAACTGTAAACCTTGTCTGTGATGGAAACCACTTCAAGGTAGGGGGTTGAGGCAGCACCCCCAGCACTCCTAATTCCAGCACCTATGTAAATAATTGATTTAAATAGTATTTGATTTGAACAAACTTAGACACTTAAGGCTCTATACTGGCCAATATTTCAACAATCCACAAAAAGGCAAACCAGAGACCAGTCTTGAAATGAGAGCTGGTAGACTTTTTTTTTATTAAATGCTGCCTTTTTCAACACTCAAACTTCTGTGTATACACTCCTTTTTTTCTTTTCTGTCTTTTAATTGAAAGTAAATTTAGAAATTTTGAATTTTGGGGTTTTCTCATTTCTCTCTGCTAGAATTAATTTCTGTTTTTCCCTTTTTTCCTCTTTTAAACCATTTTTCTTTTCATAGATTTCATAGATTTCATAGATTCTAGGACTGGAAGGGACCTCGAGAGGTCATCAAGTCCAGTCCCCTGCCCGCATGGCAGGACCAAATACTGTCTAGACCATCCCTGATAGACATTTATCTAACCTACTCTTAAATATCTCCAGAGATGGAGATTCCACAACCTCCCTAGGCAATTTATTCCAGTGTTTAACCACCCTGACAGTTAGGAACTTTTTCCTAATGTCCAACCTAGACCTCCCTTGCTGCAGTTTAAGCCCATTGCTTCTTGTTCTATCCTCAGAGGCTAAGGTGAACAAGTTTTCTCCCTCCTCCTTATGACACCCTTTTAGATACCTGAAAACTGCTATCATGTCCCCTCTCAGTCTTCTCTTTTCCAAACTAAACAAACCCAATTCTTTCAGCCTTCCTTCATAGGTCATGTTCTCAAGACCTTTAATCATTCTTGTTGCTCTTCTCTGGACCCTTTCCAATTTCTCCACATCTTTCTTGAAATGCGGTGCCCAGAACTGGACACAATACTCCAGCTGAGGCCTAACCAGAGCTATGCTTTTCAAAACGTCCTCCAACTTTCAAAAAGTTAATAGAAAAGGTAAAAGTGAAATGAACAAAAATAAAGATGTAAAGAAAACCCTGGATATTATTGATTTCACTCAGTGGCAAAAAGGAAAATAAATTTCTACATTTTTTTGAAAAAAAAATTAATGAAAAACATACAACATTTGTTCTATTTAAGCCCTGAAAATAGAAACAACACCAATATTTAAAATATTTTTATGAATTATTTTCCTTTTTTGGCCACCTGTACTTGGCACAAAAAATTAGCTAGTCAAGAAAAAATAAATATTCATGCTCAGTTCCTATAAATACCCTAAACAAATATGTATTTGCCTACATAGCTTTTCTCAAGTGTTGGGCTTGGTAGGAAATGGTTTTCCCATCCTACTAGAATTTTTGAGATTTCAATTTTTTTCTCATCTTTCGATGAAAATTGCAATGAACAGTAAAAATGTCAAAACATTTCATGAGCTGACAAACCAAACAAAAAAATGGCTTGCCTGTGGGAGGTCCCCAGTCCCGCGGATTCGGCGTACCCACCGCTGAATTGCCGCCGAATCCATGGGACTGGCGGACCTCCCGCAAGCATGCTGCCGAAGGCGACCAGCAGGGCGCCCCCCGTGGCTTGCCGCCCCAGGAACGCACTTGGAGCACTGGTACCTGGAGCCGCCGCTGCATGTGACAGCAGCCTCCCCAATCACTAGCAGGCTCTGAGACACATTTAGCTGCACCCTCTGAGACTGAGCAAAAGGAACAGCAAAGCTGGGTGTCATCAGCACACAGAAAAACCTCCTCAATTCCTCTCCCAAAATATTCTCTGCACTCCCTCCAAGAACAGAAATGATAAATCATGGATTATCCCCTTCATTTGTATGGTTCAAGTATATTTTGTGCAGGTATCTAGATCATCTGGCATATAGGCCTTTCAATCATTATGATTAGATAAATATTTCCTTTTTAGAAAAGAGTGCATGGAGCTGGGTTGACATCAGAGTCCCTTCTCCACAATGTAGGAATATCATTGGCAATTAAGTCTTCTCTCAAAAGAATCCACTGAGAAATTTTCATCTCTGATTTCATATCTGATTTCATCTCTATGTTTAGAGGTGAAAGGTTACTTTGGTCTCCATGTCCTTTTATTTTTTGTTGTGTCTGCTGGGATGGCCTGTTGAGCTGAGGACCCCTAGGAACTAAACTGAAGATCACAATTTAATATAGCACATGGCTCAACTAACATGTAGTACTGACTTTTGGACTCATTGACTTGGGCTGGTTTGAAACCAGTGATTTAGAAGTTAAGGGCACTTCATCTTCCCTTCTTATAATATATGTGCCTACACTTATTTCACTCTGTACAACAGAGGGATGAGCTGAGCTAATGTGTTAGCATATTGTGCATGACTAGTGTGCATTTTAGAGGTTTGCTAGTGGAATATACTTTCAACAATTCTATTATAGCTATACTTGGCTTAAGTCTTCTCCTTTCTCCCCATGACAGCCCAAATACAGTCCGCCATTTAAACCAGGTGAATTTCATAAGAGGCCTGTATGGAAAGTTCATCTTAAAGCCTTACTCCTAATAGAATTATAAAAACCTATGAATAGCAATGAGGGGATTGGAGAAGCTAAGCTGCTTGCTCAGAATGTGCATCCATTGTAACGGCAGGCATGCTTATTAGGGGTCAGTGAGCTGAGGGAGAGAGATGACAAATGGGAAAACATTTGTCACTCAGTTCCATGGGAATTGGTGATAGGGCAGATTTTTCCATCTATTTTGCTAGATTTACCCAGTCATTTAGAAATCCACATAACTGAAAAATCGCTTGTACTGAGGATTCCATTTGCTAACTGGAGAAAGTATTGGTAAACACATATTGATTATTGCGCCGTGTAATCAGGTGCCCACCCCACACAAGGTCTGGTGGGCTAGGCAGGCCGATTAACTGTCCAGCTGCACCTGAAGAATGAGACAGGGAGCAGGTCACTAATTGTAAATGGGCTCAGCTGGGCAGGAACAGGAGGGGCCTGTATAAAGCCCAGGAGCTGTGAGCAGCAAGGAGTTGGAAGGAAATAGTCTACAGTCACTCTCTGAGAGGAGGAAGCTTGGGCTGGCAAACCCAGAAAAAGGGGTAAGCTAGATAAGTAGGAAAAAGCTCAGGGAAACAGTAGCAAGGGGCAGGATGGTACAGACCTTGGCTGCTTGTTATAGAGTTTCTGGGCTGGAACCCAGTGTAGAGGGTGGGCCTGGGTTTCCCTACCAGCCACTGGGAAGTGGCACAAGGTGTTGGAGATGCCAGACAGACAGCTGGTCCAGAAGGACTTTGACTTCCCCAGAAGGGGAGGACCTTAGTGATTGACCAGAGGGCCAATCCACAAACAGGAAGCTTCAGCTCCAGGAGTGAGAGGAGCCGCAGTGTGAAAGAGACAGTGGGCAGAGACACCCCCAGAGGAGGGAGGTGCCTAGCAAGAGCTAATCCCCAGAGCTATCAGGAGGACGCACCACCAGCGATGAATGAATTCTATGACACACAGTGTATTAGAAGTGGATTTATTTTTTCTTCTGGAGTAATAGTTCTAGTTTAGCCATCAGGGAAGTGTCTGTGGATGGTGGATCTGAGTCTACCTTCATTTACACTGGTGTAAATCAGGAGCCATTCCACTGAAGTCAGTGGAGTTGCACCATTTACATCTGTGTAAGAGAAAGGAGAGTCAGACCTAATGTATCCCTGCGTGCATGAAAGATATAGCTAATCCATAACCACCTAAGGTATCACGCTTGTCATTATGCTACAGACCATGACTACTGTGAACTTCCTGAAGACGAAACGTTATATGCACCGTACATAGACTAAGTCCATCTTCGAGCTTCTGAAGGTCACTGTGCTTCAAGTCCTGTGTCTAATGTAATAAATCCCCAGCCAACTAGAACTTCATGGTTGTCACTAGAGTTAGGCGGAGAAAGGTCATTCCTTTTGACAGGATTTTTCACAATATGATTTAATTCCAATTTGGAACAACTCCTCCAGCATTTCAAAATTCTCCCCAAAAGGGAATGGAGCCACAGCTCCACAGCAGTCCACCTGGACCCTGGAAGTCTGAGCTACTGAGGTCCTGGGATCTTGGAAACCGGGACTCCCAGAGCTTCCAGGCTCTTGGTCCCCATCAGCCTGCCAGGCAAGCTGGCAGGAACCAGGCTGGCAGGCAAGGTTCCATCAGAACTCCATGAAAATGGATGAGCCTCCACAAAGTGTTTTGATTTTGGTGAATCAGCACATTTCAAAACAAAAACGTGTAATCGGAATTTCTCTGATCGTCTCTAGCTGCTGCAGAGTGTGCATTCTCAGAACTCCTCAGCTGCAGTGACAATAGGTGCCTGTGTTGGTGGAGTAGAAGGATTTCGGTCATAACACTTGAGCTGAAGGGGCAAGTTCTTGATTAGTTGTTTAAGAGTGTAGGATCTATGACAATTGTACATTTCCAAGTCCATCGAGGAAAAGGGAGTGGTACAGATATGCACTAGCCTGCTCATTACAGTAATGGTGTAGTCTTTGTACGTGAGTCTAAATCTTCAACTACCATCTTCACAACATATATTATTCATAGAAGACTTTTCTGCTAAGTGCACAATGTGGGGACAAAATTGAACATTATCTCATGTATACATAAACAGGACCATTCTCTGGACAATTTTGCTTATTTTCTTGAGATGCAAAGTTTTAATATGGATCTCATTTCTCAGTCTAAAGAAAATAGGAGGAAACATTTAAGACTAAATGAATTAGATGCAGAATGAATTCACTAGGTTGTGTTTGCCAGAATTGGTCTGTAGTCAAACTTCATTAACGTTACAGTCTCATTAGTAGGTTTACAAATGTAAGCATTCTAACAACTCTCCAGTGACCTCAGCAAAAGCCAAATACCAAGCAGTGCAGTCAACTTAGAATGAGAGAGTGGTTTCATACTGCAGAAGCAGAGAAGGTATTAAATTCTTTATCGGCTCAATGCACTTGCTGTTGATCAGTGATCGCCCCCAAGGCCTGTTAGGCTTCTTACAATGATAGAACGAATCCACTCATCTAGTTCTATTGCTGAATCTTTTTTGAAAGAGAAAAGATAAACCCAAATCCAACTCATAACATTCAAGCAGATAGTACAGCTGCTGCATCTCTTCTCTTGATTCCTGGTTCAATAGAGTGAAATCACCTTTTTTACAGCTTACATTTCAGAACATACATGGCACAGTTCTGTCAATCCACAATGGTAATCAAGCTGGAGTTGAGCCAAGAGTGGTACCTTTAAACAAAGGAGATGTCTAAGAGGCATATGTCACTCACTATATGACCTCCCTCCCAATCATTGTGTGCCACAACATAGAACAATGCCATTTTCAGAAGTCTTATCCACTGGGGGTTGGGGCGGTGGGGTGGTATTGCATTTAAGATATCCAGTACTTGCCAATACTGATTAGCAAGTGCTAATGTCCACCGATGGATTTGTAGTACAATAATCATACTTAGCACTTACATAACCTTTCTTACTTAGATCTCAGAGGTGGACTGGATTGGATTAAGGCCAACACTATGATGTCCCCCCTCCCCTTGGAGTGTCAATACCAGAGGGCTCCCTTCCATGGAACCCTCTTCTCCCCACCAGGAGTGGCAATTGCATCCCCTCCACCCCCAGAGCAACAGAGGTCCTCTCCCCTCCGCCCCCAAAGGTGCAGGAATGGCAGTAGGGCCCCTCCAGTATTCATTCCAGCATCTGGTGAATAGTCTGTGTACTGTACTCTTCTCTAGCCACACACAGAGTTCTCTGCTGGGGTGGTGTTGGCAGAGGTGCCCAGAGCAATGGGTTCTTGGTGTTAACACCACATTGTGATGCAAGGGACAGTTCTCCTCTCTCAGAACTAGTGATTCAGGCTCTCTGCAGGCAACATTGTATTAGTTACCCACTTGTCATTTTTTGAGCCTCTCTCTGCAACCATGAGGGCTAGAGACAAAATAATTATAATGATAAATTGAGATTCTGCTGTATTAATGTGACTGCAGGAGCTGAAGCCCTTGGCATGGGCCTAGAGTATCTTTACCTTAATCCAGCTCTGGTCAGTATGTTTCCTTAGCCTCATTTTACAGATAGATAAAGCAAAGCACAGAGGTTAAAAGGCTTGTTTGCTATCAGACAGCAAGTTGGCAACAAACCCAAAGATTAAACTGAGGTCTCCTTAGTCCTAGTCTTGAGTTCTCACCATTGGATCAGAGAGCTTCTCAGGCTAAATGTGATCCAGATCAATTAAAAATATTGTCTCCTAAAACCAACTCAAATGTTTCTAAAATAAGGTGAAGTTACACATATTTGAGGACCTCTTGAGAGACTTTGAGGGCCACTTCAGAAGTGTGGGGCCTCAAATGGCTTCTGTTTCTTGAGGGGGAAATTTAAGGATCAAGGAGAGGACATCCTGTTCCCCTCCCCAACACTCTTGTCCTAGAACCCTTCTTAATATCCTAGATTCCATATCCCTTAAACTCTCCCATATTGACCACCTCTGCCCTTCCTGTGAAGAAGATCTGAAGAGCAAGGCCTATCACATAAACAATTACAATTCTTTGCCGTGAAGAAAGGAGAGCAGGTGGAGTAGGAAGAGCATCCAAAACTTCCATCATTAAGGATTTATTGAAGTTATTCAGATAGCAGTTTGTTTCAATATTGCTGTCATTTAAATATTAAGGTTCCCTGGCATTAAGATATTAGGCCAAGTGTGGAAAATAGCTGGGGATTTTAGGATACATCAAGAAGAATATGGCTCCATGAAAATAACTTTTGGAGTTAATTACAGGACCAATGGGTTAGAACAACAGGCAGCTGCGAACAGTCCCTAGATATTTACTTATTCGTGGAGAAATGAAATCCAGTGATTGAGAAGGGAAATGTAACCATAATAGAAAACATGACCAGAATATTCATAGATAAGTATATCTAGCATTAGAGTCATACAGAAAATAAAGTACTATCATTTAAGGGAGTTGGATATGTCCTTTAGGACACTTTTCTCATTTTACTTTGAGCTACATGATCTTTGTGTAGCAATATGTTTTAATTCAGCACACCCTGCTTATTTTAAAAAAGATATTAAAATAAAAAAAGATGAAATCTAAGGCAAGACAAGGAAAGAGAGCCATATTAATATGAACTATGTGTACAGAGGTCTGGGAATGCATTAGAATATGAATGGGTTCATTTTAATCTATATGCATCTAATATTTAATCATTACCCCGTCATTGTCAGTAGACATTGCACCATGAGAATTCTGTGCCTACCCAGCATCAAAGAGTAAATTCCCTCTTGTATGAAGGATCAGCACAAGGTCTAGGTCTAGACACTTCTTAAGTCCTCAAAATAGAACTTAAGTGGCACTAAGTGATGCATAGCCCTTGTACGGACTCTCTGCAAAAGGGTGAATTTCACCTCTAGACTGTAATTGCGTTTTCTTTTCATTATGTTTCTTTTGTACGGAGTCGTTGGGCTTGGCGTCCCTTAAATATCGTTGGGAGCAGGGTAAGTCCCACGTTTTCTAGAATAGGAGGGTAGATATGGTTGCCTTTTCTCATAGTATACACTTAGAACAAGAGATGGTCAGAAAATTGATTTTTTTCCCCCTGTGCAAAATTTGTTTGTTGAGGGGGAAAAAATTGTCCTCTGAAAACATTTTGACTTTAAAGTTTGGGGGGGGAGGGGTATGAAAAGCCAGAGATTTCCATGGCAAGCAGACCCATTCCATGAAAAGTCTCATTTAATCGAAAACCCAATTTCCTATCAGAACAGTTTTGACAGAACATTTTCTGCCAGTCTTACTTTAAAACATAATTTCAACGGATTACAGTCCCCCTTTGGGTAAATGGGTACAGCTCCCAAACGTGTCCCAGGGCTCAATTTGGTACACGTCTTTAGGTATATTGTCTTAACTTTTCATTTTATCCCTAATGTATTCCTCACCTCTATTCACAGTAACACCCAGTCCAGCCAGCAATTTCAAACCTGCCTTTTGGAAATTAATAACTGAGCCCCACTACAGACATTTTTCCATGCCAAACCTTACATCTGAGCTCTAACTACACATATTAGTATCACATTGTTTTTCTGCTAAATATCAGCAGAAACAGAGTAGATTCAGCCTTTGCCTAATGTGGCTCCTCAAATCTCAGTTTCTATTAGAGCTAATTTTCCACTGACATCAGACTGGTTTTGGCCTCTGGGGAGGGCCTGCCCATTATGGGAAAATTGATTTTTAACAGCTACTGTGCATGTTAGTTCTCGCTTCCATCAAGTGCCACTGAATCTCATTGTCCTTAATATACACAATAGGTGGGAAATGTTTTTTTCCTTTTGGCTGGATTTAAGTCAGAGTTTTAGAAGGGAGTCAGAGTTTTACAACTATCATCTCTATCAATAGCTGACATGTCACAACATGAAATGCCCACTGTGAAGTTTCACATTAGTTATAACTCAGGTGACCAGATAGCAAGTGTGAAAAGTCGGGACAGGGCTGGGGGTTAATTGGTTGCCTATATAAGACAAAGCCCCTAATATTCAGATGGTCCCAATAAAATTGAGACATCTGATCACCTTGTTATAACCCGCCTACATCTTGGATATGAATTTGCTCACAGAATTACCCCTCTGTGTCTGTTGCCCCTCCCCTCTGTCTCCCAAGCTATGTTCGATATCTACAGCACTGTTCATATGAAGAAAGCGATCACAGAAGGTATCAGTCTGCCCACTGTAACCTACATTTTTACAGTGAAGTCTCTACTTTCTTAATGAATTAATTAGAAAGGAACCTTTTACCCATGGGCCTATCCAACGTAGAGAAAGCTAAACAAGCAATTCAGTTAACTAACAGTCAAGATTTCAGTAATTCATGAGAATCAGCATTCAAGGCCTCAGTATGAGGCCATACCACCTTGTGACACTTGGCAACAGCACAGAAAAGCAGTATAGGAATCTATTCTTTTACTTCCTGATGATGGGCCAGATCATGGCCTCCCATAGAGAAACCTACCGTAGAGCTTAAGGTACTAGGGAGAACTTTCCAAATTTACATTCATTCTGTGTTTGAGGATTTATGTGGTGAGAGGTTTATGTAGTGTTTACTCTCCAACCCCTCATGGAGTGCCCATATACGCAGAGATCTGGGAGATCTTTGGGGCTCAGGTGGAGTAGGAGGGAAAACAAAGGTCTCAAAATTTGGAATAGCTATAAAGAAACAGTAAAGGGTTCCTAGTTTTATTAACTTGTTTTTTATCTCAGAGGGTGGGATTAGCACTGGGCAGGGGAGATAGAACAAAATATATTGAATTTACTGCTGCATATGTAGTTAGTTACTGTATGGACTGCATAATTGTGATCAGTAGTCCAGCTATCTTTCACAAACCCAGGCATTGTTCTGCTAGTTTGATGTATTTCAAGTTATAGGGCTTCAATCACAGTCTTGGATCTTGGGTGGCTTTTTATACCCAGGCAGAATGGACGTAAAGTGCTACCTTGCTTGACTGGTTGCATTGTACGCCTACTTTGCCTAGGTGAAAAGTGTGCAGGGAAATGGAGAATCAAGTCCAGTTAGTTCACATATTCCCAGTGAAACTTAGTGAAACATGCTTTATTTTCCTATTCTGGACCAATAGTCATGTAACAGAGAATCCCTCATGCACTGTAGTTTAAGGATAGTACTGTATTTAACAACTTGGAAGATTTTAATGTTGGTGACACCTAGTCACATCTTATATTCAAGTTATTTCCATGTTCAGGAAAAGCCACTTAAAACAGGCATTGCAAGTTTCTTCCTAGTAAATCAAGTCATTCAGATAAAACTATGTCATTCCTCTGACTGTTTTGCAATGAAAACTTTTAAATATTCTATCCATCTTTGTATCTCTTTGTATAGTGTCTGTCACCAGAGTGTCTAGAACCCATGGTATTATTTAATCTTCAATGTTCCGTAGGGAAACCATCTCCTTTAATGGTATAGGAATAAAATGGGTAAATACTAGTGTTCCATTTCGATGCTTCTTGCATTAGGAGAACTTTAGTCTTCTGTGAACCCAGATCAATCTCAATTTGTAGTTTCAAATCATACAGTATTGCTGTTCATTATACTATACTGAGGGAAAATGCTTCAAAATCAGACCTAGAACCTACAGTACATCTCACATAGTATGTGATTGAACTATGTTGTCTGTCCTCAGAGGGGTTGAACAAGTTGTTGCAAAGTCAGTGGGCTCAGTCCTTCAAGCTGTTGAATGCCCCCCGAATTCCTGTTATCTTTGCAAGTCCCAACCCCTATTGCTTACCATCTCTCTGGATTTAGTCCATAGGGACTGATCTTGCAAATCTTAATTTGTGTAGGCTATGCTCTGTAAAGAATCTCATTGACTTCAGTCAGACTGTTTGCATGAATAAGCACAATGCTTGTGTAGCAGGGTTTGCAGAATTCTGTCCTGTATTTGCATGATGCTGATCTTTCTGATAGTGCCCAATTTAACTTTAAAATTAAACTATCTGGATAAAGCAAAGTAACTTACAATAATTGCTTTCAAATTCAAAAAATGCACAATTTCAAACTTAACTCCCCAAGCACTGAACTAAATTAACCTCTATCTGGTAAATGACAACTGTTGTTTTGTTCTCTTGGAGAGCAATTCCTCCCCATCTACCTCCTGCAGAACCTTGCTTTTTCAGTTGCCTGATAGACGTGAATTTTTTTTTTGCCAGCACTAGGCTGCCACAAGTGTACTAGGTTCATGGTCTTGTTCTATTGGTAAGTGGAGACTGTCTACATTCCAGGAAACCTGTCACCCTTTGATTGCACAAACATCACAATCACTTACAGTGAATAAGTAGCTCTTTGTTCCTTTTCCAAAGGAAATATAGACAGCCCCTCAGAGCAGCTCTGCTTTCTCTCCTTTGCACTTCTCTGAGGTATATTTCATTTAGTTTCAGTCCATTAAAAACCAAAATGCTTCTGTACTTCCACCCAGGTTGAGAAAGTTAAAATGTTTGATTAGGAAACAAATGAGATGGCCAAGGATTTGCTGAAATACAAGAATGTACCACACTCCAAAAAAAAAGTGGGAAAGATCAAAAGTGGAGCTGTTTCATTTATTCATTACCAATTTAGTCCTTTTTTTTTTAGTTCGCAAGTTGGTCATGAACCGATCCCGGTTTCCACAAATGCATTTGTTATTCCTACGTGTTCATAGAGTTGACATTCTCAGGCTATGGATGGTTCACCCTAAGTATTTGTTGTGTATGATTGATCAAAGATCAAAAGATAGGAAAGATAGGAAGTATGTCAAGAGATCACTCTGGCTTAACCCGGAGATCTTCAATGATCTAAAACTCAAAAAAGAGTCCTACAAAAAGTGGAAACTCGGTCAAATTACAAAGGATGAATATAAACAAATGACACAAGTATGTAGGGACAAAATTAGAAAAGCCAAGCCACAAAATGAGATCAAACTAATTAGGGACATAAAAGGAAACAAGAAAACATTCTACAAATACATTATAAGCAAGAGGAAGACCAAGGACAGAGTAGGCCCGTTACTCAATGAGGGGGGAAAGACAATAAAAGAAAATGTGGAAATGGCAGAGGTGCTTAATGCCTTCTTTGTTTCGGTTTTCACCAAGAAGGTTGGTGGCGATTGGACGTCTAACATAGTGAATGCCAGTGAAAATGAGGTAGTATCAGAGTCTAAAATAGGGAAAGAACAAGTCAAAAATTACTTAGACAAGTTAGATGTCTTCAAATCACCAGGGCTTGATCAAATGTATCCTAGAATACTCAAGGAGCTGACTGAGGAGATATCTGAGCCATTAGTAATTATCTTTGAAAAGACATGGAAGATGGGAGACATTCCAGAAGAATGAAAAAGGGCATATATACTGCCCATCTATAAACAGGGAAATAAGGACAACCCTGGGAATCACAGACCAGTCAGCTTAACTTCTGTACCCGGAAAGATAATGGAGCAAATAATTAGAAGATAATAAGGTGATAAATAACAGTCAGCATGGATTTGTCAAGAATAAATCATGTCAAACTAATCTGATAGCTTTCTTTGACAGGGTAACAAGCCTTGTGGATGGGGGAAAGTGGTAGATGTGGTATATCTTGACTTTAGTAAGGCTTTTGATACCGTCTCGCATGACCTTTTCATAAACAAACTAGGGAAGTAGATGGAGCTACTAAAGGTGGGTGCATAACTGGTTGGAAAATCATTCCCAGAGAGTAGTTATCAGTGGTTCACAGTCATGCTGGAAGGGAATACTGAGTGGGGTCCCGCAGGGATCGGTTCTGGGTCTGGTTCTGTTCAATATCTTCATCAATGATTTAGATAATGGCATAGAGAGTTTGTGAACGATACCAACCTGGGTGGGGTTGCAAGTGTTTTGGAGGATAGGATAAAAATTCAAAATGTTCTGGACAAACTGGAGAAATGGTCTGAAGTAAATAGGATGAAATTCAATAAGAACAAATGCAAAGTACTCCACTTAGGAAGGAACAATCAATTGCACACACATAAAATGAGAAATGACTGCCTAGGAAGGAGTACTGCGGAAAGGGATCTGGGGGTCATAGTGGATCACAAGAAAAATATGAGTCAGAAGTTTAACGCTGTTGCAAAAAAGCAAACATCATTTTGGGATGTATTAGCAGGAGTATTGTAAGCAAGACACAAGAAGTAATTATTCCGCTGTATTCCGTGCTGATTAGGCCTAAACTGGAGTATTGTGTCCAGTTCTGGGTGCCACATTTCAGGAAGGATGTGGACAAATTGGAGAGAGTCCAGAGAAGAGTGACAAAAAAGATTAAAAGTCTAGAAAACATGATCTATGAGGGAAGATTGAAAAAATTGGGATTGTTTAGTCTGGAGAAGAGAAGACTGAGAGGGGACATAACAGTTTTCAAGTACATAAAAGGTTGTTACAAGGAGGAGGGAGAAAAATTGTTCTTCTTAACCTTTGAGGTTAGGACAAGAAGCAATGGGCTTAAATTGCAGCAAGGGAGGTTTAGGTTGGACATTAGGAAAAACTTCCTAACTGTCAGAGTGGTTAAACACTGGAATAAATTGCCTAGGGAGGTTGTGGAATCTCCATCATTGGTGATTTTTAAGAGCATGTTGGACAAACACCTGTCAGGGATGGTCTAGATAATACTTAGTCCTGCCTTGAGTACAGGGGACTGGACTAGATGACCTCTCGAGGTCCCTTCCAGTTCTATGATTCTATGAAATAATTACATGATATTGTTTCTATTCAGTGACTGGATCACTGAAATTTTAAACTAGACCAATGAATAAGTAATGATAAAGCACATTTCAGTATGAAATTTGGGATGAGTATTCATTTGTACAAGACTGTGTGAAACTTAGGAGTAATGAACGTTCTCCCAAATACTCATCAGAATACTCAGTGAATAATATAAGCCTATGAATAAAAACACTTCTATTTAATGTATTCGTGAACCACTTTCATACCATTTGATCAGCTCTGTGGTAATTAAAATCTTGAACTGTTTAATTTAGAATCATAGAATTGCAGAAGCTAGTGATTATCTCATCCTCCCATTATCACAGCACTGTTTTCTACCGTACACGGTCCAGCACCTTAGTTGATCTAGTTTTAAATGTATCAAGCAATGAGACTTCCACCAACTCCCTAGGGGAGACAACACATATTCAGATTAAATGGTCCTCTTCTTAATTACATCTAATTAATTCTTAAATTGTTATTCTTAGTTATAACCTGTGTAATCACCCTGAACAATTCTTCCCACTACTTGGTGTTCAAAACTGTACTTGAAGGCAGCTGTATGTCCTATACATAATGTTACGTATCTCTTATCTAATGCTTTTTATCAGTATAGATTGTATACTGTACAAAGGTGGTTGGTATCATTAGCCCCATTTTACAGATGGGGAAATTGAGGCACTGAGTGGTGTTGTGCCCAAGGACACACAGCAGATCAGTGGCAGAGCTGGAAATAGAACCCTGGTCGCCTGATTCCCAGGCTAGTGCTCTATCCACTAGACAAGACTGCCACCTTACATGCAATAAGGCTTGAATTTTCAAAAGGGAGTTAGATGCCCATATTCCTTTGAAATTAAATGAATTCAGGGTCTTAACTCTCCAAGGCTTCTTTGCAAATTCCAGCCTAGTTCCTGAAAGCTTCTATTTATCTGTCCCTTCAGCCCCTTCACTGTGTAATTCTTCTCAGAAACTTTAATTTAAAAAAATATATTATTAGCCAAATGTGTATGCATTTAATGTTAGTCAGTATTTGGGGGAAAGCTCACTGTGCTAGGTTTCTCTGTAACTTGTGTGAAAACATTTCTGGAAAGAGCCTTTTATAATTGAACTACAAAGCTCTTGTTTTCACCCTGAAGTGGCATTTCTGCTATAGTTGTTGCTACGATATATATTTCACAATACATCTAAATCCAAATTCCTGGCTCTATGTTTCTGCACTTTAATTCTTTCACCCAATGTACAGAAGTATTTCAGTAACATGACTTCTGCACTGATCATAAAAATTCCTGAATTCTTCCAATTAACTGTAAGATAAGCATCATGGAGACCTAGTGGGAGTGAGTGAACAGAAGAGGTTTTCTCTCTTGCTTCAATAAGTCATTTATGGGTCAGAGAAGCATTCAGGACTTTGGATAGTTAACCAAACTAAACTGAAACGTCTATGCTTTGCCTGTTACTAATTCTGATCCTTTGAATGGAATTGTGTAACTGTACTGAGCACCCCAAAACTCTTTATCAGACTAGTGCTAACAAAACAGCCAGGGAAGTCCCTGGGGAAAAGGTGTAGCCCAATTTAAAAAATCTATCCAAGTTTTATTTTACAAGTCATTTTTGATTGTGACTTGAATACAAATCAGATTATATAAATGATTAACTTTGGTTTGAAACAGCAACATTGTTTATCAAAAGAGTGAGTCTATTGTGATGTCCACTAGGAACTGGACAGTGACAAGTAACTCATTTCATATGACCCACAGCACACTTGCTGGACAAGAAGTGGCATTCTCAGAAATTCAGTCAGTGGCTTCAAATATGTGAAGTAAATACAGTGCTGGGAGAAGAACAGGGTTTGGAGATTTTTTTTATTAACAAAATCTGTATGCACAATACTTCATGTAAAAGGTTAATCCATATGTTTGACTAGTGCTGATGTGCCATTCAGGGCTGTGCTACAATTGTTGTCAATGAGGTAATTAATATTCAATTTGAAAGCATTTGAAAATTGTTTAATAGTTAAAAGTTATGGCAAACCAGACTGGATCACTGGCACATCTCTTTTCCAATAGTCTCTAAGGTTATATCTACACCGCAGCTGGGAACATGCTTCCCAGCACCGGTAGACAGACATGGGTTAGCTCCGCTCTAGTTAGCACATTAAAAATAGCCAAGGGTAGTGGAGGCAGAAGGTGTCCAGGTGGGTCTGTACTCAAGCGACTAGCCCAAGCTGCCACCCATGCTACTTGACTTCAGAGAGAGCAGGATTAGGCCAATAGTGAGCACTTTTGAAAATCCATCTTGTTCTTCCCTCACTGGTATTTCTTTGGGCCTTTTGAAGAGGGATAATCATACTTTGGGCTCTGTTTCTTTCTATGCATAGAAGCCTGCTTTATACTGCTTTCGTCTCCTTCACACGTACCAGAGGGATGTTGAGACCCTGAAGACCTGATCCTACTGATGTGATTAGATCTGTCAGTGAACTCCCTTGAGCAAAGGCTGCAGAATCAGACCCCAAGCACATGAGGTACTGTCTAGTTTGTTGCTGTAGTTGTCAAAACCAGATGAGAGATTTGACTTCATACTGAGAAATCAGAAAAATGTGACTTAAGCCCGCACACAATGCTGATCAATGCTAGTGAAACATCATGAAGACACTGCAGAAGAATATCTGTAAGGAGCTTCCATACCCACTGTGTTAGAGCTGGATGAATAATGTAAGCCTTTGTTCACGATCAACGAACAACAAATGCAAAAAGCTCAGCAATATTTCACAATGGATCTATCAGCCAGCTCTACCATGTCTACAGTTTCTCTCTTTACTCTGTTTAAGGAACTGGTCACATAGCTCAGTGATGTTATTGTGGTAACTGGCAACTGCCTTCTATGCCTGTGTAACCGTTTGGAGAAGGAATTCCATACCAAATTTACCAACTATACATTGGAAGACAGCTGGAAATTCCCTGATTGTCCCTATGGGATAAATTGTGTTACTCCATTGACTCGACCAAGGAAAAATTTGCCTCCCCTCCCCGCATCTGGGAAACCCAGTGAGAAACTAAGGAAAATCTGCAGGACAGTAATAGTGTTCCCTTCAGTGAGGGCCCAATATGCATCAGAAATGGATAAAGAGTTCTGCATTGCACCTGATTGTTACCCTGAAGATAATAGGGTATATTCTTTTCCACTGTGAACATTAAATTGTGTGGAAGCATAGTGTCCTGCACATTCAGATCTTTAGAAAAATGTGTTGATGATCTTTAGTTCCAGTGAAAGGTGCCAGACTGACAGTCATGAAGAATGAAGACCTTCCCATATGGGAAAGACACAAAGCTTGGACAAGGTAGTCCAGATTTGTTCAGCATCTGTGTGCCTCAACCCTATGCATAAGAGACAACCTCTTGTCTTCAGGAGATAGGACATGAATTTATAGTTCATTCAGTCCTTGTCTTTCCTGCTGAGATTGCTAATTACCATTGACTGTGCTGGTGGTTTATGTTGGGGACACTTTTCCACAAGGAACTGCTCTGAAGCCACCAGGTCATTTCACTTAGACCCATGAAAGGCCATCAGATAGCAATTTTGTTGCTACTAATCTTGGATGTATTTGAAATGGTGACCTGTTACTCGAAGGGAATGGTCCATGACCTCCTACCCCTTTACATGCATTTATGTACCCTAAATGGACTTAAAAATATAAAGGGTAAACATGTTTTTTCTGAAAATCCTTCCTTATAATAAGAATTATTTTAACACCCTGGTTTCAGAGTAGCAGCCGTGTTAGTCTGTATCCGCAAAAAGAACAGGAGTACTTGTGGCACCTTAGAGACTAACACATTTATTAGAGCATAAGCTTTCGTGGGCTACATCCCACTTCTTCGGGTGCATATAGAGTGAAACATATATTGAGGAGATATATATACACACATACAGAGAGCATGAACCATTACAAACATTGAATCTATCTCCCCTTGTAAGTATTCTCACACTTCTTATCAAACTGTCTGTACTGAGCTATCTTGATTATCACTTCAAAAGTTTTTTTCTCTTACTTAATTGGCCTCTCAGAGTTGGTAAGACAACTCCCACCTGTTCATGCTCTCTGTATGTGTGTATATATATCTCCTCAATATATGTTTCACTCTATATGCATCCGAAGAAGTGGGATGTAGCCCACGAAAGCTTATGCTCTAATAAATTTGTTAGTCTCTAAGGTGCCACAAGTACTCCTGTTCTTTTAACACCCTGGGTGAATCATAACACAACAGAAATACATCAGTTTTCCCGTAGTCACATTGCATTTGAGTGATGTAAATTAAAATGTTTTGACTGAACAGCATTAAGAAGAAAATTGCATAACTATCACCATATTAAAACAACAAAAATTGCAATTTTTAAAGTACAAACTTTTAAAAAGAATTTCTGCCTACATGCCACAAAAAATAACCTCTTTTTCTTGCTTGAATTTTTGCACCTAAATAGAAATAATTACCCTAAAAAATGGGTATTTTCACACAGGCAGTGGAAAAATCAAGTATGCTTGATCTACTGTATGTACATTTAACACCTAAGAGTTCAGAATTGACTGAAGAATCAATTATTGTCATATCCATGAGTAAGATGTGAGAGTAGTTTTTGAGTCTCTCTTTATTAAATTCATAGACAATTTCAATTACAATTTCAAAACCACATTTGGTCTTCCAATGGTAACATTAGTTTTTAATAGTAAATACACTTACTGGGGATAATGTCTTCAAAGAGTTTTTTTCTGTTTGAGATTCTACTTTTCATTGTATTTATCAGTTTTCGATAGTAGCTAACTTCATTTTTCTGGGATGGCATCTGTAATACTTTTCCTTTACCCCTTGACTCCTCCCACCCTTCCTCAGGCTACACCTCCTTTATGGAATTTGCAGATATTTTCTACATCTCTGGAGCACAGCCATTTTTACAATGCATGTTCACATGAAACCAAACCAGAAAGGAATTTGTTGGTTGTATGTAGGATTTGGTACAACTTATGACACAGAAGGCCCAACAGCATAAAGCTTTAGGTCTCTGGGGTTTTTAATAAAAAGTTTAGGTTTGGTCAAGGGCTCCTACCTAAAATAAAACAATATATAGGAAACCAATTTTAAAATATTGTAATGAATTTCCTAGATCTTAACAGCCCAAATATTAATCAAAATTGTTTTATGACAGCCATATTGTCTTAAAGTCGAGGGGGGGTCGGGGGTAGTATGCACAGAGTGTTCCTGTGTTGAAGCAATACAGCTGGCGCAAACAAATATGCACAATATCATATATTTTTTTACTATTTCAATTCTCATTACAACCAAGTTTTTATTCTAATTAATTGGCATTCTCCACCATGAGTTGGTGTGTACAAAGCAATGCCATATCAATTCCTTAAGAGTTTTGTGATGATATGAAAACTGTGCATGTGTACAGTGTATGCACATTGTATTTGTATGTATTTTGAAGGAAATAACTTTACTGTTGGTCTTTAAACCCTGTCTCATGCATTAAATTCTCTAGCTTGGTCATATTGTAGGTAGGCATGATATTGAGCAATCTTAAACTTTTGCTTGTACTGATAAAAAACTTACAGCATATGCACAGCTCTAGGGGCTAGGTCAGCCCCACTAGTTCCATACACAAATCTTCTTCCAATATGCAAAGTGGCAGGCAAGCCTTAAGCTGTCTGGGGTTGCTGCAGCAATTCAGCAATTGGAGCTGGTGCTGCAGAATCTCCTAGCCAGCTATCCTTGACTACTTGGTGCTGCAGGGTGAGCGGCTGACTGCAACAGCAGCAATGTGGCAGGCAAGCCTTAAGCTGCTTGGGGTGGAAATTCAGTAGCAAGCCTCTGGCATTTTGGAGGCAGCAAGTCAAAGTTTCTTGGCTGTGCTTTTTCCAGCTCTGACTGGAGTAAAATAAGATGTTCAGGAATGTCTCCAAGAGGCTAGTAAGTCAGAGGAACAGGAAAATACGTGGTGTAGGGCCTCCCTCCCCCCAGGTTGATCACCCCTTTCAGCCCGCCACAGTAATCAGACATTTTCCCCCTGGTGTTCCAGGATGAGCCTTAGCCAGTTCTGGTTGTGGTAATTATGTTGAACCCATTGTCTAGGGTTACCATACGTCCTCTTTTTCCCGGACATGTCCGGCTTTTCAGCACTCAAACCCCCGTCTGGGGGGAATTGCCAAAAAGCCGAACATGTCCGGGAAAATGGCGGCTCTGCTCCTCCCCTGACTCTTCGGCTCTGTTTAAGAGCCGAGCTGCCCGAGCGGTACCGGCTTCGGGCAGCCCCCTTGCCTCCGGACCCCAGCCGCCGGCCGGGCACTTCCCCTCCCGGGCTCCGGCGGCGCAGGGTCCGGAGGCACGGGGGCTGCCCGAAGCCGGTAGCGCTGGGGCAGCTCGGCTCTTAGAGCCGAAGAGTCAGGGGAGGAGCAGAGCCTCCGGCCGCGGCAGCTCTGCTCCTCCCCGACTCTTCGGCTCTGTTTAAGAGCCGGCTGCCCGAGCGCTACCGGCTTCGGGCAGCCCCCGTGCCTCCGGACCCTGCGCCGCCGGAGCCCGGGAGGGGAAGTGCCCGGCCGGCGGCTGGGGTCCGGAGGCATGGGGGCTGCCCGAAGCCGGTAGCGCTGGGGCAGCTCGGCTCTTAAACAGAGCCGAAGAGTCAGGGGAGGAGCAGAGCCTCCGGCCGCGGCGGCTCTGCTCCTCCCCGACTCTTCAGCTCTGTTTAAGAGTCGGGCTGCCCGAGCGCTACCGGCTTCGGGCAGCCCCCATGCCTCCGGACCCTGCGCCGCCGGAGCCTGGGAGGGGAAGTGCCCGGCTGGGGGCGCAGGGTCCGGAGGCAAGGGGACTGCCCGAAGCCCAAGCGCTACCGGCTTCACGGTTTGCCGGGCAGCCTCCAGACCCTGCGCCCCCGGCTGGGCGCTTCCCCTTCCGGGCTCCAGCTGCGCTGGGGAAGCGCCGGCCGGGGGGCGCAGGGTCTGGGGGCTGCCCGGCAAACCGTGAAGCCGGTAGCGCTGGGGCAGCCCTTTCCTCGTGGCTGGGAGTGGGAGGGAGGAGGGGGCGGAGTTAGGGCGGGGAAGGGGCGGAGGAAATGGGCGGGGCCAGGGCCCGTGGAGTGTCCTCTTTTTTTATTTGCTGGATATGGTAACCCTACCATTGTCTCCTCTATGGTTCAGACACACCCCCTTTCTCTGACAACAGCTCTGACTCCCAAAGATCTGAAACTAAACCAAAAAACCCCCAAACAAATCACACCAAGAAAGCAAAACAACCCTCTCAGAATCTCTGTGCTTCTTCCATCAGGGCAGACTGAGGGTTGTAGGCACTGATCCTGTTCTCCTGGCAGCTCCCTCAGATAGGTGGACTTGTGCAGTATGGCCTTGCTGGCCATTTTCACCACTCCTTCCACTGTTTTTTTTCAACTCGGTGAGCCAGCAGAGCAGTATGGCCCATAGTGCCAGCCTAATGGGGCCAGTTAATTCTCTGTTCGCCTGGAGGGACCAGGTTTCTCAGGTCCAGGATGGAATTATTTTTGATCAAAACCAGAGAAAAACCACCCCCCAAAATAGTGAGTGGGGGAGGGGGAAAGAGAGAGTGTGTGCGCAACACCCCATAATATCCAATAGCTTGTGGTCAAGGCACCAACCTAGGATGTGGGAGTTCTGGATTCTGGCCCTTTCTCAGAGGCAGTGACTTGAACCCAAGTATCCAACAGCCCAGCTGAGCTGAGTGCCCTAACTGCCGGGCTATTGGCTATTTTGTGGGGGTGGGGAGATTCTCTCGCTTTTCATGAAGATCTTTGAAAAGTCTCAGTTTCATCCTGAGGTGGAATAGGAAACATTTCTGAACACCCTAAAATATTTACAGGATGGGAAAACCATTTACTGCCAAGCTCTACCTTTGACTGCCACTGACTTCTGTGATCTGATTGATTATAAAGGGAGCCATGTGAGTGGATCCAAGGGCAGAATTTGTCCCTTTCTCTGTGTGCAATTATAAATGTTTTTAATATTCCCAGTAAAGTTTAGCTGTGGGCTGACTGAGTTGGAGTTTCTTACAACACTGCAGTGGAGCTGGGTACAAGACCTGCAGGCCTAGTGGTGATTTTATTTTCCAAGTGGACTTTAATTCTTCCTTCCGCCCCATCACTTGCCCAGGGTAAAACATAACAGATCAGAGTCTCAGTAGGTGTGAACTGAAGAATCTCCATTGGGGTCAGAGCTGTACCTAGATACAATATTCTCACTCTGTTACATAAAAAATCAGCCAGGGAACTGAAAGAATACTGCATGAATGTCTAAGTTGAAATATTTGCAATGAACTATTCATGAAAGTTAGTCAGACAACAATTTGTAAACAAGCTAGTAAATAGTTTTGCATGCCGCTGACAATTTAGCTATCTGCTTGAAAATGTTTTATGAACAAAAGATGTGGCTAATACCTTATTTGTTATCAATAATTGCAGTCAGCTCTGATTTCTAGTTTACAGTGTTAAGGAGAGGCAAAATCAATAAATAAACTCAGTGCAACAGCTTTGCTGGTAAACCACCTGTAGGGTTGAGAGGCAGGATAGTTTAGTAGAGGGGGCACTGGGTTGTGAGTCAGATCTGGGGTCTATTCCCAACTCTGCCACTGATCTGCTGTGTGACCTGGGGCAAGTCACTTTATCTCTTTGTGCTTCTGTTTCCCCTTCAACCCACCGTCCATCTAGTCCATTTAGATTGTGAGCTCTTTGGGGCAGGGGAGCATGATTGTCTCTTACTATGTGTTTGTGCTGTGCCCAGCATAACAAGGTCCTGATTTGGTTGGGGCCTGTAGGTGCTACCATAATGAATGTCAGCCTTAGAGAGGCCACCAGAAATCAAGTGAGTTCAGTTGTTAACAGTGACTTGCTATTCTCTGTTGGAATTGTGATGACATTAAACTCCATCTTATGTTCTTATGTCCATTGCTTTCTACCAAAATCAATAAGTGGAATGCTGTAATCAGCAGATAAGTCCATGCGTTATTAGTTGTATTTTTCCTTATACACTCAGCAATCACATACTTTCAGTCAGTATGTCCTTTAGTTAGCATTGAGAACACTACAAGAGTAAGGTCTTAGAGCATGGTATTTTGGCTCCTCTCTGGAAGGCTGGCATTGAACACATACAGGAAGCTGCCTCCATAGATTCAGTAGAATTCTCTCCATTTAAAGGTGCAGTACATATAAATATAAGATACCTATCATGTATCCCACACTATACATCACTTGATGGCGCCATACACTATTTGTGGATTCTGCAAGGAAATGCCTATGGGGGCAAATTGGATAAAGTAAACAAACAACCTTCCCAATAAGAAACCTGTATGACTTGTGTGTCATGGCAATTGGTCACCAGTGGCCATATCGGAGAAATCAGAGCCACCTTTGTCTTCTACGGATCATGAACACTTGCTTGACACACCAATCAGCAAATCAAGAAAGAATGTGGGACAGCATCACATAGTTGTGACACATGAACTGTGGGCCATACACTCAAATACTGTAAAGGAGAAAGAGCCAGAAAGACTCAGGAGCATTAAAAATATACTTCCCTTAATGTAAGGTCCCACAGAAAGTGACAAAACTTCAGTTACAGAAATTCCTGTAGCATCTTCACAACATTTCAGCTCCCAGCTAAAGTAAAAAGTCCCAGATTTAGAACAGATCTTTCAAGTTGGGCAGATCTGAGTCTAGCATCAATATAACAAACACTGCAGCTTCCTTCTGGAGCAGAGGAACTCCATCAGCTGCACAGTTTTCCTGAGGTAAAATTACCTCACAGTAAGAGACTAACCAACCCTGCAGAGCACATGGTGCAGCTGGTTCTACTTTTGGAACTAAAAGGAAATTCATAATGTATAGACTTACACCAACCAACCCACTCACTCATCCCCAGGATTTCCCCACTGCGAGAGATGGACCACTCTGTCACAGAGAAATAGCCTTGATGGATGGATTCATTTCTTTAACATAATTGATTTTCTACCACTAGGCATGTCGGATGTTGACCCATGATGATAAGTGTTAAAACACCCACTCTCTGGGTGTAAAATGTGGGAAAGCTGAGAGCTATGATTCAGTCCTTCAGGGAAAACCTTCCCTTCTAAACTTAAATTGATGCACTGTAGGTCAAATATGAAGATTCCCCAGAAGATTACCTTGAAGGGAGATTCATCACTTCAAGGAAGTGTATTTTATTACCCGCACAAATTACATAAGGGACTCATTTTGAAATTAGTACTTTCTCTTAAATTAAGTTGTTGCTCAGAAACTTCTGTCTGGCTAGAGGGGTTTTCTGTTTTATGAACACATCTGCTATGAACCACACTGTACCCTCCAGCTATACAGAATGATGCTGACGATTAGAGGAACTCTCAAGCCCTTAATGATAAGAATTTTAATCTGGCGCCTCTAAGACATGCCATGAATAGAAATCACATGGTCCTATTTCTTCAGCAGAAATATTAATTGTAAGTGACACTTCAGTAACTGATTCATAGAAGAATTTGTTTAGATATTCCAGATACAGAGTTATTTGTCAGAATATGTACAGGTATCCAGCCATTTCCCTATTTGCCATATTCTGCTATCGGTTTCTTTTATGCTAAACAGTAACTGATTTCTTGGGAAGGCTCACTGGCAGGAAAATAGCAGAAGAGGACCTGTTTTGGGAGGAAGCTGTGGAGAATGAGCCATTCTGCCCAAAGGCAGGGGTAATGTGTTTCTAATAGTGGCATAATTTAAGCAGCATGCAGAGAGCTGAAGTTGGATGTCAATACTAAAAATGCTCCTTTTTGGAGTCCCACCATCAGAAATGCAGGATTTCTGGAACTGGCCATATTTTAGAGTAATGCAGAAGCACATATATCCTAACCTGAATATTGTAGCTCACAGAAATTCATGCTAGCTGTAACTGAGCCACTTTGGGATTGGTAAAAACAACAAGGAGTCCGGTGGCACCTTAAAGACTAACAGATTTATTTGGGCATTAGCTTTCGTGGGTAAAAAAACACTTCTTCAGATGCATGGAGTGAAAATGACATATGCAGGCATTATATAATGACACAAGAAGAGACGGGAGTTACCTCACAAGTGGAGAACCAGTGTTGAAAGGGCCAATTCAATCAGGGTGGATGTAGTCCACTCCCAATAATAGATGAGGAGGTGTCAATTCCAGGAGAGGCAAAGCTGCTTTTGTAATGAGCCAGCCACTCCCAGTCCCTATTCAAGCCCAAGTTAATGGTGTTAAATTTGCAAATGATTTTTTTCTTTGAAGTCTGTTTCTGAAGTTTTTTTGTTCAAGTATTGCTACTTTCAAATCTGTTATTGAATGTCCAGGGAGATTGAAGTGTTTTCCTACTGGCTTTTGTATGTTACCATTCCTGATGTCCAATTTGTGTCCATTTATTCTTTTATGTAGGGACTGTCCGTTTTGGCCAATGTGCATGGTAGAGGAGCATTGCTGGCACATGATGGCATATATCACATTCGTAGATGTGCAGGTGAATGAGCCCCTGATGGTGCGGCTGATGTGTTTGGTTCTCTGATGGTGTCGCTAGAGTAGATATGGGGACAGAGTAGGCAACAAGAGATTGGTTTCTTGGTTAGTGTTTCTGTAGTGTGGTGTGTAGTTGCTGGTGAGTATTTGCTTCAGGTTGGGGGGCTGTCTGTAAGCGAGGACTGGCCTGCCTCCCAAGGTCTGTGAGAGTGAGGGATCGTTTTCCAGGATAGGTTGTAGATCGTTGATAATGTGCTAGAGAGGTTTTAGGAGGGGGCTGTACATGATGGCCAGTGGGATTGGTAGAACTTTAAGTATTTCAGTAACCCCTCACTATATTAAGCTGTGTCTACACTGACACTTTCAGCGCTAAAACTTTAGCGGTTCAGGAGTGTGAAAAAACACCGCCTGAGCGACAAAAGTTTTAATGCTGAAAAGCGCCAATATAGACAGCACTAAATCTACCACCCCTTGTTTGGGGTTGGTTTTTTTTTATCGCCAGGAGAGCTCTCCCCCGGCAATAAAGCATGTCTACATTGTCCACATTACAGCTCTGCCCTAGCTGCTGCGCTGCTGCGGCCATGCTGTAACGTGGGCAGTGCAGACATACCCTTAGACTTGGTTGTCGAGATGGGAGCCAAGGATTGGAATGCCTAAAGGGGACTGTGTTTGGCTTCTGGTTAACAAGCGTGGTACAAGAGAAGCTCTTTTGTTACTGGCTTGGTGAATTTAATTATAGAACAAACCACCACTTTTGGTGATTGCCTGCCCTATTTCTTGCAATCTGTCCTGAATGTGGCCCATGCAGGCACCTACGCACAGCCCCTACTTTAGAACTTTATGATTCTTCATCCTAACTTGTTTTAACTGTGCAGCCACATACTGAGAAATGTAGTCTCTTATAAGGACCACCATTTTTTTCATTGTACACTTGGATAAAAAAACCCACTTTGTTGCTAGGACCGCAAGGTATTTTATTTTAGTACTCACAATAAATATTTTTAATACACGTCCAGCACTGACATCAACACTGATTTATTTAAGAGTCTCATGTGGATTTTCATATGTGCTTTAAGTTGGTTTTGACACCCCTTTCATTGTGAGATAGTTTTACTCACTTGGGGGAAAAAATGACATTTGCTCTTTATAAATAAATTTGTTTTGAAATGACTTTTGAAGCAGCAACCTATTTCAAGAGATTTATTTGCATTTGGCTGAAGGCTTTCCCATTCTGTCAACAAAGTTGATTCCATGAACCAGCTGTGATTCGTTCTGCCCCCTCTGGCTATTACAATTAATCTGGTGAGCATGCTGGCTTCCAATAATTATTGCGCATTGAATGTGAATTTGGAATGATCCTTTAGTGTTGGTTACGTGCATCAGATACACATGAGGCTTGCTCTCATAACTCTTTTTTCCTTAGTCCATTTGGTGTCCCAGCTTAGCAAATCAGACACACTGATTTGTGTAAATAATTCAGATGCCTCGGTTTTCATCTTTGGATTTTCAACCCACTTTAGTGGCATAGGCCTAGATTCCCAAAGGTATTGGGGCACCTAACTGCTATTAATTTCAATGGAAGTTCGGGACCTAAATACCTTTGAGGATCTGGTGCACAGGTCCTACTGGCTATCACCATCCTTAAATTATTACAGCTGCAAGGTGATTCAATTTGCTTTATCCTCTGTTGAGTTTCCCTTATCTAGAGAGGGTTTTAGACTTCCGTTCCAGAGGGCTAGTATTGAGATAGGGAGCCTTTAGTCCCTAAGTACCTGGTATAATTGTGGTCCAGGCCTAAAGTCACTTCCATCTGTTCTCTGATTGACACTTGATGAAATTAGTTGGTTAAATCAGTCCTGTTTGAAGTGGGAAGAGGGTTTTCACACCACAACTGGCACCCTTCTTGTCAGGGTCAGTAGAGGAGCCAACAGTGGTAGAATGAATTGCACTCTGACCCTTTGTCTCCAGCTTGGGGTTCAGACATCTCGGTAGAATAACGTGCAGGAGGCTGCCCATGTGGCTTGCTGTACTGTGGCTCTGCAGTAGGACACCACTAGTCTCCAGAGCGATCAAACCAGCAGCTTTCAGTAGTGTTAAATTGACTTTACTTTTCAACTTCTTGTTTCAGATGCACCACACACATTCCAGACAGTTTTGGCACTCTTCTGCCAAAACAGCCCTGTTAGAGAATAGTGTTTAAAAAAGCAGTTCACTGTATAGTGGTATAAATGAAACATCCTCCTGGAATCCTTAGAGTATTAGGCCAGGCTGCGGATGGGCCTGAGCAGACATGCAAAAGGAAGGAAGAGGAGCAAGAGGATTTCTATCCCTTGACACCTTACACGGGGTCCAACACAATGTGATTGGAGACTGCAGTGCATGCTGGAGCAGGCCAGGTGTGGTGGGAAGCATACGTATCACCTTCTCCAATGATGGCAAAGCATGTTTTGGGGACTTAAGAATTTTGGCTGAGCCAGTCTGAATTCTTCCTGAGAGTTCCTGCTGCAGCATGGCCCTTCACACAGCTGGAGCTGTGAACAGCATCTATCCCCTAAAGAGTTAAATGTGGAGATGGCTGTAATGCGATTTGGTGATGTGTGAGACACTGTTTGGCCCTGTCCATAGAGTCTAGACCTCTGTTATCAGTCTTGGCACTAGCAAATGATAATGCAATCTCTGAATACAGTTAGTTGCTTTTGTAGATGGGCCCATAAAAACTGCTATTTGAAATTGTCTCTTGCACTGGGGAGTTAGCCGTTAATGCACTGTAGACCTCTTGCATGCTACTGACTTATTTCTTCAGCCATCCAAAATTTTTCTTTGCTGCCACAAGCTACCTGTCTAGTTCCATCACAGTGACTGATGATCCTGCCTCAGGTTGGGCCTCTTGTGCATAGAGAGCTTTCATCTTGGACTGCTGGAAAGAGGAAAGGGAATATGCACTGTGGAGCAAGGAGTGTTCAGTTCTCAGACACCACAGCACTGATTTCAAAGTTTAATTTGGCAGCATTAAGGATACTAGTTTTCCTGTCAATGATACCATTACTGGTTCACCCATCCTGAAAGATGGAAAAAACTGCTCAAACCACCATCTTTGCAGCTCTTAGCTTCTGTTGGGAGTTTAGACTCTTGTGAGGTTTCTTACCCCTAGCTCACAGGAGGATTGACCCCATATCAGTAGCGTAGCTAGTGGGGTGCAGGGGAAGCAGCTGCTTCCCCTCAGCACATTTTCCAAAAGCGGCATGCCTTAGTTAGGGGTTACCATGGCGCCAGCGGACGGGGCCCACGCTCCACTTTGAGGGTTGGCCTGCTGGCCGGCGCTGCATTCCTACAGGCAAGGGGGGGGCAGGGGCTGGTCCCTGCGGTGGGGCGGGGCGGCGCCGGGCACAGGAAGCGGAAAGCGGTGGCGCTAGCAACTGCAGCAGCGGGGCTGGTACTGGGAGCAGCATGGAGCGGTTGCGAGAGGTGGGTGCGGGCAGCCCGGCTCCCCCTGCCTGGGGCTCCCCTCACCCACTGCGGGGCGCGGGCTCCTCCTCTGCAGCACTGCCCGCCGTGGGGCTGGGGCTCTCCCGGGGCTCTGCCCTGCGCGCGCACAGCACCCCCGGGGCTGCTCCTGCCTCCCCAGGCTGGCCCCAGATCCCCTCCCCCCGAGGGGCTGGGGTCCTGCTGCGGCTTGCGCCCCTCTGCCTCCTCCATGGGGCAGGCAGCCCCAGGGGGTTGAGGCCGTGCCACCCCTTCCCCAGCTTCCCCCTCCAGCAGCCCCCGCACCGTCCTGCCGGGCCTGTTCAGCCCTCGACCCCACCGGGTTCTGCCCTGCCTCATGCAACCCGCCCCTACCGTGGGGCGGCCCAGCCCGGGGGGACTGGGGGAGCCGCAGCAAAGCCCCACCCGGAGCTGGTGCAGGAGACGAGCCTGGCTCTCAGTCCAGGCTCCGGCATCAGCCTGCAGCGGGGAGCGGAGCCACCCCCCGCCGGCTCGGTTCAGCCCAGCCCCGCTCTTAAAGGGACACGGACCCCACCGTGGCTTGGCCCAGCCCGGGGCACGTTGGGGTATCACCTCACCCCCCGCCCGGGGGCCCGGCTAGGGGGGTGCTCGGCACCATAGCAGCGCAGAGGGGAGGCCAGTGCGGAGTGGACCCCATGAGGGCGGGGGGGGGGCGCGGAGCAGCCAGAGGAGGAGCCAAGGGGGGGCGTGGCAAGAGGAGGAGCCAAGGGGGGGTGCCTTTTTAAGGTTTGCTCCCCCTGCTCTTAGAACCTGGCTACGCCACTGCCCCATATCAGAGCCTAATGGGAGAGAAACCCAACACAATGCAGAGCCAACCGCTGCTGCTAATTTCCGTAACTAAAGCTAAGCTTTTAATGGCTGCATATTAAGTGAAATAGCGACTGCTATTAAAGATGCAGCAATGGTCTGCCTGCTGCCATTCTGGGTCTGATGGAGATCAGTGCAGATGCTGTAGTTAATGAGGGGGAAAAACAAACATTCCATGTGAAGTGACTCTTCAGATGCGGTACATTAATACCTGCTGGGGAACTTCAGCAGGTTCAGTTCTCACCCTGCTCCTACATACACAGTCCAGACATAACCCAGTCCTGGAGTTTGACTTTATCAATAACTAGCTTCTAGACAGACCTTAGTCTCAGCTTTCTCTCATGTCTTAATTGTTCCGAGGACTTTGCTTCATAATCTAGACCAGGGATCGGCAACCTTTGGCACACGGCCCATCAGGGAAATCCGCTGGCGGACCGGGATGGTTTGTTTACCTGCAGCATCCGCAGCTCCCACTGGCCGCAGTTCGCCATTCCAGGTCCATGAGGGCTGCAGGAAGTGGCGGCCAGCACATCCCTCTGCCCATGCTGCTTCCCGCAGCCCCCATGGGCCTGGAGTGGCGAACCGCGGTCAGTGGGAGCTGCGATCGGCCGAACCTGTGGATGCTGCAGGTAAACAAACTGTCCCGGCCCGCCAGCGGATTTCCTTGATGGGCTGTATGCCAAAGGTTGTCGATCCCTGATCTAGACCTTAGTTACATCTGCTTCCTAGGGATGCTCCAACCTCTCCAGTATCCTGGGAGCTAAAGTAGTCCTGCTATAATATGCCTCTATTCCACTGCAGAATTTATGTGCCTGATCACAGGATGCCTAACAGCAGGGTAACATCTATCTGTCTTTGCAGTGTTATGTTCGTTATGAATTTGATGCAGAGGCTATGTAAGATGAGCACTAGTTGCCTAGATGAAACAAGGAGGCCACATTATTTCTGCTGAGCTTAGCTCTGGTGCTATAATTTGTATGCAAGTTAAATTAAGTGCTTCAAACCAATATCTATTTTGCTGTTTGTATTAGAGTAGTACCCAGAGGCCCTTACTGAGATTAGGGTTTGTAGCAGGGTAGTCTGCCCCTGTAAGGGCCACAGGGCATGGGGCAAACCAGCCCTGTTCAATTATCAGATCCATCTGGGAAGGTGTCAGGTGATGCCTGCTGCAGTTTGACAGGTAATTGGACCATTAACCCCACTCTATGATCCACTCCAGGAATGGAGACCGTTCTCCTTCATTTCTCTCTGGGAGGGACCACATCCTACTCCCTTCTGACCGGGTTTTAGGCTGCAGTCCCCTGCCATTCACTATGATATCCCCAGCAAGGCAGTCTGCCTCAAGGCCAGCACCTTTTTCTTTGCTTTTTCTCCAAGAGCTATGAAATAGTGTATTTCCAGCAGTTACAATTACTGCCCAGTTCCTTCAAAGCAACACATTTATTTAAAGGCAAAAGCATACAGAGAAAACATCTAAAACAAAAAATGGATCTACAAACACAATAAAGATACCAGAAATCGCCCATCTTACACATGGGGTCCTGGTAGGCTAAAGTCCCTCTAACCCTTCAGCAAAGGGTGTCCTCCCCCACGTCCTTTTACACAAATAGATATGTCCATTTGCTGGACCAAAAAGAAGTTTGTTGAAATTAAAACTTTCTTACCAAAATTCTTGCTTTGTCTCCCAGATTCTTCAAAATAGGTAAATCCACCCCCTTCCCATTCACCAAGTGGGTGAACGTCAAAGGCTGGGAATCTACATAGCCAACCTTGGCATTTCGCATTAATCACTTCCTAGTTCCTCCAAATTCTGCACGAGCCACCCCACTCCAAACACACACCACCTATATTGATACAAAGGACTGTGACTATTGTAAAGCTTACACTGGCTGGCCCAACTCAGTCATGGCTTTTTGAGGTTTTCATGCTTTCAACATAAACTACCCTGTGGTCCCCATAGATACTGCAACCACATGCAGTATCTGTCACAATGGCTATTGAAAGCAGAGAGGGCTCAGCTGGAAGGAGATCTGGAGGAGGGAGGTTGGTGCCTGCTCTAGGAGCAGAGAGAGTTGAAAACAGAAAGGCTGCTGGGCCCCTGGAGCTTGTGTTGGTAAGGGGCATAGCTTTGTTTTGTGTTATTTTGAGAGTTTTTGTGTTTGCATTAATAAACCATGCTCTGAGAGAAGGGCCTGAAAGAGACTTGGGTAGGGGAAACAGGCCAGCAGCATTACAGAGTCCCATTGCTTAGGCACAGCACAAAGGGCTTACACTCCAAATAAACTGGACAAGACAAATGGGGAGAAAAGTATTGTCAACCCTATTTTAGAGATGGGGAGAATTGAGGCAGAGATTAAATGATTTGCCCCAAGGTCACATAAATATGTAGAGGAAGAGCCAGAAATTGAACCCACAACAGCTCCTCAACCACCTGACTGTCCTTTTAATTTTCAGTATTAATGAGAACCACTGAAACATGAGTATTTGTAGAGATCAAAGAATAGTTTAAGGTTACTTATACAAGCTTGCTGCGCAGTGGGTAGAGAGGAGGGAAGAGTATTTTAAATCAATATTATTTAGAAACACCATGGTCTAAACTAAAGCATTAGCATGGTACATTCCAGCCATTTAAAAAAAATAGCCCTAAGATTTAAAGGGGTCTCTCATTTTTGAGAAATATTTAAGTGTAGTATTTTTGGAGCAATATCTTCCTTCATGCATGAATCAATCAGCTATAGGCACAGAACCTACTATTTAAATAATAAAGTATTGTTTAGGAACAAATTGGATATGTAATAATTTAGTGATCTGATTTGCCCTTGCAATTAAATGCAGACATCAAAAATGCAAACTGCTGTCACAAAATGGAGCATTGCCTTTTAAAATGAATATAGGATTATTTTTTAAGTGTTAACCTGTGGATCCAGAACAGTCTCCCTTTCTCATTATTCAAATCCCTTCTGAACACCCATTTCTTCTATGGGACTCACAAGTACTAAACGATATGCATTACCTTTCCAATTTACAAGAGAGGAGATTTATACCCATCTTGAAAATCTCCCACCGTGTGGGCATTTTGCCTGCTATATTTTTACTCTTAGCTTGTAAATTCTTTAGAGGCAGCGACTGTGCCTTTGCTTCTTTTACAACACGGAGCATATTGTTGGCACATAAGGAAAAAATAAATGTCAGAACAGGAGAAACCTTCCTGTTTTATGAGTCAGGTGCTAGACCAGTTGTTTTAGCATCTGTCAGCGGGTCACTGGCCTTACCTACCTACTGGGTATAGCCTCCTCCCGTGGCACACTTAGCTTACCTCCCAGGTAGGTAGGTCAGTGATTAAATCTCGCCTTGAGGTGTTGAGAAGATTGAAGCCTATGGAGAGTTAGAGGGGGAAGGAGGATTCTAGGTATGTGGTGCTTGTAGTTGTTCATTAGTAAGTGACCCAAAGTGGCTCAAGAGTGGTTGTGGGTATAGGCTGAGTAGAGCTGAAAATTGGCTTACAGTGTGGGCTGAAAATGCCTGAAACTTGAAGGTAGACTGGCTTTTAGGAAGGAGAGGCTGTGCCTAGCTTGAGACTAGGGTGGAAAGGCTGGAAGGTTGGGGGATCCAACCTGAATGAGGGGATATTGAAATAATAGTTAACCTAAAACTGACACAGGTACTATTTCCCACTTAGTTTTCAATAATCTGCTCTACTTTGTGATTAATTCTCCATTTGATGTTTAGAGGGGGAAACAAAAATCTGCCTTCCAGTGGAAACAGCAACTTGGCATTCCATGCTTGATGATGAGTTTGATGATGAGTTTCCTTCAGGCATATGTATGTTGATATTCCCCATGTCATTTTGTATGAACAAAGCTTCCCCAGCAGAAAAGTCTTTCCTTCAAAAGCAGCTAGTTGCCTGTAACAAGGTTACATTTATTGCTTTGAGCAAAGTATAAGATCCAGCCCAGAACATGTAGCTTTTATTATTGGCATGAGCCACAAGTAGCAGTGAAGTAGGGTTACCATACGTCCTCTTTTTCCCGGACCTGTCCGGCTTTTCGGCACTCAAACCCCCGTCCGGGGGGAATTGCCAAAAAGCCGAACATGTCCGGGAAAATGGCGGCTCTGCTCCTCCCCTGACTCTTCGGCTCTGTTTAAGAGCCGGGCTGCCCGAGCGCTACCGGCTTCGGGCAGCCCCCATGCCTCCGGAGCCTGGGAGGGGAAGTGCCCGGCTGGGGGCGCACCCGGCTGGGGGCGCGCCCGGCTGGGGGCCCAGGGTCCAGAGGCAAGGGGGCTGCCCGAAGCCCAAGCGCTACCGGCTTCACGGTTTGCCGGGCAGCCTCCAGACCCTGCGCCCCCGGCTGGGCGCTTCCCCTCCCGGGCTCCAGCTGCGCTGGGGAAGCGCCGGCCGGGGGGCGCAGGGTCTGGGGGCTGCCCGGCAAACCGTGAAGCCGGTAGCGCTGGGGCAGCCCTTTCCTCGTGGCTGGGAGTGGGAGGGAGGAGGGGGCGGAGTTAGGGCGGGGAAGGGGTGGAGTTGGGGCGGGGCTGGGGTGGGGAAATGGGCGGGGCCAGGGCCCGTGGAGGGTCCTCTTTTTTTATTTGCTGGATATGGTAACCCTACAGTGAAGCCTCTTCCTGTTTGAAGAGCTGTGATCTAATTACTAAAGCAATGAGTTTCTGAGCGATGCATCAGACAGGAGCAGCCTGTGGCATGCGAAGTGAGACTCATCAAGAGATTAATGTGAAGAACTATCCGTGTTAGTGAAGGGATTCTCCTTGTGAGTCCCATGTTTCTCTGGCGTTGCTCCTTTTGAGCAACACCGTCAGCAAAACACTTCAGTGCATTGATAAGGCAGTAAAATATGGAAGAAAATAGCAGAGAAGTGCTAACAATGGATATTAAGCAAGGTGGAAAGCATTGTTTCTTCTGCTTTCTAAACTGTGCCATCTGGACTCTTGAGTTAATGCTTTACAGTTAAGATTTGAAGACTAGAGGTAGCACTTGGAAAAGCATTTCAGAGCCCAAGTTCTATTTTTAGAAATTGGGGAGAGGGGGCTCAGATCCTCAAAAGGGTATTTAGGCACCTAACTTCCATCAATTTCAATGGCAGTTAATGTGGTGTATTGACAATTGTGTAAAAATTGTGGTTATCACTTTAAAATCTCAATGGTTTCTTGGTCCTGCTTGCAGGCAGGGGGCTCTGTAGGGAAGTGTGGGTCTGGACGTAGTGGCAGTCAGTCTGCAGACACCCAGCCTAGAGTAAGGTGAGTTGAATGGTGCCTCTCGGTTTTAGGGAGCAGCCTTCCAGCACAAAAGTATTTAACTTCTCTCTGTGTATCATGGAACATAACAGGTAGGAGCCTAAATACCTTTGAGGATCTGGGCTCCAACTCACTTAAATGCTTCTCAGAATTTTACCCTGGCCATCGAAATTGAGGCCTCTAAAATTGTATTGAAGCACCTGAATAAGTAACCTGACTCTCTTTTTCAGAATCAGCCAGCAGCTCCAGTTGTAATCAAGAGTAACTGTTGTGTACCTGGCATTTTTACTGTGTACCAGGCCAGTTATTCAGGTGGCTAAATATGGATTTAGGAGTCCAAATGTAAGTACCCAGTTTGGGAAGGCTTGGCTTACAAGTGGAAAATCAAATCTGCCTTTCAAGGAAGGAAGGTAGCAGGACTCAGAAGGCTGTATGTAGAGCTGAATGGTTATTTTGCTGTGCCAAATGTATTAATTTTGCTCTTTTCATCAGTGGTTTGGACTTCATATATATACACCCATGAAAGAAAATGTCAGTTTCTTCAGTGAATAGTTTAGGCTGCAGATTGCTCTTAATTGTGCGCACACATTTTGCATCCACTTTTCAAACGGAGTTAAGGCTGCATGAAAATTTTCATCTATTTAACAACTCAACATGTAATTCCTTTAGAGACTGTGCCCCACAGACTTCAACTTTACCGGTAACAGCAGCAAAGGGATGTTCAGCTTGCACTGCATGGCATATATTTTGTGTCCTTTAAAAAAGCCAAGTATGCAGGGCTAGATTCTCAGCGGTGTCCAGTGTCTGCCAAGAACAGTTGGGACGAGGTTGTAATCTGCAAAGGAACCACTTGCTCCTTCCAGATTCTTGGGCTAGTTCTATACTGGCCAGAGCCCCATTCAGAGCAACCTCAGGGCTGTGTTAACTATTCTTTCCCAGGCCTAGGGCTGAATGGGGTGGTGTGGCAATTGGCTATTTCATCTCTATGGCAGATGAGGAGATGCAGCAGCTTTGGTGCAGCGGAGCCTGAGCAAAGAGGAGAATGTGGCCCATATAGTAAATTAGTTAGCGTCTCCTTCTGTGTTGTTCAGAGACATCAAGATGGTGGCTGAGCTATTAATGTAGGTGATTGCAGTGAGATTAAAGGTTCAGTTATGTTTGTGTCATAGACAGTAGTCAAATGATACCAGCTTTGGTAATAATTTTGTAAATAAACTCTTGAGTGAGTGCTTTCCATGTCAAGCGACAAAATGTAAATATCAAAAGACTGCTTAAAAGGGTAAACTGTGGGTGGTAAATGGGAAGGCTTGTAAAACCATGCCTGATTGTTCTAAACTCTCAAATTCGTGTTGGAAAACTAAGAGCCTGACTCTGGTTTGACTACAGTGTGTGCATAGGGTATGCACAATAGGGCCCTGCATGAACTACACTTTAAAAGCATTAAATTGCTGAGATGCAAACACACAAAGGAATAGCTCTTACGTCAGCACTAAACTGTATTCTCCCTGACAGCCATGCAATTGCCATTAATGTTAATGAGAGACTAGGGAAGGGAACATTGATGTATTGTGGGGAGGCTGAGATCAGAATGAATTTCAAATGAGATTAACAGCAACACTTTTGAAGTGGTCTTAAATGCCTGAGAATTATTACAGTCACGCATGATCCGTCCCAGCGGGCAGTCTTTACCCGGCTAGCCTTTAATAATCCTTGAACACATTTTTGATGTGCACTTTCTGAATGCATGGCATGTGGCAAGACTAGGTAACTGACAATGGGCTAAAGGGTGTAAATGTGTGCTAGCAAAGAAGTTCTGCATTTGGTTAGCTGTAACTATGCCACTACACGCTCCTGTCTGTTCTAAACATCAAAATGTTGATGGGGCACCACCATTGGCTCAGTTTAGCAAAGCACTGAGCAACTCCCTGGTGTGGCAAGTACCGGTACCTTCTACCCACTGGCTTTAGTACAATAGCAGTGTCTCAGTGGTGAAAGTATCAGCTCAGATTCATAAGAACATAAGAATGGCTATACTGGGTCAGACCAAAGGTCCATCTAGCCCAGTATCCTGTCTTCCGACAGTGGCCAATGCCAGGTGCCTCAGAGGGAATGAACAGAACAGGTAATCATCAAGTGATCCATTCCCAGCTTCTGGCAAACAGAGGCTAGGGACATCATCCCTGCCCATCCTGGCTAATAGCCATTGATGGACCTATCCTCCATGAATTTATCTAGTTCTTTTTTGAACCATGTTATAGTCTTGGCCTTCACAACATCTTCTGGCAACGAGTTCCACAGATTGACTGTGTTGTGTGAAAAAATACTTTCTTTTGTTTGTTTTAAACCTGATGCCTATTAATTTCATTTGGTGATCCCTAGTTCTTGTGTTATGAGAAGGAGTAAATAACACTTCCTTGTTTACTTTCTCCACACGAGTCATGATTTTATAGACCTCAATCATATCCTCCCTTAGTCGTCTCTTTTCCAAGCTGAAAAGTCTCAGTCTTATTAATCTCTCCTCATATGGCAGCCATTCCATACCCCTAATCATTTTTGTTGCCCTTTTCTGAACCTTTTCCAATTCCAATATATCTTTTTTGAGATGGGGCAACCACATCTACATGCAGTATTCAAGATGTGGGCGTACCATGGATTTATATAGAGGCAATATATTTTCTGTCTTCTTATCTATCCCTTTCTTAATGATTCCCAACATTCTGTTTGCTTTTTTGACTGCTGCTGCACATTGAGTGGAAGTTTTCAGAGAACTATCCACAATGACGCCAATATTTCTTTCTTGAATGGTAACAGCTCATTTAGACCCCAATCATTTTATATGTAAAGTTGGGATTATGTTTCCCAATGTGCATTACTTTGCATTTATCAACATTGAATTTCGTTTGCCATTTTGTTGCCCAGTCACCCAGTTTTGAGAGATCCTTTTGTAGCCCTTCGCAGTATGCTTGGGATTTAACTATCTTGAGTAGTTTTGTATCATCTGCAAATTTTGCCACCTCACTGTTTACCCCTTTTTCAAGATCATTCACGAATATGGTGAATAGGTTGGTCCCAGTACAGACCCCTGGGGACACCACTATTTACCCGTCTCCATTCTGAAAACTAACCATTTATTCCTACCCTTTGTTTCCTATCTTTTAACCAGTTACCGATCCATGAGAGGACCTTCCCTCTTATCCCATGACAACTTACTTTGCTTAAGAGCCTTTAGTGAGGGAATTTGTCAAAGGCTTTCTGAAAATCTAAGTATACTATATCCACTCAATCCCCCTCGTCCACAAGCTTGTTGACCCCCTCAAAGAATTCTAGTAGATTGGTGAGGCATGATTTCCCTTTACAAAAACCATCTTGACTTTTCCCCATGTTCATCTATATGTCTGACAATTTTGTTCTTTACTATAGTTTCAACCAGTTTGCCTGATATTGAAGTTAGGCTTACTGGCCTGTAATGCCTGGATCACCTCAGGAGCCCTTTTTAAAAATGGGAGTCACATTAGCTACCCTCCAGTCATTTGGTACAGAAGCTAATTTAAATGATAGGTTACAAACTACAGTTAGTAGTTCCGCAATTTCATATTTGAGTTCCTTCAGAACTCTTGGGTGAATACCATCTGGTCCTGGTGACTTATTACTATTTAGTTTATCAATTTGTTCCAAAAACCTCTTCTAATTACACCTCAATCTGGGACAGTTCTTCAGATTTTCCATTGGGGCCTCATGTAATTAACATGTGCTTAAATTACTTATAGGCCTTTGTATAGCAGAAAGATCACTTGCATATGCCTATCACAAGCTTGTGCTTTTTCATGAACACTATTTCAGACACGATTAGGCACTTGCAAATTTTTATGCAATAGTTTTAAAGTTGGGTGATTTTGCATACCCCAAATCTTCAGGAAATAGTAATTTGACAAATACCAGTTGTCCCAGTTTAAGCACAAAAGGGCGGGGAGGTAAATTGTAATTGAATGTGAAAGTGCTAAGACTGAGCAAACGTCTAATGCGCATACATATGATTTTGTACACAAACTTATAAAGAGGAGAAACTAAGGAACAAAGAGACACCCAATTCCCTTGGAAGCTCAGTAGAAAATGGGAACCTAATTCCCTTGTTGATTGAGGACCTCCCAGCCTAATTGAGAAAGATAATAAAAACATGAAGCACACTTGTTACAAAACCTGTCGAATATTAGTTCTAGGGGCAACTTTGCTTCTGGAGTTTAGGCTAATAATCAGCAGAGAAAAATGGAACTTCCAATAGTATAATTGAGGAAGTACAGTTGTAATTAATTTCTGTTCTTAACAAATAGTTTAATTGGAATTTCTCTTTCTTTACAGCAAGCATATAGTAGTCCAACATCAGTAAATCTGTATTTACATTTTAATGGCTCAAATTCATTTCCTGCTTCCCTCCCCTTCATTGTTTTCCCCAGTAATGGAGTCAGTATCTTCATATTCAGAATGGATGACCTTCTGTCTCACTGGTGATGACTCTAAAATAACACAAGTGCAACAATGGGGTCAGAAGGGGTAAAATACAAGAACCAGTGAAAGCACTGGTGTAAAACAGATGTGTTTTCAACATCATGCCATCTAGCACTGTTAGAGGACATGGTAAAAAGGCTTTCTCCAGAAGGTCTATACAAGCACTCTTCCTACCACAGATGGAACTGCACTAGGGGTAGTCCAAAGGTGAGATGTGCTAGTGTTGCCTGAGGCAGGCCTGCATGTGGAGTGGAAGGAGGTGTATTGTCTGAATCATGGTATAAGGCCTTATGCTACAGGAATACTGGGGATAGCAATTCCGTAGGGGACACTGGGGCCATAACCTTACCCTTCTCTGGGACTATAGCACTGTTCTGAACTCCACCTTCCCGTTCTTCCCAGCAAACAATGACTTCTGCATGGGCAGGGTGGCTGGCCCTCTAAGAAAAGGTGGGCCCAGTCCCACCTGTGAATGATCAGCTGTTCCCAGCTAGGGCCAAAGGTCATGTGAGAACTGTTGCTAGATTAGACTGTAAACTGAAGTCAGGGACAGACTTGTTTGTACAGCACCTAATACAGTCTAATCTAGCAACAGCAGAGGATCTGTTGTCTACTTTCAAATGCTACTTTGGTATGTTGCGAAAATTAAATAATGGAGAAACTAAGACCTATCTTAGACTTGGTTCATGCAAACACTACTGCTACTTGTACCTCCTACTAGTGCATACAAAAGTATATTTAACTGTGAAAGACATGCTTGAAGTCCTCTAAATATTTAGTGCTATCAATACAACTTCATCTCAATATGATCAAAGTTAGATCTCTCTATGTACCTTTCATTCAAAGTAACACATGACCTAAGCTGGTTTATAGAAATAGTTGGAGGGAAAACTCTATTGAACAGAGTCATATGTATGTGAAATGTCTTCCCTTGTATTTAGAGTATGGCACTTGGAATCAGAGCATAGCTAGCCTTAGAGATGATGGAGAGTAAAGGCAACCATGAGAGTGCAGTGGGGTGGGGAGGCCTGATAGCCATAGTGACCACTTTCTCTAGGGGAAGATCCTTTTGGGCACCAAGGAAGCATGAGATTGATGCCAGGGAGCCAATGTGTCTGTGGATTGTGGTATTTATTATTTGTATTGCATCAGGGCCCCAGTGGATAATCAGGCCATGAGTTAATGAACAGTAGTAAATAGACTGAGAATAGATGTCACAACACAAAGGTGTTCCTCTCCATTCCCCTGCCATTTACACCAGTGCAGAGTGGCTGTGAAGCACTAGCATTATGATGTAATGTGTTTACATCTCCTCACACTACTGTGAATGATTACGCAAGGGGTAGATCCTGCATATGTAGGTGTAAGTATAACTCTGTTAAGCAATGTTTAATGTGTCGTCCGTACAGTTCAAATGCTACAAGTGGCTTTTAGGTTAGTAGTGTTTACTTATCTCTTATCACGATAATATTCCAAAAATGGACCTTTTTATATTTCAGTCTTAGGTACAGAAACACCCTTGCCAGGCGGCAGCAAACCAATTTGTCTCATTACAAACAATGCAAATGTCAGTCAGAATAACTAACACAATGGAACAGTTTCCATGCCTTCTGCTTAAGAAATACTTGCCAATGATGTCTTCACTCAGTCTGTGCTATTTTCTAGATGTGTGATGCATTCTAAGTTGGTCCACTGGAAATTGGTATGACAGTTTGCCAAGTTCTTCTGAAATTATGTGGTGGGAGGGTTACATTTATTCATTTAACACACACCGAGAGAGATGCACAAAATATTGAATAGTCATTCTATTGTGTTAGCCTATTTAAAGATTTACACAGAGCTCTCAAAATCTGATGAAAATTAGTTGTGCTCATGAAAGTCTGACTGCACATGCTGTTCCTAGGAGAGAGAGACTGCATTTGCACACAAATAGGTTGCCATGCTTCCCATCATCTTCCTCCCCGCCCCCCCCCCCCCACACACACACACTGTTACTGATATTTTTAGTGCAAATAATAGTTGGTGTGCACAAAGGTGGGCATTTGTTAGCAAGTGGGTATGTATGTATTTATGTAGCTGCCTTTCTTTTACCCAGCTGTACAAAATTAGTGGCTGAAACTTCAAGTCCCTCAGTTAAGTGACAATTGAAGGGGCCCACTTCTGAGACTGTTTAAAGCACAGCAAGTCAGAATGTCAGCCCATTTTTGCTATCAGGATAACTCTAGATGTAAGAGCCTAAAAGGTCTTTGAGAAACACAACTCCATAGCCACACAACACTCAGATACTGTACATGTGACTGCCCAGGAATCTTCTTATGAAGTTTTTAGGTGAGGTTTCAGTTTTGCTCCACTGTTTGTTCATAGAAGATCTCTAACATCTCATAACATCAACTATAACTTTGGTACCAGAGCTGTATGTATTGTACTAGGTACCATTCCATGTCACTGACTGATACATCTTTAGTGTCATTACTCTTAAGAGTCCCTTGCATCTGTGATAGTAGATAGATAATAGGGCTCCAAAAGCTTATAGGCCTATTCTATGGGCGCTGAGTTTGCAATGTGCTTTCTAGCTTTGTATTTGAAATTCACAGAAGTGTGGTCTGTGGTCAATAGAAGTTTCTATTCTCTGTGGGGTAGGGTGAAATCGGCAGGCTTTCTGTACTGTGAAAAGAACAAGTAACAAAAAGCAAATAAATCCTCAGTTTAGCATTTGTGAGCCTTTGATACTTTTAGAGGATATAATACCATGACATGTTCTGAAAAGATATGCCTAAACTTCTTTGCAACAGACAGATGTATGTAACAGTTACAGAGTGGATAGTAGGAGTGTAGCTTCTGGATTTTTGTGATACTTGGAGCTAGTTAAAGTTACTACATTTGCAGTTGTGCCCAACTTTCAAGTAAATTGTCTGGTTTGACAAGCTCAAATTGTAATGCCCATTGGATAGTTGTGAATTTGATTGCTAAGTTTTGTATTTATGGAGTATTCATCTGTGCAGTGTTGTCAAGGCTGTATCCCTACTTTGAACTTTAGGGTACAAATGTAGGGGCCTGCATGAAAACTGCTAAGCTTATCTACCAGCTTAGCTCTGGTCCGCTGCCACCATCTTAAGAATTCCCTCCCTGGGAAGCCTTGAGAAACCTTTCACCAATTCCCTGGTGAATACAGATCCAAACTGCTTGGATCTTAAACAAGGAGAAATTGACCCTTCCCCCCTCCTTCCTTTCACCAACTCCTGGTGAATACAGATCCAAACCCCCTTTGGATCTTAAAACAAGGAGAAATCAATCAGGTTCTTAAAAAGAAGGCTTTTAATTAAAGCAAAAGGTAAAAATCATCTCTGCAAAATCAGTATGGAAAATAACTTTACAGGGTAATCAAACTTAAAGAGCTCAGAGGAATCCCCTCTGTCTTAGGTTCAAAGTATAGCAAACAAGATAAGCACTCTGGTAAAAGGTACATTTACAAGTTGAGAAAACAAAGTAAATCTAAGACGCCTTGCCTGGCTTTTACTTACAATTTTGAAATAAGAGAGACTTGTTTAGAAAGATGGGGAGAACCTGGATTGATGTCTGGTCCCTCTCAGTCCCAAGAGCGAACAACCCCTTAAACAAAGGACACACACAAAAGCCTTTCCCCCCCCAAGATTTGAAAGTATCTTGTCCCCTCATTGGTCCTCTGGGTCAGGTGTCAGCCAGGTTACCCGAGCTTCTTAACCCTTTACAGGTAAAAGGATTTTTGGAGTCTCTGACCAGGAGGGATTTTAGTACTGTACACAGAGAGCTGTTACCCTTCCTTTTATAGTTATGACAAGTGTACACGTCAGTACAAATAAAAAGCTCGGTGATTCAGAGTTAAGGTTGAAATGCATTTTCCTGTAAATCATCACTAAAAATCTTGGAAGTCACTAATCAAGGAAATAGCATCTAAGCCACCCACCCGTTACTGTCTTTGCAGTCACACATCCATAGTCCCATTTAGTGTGCATCCACACATGCAGTTCCTGAGACTATTTCTACGCTGCCCTGCAGTTCAGACTATCGGGGTGTGAATAGTGGCGTGCACAAGGCTGCGCTGTAACTCCCGCATGTAGACACTGCAGGCCTGAACTAAAAGATTCCTAGTTCACATTAACATAGTGCTGTTTGAAGAGGACTATATGAAATGTGAACTAGGAACCTTTTAGTTCATGCCCACAGTGTCCACACCGGGGAGTTACAGCACAGCCTTCCAGTGTGCACATCTCTTCGCACCCCCACAGTCTGAACTGTGGTGCAGTGTAGACGAGCCCTCTAGTATCTGAAGCAGATGCACAACTTTAACTCTGACCTTGAATTCGAACAGTCAGAACTAGCTTGTGGCTTCAGTATGATGGATGTAAAAAATTCAGTTTTATGGAAACAGTGCTTCCTTGAAACATATTCTCCAGATTGCAAACCTGCCAGGCTTTAGAGGAGACTATTGCTGCAATGTGGCAGAGCAGCAGAGAGAGAAGGCTGGAGGCTTGTGGCAAATGTTCTTTGAGAAGTGCAACTTCTAGCTCCTAGTGTGGCCCCTTCTCTGGCTGATGAACCTCCAGTTCTTTGCCAGAAAGGAGCCCCCATCTAACAAATGACAATTAGCCATTCAATTCTTCTTTATATAACTTTATGGCAGGCATCACCAGGTGTCACTGACAGATTCTTTTTTTAGTGTGTGGTCTTAAAGATTTGCTGAATTGGTGCTAGTTTTTTCTTCTTTGTGGAAGTGGTGGTCCTTGGAGAGGTTGCTGTGTGAGCAGTAGGAGACCTGTCTCTTTGCTTAGCTTTCCTGGGAACTGGGCATTGGTGTTGGGCTGAGATTCCTGGAAGAAGGGATTCCCCAGCATGTTGGATGACCATCTCAGTTCGAGGGTGGCATACGTGTAAGTAAATCAAGTTGCATTTGGAGTTAGGCAGACTCCACATTGCCAACTTGGAAAGTCCTGAAGTCTATTACCACACAGCAGAGGGGTGACACTAGTGTCAGAATGGACACTGAGTTTGAAAGAATGAGCAATAGAATAATTTAAGCTACCCTATATCTGAGATTGTCAACAGCTAAATGCACCTAAACTTTGGCTCTCTCTAGCCAACAATTGGCTAGACTATTATAAAGTTCTAAGAGTATGAATTTAGAATGGGACACAGTCAGTTAACTGCATCTCCTACCTTTCTGATTGCAATATGCATTCCTTCCCACCCCCAGTAAATTAGCTTCCTACCCTGGAAGTAAGTGGTCTAGGTTTGTTGGTGTACTTTCATAGATGACAAATGGATTTAATTGCAGCTAAAACAGTGTCTCCATCTGCATTGGCTATGGAGACACTGGCAGCATCACCATAATAGGTAAGTGAAGACTTTATTGGATTGACACTTGTGGCTGAGAACGAATGTATTGATGGCTTCTGTGGTTTTTGTGAATGGAGTTGGAGGTCTCATTCTAATTCCTAGCAGACAGATACCCACATCATTCACCAGTTTAAGTTGTTACTACTTAGTGTCTTGTTGGCATTGTAGTAGAAACCAGGGGTTTCATGATTATAAAGGCTATTCAGATAGTGCCAATGGCACACGCACAATTGTATAAAATCAGTTACTACAGCTTGAATTGAGCAACTTAATATGCATTCAGAGTTTGAGAGTGCCCATTCTTAAAGCCAGTTATCAAAATCAGTTGAGTACACATAGTAAGATTTATCCATTGTTCCAGTAATTGTGGCAGCTCATTTGCTGAGTAGGACACTTTGATTATTAACGAGGGAATAATGCCACACCACTTCTGTGACTGGATTATTAATCACTTTGCACTGAAAATTCACATCAGAAGAAAGATTTATTACCTGGAAAGAGGCCATTGTGCCAAAGGAATAGTAGTCTCCTCCCTTCATATGACTTGCCTCCCACCTACTAATTTGTTACACTGGAGAGTGTGCAGGTCAGTTTCATGGAGGGGCCCCTTTCCCTCTATAGGTGGCTTCTGTGGTGGCAGCACCACCGTACTCTGCCTGGCTTTATGTGCTCCTCAGTACACAAGCTGTTCCCCCAGGACTGTCACCTTTGATCCAGTCAAGGAAAGGTTTTGACCTGCACCTGCCTGAGGCATTCCCAGTAATCTCCCCTGATGCTGGATCATGCTGGCAATTCTGCTTTACTGAAAGCTTCATCATCTGCCCCTTCCAGTCGCAGGAGGACTTTCTTTTGCAGGTGTGAGGTCCCAAGATGGTAAACCACTCCCCAGAGAGATGTGAGCTCATGAGGTTGCTCAGGCCTGGCTCCCTGAAGGTCAGTCAAAATAAGAGGTCTTGTAAATTACACATTACTCAGAGGTGTAACATTTGACAGGGAGAAGAGCAGACTCGAGGAGCTCGGTTTGTTTACCTTAACCAAAAGAAGGCCGAGGGGGGATATGATTGCTCTCTTTAAATATATCAGAGGGATAAATACCAGGGAGGGAGAGGAATTATTTCAGCTCAGTACTAATGTGGACATGAGAACAAATGGATATAAACTGGCCGTCGGGAAGTTTAGGCTTGAAATTAGATGAAGTTTTCTAACCATCAGAGGGGTGAAGTTCTGGAACAGCCTTCCGAGGGAAATAGTGGGGGCGAAAGCCCTCTCTGGCTTTAAGATTAAGCTTGATAAGTTTATGGAGGGGATGGTTTGATGGGATAACATGATTTTAGTCAATAGGTCAATAACGTGCCATCGCTGGTAATTAGTAACAATGATCAATGATGGGATATTAAAAGTTACTACAGAGAACTTTTTTCCGGAGGGTCTGGCTGGAGAATCTTGCTCGCATGCTCGGGGTTCAGCTGATCGCCATATTTGGGGTCGGGAAGGAATTTTCCTCCAGAGTAGATTGGCAGAGGCCCTGGAGGTTTTTCGCCTTCCTCCGCAGCATGGGGCAGGGGTCGCTTGCTGGAGGATTCTCTGCGACTTGAAGTCTTTAAATCATGATTTGGGGACTTCAACAGCTGAGTCAAGGGAGAGAATTATTCCAAGAGTGGGTGGGTCAGCTTTTGTGGCCTGCATCATGCAGGAGGTCAGACTAGATGATCATAATGGTCCCTTCTGACCTTAAAGTCTATGAGTCTATGTGAGACTTGTAGTGGAAAGGGCAACCTAGAGGAGGGTATCAGATAAGTAGGCTGCCTGCTGTACTCTCCTGCTTAAGCCTTATCATGCTACAAGGCCCCTTATCATAGGGTGGCTGGTCCTCTAAGGAAAGCTGGGCCCAGCCACACTTGTGAATGATCAGCTGCCTCCTAACTTTGAGCAGGTTAGAGCCGTATGAATGGGGAATTCCTAGCAGGCCAGATCTCCATTAAAGAGGGGGAGAGAGGAAAGGGACTCCTACTTTTTGGTGGGAGTGCCTCCGTGGTGGCAAGAATTCTGTTTTGGGGTTCTAGGCCTCTTATTCCCTGCCCCTCCCCCAAAGACTTTATGCAGAGGTGGCTTTTGCAAACAAGAGGTTGCTTTGTGAATGGCAGCTTGGAGTGACAGCTCCAATGTGGTAGATGACCGAGGTGGCTGTGCTACCCACGGTGGTGAATGATGTGGAGGGGCACTCAGGCAGCTTTGGCTGAAGCTGACATGGGCAATATGAGCTGAGAAATTCCTACCCAGCAATCATAGCCATAATCACTAATGCTGGGATAAGTGGTAGACCCCTAGATGCACCTGCCCAATAGCTGGACTCCTCCAACCCCGAACAAGAGTGAGTGGGGACGCAGCGAAGAGGGACGTGACTACTGCGGGAATATGTTGCCTTATTGTGCACTCGCAATGGGGAGGCGGAAGTCTTAGGGCTTGTCTACACTTGGTACAGCTGCGCTGCTGTACAGCTTCAGTGTAGAGACTTGCTACACCAATTGGAGGGGTTCTCCTGTCAGTGTAGGTAATCCACCTCCCCTGGATGGAATTCTTCCACTGACCTAGCACTGTCTGAAGAGGGACTTACATTGGCTTAACACTGCTGTTCAGGGTATAAATTTTTCACACCCCTGACTGATGTAGTTAAACCAACCTAATTTTCTGGTGTAGACCAGGCCTTAATATATATTTCATTAGTGGCTTTCCCAAGTTTTGTGTCCCACTTCTCCAAATAAATTCTCTTTATTTCATACAATGGAGTGCTTCTGAGGGAAAGTACTTCCTGTCAAGGGCACCTGAGTGTTATTTAGTTTACCCAGGTTTTGGCAGAAGGGGAGTACCTTGAGATGGCATTAAGTTTTCAGAAGGAACCACTAAGCATTTGAGCCTGGTCCTTTTTTGCCACTGACAACACCTGGCAAAAAGGTTACATTTTTATGGCTGCTCCAGGATGAATTCATTGCTCTTCTTTAGTATTGAATGCTCTTCTATGTCTGACCTTAATTGCTGTTAAAGCAATGATTCTTTTTGCTCACACATTAAACTCCTGACATTAAAATTTGTCAAACTCCTAACATTAAAATTTTAAATTATAATTAAAATGAAATAAAAAAATCACACACTGCCTCTAACAGCCTCATTATTCCAGTCTGATTGATGTTGCTGCAAACTACTATGCAAAAATTGAAGCTGGTGAGTGAGAGCATCTGAGCTTAGGTATTAAAACCTTAACCTTTAAAAGCCCTATAGAAAGGTTATTTCTCCTGATTAAATTCTATGGGATTTTTTACTGATCTGTATTATTCCAGTAGCAGGGTGTAATTCTCTATTTAATTACATAGGATAGTTTAAAGAGTCTGCATAAAAGTGGCTTTCCATTAAACTCTGTAGGCTTGTAGTCATTTCTTTAAAATCCTATTTATGTACAAATTTATTGGTGTCATTCCTATTAGAATATAGATTAGTTTGCCATAAAGGCATGCCACCTATCCAGCACTAAAAATACAGGAACCAGTGGGCTCTGGATAAAGGTGAGAATTGTATCGAATCATACATTTCATGTTCTTTATGACATTCAAGTCACAGAATATCATATGTGATGTTGCATCCTGAGTCATTCATGTTATTACAAGTTTTAATAATGCAACTCCTTGGGTAACAAATTGGAGGAAGATCACCCATGAATAGATGAAGATGATATATTTTTAGAGCAACAATCCTAGTAGCTGAACATTTTGAATATATTCGTGCCTCTTCAGTTCAATTTCCACAAGTGTTCTACAAATAAGGCTGCTGACAGTATTGTTTTAAAGGAATCATACAGAAAGTTGGAACCCGGGCTCTAAGAATTATGCCCATAAGTGAGGGTACAGAACCAAACCCCGTGATCTAGTTATCCAATCCAATGAGGTCCAATTTTCACTTTCAGAAGCTTGCAATGAACTGCTCAAATAACTGAGGCCAAAAGAACTGTAGAAATTCAGTAAATAACTTTCAACAATTAAATGTGATTGTGATCCACTCACAGAAGAGTCATCAGAATCTATCGCATTCTTTAATTATTCACCCACTTTCACTTACGAGAAGTAGCCTAGTGATGAGTGTCGGCGTCTGGGAATTAAGACTTGTTGGAGCTGTTCCTAATTCTGCTGTTGGCTCAGCTTGTGATGTTGGGCAAGCCACTTAGCCTCTGTCTCAGCTACAATATCTGGCAAAAGGTGATAATGTTTGTGGTACATAATTGCAGTAGCATGAGGATTGTTTGTCAAATCTCTTGACAGCCTCAAATTAAAGGCATGAGGAAAGCACAGCTTACAGTTTTACTCACTATTGCGTATACTGGCTCTGAGCTGGTTTTGATCTTGTGTTGGCTGAATCAACAGCAGCCAATGGCCGGTCTACATTAGAGCTCCTCTCATTGCTAACACCAGTGGATCTGACCCTGTCTTAGTGATGGGAATTCTGTGAGCTTTCCCTAATTTAGACAAGATCAAAGACTAGGTTGAGCTAGTTACCCTAGTAATATGATCTTAGACATTAATGTTTGACTTATTTTGATTTTCCAATAAAGGTTAGCAGTATCAAGTTATACCCGGTCTAAAGGCTGGTTAACAGCCTCTCTGGGTAGCATGGAACCTGGCAGTAGAAGTTGAGTTATTCTTCAAAATCCTTTTTTCAGCCAGTGTCTCATCATTGCAGCCTGAGTCACGATCTCCTGTCAATAAAGCTCCTCAATAGTACTGTTGAGACACCGATGTTTAGGCATAAGCATCCTGCATTAGTGTTTGTCATGAAGCAGCAAATGGGCAGTGTTTACCACAATGTCACTACCCTCAAATACAACTTTGGAGTATTCTCTGATTGTATTTATATGAAGCTTTATTCTGTCACTGCTGTGCTTAAACTATGTAAATCAGAAGTAACTATTAAAGTGATAGAATCAGGCCATTCATAATTGTAATGAAGTTATGGACACCCAAATCTGGATTCTGACACTTGGACCACACCACTGGCTAATTCCAAATATGCAAAAGTGAGTACATAAAATGCCCTTAGGTACCAGCTAGTTGATTGGCCCCTGCACGTGCACATACTGGCTTCTCTAGTGAAGGGCTAACACTTGCATAGCTTTGTGTCTGATCGCTAGTTTAATCAAATACCTTGGCAGGACAGGAGGTTGGAAGCTTAGTTTGAAATAACTAATAGTCAAGCAAGGATATGGCACACCAAGAGGCACCAGAAGACCCCTTTATTTATATATGCATCAGATATGCCTGGAGTAATTCAGATAATATAGAAGGTGATCTCATTCCATTTAATAAAAGCGTAGAGTTTAAATATTTTAGGGGTTGGGAGAATATTGTTCAGTAATCAGCTTTCAAGATGGAGCTGTGAGAAAGGATGTCTGTACATGTTCAAAACCAGAGAAACACCTTTTTACCCCCTGAAAATTGCCTTTTCCCTGTAGAAAAAGCCTGAGTCTTCAGCAGACTTTCAAAAGGACTGTCAAACACCTTGGTATTTGTATTAGCATTGCAGCACAAATGTCAACCAGCAAAAATGGCTACTTACTATTCAGGAACTCTGTGGGAAAACAGGCAATTTTCCCTACCTGTTACACTTTAAAAAGGTAGTACAAACCTGACATAGATGGTTCTAGAATAGAGCATTTTTATCTTCCAAAACTAGAACTAGAACATATACAGAACTAGTGACTATTTCATACTTCATTTAAGGAAGCATCTAAACTGACTGTTCCTTTACCTTGTGCATTGATTTTTTTCTGAGGTTAAGGTAACAGAGTAGGTTGTAACTTCTAAAAGTTTCAACGAGGTATAGCCATTAAAGCCTTTACCCAACCTGTTGCTTCTAATCAAATTTTGTAATAAGGAAGAATGAACTGTTGAGGATGAACCAGTGTATATCACTAAAGTGTTTTATTAAAACTGGAAATATGCAGAGACCTGCTACCTGTTGGTCCACATGGAAGAGCCATGGTCATGTAGGGTAGGGCATATGACTTTTTTCTGAAGCACTAACAGAGGTGGAGTCATTCCAATTCATATGTCATATTGATTGGCAGACTTTAAGATAATGTAATGCTCATGCCTACAGCTGCAGAATTAAGGCTGATTTTATGAATTTACCTTTTTTTTTTTTTCTTTTTTTTTCTAAATTCAGTTCTTCATTTCTCCATCTGAATGCTAACTATTTTCATGGAATGTCAGTAGTCTAAGTAACTCTTAATCTATTTTGTGTTCAGAGTTGAAGTCTATATGAGCTCTTTACAAGGCCTGTGGAACCTGAACCACTTTTCTGAAATGCATCTCCCACTCCCTTTTGGTACCAACTATCTCAATTTTTCTTTGAAAATGTTAGTGATTTCCGGGATTAGAGGTTTTTTTAATGGGTTCTAATAAAATAATGTGTCCTTCCCATGGGGTCAACTTGTATATTGTGACACATCCGCATCTGGCAGATTATTCGCACTTTTACAGTGCAGTGAGTTAAGTATGCAAACTTTCAACAGGTAACAGTCTCCCAGTGGCTATTCCTGGGTCCCACTTAAATGATCAATGCAGCAATCTAATAGGCTTCCCCATTTTCTTGGCTAGTAGGAAGCAACATCTTTCAAACCATTTCCTTTTAAATTCTTTGCAAACATTGCAGTGCCTTCAGAGAAATGTGCACAGCTGAGACAGATACGATGATAAGAATTCAGCTTGTCTGTGCAGCATCAGCCTGCATTTCCTTTATCTTCTGTGTTGTGCAAGTTTAAGAAACAACTTTTACAAGATGCTGCTTAAATGTAGCCTTCATCTTTGGCAAGCCCAGATGACAGCAGACTTTAATCCATACCAGTCAGACAGGTGTTTCCTTTCAGCTGTTGTGCAGAGGATAAACCCTTTCCATTTTGAGGCGTACCCTCTAACAGACATAATTAATCTTTACCGAATGCTTGATACTCTTTTCAGAGAGGTTGTGGCTTTAGGGGAAAAGCAGTGTGTTATTCAACTTTAGTGCAAAGCTTCAGAGCTTGGTTTTGTTCAGATGAGTATATCCTACTTTTGGTGCTAATCTCTGTCTGCATTTGAATGGAGTCCCCCGCCACCTGCCGCTATGCAACCCTCCCTCTCTCAGTCCAAAGAATTCCCTTCTCTCAACACAACAGGTCATGTTCTTCCTATCTGAGCCACCTACTACTGTTCACCTAATGCTCCAGACTTCTATTTGGCAGCCACCAGCACACCAGTTTAGAGTTCATTGAATAGTCATGACTTACCACTAGACTTCTAAGACATTCTCTCTTGTATCTAGACAGCTGCTTATAAACTCTTGGGCATAACATCAGTTACAGTGAGATTGGAGGTTAGGCCACTTTGAAAATCCAAGACACCTCTTTTTTAAGAAAGATGCCTGTTACTTGAATTCAGGTATCTCTGTGCTCCTGTACTAGTTTATTAAAACAATATTTTCTCCAAAATTTAAAAATAGTGGTGTTTGCTGATAAACGATACCTGTGATAATGGTGATACCCAACACTGATCCTATCAGGTCTTTGTACTGTGAGCAGTACTACTTTTTGAAGTATCAGGCTTTATACAGTCAGGGCCGGCTCTAACTTTTTTGCTGCCCCAAGCAGCAAAAAAAAGCGCCGTCCCCCCCCGCCGAGCGCCGCGCCGCCGGAACCCCCCCCCCCGAGCGCCGCGCCCCGTGCCGCCCCCCCCGCCGAGCGGTGCGCGGCGCCGCCGGAACCCCCCCCCCCAGCGCCGCACCGCCGGAGCCCGCCCCCCCCCCGCCAAGCACCGCTGGAACCCCCCCCGAGCGCCGCGCCCCGCGCCGCCCCCCCCGCCGAGCGCTGCGCCACCCCAAGCTTGGCCGCCCCTTACCAGGCGCCGCCCCAAGCATGTGCTTGGTTGTCTGGTGCCTGGAGCCGGCCTTGTATACAGTCATTGTGTGCTCTTGATTCATTTCATGTTTAGTAGCTAGGTTGGGGGCACTTGAAAAAAGCAACTTTATGTCACTAGTAATGATGCCTTAGACATTTGAGACACTGTCTGGGGCTAGATCCACCAAGAGATTTAGGTACCTAATGCCACTTTAGACAACTAAGTCTACAATTTAGATCCTTAAAGCCTCCCCGCTCAGTTGCTGCCTAGCTCTGAAGTGTTTAACCTCACTAGGCACCTACAGTTTTGCTTGTAAAGTCCCCTAGGCCTCTAAAATTCTACCAGTGAGCATGTACACAGCTGCCTGAGTCTAGGTGCCCAGCTTGTGCCTAAGTTCCAATGTAATCCTCAAACTAGGTGTTCCCCTGCCTATCTCACCTGCAGTACCTGATCTGGTAGCCATGCTCAGAAGCTGTCTACTTGGTCAGGCCCTGCACAAAACACAGCTGGTGCTGCTGCTGCCAGGGAGAATTGATTTAAATTACCAGGTGGAATGCCTTGATTTAAACAAATGATTTTATTCAACTTTTCCATATGTACTTCCTTATTTTCTAAAGAAAGATGCATTCTCATTGGTTGATATAACCATTCAAACATATTGCTTTACAATTAGAGCTTTTATGCTAGACTTGGTACATGTTTTTGCTACCTAGGAGGCTACACTATGACTATATGTTTAAGCAAACATGTACCTAATATTTTCAGATTAACTGTACACTTTTAGTATGTTAGAAAATGAGTGATATTGCTTATTTACTCGACAGTTAAGTTTGTGCTCATGATTTGTGTAAAGCTACAATAGGATGGTAACTGGAATTTAATTTAACACAAACATCATACAAATTTTTATCAAACTAAACTTTAAATGTTTTGGATACATAAACTTCTCACCAAAACATTTCACATGTACAACTAAATGATTTATTAACAGAACAGAGGGATTAACTGTAGTCAGTGAATTAAACTGATTTCAGGTCAGCCTCAGAAAAATTTCAAATAGGCCTAAGTGAAAGTGACAAGAGCTTAAGTTCCTATTTGCCTAAGTCTTTTGAAAGTGAGACAACAGTTTCCTAAATTACTTAGGCTGTCTTTCAAACTTTTAAAACTAGTAGATCTCATCAACTCCTTCTTACATTTTTATTCATAGACAGGAAGAGAGACAACCCAGTGGATTTTTCTCCACTTTGAATGAATTAGTACAAATGAAGAAAATACTTGTTGTGCCTGTAATAGAGACTACTGCTATCAAAAGCTGGTTTCGTACTTCTCCCTTCTTACATAACTCCCTATTCTATCCCCCTCCCCCTCCTCTCCTCTCCTCCCCTCCCCACCCGGAAAACCAAAGAACTAACAATAATCCACTTTTGCTCATGTAACCCACATGCCTTTTGCACTGCAGTATCTTATTTGTTTAGCAACAGAGGGGAGGCAGTTGAGAAACTAAAGGATTTCTGTTGGTATCTCTATGTACCCATGTAAGGAGACAGAGCAAGGTCATTCATTTAAAGGGCCAGAACCATCCAGAAGCAAGGGTCAGTGGTCAGATTAGTGTTGTTTTTTCAATGAGCTGGAGAGTAAGTTTCCTTGGTGGGTACAGTCTTAAATATCATAACTTGAGAACTGAGCCAACCAGTGCTCAGATAGGAAGAAGCTATAAAATAGAAGTATGAGACCACCCAGGTGAGCTCAGTGGAAAAGATGTGCATTAAAAGCTTTGTTAGTGTTAGATGCACCATGAGTCACCTTGGACATCTAGGCTCTATCATCTACCCTGGCATGTCATCTCTCAACACACAGCTGCTTTATAGCACAGCACAAAAGCCATGCAAGATTTTTAACATGCTCATGGTATGATTTCTTAACCTGGTTTTGTTTTCTTCCCTTTACCCATTGATTAATTATTGGCTATGATAGAGGTATATGGTAGGACAGCCATTCATTTTAAGTCAGCATTGATTTGCACCGGGACAGAATAGTCTTATAAAGATGCTGGAATGAGCTGAAGAGGCAGTAATAAGTGCCTAGTAGGATGGTGCCTGACCATCTTCACCATGTGAAAACTGTTCAGTAACTCAGACTCTAAGGTTAAGAGGGACCATCATGATCATCTAGTCTGACCTCTTGCATGTTTTAGGCCACAGAACCTCACCCATTCCTGTAATAGACTTATAAACTCTGGCTAAGTTACTGAACTCCCAAATCATGACTTTTAAAGACTTCAGGTTACAGAGAATCCACCATTTATTCCAGTTGAAACTACCAGTGCCCCATGCTGTAGACTACATGGCTTTATGCATGCTCTCCTGAGGAAAGTGGAAACCCCCACAGGGCCTCTTCCAAATACAGTATGACCTGAGGGAAAAATCTTTCCCAGCCCCAAATGCATTTATCAGTTAGATGCTGAGCATGTAGGCAAGACCCACCAGAAGAGGCCTGGGAAAGAAAACTCTGTATGAACTCAGAGGCCTTCCCTCCAGTGTCCCATCTCTGGCTGCTGGAGATATTTACTAATAGCAGTCACAGATGGGCCACATACCACTGTAGGCAATTTCATCATACCATCCCCTCCATAAACTTATCAAGCTTAGCCTTAAAACAAGTTAGGTCTTTTTGTCCCCACCATGCCCCTTGGAAGGCTGTTCCAGAACTTCACTCCTGATTATTAGAAATCTTCCTCTAATTTCAAGCCTAAACATATCGATGGCCAGTTTATATCCATTTGTTCTTGTGCCAGCTCTGACCCTTAACTTAAATAACTCCTCTCCCTCCCTGGTGTTTATCTCTCTGATGTGTTTATAGTGAGCAATCATATCTCCCCTTATCAGTGGTTGGCTTGTTTCCTAGAAAGCCATCCACATCCTAAGTCACCATCCCAACTGGCACTTTTGCAATAATGATGTGCCAGGTTAAAAGTGAAGCAAGTGAAAATTAGTTTATGGGAGAACACACAGTAGTGCAGTAACTTAAAAACATACAAGTAGTATTTAAAATCCCCATGGCATGACAAAATTAGCATCAGTGAATAGATATGTAATCTGGATTTCCCTTTCCTTCCTTCATCTAAATTGAACTTATTTCCATCTGTCTTCCAGCCCCTCTGTTGCCATTTTCCCCTTGTTATGGGCAAACCCTGATGAAACACAGATGGGGCCTCTATAGTTCCTTCTCTTGTCAGTCCCAGTAAAAAGGGTGGAGCAGGCAACCTTCCTATCCTTTAGAAGTTAGCCTAGCCAGTTTCTATAGTGTTGCAACAGAGGCTTTGCAGTCTGCCTTCCACCTAGACCTAACTCATTTCCAAAGAGAAGCCAATTGCAGTGAGCATGGAGTAAAATAACTTTTCCAGATGTATTTAAACATTTTAAAAGACTGCCTGTCACTTCTGGGCAGCTATTATTGGCAATAAAAGGGGTTTGCTACAGCACAGCCTGAAATCCAGAGCTAGCAACAGTGTCTCATTTTAGGCAACAACTCTGTCAATGTGTCATAGTCTCCCTTGTGTCAACATCCTGGCAGAAGCTAACGGTTGAATGACCATGGAAACTGAATTACTTCTATTCTTTGTGGAGGTCTCTCCAGTCCTTACTGGAGGCATAGCCTCAAAGCTGCGTGAAGCTTGCACTGCTGCTGTCCAATATACCTGCTCATAAGCAAAGGACTTTATTCTCCAATTCTGGTAAGCCAGAGCCTCCCACTCAAAACCAAATTTACCACTCAGCATAGTTCTTTGCTGTGATTGATTGATTGCATTTTTCAATATACTGGCAAATACTTAGCATTTGAATCATTCAAAGCATATTCAGTTTGTAACAGCAGCAAGTTTCTCCAGGAATCCAATTTCACCCAACTTCTGCTCTACAAGTGGGTATTGCTTTTTTACATCCAGTGTGGAGATTGGAAAACCCATCAGCCTGCTGATACAAAGACCTTCAGTAAATTGCTAAATAACCTTGTCAGAGCAGGATATTTTAAAATGAGAGCTATGCTGATCCCTGAGCCTTATTGTTTGACTAGCCGATACTGGTCACATCAATACTAAGAGAGGTTCGGTGATATATTCAGAACCTGCATCGATCTGGAAGACGCTGAGCCCTTGTTAGAGCTCTGTATTGATGCAGCTGCTGCTGTGAAAGACAGTAATGTCCCAAAGGTCATGTTTTCTTAAATTGCTCTATAAATGTGAAATTAATACAAAGGTCACCGAGTTGATTGTGAAAGCTAAGCCACTTACTAATTTATTCATGTCTTTCCCTAAATGAGCTTGTGACTCTAGAGATCACTCAACTAATGCCCGAGCTGCATATTTGCCAGCTGGAAGGTTGGTTGTTGTTTTTTTTTACATTGCAGTTGTGCTGGTTCCTATGGGATAAGCACTTGCTCCCAGTTGGAGAAGAACTCTTTGTTAAGATCAGTGGGAAGTGTACGTTCAGGCTCAGAAGAGGCTGTGTCTGAAAGCCCTCAACTTTCCAGATGTAGTAACTGTTTCCCTGTCTTGTTGTTTCTATCCCAACAAGCTGGATTGTGGATGGGCTACTTCAAAGGCTATGGGGCTAGTTACAGTTCTGCAGTGACTGCTATGTCCCTCTTCCTAGTTACCTCTTTCCTACAGAGCCCACACCACAAGCCACTACTACTAGCACCGACAATTTAACTTTCCCAGTGCTATAAAGGTATCCTTGTCAGTCCCATAGAGGCAATGCGTCCTCAAATGATGTGGGGAACATACACACACACAGGCCTGTCAGACTCCTCCCACCCATGAGTGGAGAATAGTGCTGTCTTCTGCAGTAATAGACCTATGCCGGTAACACGTTTCCAATAATAAAAGCCATTTTGTAAGGGCTTCATTTGATTAACTGTCTGAACACCTTCTCTCAATGCAATTTTGATTGCAGGTGATAAAGGCACTTTGGTTTTTTTTCCAATTTCCCTGGAAGATTCATTTTGTGACAAGTAATATCACAAGCTTCTTCAGATAGCAACACTAGGAGGACATGGTCTGACAACATTTCATAAAGGAGTGTTGAGAAGCTTAATCAACAAGGAGTCTGGTGGCAGCTTAAAGACTAACAGATTTATTTGGGCATAAGCTTTCGTGAGTAAAAACCTCACTTCTTCAGAGGCTTTTACTCACGAAAGCTTATGCCCAAATAAATCTGTTAGTCTTTAAGGTGCCACCAGACTCCTTGTTGTTTTTGTAGATACAGACTAACATGGCTACCCCCTGATACTTGAGAAGCTTAATGTTATTTCCCCACAAAAGGTTCTTTTATAAACAGTGTGTGAGTGAAGTGATCCTTGTTATTGCTTTCCTATTTAAGGCACAAATAAGATAAGCACATACAATAAGATCTGAGTTAATACTGCAAGATGGTATTCACAAACTTGTCTAAATCAACTCACTTTTGGTCTTTACCTGCTTTGTGTTCACTTTTTGCCAGTATTTTAGTAAAAGTGGGACCTGGCAGCATAGTCTGAATCATGGTTGGGGTATTTGCTGTTCATAATTTGAAAACAAATTCATGCAGCGTAGATTTGGTAGCAGCATAATTCATGTGTTCCTATAACACACCAAATCTCCTCCTGTAGCAGGGTGACACACTAACTCAGTGTTTCTCAAACTGGGATCACCACTTGTGAAGGGAAAGCCCCTGGTGGGCCGGGCTGGTTTGTTTACCTGCCCCGTCTGCAGGTCCAGCCGATTGCGGCTCCCACTGGCCGTGGTTCACTGCTCCGGGCCAATGGGAGATGCTGGAAGCAGCGTGGGCTGAGGGACGTACTGGCCGCCGCTTCCAGCAGCTCCCATTGGCCTGCAGTGGCAAACCGCGGCCAGTGGGAGCCGCGATCGGCCAGACCTGTGGATGGGGCAGGTAAACAAACCAGCCCGGCCCACCAGGGGCTTTCCCTACACAAGCGGCGACCCCAGTTTGAGAAACACTGCACTAACTACTCCGTAAGGATGCTGGGATTCTCTGCTAAGTCATCCTGACATCACCTGCTTTGATGATCCATAAAGCTTCAGGGTAGTGAATAGGGATTCAGTAGTAGGACCAACCAGGATATATAAATATAGAGCAGGGGTGGCCAACCTGTGGCTCCGGAGCCACATGTGGCTCTTCAGAAGTTAATATGCGGCTCCTTGCTTAGGTGCTGATTCCAGGGCTGGAGCTACAGGCGCCAACTTTTCAATGTGCTGGAGAGTGCTCACTGCTCAACCCCTGGCTCTGCCCCAGGCCCTGCCCACACTCCACTTCTTCTCCCAACACCCCCACCCCTTCCCCGGAACGTGCTGTGCCCTCCCTCCTCCCTCATCCCCCCCAGAGCCTCCTGCTGATCACGGCAGGTGGGAGGCATGGGGTGGAGGGGGAGCTGATGGGGAGCTGCTGACTTATTACTGTGGCTCTTTGGCAATGTACATTGGTAAATTCTGGCTCCTTCTCAGGCTCAGGTTGGCCACCCCTGGTTTAGAGCCTAGGGCAACAGGAATTGTAATCTGGCATTGAGAGGTCCTGCTGGGAAACACTAGGAATAGCCACGCATGAGGAGAAAGGTATAAGGTTGAAGTTTAAATTTGGTAGTAGTGTATCAATTACCAATTAAGCCAAATCCCAAGAAAAGGGGTCCTGGATTGCCTACAGTGTGTGTGTACACTGTACTCCATTTGGAGCCGGGTAGGAACTACATCTGCTTGTAGGTTTTTTGTCTGCATCAGCTTGCTGTGACCAGAGGCGGCTCTAGGCACCAGCAAAGCAAGCAGGTGCTTGGGGCAGCCCATTTGCAGGGGCGCCAGCCAGCAGGGATCCAGCATGGGAGCTGAGAACCAACAGGGGGCCCTGGGAGCTGTATTTCCTTGGTTAGTTCCCTGCCCATAGAGCCAGCCCTGGAGCAGGGAAAGAACTACATTTCCCAGCATTCCCTTGGCTGCTATCAACAGGAAAGGGAGGGGAGGAGTATGTAGCTGAAACCTCATGCTGCAGCTTGCTGTGAATGGGGAGCTCACTGCTAGAAGTGGTGGCACTGTGAATGGGGAACAAGTATGCCCAAGAAGTAGAAGGCTTTGCCCCAGAGATCCCCTTCAGAAGACATCCCCAGCCTGGATTAGCTGTGACCTCACCTTACAGCCTCCAAAGAAAGAATTGGGTGGACTAAATGGACAGTGCCCCTCTCTATCTGAAGCCTAGCAATGGAGGTACGTGGATCCCACTAGAATTTAAAATGAAAAGTAAGGGAGGGGAGGCTCTGGACCTGGGCAGCTTTAGATATAGTACCAGGCACTTAGGAGGATTTCCACTTCTGAGCCATGGAAGCAGAAATTGACTTTTCCTTTCCAGATTTAGCTAATATTCAGAAAGGGAATCTAGCACCTGCCTTCCAGATTTGAACACCCCCAAATCAAATATACTGATCCACTGTAACTTGCTGTAGAAAAAGTAGGATAAAATTGAGCAAGAAATGCTTCCCAGTGGTTATTAGGAGTGGAATTGCTATTTTCAACAGCCATTGCCATTTTTTTTTTTTTAGTTTTATTTGTTTAAAAGGAAGACAATGATATTGCATTGGCAAATTTCCCCATAGAAACAAAGAGTGGAACAAAAAAATAATAAAGGCACCTCAACTTTTCCTCATTTATGGAGGACAGTCTTATAATATGCATCCAGATATCCTCCAATCACACAAGCTGAAAATTGTTCCACTTTACTGCAGTTCTGTAACCATATGGGAACCAATCCTGTCTGTGTTCTGTGCAGATCCAAAATTCCTGCTGAATGACCCATCCTGGGAGCGAGTTACCAGTGACCCAGGGCTGGGGGTCCGGGGGGAGCCCAGAGCTGGGGCAGTAGGGGGTATGGGTGGGGGGTGAGCTCAGGGCTGGGGTGGCAGGGGGTGAGCTCAGAGCTGGGGCGGCAGGGGTGTGTGTGTGGGGGGGGAGGGCCCAGGGCGGGGGCAGCAGGGAGGTGCGGGGGGGAGCCCAGGGCTGGGGTGGGGGGCAGCCAAACATTTTTTTTGCTTGGGGTGGCAAAAAACCTAGAGCCGGCCCTGGCTGTGACTCATATCTCCAGAGGACATGTATGTAGAAACTCCATGATGCAAATTCTAGTGTGGTCACATTAGATTTTTATGGCTAATAGAGAAAATTTAATTTTACACTGCAGTCTGTCTGAGATGCCGCATCCTTGCAGTTAATTAAGATTGTGATAGAATTGCCTGCCAAGTCAAGTAGTTCAGTAGAAGAACAGAGGTTAATGGGCAGTTGACAGCAGCCCAATCAGCTGTTCTCATCGCCCACGTAGTATACAATGTTTTAAAAACTTATAACTGGAAGTGTCGGTCCAATTTAAGAGGATTGTGTTACCAACTGTAATACAGAAAATAACATGGCATTAAGACACAGATATAATGGCAGGTACTTTGTAAAGCACTTTGAGATCCACTGATGAAAAGTGCAGTCTAAGAGTTGGGTATTATGACTGTGCCATTTTGGAGGATCAAACGGATTGCTAAGGGATTCTGTTGCTGCCTGCCCTGTAACCTTGGGGCCTTCATTCTGTGCAGCTATGGCTCAGATCCCCGACACCAGCAACCAGCCCACAAGCATAAAGTCTCACCCGGGCTCTCACCAACCTAGTTTCTTCTTGCAGGGTGACAGGCCCAAATCTCCCCAAATCCATCTACCCCAAGTACTAGACCCTGGGACCATTCTCCTCTGGTTTTTCACCCTCAAAAGTGTGCAGCCAGCCCCCACCCCCAGCTACCCACTTGCTTTGGCTGGTGCACACACTCCGCACAGCTTGTACACAGCTTGGGATAAAAATAACCAAAGTGGTGTTGTTTTTAATAGAAAAGCCACAGGTTCAAAGATGGAATAGGAAGGGAGAGAAAACATATATAAGTTATGTAGAAAATGAACAGATGAAAACTCAGGCTTTACACTTACATATTCAATAAAATCCCTTCTTCTAATGCAACTTACGTGTTGCCTTTGAATAGTTTTGTAGCATACCCCCTTTCTATAGGGGGGATCCAGCAGCTACTGGCAGCCTCCAACCTTGAAACTGGCTCTCAGATTTTGGATGAAGAAACCTCAGCCCCAAGCCTTTTTTTCTTTTTTAAAGGTTTTTTTCCTTTCTCTCTCCTGGCATGGTGATTCATGGTTTGTCAGAATGGGGAAATCCTCTCTTGACTTGAGAGCTGGGATGTCTCCATGTTTTTCCATTCACTCTTCCTGGGCTGGACAATGAACATAAGAATATCCATATTGGGTAAGACCAATGGTTCCTCTGACCCAGTATCCTGTTTCTGGCAGGGGCCAATGCCAGCTGATTTAGAGTGAATGAACAGAACAGGGTAAGTTCAGCTGATCCATCCCTGGTCATCTACTCCCAGCTTCTGCCAGTTGGAGGTTTAGGGACACTCAGAGCGTGAGGTTGCATCCCTGACCATCTTGGCTAATAGCCATTGACCAGAACTAACCTCCATGAACTTATCTAATTCTTTTTTGAGCCCAGTTATACTTTTGGCCTTCGCAACATCCCCTGGCAACAAAGTTCCACAGGTTGACTGTGTTGTGTGGAAAAAGTACTTCTGTTTGTTTTTAAATTTGCGACCTATTAATTTCACTGGGATCTTGTGTTTATGTGAAGGGCTAACTGACACTTTTTCTCTCCACAATGTTCATGATTTTATAGGCCTTTGTCATACCACCCGCCCCCCTTAGTCATCTCTTTTCCAAAATAAACAGTCCTAGTCTTTTTAACCGTTCCTCATATGGAAGCTGTTCCATGCCCCTAATAATTTTTTGCCCTTCTCTGAACTTTTTCCAGTTCTAATGTATCTTTTAAATGAGGCAACCAGAACTGGACACAATATCCAAGGTGTGGGAGTATCATAGATTTATCAAGTGGCATTTCTGTCTTATCTATCCCTTTCCTAATGGTTCCTAACATTCTCGGTTAGCTTTTTACTGCTGCTGCACATTGAGTGGATGTTTTCAGAGAACTGTGCACAATAACTCCAAGATTTTTCTTGAGTGGTGACAGCTAAGTTAGACCCCATCATTTTGTTTGTATAGTTGGGATAATTTTATCAGGGTGCATTACTCTGCACATTTAACATCACATTTGTCTGCCATTTTGTCACCCAGTTTAGTGAGTAACTTTTCAGTCAGCTTTGGACTTAACTAGCTTGAGCTATTTACAATCATCTACAAATTTTGCCACCTTACTGGGTACCTCTTTTCTCCAGATCATTTATGAATATGTTGAACAGCACTGGTCCCAGTACGGATCCTTGGGGGACCCTGTTATTTACTTCTTTCCATTGTGAAAAATGACCATTTATTCCTACCCTTTGTTTTCTGTCTTTTAACCATTTACTGATCAATGAGAGGTCCTTTCCTCTTATTCCATGACTGCTTACTTTGCTTAAGAGTCTTTGGTGAGGGACCTTGTCAAAGGCTTTCTGGAAGACCAACTACCCTATATCCATTGGATCACACTTGTCCATATGTTTGTTGACAACCTCCAAAGGATTCTCATTGGTGAGGCATGATTTCCCTATACAAAGTCATGTTGACTTTTCCCCAACACGTTGTGTTCATCTATGTGTCTGATAATTTTGTTCTTTACTATAGTTTCAACCCATTTGTCTGGTACTGAGGTTAGGCTTACCAGCCTGTAATTGCCAAGATTGCCTCTGAAGGCTTTTTAAAAATAAGGCATTACATTAGCTACCCTCCAGTCAGCTGGTATGGAGGCTGATTTAAGCGATAGATTCCATGCCACAGTTCTGCGATTTCATATTTGAGTTCCTTTAGAACTCATGGGTTGGATGGTTACTTAGAACCGGTTTTGGGTAAACACCTGGCTGGGAGGTGCCCCTGCCTGCTCTGAGTTGTAGTTGAAGTGGTAGTGCAGGTTGTGAGCACAGCTTTCTATATACATGAATGCATAGCTTCATAACCCTAGTCTATATACATATTTCATAATGATCATCAAATTCAGAACATTACAAGCTTTCATACTAGACCTTACTCGTATGCTTTTATGGTACAAAATACAGTGTGCAATCAGTTGGTTGAACTGCTCATTTTGAGGTGTTAAACCTTCCATTCTCCCCTTGGGTGTCTGGACCCTGATTGTCACACTGATCTTGAAAGGTAACATGCACTCAAACTTCCCTTTAGGGCAAACTTATCCTGAATGTATGTTTAGTTCATTCTGGCACTGTGTAACAAGGGTTTGTTGTCTTTCCTCCACAAAAAGTGAAAGTCTGACACATTAAAGAATAGCATCTAGAAACCGATGGCAACTTTGGTGGTGGTGGTTAATGCAGTGATGATGGTCTCCTGTCCATTGGCCAAAAAAGAAGAAAAAAAATATCAGTAACTTCACTCAGAGGGAACCCAGTGGGGAAAGAAAATGTGTGGTCTGAGTAGCACATTGGTCTGTTTAACAAATAGATTACACTGTGGATCCAACAAACAATTTTCAACCCAACAGGCCAATTTAATCAGCTTCAGTGAAGTTACACCAGGCTGAATCTGGTTCAATAGAGTGTGTATATATACACTGCCTTATAGCCTGTATCCCTGTCAGCTCAGAGTCACTGAATTAATCTACTTTCCCTTTGCATCTGACACCCCAAGCCTGTAGTTCATGTGGGGTGGAAGAAGTCAATGAAGTTCTAGAACAGTGCTGAGCAGCAGGTTCATGCCTAACCAACTAAACTGATCCCTTTCAAAAAGGTAATGTAGTGGGCAACAGACAGTAGTGGGTGGAAGCAGTGCTGCTGTGCACCCTCTCTGATAGCAGGACTTGCTTAGCATCTCCCAGCTGAGTCAGCAACTGCTTGAGTCACTGCTGCAAGAAACTTCACTCCACCCTGGATATAAGGGAGATGAGAGAAATTTGGGGTTGAGCTATGTTAAGGAAGGTTCCCTAGAAACAGGAACCTGGGGCATGTTTGCGGAGTAGGCTGTGTATTTGATATTAACTTGTAAATGGAGCCGGACCTGAGGAGGAGTGAGTTTCTACCTTGAACAGCCTATGCTGACTGATCTGACTGAGGAAATTGTGTGCTTGCAACTACATAGCAAGTCACAATATTAATACTCAAAATATTGAAAGTTACTTTTACAAGAGTGGGAGGGGTCAGAAGAACATGCTGATGGCTCAACAGTCTGCTTCCGCTGAAGTCAGTGGGAATTTACCATCAACTGAAGAGGGAGTGGAATTAAGCCAACACTGACTGCTTTTTGAATATCTCAGCCTTAATATGAAGTGACAGTTTAAAGATGTGATTTTTCATCAGCAGTGCTGGATATACCAATCTTCTCCCCAAGGAGAGGTGGTATTATAGGCTTAGGGATCTGGACACATTTATATTTAGCTCTGGTTGTTTTTACTGTATTTAACTTTCAAATTCCAACACCTTTATTTATATAAAAGCTATTTCAGATATTTTAGTGGCGTTTAAAATTTCTCATGTTTGGTCCTTCTAAAGCCTCTGTATGGTAATTAAGGCAATCTAGCTTAACAGACAGAGGGATATCTTAGTTTTCCAACAGAAATTCTCTAAAGTATAATCTATGGTAATTCTACTTGTGAGTAATGCCATGATTCCAAACCCCAGCCAATAAACCTTTATGCCCCTATATGACAATCCATTGTCCTCTCTGTCTCTGTGCATGTAAAGGTGTACATGCATACCAATGAATGCCTAGCAATATATGCACCAGTTTAGTAAATTAAGATTTATGTAGCCTTACACACAGAGCAAAAGGTGCTTTCAGTCTATTACTTTTCTTAACTTAAAAGGACAGGAAAGTCAGAGCCGTGTTTCTCTCCTTTGCACATGCTGCAGCAATCTTGAGAACAAAGGCCCAGATTCGCAAAGGCATTTACGTGCCTAAATCCAGCATTCAGGTGCTATCATGATCCAGATAACCCCACTCAGCTGCTGCTAAACCTATAGGCACCTAAACACATTCATGCGTAAATCTTTGCTGTATAAGTTCCATAGGTGCCTATGTTTCTGCCCCGGGAATGCACGCTGCTTCAGGCAGGTACCTGGATATCTGTCTGATGCCTAAGACCCAACATGATTTCAAACCAGGGGAAGATAGGCATTGCCCCATCTCTCTTGCCTATGGGGCCTGATGTGGCAGCTGTGCTCTCAGCCTACCTTGTAACCTTTAGCCCAGTGGTTAAGGAACTCGCTTGGATGAGGGAGACCTAGGTTCAATTCATCCCTCTGCCTGATGAGGAGATGGGATTTGAGCAGGGATGCCCTAACTGTTGGACTATGGATATTCTGATGTATGTGTGTGTGGGGGTCTCAGTCTCTCTTTAAAGCCATTCCCCTTTGTATTAAATAACGTGCCAGAGAGAATGACTGACTATAGCTCACGGGGCTAGAGCGTTCAGCTGGGAGACTCTTGTTCAAATCCCTTCTCATCAGGCAGAGGGAGGAGTTGTATTGGGGTCTCCCACCTCCTGGAGCAGTGCTCTAACATGATTGCATGGGGATGCACCATTCTCATGTGCCTGTCCTTTCCCATGAAATGCCTGGGGACCTTACCCAGAGTTTGTGGATTCCATTGATTTTTCCCCCCAATGTGTTTAAGTCCCTTTGTAGCTCTGGGCCAAAATGCCAGCATCTCTATACACAGGCAATACTTACAGTTAAGCTTCCAGGGCAAAGAAAAAAAGCCTAACATTTTTCCAGTTACTTGCACCACACAGACCTTGCCTTTGCAGACTAGTACCTGCTGGCTCTCCCTTAATCGCATGCATTAACCATCCTTGGCGTTTGGGCTGCTCTCATTCTGTACCCCAGCCCTATTGCTGGATCACCCTTCCGCCACCATGAGCATAGCAGAGGGGCATCCGGGTATTTCCTAAAGTTGTTGTTAAGACTTGGGGAATCTAGAGGAGCCGTTCCAAAAGCAAAGCCACCACTCCCAGTATACCTACCAGGGGATGGGAGCTACTATTCTAAGTGTCAGCTAGGGGCATACAACCCATGTGAAAGTAGAAACTAGATCAATTTGGAAGAGACATGAAAGTTCCAGCCTGAGCTACATTAGGCATAAGATTTATTGAGCTCATTACTATCCAATGCTTTTCTCTTTGCTTATAGACTGTGTTGTCAGTATTCTACTGGCCCTAAAGTATTTGTAGTCTAGGAAAAAATGACCCTGTGGACAGGCACTGGACTGGGAGTCAAAACATCTGGACTCTATTCCCAGCTCTGTCACATGCTTTCCGTGTGATCTTGGCCACTTAATCTTTGCGCCTCAATCATCTGTCTGTAATATGGCGAAGTTTCCCTACCTTGTAGGGGTGCCATAAGGACAAATCCATTGACGTTCATGAGGTACTCCAGTACTGGAGTGATGAGCCAGAGAATGAGATTCTATGGGGAAGCAAAATCCTGAAGCAATGAAATGAGATAATGTCCCTCTAATTTGCCACTATTTATTTTCAAATTAGTGTGGAATCATCAGATTTTTAAAAAATGAATAGCTTGCATCCTGTGAATGCTTGAATTCCTCTAAATGCTTCAGCAAGCTGTACAGAGCAAAAAAATGGGATCCAAATGAAAAGCATTAGTAATAGATGAAGTACCTGCACAGGCAGCAATTATGCATCATTTTCTTTCACTCTGCACCAGCAGTAACACCTGCTCCTACAGAGGTTTTTGTAATGTGTTTTGCACTATTCAACTTAACTAGTTTTGCATTTTCTGTTAAGGGAATGCACCATTTTAGGTTGTTTCCGTTTACTGAGTAATGCTCACAAATCTAGCAATGCATAATTGAGAGATGGGATCTCATCTCTTAGTGTAGGTTCTCTCATAAATATTGCTGTTCAGATGCTTCCTGATGTATCAAACTTTTAAACTGAATTCTCTCTTAAGGCAGAGCCTTCAGGACCCCTCTGCCCACCCCATCACATGAACTTAGTTATGAGTTTCAAATAGCAAGGTTCATGTGGTGTCCTTGATTCTAAAGCCTCTGGGGAATTGTGAATGGTCCCTCAACTCCACCCACTCTTCTCATCAGTGGAGTTGGCTTGCTGAAGTAGTCCTTGATATTTACAGTTTAATTCACCATGGCATCATCCTGTAGGGATATGTGACTGTTTTCTGGCAAGGTCATATTTAACTGCTACATTATAGTCCCTTTCCTTCCAAAGAATTGTAAAATGTTTTTCTATCTATAGCATGTGTTCACCCACTACTGAGGTCCATCAGCCTCTGGCAGGAATGAATTATCTTAATTTCACAACAGCTTACAATGACAGGAGTACTGGATCCAATTGCAATTGCAGAGGGAGCAAGATAACTCTCATATGCTTGACAGCCAGAAGGTTCTCATTATCCCAATCACAAAGGGTTACTTTATTTTAAATCTTGCCCCAAAGAGGCCATTCCAGCAAAATAGTACTGTCGAATGTGAAACTGGGATGTCAGTGATGTACCGGAGGGAGGAGACTGCCACCTAGCACATCTACAATGCTATTTCCTACATCACTGGGTTCTAATTACTGACCCAGCCTGACCTTGCTTAGAGTTCAGATCATAGCAAAGGGAGGGATAGCTCAGTGGTTTGAGCATTGGCCTGCTAAACCCAGGGTTGTGAGTTTAATCCTTGAGGGGGCCACCTAGGGATCTGGGGCAAAATCAGTACTTGGTCCTGCTAGTGAAGGCAGGGGGCTGGACTTGATGGTCCCTTCCAGTTCTAGGAGATAGGATATCTCCATTAATTAATTTATTTATTTATTATAATTCAAAGTGCTATAGCTGCAGGTACTAAGGTGTCACTAGGCTTTTAAAGAGAAGTATTGGAAACGGGACAGGTTCTTTTATTTTAAGTATTCTCACAAGGTTACGAAGGGATAATTTCTCATGAACTCCTAAGCAGAACTTGTTTAGCACTGTATGGTGTGGAAAGCAGAGTTTCTGCAATTATGCCTAGTCACACAAGATATGAATCTATTCCACCAGAAACCTCATTCTGATGGACAATTACCTAATTAGGGAAAACTGGGCACACAGGTAATGTGGTGATTATCACAACTAAGAGCTCACATTTAAATATTTCACAATGAAGTAGCAATAGATCAACAAAAATTGGGCAATAATTTCTAGGCACTGATACATTCAAGGAAATCATAAGCCATGTTACCAAACAATTCACCAACAGAAAAGGGGAGATATTTATTGAATATATCTTTCACTATGAGTTACTCAGAACTGGATGGATACCCTGCACAGGATGTAATCTACCGCTGTACCTTAAAATAAATAGTGAGCAACTGATAAAATAGAAATGAAAATACCCCTGTTTCTGGGGCATCCCATTCTCCAGAGGCTTTGACTCAAAATAAGACAATCTAAAAGCATGACATATAACAACTCTGGTGCAGTAGCAGTGACCCCAGCCTCTCTCCCTTTGACAAAACACCGTTCCCAAACAGATAATATTAATACTACAGAAGAAATAGGTATTGCTTTTTCATCAGTAGATCTCAAAGTGCTGCACAGTGTTAATGTCCCTTTCAGTATAAAACTACAGAGAAAGCCCAACACCTTGCCTTTTAGGGGAATGTGTATATTTAGACAAGTCTACAGCAGTTCTCAGACTTCATTGCACCACAACCCCCTTCTGACACCATAAATTACTACATGACCCCAGGACGGGGGACCGAAGGCCGAGCCCGGCTGAGTCCCACCTCCCTGGGGCAGTGGTGGAGGGGGAGAGCAAAGCCAAAGCCCGAGCCCGGGGCAGTGGGGCTTGGGCATTGGCTTCAGCCTCAGGCCCCAGAAAACGCCAGCCCCCACTGAAACAAGGTTGTGACCCACTTTGGGGTCCTGACCCACAGTTTGAGAACTGTTGGGCAAGAGCATTCTAGAATCACAGGCAGCTACTGCAGAAGCCCTGCTTCCAGCCTTGACAAGGGATCAGAGTCACTAGTGCTAACCTCTGCTGTTAAGGGTCTGCTAGGCTGCTCATCACTGTGGCATCGGTTCCCATTCAAGTGAATAAATGCTAGCAGACTCAGGGCTTTAGGATACATTCTCCTCAGAGCAGGGCCTCCCTCTTAATCTTGTAAGGGTCTCCCATCAATCTGCCAAAGCCATCTCAAAATGCTATGTTTATAGCGCCATCAATGTGCTTGGTCAAAACGTTTCTTTTAGTCTTTAATATTAAATACAGAAGTCAAAATGAAATTAATTGAAATGTTGACATTGGCAAGACTCAAAATGTCAGGCCCGCCAACAGCAATTCCGGTCCCCAGGGCAGAACAGTCAATGGGCGCTCTTCCAGCATGGCCAGGGCTTCCACGTGCCCGCCTGGCTGCCTTCGCCACCACCGGTACCACCCCATGTGCGCCTAGGAGCCCTGTAGCCCACCCGGGCCCTTTTAAATCGCCCAGGCCCCTGGGCAATTGCCCCTTTCCCTTCCCGCGCCTCCCTTTCGGCGGGCCTGCAAAATGTTATAACTTCCCCCCCTCAAATCTATAGTTCCCACAACAGTATTTTTGGACATAACTGTTCCATTTAACAAAAAATGACTAGCCCTAGTCAGGATGTTTGTCTGAACTATCCAGGTCTCTAGGGTCTGACACACTGGATTAGAACCCTCACAGGAACTGGGTTTCCCTTTGAGGTTTTGGATAATACACAGGAAGAGTTCAAAGGCAGTCTCAGTTATTATTTACTGCAATACAATTATATAAACATTAGCACCCAGTGATCTCAGTCAGATCAAGCCTCTGTTATGCTAGGCTCTCTACAAACATAGTAAATAATAGTTCCTACCACAAAAAGTTATTATCTAAAGTACAAGATATAATTAGTAGATGTAAGTACCAAACGTGTGTGTGTAGGGAGAATGAGAAGATTAATTAGAAAGCTTTTGCACAAATTAATTGTATCACAGTTTTTAACCAATTAGTTGCACTAGTCATGTTACAGTACTTTAGCTCCTTTGCACTTACTCTCATCTAAAGACTAGAAATGAAAGACCTTGGCCAACAAGGTAGGATGCTAAGAAAAACAGATTAAAAATGGGATAGCTCGGGGGGGGGGGGGAGAATAGGTGCTCTTGTATAATTAAATAGGAACATTACGTTGTTTTGTGTGAAACCTTTGAAATATTCTAATCAAAGTGTTCCTGAGATGAAATTAATTTGTTAAATACATGTACCTATTAATGGCTCTGAAAGCTGACACAAGATCTTCAGAACAAGAGCTGGGGTTTCTTCTACAAAGAGTAGGTACAGTATCACCAAAACAAAAAACCCCATGCACCACACAAAAAGAGCACCTCCTTTCAACACTGCTCAAACCAATCTAATTCTCTCTGTGTTGCCATTTCCTCCCCAGCATGTCTTTCTGATCTGGTCCAATTTAGCAGATCCAAACAGCTATAGTCCTTGAAGGATGCCCTTGCCAGTAATTGCTGCTTGCTGTATCTTTTTCTCTTAGTTTGTAAATATTTTCAAATTCTAATATATTTTTTCTTATTATTATTCTGCCAGAAGTAACATGATCTCATAGTATTTTATTATTATTTTTTGGAAGAAGAAGCAGTTACTTTAATTCTTGTGTTTTTCTTAAAGAAGAACAAAAATGGTTAGTTTGATAGCCATAGAATGCTTCTTATCCTGGAGGGTTTTTCTTTAATTCAACTGAGTAATGTGTTGCCAACTTCTGCAATTTTATTGCAAGTTTTGTGATATTTGGTATCTTTCTTAAAGTCCTAACTTCTGGGATCAGGTGACTGTGGAAACCTTAGCTTTTGGGCTTGGGGTTTTGTTTTAAGTAAGTTTCTAGTCCTTGAGGCTGCAGAGCAAACCCTGGCAATATGAACCAGAAGGCAAATGAAAATAGCAAATTTATTACTTTTTAAAATATTACGATTTTTAATCCAGTCGCATTACTTGTGGAGACCTTATTCATCATTTTTAATACTCCCTTCCTTATAAGAGAGACACTAGCTTGGATATTATAGTTTTAGGTCAATGGGTGTTGTCACGTTGACGCAAACTTTTACTACAAGGACAGCTTTGTGTATGTGTTGTAATGGGCTGGTAGGAAATATTTCATTACCTTTCTTTTGTTGTACTAATTGTCACTTTAATAATTTGACTTAAGTTTGGCATGAGCTAAAATTCCTAATACAAGGGAAAGAGTCGTCTGGCTTCACACTTGTAACAGAACTTAAGTGAAAGATCTCTGGAACAGCTGTTGCAATAGTTCAGCTACTGGACAGCTTCTTTCCATCAGCATTTGCCTGCCACTCTGGCTTTGAGCTTTTTTCTACAGCAATCACTAGCGCTAGTATCTCACTTTGTGAAGCAGAGAGTAGTTGTTTCATTCTTCTCCATTTCCAGTGATTATTTTGCTAATAGTATTCAGCTATCTGCAAAGCTGTGTGAACCACTTAAATCAAAAGGACAGTGCTATATTTCCACCCATTGGCATAGTGATACTGAGGCTATGTCTACACTACCATGGTAAGTCAACCTAAGTTATGCAACTCCAGCTACGTGAATAACGTTATTCACGTAGCTGGAGTTGACGTAGCTTAGGTCAATTTATTGCGGTGTCTACACCGCGCTGGGTAAATGGGAGATGCTCTCCCGTAGATTTACCTTACTCTTCTCATTCGGGGTGGAGTACCGGGGTCGACTGGAGAGCGATCTGCGGTTGATTTGGCAGTGTGACGTTCCCCTGGTGTTATCTGGACTGGTGATCTGCTAGGTCACTCCAATCCTTAACTCTGGGAGCAAGCTTTACCCTGTTCTGCTGTGAGAACCCCCACTCCTGGGCTGTTCATGCACAGCCTCTAGCATATAAGCTGCTCCTTGGATTGTGCAACCGAATGACACTAGCCAATATCTCCAGCCCCAGCCACAACCCCTTGAGCCTCCATCTTGCAGTGTCCAGTTATGCCTATTGGATGCTGCAAGCTTATATGAGTTCATCAATTTAACAAAGAAATTGATATGTACCAGGCTTGTTTTCCCAAGGGGAATCTCTGACACGCTTCAAACCAAACGCACCTCTTCAGGTAGAATAAACAAACGCATGTATTAACTACAAAGATAGACTTAAGTGATTATAAGTCAAAGCACAAGAAGTCAGATATGGTCAAATTAAATAAAAGCAAAACGCATTCTAAGCTGATCTTAACACTTTCAGTGCCCTTACACACTTAGATGCTTCTCACCACAGGATGGCTGGTTGCCCTTCAGCCAGGATCTCCCCTTTGATCAGCGCTTCAGTCGCTTGGTGGTAATGTCTGTAGATGGAGGTGGAAGAGAGAGAGAGAGAGAGAGAGAGAATATGGCAAATGTCTCTCCCTTTAATCATGTGCTTTCTTCCCTCTTGGCTTTGTCCCCCCCCCCTTCAGAGTCATGTGAGCATTACCTCATCGTAGTCCCAAACTGACCAAAGGAAGGGGGGTGACTCACTTGGGAGTCCAACAGATCCTTTGTTGCTGCCTAGGCCAGTGTCCTTTGTTCCTGTGAGGCTGGGCTGGGTTTGTCCCATACGTGCCCTTATGAGGTGTGAACTGCCCCTCTGCTCTTGGAGAGTTTTTGCCTAGGCTTGTTTTAAGCCACGAGGACACATTTTCAGCCTATATACATGAAATTACAACCTATAACATGACTATAACAACAATTACTATAATATTACTATCACAACAATGCTCAGTGCATCATGAGCCTTCCGAAGACACCTGACATGACAAACTTTGCATTGGATACCACACAATCATTTTATAAGGATGAACATGAGGGTGTAGGGTGTTCCCCCGAGGTACAGAGTATCACAGGCAGGTCTTCACTAGCCCCGCTAAATCGACTCCCGGTGCGTTGATCCGGCAGTAGTGTAAACATAGCCTGAGGAACAGTAACAGGAAAAGCCCAGTAGCCCCTTTTTCTAAAGGAGTTAACTAAGGATGCTCAACCCCTATTACTAGAGAAAAGCATTTTGTATCTTGCTGACAGAATCTTTTCTTTTACTGTGGCCGCTCAAGGTTAATGTGATTTATTGATGTTTAGGATTCCTTTGCTTTCTGTGTTGGAAACACACACCTGTGGGCAGGAGCTGTTATAATGCAAGTTTCATCCACTCTTCCACATAGAGAGGTACCAGTTCTGTCCCACTCTGATGCATAACCCCAGTGATACATCCCATTAATCAAAATAAGCTGAATGCTCCAGCTCAATATTGCAAAATAACTTTATCTTCCTTTTATTTTCAATGTCCCAAGGTTCTGCTGCTCAAAACTACATCTGTTCTCTCCCACTGACAAAGGTATTGATCCCTTAGTGGAGAGCGATGGTTCTGATCGCCTGACTACTTGAACTAGCTGTGGTGGAAATCAAAGAACCTGTCATGTGCAATGGGTCTAGCAACGGAAGTACTGATACTTATCTATTATTATTTGAGCACTGATCGATTGCAACTATTATTAACTGAGCACTGATTTGTGCGTTTGCTATGCGAACAAGGAAGTAAAGGCCCGACTGAGGGATTCCTCTAAAAGACTCCTTGTGGTCATGTTAATGCAATAGGGGAACCTATCTGTTTATAGACACTTGTATTAATTTTGTTTCTAAATAAATTAAAATATCCAGTAGCTATGTAAATACATGATTATTTCTGTACCCAATTAATCCTATACTACCACCTAAACATGCAATAAGTGTCATCTTGCAAAGTACTATAAATTCTTAAGACATTATTGTATAGTGCTAGAAGCAGAACAACTAATGTTACTGACCAGACAGAAACCTACACAGGACACAGCAGATATGAGGGGAAAATGTAGTGTAAAGGGACAACAAAATCAGCAACAGAGGATTAGATCTCCAGCAGGCTCCATTAGGCAGGGGATTTGACTATTCAAGGAGAGAGCAGCTAACCAGCATTGGGGAAGATGATTACTTGTTACTGAGACTGGAAAAGGAGAAGGGAAACTGGGACTGAGAGAGGTTAGGGAACATGGGTGGGGGGAGGCATGACTGGAGGCCAGGAGGGGGGAAAGAGACAGATCAGATGACAATCCAGGAGGGGCAGGAACTGGACTAGCTGGTCAAGAAGAACCAGGGTAGGGGGTTGAAACTGGAAGTGGTTGAGCAATGAGACTGGGAGCTGGAAGGGGTGTGTGGGACTGGAAGTAGGAGGGACCTGGGGCAGTGACTCTTGAAGAGTCAGACTAAAACGTGCTGAGCAACGTGGGATTCCGATGAGAAGCCGGTGGAGTGGAGGCTGGGACTGGCTAGATGACCAGAATGGGACTGTGTTGAGGAACCAGAGACAGGTTGAAGGGATGGAGAAAATGGGTCAAGCATAGGGACAAATACAGAGGGTTGCCTACTACATAACACTCCACTCCAGAGCTTGGAATGGAACCCAAGATCCTTGAGTCTGATCATTCCTCTGCTGTCAGCAAATATCTGTGGAACCCACGGTCTCCTATCCCTCCTCTAGTGCTAGTACACAGAGAGGATGACAATCTATCAGTTACTCCTTTAGACCTCTGACAATTGAGCTGTGCAGTGCATCTAAACATTGTAGCCTTGCTTATGACCAGTATTGGTTTCAATGTGATACCACGTGTTGGATTTTTTTTTCAGGTTGCTTTTTCAAAAACCTGAGAAATTACACACAAAAATGTTCTTTTAATGCATTTTTGTGCATAATATGGACTTGGAGGAAAATAGTATGGATCTAGGGATAGAGAGTTCTTTTAGAACATCTGACAGGCTTTATCTGGAAATGTGCCAGGCATGCTAGAAAATGTAAAAAAACATAAAGTAATATAAAATGTATGAAATACAAGTGATGATAGAACTATTTGTTTCCTAGCAATAGATAGCTTGTATGCTCCCAGGACCACTATTACATTGATTAAACAAACATTTACTGTAGGCACATTTTATAATACAAAGCATGTATGGACTTGAGTACAAGTATTCTGTGGGCATAAGAAAAGGACTCTTTAGTTCCACCCTCTTTAGTTCTACCACAGTGGTTTTCAAACTGTGGGTTGCAACCCAGTATTGGGTCGTGGAATGTAAGGCACAGGGTCGCAGTGGCTCTGGTCAGCACCGCCGACTGGGCCATTAAAGTCCCGTCAGCGGTGCTACCCAGCTAAGGCAGGCTAGTTCCCTACCTGTTCTGACACCGTGTTGCACCCCGGAAGTGGCGAGCAGCAGGTCTGGCTCCTAGGCAGGAGGGCCACAGGGCTCAGCGCACTGCCCCCACCCCGAGCACCGGCTCCACACTCCCATTGGCCAGTTCCCGGCCAATGGGAGCTGGCGGGGCGGTGCCTGCAGGCGAGAGCCGCACTGAGCCGCTTGCACGCCTCCGCCTAAGAGCCGGACAGGCAGAAAGCCTGCCTTAGGACCTCCGCTGCGCCACTGACCGGGAGCTGCCCAAGGTAAGCGCACACCCCAACCCTGTGCCCCAATCCCCTGCCCCAGCCCTGAGCCCCCCCAAACCCGGAGCTCCTTCCTGAACCCCAAACCCCTCATCCCTGACCCCACCCCAGAGCCTGCACCCCCATCCCAGAGTCCTGCCCCCCTCCCACACCCCTGCCCCAGCCCAGAGCCCCCTTCCAAACCCAAGCTCCTTATCCCCAGCTCCGTTGGGTTGCGGGCATCAACAATTTTCTTCAACTGGGTTGCCAGAAAAAAAGTTTGAAAACCACTGATCTAGATTCCCTAGGCAACACGGGGGAGGGGGAGGGAAGGCATGTGGAGTCACGTGCCCCCCCAGATTTGCTGCTTGGCTTGGACTGAGCATGCTCAGTAACACTGCTGAAACCGGCTGCCCTCACTCTGCTTCCCCACTATCAGCAGGCATGGGTCGTCTCTGCCACATTACTTCAATATTAAGCTATACTCTGTACAGTGCCTAATTATTGCAATACAAATAGTAACAATTCATTGAACATGACACATACTTGGGTTTCCATCACAACTTAAATGCTTGCTTTCTCTCTCTGTTGGGATAAGGTTGTCCCACCACTCAGCTATACATAAGAGAAAGAAAATGCAAACAAACCTAATCTGGGACAAGAAAGAAACAGGTGCTGCTCTCCTTTGATAGCTACATAACAAGGGTACATACTGCAGTGCTTCGATGAACTAGAAAGAAGGAAAGCAAAAACATTTCAATCACAGAATAAATTGTCCTATCCCTGATCTGACACTGTTCTAGAAACCAGTGCTACTGCTAGCTTCCTGGCCCGTAGAAATGTCATGGAATCATCTGGATTGTGGAACGTGTACAACTGTCATCCGTCAGAGACACACTTCCCACAGCTCCCATTGACTGGGAATGGCGAACTGCGACGTCTGGGAGCTGCGGGCGGCTGTGAAAATGTAAACAAACAGTCTGGTGGCCTGCCAGCAGATTACCCTGATGGGCCGTGTGCAGCCTGCGGGCCACAGGTTTCCCAACACTGAACCAAATGCAGCTTGGAGTAAGCAGGATCAACTCTCATTGAGATCTATGCCTCCATGGGCAGCACATAATGGAAGCTGGGGTGGGGGCAGTGGCGGATTACCACACAGGCCCCTGGGGCCCATGTCCAGGGATCCCAGCCAATTTAGGGGCCCTGGAAAAATCTCCCCCCACCATGGCTCTGGGGCTGGGGCCCAAAGCTTTTCCAGTCTCAGGGCTGCAGTGTGGGGGGGGGGGCAGAAAGGAGTGGGGGCAGAATGGGGCAGAGCCACAGGCAGAAGGGGTGGAACAGGGGAGGGGCTCTGGGCTCAGCTCCAGCCAAGGCTGAGAGCTCTCAGCACCCTCCTCACCCCACAACTTAGCTCTCAGTGCCCCCCTCCCCTTCCCTGGCTGGGGCAATGGGGTGGGGGGCTGAGAGCAGTGAGCGAGGGCGGGGCCTTGGCCAGAAGAAGCTTCACCTGCTGCTCATTTGTGTAATTCACCAAAGATGCAAAAGAGCAGAAAAAGTTGCATATCAGGTGACAGTGACAAAACTCACACCAATCTGACAATTCCATGGGTGTGCAAAATGAGCGTGATTCGCTTGATGGGGATTGCATTTGGGAGTGCAGCAAGCAAAGCAGCAAGACGATGTAAGACAATGCAGCGCGTGCTACTGTCATTAGCATTGCTGGGGTCAAATCTGACACACACAGCACAACTCTTATTGATATACTTAATCCAGGGCTGGATTCTGCCCACACAATACCACACAGGTATAAATTCACTTGTTTTACAAACCTACTGAGCACCAGATAAATACAATTTCTGTTGCTTTGTCAGTTACAATCTTTCAGATACCACTGAATTTAGCCCTAAATCTGCATACATCTCTGGTTGTGTGAAAAGAATTTATCTAGTGGAAGTTATGAGCTATAAGGTTCCCTCTGCTTCTCTGCACCGGAAGCTCCTGACTTCATACAAGACGGGTATGTATGTGCAGCTCTGAGGGGAAAGATGGCTTCACAACATACTAACTCCCCCAGTGCTGCTTCCTTCCCCTCTGTGACTGCTGTGGTGGAACTTAGCAGTTTTTGATTCTTTGGCCACACTCCTGCCCCAGCCTTGGTGGCCACATAGCAGCATGCCCATGAACACAGCACCAAGTTCCCTTGTACTCCCTGACCTGCTCATCACAATGTACCTTGCGCTTATAAGTTCAGTCCTCTGTACAAGTGCCAGTGCAAAAAAGGGGTGAAAACCCCAAATATCAAAATGAAGAAACTAAAATGAAAATTGGGTGCCAAGGCACCCTGCTAAACTTGTAATTCAGTCACCCATCACCTGGCCTGAAACTGACCACATCAGTTGACCTTCAGGCTCAGCTGTTTTTCAGATATTTGGAAGCACAAAAGAATATGTGATATGAAGGGAAATGGGTTTCCTATTTCAAGCTTGATTTTGTTGGGGGAGTGAGACTGACTAGGGTTTGTGTAATTTGTGCTTTTCAGTAACAGCAGGATACTCAGAGCATTTAGATGGTGCCTTTTTGTTATTTTACAAATCTAAATAAATAAATGCTCCCCACCCATATTTGTATGCTTATGTGTTTAGCATAGTAATGACCAGACATTTACATACTGAACTACACTGTGCTCTTGCATCGAGTTCACTGTTTCTGCACATTAGGCTAATGAAGAATGAGAACTAGCATAGTCTGACACTCACCGAATACTATAGACGCTGCTTTGTTTGGTTTTAATTGCTGCTCTGCTGGAAGAGAATGGCTCACTCAGGTACACAACTAGCTTCCCAGAAAATATAGGTTCAAATCTTGAGTGTGTCAACTCCATCTTTCAGCCTTCCAAGATGGATGTTCAATACCATACAATTTACTTTAAGGGTGTTTTTTGGAGGCTATTCCAAAAATGAAGCCAATTTCCTATGGAGCCCACAGCAAGTTACCTAAGAGAAGGATTTTGCCATAGTGTGCTTGGGCAAAATTTCTTTTTCCTACTGTTGTGTGGTGTGCCAGTTGGCTGATGTGGTCCACTCCAGCAGTGATTCCCTTTCACTTGTGTCCTACAAAACATATTATTTACACAAAGTGCTTTCTGATCCTTTAGGCTGCATGATGCTACATAAATAAAAGTTATTCTCTCACAATTTCGCAGACAGTGCTGTGAAAACAAAGCCACTTTCTTATTGAAAGACAAAATGGTTTTCAAGGTGTGTTATTGGGAATTTCCTCTATAAGAGCAATTATTTAAGATACAAACAGTGTATGAGACTGGATTAACAGCTATCTACAGGCACAATACACTTGTGACTCCCATTAGTGCAGGGTTACAAACCATGATTGTGGCCAGGTTTTGATTGATAGATAGATACAAAGATCTTGGCAACTCTGATGTCAGTGAATCCGTCAGACTCTACTCCCTGCTTGGTTGTTTTGACTTCTTAAAAACATCTGTAACATCCAAGCACATTGATCAGTAAGAACGGAATTCCAGGGTTATTGAAAAGAGCAAGCAATGGGAGAAGGGCATAAATCCTGGATGAATACAAGGAACTCTGCCCGTATCAGTCCAACAGTCTGGCCAGTCCTGCCAGCTGTAGCTCCTTATTCCTGGATTAAGGTGCCCCTGTTTCTCTGGGCTGTGGCAGATTCTTGTGTGTGGTGCAAGCTCGCATGCCCAGGCTGCTGGTCCCTGGGCCTGCCTCCCAGCCCTGAGCTCAGACTCAAAGCTTGCGGTGTCCTTACAGCCTGCATGGCAATCCCTCCTGGAATGGCAATCCCATCCTCCAGTCAGAGGAACTCTGGCAGCAGAATGTAGGGGTGGCATTTCCTGCCAGATCTCTCTAGTCAATTGGGACTGAAGAGGCATGGGGTGGAGCAACCAACTTCTTTAGTCTGCCTCTCCCCGGTCCCTTACGGCTCCAGAGGCAGGGCCAGACCTCCCAGTACTGCCTCTTGTAAAGTACCTGCTTAACAGACACCTTACCTTGCTGGCAAGGAGGGAACAAGCATTACCATTTCATAGGTCTGGCTTATAATTTTTTATACAGATATCACTGAAGCTGGGTGTTTAAAACCAAACACACTGCAGTGGAGAATCAATAAAACTCAATATGACCACACAGCAAGTGTAGGTGTGATAGTAGGGTGGGTAGGCATACTTGTGCTAGCTTTAATCTAGTAGTGAAGATGTGGCAGTACATTCAGCCTGGGCTAATGACCCAAATAAGTACCCGGAGTCCCTGACAGGCTTGTACTAGGGCAGCTAGACCATGCTGAAGCCCCTGCTGCCATGTCTCCAGTCCTAATTAGATTAAAGCTAGGGCAAGTATGCCTACCTGCAAGGCAATGTCACCTTCCTGTGCTGCATGGACATACCCTCAGTGACCCAAGCAAGTGGTCCTCTTAGGTGGAGGAGGAACAAGAATTACTGCAACGATGCTCATAGGACATCAACTTCATGCATCTCCCAGTTCTGCAGCCACGGCAGCCTTTCTGCACCCCTCCCCCAACATGTAGCAAAACACAAGAGTAATTTATGAAGCTTCATAATTCTCAGTGGACTTTAACGTATGATTTACAGTAGCTGTTCTCCTGGCTTATCCCCCTTTTCCCATCCCTGAACCAATACTCCATAGCTCCTCATTAGCATCTTGATGACCACACTTACTTACACCAATGCGTCCTAGGAACTCCACGTGCACCCCAAGCCTTTTTACCTTGCACTTGAGTCTAAAAGCTGACACACGAGGGGCTGTTCACTGCCATTTAATGTAGAGGGCTCAACCTAGGGCCTGATTCTTCACTACCTGAGCCTTGTGTGGTGACACTTCAAGAAACACTTTCAGACCCTACCATATGAACACCTACTTTGCACTAATGTAAATGACAACACATGGTGCAAGCCAGTGGATAATCCATCTCCTTTGTGTCTCCCCTGACACTTACATTGAAATGCAATCATCTTTTGCTGAATGCAGCCAAACACACACAATCTTGCACGAGTGAAGCCTACAAGCTAAGATAATTGTGGTTTCCTGTATTACTTTGAGAATCCCAGCAAACAAATTCCCATACCCATACAACTAAAGCTGTACCTGAACTCCAAAGGTCAGTCTGTATGTACTTGCTCAAAGTTCAGAATATGGGAGCGTGGTTTGGACCAATCTCTATAGTAGATTACATAGATCTCTATCTAGGTGTTTGTAATGCACTCAGCCCGATAGCATCAAGGCGCCCAGACACTTTAGACTACTATTTGATGTGTATGTAGAACAATACACCTGACTAAAATCTTCAGCAGGTAGATGTAAAAGTGCCAGTAGCTTGGTGCTGAAGGGATAAAGTTAAATGAATGGTTAATAAGCCTGTTCACAAGTGATAATATGTGGGGAAAACACTGATTCTATAGTCAGGTGAAAGAACAAGCAACACTTTGTTAATTATTTGCACTACCGTAGTGCCTAGGAGCCTCAGGCATAGACCAAGAGCCCATGGTGCGAAGCGCTGAACAAGCCCAGAACAAGATTGCAAGCACCATCTACTACACATTTGAACACCACATCATCATTATTCACTTGCACTACGTGTTTTTGCTTTCAAAGAAGTTATTGATCCCAGATTTCCCATGTGAAAAGACTAGATCAAAATTTTCTCGTAGTTGCCAGATGCTTTTTCCACTCAGAATTGTGGTGGTTTCTTGTAATATTTGTGAAGATAGATAAATAAGATCAGTCTGTGTTTTGCTTCGGGGGGCACGGAGGGGCATAATAGAACTCTGGAAGTATAATATTTTTTTCTCTAACAAACACTTTTTTCCTTCAAAACACCATATATGAGAGTTGAATAAATCCTTTACAACTTTGCCCAGTTTTGTTTTCCAACCATCTTAGGGCAGTAGAGAAAATATTTTTAAGATTGTGATTGCAAACAGTTTTGTATTGGTGAGCTAGCTAATCCAAGTCAATTGTTCTCTGCCCTTGAGAAAGACCTACCTCTGTAGGATGTGCTAATTGTATCGTAAAATTAATGCCTCCTGTTTGAATATTTAGACCAAGGAGTGAATGAGAAATGGATTCCAAGGGGGAAAATACCCAGCAAGTTCAAAGAGAGTTTTACACAAACAGCTTAGGAACAGCTCTTTAAGTTCAAATATTTCCCAAGTCAATCCAGTATTGCTCATTGATCCCACCATCACATAGCCAACTACAATGTGGGTCACCTGGCCATACCTGAGTCCTTACAAAGTTATGTTCCTGCATTATTCCTTTCCTATTGCTCTGATTTTCTTTTCTGTCTTTTCAATTTGCTTCATATTTTTGACTTCTTCTTTGATCTTTTTTTCTGGATTTATCTTTCATAGAGGTATTTCCATATTTGTACAACATGGTGCCATAATGTAGGACCAAATTCCTGCTGGAGCTCACCATATAGGTCAGAAAACCCTTTGTCAGCCGCAGAAAAAGAGCATTAGGAACTAGGACGAAGGTGGTCATGCCTAGCTGTTGGAGCAGGAGTCAGAAAATGGAACAGAGGATCAGAACCAGAGCCAGAAGCCAGAGCCAAGGGTCAAACCAGAATCAGTAGCCCACGAGCCAGGGGGTCAGAGTCAGATTTGGTACCAGTCGCCAAGAGTGAGGTGTAGGGGCAGGAACCAGAGACTAGGTGAGGATCAGGCACGGAACAGAAGCAAGGCAGGAAGTGGGAGTAAAGGGTAGGAGCAAGGCTGGAACCAGAAACAGGATTGGATGCAGATCACACAAGACAGGCAAAGAGCAGGGTCAGATGCATCAGTAACAGGGCATCTGTGCAGTTGCTTAGACAGCCCACCTGGGTCACTCCCTGACTTAAGTACTAGGTGCGAGCCAACCAAGTGCCCAAAGGCTTTGGATGTCTAGATAGGACTTCCTGTGAAGCCTGACCTTCTAAGATTAGTGAGGTGTTGCTTTGTCTGTTCACTTTGTGGTGACTAGGAAGTGTTGGAAACCCAGGGCCCATAGTGCTCTGGGTTCAAGACCCTTTGAAACCCTCCGTAACCTCTAATCCCTACATAGTTAGCTTCTCCTATTTCGTCATCTCTGGAACATTACAAAGGGGCTGTTCTGCAAGCCCACAATTACAGGAACCTTGGAAGAGTCTAATGGGGCAAGTCCTACCTGTTTATTTGCCTACTGTTCCTGGACTACCTAAGGGCTCTGTGCACAGCTCTCCATGCAGATGATTTGGTTTCTGTGCATTAATTAATGGGTGTTTGATTGGAGGGTCCAATTATTCTAGGTACCAGTCCTTATGTGGCTCATAATACTTGTGTTTCATCATCCTGTTCTGATGCTTTTGAATACTTTGGAAGGTCTTGGTCCTGCAAGTGCTTGGACTGTGCACAGCTGGGAACACAGTGTTGCTCTCCAGCATAAGGCAATTACAGGTGTGGTATCCTTGCATATCTGCTCTTACTTTCAAAGGAACACCAGACAGGAGGGCGAGGTCTGAGTACAGAATGGGAGCTAGTTAGTGACAGACTGTACAGGACGAATGCTTAGTCTGGGGTTTCAAAGATGCCTAATGGACACCCAGTTCCCTTTGAAATGCCTCAACTAATACAGCAGCTGACTTTCTGTGGGAGTTGGGTGTTTGATTTCTTAGCACTCTTTTGAAAATCCCAGCCTTGGTACCAAAGAAATGGCTTCAGACCACCACCTCATCTCCTCTATTCCTTTCTACTTATGGTAACGAGTCAAATAATTACTTTTGGCCACAATAGAACAGCACAAACGTTGTATCTAAAGGTAAAGAGTTCTGTGTATTATTATCTGAGCCATTCGGTTTGTTTTAAAACATCCTTTAAAATGAAGGTGAGAATGCTTTATCCACAACAAAATAAAAACATCTTTTTTGTTGCAGAACACTTGCTGTATCAGCCATGATCATATGGCTATTATAGTAGACATCAAGTGCAATTGAATGCTTAAAAGGTTCTGACTGTGTTGCATGAATATTGAACAAAGGCTTTTTGTGCCTTTCTTTCTATTCTTCAGTGAATGCACCATTAAACAAAAGTGTGTTTTGGAAAGAAAACAGTTCTCTAAGCACCATTGTGATGATTCAGGAATCTATCTGTAATTCTGTGGGAGTGTATGAATTCTCTGTATGTATCTTTACCAAACCCCAAACTCGATTTTGAATTTGAGGTTTAGTTGCTTTCTCTGTGGTCTCTTTACCTCCATATTGGATTGACATTCCAAGGGGGAATGATGCAGGGCTGATAATAGACTATCGTTAAATTGGTATGGTCTTCTATTCAAATCCATATATTCTAGACCAGAGGTTCCTAAAGTGGGCGATACCGCCCCTGGGGGGCGCTGGAATGATCCAGGGGGGCAGTAGTAGCCTCGGGTGCAATTGGGGGGCGTTGAATAAAAATAAGGGGGCGGTGGAAGCATAAAGAAAGAAGAGAATATAAGAAAATTTTGAAAAACCGTTCGTACATGTTTCATCTGTTGTGTAACATAGAGTTAAAGTTGTAGTGATTACTTTATTTTCCAAGTAAATTCACAAATTATAACCGATCAGGTGTCAAGTCCGCCAACAGCTCTTAACAAGCAAGTGTTGGCAGGCGAGCATGTCGCGCATTGTCGGGAAGTCCAGCATGCATCAGCAGGAATATGTGCGTGTAATGACTTGTTTACAATACGATACTATAAATAGGCGACATGTATGAAATCTAATTTAGATTGTTTCTGAATTGTGTAAAAAGCAGTTAACAATAGCGCAATAAGTATTTAAAAATTTGTATTCATATTCGACACCTTCGATCTTTACAGATTACGGATCACATACAAAGCAAATTGTATTATTGTTGTTTCAATAAAACAGCAATTTACACGTGAGTATTTTTATACATTTTCTTACATATCTACCGTACGTTTCTGTGTCTCTAGTGCTTACTACTAATAAAATCGTAGCAGGCTTGTGTCGGTACAGTACTATTTGAAGTGTACAGTCAATATATTTGTCATATTTTTTATTACAATATTAACGAAAACGGGAATGAAATCGTAAAAAAACTGTTAACCATTAACATTTATTTATATCTATCGAATCATCTGTGTTAATTGGTAAATAAGGCGTGTGTTAATAAGGAACAATTATTTAAATAAGGGCAAACTAAATTAAAACTATTAACTGATTTTTAATTGCATATTGATTATTTTTTAAATTAATTATTTCTTGATAAATTTAGTTTGATATTTGACAATTTAATATCAAATACATATATCTAATGCTGAGCAAAGAACAAAACCCAGTTTATTAGTTTCATTAGTATTTTAGTTTGGTTATCTTTTGCCATCTTACGGAAAAACCACTGTATACCTGATGTCATGGGCGATATTCTAATAACACATCTTTCTTTACTATATTGTAGGATGTAGGTAGAAATATAGATACATAAAAGAACGCAAATTTGTCACTGCATCTTTCTGTTTGTTCGCTTAAAGAAGGTAGATTTCCAGGGGGGCGCTGAGTAATTTTTTTTCTGAAAAGGGGGCGGTAGGCCAAATAAGTTTGGGAACCTCTGTTCTAGACAACAAGATAGCTCCTACCCAGGAGAACTGGCTAGTCAGGGGAGAGGCCACCTGGCAACAAAGTCATATGGTAGAGGTCTCTGGTCATCTGAGGAGTAGATCCAGGAGTTACCTGTCAAAGGGACTGAACAGTTATAAAGGTCAAGCGCTGGCCTGTTTGGGGCTCCTCAACCACTTTCGCCAGTGCAAGTTGAGAGGAGTTGGTTGACACAGTCATGCAGATCTTCTCTATATTTATCCTGGACTTTCTCCTTGGAGCATATATTCTGCAGTATCTGAATGCCTCGTTGTAGATAGGGTGACCAGATAGCAAGTGTAAAGAGTCAGGACACTTTTTTTGGCGGGCGGAGGAATAGCTGCAAATTCCCCAATATTGGGACGGTCCCAATAATACCAGGATGTCTAGCCACCTTAGCTGTAGATAACAGATTTCGTGGTGTGTTTGGGGTGGTTTCTGGGTCTATGAAGGTAGGTGTGATGATTGGTGGGTTTCTTGCATATGGTTGTCTGTAAGGTTCTATTGTTGAAGCTGATTGTGTTGTCCATGAAGTTTGATGCTAGTGTGGGAGTGTTCCAGATTTAGGGTTTATTGCAACAATCTGTAACCCACTAACCCCCCTTCTTGTCCCATGACTACAGGAGAGTTAATGGGCCACTTCACCCAGGGGTGAAAGTGAGCCGGTATGGGCCGGTACAGTGTACCGGTAAGAACCCGGTACCGGCCCGTACGCAGCCCACATTAAAGCGCTTTAACGTTCCTGCCCCTTTTGCCTCCCCTGCCAGCGGCCCTGCCGCTAGGGTCCATACCGGCAGGGCCGCCGACGGGGAAGGGGCAACGACGTTAAAGCGCTGCCATGGCAACGCTTTGAGGGTCCTTAAAGTGCTGCCACGGCAAAGGACCATCCTTAAAGCGTTGCTGCGGCAGTGCTTTAACGTCGCTGCCCCTTCCCTTTCGGCGGCCCTGCCAGAACGGACCCTATCAGCAGGGTTCCCGACAAGGGAAGGCAAATGAGTCAGCGTTTTATGCAGGGTCCTTTGCCATAGCAATGCTTTAACATTGCTGCCCCCTCTGTCGGCGGTGGCCCTGCTGGTATGGTCTCTACCACCAGGACTGCCGACCAGGGCGGGCAAAGGGAGCAGCTGCCCCTGGACCAGTGATTTAAAAGGGCCTGGGGCTCCGGCCACTGCTGCTGGTACTGTGGCAGCGGCGGCTGGATCCCTGAGCCCTTTAAACCGCCGCTGGAGCCCCGGGCAGCGTGGGCCAGGGAGTGTGGATGGGCTGCCTGGGGTATGCTGACCCCGAGCCCCGCCCCTTTTGCCCAAGGCCCCACCCCTTCTGGGGGGGGGGAGCCGACCCCCATACCGATAAGTCTAAAGAGTTACTTTCACCCTGGCTTCACTTTGAATGGACCCCTAAAATATGTGCTAACTACTTATGCTAAACTATTTATTTGACCTTGTATTTAGCTGTGACACTTGGAATGCCTTTCCCAGACCTGTGGAGGAGCTCTGTGTAGCTCGAAAGCACGTCTCTCTCACCAACACAAGTTGGTCCAATAAAAGATATTACCTCACCCATCTTGTCTCCAGAAAAATGTTAAATGTTATCTGTAATATGTTGGGCCCCAGTCCTGCAAAGACTTAGGGCACGGCTACACTAGAGAGTTTACAGTGGCACAGCTGTGCCAATGCAGCCTATTCCAGCCCCGGTGAGCGGCAGAACCTATGTCGGCGGGAGAAGCTTCCACACCGTTGCTTATGTCGGTGTAACTTATGTCACTCAGGCGGGTGATTTTATTCACCATCCTGAGTGATATATGTTATGCTGACATAAACTGTAGTGTAGGCATAGCCTTACACATGCTCAATTTTATGCAGGGGACTGGACTAGATAACCTCTCAAGGTCCCTTCCAGTCCTATGATTCTATGCATGAATAGACGCAGTGAGGCCAAATGCAAGTCAATCGGATTAAACTACATCTTTGCAGGATGGAGCCTTTGAGTAGTGCATAGTGATTTACTGATGGGTTTTGCATTGATTAACAGCATGGGGAGTTGCATGTTTGAGTTCACAGGCGAGGGTCCAAATTCTGCTGTTACACTGCTGTAAAACTTATTGAATCCAGATCTTCAGTATCCTAGTTCAGTGGCTTCACCTGGAAATCATCCACCCTCTTTAATTAATGTGTACAAGAATGGGGTAGTCATTAAATCTGGATCTAGAGGGGGAGTCAGGAAGTAGCCCGGGGCCAGCCAACCCTAGTCTGGCTGCAGCACTGCCAGAGCCTATGTCAGTGTGTTGCGGCCAGGATCTCCACTGAGGCAGCAGCAGGGCCTCTGCTGCTGCTAGGGTCCCGGGCTGGGACGCAGTGGAGTGGGTGGGCCTGCCTCCCCCCTGCCAACCAACATGTGGGTGGCAGTCTCCTCCTCTCCCAGGCCCTTCGGAACCAGGGTGTGGGCCTATTGCTTAACTGTTTGCTCAGACCTGCCTGAGGGCCTAAGCCACTGACTCTTTGCTGCCCCGCCCTGACCCCGGGCCTGGGCCTGCTCGGTAAATAGCAGCTGCTCAGCTCCTGTCTGAGGACTGGAGCGCGGGACTCACTACTGCCCGCCAACCAGGCATGAATAACAGTTTGTTGTGCCTCTATCGCTGCCGTAGCGTGAGACCCCATGGCCAGACTAGTTCCCCGACCCAACTGAATGGACGTAGTGAGGCGGTGTGGTTCCCCGCCACCCCGGGGAGGGACGAGCCCTGGCCGAACCCTTCTACAGATGTGTAAGCACCTAGAGCATAATAAAGTTACAAATAATACCCAACATGGATTTGTCAAGAACAAGTCATGCCAAACCAACCTAATTTCCTTCTTTGACAGGTTTACTGACCTAGTGCATAGGGGAAAGCAGTGGGCATGATGTATCTGGACTTTAGTAAGGCTTTTTACACAGTCCCATATGATAGCCTCATAAGGAAACTAGGGAAGTATGGTCTAGATGAAATTACTCTAATGGTGCATACCTGATTGAAAAAATATACTCAAAGAGTAGTAATCAGTGTTTCACTGTCAAACTGGGAGGCATACCCAGTGGGGTCCAGTAGGGGTCTTTCCTGGGACCAGTACTATTTAATATTTTCATTAATGGTTTATATAATGGAGTGGAGAGTATGCTTCTAAAATTTGCGGATGACATCAAGCAGGGAGTGTTGCAAGCATTTTGGACAGGACTAGAATTCAAAACCACCTTGACCAACTGGAGAATTGGTCTGATGTTAATAAGATGAAATTCAATGAAGACAAGTGCAAAATGCACAAACACAAAATAGGAAATAACTGGCAAGGCAGTAGTACTGCTGAAAAGGAAATGGCGGGTATAGGAGATCACAAATTGAATATGAGCCAACAATGTGGTGCAGCTGAGAAAAAGGTCAATATCATTCTGGGGTGGTTTAACAGGAGTGTCATCTGTAAGGCACAGGAGGTAATTGTCCTGCTCTACTCTGCACTGGCAAGGCCTCTGCTGAAGTATCATGCTCTGTTTTGAGCACCACACTATAAGAAAGGTGTGGACAAATTGGAGAGACTCCAGAGAGGAGCTACAAAAATGATAAAAGGTTTAGAAAACCTGACCTTGAGAAAATGTTAACTGTTCATGTTTAGTCTTGGGAAGAAAGGAAGACTGAAGGGGGACCTGATAACAGTCTTCAAATATTCTAAGAGCGGCTATAAAGAGCATAGTCATCAATTGTTCTCCATATCCGCTGAAGGTGGGACAAGAACTAATGTGCTTAATCTGCAACAAGGGAGATTTGGTTAGATGTTAGGAAAATCTTTCTAACTCTAAGGCTAGTTAAGCTCTGCAATAGGCTTCCAAGGGAGGTTGTGGAATCCTCATCTATTAAATACATGTCAGAGATGGGCTTAGTTTATTTGGTCCTGCCTCAGTGCAGGGGGCTGGACTAGATGACCTCTTCAGGTCCTGTCCAGCCCTGTGTTTCTATGATTTAACAGTTCACTGATACCAGACAAAAGCTTTTATAGCTTCTAGGACAAAGGACACAGTTGAGCTAGAAGAAGACCAATATTAAGCGAGGACAAAAACAGGGAAATCCCTAAATGTGTACACAGGCTACTCCTAGTCCAACTGACATCACTGAATCCCATTATGCTCAGTGGGAGCAGGATCAGTCCATGCATCTAGCTGTATGAGGAGTTTACGGCTGCACTACTGAGCTGATGCAACCAGGAGAAAAGGGACACCAGAAATCCTTGGCTGCTGGAACAACCACTTCCAGCCATTGGCAAGCAGTGCATTTTAGAGTAGATGTCATGCTGCTTTGAGTTGTGCCTGGGGGATATCCCAGGGCACATCTCTCAGGATCGGAGGAATGCTAAGTAGCTTAAGGGCATCTCTTGCATACCACCCTCTTAGCTAATTCCCTTGGTGCCAAGGTTGTTATGTTGTCAAATAAATTGTAATATTTAACCTAATATGCATGAAAATGCATATTCAAATATACTTCAATAGCTTTGCACCACCAAGAACCTGCTAAAGTCCCGCTATGCTCCGCAGCAGCCCTAACAGCTACACACACACATGCTGTTGGCATAATTATCTGAGAGTTTTTCAAAAGTTTCCAGATCTAATGTTTTTCCCTTTTATACAGGCAGCGAGAGCAGTGCAGGGGAAATTAGCATTTTACAGCTAGAGCCAACATTTCTATACATGTCACAAGAATGTCAAACGTGGCATATAAGCATTTTCCCCCAGAAGTACAAAAGGTGTGAGAATAGCAGGGATGCACAGCTCCATTTCTCTTAAGTGGCTTGTTACCCATCACCCTGTAACTTACTGACACTGGGGAAATATTCATTCACTTCACTTGTTTCCTCTGCAAAGTTCTGGGTAAAGTTCCGCAGGAAAGACACTTTGTGATTTGTGACACCCACTCTGTCTGCCTCTTCTTGGCAGCTCAGCTCTCCATGCAGCCCAAAACATTATGAAGCCTCATCAGCTTTCTGTATGTCAGTTTTACAGATGGTGTCAGTATGGAATCTACCCAGACTCTGATGTGTCAAGAGTTGGATAAACAATATATTCATATTTTGGAGCCACACATAAAACCTGATCCTGGGAGGCATGGATGACCAACACTGAGTGAAGTCATCAGCAGGTGCTCTGTACCTGTCTTGCAAGGCAGCATAATTCAGCTCCTTCCTTTTAAGGTCTCTTTCCCACAGTTAAACCAGAATCACTGAATACATTTTTTGCTCTGAAACCATCCTTATAGTCCTACTTTTTCCACTGCAGAAAGCAAATGACTTGTCTAGGATCTCCAAGAAGCTCTGCCCTGGAACTTGTCCTACCATCGGTTCAATGAGATATTTTTCCAGTTGGTACATGCTGCTTTGGACAACATCTGTTCATCCTTCAGTGTAAGCACCTCCCCACCTTTTTATCTCTTGTTCAGGAAGCATGACCAGGCCATGCCACATTAGCTGCTTCAATCTACAGTGTGTTCCTCTTGGTTTGCCCTCTTCTTCATTTAATTTTCTCTGTGTCTCCATGTGATATAAACTATGCTCTGTTCTTGTAACCTTCTCCATCTTCTTACTAAGGGGCCAGATTTCTGCTCTGACTGGGCCTGGCACAATAGTGTCTTCCATAACCGGATGGACAGCTCTCCATACTACCTTTTGAGTCTCTCAAATGTTCCTCATCTAGCCTTGATTTCTCTCTCCACCTGATGTGTGATAGCATGTCAGTCACCAGGCAGACATACCACTCACTGTCTTCTAATTCATCCCTTTTCCCCCTGAGTGCTTCCATCCAAACTGCCTCAAAGATCCAAGTGGCTTGTTTCAAGCTCTTTTCTACTTGTCAATCACATCAAGTCCTCTTAGTTTTCAGCTCGCCAGTCATTATTTCTGAAATTCTCAGGTGCCCAGGTGTTCTGTGCTGTCGTGGGGGTGACCTTTTCCTCCCGAGTAGGTGTATTTGCCTGTAACATCAACCAAATAAATATTTCACCTCCCTAGATAGCTTGCAGAGCACTTGCACAGAAGCAGTTCAACTGCAGTTTTTGATGTAACAGTGACATATGCCCCAGAGCACACTCCTGTCCCTGTATTCCACAGCTACCCTGCCCTGCATGGCTCAGGGGTCCTTTGTTCAGTTCACGATCCCCCCATTGCAAGAGCAATATTTTGACCAATCTGCTTTACCATGGCCTTGATTTAGTCTTTGTATACAATATTAACATGTAAAGAAACCCATAGGCTTGTGAATGAAAAACAGCCAGTATGAAAGTTTTTGGTTGCCATCTAGTGTTCAGACAAGATTTAAACATGCCTCAGCAGAAGCTGTGGAAATATCACGGGACCAAGTCATGCTGATAGCTCAGTGTATGTATCTTTCCTTGCGGAGCGAGGCTCCCCCAGCCTCTCCCAAACACAAGCTTGTGCCTTAACAGCACTGTCTGACATTCAATAATTAGCAGAAAGAAAGAATTTAGAACAGAGGAAAGAATGAAGCAGAGAGACAGGAGATAAGAATTATTTGGGAGATGAGCATAATAGGAGTACCTGCCAGGCTACACTTGCGGGTAGGGGGCATGGAGATAGGGGGAGGATATAGCTGTGATCTGGAGGGATACATAAGGTTATTCAGTAATATCATAGAAGGTTCCATGAAGAACAGAGCTGGTTACTGTTTTGTCCCAGGGCTTTTTCTTGACTTCCTTGATTGGCTGGATGTGAGCCTGATTCTTCACTGCTGTGCCCCTTGTGTTGTCATGGTCGTCTGAGCACGGTGAGAGCAGGACTCTTTAATGAGCCTGAGTAAAGAATTCAGTTGGGTGGTGTTGCATCTAGTTCTCACATGACTGCCCAAGGTTGTGCAGTTCTCGGTCAGGGCCCTGCATCGAGGGGACTCAGCAGAAGCTGTTTCTCTTTGGGAAAGAGGGAGGAGCTATACCCGACTTGGGTGGGTCCTCCATCCAATATGGTTATCAAATGGTGATAGTACATCACTGGCAACTCCCATACCACTCCAAGGAAGAAACATGGACAGAGAATGATAGTGTAGATGGGTGGACCTGCTGAAGGAGAGAGGAGTAGGTGGGGGGGAGGGAAAGAGGTCAAGTGGTTTCTAAGAGTTCCGGTGTATTGGATAAAGCAGCCATTCTTCTTTACTCTCCTCTGAACCTCCCCATCTCTAGTTTTCAAGGTATCTTTAAGGTGACAATATGATTTTTATTCCTAGTATTGGGATAGGGAGGTCTTTTACAGAGTGCTTTTTATATGTGTATGGAGGCTGGCTTAGTAGATACCATTTCTATAGGCAAATTTTCCAATGCTAAAGTTGATATAACATAGCCATTATTCTGCTGGCTTTGTTTATAACCAGGGCAAAAATATCTTAAATGGGCAAAGGGAGTTTTATTGCAATTTGGGAGACAAATTCACAGGAAAACATGGATAGCTGGAATCTCCTCTCCCTTTACTTGTAGCTACTATAGTCGTATACTAACTCATGACAAACCACTAACTAAGCAGCGAATATTGTAGCTCTATACCTGGGGATTTTTTAAAAAACATGCTCCAATCTCTTGCACTTTGAACTTCTTTGTGCTGAAGCGAAGGTTTAATACTTTTTCTCATTTAGATGCTCTTGCTACAGAACAATTTTCACATCCTCTGAGGTGCACAGGAGTGTGAAATGAAGCTGGCCTTTGAGACCACAGAAAACTGGAAGTGTAAATGAATTCACTGAAGATAAGTTAGTTCCACGAGTCACCTCAGAAGATCGTTTCCCTTGGTCTCTTAAGATTATCAGCTGCTATGCCAACTGCCCCTGATAACACAGGAAACTGAAAAACCTTGCTAGGGAACCACTGGCTGTTTGAGCCCTTTGTCAGAAATCAAAGGAGCAATCTGTACTCCCGGTAAGATTGCCTAATCTCTGAGAAGCACAAGCCTCTAGCTCCACTCTGCAGAACGTGTAGCCTTCTGTGTCACTCTGATTACAAGATGCACCTGGCAACTGAGTAATGAAAAATAGTTTTCAGGGTTCCTCTTTAAATAGATTTTTCAGAAGCCATGTGAGGAATGCTGTTTATCATACCCTTCTTCCCTGACTAAAGCAGCTTTGTGCCATCTCATCTGAGCATGGCCAGAGATACTCTCTGAGAACAATTAAATAAAGTTAACTTCTTTGCAAATTAGAAGAAGGGTTAAAAGATACCATGGAGGCAACACTCCTTTCTTCAGTCTCCCAGCAGGGATCCAGTTGTTTGTGTCCCTTGTGGCCATGAATAAATATACAGGCTAATAATGAAAAGAATTAAACCCTGTGCTGGGTTAAAGCATAAAGAAAAACAAATGTTAAGGAGAATTTGTAATGCCATAAAACTGAGGACTGTATGTCTTCATTCAACATGTGCTAACTTATGGGAACAGGTAGACGCTGACGTTTTTCGACCTTACCAGTTGCAGCAGGGTTAGCCGATTCAAGTTAGCAGCAGGCTTTTTAAAAGAATTGTGCTGGTTTTGGTAGAGTGTCCATCACTGTGGTATTTATGATTCCATTTCAATAAAGCACTTAAGCACATGCTTAAGTGACTGTAACATGAAGCACGTGCTTGAACGCTTTGCTGAACAGAGAAGGGATTGCTCACATGCTTAAGTGCTTTCGTGGGTTGGAGCCCTAAGTTCCCATCACCACAGAATCTATGTCCAAAAGAAACTGTGTCTGAGGTGTGATGGACTATACACAATGCTAATAAGAAGTAAATTCTCATAGTACTATCTGCATTATTTAAATCAGACAGTATATGTGCTATAACATTGGGAGAAAAATCTCTTTTTCTCTGCACTGCAGGTGATTACATATTCTGCACTTCTGCTCCACATGGAATGCCCATTATAGTCAGTGAAGTTCTGTGCATGGGATGCAGTAGAAGTCCGCTGTAAAGGACGCATTCTGCCATCAAATTTCCTTGGAGTTCTGTGTTGTTCAGATAGAGATGAAACTTTGGAAGAAGGGGAAAAGGCTTCCTGTGAACAGCTGGGCTAAAGCTAGAAAGAACTGCATTTGGGAACAAATTCCCAAAAATCTCCTCTCTCTGGCTCAAGGTTCCATTTCCAAACTCACACTATCTCTACTGATCCATCCATCCATCCTGGAGGAAGAATATTGCAATGGAGCTTGGCAATGGAAGGGCCTTCCCCAAAAGGGGAAGCAAGGCCCGACACTGCCATGTGTTACCTTCACTGCGGTTGCATGGATGTAACAGAATAGAATAGGTGCTTGGGGCGGCACATTTCTAGGGGCGGCATTCTGGCGCCAGCCATCATAGGTGCCAGCCATCATAGGTGCCAACTCCGGGGCATGGGGAAAAAGTGCCTCTGCCGCCCCAGCTCGCTGCCCCAGCTCGCCTCTGCTCCTCCTCCGCCTGCTCCCCTGAGTGCGCCGCTTCTCCTCAGCTTGCTGCGCGCGAAACAACTGTTTTGCGCAGCAAGTCTGGGAGGGAGGAGAAGCCGAGCGGCGGGACGCTCAGGGGAGGCGGCGGTGGTGGAGCGGAGGTGAGCTGGAGCGGGGAGTGGTTCCTCTACTCCCCGTTACTTCCTACGTCCCCCCAGCTCACCTCTGCTCCGCCTGCTCCCCTGAACGTGCCGCCGCTCCGCTTCTCCCCCCTCCCTCCCAGGCTTGCCGCATGTGAAACAGCTGTTTCGCGCAGCAAGGCTGGGAGGGAGGGAAGGAGGAGAAGCTGAGCGGCGGGCACTTGGGGGAGGCGGCGGTGGTGGAGCAGAGGTGAGCTGGAGTGGGGAGCGGTTCCTTACCCCCCCGTTACTTCCTGCGGCCCCCCCCAGCTCACCTCCGCTCCACTTGCTACCCTGAACGCGCAGCTGCTCTGCTTCTCCGCCCTCCCTCGCCTGAGGGAGGGGGGAGAAGCGTAGCGGCGACGCACCCGGGGGAGCAGGCGGAGCGGAGGTGAGCTAGGGCGGGAGGTCGCGGGGGGCCCCCAGGAAGCAATGGGGGGGGAATGCAGCACGCCCGGGAGAGGAGGCGGGGCTGGGGATTTGAGAAGGGGTTTGGAAGGGGTAGAGTTGCGGCGGGGCTGGGGGATGGGGGGCACGAAAAAAAAGGGGGGTGGCCAACATTTTTTTTGCTTGGGGTGGCAAAAATCCTAGAGCCAGCCCTGACCTCAGGGGTATTATTCAATGAAGAATGGGAGAAGAACTTGAACATGCATTAAGATGTGATCCTCATTATGAAAGCCTGGGAATTCTAAAACTATGTATGGCAAATGCACATCTCGAAATTCCATGTGGAAAGAGGCACTAACAGTCCATATAACCCTTTGTAATAGGGATTTTTTCCTTTTTGTGATTTCATTGTTCAAGTGAACTGAAGACCAGAGTATGTATTCAAGTGCCAAATTGAAAACTTGGTAGTGAGCACTTGTTTGAGTTACTTTTCTGAACATGGATATAAATACAAAGGGGAAAAAAGGCTTCAGCATTAAAGGTGCAATTTTGCAAAATGGTGGCATTAAGCCATGCATAGTCTATAATTTTTGGCAGTGATTAGAGAATGCCTGCTGACTGTAAGTATAGGCTTTGCACTTCCTTAAGAAGCCCAGATTAAGACATCTGCTGTTCTTGCTGATTTTAGCCAGCACACAATACAATACAATACCATCCATTAGCTTCAATTCAGGTTAAATGATCTATACTTTCTCCAGCAATCAATCTGCAGGTAACCGTGGTGGTTAAGGACTTTGTCTCACTCTGACCTCACATTATCTCTATCCCACAAGGAATAATAGTGTCCTGAGCTCTACTTAACACCATTCTTAGGAAGGGACTAATGACTATCCCTAGCTTCAAGTGACAAATCTCAAATATTACAGCAGGCAAACAAGTGTGAGGAATGGAATCTCTGAAACACCTTTGTGATTAAGGACTATGGTGCTACTCTCACGTGGGTCCTCTTACTTAGTGCGTTTTTTTTCCTTTCAGTTTGGTTTTCTTATATTCCGTATAATTAAATATCCCCTTTCTCTGTTAAAGATCTTTCCTGCTTCTCCTCTTCACAGACCTGATCCTGTACTGGTTGATCCATCAATGGGAGAAGGATCAGAACCATAATCTCTTCCTTCAGGACTCCGCATCACACTCTTCCTCCATTACACACCCTTTACCTCTCTCCCTGTAGCTTGTCTTCTTCCATTACCCCTCAACAACACTGCTCTAAAGCCAAAATGCTTCTGAAATAAATGTAGTCAAACTTTACTAATTCTGGGTCACTGAGAACGAAAATGATGCTTAAAATTGTTGATTGGCTCTAGTTTTCAAGATATGCTATTGGGTCAGTATATACGACCCTTGACTTGGGAATGGTGGAGGATAAGTGAGTTATAAAGGGAAGGGATCTCAATTTAAACCAGAAATGACTAAAATACATCTTTGACTGGATCTATGAATAAATCTATGACTGGGTTTGGACAGTACTTGCTTTTTAGGCAAAACAATGAATGATGCAATCTGAAGCTGGTATTGTGTCATACATGATATGAATTGCATCATGTTATTCCTAGAAGTCATGGATGATGCAATCATAACGAAGCTTACATCACTCTGCTGAACAAATTGCCCTATATCAGCTCTAGAAATCATACAGTGTCGTGCTCTCTTATTCGTCAGTGTTTGATTTTGCAAAGGGACACATTTCTGTTTAGCCAAAGTGAGCAGAGATGCCTCGTACTTGTGTGAACAGTGCAGATAACTTCTGCTATGTTTGTGGTGAAGTGACTTTTGCATCACAAAAGCGCAGTATAACCACTATGGTAAGAAAGCCTATCACCTTTATTTTGGCTGCAAAATTGGAGATCAGGACGAGGTGGGCCCCACACATATGCTGCAACACTTGTGCAACAAATCTTCGCCAGTGGTTGAACAGGAAAAGGAAATCTATGCCTTTTGCGGTGCCAATGATTTGGAGAGAGGCAACAGATCATACCAGCAATTGTTACTTCTGCATGGTGCCTCCAGTTGGGAAAGGTGTGTCAAAGAAGAAAAAGTGGACTGTGCATTATCCAAATATTCCATCAGCTATACGCCCAGTACCCCACGGAGAAGGACTGCCGGTTCCTGATGCACCAGAATCATTCTCACTTGAGTCAGACGAGGAAGAGGATGAAACTTCTGGTCCTGAACCATCAATGTCACAGGACCCACATTTTCTCCCATCCTCCTCCTCTGAACCACACCTCATAACACAAGGTGAACTGAATGACCTTGTCAGGGATTTGGAACTACCCAAGAGTAAGGCAGAGCTGTTGGGCTCCAGACTACAGCAGTGGAATCTCCTGGCAGGTGATGTTAGGGTTTCCATGTTCCGTGACCGTCAAAAGGATCTTGTCCCATTCTTCTTCATGGAAGGTGATCTTGTAGCCTGCAACAACATCGATGGTGTGATGGCAGCCCTCAACATCGTTCACGATCCAGATGAGTGGAGACTGTTCATTGATTCATCGAAGACGAGTCTTAAAGCTGTTTTACTGCATAATGGCAATGTTTTGCCATCAATTCCAGTTGGTCATGCAGTCCATATGAAGGAAACCTATGACAACATGAAACAACTTTTGAGGTGCATAAACTATGAGCAACATCAGTGGCAGCTTTGTGGCGATTTAAAGGTTGTTACTCTCTTGCTTGGTCTGCAGACTGGATACACAAAGTACTGCTGTTTTCTCTGCGAATGGGATAGTCGTGCAAGAGATTCCCACTACATCAAGAAAGATTGGCCACTCCGACAGTCATTGGAGCCTGGGAGGAAAAGTGTTCAGCATCCACCACTTGTTGAATTAAGGAAGATTTTGTTACCACCCTTACACATCAAGCTGGGTCTGATGAAGAACTTTGTCAAGGCCATTGACAAAACACAAGCAGCTTTCAAGTACCTCCGTGGAAAATTTCCAAGGTTAAGTGAAGCTAAGATAAAGGAAGTATCAGAGGGGTAGCCATGTTAGTCTGAATCTGTAAAAAGCAACAGAGGGTCCTGTGGCACCTTTAAGACTAACAGAAGTATTGGGAGCATAAGCAAGTCTTGCATCTGAAGAAGTGAGGTTCTTACCCACGAAAGCTTATGCTCCCAATACTTCTGTTAGTCTTAAAGGTGCCACAGGACCCTCTGTTGCTTTTTAAGATAAAGGAAGTTGTCTTTGTTGGTCCTCAGATTCGTGAACTTCTTCGAGATGATGCATTTGACTATGCACTGCGTGGCAAGGAAAAGACGGCATGGAAAGCCTTCCAGTTAGTGGCAATAAATTTTCTCGGAAACAAGAAGGCAGACAACTACAGGTTGTTGGTGGAAAACCTCCTCAAGGCATACAAAAGCCTTGGTTGCAACATGTCACTAAAGATACATTTTTTGCACTCTCATCTAGATTTTTTTCCACCAAACTGCAGAGCAGTGAGCGACGAGCACGGCGAGCAATTTCACCAGGACATTGCAACAATGGAGAAACGCTATCAGGGCAAATGGAGCCCATCAATGCTTGCAGACTATTGCTGGACAGTGACAAGAGATGCTCTATCTAATGAATACAAGAGACAAGCCAAGAAGCGCCGAGTAGACACTGAATAGGACTAAACTATGTACATAATAGTTTTTTGCCTTTTGTTTCATAATAAATTTTATTTATATAACCCTTTTGCTGATTTTTAAAGTGTTACATAAACAGGACAGGTGAAATATTATCATGTAAAGCAACCATAAACACATGAAAAGACCTAGGTTTACAATTTATGATTAAAACTCTACTATCTACACAATATACATAGACATAAAATGTAAAAACTTAAATATCTTAGAAACAGTAGCCAATCAGTTGTTTTAATTGTCATATTTGAATTCAGCACATCAAAATACATAATAAATAGCACATTTTATCTCTGAAGCAGACGACTTCTCAAAAATTGTAGACCAGTGTAACCAGCCTGAAGAGGAACTCATTGGGCCCTACTCTCCCTGCTACCACCAGGGCCAAACTTAGGCCAAAGAAAGATTTACTGTGGCAGGGACGGGCATAGGCCCTTTGAGATTCTTATTACTTCTCAGCCAATTGTTACTTGTTCTATACTTTTTAAGGCAGAAGGTCCAGTAACCTGGAACCTTAATGCCCTCATTTGCCTAGTTGATGAATATGCATTGCCTTAAAGCTGCAGCATGGAATAAGCTTTAGGAACATAGGATGCTGCTTGCTGGCTCTGGCATCTCTCCTGCTGTCTGGGAAACTCTGGCTGTTCCTTGAAGCTGTGCCCTGACTGCTCCTGGTCCTTCACTGGATGGATGGATGTGGTTGGGTTGTTAGCCCCTAATGCTGGCTAGCCCTGGGCTGAAAAGGGGATCTGGCTACTTCCTGCCATCAATGGGGGGATATTTTGACTGGAGTGCTGGCCCCTAGCTGGTTGGGGGGGGGGGGGGGTGGAGGGCAGGCTCTGGATGCCCCTGCCTATTGCTTCTGGACTAGGAAACTGACTGCTGCTCCCTGGCTCTTGTTCCCAGGCCCCTAATTTTGTCTGCTGCTTACCATATAGATCTCTGTTCCCTGCATCTGAGTATGGAACATGCAGCCCTCTCAGAATGGTATCATACCATTGGTATGGGCTTTGCTGGATGACAACAGCCAACATTGCCCCTGTGATTGACCACTTCCCCCCGAAGGTACACCGTCACCTAACCACTCGTGCACAGTTTATACACCCCATGATGAAACACAAAAAGCATTTAGTTTTATCTCGCTCTGTGCCTGTTGCTGTGCACACTGGTCTATTTTGCCATTGTGCACAATTTCTGAAGCAATCCCTGTGTTGGTATTGGTGATAAATACAAATGACTGTAGGTAGGAAGGGTCACACTTTCAAAGGATTGCACATGCAGGCACCAAAGCGATGTGTGCAGATGCAAGGAGCCATTTCTCTTAGCAAATGTGGATTTTGCATATACAAAGGAAGCAAAGTGCACATCTTGTGATCACGCAAAATATAGTCCCTTTATAGTGCACATCAAGGCTTTGATTTTCAAAGGCGACAAATCAATGAAGTATGGAGAGATGAAGTGGAGCCACTTTCCTTCAGGAAAGTGGAAGGATTTTTTTAGGTGAATGAACCCAAATCTACATTATTGCCATTTTCTATGTCCTCTTGCAATAGCTATCATTTGTATGCCTCTGGAAAAAAATCTGTATAGGGAAATGTGTGTTTAAATTGTTGGGTTTATGTTGATGTGAAATAGAGGCAGCAGAGGGCAGCAGTATACACATTATCTCACCCAGAGTTAAGTTGTTTCCATGAATACATTTGAATGAACCTGGTTAAAAGCTCTTATATGATGTGTGTGTGTTAGTTAAATATTGGTGGTGGTAACTAAGTCCTGCTATTAAATATTGTAATGCTGCAGAAATCTTAATAGTTTGGGATGGCAGCTGTGTTCAGTAGTTATCAAACTCTAATCAATTATATTAAGGTTTCAGTATAGTCTAGGATGTATAGTAATTGAAGGTTAAGGGTGACAATTGGACCTGATCTCTTGTTATGGAAAAAATATGCCAGCACTGTCAGTACGTAACACGTTTATCTTTGAGTGTTAACTTAGAATTGCTCATCGGTTGCCAATTAGATTTGGGTTTCAGATTCCATGGCAGTGTTAAATACTTCTTGGAATTTGTTGTTTTTTATTTTGCTGTCCTCAAACTGAAATAGAATATATAGATCGTATATGCAGTGGTCTGAAGGGCTTATTTAGAACTGCTTAGCTCCTGCCTCCAATAGGCACATCATCTTCTTCTGTCTACATATTGTAGGTACTTATGTGGCCCACATATCTGTAGTATCTGAGCACCTGCCAATCTTTCATGTATTTATCCTTACAGCTCCTCTGTGACATAGGGAAGTGCTATTATCTCCTTTTCTCCAATGGGAAACTGAGGCACAGGAGGACTTAGGGCTTGTCTATGAGGCAAGTTACTGCACAGTAAGCCAGGATATGAATCTACAGCACAGCAGCTTGCTGCCCAGTCACATCCCATGTGGGCACTCCTACCGGGCACTGAAAGTTCTGAGTGCATACTACTACCTGTTGCATTCTGGGGCTTTACGTGCACTGTAGTAGTGTCCCCACAGGATTACTGTGGCATGCTGGTGTGCTATAGATCCTGGCTTGCCGTGCAGTAACTGTCTGTGTAGACAAGCCCTAAGCACAGCATCACACAGGAATCATGTGGTAGAGCAGAGAATTGAATAAGGTCTTTGATGGCACAGGCTAGTGCCCTACCCACTGGACCATCCTTCCTCTGACCTCAAAGAGCTGAGAGATACCTAGGAAGCCAGAGTTACCCGATTTCCCCTGCTGAACTGTGTCTATACCACTGCACTCCCTGAGGTCTGAAGGCAAAGAGCTGTTACTTCCAGAGACTTCCAAGAAAGTAACTTTTTGCTCTGTGGCCCAGAGGTGACATACCTTCCCTTCTGGCCTGAGGCTGACCATGAATTTATCACAATTTGAAAGCAGACTTAAAATACTTTTTTCCCCCAGAAGCTCTTGGGTGCAGCAAATGGATTTTATTTAGGGTAACGTGGTGTTTCATTGCTTTAATTTCTCATGTTCTGGAACAGGCTTCCAAGGGGAGCAGTGAAGGCAAAAAACCTAACTGGCTTCAATTCTGAGCTTGATACATTTATGGAGGGGATGTTATGAAGAGACTGCCTACAATGGCAGGTAGCTCATCTGCAACTGCTCGCAGCAAATGTCTCCAATGGTCAGAGATGGGACACTAGCTGGGGAGGGCTCTGAGTTACTACAGAGAAATCTTTCCCTGGTATCTGCCTAGTGGGTCTTGCCCACATGCTCAGGGTCAAACTGATCATCATATTTGGGGTCAGGAGGGAATTTTCTCTCAGGTCAGATTGACAGAGACCCTGGATTTTTTTGCCTGCCTTTGCAGCATGGGGCGCGGGTCACTTGCAGGTTTAAACTAGTGTAAATGGTGGATTCTCTGTAACTTGAAGTCTTTAAATCATGATTCGAGGACTTCAGTAACTCAGCCAGGGGTCGTGGGTCTATTACAGGAGTGGATGGGTGAGGTTCTGTGGCCTGCAATGTGCAGGCAGTCAGGCTAGATGATCATGGTGCTCCCTTCTGACCTTAAAGTCTATGATTGAAATGAGTAGGGTCATGTGGTGACAGAGTGCTATCAGCAGCACCCTGATCACTGACATTGCTGCAGGTCCAGCTGAGGGCAGTTATACACTTTCTGGTGGGGGACTGTGAGCACCTGGGTGACAATCACTGGGCTAAGAAGGTAAGTGGGGGAGACTATAAGGGGAGGAAACAGAAAGCAAGGGGTAGCTCAGAAGGAGGCTCAGAGGGTGTGTCTGGGCTGAGGAACGAGGGCTTCACGGAAGCCTGTCCTTACTATAAACCTGTGTTGCACTGTATTACTGTATTATGTAAGAGGGGAAATAAAGAAAGATAAATAGCCTGGTGTGCATTTGTGACTATGAAAGTCTTTGAATTGGCCAGACAGCGAGGTTTACCAGGTAATGACGGAGGTACCCTGTGGCACATGCTTGTCTCCTAGAGAAGCCATTGGCAAAACTCCATCTTATTAACAGGAGTAGGCTTTAAGGTCCAATCCTGCAGCCCTCAGACCACGGTGATGGGCGCAGTATTAATTCCTAAACAGACACTTATATGCGTAATCCCATTGGAGAGATAGGACTAGTTATATTAGCAAAGGATGCAGGAGTGGGAGGACGGTCTTTCTTTTACTGTAAAGTACTAAGAATACCTCAGTATAAAAAAGGCATCATTTTTATTTAGGTATATGAGTGTTTCTAGAGCCCTTAGCACTGTGATATCTAGATGTCTTTTTATTTTTAATATAAGCACATCCATCCCTTACGCCAAGAGATTGAAAATTTAGATTCTCACAACAGTTGGGCCACGGAAGACCTCACTCGTTCTTATCTTAGGTTTACCAGTTGCCACTGTTGTAGCTCAATATTTATATTGTGTTTAAGTTTTGGAGGCCAACAAGGTCAGAACCTCATTATGAAGGGTGCTTTGCAAACATAGAGTAAGTTAGTTGTCTTAAAAATCTCCTTTTCCCATCTTCATTATGTGGACATGTCAACCCTTATGTGAAAAGGCTTTTGGGAAAAAAGTGGATCATTACAGTGGAGATCTCAGGCTGACTTCTGGCTTTCTGGAGAGCCTAGTAAAAGGCCCTCCAGTCAAATATGCTCTGCTCTGCTATGTCCGAAAGTTTCACACTGGTTCCATCATCTAAAACACCCCCATTGAGCTTATCTGTCTCTGTGAATGTCTGCATGTTGTTATGCACCCTTGATCCAGGAATTGCCCCTCTGAATATTTCCCTGCACAGATTTTGCTCCTTATGTAAATATTCAAGCAAATGTGGTGGAATGGCAGAAGTGAGAACTGTGTGGTTGATGCTAGCCAGGATATGGATGCACACATGCTGCAAAAGCAGTGTTAATGTGCCAGTTTGCCCAGTTGTTGTATTTCCAGGAGTTGACCCATAGATATGGAAGGAAGCTGGAAAGAAATAAGACACTAGGTTGCTAAATGCTTCTTGAAGATATAATATTAACTCTCACTGTCAACTGGTAATGCAAAATTGGAGGTGGTCAGATACTATAAGTACCTATGATACTTATAGTGACAGAGAATTTCTTATTGCTGTCTTAGCCAGCAATAACTACTACAGATTTCCCCAACTCGATTTATTTTTTCTGGAACTCTCAAAAGCCAATCCTAAATGCCTCACAAGATACATTCTCTCCTCTGTATGCTGTAGCTTATCAGTCTTGTGCAGTTCACCAAGGAAAACATAGCATCTTAAATGTATACCTGAGTAATACAGCCCATTGGAATCAATCTAAGCTGAGCAAACCAACACTGGAAATCAGGAGCTTGTACAGACTTATTAATAACTCTCTTTCAAATGGTACCAAGCTACTACCAAGATGATCAATCAAGAGGCCCAAATTATATGCCCTTGTTTGGTCTATTTCCATAAATGTTATAAAATGCACCAGGAATGAGAGGGGATAATCTGGTGTTATCTCAAACTCGCACAAACTCTGCGTGCCTTGTTCTAATGTTCACTAAGTCTTTTTCTGAGTGTCTGTTTCATAGATGTGTCACCTTTTTATCTAGATACTTACTAGCCCTTGTCATGGTAGTATCTCAGCACCTCACAGTCTTTAATGGATTTATCCTCCTAAGGCCTACTGAAGAACAAATAAAAGAAGAGACTTGTTCAAGATCACACAGGGACTCTGCACCTGAACTGGGAATTACAGCCAGGTCTGTTGAATCACAATCTAGTATCTTGTCCACTAAACTATCCTCCTTATCTTACTTTGAAGCACTAGCTCCTTCAAAGTTCATCAGAGCTACATGCTGAATGAAGCTATCCAAAGTGCTGAGTGAAATTCCTTTAGGAAGGTTAGGTGAAGAGCAGCATTTGAAAGGATGTAGTTATGGGAGAAGAGAGTGCGTGGCTTTGAAATTAGAGAGTGATTAAATGCAGAATCTTTATGAAAAAGATGGATTTTGTTTCATATAACCCATGCTGGATAATAACACGAACAGATTATGTGCTTGTAAAACTAAACTGATTTGTTATTAAGAGAATTATTGACAGAAGAGATACTGCAGCTAGCATTCTAGCCATGTGCACACAGACTGACTTCCTGGTGCCTCCTTCAAACTCTTCCTTCCTGCACCCTCTGCTCCTTCAAACTTCCATGCTACAGGTGATGTTACATGATGCTTCTGCTCATGTTCTGAGGTAAAAGGGTACCAAAATAGTAAACACCTGCGACAAAATCACTGCCAACACATATCAACAGTCACACCAAGTGAAGTATACCAATCCCTAACAGACACCAAATATGGCAGCCATTTTGTCTCAGGTATTTACTATTTTGGTTCCCCTTTATCTTTATTTATCTCTCTCTTTCTCATACATACACACACACACACACTGCAGACAGAGTTTTCTCCCTCTCTGCTGTACAACACGTAGCTGAAGTCTTAGGGTATGTCTACACAGAAAAGAAAAACCTGTGCCAGCCGGCTTGGGCTTGTGGGGCTATTTCATTGCTGTGTAGACTCTGGGCTTAGGCTGGAGTCCGAGGGTCCTAGAGCCCAGGCTCCAGCCCTAACCTGGAAATCTACACAGCAATGAAACAGCCTTGCAGTCCAAGTTCCGTGAGTCCGAGTCGTCTGGCACAGGCCAGCCACGGGTTTTTCTTTGCTGTGTAGACATACCCTCAAAGCCATTACCAGAGGAAGGAATTATTCAGGGTCTCTGACTGCTCTCTCCTTGCTCCTCTTTCCCATAGCTTCTTTCAGGCAGCCACCTCCTTCCTCTTTTCTGTTTTCTCTGCTTCCTTCTTGGGAGCAAGGAGAGTCTGTGCTTAAGGGTCCCAAACTCCTCTCCTTTCCTCAGCATGTTCAGTTAGTTATAAGGAGTGTTAGGCATACTTTTCCCTTCCCCACTACTCCTGATACTTTGGTCTATCATAGGTACTTATAGTATCTGACCACCTCACAATCACCAATATATTTATCCTCACAACATCCCTGTGAGATAAGGAAACACCCCCTCTTACAGATGCTGGGCACTGATGCACAGACTATGACTTGCCCAAGGTCACACAGGAATTCTAGTACAGAGCAGGGAGCTGAGCCCAGGTTTCCAAGCCCCAGGCTACCACCCTAACCACTGGACCATCCTTCTTCTCTAGTAGCTTGTATAAGTCCTAAGTAGTTTAGACAAGTCCTTTTTCATCCACTATCCTGAAGAGCTTGTCTACCCAGTTCCATGATCCCTAAGTGCTGTTATTAGATACATTCCAGAAGGTAAACTTACATTGGGGCCTGCTTTTCTGGTCTCTTCTCTAAATCTGGGACTGCTGAAGTCTCCTAATATTGGGATTACCTAATTTAGTATTCTGCTAATACTCTATCCCTGTCTTCTCTGAGCTCCCATCTTGGTGCCTAGAGAGTACATAACGGGAGAAATAAAACAGACCTGGTCTCCCATGGCAAAGGCCTCCAAAAAGGGATGGAGAGTGGAGATTCTGGAAGCATGTTGAGCAAAGAGATACTGGGACATGGAAGCCTAGAGGAGGCAGCTTGTGAAAGTGGTAGATGAAGCATGGAAGTGAGGGAGTCCAAGATATGGGGGCTGGGATGAAGACTAATTCTGCCATTGGGTAACTAGGAATTTGCCCTACTCAGGAAAAAGGAAAATCAGTGTTTTAAAAATAGCTTTTTTAAAATTAAATCAGCTGTTAACAGCCTTGGACTTCCATTTTCTGGGTGGAAGACCCATGTGAGCAGTTCCTCAAAGCAGGGAAGATGACAGAGGAATATACAGAATGTGGAATATGGCAGGGGTGGGGGAGAGGCTAAGTTCGTTAGTAGCACAGCAATAGGTTGAGGCTTCTATGCAAAGACCCACCAATCCAGGTATGAGTCTGAGATTCTCTTACTTGGCTTTCTTCATGTGGAAAATATTGGGGATGGAGGTGGGGAGGCAGTCATCCCTCCCAATGGCCCCTTGGCAATGGTCATGCTGGTGCAAAGGGGCTATCAAGCCCTTCTTGAGCAATGGTCTAGACAGTATTTGGTCCTGCCATGCGGGCAGGGGACTGGACTCGATGACCTCTCGAGGTCCCTTCCAGTCCTAGAATCTATGAATCTATGAATATCCTCCTCCCCAGGCCAAGAGCACTTGCTGTAATGTAAAGTTTTGGCTGAAGTTTGTCTCCTAGGACTAGACATTCAAGTCAAGTAAAAATACCCTTCCCCTGGGTGTTGAATCTCAATTAGCTGCTGTTTCTAAAGTGCTTCAAATATGTATGGCTCTATATAGATATAGTGGTTTTTTACTGCCGTATGTGTAAGAGGGTCCCTATACCCAGATGTAACACTGGAAACCAAACATTTAAGGCCAATAGTTGTGAACACTCTAGGTGTATGTAAAATGTGAGATTCAGCATGTTTGGGTTATAAATTATCCAAATGTCATTTGGGGGCTTTGAGTAAGATATTCAGCCCGATATCAGAAAGGGTGTATAGCATGCATTTTGGAAATGACTGACTTCACCTCTTGGAGTACATGACTATTCAGAGTGACACTTTTGCCAAGTAGACTAGACCCTATTCTCTTAGTATGAAATACCACTTGAGGAAAAGATACCTTGAGCCTTATCCTGGTCCCGCTGAACTCAATGGGAGTTTTGCCATTGACTTCACTGGGAGCAGGACTAGGCAGTGTGATGGAAAATGCTTTGTAAGAGGTTTCCAATGCACAAATGTAGGTATCAGTGTGTGGTGAAAGATGTGCTCTTCTCCCAGTGCCCTAGCTGCGGTGAGTCCGTGATCTTGAGAGAAGTGGTTCTGGAAGGTCATATTTTCACTCCTAGTGGGGGGTAGCTGTAGCAAAACCATGAATCAGGGCTTATTCCTTAGCAGCTTCTATATGGGCTGAAGTGACAATTTATTCTTTCCCCCCAGCTCAACTAAAGCAGACTAATAGGAGGTGAAAATCCCTTGGAATGCACGATTTAACACCTAGATGGTAGCCAATAATTAATTGCTGCTTTCCAAAGTGATTAAGTGTGTGCACGCTGTTTTCAGCAGACTGGAACTTCATATGACAGCTCACCAAGTGCTAAGGTCCTGTGCAGAGCTATGCTGCTGTTTTACTTTGGCTATAAGTGGAGTCTTTTTAGCTCCAGATCTGCAGTATAAATGGCTTGAGTCCCTGGACCAAGTTATTTGCAGGCATAATTCCATTCACAGCAGTAGAGCTGTGGAGGGTTACCAACACTTGAAATATTGTCATGATTTTGGACCAATTTTGGGAGCTCTCGAGTTAAGATAAGAGACAGCTCAGGAATTTTGCCTTAGCTGCCCGTAGCTTCCCACCTCAGTCAGAAGAGGCTGCAGGCAGGCTTGTGCTGCAGGCAGCTGCAAAGGCACCCTCACCCTAAACTCTGTGATGAACAGCAATGGACTCGCTTCCCCCTCAGAGTGTGGGAGGAAGGAATTACCAGGAGTAGGAGTCCAGGCCCTGCAGGCTGGGGACTCAGGATAACTGCCAGAGTCTGCCAGGAGTGTGGGGAGAAACTGGGCAGTGGGGTCCTTCAGAAGTCTGTTTTGGAGGCATGGGAGCGGCTGGTGGAGTCAGCTAACGGAGTCTGCTAATGGGTAGCCAGGGAGACTTTGGGGGGATGAGAAGAGAACTAGTCCCACATTCTTTGTATGTGCTTTTTGTGTGCCTTTAAGGTTGAATTTTCACCTCATGATCACTGAACACACATGGGCACAGGCAAGGGGAGCAATTCTTCTTAAAATTTCATGGGGTTTGGTCACTCTTGGGAAGTTTTGGGGTAGTGGGAGTTCTGATGCCTGATGCTAGCAGAGAATTTGGCCCCATTGCTAAATCACAGGGTATTAGGATAAGGGATAGATGGGTCCAGCAGGAAGAAACTCTAGGGACAAGCTAATGAGGAAGTTCAGGCTGACTCTTGCTTGCTACTGTTACTTGTCTGTGGTAGGATGAATCCCAAGGAGAAGGTGTGAGTTTGCTCAGATCCTATGTGTGAGGCGGGGGGTAGGGGGGTATATTACCAGCTGGTAATGTATGTGTTACAGAGTCCATTTTGTGCCAATCCACAGAAGAAATGAGTTAGTACAGTCTCTAGCTCCAGTGTCTTGGCTCTTTAGCTCAAGCGATAGCAGCTCTGCATGCAGTCAAGAGCAGCCAGTACTTGTGCGCTGTTAGGAACATGGTGGAAATAACTCCCTGTTTTGTTTTCAGGAAAAGCAGATTAAACCTTTGCTGCAAATGTGTCAAATTCCATTGAAATCATAGATGGGTCAAGGAAGCCAGTTTGGGGGTTTACAAAAACCTCAGCAGTGAGCTTTTACTTTGCAAAGTCCAGATAGGTCTGGTTTGAATCTGGTTCAGTTTATCAATCTTACAAAGTTCTGGTTATTTGGATAAAAGGTTCAGGTTTGGTTACTCTCTGACAGAAACTCAGTAAAACAATTTGGCATCTAAACTCCTATTGTTGTAAAATGGTCATGGTAAGGTTAACTCCCCTGTTCAGTTAGTGGGAGTTCACCCCCCATCGCACAGTCTGTTATGATGCAGTTAAATAAAGCTGTAAATTCCCAGCCTGCAGTCTTGTGAGTAGATTTATGTTTGTTGCACTGAATGGTCCTTTTAATAAAACCTGTGTAACTGGAGAATCTTTATAAGCGGATTCCTGCATATGTGTGTTTATACAGTTATGGAGAAAAAGAGACAGAGGAGGGGGAAGTATGAGGGTGAGTTCGAAAGTTTTGTCAGCGTAAATTGAAATACAATTACTTAGAGATTATCCCCCTCTTAAAGTATGTAAATTCATACCCAATGTTTTTTACATGCATTCTGCAAAGCACTTGGGGATAGTTTAAAATGTCAGACACTATACAAACGTATACTCAAGTTTCAGTTATTGCTACTCATAAATTGAATAGATATAGTGAACTAAATAATAAACAGGCTTGGCCTTGATATCCATGCTGCTAGTAGTGGGCAGTGTGATGTTCCTTATTTCTCTAATGAATTTTTTAAAACTGTGCAAACAAACCAAACATATAGACCAATATTTCAAATGTTTGGGCCTTCTGGACAGTGTTCACTCTAATTTCTTCCACACATGTGCGGAATGAATTTGTTATGTGCACCAATAGGGAGGTGATGTGTGACCCATCACCTCCCTATTGGTGCACATAACAAAATTCATGTGGTAGGGGTGGGGCTGAGGGGTTCAGAGTGTGGAAGGGGGCTCAGGGCTGGGGCAGAGGGTTGGTGTGTGTGTGGGGGGGGGGGTGAGGGTTCTGGCTGGGAGTGCAGGCTCTGCGGTGGGGCTGGGGATTAGGGGTTTGGGGTGCAGGCTGTCCTGGGGCTACAATGGGGAGAGAGGACTCCCCCTAGCTCTCTCTCCGCACAGAAGCACCTGGGCTGGGAGGGAGAGGCGCCTCTCTCCTCCATGGCAGCTCTGGGGCTGGGACCATGGGATAGGCACCTCTTCCCGAGCTGCGGCAGGTCTGGGCCAGGGCTGGGTTGGGGCCAGGGGAGGGCGCCTCTCCCCCCCATGGCAGGTCTGGGGCTGGGGGAGAGGCATCATTTCCCTGCCACAGCCCTGAGTGCCTACGCAGCACTTAATAGGCTGTTGCACGGCCATGTGGCTGTGAGGGAACTTAGCTTCTGGAGACTCCTGAATTGCCTAATAATGAGGTCCCAGGAAAATTATACTGTTATCTTCTCTCTGATCTTAAGGTGTAGTTCTGTAACCTATTATGCTGTGGGATATTTAACTCCTTCAAGTCATGCCATTGAAATCAGTGGGACTATTTGAATAAGTGCTACTCAACATTTCAGTATTTCCAACCCTAAACATTCAAATATCATGGTACTGTATTAAAATCATATGGTTTTTAATGGGGTTCTTTTTATTGGTCTACTGGTTCTGAGCCTTTAGGATTGGGTTTTCAAGCTTTTTTCCCCCTCTGCAACTGTCTTTCTCTGCAACTTCTTTTTAAAATGAAAGCTGAGATTCTCATGCGATTCCAGGAGGTGGGGCTTTCAGAACAGCAGCACATATTAAGAATCTCACCATAAAATTGTGAGAGTTGACTGGTAGGCCCCAATCCTGCAGACACTTAGGCCCATGTTTAAGCCTGGGAATAGTGCCATTGAATTCAGGGAAGTGACACCACTTTAAAATGGGTGTGGGTGGAGAATCAGGCCCCACTTCCGGAGATTTTGCCTGAGTGATGTTGGTCCATAGAGAAGATAAGGGTCTGCTACAGGCAAAAGGGTTCTTGAGCCCCGGTTGTAGCACCCTGTATTCTGAGAGCTGAAAAGTTACTGTATAACCCCTGTTCCTGACGGCCTCAGGGTGTACATGATTTATCTAGTAATTATGGCTGGGATTTCAAAGGGGTATAATGGGGTTTGGTGCCCAATTCACATTGAAAATAAATGGTAGTTGAGCACCCAGCTCCATTAGACCCCCTGAAAACCACAACCTGTGTCCTCTGTAGGCAGCACCTTCAGTTGCAAGTGGCATCATGAAGATGATCATGGAAGAAAGATACAGAAGTGCTGATCAAATCCTAACTACAGTAATGTTAGTGCACTGCACTGTGCCTATTGAACCATTAATATATTGTGCTTTTGCAAAAGCAGAGCATGTTTGTCAATCCCCCCCCCCCCCGCCCCCCATTCTTTAATGTAAAGTGCTGGAGGTTTGATATGGGAATGCTACTATTAAAGCCTTCCTGACTCCTCCTCATAAGTTGATAGTGTATGATCAAAACATTTGTTTCCAGTTTGCTTTCACCAGGTGGCAGATAGGTCATTACCTTTCCTCCCTTAAAAAAATCAATTAAAAGTGAACAGAAAGGAGCCTTGCCATCATGCCTGTATGCTCTTTGATATACTTGCCTGTGCACTGTCACATTGACTTAAAAAAAAATGTTAAGCACACTGTATTGACTTAATAAAGGAGAAAAGACAGACTGGTATAAACAGAGTAGACTACACTTCAGAGTAGGAGAAATCTGAAAATCAATAGGTATACATTTTTGTCCTTTGGCTATGCATCCTTTTATAATTAAATTGTCAGGATGAAAAGGCTATTTCAGTTATTTTAGTCATGGGGAAAAACACAGTCAAATAATTTATTATACTATTGAAAGTTATTTGAGTTCTTACTACTGTGAAATTTCTTAAGGATGCATTATTTATTTTCAGTTCTCACTGACATGTTTATCTTACGTTTGAACTGTAATCCAATATTTGTATTCTCTTTTCTTGCAGGTAAGTCCGGATTGGGCTATTTGATGAAATTTGCGGTTTGGGGATGTAAGCAGACAAAGTAAGCCTTCCTCAAGCTGTCTCAGCCTGTTAACAAGGTCAGATTGTTGTCTGAATGTTCAAACTACGGCATTCCAATTAAAAACGTAGTGACTGAAATAGACGGCGTAGTTTGCAAACTGGTGGTAACTGTCCAAACTCAGTGTTTTTTATCTGGTAGGTTAGAACTCTTTACCATCAGTAATTAGCATTTACAAATACTTCTTTTACACTTAAACTATTACATCTGCAATAGTTGGAGATAATATGCAACTGTATATTGTTACATATATATTAAAGGTGGTATAATTTCCCCCCACCATCTTTAAGATAATCACTTTATTGGATTATCTAATTTTGGCTCTTTGCCATGTGGAGAGATTGAAACCTTTAGAATTTGAGCAACAGCCGGTTAACAGGTCATGCACTGAAAAGTTTACTTTGTGGATCATTCGAAACTGATTACCTTTGAGTAATCATCTGGCAAAAGGGCACTGCTATAAACCATTCAAATACTGCTACCAAACTGGCATGCTTTGCTTCCTACATGACCCTCGCTGCTCATAGTGACTCCTGATAATACCAAGGAAGTCCTCATGCTCTTTCAAGCTTTCTTGCATCAGATTCAGCCAGTTTGAATCATTGACATAAGTGTCATGTTTATTGCTTCAGTGATCTAACTTGATTCTGTTTCAGTGTTTTCTTCTGTTCTCCTCTCTCCATCACCTCCAGGAACAGTTAACCTCTTGTTGAATCTTTTGTTTTTGTTTTGTTTTGCTTTTAACTATTACTGCAGATAATCAAATGGCAGCTTCTTGAGAAGTCAGCAGTAGTTGGCAGGTGTCCATACCACAAGGAATGTTTCTGATGCCCTGAACTTTAATGCTGTCTTATCTCTCTACAGAAAATCTTCATACAATATTTATATACAGAAAAATTTTAATGTCTGATCAGATCAGTGATATTGTGATGCTAATAGTTGTCATAGACTATCAATATTCAATTTACAGAAAATGATATAAAAGATACCTTCCTGTAATCATCCGTGGAGTTTAGATTTGGTCGTTTTAAAAATGAAGAGCTTTATGCTTTGTCTGTTGTAAAGACTGCTCATTATGTTAATATTTGTGTGGTAGTTCCACCACACTTGAGATTTTATGTTGTAAGTAAACTTGTCTCAAACACCATTCAGATCAGCCAGTGATATTTTATGCAAATACTTGACTAAGCAAATACTTTTACTCTTGGTTCTTCTTTTACGTAGCTTTCCTTTCTGCTTCTGTTGTTATGGTAATGCACATCAACCAAGAAAACGGGCCATATGTTCCTATGCCAGTTTGAAAATGAGATAATGAATGCCCTGCAGTATGAATGACTGGGTCACTGCAAGAGCGGGGCTGACTTTTGAGGTGAAGAGAAGCCTGGGGAAAGTGAGCCCATATGGTACTGTACATACATATATTACATCCACCATTTGGGATGACCCATAGATTTCAGTGGAAGGAAGATTAACATTCCAGAAAATGCAAGTTATGGTTTTCTGTGTCCTCTGATGAATTAGAAGTTACTTGCTCAATACGCACCAAGATCCATCTCTGGAACGAGTAAGGGGAGATATGATTGAGGTCTATAAAATCATGACTGGTGTGGAGAAAGTAAATAAGGAAGTGTTATTTACTCCTTCTCATAACACAAGAACCAGCGGTCACCAAATAAAATTAATAGGCAGCAGGTTTAAAATAAACAAAAGGAAGTATTTCTTCACACAACGCACAGTCAACCTGTGGAACTCTTTGCCAGAGGATGTTGCGAAGGCCAACACTATATCAGGTTTAAAAAAAGAACTAGATAAATTCATGGAGGATAGGTCCATCAATAGCTATTAGCCAAGATAGGCAGGGATGGTGTCCCTAGCCTCTGTTTGCCAGAGGCTGGGAGTGGGCAGTAGGGGATGGATCACTTGGTGATTACCTGTTCTGTTAATTCCCTCTGAAGCACCTGGCATTGGCCACTGTCGAAAGACAGGATACTAGGCTAGGTGGACCTTTGGTCTGACCCAGTATAGCCGTTCTTGTGTTCTTATATCCATTTGACACATGCTTTAGCTTTTACTCTGCTCATAAATTTTGTCCTCAGAAGAATTAAATCTTAAATTCCCACTAGAAAAGTCGGCAAGCTGACTTATTCTAGTTTTTTACAATTAAATTTATTTAGTTTATAAAATTCTAGTTCACACTTTCTTTCCCCCTTCCTACCAGTCATAAGTTTTCTTCCTCCACCATTACCCTCCAGTGTATGTGCAATACCCCAGAGACTTCACGCTAAAGGAAATGTTACAGAGAAGTATTTCCATGTATTTAACATTTTCCAGGAATATATTAAATAAGTGACTTAATGTGTCTAGATGCACTACTAGACCCTGATTCTATATTCCTTATACACTGAAACTCCTACTAACATCAACAGAGGATTTTGGCGTGAGGGTCAGGCTCTGTGTTTCTAAACATTGATTCTAAACATTGATAGCCCTGTTGTGTTGATTTTGATGGAATGAATCGGCCCCAAGAGTCAAAGGTGACCACATCACTGTACAATAATAAATAGTTAAACATGGTTTGGGGTTTCAAATACAGAGACTTCAACCTGCTTAGTTCCATGCCAAACCTACTATTAAAATGTGTATACCCTTTTATTAAAGATACAGAAAAAGAAAGAAACATTTAAAGCATTTGAAATGTAAAGTATTGAGAGGCTTTTATTTTAACAGTATCCCTTTCCCTATACAGAGATTTTATAGAGAGAACCTCCTGTCTGACAGTCTTTTAGATGGTGGTAACTGTCCTTTTTGGTGGGGAAAAGAGAAACAATTAGTTGAGATGGGCTGTTGCTATTGAGGTCTGATCCTGCTTCTCTTAAGACAAAGCAAGACAAACACAAAAGGAGAGGGAGAAGAAAAGCAAAGATAGCAAATGGACCATGCTGACTCTCTGTCTCGCTGCTAGAGAAACATAGGCCTAACACATGCTTTTTTTTTATTAGCTACTCCAAGACCTGGCAAACTTGTACCAGCATCTGGCTCTTCAAGGCGTTGTTTTTAATTGCCTATCTGGTAACAGACTCACAGCAATGTTGCAAAGGTTCAGTCTTGGCCAGCTAATCCAGACTCTCTTTAAACAGAAAGCAAAGAGAAAGGAAAGAGGAAAAATACAGTGTAGAAGGAAAAGGACACATAAGGGAGGGAGGCGACAGCAGGACCACAAGGCTTGCATTCTTGGGGGTGTTGATGACGTTGGTTCTCTCTCTCTCTCTCTTTCTCTGGCCTGGTCAGGGCACCTTTCAGGATCAGGATGATGGAGGCTTAGTGGTGTCATGGTGGATCCCGAATCAACAGCAGATGGTGGGGACAGTAGCCATGATGGTAGAGCTTGCTCCTTCCAATCTATCTGGCCTCCAATCCTCATGATTCCCCTCCACAAAGTCTCTTTTTAAGGACACCAAAAAAAGGGTGATAGCGGAATAGACTATCCCCTCATTATTTTGTTCACCAATTAGGCCTAATTTCTGACACACCAATTTTGGTCCATTAATTGCTTATTTCATTCTCCTTTATTTACCAATTACGGTCTTAACACAGCCCTTGAGTTGATTAATTCAGTCTCTGTCTTTTATCTTTTGCTGACTTCTATGTAACAGGCTGAGTTGGATTTTTATTACCTTGCACAACTTAGAGTATAGGCATCTTCAAAACAACCCCTGAGGGGAATAAGTTAGGCTAGCATTGCCTTGAACAACCACATGAAACTTCCATGGAAAAATATGTTGTAGCATAGCAGGGTTCTATACTCTCTCTCACATTTTAATGAATGTGAATGCACAGCTTTTTGTTTTCATCACTGTGGAGCTATTAATAGCAGAGTCTGTCTGTGAAAGATTTTGAACAGCAGTGCCATTCCTCATTTTAAGCAGCAATAAAAGGCTTGTCCTTCAGCTTTTTTGTTTGGAATGTATAAATGCCTCTTTCAAGGCGCTTCAGACATGAGAAGATAAAAAGTGGTTAGACAAGAGTAAGAATAGTTACACACCTAAAATAAAGCTTTAAAAAACTAAGCACTTCTGGCTGTAGTGTAGGGTTATAAATGACATCTTTGGGGAGAATCAGGACAGGGATTCTGGGACTTCAGTCTCAAGTTTAAACAAACATAGAATCATAATACTGGAAGGGACCTCAAGAGGTCATCTTGTCCAGTCCTCTGCACTCATGGCAGGACTAAGTATTATCTAGACCAGGGGTCAGCAACGTTCGGCACGCAGCTCGCCAGGGTAAGCACCCTAACGGGCCGGGCCAGTTTATTTACCTGCTGACGTGGCAGGTTCGGCCGATCGCGGCCCCCACTCGCCGCGGTTCGCCGTCCCGGGCCAGTGGGGGCGGCAGGAAGCGGCGCGGGCCGAGGGATGTGCTGGCCGCGATTGGCCGAACCTGCCACGTCAGCAGGTAAATAAACTGGCCCGGCCCGCTAGGGTGCTTACCCTGGCGAGCCGCGAGCCAAACGTTGCCAACCCCTGATCTAGACATACAAAGTAACTGTGGAAATCCACTTAAATCAGAATTTATAACAATATACATGGCAGGATTTTCAGAAGTACTCCGCAGTGGGCTAATTTTACTTCAACTGAAATCAAACAAAGCTTTACCGCTGACTTCGGAGAGTGCAGATTTAGATCAATGCTTAGAGCTTTTGAAAATTGTACCCAGATGTAGCCAGTACTTGCTCTACTTTATCCAATAAGAAATCAAGGCTGAAGTAGGTTTTGTTCATACTTCAGAGAAATTACCATATGTTTGCTTTTTGTATATGTTAAAGCCATACCTCTCAAATGTTTTGAAGAACATCATTCCTCTGAGTCCCCAGGTTACCTCCATTTCAAACACACACTCTTGTTTCCTCCCTTTGATTGTGGAAACTTTATCTCAGAAATAGAATAATGGAACTGAGTTTGTAGAAAATGTTTGAATCAGTGGAGGGAATCTCACAGCATTTAATGTTTCTTGTATGAATGACTTGTATGCCCCCTCATTTTGGCTCTCTCTCACATGCTGCATCCCAAGTTTTGAGCCTTGGCAGGTTGAGAGGAATGAATAAAACCCTGACTGAAGGGTGGAGTGCACTGTAGCACAAGCACAGCCCCTCCTGGAGCTCACTGGTGCACAAAGGAATGGGTATGCAAAGTGCCATCACCACCTCCATTGGGTGGTTTGCACCACTGGGGCAGTAGCACATTGTAATGGCTATTTTGAGGTGTGGGGGTGTATATACATACCTTTAGATGGATGGCCAAATCTCCTTATTTACATCTGGCCTTCACCCTTGTTCTAGTAGAAAACAGGCAGTGAGTCATAACAATGAGGCTGTTCCCCATGGATGGAGTAGAGGGAGGATCATGCCAATCATCCAGGATTATTTAGGATGTTGGAATGCCATGAGGGAACACAATGAGGGAATTTAAGGTGGAGGGAAATGATTGGAGATAGGTCCATCTTTTGTGATACCTGTCAGAGTAGAATGTAACCCAAGTAAGGGTATGGTTTGTGTCTGAGTATAAATCTAAATAACTATCTGCACAGTACAGGCCATGTTTAATCATAAAGGGAATTGTCATTGACTGGGGAGCTGGACAGTTTTGGAAGAGAAGTCCCACTATAAAATGCAAAGCCGTAATCATTTTTTGTTTAAATTGGCTGATGGATTTTGTGGGTTGTTTTGAGGAGTGTGGCAGGGAGTGGGGAGCAACTTGGATCTGGTATTGGATTTCAGTCTCTCAGCATTTATTGCAGCAAACAACTGGTCTGCTTCCCAAGCCCAGGAAGGAGTCTGGTCAGTCCCTTTCTTCATGGCACCATCTATCTGCAGCACTGGCAATCTTTAGCAAACCCAAGAATGAGGCCTTCCCCCGACGCAGGCCATTCATTGAGGAAGCTCCCAGCTCCTGGCAGCTTTCCCCAGTCCTTCTATAGCAGGGGTGGGCAAACTTTTTGGCCTGAGAACCACATCGGGGTTGCGAAACTGTATGGAGGGCTGGGTAGGGAAGGCTGTGCCTCCCCAAACAGCCTGGCCCCCGCCCCCTATCCACCCCCTCCCACTTCCCGCCCCCGATTGCCCCCTCAGAACCCTCGACCCATCCAACTCCCCCTGCTCCTTGTCCCACTGCTCCTTGTCCGACCCCTATCCACATCCCCGCCCCTTGACAGGCCCCCCGGGACTCCCACGTCTATCCAACCACCCCCGTTCCTCGTCCCCTGACCGCCCCCCCCCCGAACCTCCGCTCCATCCAACCGCTCCCTATCCCCTGACTGTCCCCCAGGACCCCCTGCCCCTTATCCAACCCCCCCACACACACTCCCTGCCCCCTTACCATGCTGCTCAGAGCAGCAGGAGCTCGCAGCCCCGCTGCCGGGCAGGAGCGGCAGGCCAGAGTGCTGGCAGCGAGCTGAGGCTGCAGGGGAGGGGGGACAGTAGGGGAGGGGAGGGGCCGGGGGCTAGCCTCCCGGCCGGGAGCTCAAAAACTAGGCAGGACAGTCCCGTGGGCTGGATGTGTCTGGCAGGCCGTAGTTTGCCCACCTCTGTTCTATAGGCTGTCTGCCTTGGGGGAGTCCTGCCACAAGAGCCAACCAGCTTCCTTTTGCTCCCCTCCCTGAGCTTTCAGCCTTTATAGGAATCACGTGCTCATCAGGCAGTCATCTGACCCCTTCCCAGCTGGGTCTGATGAGCTTCTCTACCAGGCCCAAATGCCTGTTCCTCAGAACAGGACTGGCTGCAGGCCATCAGGTCCTTAGAGGGGCAGCCCACCCTGTTAGATATGTTTTAGATTTTGCATAACAAGATGCATTAAGGTGTGACCTGGACTGGAAGGGCATTTTTAACACTGGGTAGTGCTGGTTGCATTTTCTAAAGTACTAAATTTGAAGAAAAATAACAATTTTTGATTCATTTTTTGCAAAACTTTTGCATTCTTTTTATCTACTTTTGAGCTGGCTGACTTTTTTTTTTTAATTTCTGTTAATTTTGTTTAGTATTTCAAATTTTGAAGAAAAACTGACCATTGTTTTACCAGCTTTAGCACTGGAATGAAATTTTCCAATCCCTGCCACTCTGCTGCTGATGAGTACATTAACTATATTTTATAACTATTTTATTATAATTATTATACTAATATGATTGTATATACATACTATAAATAATTCCACCTTCTTTGATGCTCAATGGGATGAAATGTGACTTCTGCATTAAATTGTCCACACCACTTGGTCTTCTGTACCCTAGGATTCTTTGGCTAAAATTTCTCATTTTTGGTACCACAGGTCAGCCATTTTGGGGGCAGTAATAATGGGAGCGCTACTGAACATGGAGAGTGAGGCACCTGAAGGTTTTAAAGAGCCATCTCATCGCATCAGAGCCTGCTCTGAGTTGGGTTAGACATCGTGATCATTAAAATGTTAGTGACCTGCTTGAGGCCTGTCAACATGAGCAGTCACTCTGATACTGCCACCAACATTGCTGCTTGAGGGGTAGTGCAACACTGGACAGATTTCACACACAATCTTTGTGTAGACACAGCCTCTCTTATAATACAAAGAAACCACCTGATGGAAACCACTCCTGGATTTAATAAAAAATCCCAATAGAATCTTTTCATTGGGCCTTGTTTTCTACTGAAGGCCCCGCAGACCCAGCAGGCTTGTTTCCTTTTCCAAAACCTAGTTGCTAGTTTGGAACCAATTGAAAATTTCCCTCTGGAATTTCCAGTAAAGATGTACATTACTTTAAACATTGAACTGATGTACATTTGCTGTTTAGGCATATGAACCTAGATGGAGCTACCATAAGGTGGGTGCATAACTGGTTGGAAAACCGTTCCCAGAGAGTAGTTATCAGTGGTTAACAGTCATGCTGGAAGGGCATTAACAAGTGGGGTCCCTCAGGGATCAGTTCTGGGTCCGGTTCTGTTCAATATCTTCATCAGTGATTTAGATAATGGCATAGAGAGTACATTTATAAAGTTTGCGGACAATACCAAGCTGGGAGGAGTTGCAAGTGCTTTGGAGGATAGGGTTAACATTCAACGTAATCTGGACAAACTGGAGAAATGGTCTGAAGTAAATAGGATAAAATTCAATAAGGACAAATGCAAAGTACTCCACTTTGGAAGGAACAATCAGTTGCACACATACAAAATGGGAAATGACTGCCTAGGAAGGAGTACTGCAGAAAGGGACCTGGGGGTCATAGTGGACCACAAGCTAAATATGAATCAACAGTGTAACACTGTTGCAAAAAAAAAGCAAACATCATTCTGGGATGTATTAGCAGGAGTATTGTAAGCAAGACATGAGAAGTAATTCTTCCGCTCTATTCCACGCTGATTAGGCCTCCACTGGAGTATTGAGTCCAGTTCTGGGCACTACATTTCAGGAAAGATGTGGACAAACTGGAGAAAGTCCAGAGAAGAGCAACAAAAATTACTGAAGGTCTAAAAAACATGACCTGTGAGGGAAGATTGAAAACATTGGGTTTGTATAGTCTGGAAAAGAGAAGACTGAGAGGGGACATGATAACAGTTTTCAAGTACATAAAAAGTTGTTACGAGGAGGAGGGAGAAAAATTGTCGTTCTTAACCTCTGAGGATAGGACAAGAAGCAATGGGCTTAAATTGCAGCAAGGGATGTTTAGTTTGGACATTAGGAAAAACTTCCTAACTGTCGAGGTGGTTAAACACTGGAATAAATTGCCTAGGAAGGTTGTGGAATCTCCATCATTGGAGATTTTTAAGAGCAGGTTAGACAAACACCTATCAGGGATGGTCTAGATAATACTTAGTCTTGCCATTACGGGGAACTGGACTAGATGACCTCTCAAGGTCCTTTCCACTCCTATGAGTTTATGATTCTATGACTCTATATTTGTGAAGATGAGAAAACAATTCTTTATCCTGCATTGTTTTGAATAATTTCTCAATGTTACTTTCCTCCCCACAATGCCTCCCTTGTGTCAGATGAAAAGCTTTATGAGAGAATTTTTCCTTCTATAACTTCTTATTGGCAATAAAAAGTGACAAATACATCAGGATGTCTGCAAACAATTATCTTCCTCTGCTGCCATAATTTTAAGACTTAAATATCAGTTTATGAGTTCCAGTAGGTATTTCTGGTCAAAGGAAATGTTATTTGACAGAGATAAAACAGGTTGTATATTTCCTTGTGACTCCAGACTTCTAGGGAGCTGTGTAGGCAGAAACTGGGGATCTTAATCACTCTGTGCCACCACCAGAGTTTCATTTCAGGCATTTAATTCCCTAGGGAATTCCCTAACTGAAGTGACTAACATCTGCAAAAGCTATTAAGATGCAGCAAAAATGTGGGTTTTATTTGTATTTTTTCATCTTCTAGGCTAGAGCTTGCCAATAAATGACATTAAGGGACTGATCAATATCCACTGAAGTCAATCCCCTTGGAGGACGTATAGCAGCAATGCTGGTGGTGAAGAGTTTTTTGTCTGTGTGCAGTACATGAAATAAATTATTGTCAAATAAATAACACAGATCACTAGAGTGACAATAGAACAGTTCACAAGTGAAAACACACTAAACCTCTTATTCTGTTAGCTCTAAGTGAAAGCTACACTGAAAGCTTCGGTAATTAATGAATTTGGATCTGACACTCCAATACTCCCCTTAGTGCTTGATTTATTGCTGAAAATTTAGAATTAGCCAAGTGAAATATGTCAACATATTTACATTTAATCAATCTCCAGTGTACTGGCCTGAATCTATGTGGCAATCCATACTAAGGAGGATTGGGCCCATTGATAGACACTGTTGTAAACCTCTGTGTCATTTGAGATTCCTTTTATTTCATGATCATGAAAGGAAGAAAAGTTATGCTCAGAATCTGGGGCCTAATTCAAAGCCCATTGTCGTCAGGCAAATTGTCATAAAGTTATCTATGTATGTTGCAAATTTCCAAAGGAGGGCTAAAGCCTGAAATAGGTGACTGATTTGTTCCTGATGGGTGCAACTTGAACATCCAGTAGTTTTGCTTCCACTTGAAAAATTATATATAATTTATTTATAACTTATTGAGGGTGGCAAACTAAGTCCTCAATACTCCTTAAAACATCTTTTGTTGAAGCACAATTATATTAAAGCTGGTACACAGTGAGTACAGACTGAGGCTAGCCTTTTCCAAACAAAAAAGACCATGAGTCTGTTTTATCCTGAAGTATATTTGCTGATATTTGTTGCAATATAAACCTCAGAATGCTGAGTATGGATGTGCCCAGAGAGGATTGCCAAGCTGCAGATGACAGCCTGACATGCAGCAGTGTCAAAAATACTGAGAAAGACAGCTGTGTATGCATATCTTCAAGCTGGTGCAGAACCGTCCCATAGAGTAATTGCAGGGGCTGAGAGAGACAGACATAGGAGAGCAAGAGAAGAAAGATTATTAAAGGCAATGACCTATGCTCGAATTACAGTTTTACTCGACATGGTAAGAATAATAAAACTGTAATTAGCTGTGCAGGTAAAGCTGCATAAGTGAGCTAAGTCATTTACCGACACATTTAAGATATCATACTCATAAATAGATGAGAAGGAGGGCTTGGTAGAGGCCAGCTCAGAGTGACTAAGATGGCAAGTTGGAAGCATGAGATCAGAGCTAGAGGTCAACTCATGAGGCTCAGAGGACAGAAATTGGGGTCACTCTGGTCATGAATATGGAAATGGCTGTTGTTTGGGATAAGGGATTTAAAAGACTTTCTCAGACTGACACTCAGAGTTCTGTGTGCAGCACGTGCTTGAGCAAACAGGAATTGCACAAAAATGTAATGCTGAGGTAATTAGAATGAAATCACACAAATTGTTTTTTATTTAAGGGAAGACACTGGATTAATAAATTTAAATGCGTTTGTGTTGTTTCCAACAAGCTCTTACATGTTCCTCTTTGAGTCCTGAATTTATACCCCATATAAAATACTAGAGAGCAGTAGTGGGCAACCTGTGGCCCACGGGCCGCATGTGGCACGTCAGGGCAAATGGCTGGAGGGACTCCAGACCATTTGTTTACTTTTGCGCGGCTGCCCGCAGCTCCCAGGGGCTGCGGTTTGCTGTTCCCGGCCAATGGGAGCTGCGGAAAGCGGTGGCCAGGCCCGCGCTGCTTCCTGCAGCTCCCATTGGCCGGGAACGGTGAACTGCAGCCACTGGGAACTGCGGGCAGCCGTGCAAATGTAAACAAATGGTCTGGCGGCCCGCCGGAGGCTTTCCCTGACGGGCCACAGGTTGCCCACCATTACTATAGAGTATCTAGTGCTAAGGAGTCTCTGCTACTGAACATTCCAACAATTACAGATGGTTCTACCCCATAAAATCCAGATCCCAACCTTCCTCAGGAATTCAGGGGTGTTTGGATCTAGGGATTTGATTTAGGCCAAAGTGAAATGTACAAGAAATAGCGATTATCCTGTGTGTATAATGACCAACAGTAAATTATATATACATGGCAGCTTTTAAATGGAAGGCTTAAGGACTTAATAATGAGCTATGGAGGATTTCACTCATAAATTCCTGTTGAGGTCAAATCAGCAATAACAAATCACCAGCTGATGTCCAAGGACTTTCAGAGAATGAATTGGTGATATTAACTCAGTACCCAGTGGTGCTGTTTATATATAAAGAACAACTTCCACCCTTCATTCTGATTAGTTTTGATCTCTGGCTGGCATTGTGGTATATGCTCATTGGCTACAGAAAATGGCCATTCTTCTTAGCAAGGAAGACTAGGATTTTAAGAAGACAAGAAATAGGAGCACACGAGCCATGTGATAGAACTGTCTTAACTAAAGCATTATTCAAATAGGGTTATTGAAATTGTGTATCATTTCAATGTGCTGTTATGTACTGGCGTGCTCATAGAAAAGATCAGCCATGTATTTCATTGTAACTGATAGATATGGGCTGGACTGAAATAAGAAGGTACAGGTCTCAATCCTTTAGATTTTTTTTTTTAATCGGAAAATAGGCGAGAGGGAAAGGGGGAGGACAGATTTTCATCTGGTGTGAATCTGCTAAAGCCAAGGGTAGTCAATGGAGCTATACGAGTTTACACCACCTGGGAATCTGGTCCAATGTGTACTATTAATTTGCTGTTATGGATTCAGATGATAAAAGAAGAACCAGTGATGTGCACCTGAGTGTGTCTACTGGCAGACAACACTACAATAAATAATAGTCTGCACCTTTCCAAGTAAGGATCTCAGTGTGTTCTAAATGAAAGGCTTTCTTAACATACCCCTGAACAACATCAAGCCTGACCATAATCCAGAGAGCATTGTTACTCGTAGAGATATTGAAATTTACAAGTGGAATTAGACTCCCAACTCCCATTAACTTTCAGTAGGAGTTGGGCACTTGACTTCTCTGAAAATCCTAGTCACTGTATTTTGAATATGTTCTGACTTTCTAAACAGTCTGCATTTTTGTTTAAAAAAACCCCATATGTATACTATGATACCTGCAGTAAATTTCTGTCCAAACATTTCAGGAATTCAGCACATCACTCCCCTTCTACGCTCCCCCCCCCCCCCCAAAAAAACCCCACCAAAACAAAACTAACAACCACCAACACTGAGTTATACTCCAGGTTGGTCAAGGCTCTGGTTTATTTTCCAAATTGAGTCCTCAGGCAATAAGAATAAATGTAATCCTGCCTCTCATCTCCCCTTTGAGACTTAAGGACAGGAATATTTTTAACAGGAAGAAAGAGAAGGCTAAGGGGGTCAAATACAGTACAGTTCCCTGGAGAAAGAAAATGAATTTCATACTTTTCCTCCTTTTTACCTCTATCTTGTGGTTTTATGAGCCAAGTATCTACATGTCAGATTAGGACTGGACAGCAACTAGAAAATTTAATGATTGCTTGTGAAAAGAGAATTAATTATTTCTGGAGTAGGGGAGAGAGAGAGAGATTTGCCACATATTAACAAACACAACCAATACATGTGTATCAGAGCAGAGATCCATATTTTTCATAGTGCCACGCCTTTCTTGGGAGATAAACTGCTGGATGAGCCTGAGCTTTATTAATCTCCTTCGTGGTGAACACAAGTAGAGGACTTTGCACTAATCTAGCCTGGAGATGGCAAGACCTTACTAATAAGTTGTTCAAAAGCCTACTAAAATCTTCTACCACATCTTCTTTCATCTTAACTAGTTCACTGTAGCTATTGATAATTTTTCTTTAATAATGGGGAATGATTAGAATCAAATTTTTAAAGTCTCCTTTAAAGTTTGAGTACAGTTATAAAAGTGACTATGTGAAATCAACACCTTCTTCCACCCCTTGTTTGTCATAGAGTATGTCTGCACTGCAAAAAAACGACCTGCAGCAGTGAGTCTCCAAGCCTCGGTCAGCTGATTCAGGCTCAAACAATGGGGCTAAAAACATCAGTGTAAACATTCAGGCCCAAACTGGAGCCTGGGTTCTGTGATCCACCCACCTTGTTGGGTTTCAGAGCTTGGGCTCCAGCCCAAGCAGGAATGTCTACATTGCTATTCTTAGCCCCATAGCACAAACCTGTGAATCTGAGTCAGTAGATCTGCACTCTGAGACTCACTGCACCAGGTCTCTCTTTGCAGTGCAGCCATGCCCTTAGTCAGATCTACCTATTTGATTGCCAGACCCAAGTTTTTACTTCTATACTTCACGCTGACACAGCTTATGGGACAGTGAGCTGGTATCTTGTCTACCTTGTTTATCAGTACAATTTATCAGTTAAACCTGAAGTCCCCAACTCAGTGAAGCACCGAAGCATGACCTTAAATTTAAGCATGTGCTTAGATGTTTCGCTGGACAGGAATAAATTTAAATCACATGGTTAAGTATATGGCTTAAGCTGATGGATACAGTAGGTGCAAAGAAAGCAACTTGATTCCATGTTCCAACATAAATTTGTAGAACAGACAGAAAACTGGTTACAAAGTAGCAGCCGTGTTAGTCTGTATCCGCAAAAAGAACAGGAGTACTTGTGGCACCTTAGAGATTAACAAATTTATTTCAGCATAAGCTTTCGTGGGCTACAGCTCACTTCTTCAGATGCATAGAGTGGAACACACAGACAGAAGATATTTATACATACAGAGGACATGAAAAGGTGGAAGTACGCATACCAATTGTAAGAGGCCAATCAATTGAGATGAGCTATCAGTAGCAGCAGAAGAAAAAACTTTGAAGTGATAATCGAGATGACCCATAGAAGGTGTGAGGAGAACTTAACCTTGGGGGGGAGAAATTCAATTAGTGTAATGACCCAACCATTCCCAGTCTCTGTTTAGGCCTAAGTTAAAATTGTGTCTAATTTGCATATTAATTCGAGTTCAGCAGTCTCTCTTTGGAGTCTGTTTTTGACGTTTTTTTGTTGCAAAACTGACACCTTCAAGTCTGTCACTGAGTGATTAGAGAGGTTGAAGTGTTCTCCCACTGGTTTTTGAATGTTATGATTCCTGATGTCAGATTTGTGTCCATTTATTCTTTTGCGTAGAGACTGTCCAGTGTGGCCAATGTACATGGCAGAGGGGCATTGCTGGCACATGATGGCATATATCACGTTGGTAGATGTGCAGGTGAATGAGCCCCTGATGGTGTGGCTGACGTGGTTAGGTCCTATGATGGTGTCACTTGAATAGATATGTGGACAGAGCTGGCATCAGGCTTTGTTGCAAGGATAGGTTCCTGGGTTAGTGTTTTTGTTGTATGGTGTGCGGTTGCTGGTGAGTATTTGCTTAAGGTTGGGAGGCTGTCTGTAAGCGAGGTCTGGTCTGTCTCCCATGATCTGTGAGAGTGAGGGATCATCTTTCAGGATAGGTTGTAGATCTTTGATGATGCGCTGGAGAGGTTTCAGTTGGGGGCTGAAGGTGGCGGCTAGTGGCGTTCTGTTATTTTCTTTGTTGGGCCTATCCTGTAGTAGGTGGCTTCTGGGTACTCTTCTGGCTCTGTCAATCTGTTTTTTCACTTCAGCAGGTGGGTATTGTAGTTTTAAGAATGCTTGATAGAGATCTTGTAGGTGTTTATCTCTGTCTGAGGGATTGGAGCAAATGCGGTTGTATCTTAGAGCTTGGCTGTAGACAATGGATCGTGTGGTGTGTCCTGGATGGAAGCTGGAGGCATGTAGGTAAGTATAGCGGTCAGTGGGTTTCCGGTATAGGGTGGTGTTTATGTGACCATCGCTTATTAGCACAGTAGTGTCTAGGAAATGGACCGCTTGTGTGGATTGGTCTAGGCTGAGGTTGATGGTGGGATGGAAATTGTCAAAATCATGATGGAATTCATCGAGGGCTTCTTTTCCATGGGTCCAGATGATGAAGATATCATCAATGTAGCACAAGTAGAGTAGGGGCGTTAGGGAACGAGAGCTAAGGAAGCGTTGTTCTAAGTCAGCCATAAAGATGTTGGCATACTGTGGGGCCATGCGGGTACCCATAGCAGTGCCGCTGACTTTAAGGTATATATTGTCCCCAAAACTGTTAGCATCTTTTGTGTTCTCTAGCTGTTAGTGCCCTTTGTTTGCCTTTCATTGTTTAGTTTGTTAGTTAACTTGAAAACAAATAAACTGTTTAAATATGAAGTAAGGAAAAACATTCTTTTGACTTGTAAGCTGAGCACACGTGATTGGGTGGAATGGAAAGAGAGCAATTACAGAGTCTTACAATATCGTTTTCCCAAAATCACTTTTCTGACTACAGCCTTGAACATGAGGGTTTCACTGATATTGCTTTCTGAGTCAATAATTGGATTTCCATCCAAGTAAAACAAATTCAACACAACATGTGAATAAAGAGATAAGGATTATGAATATTCCTGATGTAAAGAAACCAACAAAATATCCTGCTATGCATGGTTACATTAAAAATAAATAAACTTTTCATCCTAAAAGCCACTCTGAAATTATAACAATTTCAAATAGTTCTCTTAAAAAAACAAAGGCTAAGCATCAATATGATTTTAGTCTCAACTGTTGTAGCCTCATAACGTGAATTTGCAAAGAAAAATCCACACTAACTTTTGAGAGGACTATACGTATTTCACAGTCTCCAGTTCTTACACAAGCTTACAGTTTATTTCACATAAAGGGGATGTGATTCCTGCAAGTGTAATATCAAAGTCTGTGAAGACCAAAAGCCTTCACAAATTGCAAGAATATAATGTGGTGTGCAGCATCTGAAATTACACTTCTAAACTTGTGAAGAGAATGAAACTAGCATATTGTGTTCCTGTTACTGTACAGTTAAATGGTGACAGAGATAATGTAAGAATGCAAACATAGCCAGGCCTCTTCAGATAATTAATTCCTTTGTGATGGAGAATATAATATTGGCCCTAAAAAGTCATTCTTGTGATAATAATTATAATAATGGGTGATATTCACCCATAGTTAATCCAGTCCCAAGTAACCCGTTGGCCCTTTACACTTTCTAATGTTGCCAGCTCCGTTTATCTCATTGTAGGTTCCTGAATTTCTGACCTTTTTCAATGTCTCTCTCCCATTCACCTTTTGTGTCTAAAAACAACACTGTCAAAGGGGGAGGGGGAAGAGAATATGTAGAAAAATGGCAGGGTTTTTTGTGCATGTCTCCTGTGTGCCAACATAATGGCAACATCCTTACAAACAGCTGATACTTATCAGCGGTGTTTGGAAACTGTCTGATATCATCCATCTGCTTTACAGTTCAATCACAATGTTGTTTGCTATAAAATGGAAAACACTGAGAATAGAAGCACATTTACTCATGCCAATCAAGCCGTTCTGAGTGTCTAGCTTGCCAACAGATCGCTGATAATAGAAGCAACATTCTGCTGTTGAAAAAGTTTAGCCAATTTAGGAAGCAAGTGCCCTGCACAATTCCTGGGGCTAGAATGGATGACCACAAGGCAGGCCCTGTGTAAAGGCCCTTTTGGCAAGAGGCTAATTCTCAAATTCAAGTTGGTCTCACGTATGTAAAATATCAGACAATTCCTCTTAGCAGCCTGATTGCAATCCCTATGCTTTGTTTGATACTGCTTAAATTAGTTCCTTTTATGCAGATGATGGTGTCATGGGTCTTTTATACCTTGAGGATCTAAGGCTGGATGCTACTATTCTGATGATTTGATCTTCTGTTTCAAACATCTAATTAGCGACTTATTTTCCCCCCTAACCATCTTCCTCTGGTGCTTTAATATAACCCTTTTCATGCTTTTGTCATCTCAGCTCTCACTATAAGAGTGCACGATCTCCCCAGGCATTACAGCCACGCACTACTTTACAGGTGCATTCTGCTACCACCACAACAAAATGTGTTACTTCAATTCGTTTAGTTTTCTCTTTATAATGTACATCACAGTGAAGTCTCAAATCCCCATGCTCACTCCTGTAGGCTACTGCACAGGAACAAGTCTTAAACTAAAAAATAATAAAAAGAGCAACACCAAACCCATCTTTTTTGTTCCAATTTTGCAGGTCTTGAAGGTGACAGTAGTTCAAAAGCTATGTAATGTCTGGAATAGAGATTTGTCATCCTTTTCATGCACTCCAGTACCAGGCAATACTGTTTGGTGATGGGAAGGCCATGCAAGCTTCTGCCCCAGTCCCCTCTATTTTGAATAAAGTTCATGTAAACTTAATTTTTTTTATTTTCATATGTGTAAATCCTTGTAGTTTCTGGTGATAATGCAGAAAACCCTTGAGTAAGAGGCTGTTCTTTATAGATTTCTGGTGTAAGATGGAAGTATAAAAAATGTTGGGAGAGACCTGATTTTGTGAGATGTTGAGTCCAGTTTTTGTAGATACAAAGAAGTGCGAATAGTGTGAATAGTGTGAATAAATGCATGCACTGGGTGATTCCCAAACCAAATGCATTAGTCTTTTGAAGCCCTCCCATCAGGGCCGGCTCTAGGATTTTTGCCGCCCAAGGCAAAAACAATTTTGGCCGCCCCCCCCTCCCGTTTTTTAATTACCCCACCCCCGGCCCCGCCTCAACTCCGCCCCTTCCCCAAATCCCCAGCCCTGCGGCGCGCGAGCGGCAGCGGAGGTGAGCTAGGGCGGCCAGGGCACATTTTTAGGGGCGGCATTCTGGCGCCGGCCATGCCGCCCCTAAAAATGTGCCGCCCCAAGCACCAGCTTGTTTAGCTGGTGCCTAGAGCCGGCCCTGCCTCCCATCATTAGTTAACAGTGACTCATATTTTGTTAATATCCAAGACTAACTAAGTGAATAGGAATTAAGGTATGTACAATTTTTACATAGAAAATACAGAAATATGACCTGTTATACAATAACATTATTTGGCCGACTAAGTAGTTAGCATTAAGCTTAATTTCTTCAGTCCTTGCACCCTGGGAACATGAAGACATAAAACATTGAGTCATAACAGCCAGAAAGTCAGTAGGTTAATATTAAGGGCTACTGTCAATGTATTCACAATCTTCTTTGATCAAACTTGTGCTTAGTGCTGGTAGAAAAATAGACATTAATATTCTAATTCTCCATTATTACCCAGCGTAACCAAGTAGTCTTCATTAATAAGGATCAAAACATAACATCAGACTTCTTGTACATTACATAAATGGGATGTGTGTTTTCTGTGTGTATTTGTATATGTATCAGTATCTATTGTAGGCAGGGGTACTACATGACAATTTTCTGTTCAGATTTCTGGCCAGGACCCTAGAAAAAAAGAAAGGCGATACCACACTGCACCTGGACTCCATTTCAAATATCACAGTAAGTCCAGCACAAACTGGAACAGTACTTCAGGAATTGAGTCAATTCTTCACAAATGTGCATAGTTGGCAGACATGATCAATAAAACTCATCATTGATATACTTCTCTAACGAGTGCCGCGCTTGGTGAATACTTCAAAAGACCTTCCATTCACTCAGCTGGGAGTAGATCAAAACGCACTGCAGCACATTTAATGCACAGTAGCAGGGTCTGCATGGCCAGTTAGTGTGCGGCAAGTTAGTGCACTTATACCCCAGCTTACAGATAAAGAACTCCTTGTCAGTGGAATGCCATGGATTTTAATGGGAGTCTTGCCTGAGTAAAAAAACCAGGATCAAGCCCTGAATTTTCCTATGGATCAATTCCCTCTTATTATTTCTAGTTATACGCTTTAAATCTTCCTAAACAATTCCCCTCCCTCCCTGATGTTTAAGCCCTTCAGAGAGATATGTTGACAGTTATCACCTACTCCTTAGCCAAGCTATAAATATTTATTTCCTTTAATCTTTCCCATAAGTCATTCCCTCCAGCCTCTCTGAATGTGATCTCATCATAACTGTTAATATACAGGATCAGCAGCTCAGCTTCCTCCTGTGCTTGGAGCAGTTTGAAACTGTCCTATATCATGGTGCTGCAAATATTGTGTAGATGGAGAGCCAATATGTGACCATCCAAGACTTTCTGAGCTGGATGGGGGGGCATGTTTGTTTGCCAGCATTGAATGTTTCTGTTGCACAGCTCAATTTTTGAAAGGGAGGGGTGAGGGACAAAAATACACTACTTGGTAACCTTGAAAATGCTTTTCAGTGGTCAAGTCTAACAGAAAGTACTACAAGAGAAATGAGCTTTTTGGCACAAAAGACAGGCTATTAACCTCCTGTCAAGTCTGACTTGTCAGGCAGCCTGCTGAATCTTCATTTATTTGTACAATGCTGGCTTTTTTTGAGCTATAAGAAAGGGAACATGTCTCCACGTATACCCTGGTAGATTTTAGTTGTGAGATGTGACTTCGCTTGGATTTCATTTTCAGGCAAAAGAGATCTGAGTTCTATTTCCACCATTAAAAGATGAGAACGGGAGCAACGGTAGTAAACTTCCATTAAATTTGCTATTTCAGAGCGATGCTTATGTTTGCTACTAGAGACTTCCCTTGATGAGTCTGTGATAAAATTAAACAAACAGGGATCTTATGGGCACTTCTGAATGTTCTGTATATTTCTTTTCTGAGTTAAAATTTAGTCCCTGTCTAGACTATTTGAAGTAGTGATGTAAGCAATTGAAATAAATACATCTGTAATTCATGGATAAAGAACTATTTTCACTTCGGAACCTGTTCCCTTTGATCTGCTTCAGAGAGACAGCCCTATTGAAAATGGGGCTATTACCTTGTTATTACTGTGCAGTATTTTAGTTCCTGAGAGAGTCTTGTGCTGTTATGTAAAGATTTAAATAAGTGGTTTGAAATTCTGAATATGCTGAACTATAGTTCCAGCACAAGGTTAAAAGTTGATTGGGCAGCTGCAGAATGCTTTCAAGGATATCATTGGTTGTACGATACACCACCAGCAGTGTTGATAGGTATGTAGATTTGATTCCTTTGAACGTGATGTGAAAAACTAAGTGAAAATAATGATTTATCAGGAGATAGAAGATATTTCTAAAAATGGATGTCCCTGCCCAAAATGCTTACAAAGTGATTCATGGGGATTTAGATATGACTCTTCCTACAGTTAAGGAACTCCAGTGGCAACCAGGACAATGCATTAGTGTTCCCATGTCTTCCAAACTGCATATACCTATGCCAGAATGATAACATGACAGAATGAGAGCCCTTTTCTATAGGTAATAGCTGCATGTTCAGCACAAGAATTGTAGTAGGCTTATTGTTGGTAACAATGTAAACTTCCCCATCATGTGGAAATGTGGAGTTTTCAGATTCCATATACACTTAGATCTCCCTTTTCTGTAGGAGCATGGTTTTCTTTTCTCTGCTTTAGTTAAGGTTCAGGAAGTGAAGGCAACTGCTCTATTCATTCCAATCTCTTCTAGTATATTCTAGACTGTTGCAGTTCCTGATGTCTTTAGACTTTTAAAAGGGCATAAATCAGTCTACAGCTTCCAAGGTAAGCTGCTTGTGTATCTCCTCCTTGCTTTCCCAGTCAGATTTGCTGTTCTTGTACCAAATGAGCCTTTAGTTGCTTGCATCAGTGTTGCAGCCTTCATGTTACAGTTCAAAAATAAATAAATCGGGCCCATTTCTACTGGCAATGCGAGTGTAAAGATGCTTGTACATGTTGCCTGCAGCCAGCAGTCTCTCAGCTGAGGACATTGCATTGTATACTTAATCACTTGATACTTCATTTAGGAACTGCCTAACATGTTTCCTTCCACCTTCTTCAAATTTGCCAGCTACTCAGTATTTCTCTTTCTAGCTCATTCCATCAGTAAGGCTCAATATACGGAATAAAGTTTGTGCTGAGAAATAATATCCCCCTTAAGATTTCAACTAAGTCCTGAAACCTGTTTGTTTTTTCAATTTCAATATACGATAGGTCGTCTTCCTCATTATGGCTAAAATATGCAGCCTGATGGCTTTCGTTAGCAGTAATTTCATCTACACGGAAGTACTAATCAAAGGTATTTAGCATGCTGTACATGTGGGGAAACTCTTCACTGTCACTACATTTAAACAGCTATCTTAATCTTGGGGATCCGATCTGAGGTAATTGTTCAGGGAGCAAATAGGAATCTTTTAGCCAGTGGTTTTCAGATTAGTTCATATTGTTGACTGCTAAGCAGCCTTCTCTCCAAACCCCAACTCCACACCTTCCCTGCAACAAGTTAGAGCTCTGTTTCCAAAATAGGAGACAAGATAAAAATCTACTTCTTCTAATGTGATGGGCGCTGCTTCTTGCTTATCACCCCCCTTTTTGTATCTCTGTTGCTTGCCTCCCCTTGCAAGATGTAGGACTTCACATATCTGTTAATACTGAATTCGCCTTCCCCACTTGCACTTTATATTGCCATTTTGTTTGCTTCCCTTCCAGTTGTCTGCAAATCAGATCACAGTTGAAATTAACACCATCAAAACACTTGCTTAAAGCATTCAGCAGGAAGGAACAACGGAGCAGCTGCAGCTGCTTTTATTCTGGTTTTTTTTTTAACTGAGTTAAAAACAAAATTCCCTGAAAATCTTCTTTAAGGAAATGTAGTTGGTAGGGCTATAATTACGAAGCATCACTGCTTAGATACTGCTAGCTACTTTCCTATCATCACAGAAGTAACTCTGGGCTACATAAGTGCTCTGCAGGCCACCAGTGATCTCTGGATCTCAACTGGAGAGTCACCGGCTTAAACTATCCAAACAGGATCCCTCTCTGATCATTCGCTGTTGTCTACTGAAGAAGCAAAAACCTTCACCTGGGTTTTCTTAATTAACATTTAACTTTTATTTAAACAGAGACAATCCCAAAGGGCTAGCAAACTTGGAACAGCCCTTCTAACCAGTTTGTAAAAAACAAAACAAAAAAAGTTCTCTTCTCAGTTGCCTGAGCCTGCTTTGCAGACCTAGAGAAGGGTGCAACCTGTGACATTAGCTGTAACAATATATCATATTATCCTGTTTACAGGCAGAATTAGCAAATAGTAACCTATTTCAATATTTATGATTTACTGACTGTTCCTGGCTTAAAATTTTGGGTAAAGCATACTTAATATTCAGGGGACGTTCGTCAGTCCAGGCACAGACTAACCAAGAATTCCCAAAAGCTACAAAACACATTTTAGGTATTCTTTATTTAATTGATAGATTCATACAGATTTAAGGATAAATTGTGATTTTTTTTCCATTTAAATGTCACACCTGTCTCTCTTCAGTAGTGAAACGCAACAGCATGAAGTTGGCATAATGTAGTGCTGCGTGAGGCTCAAATCTCAGTATAGCTAATAGCACCTCAAGAAGCTGCCTTGTTACCATGGCAATTGACCAAGCCCAGGAATCACCATATTGGTCCCTTCTGACCTTAAAGTCTATGAGTCTATGAGTCTATAAGAGCATTGCTGTGGTAACCACTGCTTGGTGGTGCCATGGCAGGTGGTCGCTGTTAAGCCCAGGCTTCAGGGGACAGGGATAGGGTTGGCAGGCCCCGTGTGTGTGTGAGGCGCTACGACCAAGCAAAGATCCTATCTCATGCACTGCAGGCCCAGGTAGCGGTGGTGGTGATGGCTCCTGCCTCTGGGTCCAACTGCTGTTGCTTCACCTATAAAAAAGGTGAGCTTTTAATAGCTATAAAATTATACATTGAGAGGAGGTGGAAATAACTTTTTTGAGATTTGTTCCTCCCCTGTTGGAAAAATCACAGGCCACCAGTGCTAATGTTACTGATATTATTTATATCAAAGTATAGTCTTAAAGTAAAATGGGGTTAGGAGTCTGAAAAGGAGAAAGGCAATAATCTTTGGATATAAAATACTGAACAGCAATGATGCTGCTTTGGCCAATTAACCATTATCACAATGGCTTTACATTATACACCATACAAAATATGAAAATGATGGTTGTTCTCTTCTGCCCAGGCTTAATTCACATTTGCATTAAATTCTCACTGCATCTTATTGTACCACTGTGATATAAAAGACATTGGTATTACTGGGTGTGGATTTTATTCACTGAATAAATTGTCCTTGAATTTAACACTTATTAGCATTTGAGAAAATACTGGAAGTATTTGAGGAAATGTTGAAAAAGCAGGAGCTGACATACTTGCCATGATAACTTTAAACAAAGCTGTATTAAAAAAGATATGCATGCAAAGATAGAGTGGCATAATGAAGCCTCCCACACATATCACAGAATGAAATATTTATACTATAATCATACTATTAATAAAATGATGGATCAGCCAACTCCTACTGTAATAAGACTCGGCTGAAAGATTGGGTACTGCCTTGGGGAACTAAATTCACATCCAGACAACTGAGAACTGGAAATAGGCACTCTGGACTAGTTAGGGAATTCCTGCATCTGAATTTACCACAAGGTTGTGCAATACACGGGCTTTGTGAATACGACTGTTTCCCTCCAGTAGCTAGTCCCAGTGACCATAACAGCCTTATTTCATGAGAAGTAGAGGAAAGCCTGTGCTTCTAGTGCTGATAGTCCTCCTGGATTCCATCTCTATTGAATGCTCAGGTCGTTCTGCCATGGCCTGTCACGTTTGAACTATAGGTCAAAGATTATTAAGGAAGGTTGGTCTTGTGGGTAAAGCACTGGACTGGACCTCAGGAGGCTTGGGTTCAAGTTCCTATTTAATGCTCTGTTTAGACTTCCACTGTGACTTCAGGAAAGTCACTCATGCCCTTTGGACCTACTTTTGTTCTCTATTTGTAAAATGAGGTCATACCCCTTTTCTCTCATCTTTTGTCTATGTATTTGGATTGCAAAGTCTTTTGGGCAGGGAATGTCTGTCACAGTGTTTTGTATAGCACAGTTGGGACCTGGTTTCAGTTGGGGCCTGGAGGTGCTATTGTAATACAAAATATAAGTAATAAAGTCAGGACTTGGTCCTCTTCTCATTTCTTTCTTGAGTCCAAAATCCATCTTTCTGTCATTTGGTGTATGTGAAATTAGCCTGATGATCTCATTTCAGTTCCCAGTGAATGAGTGTCTGCACTCCCAAAAATCCACCACCACAGCACGGAGGGGCAGAATTTTTGGCGATACTAGCAGAGGGGCCAAGAATGGAATAGGGCCTAAATATGAACTATCATCTCTTCCTCATCAAGGTTAGGCACGTTGGCTTACGTTGCTGCACATGCTATACCTATTCTGTAAACAGAGGACTTCGAACTCCACCACTGACTATCTGGCCACCTTAGAGTCTTAAATGCATACTGAAATTTCCACCTACCAAAAAGGGCTTGTCTACACACAGAAATTGACTGGAATAGCAATTGTGGAATAAGCTATTCTGGAATAGCTCCTCTGTGGCTATGTCTTCACTACCCGCCGATCCGGCGGGTAGCAATCGGTCTATCGGGGAATGACTTACCGCGTCTAGTGAAGACGCGGTAAAATCGATCCCTGATCGCTCTGCCGTCGACTCCGGAAATCCACCTCGGCAAGAGGCGGCAGCGGAGTCGGCGGCAGCGCGGCAGCGGTCGACTTTCCCGCGTCCTCACCGCCAGGTAAGCCGACCTAAAATACGCAACTTCAGCTACGGTATTCACGTAGCTGAAGTTGCGTATCTTAGGTCGGACCCCCGCTGTAGTGTAGACCTAGCCTGTGATAGCTTCCCATGTGGGCTTTACTCTGGAATAATTTAGTGCCCTTTGTGAGCTTCATGGGGAAGGGACTGTCTTTGTTGTAGAGTGGCTCACATGGTGGGGCCCCAATCCCTGATGAAGTCCTTTAGGCACAGCAGCAATACAAATAATAAATGTTGTCCCTCTACTGAGCTGCGGCAAATTTTTGGGGCCTCCCAGGTCAGTTTCCCGCGTGGAGCAGAAATGAATGACTCAGGATATTTTCTTTGTATAATTAGTTTATTGACAAAATGTACAGAAATCCTGAAGGACGGGTGGAAACAAATAGCACATAGGCAACCCCCTATGGCAGAATCCTCAGGCCCAGGACCTCTGCCTTATCTCAAGAGGCAATTCTCTTCCTTGGCCTCTCCCAGGTACTCACGCAGACTCACAAGCCAAAACTGTTTGCTGCTGCTTCTCTCCAGCTTCTGCTGACTCACTCCCACTGCTTAAACACATGGGGAAGCAGCCCTTCACTCTCCTGTGGCCATATGGGTTGGTCAGATGAGCCTGGGCGTCATGATACCCCCTTTTGATACCAACCTTCTGGCTGGTTACATGCTTGTATTCACCTTTTCGAATACAGAACATTGCTCTTACAGCAGTGACCCTTAATGGCAGCCCATTACAATAATATGTTGGTGTAATGTTCCTGGCAAGGAGTAGGAGGGAGGGGTAAGATAAAATAACAATAAGGCTCCTCAGAGTGTTGTTCCAATTTAGAAGCCCTTCTACATCAGTACAGCATTTGCAAATAGTTCTGAGGGAGGCCGGCTGTAGGGGAGCTTTACGTGTCATCTGTGCTTATGACCCAATGTATGTATTCTCCCTGTTCTAATTTTCTTTTTTGTTCTCGCATGTCCTCCTTTATGCTGTGAAAACAGTTTGCCAAGGTGCTAGCACTTGATGCTAATAAAGCAGAAATTGGGGTCTGATTTCTGTGCATATTGCACATCCAGGAATTTTGATTATGCATTTGTATTTTGGTGGTAAACACAGAGGACTTGATTTCTCATTGCCCTATGACTCTTTATGCTACTAGGCAACCTAAAGGGGGTATAAAGCCAGATGATTTGCCCACTGGTGCAAACCTACTTTGGAGGACAGAAAAACCCCAAAGATCACCCAAATATGGGGAGGCATAAAGCCACCTTTATCCCCTCCCTTCTATCTTGTACTGAACGTAGCTGGGCCAGAATGGACAATCTGGCCGAGTAAACTGGATATTTTGCTCCCAGAACACAGTTGTATTTGCCTGTGATCTTTTTCCCTAGTATTAAATGGCTGACTCTCAAAGAGCAGCTGACAATTAGATTAGGAGTTTGATGTGGAAAAATTGGAAAGAGTCCAGCGGAGGGCAACAAAAATGATTAGGGGTCTGGAGCACATGACTTATGAGGAGAGGCTGAGGGAACTGGGATTGTTTAGTCTCCAGAAGAGAAGAATGAGGGGGGATTTGATAGCAGCCTTCAACTACCTGAAGGGGGGTTCCAAAGAGGATGGAGCTCGGCTGTTCTCAGTGGTGGCAGATGACAGAACAAGGAGCAATGGTCTCAAGTTGCAGTGGGGGAGGTCCAGGTTGGATATTAGGAAACACTATTTCACTAGGAGGGTGGTGAAGCACTGGAATGCGTTACCTAGGGAGGTGGTGGAGTCTCCTTCCTTGGAGGTTTTTAAGGCCCGGCTTGACAAAGCCCTGGCTGGGATGATTTAGTTGGGAATTGGTCCTGCTTTGAGCAGGAGGTTGGACTAGATGACCTCTTGAGGTCCCTTCCAACCCTGATATTCTATGATTCTATGATTCTATGAATAAATTGCCTAGGGAGGTTGTGGAATCTCCATCTCTGGAGATATTTAAGAGTAGGTTAGATAAATGTCTATCAGGGATGGTCTAGACAGTATTTGGTCCTGCCATGCGGGCAGGGGACTGGACTCGATGACCTCTCGAGGTCCCTTCCAGTCCTAGAATCTATGAATCTATGAATCTATACATATATTGCTGTAAGGAAATACCTGGCACATAAATGCACAGACTACAGCCATAAAAACCTTGTTTTATCAGATCTTATAAGATAAGCAGGGTCAGATTGTGTCACTGATAGATCTCCAAGGAAAACATAGTCATTGCTAGGAATGGCATCGGGACATCTCATTTTCCTCTGAGTCTGTAATGAACCAGTGCCCCAGCACAGGCAAAGTGTGCTGCTGGAAATGCCATCTTTCTAGTGAGAAATGAAACTGAGGTTCTGACCACTTGTGTTCATGAATGATCTAGCTGATCTTACCGTTTGAAAGAAAAGAGGCTTTAACCTTACGATGCTGGCCAAATGCTAACTTCAGGCATTTTATTCCAGCTAATTTCTGCCATGAGTTTCCATCAAATATGGTATTCTTCTTTGCTTCGTGTCCTAAAATATTGTAGAATGTAGATGTGCAGTTGTGACAGAATGTACCCTGTATTCACACCCTACACAGTTGTAATAATCTTTGTATAATTTGCGCCTTATAAGGTATCATTTGAAAACTCATAATTTGGTGATCAGAATCATCCTGTCAAAATCTCTTTGTAGTTCATAAACTTGTTGTATTGTTTTATCTAATCCAACGTGTTTAAATTGAAATGTCTATGAAACTCCATTTGGGGTGGTAAGTTGTGTGCATATTATTTCTATTAAAGAAATAACAAACTTTATATAATGTGTTGTTCAGGAGAAGGCTGGGCAGTACAGGGCATACATCTCTGGTCGGAAAATGTTGGGGTTGCCCTGCAGTATAACCAAGGCCGGTGAGAGCCAGAGTGTAACCCAATGGTGGCTGGCAGTCTCCAGTTACACACAGACACCCAGGGTATGGTTTGCATTCTGGAAGGTTGTTTGTGAGCAGCCCAGATGGAAGCCACTTCAGCAAGGCATTGTAAGGCACCCAAGGTTTTAGGCAGGGGTGACACAACTGCTCATCAGTATGGATTGCACCCTTGTATGTCACAGCAATGTTAAACACCTGTGTCCTACCCCAGAAGCAGCGTCACTTCCATGGTAGGTAAAGTGAAACTTGAGGAGGGGGGGTTACCTACCTTACAGGTTTGTTGAGCTTCATGTGACAGATGTTGGTAAAGAGCTTTGATACCCTCAGAGTTTGATTTTGAAGTGAAAAGGGTTAGTATTAATATGGAAAGCTGATATATTGTTACAGAGATATGGAAGTTGTAGATACTTATGATATTTCTCATATTAATAGCAAAATAATGGCTCTGAAATATTACCGATTGTTCAATGTATCAGAGTAACCATATGAGAAAGTGAACTTTATTCAAATTGATAACAAAAAGTGCCATTCACCACCCTCCGCATCAGCCCAATACAAACACTATGAAAACTAAATAGGAAGAACAAACACCAGCTTTCTAAATGCCCCCTCAGCCTGCTTCTGCTGCCATCAGTCAGTGGCAAAAGTCTCACTTAAGTGGTAACAGGATTGGTCCCCTTATATAGTCCTAGAAAGATGAAAGTCTTCCCTGTACAGAGAGCCTGCCCAAGAACCTACAACACTATTTAAAGCCTTAACACAACTTTGTTACAAGAGTGTCCTAGGAGACATTAACACAGGGCCGCCCAGAGGATTCAGGGGGCCTGGGGCAAAGCAGGGGAGCGGACATAAAAAAAGGTGCCACCCGCTGTGGCGCTTGTACTCACCGGGTGGCGCTCCAAGTCTGCGGCGGCGACGGATCCTTCACTCGCTCCGCGTCTTCGGCAGCACTGAAGGACCCGCCGCCGAAATGCCGCTGAAGACCTGGAGCGACTGAAGGGCCCGCTGCCGAAGTGCCACCGAAGACCCGGACCGCCACTAGCCAGGGAAGGGATTCTCGGCCAGGGCTTGCGGGGCCCCTGTGGGGCCCGGGGCCTGGGGCAAATTGCCCCACTTGCCCCCCCGCCTCTGGGCGGCCCTGCATTAACATACAATGTTGATACGAAATAGCAGCACACAGATCATTAGCATGCAGTTACAGCCTGAAAATAATTAGTCAGATTTCAATCATTCAGATGAGTACAATACAATAATAATCTAAATATAAATTACAGCTTGTTTTGGTTTTTTTTTTTATAGCTCTTTCTTATAGTCGAGTTATCCCAAAGCAAGTTAAAATAATGAGTTGGGAAGTGGTAATGCAGTGAGTGACCTTGTCAGCAAATGCAGCAGTCATTGTGGATCATATTTTCAAAGAGCTCCATTTTCATCTAGTCACAAAATAAGTGGCCAGATTTTCAAAAGCACTTTGCATGTGGAGTGCACGTCGAGTGCTGCACACTCCTGAAAATCTGGCCATACGTGTCTCAAGGGGTGATGCTGGAGGGTCTTTTGAAAATCTGGCCCTTATATAGGTGCCCAAATGGGAGCAGAGCTCTTCTGAAAGTCTGGTCTGAATGGTGGGTGCTGCACATTTGAAAAGCCAGTCATGAGCACTTTTCATAAGCGCTTCCCTTGTGTTGAACAATAGGTTGCACACAGCCTTGGCAATGAGGGTATGTTGTCCTTGACACCATTGTTTGCCCTTCCTCACTTGGAACCTGCCATGAAACAGGTGCGGAGATAAACTAAGTGCAATTATCCCACCATATGCATATACAATATGCAGCAATACCCTATGCTATTTTGCTAGTTTGTTAATCCTCAAACTTTAACACTTCATTTCTAAATCACTCAGCACTGACTGTAATATTTGGTAGATTCATATATTCAACATAAACTATGCCTACACTGGGGAGGATAACTGGGTCAACATGTTGATAAACCCCTATAATTAAAAGTAGATGGGTTTCTGTCCATGTGGCAAAGCTGTGATAGCTTGTGTTGTTTGCATGTTATTGCTTTGTGTTTCTTAAAGTTTCATTTTGGCATCAAACAAATCATGTTTGGTTGTTACTAGGCACTACAGTGTGAGAGCAGTTTGTATCTGTAACTTATTTTTTGTGGGCGGGGGGGGGGGGGAGCATCAGATTTAGCCAGATATCAAAAATGATTTGGTGAATTTTGGCTTACACTGAGGGGAAATGCTAAACAAAGTGGCTACTGTATATTCTGTTGCCTTAGAGACTGAAACATCTGTATCCATGCAGGCAAGTGATGCAGACATGGTAAGATATGACTTCCTTGCATTCCTTGTGTTCATTTTGCTGTCAACTGAAATGTTTTATGGTGGCAATATGCTGGAGTTCTTTTGCACTGTATGTCTCTGGTTCTGTGGCATATCTTGGACTACAAGGGCTTTTTAATTAAAGTCTAACTCTCAAGTCAGGACGCTCCCTGAGAAAAGATGCTTTCACGTGAATAATTTTTCAAGATGAACTTGGAGGGACTTGAAATGATTGTGGTACTGGTGATAATTGTTGCATTTGTGAAAGCACTTGAGCATCTGGGTCTCCTAGAAGGCAGTTATGAAGGTAGGACATTAAGAAATAGAAAATATTTGGTTCGGAAAACCATTTGCTGCAGAGCATTCTACTTTAATCTGTATGTATGCAGTGTTTGGGTAATAGATGAACTGAACAGAAGCTCAAATGACTTAAGATGCTTTCTTTAGATAAATGAAATATGTAAGGTGTTTTGTATATCTCCATACAGTAATGCAGCTCTGATTTTAAGGAGAGTTTGACACACAGGTAATCTTAGACAATTATTTGTCTCTAATTAAGCTGGTTTCAAGAACTTCCATGCAGATCTGTATGGTTTTCATAAACTGTAAATTGTATACTGGAGCTCTGATTAAGATGAAGCTTTTCATGTTAGTAAGTTTATTGTTATAACTTCTCATTTGTTCTAATTGTTTGAAGCATTATTTATTATTAGGTATTGGCTAAAGTTGCCAGTACAATAGAAAACACTAAGGTTATTTGGAAGCACTTTTCTATGATAAACAATTCCTTTGTCACATCTTTGCCGTTTTTAAAGAATGTTTATCGTTAACATCTCTTCTTAGCCTTGATATCTAGCCTCATGAATGTTTCAGGAGAATACTGATTGCAATGTAAATATCCTTTGTTGAAGATACTTGCAAAGGATTGACCGTGAAAGATGCTCTTCTTCTAGTTTCTTCAGTCAGTTTTACAAACTGTGTCATTCATGCAGAAACATGGAAACATTAAATAAAGGCATGAAGCTGAATTTTGTACAATGAACTTTTAAATCAAAATATGGCTGTGGAGACTGCTTCACTGTTTAAAGCAAGGACTAGATTTACAGTGAAGTCTAAGTATCCCTGAATTTGATATACCTTGGAATAGCTGCTTTTTATGGGAACTTTAGGGCCATTTTTCATGGTCAGCTACAAGTACGCAGGTATTTAAATAACCTTCAGCTAACCACTGATACTCAACAATTACTCTTTCCTGTTTCAGAGCTTATGACAATCTGCAAAAGATAAAGTTGGTAGCCCCATATGAACTACTTGACAAAGTTTAGTACAAGGTTTCCAGGAAACTAGCAGCAAGTACTTAATTGGAAGGAGAACAGTTGTAAAACTTTGTCAGTGATTGTGTGCTTTACTTACTAATTCTAGTATGCATACCTGGTTCTTATCCTTGCTGTCTTTTGAACATCTTTTCCCTAACCTCCTAGGTGCTTAGAAAAATGAGAGGTAAGTGAAGATAACATTTTGAAGCTATATCTATGTCCTTGAGCAACTGCTTTATTTATTGGCTTTAGCATTGCAACTTATGTTAAAATAAAATGCTGCAAATGACACTTACTGCTTACAGAGAAACACAATTATTTTGGCTTTCATCAGCCTTTAGAAGACTTTGCACTCTTTATCATAGGATACAGTTATACATCTTCCCTGATATATGGTTAATCCTGTCCAGCTTCAGCAAAGTCCATTGTGTTCAAACGCAACAATTCACGTATTTTCTGAATTCCTTTGTTGTCTGAATAAATATAAAAAGGAAATGCTATTTTGCATCTTGGTAAGCAATGAGAACTGAAGGAAATTTAAGAAGAAAATGCTATTGATTTGTTGGGTGCATGGTCCCCATGTCTGACCACCTCAGATAGTTTCAAGGAATGCTGATATTATCAGCGGGGAATTGCACATTTGGTACCATTAACTTTTACGGGGTGGTTGCTTTGCATATTTGCGTTTCTTAGGGGGAAATATAGTTGGATATGATTGTTTTCTGAAGCAGGTTAGTTTAAGATGTTTATTTGACTGTAGATCAGAGTTATTTTTTGTATTATGCTGAAAATAGCACATGGTAAATGTTGTTTGATGCTATAACATCAAAGGACCTCCCAGAATAATAATTAGTTTGAATCAGAGTCAGTATTTATCTTAATTTCATGACATAAACAGTTATTTTTATGTACTTAAACAGATACTGTGGCAGTACCCCCCTGACACACACACACACATGTGTGTGTGTACCCTATATTTCTGTGTTTTTAATATGCCTTTTTTCACTGTGATATCTTAGAGATAACATGGAGAAACGCCAAGTCTGCTTAAATGAGTTGTTGCACAGCATTTTCATGTTGCGCAGCAGAGGATATTGAAATCTCCATTAGAATGCATTGGCTCTCAGATCTTGTGTACTGTTGGTACAGAAAAGCATTACATTTCATACTGATCCTGTGATTGCTGTTCTATTGGACAATATGCTAATACCTCTGTTACTAGTCCCATTCAAGTCAATGGGATTTCTGTTGAATAAACTGCTACTCACGATGTGTAAAGGTATAGTAATCTAGTCCCATATATTTAACATTTTTGAGCTACGACGTACTAAAATTTATGAAGTGCTTGAAACCCAGGTATGCTGGTAGCACTTCATCAAGGGAAGAACAGAGAAAAAACAAACGTCTGTGGATACCCTTAATTAGGCAAGAACAAAATGTATGTCTAATACACCAGGCAGCAGAAATGTGTGCACTAAAACTCAAATATGCATATGGTTTGCTTGGTAAATTAGATGCTTAACTAGCAAATAGGCAAAAAGGTAATTTGCACTGAAAGCACTTATTAGACTATGCTGTATACAGACAAAGACTTTTTGTTAATATTTATTTCTTATTAGCACCATACATTAAAGTGGGTAAATACTATACCCAATGTATGTATATATTAATAAATTTGAGGCAGAGGCTCAGATTTGCCATTGATATAAGCAGGTAGAGCGTTCTGTGGAACTCCCACTTTTGGGAGAAATGATATTGCCTTTCAGAAATTAAGGTCAACTTTTCCAAAAGCGGCCACTGACTTAATGTGCCTTTTTTGGGTTCTCAATTCCAGCAGCCCTTCCAGATCTGAGGTTCAGAACAACTGGGTGTTCCTAACTGCAGCTGAAGCGCAGGGTAGTTGTGGGTGCTCTGTGCTTCTATGAAATTGTGTCCTTAGTAGTGTTAAAGGCAACTTTGGACATTTAGTCTAAGCCATTTAGGCTATGTCTACATTGCAATTAAACATCCACTGTTGGGCCAGGTCAGCTGACTCAGGCTCAGGCTAAGGGGCTGTTTAATTGCAGTGTAGATGTTCAGGCTCAGGCTGGAGCCCTGTCTCTGGGACCCGCCCCCATCATGAGGTCCCAGAGCCCGGGCTTCTGGCTGAGCCTGTATGTCTACACTGCAATTAAACAGCTCTTTACCCCGAGCTCCTTAACCCATGTCAGCTGACAAGGGCCAGGTTTTTAATTGCAATATAGACATACCCACAGTTTCATTGGCAGAGCTGATAAGAATTTGAGAGTTCCTGGTTCCCAGTCCCATGTTAGTTCCACTTGTCCATGCTGTCTCTGTGTATTCAAAGGGCGTGATTTTGTGCATTTTGTTGAGAAAGAACCAGCAGCTGTAACTCACTAGACTTTCTGTGCCCCATGTTGAGGTCCTTACTCAGGGAAATTACCCTTGAGTCAGGGTTTGATTTATTTGACATAGACCAGAGAATAATGAGAATAGTGTAAAAAAAAAATCCCCTGAAGTTTTAAAACATGTTCAGAAAACCCAGAAAACATTTATATCAAATAAAACCCTCAAAGCTCTTCCCTGACTGCTCATGCATATTAAAAAGTACTGGTGAAAGTTTATGCCACCAGTTTACTAAACAAATTGACATTCTAATCATAGAATCATAGAAGATTAGGGTTGGAAGAGACCTCATGAGGTCATCGAGTCCAACCCCCTGCTCAGAGCAGGATCAACACCAACTAAATCATCCCAGTCAGGGCTTTGTCAAGCCAGGCCTTAAAAACCTCTAAGGATGGAGATTCTACAACCTCCCTAGGTAACCCATTCCAGCGCTTTACCACCCTCCTAGTGAAATAGTTTTTCCTAATATCCAACCTAGACCTCCCCCACTGTAACTTGAGACCATTGCTCCTTGTTCTGTCATCTGCCACCACTGAGAACAGCCTAGCTCCATCCTCTCTGGAAGCCCCCCTTCAGGTAATTGAAGGCTGCTATCAAATCCCCCCTCACTCTTCTCTTCTGCAAATAAACCCAGTTCCCTCAGCCTCTCCTCATAAGTCAGGTGCCCCAGCTTCCTAATCATTTCTGTTGCCCTCCGCTGGACTCTCACTAATTTGCCCACATCCTTTCTGTAGTGGGGGACCCAAAACTGGATGCAATACTCCAGATATAGCCTCACCAGTGCCGAATAGAGGGGAATAATCACTTTCCTTGATCTGCTGGCAATGCTCCTACTAATGCAGCCCCATATTCTGTTAGCCTTCTTGGCAACAAGGGCACACTGTTGACTCAGATCCACCTTCTCATCCACTGTAATCCCCAGGTCCTTTTCTGCAGAACTGTCGCTTAGCCAGTCAGTCCCCAGCCTGTAGCAGTGCATGGGATTCTTCTGTCCTAAGTGCAGGACTCTGCACTTGTCCTTGTTGAAACCTCATCAGATTTCTTTTGGCCCAATCCTCCAATTTGTCTAGGTCACTCTGGACCCTATCCCTACCCTCCAGCATATCTACCTCTCCCCTCAGTTTAGTGTCATCTTCAAACTTGCAATCCATCCCATCATCCAGATAATTAATTAAGATGTTGAACAAAACTGGCCCCAGGACCAACCACTGGGGCACTCCGCTTGATACTGGCTGCCAACTAGACATCGAGCCGTTGATAACTACCCATTGAGCCCAATGATCTAGCCAGCTAATAGAGCTCAGCACTTTGAAAATTTCCCCTGGATGAAACTGCCTTCTCTACAGGGCCGACTCCAGCTTTTTTGCCGCCCTAAGCGGCAAAGCGGGGAAAAAAAGCCGCGATCGGCGGCACTTCGGCAGCAGCTCTACTGAGAGGCACTGAGGGACCCGCCGCCGAATTGCTGCCAAAAACCCAGACGTGCCACCCCTTTCCATTGGCTGCCCCAAGCACCTGCTTTCTTCGCTGGTGCCTGGAGCCGGCCCTGCTTCTCTATCTTCAGTGAATGGGCTCTGTGTAGCAGAACTAGATGGACAATGGAGGACTTGGAATCCCCCACAGGCAGGCCCTGTGGCAGCCCCCCAGCTTCTCTGTGACTGGTGTGGAAAAGGGGTAACTATTCCTGCACAAAGGGTTATATGCATTGGATTTGCATTATTATGGACCCCCCCAAACCCTAAACTTGCACTCTGTGCTGGCTTAAGCAGAGCTGGATCGCACTTTGCTGTAAGCGAGAGGGGGGGAAGTATTAACAACTCCAAGCTTGCTTTTTTGCAGCTGTTCACCTCCTGTACAGTGGAACCACAATGGTTCCAGTCGAATGGGTGTTGAGTAGTGAACAAACTGTTTAAAACAAAGTAAAATCAATCTGGGGCACTCTAAAATCTGGACTACTGGCTCCAAAAATCTGTGTGCGCTGTTAAATGGCAGGTCTAAAATACCACGTCCCGCTCTCCTTTAACTTGCCCTCTGCCTCCTAGCTTGAGATTACCACCCTAATCACTATTGCCATACCATTTTTCATAATTATTTCAAATATGGAATCTTAGCCCCTTGCAGGGTTTCTGCCCGGCTGACAGCCATCCTGTCATGCTGACTTCAAGTAGCTGCTTCAGTGTGGAGCCAGGTTCATGCTCAGCACTGGGAGTGCTCATTGGTGAGCAGGAGCAGCTGCTACATTTTCTCAGTCAGACAGGAATCTAATGGGACAGCAGCAGTAACTCAATGAGCTTGGAAGAACTTTGTTGCTAGAGTCTAAATATCTCACAAACTGCTCCCTGCGGGTTGTAACATTGTATCAAATATATATTTATACTGTATAATGAGTTGTCTGTAGCTACTAGCTTCCCTGCGTGATGCTAGATGGCTGTAAAGCGCATTAATGCTAGAGAAATAGACAGCATCCTAGCAAACTCCAAAAAAAGAGAGCTACTATGCAGATCCTGCCATTCAGCCACAAGCACAAAAACCTGCCTGGTATTGGGCAGAGGTACATCAGGTGAACAGACACAAAATTACATTATACGTGGCCACACACACACACTATGTGCCAATTAGAACTGGGTGATGATTTTGGGACAATTGGTTTATTTGCCAAAACCATGTGTCAGTTTGACAGAAATTTGCCAAATACTTTTGTCCAAAACAATTCTGGAGGAGGATTCCCTGACCATTTTTATTCCAGTGGTTAGGACATTCTCCTGGACTGTGGGAGACCTGCCTTGAATTCCCCACTCTGCTTGAATTAGAGAAGGGCTTTGAATTTGGGCCCCCACTGAGTTATGGGGTCTTCTGTGGCAGGTCTCTCAATCCCTGCTGTTTGAAGCTGTTCTACTCTATAAATAATTAAATTGTCATTACAGGGTGGGACTCAAATTTGCATCTCCACCTCCTAGGTGAGTGCCCCAACCACCATGCTATAGAGACAGTCTCATTCTTTGTCCCGGGCCCAATGACTCGTCATTGTCATCACAAATGTCTGTGTATTGCCATTATGAAGAGTAATCTTTCATTTGACCCAAAACAGATTTTTTTCAGTTCACCAAAATATTTTGCTATTTTTGGATTTGATTAAAACCTGAACAGATTTTTTTTAATTCATTTATTTTTCAGAACTACCAATTCTGGTGTCAATAGACTGAGGTTAGTACTGTGTAAATTTGCATATTTAAATGGGTCAGATTCTGCTTTGTTACATCAGTGTAAATGGAGAGCCCAGAGCACTCATTGGTAATTTAATAGGAGAAAGGACTCCCATGGCTCCAAGAGGGGTGGTTCCCTTGGAATACCCAAGCACTTTGCAAGTAAATTCAGGGGAGGGGCTGTTGAGAGAACCTGAGGGAGGGGAGGCTGGAGAGTTGCTCCTCTTGGCAGCTGGATTTCATAGAATTCAAATCTCCATGGGAACATGCAGGGCCACTCCCCCTGGAGATTTGCCAGGGTACTTACATTAATCCGGCTTCTATTTATTTTCTTTAGGAAGTGTGACTGGATGACTCCTCCCTTCACCTGTAATTTTAGGGCTCAATTCTGTCACCTTCATTTCTTCTGAGCAATCTCTTACTCATGAAGTAGCTCCACTGAAGTCAATAGGATTAACCAGGTACTACTGAACATGAGAGAGGGTCACAGAATCTGGCCCTTTGTGGAAATGTTCACTCTGAGGTTGTAGTAGGGAAACTTGGAACCAGGAGTTTATGAGATGAAACCATAGCTCTGAGCCTGCCCATATGTTGGGAAAGTTGAGATTCAGATGATGCTGCAGCTCAGACCCTTCTGTTTGAGTGATAACTTTTTTAATTAATATGGTTGCAATGAAATGCCAATAGGCTCTTGATCCAGGGACACACATGACAGTACTGCTACATGCAGAGCAGAGAGTTTGGCTGACTGGCGTAATGAGGTCAACGTGAACAAGAGAACTCAGATTAGTCCCAGTAGGGTTATCAGGAGTCAAAGATGTTATGCGTCCAAAGAAACATGTCAGTAGTGTTGGAAACTCATGTTCGCAAATAAATGGAAAGGCCTGATTTAGTACTGTGCAACGTCCCATGTTCTCTTAGTGCTATCCGTCACCATATGAAGGAAAATGATGATCAGAGTTGTACTCATTTATTTATAATGGCCGTAGCATAATTATTTGCAGTCTGTTTTCTCTATATGTTAGAAGGTGGAAGATACACACTGTGTCTTTGCCTTTAAGTTTTTGCTTACAGAAACTGCTCTAAAGAAAGCCCTCTGGCTGTTAGGTTTAGCTGCCATTATCTAGACAGAGTTGGTTGAACTATTCATCACAAACAATTTATTTGAAAAATTGTACTATTTTTTCCTGTTCATGAAACTGACCGTGCAACAGCTGATGATTTTTAGGAATTTGTTCATTATCCCACATAGTTAAATGAATAGACATTAAGAATGTATATTTGAGCTTTGGATTCTACACGAACTTTTGTAGCAACTCGTCTATCAATTTGCTGTTCAGGCTTTATGATTGGTCACTTATTCTGTTACAGAGAATTGTTTGTTTCCTGGTTGGCTGACCTAACCTTTAAACTACTTACACCCAAAAGGAATTGAATCATATCTGGAAATGTACTGCTTCTGAACATCCATAGAAATTAAACAGAAGTTGTACAAATGTTCATGAACAGTGAGTAATAAAAGGGTGTGAACATGCAGAATAGAAAGCAAGTTGCTAATTTGTTACTAAAAAAGGTTTTTTAAAACTAATTGACATTTCTAGACCTCTAAACCTGAGTGGCTTGTGAGATCTGGCTGTCAACACAAAGGACTTTGAACAAAGATCTGGTTCCCCCACCCTGTGCCTTTTAATCTCTATGCTCCAGTTCATTCATGTGTAAAATGGGGGGGGAAATTCTTACCTGACTCTCAGGTGCACTGGGAGGCCTAATTTTGTTCATAAAGCACTTTGAGGTCCTTGAATGAAAGGAGCAAAATTATTAAATTCTAAAACTATAGAAGTTCGTAACACAGAGACTAAACATGTATAATATAAGGCTTTCCCAACCAGTGACAGAACATTTACATGACCAACTAATTATTTATACTGTAGTGACCAGAAATGCAAGTGTCACGAGATTTCTGGGCACTGTATGTGAAACACAAGACTAGGGACCTAAATTCCTTTCTACTCACCACAGAATTTGTATTAATTTTGGATTGGAATAGTTAATGATAGAGAATACCTTCTTGTTGATTGCATCTACCTGCAAGGACACTACAGACTCATCTAAGAGTGCATGGCGCTGTACAAGTAAATACAGAGAGACAGGGCTAAATGCTCAGCTGATGAAAGCTGGTGTAGCTTCTGTGGCACGGCCTCTGCCCTTCAGATGTTAAACTGATACTACTCAAATAAATAAAGGCTTTTACATATATTTTTAGTTTCCACAAGTGGATGGGAAGAAAAGAGGAAAAATGGGATGGAGAGAAAGAATATGCCCCTCTTTTGTTAGGAGCTCAGTTGAGATTTGAGGAGAGGGCACTAAAAATATAACAGTACAAATAACAGGTTCTCTTTAGTCTGTAGTGGCGTCAACCCAAGCCATACAAGGCTTATCATTTCTCTTGCAATCCCCTCTAAAGATGTATCCTTTCTGGTCAGTCCCCGACTTCCACTGTGACACAAATTGAGAGCACTTTTTTTTTTAAATGACTGAAATTCTGTGGTGTTTCTTTTAAAATGCATTTTCAGTATCTTCCCATTCCACATGGACTGAATGGAATTGATTTCACTCCCTGCCACTATGCTATCATCCCATTCTTCCTTCATATCAAGGAGAAAGTTAATTTTTACGCTGGCAGGCAGCCTATTAAATTGAAAAAGCAGCTGATATAAGCATAAACATCCTAGACCTGGGCATCAACAAGGACAGCAAGAAGGTCAGATAAGTTTGATAGGAATGTGATTGACTTCTTTACTCTTTTGATGAGAGAGAAGTTTCCTCCTTAAGCATAGTCTAGACACGTACTTCACAATAGGTGACAGTTCCTAGTACATAAGGAGGAAAGATGTGAATGGGCTAAACTGTTTCAAATATCACAGGGGAGATCTAGTGGGAAGTGCATTTAAATGGAAGACTAAATGCAGTAGATGAGACAGAGTAATATAGACCCTTGGCAGGACAAAGGGATAGGTAGACATTTAAACAGGAAGCATAAATGCCCTGTTTTCAAAAGGGTAACACGTGCAAACCTTTTGCACTTGAAAATGCACATGCATTGTGGTTGGCTTTCCAAAGTCATGCCCATTGCTAGCTCTGTCCTGCAGACTTGTGTGGAAAATTAATTCTCCAATTGTGGGTCTCCAGAGTGTTGACTTCCTAGAAAGAAGATGTCATGTCAAAATATTGGCATTTTTCTTCCAACAGGTTGCTGATTATTATTTCTGATTCTGGTCCAAACCAAGCTCAGTGTTCCACTATGCTAGATGCTGCACATGGAGACAGTCCATGCCCCAAAGATATTACCATTGAAACAGACAAGACAAGCAAATGCAAAAAAAGGAAATAGCGTTATCACCCTCTTAGAGAGGGGGAACAGAGGTACGGAGATTAAATAACTTACCCAGCGTCATACGGAAAGGCTGTGGCAGAGTCAGAAATCAAACCCAGGTTTCTTTGAGTCTACATCCAGTACCTTAATCGCAATACCAAACTTAATTGCTTACATATAATTTTCCTAAGACTTCAGGCATGTGAACAGTAGTGGAATTCATCATGCCTGGGTGTGAAGATATTTGCACACGCATCCCATAACCTGGGTTTTCTTCTGTAGCTTAATTTCTCACTTTCAGCAAGAACATTTTATTATGGCCCTGCTTTACTGTGAATGTGCCCTTGATACAGGTTCCAGAGATGGTGTGTGCACAGGAGCTGCTTGTTTCCTCACTTTGATTCAACCGATCAGCTCTGGTATAAATTAGTCATGCAGTACTTGGGAATCAGATCAGCCCTTATGAGTGACGGGTATTTGTATAGTTTCAGAAGTATAGCTCCATCCTCTTAAAGGACAAAGAAATAGGCATTGAGGAGGGTTTATGGAGCAGTTTAATAAATGTTTAACTCAGTGATGGGTTATAAGTTTAGGAAAACTAATGTAAAAAATGTTGTGTGACAACAACCCCCTAGAAAGTACTTTAACTTACAAATTAAACCACTGCTTATCACCTTCCTCATAGGAAGATGAACCAGCTTGAATTTTACTGTAGCATGGCTTCATGTAGGCCTACTTGCAGGTGGACTGCAGAAGTGTTTGCTGAAATGCAAAGTGGCTGCTGTGCGTGTTTCTTATAGTTTGTCTAACTATCCCAGGTAACGTTTTGTAGGAAGAAATTTTAACAGTTCCTGTGTATGTTCCAAAGGCTTGATTTTTAGCGTGGACCTCCCACTGTCACTAGACGGTACTTGGGGGCTTGTGAAAATGTACTGTTGTCATGGTTTAGTTATGTTTATGGTCTGGGACTTCTGTATGGTTATTACAGCTGGCCAATTATTTTCATCCAAACTTTGCAATGAAAAATGGCTTTTGATTGAACCAAATTTTTGTGAGAATTTTTCATTTAAGTATTCCACTGACTTTTTTTTTCTTAAATTTTTGTTGTTAATTCACATTTTAATTAACATGGAATTTTTGTGTGTGGAAAATCCAATTTCAACCTGCTGTGATGGTAGTTAACTTTTTAAATTCTTTAATTTCTTTTTCACACTGGCCCGGGGGGAGTGGGGAGTAGTTGAAAATTGAGTGCAAGTTAAAGGAACCCTAAGGCTATTTGAACTTACACTGGGTGCCTAGCCGTCCTTTCTTTTGCACAGACTAGGGGAGGCACAAAGGTGCCTGAAGCACCCATAAACCCTCAGTTTCTGCATTGAGTAGAGCTCTGGTAGAACTGCGCATTGGGCCAGAGATCATAAATGTTTGGGGTTTGGCGCTAAGAGCTACGGTGAGGAGTCAGACCCTGACCAATTCTAGGCCCAACAGATTACAACTCAAAGAGGGGAAATGAGGGAACTCTGGCGAAGCCAGGAAGTGGAACAGCATGGGCTGTGTTGTGCTGATTTGTCTTCAAATGTGGAACTCTTTGATTTGAACTGATTATTGACTTCCAAATATTTTTCCTGCCATTGCAATTCAAGTTTAGGGTGCATTGTTGCTTGTGGATAGTTGATTTCATGGATAAAGTATACATGTGAATTGTTGGAAAATTCTTGACCTCATACAATTCAGCTATACATTTGTGATGGTGAGGTCCAAAATGTGATGAGGTGCTATGTAGGACTATCACTTCTTCACAACTGACTGACTGTTGTTAGTCTGGAGGATATTTAAGAAAGCATAGATTGATTTTCATGACTTTTTTCTTCATCCTTCAAGCATGGGGCCAGACTCAACAGTTGTGCAATTTCATTGTCTTTAATGGCATTATACCAAGTACAGTGTGAATCTGGCCCACGACGTATGTGATGAGAACAGTGGTAGTTTTGTACTGAACATCTTTCAGGTGGAGACCTCATAGGGACAGAGCTCACTATTACTGACTTCATATTGTCAGAATCTCAATTATTTTGATCTCCCGAAATCCCTGGCATTGGGCTTGTTATTTACCTGAGGTTTGCTGTTCTGCAAAGCGGAAAAAACTTTTTTTGCTTCACTGAGTGCTTTTCCATTAAACATCTGACCCACTTTTGTCAAAAGCTGATTCTGCTGTGCTTAAAATTGCTTCATAGTTCAGTCCTCTGGATTCAAAGGATTTTACCAGTAGTCCAAATTGTCCCTTTTTTGCCTTTTGTCCTATCCTTTCAATTGTTACTATTCTTGATGAATTTCTTCTGCTGTATCATGCAGTGAGGCAGGGAAAAAATGAATTGAACATATATCTTGGCAAAAACAGACTGTTTTTTAACCTAATTGTAAATATCTTCAAAAGATCCCCCCACCCCAGTCCATGCGTCTATTAGTTTTAAGTAGTGAAAACAGAAATTATGCAACATACAAAGCTAAATAAAGAGGGAAGGGGAATAAATATTCCAAGAGGCTATGATGCATATTACTCTTCATTTGTTCACATAGCTCACGGAAGTGATGCTTTACAGAATATACTTTCTAATGCAGTGAGTCCTGCTCGTACATAGGACTGTGTGAGCTCAATGGAGTGGACCCTGTCTAGACCAGAAAGGTAACTGTGACCATTAGCAATTAGTTGTGTTCTAATTTTGTTACTAGGAAATTTTCAAAAACACTTTCCAATAAAAGTGTCATTAAAAATTCCATTGTTGAAATTGACAATATTTGAAAAAAAAAATTGTCCATTTTATAATTTTTTCACCCAATTCTTCACTGTCTTTCTAGTATTTCTTACCCTCCCCTCCTTTCTTGCATGAAGCCCTGAAGTGTTAGATGCCCACATGATTCCCTATAGGTAGAGTGTGACACAAACGTTCTTTGTTTTGATAGTGTGGTTGCCACCAAATTTGGGGGTTTCACAGTTCATGTGGGATCAGGAGCAGGCCTAAGAGATCAGTCAACTGGTTTAATGCAATGTTACAAAAGTTTCCTAGGATAAAGGTGCAGATCCCAAAGTAGGGTGGTCTTGTCTCAATCACAGGACTGGAACTCAGGAGACCTGGGTTCTATTCCCAGTTCTGCTCCAGGCTTCCTCTCTGAGCTTGAGCAAGTCATTTAACTCTGTGCTTTAGTTCCCCCTACCTTAAAACAGGCGCAGCCCCTCACAGGGCTGTTGGGAAGTTACTCTAATTAAAAGTGATTTCAGATGGAAGATGCTGTACATTGCAATTTGAATATCATTATTTCCCAAATTAATTAGAACTAGGTTAGTTTACAAGTCTTTTGTATGGGCATCTTGCTTTGTTTAACCATGTTGAATTGGTAGCCCCAACATGTTCTCTTTCCCCGCCCCATCTTGAGATTCCTCTTACTAAATCCCAGCACCAGGTGTCTACCTTCTTCTAGTTCCTCCCCTGATTCTCTCACACACACCCCACGCCCTCCCCAAGGGGAACTGACATTCTGACAATGCTTCCTAAGGGGTGGGAGGAAATATCCATGGACTCAGGAATGCTGGCCCAGGAGAGGGGAAGGTGAGAGCAATGGAGAATACAGGAAATGCAGGAGCTGCAATTATAGCAGTCCCACTTGGCAACCTCTAGGGCTGAAGTGTGACTTGAACCCATTTTCTTCTGTCCCATTTGCCCAGAACAGACTGACCTGTAATACAGTGCAGAAAGCAACCGCTGTTGGCAAGTATGCAGACTTGTATGAATAAATTATTTGGTGGGGAATCAGCTGTTTGTCCTTGAGAGCTGATACTTCTGCCCATCAGCCAACGGTTTCAGTAGCACTCCCTGCAGCTGTTTGCACGTTTGCTTTTTAATTCCAAAAGCTTCATTTTGGGCTCAGCTGTTTAAGACTCCCAACTGAGCTTTTTAAATGCAAAATGAAAAGGTTGAAAGCTGCTGCCACTAGCGCTGAGCACTGCCAACAGCCCCAGAAATAATGTACTTATGGGGAAAAAAAGAGAGGAAACAAATGAGAAAGGAGAGGAGTTCATAGCCAGCACTTGTTCAATGTCAGACAACATAAGGTTTGCATGCAAAAATTTAAAAAGAACACGCTGTGGCTTTCTGCACTGAGCCACATACTTTAAACAATTAATACCCTTTCTCCTCTTTGCTCTTTATCCCTCCGGGTCTGATTTTGCCAGTCATGTTGAGTAGGGATTGAGACTATTCATTGTTAGTAAGAGTGACAGAATGTTTCTTCATTTAGCAACGTGTTCACAATGCACCTGATCCAAAGCCCACAAAAGGCAGAGAGAACCTTTCCATTGACTTCAGAAGGCTTGGTATCAGGTCCAGTGTGCTAACAATACTGCCTTCTTCTCCCCCCATTCCCTCTTCACAGTAATCAGACTTACTTTGCAAACTACAATTGAATCCTCACAAATGTGAGGAAGGATAGTCCTGTAGTTAGGGCATCAGGTTGGAATTCAGAAACCCTGGGTCCAATTTGCTGCTCTGTCGCTGACTTCTTGTGTGACCTTGGTCAAGTCACTTAGTCTCTCTGTGCCTCAGACCCCATCTGTAAAATGGTGACACTACCACTTCCCTACCTAATGGGGTGTTGGGAGGATACATTCACTGAAGATTGTGAGGAATTCAGATGCCTTGGTGTTGGGGAGCCGTTTAAGTACCTAGAAAGAACTTTGAGGAAGATGAGTATTAGTCCCATTTGGTGGTAAAATAAATTGAAACAGAGATTAAAGACCAGTTCACTTCCTCTGTTTTAGTGGGAATGATGTTCCACTCTTGGGAGCACTGTTGAGCCTTGTAATTTTAAGATCTGCACATGAACTCTGTGATTTGAAAAATAAAACAAAATTTTAATGCATTTATTTATTTATTTATTTATTACATTAAGAAAAAATTCAAAATGTAATGGTAAAGAGAAAATGTGTTTTCTAGAATACCTACAGTGGTCACTGTTAAATTTTCCAGCTAGATAATGGCATGTCAGTATTCCCTGAGCCACGTCTAAGTAAGTAAATGTAATGGAAAATCTTCAGTTTCACAGCTAACTTTAATTTGACATTTTTGTTTGGATATGGACAGGATGTAAAATTTTCAAAAGTTCTTAAGTGCCATTTTCTGAAGTGGCGTAAGCATTGAGCCTATTTCTCATTGAAAGTCAATAGAACTTATGTGCAAAGTCATCTAGAGGCTTTTGGAAATGTTATCCAGGGAAATATTGTTTCTGTGGAAATACCGTGCTGCATTCCTTGGGTGCCTGTCAGCATAAGGGCCAAATGCCTTGCTCGTTATCTTGTTGGTTAAGCAGCAGAGAGCTGATCCAAAGGGATTTCACTCCTGCCTGTGCTCTATGGAGGAAGGACTGGCATGTGGAAAGGAGGATGTTTAGGCTGAGCCACTGGATTTGCCTGCAGTGGGCCAAATCCCACTTTGAAGAGGAGCAGTGAACTATCATAAGCTGATCCTTCACATCACCTTCCATTGCCAGCCAGAGACCAGTTTCCTGGGTTTGATGTGCCTGAGGCATGGGTGCTATCACTGTAGGGAAGATTTGGGCATCTCCCTAACTCAGTACTCTCCAGTCATTGCCCCCTGAATGGGTTGCAGGTTTAATGCTTTCTCATTCTCTCTGCCTCCCATTTTGTTTTAATGAGTTGCACCTTTGCCATTGAATCAAATGTTAGTACTGAGGATTCCTTCCCTCAGCCCTGCTATGCTTCAGACTATTTTCCTTCAAGCAAAGCCCTCTAATTTGTGCTTGGCTTAGCTTCTTAGGGTTGCCCCATAGCTAAATCGTAGTCCCTATAGTACCGCAATGCACTTAAATTGCATGCTCATGGCACCCTCTCTAACTTTGTTCCAATACAGGTGGAGGTGCTTTTACCCAACACTGTGTATAGGCTATATTAAGGTGTGTGTTAGAGGACTTAGAGTTGCGTAAAAACTAACACAGTATTGCAGGTATCGGCAAATGCTTAACCAGCCCTCAGCTAGAAAAGCACGGATTTACCACAGGTCATAGAAGGAAACACAAATGCAGCAAAACCAATTACTGTAGAAAATCAGACATCCAAGTGAGAGATGAAGGAAGTCGTACATGAATGCCTGACAAGAAATCTATTGAACATATTAAATTATACACATCTCCCAGAATAGCTAGAGCTTTAAAAGAAACATAGTGCAGCAGTGCTCAATCAAGAACAAAACCACAACCCTGCTGCATATCAGACTTGGGACAACTTGCACACAAAGACTACTCTTTGAAAGCAAGAAAACATCTTTTGAGCTGTGCATCGCGCCATTAGCCAGACGCGTGCACACACAAATTATGAAGGAATTTCAGGGTAAAGTGAACTATGACAACAAACTCCCCTCATAAAACAGGACACTGAATATGCAAGTGGAGTAAAATAAAACAGCCACTAATCAAAATCTATCCCCTACCCAGGCCCCAAGAATAGCCATTTGCTGTCCACAAAATAAATTAGTTTTGAATTGATGCATGAAAAAATATTAATAATTATCCAAGCAGCCAAGAAAATATGGACCTGAGTTTCTGGTATCTGGTCTATTGAGAGAGGTTAATGAACGTTGTACTACAATGCTCAAATACTTTATGAGGGGCAGAGTAATCAAGAGGTTAGAGTAAGGGAATGGAGATCAAATTAAACGGATTACATTCCTTGCTCTGTCCCTAACCTGCTGTATGACCTGTGCTACATTTTTTCCTATCCATAAAATGAGGTAGATAATAATTAACCAGCTCACAGGATTTTGTGATATTTAAGGGTTTAAGTGCTCTGAGACCCTTAGAGGATATACAAAGTATCAGAACTTATAGCCATGTGTGTATAGCAGGATGGAAATTCTTATCCAAATGTAGAACAATTCTGCCCTCCATTACTGGGGTATTGACCCCACTGAAGTCAACAGAGCCCTACAACCAATGTGATGGCAGAAGCCAGGAAAGTCTAAGGGCAGTTGTGTTCGGCATTTGGCTATTTGCATTTTCTAAGATTTTCTTTTGCCTCCTGTCATCTAATCTTATTTTCCAAATTTCTTCTGCCCCTGCTCCAGATGTGGGGCTGGATTGTGGGCATCAGTCTACAGCCTTGTGGCAGGGTGGCTATGGAGACACTCAACCACAGTAGCAGCTCCAAGAGGCATTATGGCTAAGGTTCAGGATTATGGGAAGCATAGGTCAGAGCAACCCCTGCAGCTCCCTTTGAACAGGTGCAGGAAGCTCCATGCTGGCTTAGCTTAGTATGCATGGGGACCATGATCTTATCTTGTTCCTCCCCATCTCATTGAAGAGCACTGTTCTTGGTATGAGACTTAACAGGTGCTCAGTGACCCAGCAACTACTACTGTGACATGACCCTGCAAAGGGATTTGGGGGAAAAGCTGCTTGATTCCTCTCACACACCCATAAGGGGCTAGTCACAACAGCCTAATGTTGTCCTTGGTTGGTGTGTCTGTGGGGACTAAACATACAACCTCTGCATCTAAAAGCATGAGGCTGAACTGCTTGAACTAAGTGACCAGAGCTGTTAATGTGGAGAGAGTAGCAGATTCTTAAACCTCTTAATCTTAAAACCTTAGTCCGGCCACTAGAGAGGGAGAAAACTACAGTGGTTGATTGTATGTTACAATAGCATATATGTCAGGGTGGTCTAGTCCCAATACAATAATGGGATATAGGGCAGCCTGGGTGGTCCCTTATGTGGACTGACCCTGTGTTACTCATGGATGCATATGCAAAAGTTAAAATTTTGACGGCAGCCTCTGGAATGATTGTTTGTTTGTTTGTTTTTTAAAACCACTATAAATTGGAATGAGTCAAAGGGAAAGGAAAACCCATAGCTTTCTGAAGTGCCAGAGTAGTCCATGAATTTTCCTTTAAAAGCAAACTTTAAAAGTTTCAGAAATCAGAATAAACATGATACTAAGCACAGTCTCAGTTGCCATAACTCACTGTGCTACTGACACATGAGCAACAAACATGGAGATAAACTAGACACTAGCCCTCCAGCAAACCTCCCCCCCCCCCTACCCTGTTCTTTAGTGGGATTGTTGTTGTTATACATAGATACAGCAATTGGACATTATATTTTATCTCTCTGGCTGACAGTGAGATTCTCAGATCCCTACTCAGCCTAGAAGCCTGTTTAACCTTTGTCACTGTTTAATGACTTCCACACCGTCCTCTGATCTGCTGAACAGAACCCAGGCAGAGAAGTCTGGGAAGATTTTTTTTTCTGCTCATTTTCTTCACTGGTTAAGGTTCTTTTGACCGTAATGTTGCTACCTGCAGCTGATGGATGGCCACATAGCTATAGGCTAAAGCAGCAGATTTCTGTACAGCCAGTGACATTCCTGGGCATATTTTTCTCTATAATTCAGGGGCATCACACAGGTTGATGGATGGCACCAAAAGCTCCTTCCTCTTTCTTGACAGCCACCCAAAAAATATTTTGCAGCACCAACCTTGAACTTCCATGCTGTATGTGCCAGCCCTATGCTGGTGGCTTTCTGTTCTACCTTCTTTGTTAGCTGTTGGGCAGTCCCCCTTACCATCTGCTTCAGAGCATGCAGTAAAATCCCCCTGGACAACTGTGCAATAATAGTCCCATGAGGGAAGCACCTTCCTAACCCTGTGCACTTAGTTGTTGGCTTATGTCCTAGAGTAAAAGAGAGATGATGATCCTTTTATTTTAATCCTTTGTAGTGTAATTATGGATTTTCATATTATTCATCTCTCTCTTATGAATCCTGCTAAACACTAGGCCCCCATGAGACCCTGTGGCAATGATTTCCACAGGTTGAACACGCCTTATGTAAAACTGTATCCATTTTTCACTTTTAAAATTTCCCGCATTTTAATTTTAACAGGGGTTCTCTTGTTTTATTATGATAAAGAGAAAATAGGCACTGGCAAGAGACTTCTATAACTTGATCACCTACCATGCCTTTCATTCATGTCCTCTCTAATCTAAATAGCCCTGTTGTTCAGTCTTTCCATATATCATCTTTCCATCTCTGATCCTTTACATTGGCCTTGTTTGGACCTTTTCAATTTCCTTTGTGACCCTGGTAAAGTCAGTTAACCTCATTGTGCATCATTTTATCCACCTGTAAAATGGGGAAGGATAATATATACCTCAAAGAAGTGTTTAGGGTTAATTAATTAATATTTGTAAATCACTTTTAATCATGTTTATTACTGTAGTGGCTAAGGGCCAATCAAGAATGAGGCATTATGGTTGTAGATGCTGTATGAACACAGGGTAGTAGATGGTCCCTACCCCGAAGATTTTACAGTCTGAACAGATTAGACAGACTCAGGGTGGGGGAAGGGGTAGAACACACCAGCACTGTGACCAATGGGATGGCAGCAAACTTCACAGACTTTAAGGCCAGAAAAGACCACCATGATCATCTAGTCTGACCTCCTGCATACAACAGGGCACAGAACCTCACCCACCCACTCCTGTAATAGACCGCAAACCTCTGGCTGAGTTACTGAAGTCCTCAAACCATGATTTAAAGACTTCAAGTTACTGATAATCCACCATTTACATGGGATTAAACCTGAAAGTGACCAGTGTCCCCTGCTGCAGAGGAAGGAGAAAACTCCCCAGGGTCTCTGCCAATCTGACCCAAGGGAAAATTCCTTCCTTACCCCAAATATGGCAATCAGTTAGACCCTAAGCGTGTAGGCAAGACCCACCAGGCAGACACCTGGCAAAGAATTCTCTATAGTAACTCAGAGCCCTCCCCATCTAGTGTCCCATCACCAGCCATTGGAGATATTTGCTGTTAGCAATTGCAGATCGGCTACATGCCATCGTAGGCAGTCTCATCATAACATCCCCTCCATAAACTTATTAAGCTCAGTCTTGAAGCCAGTTAGGTTTTTTTCATGTTAGTTCCACGATCCTTTTTGGGGTGGGTTATTTAGGAGGGGATCAGCTAAATGGAAAGAAAAGGGAGGGGAAAGTTGGGGATGGGGTACAGGGCAGAAGAGGCAAAGAGGGGGCAGGTGTGGAGTAAAGCTGGAAGAAGAAGAGGGTGGGTTAGGGTTGCACAAAGAGCCAATCAGCACAGGGCAGAGAAAGTCCTGTCAAAACTGTAGCAAGTTCTCTGCCTTTCCAGAGGTCCCTGCTTTGGCCGCCTCTATCCCTACCAGCTGGACTCTCCGGCTGGCTCCTCTCTGCAGTTTTTCCCCAAGGATAAATGGAGGGAGGGGAAGGCTCCAACTGGGTCCTAGTGCCTCCAAAGAATGTGTGCAAGGTCTCCCCTACACAGGAGCGTGCTGAGGGAAGGGGTGGTCCTGATTGGTCCCTATTTTACTCCCTCCCCAGTGCAGCAGTCCCTGTTATGGCTGAAGCTGCTTCTACTGGATGGAGTCTTGAAAGCCTCTTGCTATATGGAAGGTTTTAGAGATGTACAAATTATTTACTATTGTTTGAAGGAATAAATAACAAAGCCCAGTGCTAGGAGAGTGAATATTAATTGTGTATGCAGATAAAATAGATTTCAGCACCAGCATCTAATGCTAGATCTGCACCACATCAGCTGTAACAACACACTCCTACTTAAAGTGAATGGAAACATAAGTATCACAATTAAATTCCCATGATTTAATTGGCAGATTCTCTTCTTTCATTTGTTTTTCAATAACATCCTATGAGCCACCACCATTCAAATCCTATATCCAGCAGCTTTGCCGTCCGGTACAAGAGTGCTTCTGATGAAACTTTCTGCTCTGAAATTTATGTTGAACTTTGTGTGAAAGAATGCTCACCAGCTGATTTGTCCCATCATTGCCATTTCTCCGGGTCATTAATCCTAAAAATGGCTGACACTAATGTCTAATGCAAAGACTGAAGCGCTATCTTTCACTCAGATTCAGTGCAGTATATGTAACTTTGGAAACAGACAAAACTCTTGCCTGGGGATGAACAAAGAGTTTGGTGTTAAAAATCACATCTCCGTGGAAGAGAAATGTTGATAACGCAAGTTCCAGGTTTGGTTTTGTATTTTTCCGGCTTGAAGATTGTCTCCTCCAGAAAATTGGAACATATAATGTTAACCCTTGCTGTGTTCACTTCACTTGCTCTGCGACTATTTGACAGGCACAATAAGCCCAGCAGCAAAGAATTCTGGTCTTGGAGTATGATCGGTCTCCTCTTAGATCCAACCCAGCAGATTTCTTTACTCCTTGCGGCATAAGAACGGGGCCTTTGAATATTCCCCTTTACACACAGATGTCGGTGGTGGCCCCTTGCTATATCGAGGGTGTAACATTGCTTTGGCCTGGGATGAATGCACATCACACTATGTCCATTCCAAGACTGGCTGTATAAGGGAGTTGTTTTCCAGGTGACGGAAATGAGAAACCAGGCGGCCAAGTGACAGGATAAGATACAACAACAAACCAATAATTGAGTTAGAAAGGGATGCTGGAGAAGAGGCCAAGCTGGAGATTATTTGCCACAGTTCCGAGGCAGAAGACTTAAGGAAACAGACCTACTGGGAATGGCATTGGGGAAGCCTCAGCAGAGACCTGTAGGGATGAGGGGGGTCAGAGAGGAAGACTGCTCAGCTGAGAGAGACTATATAGGATGGGGAAGCCCTGGCAGTAGGGGGAAGCTCTCGTAAAGATTGAGAGCACTATTGGGGTAGCGGTAAGGCCTGAAAGGACTGTTGAGCTATGGGAAAGGCTTAAGGAATTGGGAAGCTGGGAGATTTTGGCTTGGGGTTACACTGTTCTTCTATCAAACAGAATCCCCAAGAGGTGGATCCACTGAAGTTAAGACAACTTGAGGGCCCTCTGCACCTTACAGAATTGGGCCCTAGCAATTTGATCTTATCTTCCTATGGAAACTTTTTTTAAAAAAAAGTCTTCAATACCATTTGCAGCACACTGACTTAGTGCATGTAAGTGTTTCCCTCTCCTGGCTTAGTGAGAGTTAGACTGCATCTGTTTGAGTGGAGAGGTATGTTTCCCAGCCATTTAGATCCAAGTACCTGTGTTAGCTAAGAATAGCAGCGTAGCTGGGGTAGCACAGTGGTGACTCAGGCTAGCCTCCCACCTATGTACCCTGGGGATCCAGGTGGGCACTTCCTCAGGTGGATAGACGAGCTGCCACCTGTGCCACCCTGACCATGCTGCCATTTTTTGGTGCTAGTTCAGGCAGCATTTGTACAGGTATGTCTACATGAGCTGGGAATCCCACCTCAAGTGTAGAGTTGCCTAAGGGTACATCTACACTGTGACAAAAGACCCGTGGCACATTTGCAGCTGGCATATGTCAGCTGACTCTGAGACCCTGTAAGGGGGTGGGGGGAAGGGTCTCGGAGCCTGGGCTCCAGCCCAAGCCCATATGTCTACATGGCAATTTTTAGCCCCACAGCTCAAGTCTCACAAGGTCGAGTTAGCTGACCTGGGCTCAGAGACTTGGTGCCATGGTTTTTTATTGCAGTGTTGACATACCCTAAGAGTCTGCTGCTTAGGGACAGCTGGGGAGGTTAATCTTTAGCTCAAGTAGTTGGGGCTTTTGGTGCTAACGGTCACATGTTTTATCCCTGTTGATTACAATGGTGTCATGTGTGATGTTGATATGTGCTCATGCATTGGAAACAGCAAAACCTGACTTTCACAAAGGGAAGGGATTGTTGGCTAATGGATAGAGCACTTGGATGGGACTCAGTAGATTTAGCTGCGATAGCTGGTTCTGCCACTGGCCTTCTGGATGACCTTGGGCAAGTCACTTCACTGATCTGTGCCTCAGTTTCCCCACCTGTAAAATGGGGATAATGATACTGACTCCCTTTGTGAAACACTTTGAGATTTCCTGATAAAACATGGTATGTAATAGCTATTTGTTGTTTGTTTTTTATTATTATTAGATAATGGTTACTTTCTTTTTAGTTGTCTCAGCAGCCTACAGTATTTAAGGCTTTTACAATCCTATTAACTTTGCAGGGAGGATGAGATGCAGGCTGTCTATCAGTTTGTGACAGCACTTCATTTTTAATTTATTTCCTATTAGGCAACCCAGCAAAAATAAATATAAGCAGAAACAGCATCTTGAATGATTTCAATACCCATGTTATTTCCATCATTCTTATGCGTTTTTTGTTGTTTGTTTGTTTACATTGCAAGCTGAAAATACGCTTTCTGCTTTGGGATCATTTGTTTTCTCAACTACATTAAAGTGTAATTACCTTGTTCTAAGCATTGGAAAAACAGTATTTCAGAACTAGAATTCTTTGTAAAACCAATCACTCACTCCATTCACTGAATAATGCGATGCCTTGGGGTAGGAAATTAGAAATGAAGTCAGGTAGCAAGAAGGGGTTGAAATCCTTATACTGCTTTCTACTCTGTACGTTATCAGCCACATTTTCAGAAGTAGCCACTGACTTTGGATGCCTCATTTTTGGGGTGCCCAACTTGAGACGTTCAGGACTTGCTTTTTAGAGAGGCTGAGGACTCATATAGTCTCTTTGGGAACCACAAAGCTGACCCATGTGGAAAATGTGGACAACTGTGAAAAGCTTTAGTCTGTATTCTTTTTTGTTACGAAGCAGGCTGTGGGAGGAAGGGAAGCCTGGTGTGGTGCAAAGAGGAAGAAGCATTTTGCAAACTTGACTTGATGTGTGTGTGTGTGTGTGTGGTGGGAAAGGGTTACAAAGGCCTAGATAGTGTGGAAAAGAAAGGCATACTCGCAAGAGGGCAGAGTTAAGCTTTCACAGGCAACCGTAATTCAGGCATTTTGTAACTTTTGAGTGCTTGACTGTGTAACCTTAATAATCATTTCTGTCTCTGTATGAGTTATATTTGTATTATACACAATTTTTTAAATTTAACCTTGCCCCCCTTGTGCATATGCATTGCAATACAGGCTTTAATTACCTGATCAGAGCCCAGAGTAAACCGTGCTCACTCAGTGAGCAGCAATTCAATATTTTGTTTTATCCTCATTCAACAGTGGGTGGCCCTAGGCCTTATTTACTGCCCACTATTCAAACCCAGCTCTGAAGACAGAATTATTAACTACCTTATGGGCTTTTCCATGGCACTCACTGCTATAGTATCTGACGGCTTCACAGACATTAATTGATTTATCTTCACAACACTCATGTGAGACTTTCACAGGAACAACCAAATGCACATCCCTGATACAAAGGCCAGCCCCTGCCCAATATCAAGTCCTTCATTCAAAGAATGGAGGTCTCTAGAGCTTCTCAGAGAAAATGTCACTGGAATTTTTTAGCATGGCAAAAGCATTTCTCCTAACTTCATCCTCAGAAACAGCCGAACTGTTTCATCTGAAACATTTTCCAAACAAAAATCAGTCAGAGGCAGGCATCCACCATGGAAAACTTCAGCCAGAACAGTTAAAGTTTGACAAAGTTATAAACCACTGAAAACAGATGTATCAGACAACTTTAATAGATGGTGTTGCTAGCTCCATCTATAATATGTATATAGCAATGGGGATGTATCCTAAGAAATTAGCAGTTAGCACTTGTTAGGGGACTGGATACCATAGACTGTTGCTAATGAACTTCAGTCTATCACCAGTTTGAAACTAGCTCAGACCAGTAGAGATTAAAAACTATTCCATTTATTGGGTGTTTGGTGTTGTGAGATGAGTTTGAGCTTTCATTCTAATCATCACATCACAAATTTTATACTTTTCACCAGTATTAAATCTACACATTTTTTGAAAGCAGGAATGTATGGTTATATTCAAATTATTTGCAAATATGCAAATTATCTCATAAATTAATTTCCATTAAATATCAGTCATAGAGCTGCACAAAACTTGGTAGATATGTCATGACACTTCCTTTTGTTCTCTAGTCTTATTTCTTTAATTTAAATATCATTTAGAATAATTTTAGACTTGAAAGTATGACTTGCTCTTTGTGCATGGAAAAACAGCACTGAACTTTGAGATCAAACATTTAAGATCATGCCAGTGATCTAACGTGAAATCAAGGGCGGACTCGGTATATGTTACTGCTCAAAACAAATAAAACAAAAATCAGCCTCGCATAATACACATAGACACTCAAGATTTTATCAAGTCACTAGCCTGACCTTGCAGTGCCAGGAAAATAGGAAATCAGGTATAGCAATAGGACAGAAGGAAGGAAGGAGAGGGGAAGGGGAAAACCCAAAATCCTAAATCCCAGCTTATGTTTAGCAGGTGAGAGCTCCTAAAAATTAAGTTGGCAACTTTTGAAATGAGATAATTAGGCCTGGTTACACATGATTTAAACTTGGGCAGGATACTAGTATTTCTACTGATGCTGTTAGATCTTTCAGATTATATCTCTTGGACAGCCATGCTTTAGGTGCTATTAAATGTAATGCTCTTTATCTAATTAATTACCTATGTAAGTCATTTGGCATTTAATTGTGGAGTAATGAAATGTCTAAGCCTCCGTGAAATAAATACGCTGGGTATAATTTACTAGTGGATGTTTCATTATTCTAATCAGCCACAATTTTCCAGTGCTGGAAGCTATGCCTATAGTTCAAGTTGCCTGACATCTCATTATGAGACCATTTTCAGTTGCTTATAAGTTTGGCAAACTTTTAACCATGTGGGCTGAAGTTTCCCATGCTGGGTGCCTGCCTCAGTCTGAACACTTCTGGAAAATGTCAGCAAAAAAATGGTCAGTCATTTTTCAGTACAAGGTAAGGAGAAAATATGTTTTGCCCATGTTAAAAATGTCTTACAAGCACCTTGTTTAGAAGCTCTAGTGCAGGGGTCGGCAATGTTTGGCATGCGGCTCACCGGGGTAAGCACCCTGGCGGGCCGGACCAGTTTATTTACCTGCTGACGCGGCAGGTTCGGCCGATCGTGGCCCCCACTGGCCACGGTTCACCGTCCCGGGCCAATGGGGGCGGCGGGAAGCCGCGGCCAGCACATCCCTCGCCCGCGCCGCTTGCCGCTGCCCCTACTGGCCCGGGACAGCGAACCTGCCGCGTCAGCAGGTAAATAAACTGGCCCGGCCTGCCAGGGTGCTTACCCTGGTGAACCGCGTGCAAAACATTGCCGACCCCTGCTCTAGTGCCTCCATGCTATGGAACAGGGATTTGAAATTTGGCAGGGCATTCACCCTGTGGCCTGAATTTACAGAACACTGGATTGGGTTCTATTCCCAGCTCTGCCATTGGCCTGCTAAGCGACATTCGGTAAGTCACTTCATTGCTCCGTGTCTCAGTCTTCCCACCTGTAAAATGGGAATAATCATACATAGCACTCTTAGGAAAGTACTTTGATATGTACTAATGAAGAGCACTAAGTAAGTGCTAGGTATTATTATGTTGACACCCTGAGAAAAAATCCCCAAATTTGGCCAATTTATAAGCCTCTGAATATCAGTTTGCACATGCTCAGTAGAGGTTGCTTAGAATTGGGTCGCTAAACTTTCCCAAGATTCTGTCTGCATTGAGTATGCTCCATCCCAGGGCTGCAAGTATTGAGCAGGACTTCGGCTGCAATTACTCCTGGCTGCTGTGGGCTGTTGTGATGCCAGGCAAAGGAACTGAAAGCATGGAGACTGTCTCAGTTGCTTCTGCTGCTGATGCCAGGCAGCAAGGAGATGGGAAGCTATCTGACTGGAAGGCAGAAGGGTGAGGATCCAGGCCTGGAAAGGTAGTAAGGCAGGACACTGGGACAACAAGGGGAGAAGTGAGATGAAGGGTTGGGGGATGGCATTGGGACATGGAACAGTGGGAGGAAACGGGGAGTGTGATTAAACAGTCTGGTGGTGAGAAGGAGAGATACTGGGAGAAGAGCAAGTTGGACATGGCAGGGGCAGAAGAGTTCAGATTTGGGATATGGGGCAGAAGGGTCTCTTACCACTAGAGTGTACACCCATCTCAGAACACAGAATAGAATCCAGGAGGTCTGAGTCTCTGTATTCCTCTGCTGTCAGCATATAACTGAAATTCTGCTGGCTAAATGTGTCTCATCCCCTTCTATTGGCTGGCTCACATAGAGAATGACAACCTACTACTGCTTTCAGTTATTCCATTAGCTCAAGTGGCAGAGGTTTGTGTGGTGGATCTAAAGGTTCCAACCCTGTTAATCAAATATATGGGAATCAATATGGGTCCACGTGATGGGATTTCTGTTTTTTTTCTTCTTCTTTTTTTTTAAGTTTGCTTTTTCAAAAACAAACTTTGGAAATTATACACACACAATATTTAAAAACGTTTAAGTTGCAAAGTCAAGCAGTCAAAAATTAGGTTGCAACCGATTTGCCTTGTACTGAAGTTAGGCTTACCAGCCTGTAATTGCTAGGATCACCTCTGGATCCTTTTTTAAAAAATCATGTCACATTAGCTATCCTCCAGTCATCTGGTACAGAAGCTGATTGAAGTGATAGGTTATGTAACACAGTTAGTAGTTCTGCTATTTCGTATTTGAGTTCTTTCAGAACTCTTGGATGAATACTGTCCAGTTCTGGTGACTCATTCCTGTTTTATTTATCAGTTTGTTCCAAAACTTCCTCTACTGACAGCTCAGTCTGGGACACGTCCTCTGATCTGTCACCTAAAAAGAAAGGCTCAGGTGTGGGAACCTCCCTCACATCCTCTGTAGTGAATGCAAAAAATTCCTTTAGCTTTTCCTCAATGACCTTGTCTTCCTTGAGTGCTCCTTTAACACCTTGATCATGGAGTTGCCCAACTGGTTACTTTTTGCAGTTAGTTTTTGAGTCTTTGTCTAGTTGCTCTTCCAATTTTTTTTTTTTTTTTTTGGCTGCCTAATTATACTTTGACTTGCCAGAGTTTATGCTCCTTTCTATTTTCCTCAGTAGGTTTTAATTCCAATTTTTATAGGTTGCCTTTTTGCCTCTAACCGCTTCTTTTACTTTGTTATTTAGCCATGATGGCACTTTTTTGGTCCTCTTACTGTCTTTTTAAATTTAGGATGTACACTGAATTAGAGCCTCTGTTATGGTGTTTTTAGGGTCTAGGTGTCCGGCACCACTCTCAGGGTTGCTGGAGTCCATGGCCAGCTGACTCAATAAGCTACAGGAGTCAGGTAGCTCTGGGAGCCAGCTGGCCTGGGAGTTTGGAAGCACTAGGGTCCCTGGCTCCAGGGCAGTCCATGTGGAAATCTGAATTTCAGCCAGCTCCAGTCCTGATGTTTCTATTTTCCTTTGATGTGCTGTGCTGTGCATAGAATACCTTCATCTGAAGGTCAACTAAGTGCATTCAAAATAGGAATGAAATGAATTAAGCTTTACAACATACTTGTAAAGCAGGCAAATGTAGTGCCCATTTTTACCATTTCTCTCTGGGAAAGGAGACTTAAGTTCCATAGTTGGAGAACTGAGGTACAGAGATGGTAAGGGAGCCGATACAATAACCCAATATGCACCGGAAAAATCCCCTTTTGAAATTTTCCAACAAAACTTAGTGTTTTCAGGAATTTTCATTTAGCTTTGTTTAGAAAGAACACTTCAAAATGAAGTTTTACTTGGTCTTGTTTCAAAATGTTAAAACAAAACAAATTTTGAAATGACTTTTGTTTAGAAATTTCTTTAATTTGATTTTTTTAAATTTAAAATGAAACCTTTTGGGCAACCAGAAACTTTTTTTTTACCTTTCAGTTAACCTTACTGAAAATGACAGATTCACCTAACACTATTTTATTTCAGTTTTTCACAACTGCCAGTGAACCAAAAAATGTGTTATTTGCCCAGCTCAAGTTGTGAGCTCTTTTCAACAGATTGACCCAATTTGACTCTCAGATATGTTAACTTAAATTTATAGGAAGCTGTATATGCATTTGAGTGTAATTTGGCCCCGTGTCTGCCTGGTGCCTCCTTCACTTAAGCTGCAGCTTGTTTCCTCTGTGAACCGAGATGAAATTGATGATCTAATGTTGATTTGACAATGAACTCCAGATTGTAATGATCTAAGAACTGCAACTGCTGACCAAGTAGAAACTTTATCTCACCCCTGCCAGCTGATTTGAAGCGGGGTAGGGGCGGAGAGACAGGAGAGACGTCTCAAGTGAAGACCGTCGTTTGTCTTTAGACAAGAACACGTTTATTTTTTGTAACAATTGTCACAACAGTAGTTTGTGCCATTCTATGTTTTTGCTACAGGCTTTGGCTCAAAAATGTAGCTTTCAAATCCCACACATGGTCTATTTAAGGTAGCACCACGGACTACTTTGACCTTTTCAATGTTCTTTAATTTGATTGGTTGGCATTTCCTGTTCTTCCTTTTTACACTCATTGCAAAGTGTGTACAGGAGAGATGAGCCAGCTTATTAAAGGCAAAATATTTAAAAGGTTAAAGTAGGATAGTAGGCTGCTGTCAATCACAGGCTACTATCCCTGGCTTAGGCAGTGCATTGTCAATCACTCAGTTTCATGACAAAGACTTCAACAAGAACAGAAATCATCACTAGCATGACAATGTTGTGCAAAACAGACAGGAAACGTGGATGCTTAACTAATTCTTGTCTGCATGGATTTAAAAAAAAAGGCACCAAAAACACAGCCACCCCCTTGAAATGGGAGACTTAAGGCATGTCTACACTGTTAGGACTGTCGGGGTATGAATAGCAGTTTGCACCAAAGGGCTGCATTGTGATTTCCCCATGTGGACAGTGCAGGCATGCACTAAAAGACTCTTGCTTTTCATTAATGTAGTTCTGTTTGAAGAGGATTACAGTAATATGAAGTGGGAACCTTTTAGTTCATGCCTCCAGCGTCCACACAGGGGGGTTATAGTGCAACACTTTGGTGTGCACTGCTTTTCACACACCTGTAGTCCAAACTATGGGGCAGTGTAGACAGCACTTGAGGGAACAGAAACAGCCTAATGGGTGTCAAATGTCAGGAAAGGACAATCTTTAAGTGCGTGTCCAAGTCTTTTTGTTCATTGCCCCAGGGAAAATGGACCAGCCTCATTAAAAACCTCTTTGATTTGAAACATCTTTGGGCCAAAATATGCCAACATCTTTGGCCCTGTTAAAAGCTGAGAAAGATGAATAAAAACACAAGTCACTCACCTACAAGATGCTCAAACAATTCTAGGCAGGAGTCTGGCAGACTTCTTGGACAATAATTAGTTGACCGATCTATTTTCCATGGAGTTTTGCTTGAGTAAGGACTGCAGGTTTTGGCCGTCAGGGGCAAATCCAGTTTCCTGGTGCACAGCTCAAGAATCTTAGGTGGTCCCTGGATCTGTAGAGGAGTGGGGATGAGGAATCCAAGCTGAGCCACTCAAGGAAGAGCCACCACAACCCTAATACTGAATGTCCATGAGGAGGGAAGGACTGGAGGATCCATGCAGACCTCGATGCCCCAGCCCTGAACCAATTCAGATATTTCATATAGCATTCCTGCTGTTAGGGTGCCTTTAAGTCCCATGGAAGTAAGAACTGGATTTGGTTCCTAGCACATGAGATCAATTGCCTTGTAGTTCTCTTTAAATGGGCAAATTTATAGTTAAGTGTAAGTAACCATGTGTTCCTTTATTTTTCATGGACAAGGTATCCTAACAATTTGGAGCTGCTCACATTATACCCATGGGGATGGGCCTAGTTTGGAGGAAAACTGCTAGAAATCTATTTAAAAACAAAGAATGAATACTGAGGCCATTAGGAGATTATTGCTTCAACAATCAGCTACCTGCCATTTTTCTCAGTAATCAGCAATTTAAATGCAATGTTTTGCCCTTGTAATACAGCATAAACTAACAAGCCAGTGCTGTCCATTATTTTTCTTTTTCAAAATTTGCATACAGTTTTGCCAATGCAGTTTGATATAGTAGTTCTTAATCTCTGCACATAGGCTCTGATTCAGCAAGGTATTTACTCATGTACCTAAGTTTTAAGCAGGTGCATAGTCCCATAAAAGTCAATGGCACCACCTCACGTGCTTAAGTACCTTGCTGAACCAGAGCCTTAAAGAATGCACACTGGACTCGAATTGTCTTCCATTACTCAGGTAATGTTTCATCTGAGCCAGTTCTGGAGGATCTTGCCCATCATATCTGTTACACAATTACGTAAATTATTCATTACTCCAGAAATTAGTGCAAACGAGATTCCCAGTATGTACAACGAAATTGATTTCAATTATTCAGTTTGTCAAAACATAAAATATTCATGGCATTGGAAACAAAATCTGATGTTCAGTGTTAAAAAATGTAAGAAAAAACTTTGGGGCTGCTGAATGCTTGTTGAGACATGAGGAACAACAGCTTAGTGTAGACACAGTGGTTGAGATTTCCAAAGCAGACAAAGAGATTTAGCCTCATAATTTCCATTAATTTTAATGAGATGTGAAGCTAAATCCTCTAGTTGGTTGAGATTTGCAAAGCCAATGTTGGTACAACATCCAAAGCCCTGGATGAGTGCTTCCATAAATATAAGGATTGATGGTCTGTTCCTTATTTGGATTTCCATAATTTCTTACAGTTAATGCATGGCATCAGTCATTTTATTTTTAGGTTTTTAGGCTTCATTTTTTTTCTGTGCTACAATACTAAGTATCCGAAAAATGGTAGTACTGCTCACAGAGCAGTGGTGGCATATCTTGGATTGGAAACGAGCCTGTATTTTAACATACATGTGTCCAGGGCCGGCGCTTCCACTAGGCGACCCTAGGCGGTCGCCTAGGGCAGCAGGATTTGGGGGGTGGCATTTTGCCGCCCTTGGCGGAAATTCGGCGGCAGGAGGTCCTTCCGCTCCGGGTCTTCGGCGGAAATTCGGCGGCGGGGGTCCTTCCGCTCCGGATCTTTGGCGGAAATTCCGCGGCGGGTCCTTCAATCGCTCCGAGACCCACCGCCGAAGTGCCCCGAAGACGTGGAGCGGAAGGACCCCCGCCGCCGAAGACCCCAGGCCCCCTGAATGCTCAGAGGAGGAGCACTGCCGCCTAGGGCGGCAAAAACCCTGGCGCCGCTCCTGCATGTGTCTGTGTAGAGAATGAGGGGAGAGTCACATTTAAGTTCAATGCAGAGCTGATCAGGATTAGGCCATTCATCGTCAATTCCTTACTATGTTTTGCTCTAGCTTTACTCACGAGGGAGTACTGCCTGAGTAAAAATGTGGCAAGGGCTTCAGTTTTAACCCAGTGATATTCACTGCACATTTCAGGAACAGAATAAGCCAGTACATCTAAATGGCTGGCCTTTTACTTTTTTAGTTAAAAGAAATTGAAAAAACTCATTATGTATTAATATCATCCCAGCATCCAAGGAGGAGAATAGTTTTAGGCTATACAACATGAGTATTTGTAATTGAGAGAACACAGATGCCTCTCTTTGGGTCCAAGCAGCATAACAACCTAATTTGTAAATGAGATTTCTGTGTCTTCATAACACTCCCAGTAATTTGGATCAGAACACCTAGGGAAATGCAGTCATCAAAATGTGAATTGCTTCTAGTTCTTTCCTTCTTCATCTCCAGAGGGGAGAACATGTTTGACTTCAGGGGGGAAGAGCTGGTGAGCAACATCAACTTCTCTAACAAACATTGCTACTCAGAAAATGGCCAGTTACTCAGGGAAATTCCAAAGTAAACAGGGGGGTTTGTGGAGAAAAAAAACCACTACAAATATGTCGGTCATACAAAGATCCTTTTGTGGTGTGCAGCAAGGAGTACAAGGTGGGTTGTATAACAATGCAACTGAAGGCTTCACATGGGCACAAATATGGTCAAGTAAGGTTACTTGTGTAAAGGCCAATCTGTGCATCCAGTATTGGATCTGCTTACCCTCTAATATGTCAGCATTTGAAAATTGTGCTGTCTGAATCCAGCTGTGAGTTTTTCAGACTAGATTATTTTGAGCCAGGTTTAACTAATCCTACCTTTTGCACATGGGTGCGGGCAGCCTGGTGTATCGCTAGATATCTGCTGAACCATTAATGCTGTGGTGCATCGTCCTTTTGCATCCTCCATGCAGATCATTTCAGTTCACAGATGACCTGTGTTGAAGGGAGAGGAGGTGAATGGTGCATCAGCGTGGCAGTCTAGTGATGACTTTTATCATAAAGGGTTTGTGGTCCTAGAGTATGGTGTACCTGTGTAGTGGAGATGCAGGCTCTTTTAGTCCTACTATACTGCACCTGTGAAGTCCTATCCAATTGAATTACTCTGGGTATGATGGGATCATCTGTTTAATCCATGTTATCGCCAACTGGTATGAGTCTACTCTTGCTGTGTGTGGCGTTTTCAAACTACATGGCAGAGAAGACCAATTGGATATGGCTTTGTCTCCCTGAAACTGTTTGGTGCAATTATTCCTTCTTGCCTTTATACCACTACATCTTCCCTGAACTGACTGGGTTTCACTAATGGTTTCAACCAGAGGTCCTAGATGCACTGCAGAACTTCACTCAGCTGCATGCCAACTGGATCCATGTCCTCTGTGGATGAGAACAGACGGTCTGGACCTATTATTGGCAGAGAGCGCACAGTAAGGAACTGCTTAAGGAATGCTTAAGAATAACCCCAAAGAATAAGAATAACCCTGAATGTGCAGGGCATTTTCAATAGCGGATGATCTTCTGTAGAATTTACTACCAGAGAAACACCTATGTTTGAGTGTGGTCACACTCAGAAAGCATTGCAAGATACCTCTTTGTGCAGGTTTTGGTAACTGCCGTTTCCCTTTCCTCTGTCACTTAATCTACTGCCGAGTTCCTCCTTGTCTCAGTCCTTTTACAAGTCATTGTGCTGAGAAGGCTCTTGCAGTATTATCTCCCTATATATGGGAAGCATGCCTTAATCTAAGAAGTGGGCTTTATGACTAGGTACTTTGGTTACCTATTTTAAGGTTTTGTATGTGTTCCTATCACCATAACACCATGTCACTGCTTTTAATAGTCAACTGCTTGTGTATGCTTATCATCTAAACATTTCTTTATAAATCACACAGGTTTTCCCATGTCCTCCTTCAAATAGTCTTTTTCTCTAATAATTAGGACAGATTAATTTCTCATTTTACATGACCACGTTTGAAGTTTTAAATTGTGATTAAAAAAAAAATGCTAACGGAAATAACTTTGTAAACCATACAAGCATTTAGGTATCAGAAAGCTATAAGACTTTTACATTGCACTTATATTGTCCAATATGTTACATGTCTAATAAATGATGATAGGCTGATATTTTAAAAATGTGTTTGCATTGAGTTTGTGCTGCCATTTCAATTGCTCAATACTGTATGAAGGCTGTGATTACAGAACGTTAATGTTTTGACACACTGACAGAACCCAGGCAATTCACCGTTAATGCTGGTATTCCTCTTTCACTTGCCTCTAATGTGTGACAGCTTTAGTGTAGGCAGTAATTGACTAGAAATGACAATAGCAATTAACATGTAACCTTCTGTTTTAGTACACTTTTTACTATTCATTCTGAGAGCAAAATATTTTTGCATGTGTGTGTGTGACCTTGTGATTAAAAACTCACACTGGTCTGATGATCTGCTTTGAATATCAATGCTTATGTTTTAAATATAGTAGGATTTTTAATTTCTTTACTATGAAAAATAGTGTATCATGCATCTAGTCACTTTTTCCTCATCTAATTTTGTGCCCCCATGGTTGCGGCAGTTGGTTATTAATTTAAAATGCCAATTTTTTAAAATGGCAATGATTTCATTATAACAAGACATTGCCAGCATTGATTTTAAGAACACATTAAAAACTTGTACCCTGGCTCATTATTGTTTGTAGTTATTTAGGAGGCAGAATTGGGAACATAAAAACTGGCTCTCAGGTGCTTTTATGGGTTATCAAAGTAGACTGTGATTTATGTGTCCTGACCAACAGCTCCATACTTTTGCTTGTTCTCCATCTGCATTACTTAGAGCCTTGCTTATAAATGAATAGATAGGATTTCTGTGCCACTTCAAAGCTATTTATTAATCAATGATGTTGTTATAGGACAGAATATTGAATATTTCAAAGTTTCCAGTTAACCTCCTGTACATGTGCTGTATCAGCAATCAGAGCAGTGATTTACAGTGATACAAACACACCATGATATAAACTTGACATCTTTTTTTTTTCTTTTCAATTTTGGGTGAACTTTATCCTCATGAAAGTGAGGGACTTAACATTGCTTTGAATCAGACATAATGCAGAGATGCACCCTCAAGCTTTCCTCGAAATGTCTGCCAGGGAATCTCAGCCAATATTTTGTTTTAAAGTTGGTTCCCAAGTCCATAGTTAGACCCCTAAATATAAGTGACCTGATTCTGAAAAGTGCTGAACTGCAGTGCCCATTGATTTCACTGGGAAAACTGCATGGCATTCAAAACTTCTGAAAATCAGGTTCCTTAATTAAAAGGCTAATGTTAGTGTCCCCCACTTTTTTTTAATCTTGACCCTCAAGTCCAGCCAAGACCTGTTAACTAGCATGCTATTACATAATATTAACCCACTTTTGATGTGCAGAGGTTGCCACTGGTAAGTTAGCATTTCCCAACAGTTACCACATGGTGGTATCTGCAGCTGCATTATTTTTTCCTTAGTTTTAGAGTAAAAAGAATCTGTGTAACCGTGCAGTAACAGATGGCCACTGTTAACTTTTTAATGCCTTTTATTGTATGCAACAGAAACTTTGCAAGTGTAATCTATGCAACTACTAAGCTTTCAACCAGACTTTCCCTTCGATGCACTACTGCTAGTCCCACTGAAATGAAAGGGGGTTGTGTGTGCATCACATATTTCCATTTTGGGAGAGAAATGAATGGTCAGAGAGTTAATAATGATTCTACTTTGCCGCTGTCTACTATATGTACACATGTACAGAATATTGCTCTGCAGGAGGAGGTGAAAAGTTTGAGTTTTATAAAAATGAAATTAATGTTCTTCACCTACTTTTGCCTCCCAGTTATTTATTCATTCTTCATGAATTTACTGCATGCATAAATTATGGTTGTGTGTACACTACGCTATGTAGTGTGGACAAAATTCAGTCAATGAAGCTATTATAGATTTATATTGGTGTAAATTTAAAAAAAAAAAATCGCTCAAAGTGCAAGATCCCCAATTTTTATGTGCATTAAAATCACAAGGGAATCTCTGCTCTCTACAAAATAAGGCCCAAAATAGTACAGTTTAGCCATATACAGGTCTGTCTCATCTTACGCGGGGGTTCCGTTCCGCAGTTAGCGTGTAAAGCGAAAACCGCGTATAGTCAAAATTACATTGAGTTCAATGGCGGGCGGAATTGCCCGCACTACAGGTACAGTATTAAAATTGTTCTTTTTCTTTTTTTTTTTTTGTCGACCGCGTAAAGCTGAAATCGCGCATGTTAAATGCGTGTAAGATGCGACAGACCTGTACACCTGCTAGGTCTTTAGAAAGCCAATCAGCCAATTACATATTTTAATTTAACAGCAGCAAACTTAATTGGATCAGAATACAAAGAAAAATAAAAGCTAGAACAGTGAGAGGCCCCTTGTTTTCAAGTTATGCTCGGTTTCATTCCTAGATTCAGGCTCCAGCCAGCTCCAGCCTAAAATGTTGTAGGTGTCAAAGGTGCAGTAACTACAGAGTCACCATAGTTCATAAAGTTCCAAACCCACAAACTGAAGCTAGCTGGCACAGGTACACAACTCCACCCATCAGTCACATGCAGTTTATTTGTAGCTGCTCCTGCTCAAACCTATTTGAATACATCCAGATTCATCACAACTCCCCTTTTAACGCATCCCTGTGCCTCAAGTGTGTCTCAATTTAGAATATCCTTGCAGGGTTGGAGTCATTTGTCTGCTAAATGGAAGGGTGTACTCAGTACAAATATTATTGTTGGGGGGTTTGTAATATAACTTATTTTTGCAACTTCTCCAGTCGGAGGATGCATGTTATTGTGCAAAAGGTGACACCCAGGGCCGGCTCCAGGCACCAGGCACCCAAGCTGGTGCTTGGGGCGGCACCTGGAGGGGGGCGGCGCGGCGCTCGGGCCGCCGGGGAGAGCGGGGCCCCAGCCGGGGCTCGCCGCCCTCTGGCCGCCGGGGGGAGAGCCGAGCCCCGGCCGGGGCTCGCCGCCCTCTGGCCGCCGGGGCTCGCCGCCCTCCTCCCAGGGCTCCGGCCGCCCTCCCCTCCGGCGCCCTGCCCCCGGCCGCCGGGGGGAGAGCGGAGGCCCGCCGGGGCTCGCCGCCCTGCCCCCCCGGCGCCCTGCCCCCGGCTCGCCGCCCTCCCCTCCGGCGCCCTGCCCCCGGCCGCCGGGGGGAGAGCGGAGCCCCCGCTGGGGCTCGCCGTCCTCGCCCCCCCCCCCGCGCCCTGCCCCCGGCGGGAAAGCGGAGCCCCCGCCGGGGCTCGCCGCCCCCCCCCCGGGCTCCGCCCCCCCCCCCCCCACGGGGGCGGGGGCGGCGGCCGGAGGCTTTTTTGCCTGGGGCGGCAAAAAAGCCAGAGCCGGCCCTGGTGACACCTATAGGCCAAGTTCATACATAGTGAAAGCTAGTGCATCTGCCATGCAAATGCCTGGGCCAAATTGAGCAATGACACAAATGATGAAGGAACTTTACTACCTATCCACACTTTTTCTTGTTTAAGTAGTATAACTTCCATGGATTCTGATACTTTGGGGGATGTGCAAAACTAGTTTCACGTAGAGGAGGAGGGGGCGGAAGGGGTAGGGATATTTCAGAAATACTTATTTTACCAGCTCCCCCACCCTGCCCTGAGGCGCCCCCCCCCCCCCAGGCAGCTCCCCACCCCAGCTCACCTCTGCTCCGCCTCCTCCCCGAGCACGCCGCCCCCGCTCTAATTCTCCTCCCCTCCCAGGCTTGCGGCGCCAAACAGCTGATTGGCGCCACAAGCCTGGGAGGCGGGAGAAGTGGAGCAGCGATGGCGTGCTCGGGGAGGGGGCGTAGCAGAGGTGAGCTGGGGTGGGGAGCCCTGCGGCAGTTCCCCCCCTGCCCTGAGGCACCCCTACGGCAGCTCCCCACTCCAGCTCACCTCTGCTCTGCCTCCTCCCCGAGCACGCCGCCCCCACTCTAATTCTCCACCCCTCCCAGGCTTGCAGCGCCAAACAGCTGATTGGCGCTGCAAGCCTGGGAGGCGGGAGAGATGGCTCCTGCCAATGTGAAGATGCCCCATAGGGGAAGGATTTCTTGTCCCAAAGCGAGTCACCATCTGTTCAGGCTTGGTGCAGGATTTGGCCTTCAGTGCATGTCGTAACCAATGGAGAGAGATATAGTTCTTTGTCTTGTAAAGTGCCTCAGATGTCCAAACTCGGTCCAAAGTTTTGAAATTGCCTTGATGGGAGTAGCTCGTCGTCCGTGTCTTATGTAGGTAACTACTAACCCAAAGCAGGATCACAGACTAGTAAGAGTAGGTTGTAGTGACAGTCTAGTAGGTCCTCAGGAGAGGACCTAGCTTCTATTAGTGATATGAAACATCAAGGGGAGAACTGATGCCTCCCTAAGGAAAATCAGGTAAAGTGGGAGTTTTTTGCAGTTGGTAGAAAACAAATGTTGCCCGAGGAAGGTTAGGTGAACTTTCAAAATGCTGTATGAGAGGGATCCTGCTGTATTTTAAAAAAATGTCCAGAATATCCTAGAACTCACTTTTAAGAAAGCAACAATTCAGTTTAAATGCATTATGATGCTCTCCATAAACAGTCCCCTTCTGGCTGTAATATGCTTCATTGACAGCAATTAACAAAGGTCAGCAAGCTAATTTACCACTGTTTAAATTACAGTGCGAAATCATGACACTGAAGGGCATAGAAAATTGTGCAAGATTTAATGGGGACCTGGGAACTTGATCATTAAACACACAGGGGGTATAGTCTATCCTCTGACTGCATTTCCCATTAACGCTAATAGTGTGTTGAGAAGCAAATATACTCAAACTTTCATTACTCAGTTTATCTCTTCCACTTTGACAAATGAAGTGCTGGCTTAGACTTGGAGCTGGGTAATGCATCTACTTCACTCTTTGACAGTGTTGTAACAGAACTGGAAACTTTTGTGAATGAACGCATCCTTATACCTCTGACTAGTTTTGTTTCTTAAACAAGTTTGGATCTGCTCAGTATTTGGATGGGAGACCTTCAAGGTAAACAGATGAAGTGGCTCTCTTCCTTCAAGCTGGTATTGCACCAATCGGTCCCAGTGCCGACTGGCTAAGCGGCAGTTCTGCAGAAAAGGACCTGGGGTTTACATTGGACGAGAAGCTGGATATGAGTCAGCAGTGTGCCCTTGTTGCCAAGAAGGCCAATGGCATATTGGGCTGTATTAGTAGGAGCATTGCCAGCAGATCAAGGGAAGTGATTATTCCCCTCTATTCGGCACTGGTGAGGCCACACCTGGAGTATTGTGTCCAGTTTTGGTCTCCCCATTATAGAAGGGATGTGGACAAATCGGAGAGAGTATAGCGGAGGGCAACGAAAATGATAAGGGGGCTGGGGCACGTGACTTACGAGGAGACACTGAGGGAACTGGGGTTATTTTGTCTGCAGAAGAGAAGAGTGAGGGGAGATTTGATAGCAGCCTTCAACTACCTGAAGGGAGGTTCCAAAGAGGATGGTGCTAGGCTGTTCTCAGTGGTGGCAGATGACCGAACAAGAAGCAATGGTCTCAAGTTGCAATGGGGGAGGTCTAGGTTGGATATTAGGAAACACTATTTCACTAGGAGGGTGGTGAAGCACTGGAATGGGTTACCTAGGGAGGTGGTGGAATCTCCATCCTTAGAGGTTTTTAAGGCCTGGCTTGTCAAAGCCCAGGCTGGGATGCTTTAGTTGGGGTTGGTCCTGCTTTAAGCAGGAGATTGGACTAGATGACCTCCTGAGGTCTCTTCCAACCCTAATATTCTATAATTCTATATTACTAGGAGGCACTGTGCTACTTGGTGTGCTGTGCATTGAAGGAGACATGAACTAGGGGACACCTGCCCATTTCTGCATATTAAGATTGCTATATTTTACAAGGGTGGTAGCACTGGAATCCTGGCCACATTCCAATTCTGTAATTTCTTTCTCCCCAACTAATTTCCCCATGCATTTTTCAGCTGGATACAGCATTGTTCTTCCTTTCTCACTCTAAACTGGGGTATTGCATTGCTGTGCACTGTAAAACACCTTCCAAGTTTCCCCCTGAAAGTAGCTGCAAGCTCCTGGTCAATAACGTTTGTACTGAGTTACTGGTATGGGATTCTTAGGAAGTAAAGCTTCAGTACATTATGTACCTGTCAGGTATAATTACATGACTTCTGCCAAGAGCAGTATGAACCTTTTCACTCAATTTTGTATGGCTGTGCAAATCTGTCCTTATTAATTAAATTATGCCGACATTTTAACCAGGAACGCTAAAACTGTAGTGTAAAAAGAAAGAATAGAGAGGTGGAGGATGGGCCCATGGTAGTACAGAATGCATCATTCAGGAACTGAGTGGTTATACATTTACTTTAATTGCTGAACTTTTGATGTTGTGTCACATATATTGCATGCCACTTCCAGCCCAGGTTCATTCTGCTCTTCAGGACTCCTCCAAAGCACAAGGGGAAGTCCAGCTTTGGCATTGCTGAACGTTAGGGTCAGAATCAGAGGTGGTCCCAAAGTTAATGGATGTTTGGATTTCGGTCTTGGTTTGGAACCACAGTTTTCACCCCAATCCAAATTCTCTGGAGGCTGTCTATGTCCTGGGTTTTTACTTTGTTTCATGTTTAGGTTTAACCTGCACTTTTGTGGGTTTGCTTATTCCTTGCCAAAGAGAGATTCTTCTCGTAGGCTGTTCTGTATTAAGGAAAGGGGAGTGTAATATGGTCAGGACTTACCACCGCTGGTGCCTCCTGCTGGTTGCTCCAGGAATTAGGTCCTGTCAGCTGTGGAGCCCCCTCTGTGCGTGGTGTCTCACCTGTTGTCTGCTCTGCTGGTTTGGGACCCATGTTGTTCCCTGCTCGGTGGCGTCTGCTTCAGGACACTGCCCTCCAGCAGCACCCACTACTCCATTCTCACCCCCTTCCGGGGGGAGGGGGGGAATTAACCGCAGTCCTTTGGCTTGCGCCTGCCTCAGTGGCCAACCACAACCCCAAAGTCTAGCCTCTCACCTCAGGGGCAAGTTGCAGTCAGTCTCGGCCACACTCCTCCGCGGCCAGGTGCAGTACAAGGGGGAAGGGGGGGACCCAGGCCCACCCGCTACTCTGGGTCCCGACCCAGGGACCCTCTAGCAGCATCCTCTCTGCCCTCCTTCTCTCCCCTTGTCCGACTATCTTTCCTGGGCCACTTCCCCTTTGGCCCCTTGCACCTTCTTGGCCCTTCTAGTCAGGGCCACAGCCTGGCAGGTAATGGGCCGGAGTTCTCCTCTGCTCCCCAAAGCCTGCCCAGCACTGCTCTGTCCAAGGTGCTACCCTGGAGCCAGTCCTCCTCCCTTGCTAGTCAGGGAGAAACTGCCCTCTCCTTTGCTAGGCAGCCTTTATATAGGGCCCAGCCCAGCCCTGATTGGCTCTCCACAGGCCTTTGCTGATTGGCTGCTGGTCTGTGCAGCGTCTCTGGCCTGTTCCAGTCCTTTTTCTCATGGAGTGGGGCAGGGAGGAAGGCCAGTGGTCAGTGTGTTAACCTCCTAAAAGGCTTTCTTTTCTTTCTTTTCCTATTTTTTTTAATGTGGAAGCCATAGGGCCTTCGCAGATGAACGCAAATGTCTATCAATCCCCTTTTGTTCTCATTAAAGACTCATAATGGATGAAACTGAAAGGGTGGAGCCAGTCCTGGGATCTGTGAATGGCCTACAGAGGGAGGATTCCTCCCCTTCCCCCTCGGCGCAAGCCCCATTTATTCAGGATTTGTTTAGGGGAGCAGGATTTGGCCCTCAGTAAATGTTGTAATTGAGAATTTGTGTAGCTCAGATAAGCATCTCACACTTCAAAGAAAAAGTGGGGGAGAGGGTCTTTAACTGAACTCTCCTGTAGAGAAAGATTCTAGTTCACTAACAGAGATGGGGAAACAACTCAGAGTCTTGGGTAGAGGGACATTTAGAGTGGTATTGCTATATCCAAGTCAACAAGCATATTGTTGGGGTAGTATATACAGACTGGGATCCTTACAATCCAACTTAGCCTGTTCAGAGGATTTCCTGTTCAGCTGGGAAAATTCTGCTGAATAACATTCAAAACATCTAACCAAACTATGGATTTGAAAGCTCCAGCACTTCATACGGGTCTTCGGGGCATTGTTGTCTGTGGACTAGAAGCGCAAGCAGATGTAGAAATTGTGTGTGTCATTGCATGCGGAACACTTCTGTCTTTAGCTATAAAGAGAGGAAGCCAACTCGTTGTATTAGAGAAAGTGAAGCTTGACATTTATGTGCTTCTCAGAGAACGTAAGCACTCCATGCCACATCCACTACCCTCATGAATACTGAATGGGCTCATTATTACATTGTAGGGCATACTAAATGAATTAGTAATGATTAGAAATAAATGTTAAGATTGATATAGTGGAGATTTATAAAAAATATAATTACCTTTCATACTTAAATCAGCTGCAGTAATGTACAAGCTTCTTTTATCCCCATTGGGGAGAGAGAGAGAGAGAGAGAGGTCTGTCTGCAATATTCAAGTCCTCAGCAGGCCTGAACTGTCACAATAAAAATGGTATATTCCACAAGAGAGCTCTCAGAGAACTGCAATTCCCATATTATAGGGGAAATGCAAGCAGATCTGTAAGGCTGGCTAGGCCAGATGGTACTGGGCTAGGGGGCATAAGCTATAATAAAAATCTTCTACAATATACAATAGACTCCTCTCTACTGGAACACGCAGTGCATGTCCAACTGTCTTGATTGAGCAGCTGTCCTGTTTAAGGGGTGAATCTTGGTCACTCCTTCCATCCGAGGCAGGATTTGGGGATCCTAGGTAAGGGTATATGTTACTCCTCAAACACTGCATGAATGGATAAAAAAAAATTAGCGTGGATAGAATACCAGGGGAGGATTTAACACAAATTCTCAAACCACATTTGAGTCTTGAAACTGCACTGAAATTTCATAATTTAGAAAATTAGACAGCTCTACTTTAAATGACATAATAAAATATAGTTGTGAACAAAAACCTAAGAACCAGAGTTCATCCTTATACCTTTATTTCTTCTACCTCTAGCCATCTTTGAACAATTTTTTACTAAAATAACTGAGCATGGAGATTCATACTTATTCTATCTACTCTTGGGTAAACATCACCTGCACACACATTAAATGGATTAAAAACTGGCTAACGGGTTTCAAAATGTAATTGTAAGCAGGGAATCACCTCTGAGCAACTGTGTTTCTAAGGGGCCCCTGCAGTTTTGGCCCTACACTATTAGATATTTTTATCAGTGACCTGGAAGAAAATGTAAAATCACTGATAAAGTTTGCAAATGACACAGAGATTGGGGAAGTGGTAAAGAATCAAGAGTAAAAGGTCACTGATGCAGATCAATCTGTGTTGGTGTACTGGGTGCAAGCAAACAATGTGTATTTGAATTTGGCTAGACGTAAAGTTATACATCTAGGTACAAAGAATGACATGAGCTGCTAGTGCGACGTTGTGGCCTAAGCTAACTGTTTTGATTGGGAGTGTGGGGGGGTGAGGGGCGAGGGGGTACCCAAACAATTCTGTGAATTGTACATGAATTTGTGAAATGTTTCAGTCAACCCAAATCTGCTTTCTCTGGTGAAAAAAAGTTGTGTGTGGAAAATGTTGCCCAGTTCTACTCCCCTTATCTATGGAGGACGAAAGGGAGCTGTTGGGAGTGCTTATTACCTGAACCAGGAAGAAGGGAAGGAACTGTCCTTCTGCTAAAGCAGATGGGGATCCATGCTCCCCTTCTACTACTGTCTTATTTTACCCCTGGTATCAGCTTACTATCAGATGCAGCTGTATACAGAAGCTATCAGCACCACCACCGCTTACTTCTGGTCACAGCAGAATGAAGGTCTCCCCAACTTGCTATTGAGCATCCCTGTCATAGATCCAAAGGGACCACTTGGAAGTGTTGGGCAGATAACCATCCTAGCTCCTAGGAAGGAAGATGCCTTGTTTAACTGACCCTTGTCTTGGTCAAAAGTAGGGGTTGAACCTGGACCTTCAGTTCTGAAATAGTGAGCATATGCTGCCTGAGCTAAAGGATTTAAAATTCTGATTCAGTCCTTGAGAGGCTTTCCATTAACTACAATAGACATTAGTTTAGACCATATGTCTCCTACCTGGCAGCTGAAGCAGCATCATAAATCTGTATATATGGACCAGCCCCAGAGGGTGAACACAGAGCATGCGATTACATTTGCAGTTGTTGTTATAGCAAATCAGATCCTAGGGTCTGAAGTCGGCCACTCAGACAATTAAGAACACACAAATAGTGACCATCTGCAAATGCTTATTTTAAATGATTTGGCTAGCATCATATAGGAACTCTGTGGTAGAGGCAGGAATAGAATCCAGTTCTCCAGGATGGCATTCAACTGTCTTACCCAAGAGACTGTCTGTTCTCTTCCTGCAACCCCCTGCCTTATTCACTACACACCTTTCAGCTTCTGCAGCAAATGAAAGTTTCCACTGTGCAACCCTGATTCATTCCCATAGCATGGTCAATCACATGCACAGACTGAGGCAGGGATGCTGTGTGGGAAAGTAGTATGTGGTCACTTCATTGACTTGGCAACCTTCTTTTAAGTTTGTTTTTTGTGGGTAATGTTCTGTATATCACACAGCTATACCCTTGTGTATCCTATGCATAGTTTCATACTTGGACACCTTCCTGTGATGATAAGTAGAGTTAATATCTATCAGTATGATCAAAGTGGGCTGATCAGGTACCCAGCCTAGGGATCACTTTTGACACATAGCTGAAGCTGGAGATCCAGGTTTTAGTGATGATCAGGAGTGGCCTCATTTTTTTTTTTCCAGTCTCTCAAACACTCCGAAGTTGCACTTGTTCTTGTCAGTGTAGACCATGGGTTTGTGTTCTCGAGACTGCATTATCATAATGAGTTCTATTTGAGGCTTTCCTTGAAAAATACATGCAGATTGGAGCTAGCCAACGACATGGAGGTATGGCTGCTCAATGGCTTTCAAGCCTGTGATTCAGCAGTGCACAATCTTCAGATCTGCAGTGCTTCCCTATCTTACCACTGGTATTTTAATGCCTTGCTATCAATTTGGCTATTTGAGGGACCATCTCTCACTATAGCAGCTAAGAATGGTGCAAGTGGAAATGCTGATTTTCCTGAGGCACAATGTGGGATGATAGGAAGCAGTGCCATCTCCACTGAGGGCCCATGAGTCTGCAACTGTTCTATTATCATTTTTGATGTATGAAAAAATATATTGATAACTATTGCATCGAGGAAACAACAGTAGTCATTGTAGCATACATTTTGCTTGTCTCAAACTCTTATCACATTTTCCTAGTTTCATATATAAGCTACACAGTAAAATGTATCGATCCAGAATAATATAGTACCAGTTACTATAGTGTTGATTTTCTTTATCTTATATCTAATTTATACTTCCTTATTGATTCAGGATTACTTGTAAACAAATGTTCTACTTCTGATTTTTAATATATTGAGGAAGGATCTTCATGCACATTCATAACTTTCTAAGTTATCCTGTGTTTTATCAATTGATCTTTCTTATAGATTCTTAGATTCCAAGGGCAGGAAAGGACCATTGTGACAATCTAGTCTGACCTTTTGTATAACACAGGCCATAGAACTTCCCCAAAACAATTCCTAGAGCAGATCTATCAGGAAAACATCCAATCTTGATTTCAAACTGCCAGTGATGGAGAATCAATCCAACCCTTGGTAAATTTTTCTATGGTTAATTACTCTTACTGTTAAAAATGTATGCCTTATTTCCAGACTGAATTTGTCTAGCTTTAATTTCCAGCCATTGGATTGTGTTACACCTTTCTCTGCTAGATTGAGGAGCCCATTATTAAATATCCCCCCCCCCCCCCATGAAGGTACTTACAGACTGTAATCAAGTCACTCCTTAACCTTCTCTTTGTTAAGCTACATACATTAAGGTTTCTGAATCTATCAATATAAGGCAGATTTTCTTAGCCTTTAATCACTCTCATGGCTCTGCTCTGAACCCTCTTCAGTTTTTCAGTGAGGCAATATCTGCTATTGCCAGTCATTCATTTCCTTTTTGTCCTTCAACTATTATTTTTAACCTCTAGGAAAGCTGATCTCACATACAATTTGTATGTTCAGCCTTTTAAATATTATGACATCATTGCAAGGCTCTGGTGGCACCATCTGTGGAGCTGGGTGAAAATGTTTATATGAATAATTAATTGGCCAAAAAAAGCAGCTTTGGTCAACCTGAAACTAGTCACTTTTTTTGTCAAATTCACCCAGTAGTTTCAGCCATGTTTTTTCTGGATAAATTTGCAATAGGTGCTATTCACAAAACTGAGAAAGGGAAGCACCACCACTCTCCCCTTATGTCTAACCATCCAGTAGTGAAGGTCCTCACCTGGGATATGAGAATTTGAGGTTCAGATCCCTTGTCCAGAGCAGGGACTTGAACTTGGGTCTCCTGCATGGCAAGTGAGTGACCTAACTTCAAGGTTACTGGGTTTTCTACAGTTGGGTTTTGGGCTGGCCTTGTGTTCTGGAACAAACAACATCCCAGAAGAAATCAGAGTCACATATTTGCCATCCTCTGGACTTACTATAAGTCCCACTTTTGTCATAGTTGTCTCCAAAGAATCTGAGAAGAAAAAAAAAAATGATAGACACAACCCTGGTTAGACTGGGAACCTGGTAAAAAAAACAAACCATCCTCAGAAGCTTTTATAACCTTTGCATGGATGCTTGAGAAATGCTGATGAACTTAATAGATAAAAGATCAGGGTCCTTGGAACATTTGACCGCTGTAAGAACCAAATGTAAAACTATGAAGGTGGCTTTTTTTGTTTGTTTGTTCTTGTGTGCACATATGCACCCGCAGAATTGCTAAGGGCAAAGCTCATGACTGTATTTCTTTTTAATTTTTGTGTATATTTTCTTTATTGAAGGCTTGTTTGGTTTTTATACTGATCTGGGATGTATGCCATTTATACCCATGTATTTGTTTGATTGTTCAAAGGAATATGTAAATAATTTGCTAACTTGCTACTTCATGTTTTACACAATACTGTTCAAGATGATTTAGGATGACTAAGTATCCTTCATTCCTGCTAAATGAACAGAAGTTGAATACATTCAGTCTTGTATCTATAAAGGTATTTAGGCATGTCTCCACTTCGTGTCACAAGGCCTAAGTGACCTAGATTTTCAAATGGGACTCAGGCACTTAGGATATGTCTACACTGTAGCTGGAAGATGTTATTCCTAGTGTGGCAAGACAGATTAATGATAGCTTGGCTCGAGTCCTGATCTGGTTTAAATGAAACATGAAGATAGGATTAGTTAGCACTACTCTTCTTCAAAGTGTTTTACAAACACTATTATTCCTCCTATCATGTTTCTGAACTCCAGAAGGACCTCGCCAACTTGTCTAGATTACATTTCACCTGTCACCAAGTGCCAAGTGGTGCACATTGCAAGGAACTACTTGAATTACTCATGTGTTCATGATTTCTTAATTAACTGTAACCAAAAAAATAGGTGTAACTCTGGACAGCTTAATAAAAACCTCTGCTCAGTGCAGCAGCATTAAAAGTTAAGCTACATCAGAGACTGAGAAAATGGCAGAAAATTCCATTATATAAATCAATAGTATACTCTCACCTTGAATATTCTATTTTACTCCGGTCACTATCCAAAAAGGATTCTGAAAGGACTAGAGAAAGGCAATGACAATATAATGGCATGGAGAGACTTCTGTATGAAGAGTAAGTGAAAATGTGAGTGCTGCTTGGTTTAGAAAAGAGATTAATTAAAAGGGAACATGAGGGACGTGTTAAAAATAACAAATGGTTTCAAGAAAGTCAGTCAGGCACTCCTGTTGCCCTTTCCATTAATGCCAGAACAGGAGGATATCCAATTAAACTGAATATTCTAAATTTAAAACTGATGAAAGGATATATTTGACTTGTGGAACTTATTTTCCCAGTATATTATTGAGGAAAATAACTTTGCTGGTTTTTTAAAAAAGCATATGAAAAACAACAACATATAGTTATGATAAAAAAGTATAGGAGACAAACACTTAAGTATCAGGGCTTAAGCCAACTGTCTAGAGTTAGCAGAAACCTTTTCCAATGGCCTTTCTATTGCCTAAGTATCCAATATGAGTATTTTACCCCTTCCTCTGAAGCAACTAGAACCAGTGAGTTTTGGGGGAAAGATACAGAACCACAGAGACCAATTTTAGCTTCATTTGATGAATAGCCAGTCTTTGGATATATGTATTTCTAGAAGCAATAAGTATATTAAATCTGCTGTGTGAAGTGATATAAGCACCAGCTGATGTGACGCAGAAGTAATAAGTAAACACATGAGTAAGGCCACAGTTTCTATATCAATGTTTTGGCTGAAACTGCAGCACTCCGTTTTAGCCAATGTGGGTATGACCAAGAAATGCAAGATAACGCCTGCATCTTACTCTTAATCTTTGAGTAGCTTGAATTTAGAGTATTATAATATCAATTTATCAAAAAGCACCTGGTGGTTGTTATGTATAATCATGTACAAAATGAAAATCTGATCAGTAGTGACCAAAATAATTTCCTGGCATACTTCCAACCAATTCAGACCAAATTTGATCCTTCTCCACCTTAGCCCTGGGATAAGAAGTCTTCCAGTGTAACTTGGAAATCAAGAAATCTGACTGTTGGACTAAAAGGACTCAGATTCCTCACTTAGTGTGACTTGGCCCCAGTCTTTTCCATTTAAATATGGAGCTGTTAGCTTGAGTGTTTCAGGTAATCACAGTTGTTTCTGTACAGCACACAGGAAGTGAGATGGACACTCCGGTAATTGTTATGTAGACAAATGTAAGTAATCACAGAAGGATGCTTTTCTCTAAGACGGAACAAGAAATTTTATTAGAATAAGAAAAATCTCTAACACTACTTCTTCTCTGTTTCGCTATAGAATTTTTCCTCACACCTTCCCCAGCCCCTCCTTTCTAGCATATACCCAATTTATATGTATCATATATGGGATGAGGTGTACACCCTACACTGGCAGCAGAAGGGTTAACAGGAGCCTGAAGCTAGCCCACTTGGAAGGTGTGGACAACCAATTTGTTATCAGACCCAGCTGCAGAGGAGTTGGGTGCTCTTCTGAAAGGGAGGAGCTCAGAGCAGGGTGGGAGAGCTGGGAGAAAGGAAGTCTGGGGAGATTAGGCTTTGGGTTTCTATCCTGAGAAGAGCAGGAGTACTTGTGGCACCTTAGAGACTAACAAATTTATTAGAGCATAAGCTTTCATGGGCATATATGCATCCGAAGAAGTGGGCTGTAGCCCACAAAAGCTTATGCTCTAATAAATTTGTTAGTCTCTAAGGTGCCACAAGTACTCCTGCTCTTTTTGCGGATACAGACTAACACGGCTGCTACTCTGAAACCTATCCTGAGAAGGTAATTCTGGCAATGGGCTAGGAGAGATGCTAAGAGGTACAGGGTTGGAGTGAGCATTGATGAAAGGATAGGAACCGGATCTCCTGGAGGTGAGCCCTGAGAGGCATTGCTCACTGTCAGAGTTGGAAAGGACTCTGTGGAGCCTGGAGACGGGCTGAGGAAAAGGACCTTGAGGCAAGCTAAGGTAGGAAGACGTCTAGGGAAGCAGCAAAGGGGCTGAGGGAGCAGCCAAGAGCTTGACAGGAACCTAGGGGACAGGGAGGCCACCCAAGGTGGTGTGAAACCGCCTGATACAAAGGGGTGAGGACTTTGCAAGCTCTGAGGCAAGGGGTGTAAGGGCCAGTGGACCTAGAGTCAGTGCCAAAGACCTGACACAAGGCCATTGGACTGGTGGGACTCTGTTACCCCTGGAAGGAGGCAGGCAGTGGGGGGGGGGGGAAGAGTATAAATGACCTGCCCAGAGGGCCATGTCATGAGAAGAGGCAGAGCAATGGAGGGCTGGAATGGTTGTCAGCAGGGGGTGCCAGAGGAGGCTAGTAGGTTGGGACACACCAGCAGTGAGTTCACTCTTCGACAATATACTGTTGCAGTTGGGGTTGTAGTATTTCCTAGCGTGAGGCCTGCCTTTCAGTGAAGTCATGCACATCCTCCTTGCCTCTCTTAAACCAAAGCTCAAGAGCCAGCATGCAATGTGGGTGGGGAGCAGTTTCCCAAACTCTTGCATTCTCTTCTGCGTTCTGCATTCTGAAGCAATTAACAGCAAACTGTACACATTTTTTTCCCAGTCCAACAGCCTGGAGCTTCAAAAGATAGGCACTTCTCAGCATGAATCAACTGTGAAATGTATTTGAGAATGAAGCTTTTGATGAGAATTTACATCAAAAAAACCAAACTTCCCTTTCAAATATATCTGTTTATCCCTGCTTCTTATCGCTTGAATTTTCAAAACTGAACAAAGTTTTCAAAGAAGTTTTTAAACAATTGGTACATAAAAAAGTTTATTCTTAGTTTTCCCTGTTGCAAAGAATTCGCAATACCAAATTCCCTGCTGGAGTTGTGTCACCAGGGACTTTGGTCCCTGGACTGCTGGGCTGAGCAAAATGGGTGGAGTTGGCCTTTATATGATATGTCAAACATTGGTGCAGAATTATCATTACATCTCCAAGTAAACTCCTTTCTTGACTGAGGGATCTAAAATTCTTCCAGTGGTGCGACAAATCCCCATTATGAGCTGAAAAGGTGAATTTTGCATTGGGATCACACAACTGGCTGAGCTCCTGAAAGCTAGTTATTCCAGCCGGAATGTAGCATAAATTACAATACAACAAAGTGGGCCACTTTGATATTGGGAGAAGCAGATGCAATATAGACTGCAATTGTCTTAATACACTTATTTACTGATCTAAGATAGGAATTGTGGTGCTCAAAGGTCCAGATTCTGATTAGTACCACTCGTATAAATACGAAGCAACTGTATTGAAATCTAGGTTGTCAGTCCAATGCCTTTCATGAGCACTAACTTCACTTTAAATGAAAGGGAGAGAAATTATATAATAAACTCTTATTTACATTGACATCACTTTCTATTTAATCTAATGGAGTAAACTGCAAGAAATTATTGTAATTCATTTTCAGGAACACAACTGTGTATTATGGATCAGACTCTCTTCATGAGTATGCAAGGAGGGGAGTATTCAGGGACCCTTCCTCACTACACTCTTTTCTACAGTACAGGTGCCAGATGCAGTCACAGCGCCTGTGCTTCCATATGCTACTGCATGGAGAGGGTGGGTTTAGGGCAGGCCACGGATCCACTCCTGCTCTGGACTAGCCAGAGGAGCTGAGCTGACATTAGGAGGGAGTGCATGCAGCAATCAGTAGGTAGCAGTGCTCCCACTCCAACATGCTCCTCCGTAGTGCCCTCGGGAATTCTGTCTGAGACAAAATTCCTCTGGAGACTCCTAATGACTGCTCCATAGGACCATCACACGCTCTCCCACTCTCTTCCCCTCCTCACCCTTCACAGCCTCCCAATGCCATCAGGGTCTTAAAACCACAGGCCCACATTCTCTCCTGCTCAGAGCCATGCTTGGCACAGGAGATGAAAGACACTTCCTTGATTCCCATGATGAATTTGTGCCAGCTCTGGGCACCGGTTTGAGTTAGAGCAATGCTGGGTTGCTCTAACTTACGCCACCTATTTATGGTCTCTGTGGGACTACCCTCTGTTTGTGAATTGGCACAGTGAAGGTATGCCCCATGACCAACATCCCCTCTGCTTCAAGCCATGGGTGGACTGTTAATGTAGGACCTGGCTATGCCACTTTATGAATGCTGAGAGATGCTTTATGCCAGGAGAATTCTCAGCCAGATTCTGCCACTTAGTGAAAAATTGCCAGAAAATAAGGTTAAAGGCTGGGCCTTGGTTAGGCCCTGTTTGAAAGGCCTCAGACATCTGAAATATCTGTTGATCTAGGTTTAAAAGCACCATTGTTTCCAAATGAACATGCATCCAAAATGACTGCCTAGCAGGGACCATACATTTTGCATATTCTTATTCATCTCTCAGCATCCTGGCATGTTCATTGCACACAGCACAGGGAAGTTCAGGTTGAACGAGATGATTCATATTTGTAACTGTGTTTTAAATAAAAAGACTGTGTATGGAATGTACCCGTAAAATAAAGAACTAAAGACGTTAGCGATTTCTCTAGGGATTCAGAGAGAGTCTGAAAGACTAATAAAGTCTATTAGTGGAGTGCGGGGATGAGTTCCTCTTAAAGTTTCTCTAAGCAGAGCAATTTAATTGAATATATAGGTGTGTGTACATACACACACTTCACTGAATGACAAGATGATAGGAAGAGAAAGTGAGAGAGGATAAAAAGGCAGAGCAGTTCTGGGAGAGGGAAAGTGTCTAGAACAGGGGTTCTCAAACTTAATTGCACCGCAACCCCCTTCTGAGAACAAAAATTTCTACATGACCCCAGGAGGGGGGACGGAAGCCTGAGACTGCCTGAGCCTCGCTGCCCCAGGCGGGGTGGTCAAAGCCCAAGAGCTTCAGCCCCAGATAAGGAGCCTGTAACTTAAGCCCAGGCACCCAGGGCTGAAGCTCTCAGGCGTCGGCTTCGGCCCCGAGCGGTGAGGTTCAGGCTTCGGCCCTGGGCCCCAGCAAGTCTAAGACAGCCCTGGTGACCCCATTAAAACGGGGTCACCGCCCACAGTTTGGGAACCCTTGGTCTAGAAGGTTCCCAAAAAACATTTAAGGAAACAAGCACATCAGTCAGTCAGTGCATATGAAGGGAAAAGCTTTTCCCTTCTAGTACGTAACCATTTGAATGAGTCTCATTGAGGAGTCTCAGTACCTGGTAAGCAAAGCCAGTTTGGGAGGAAATGAATTGTAATAGTGGGCAGGAGAAATTTGATCCAGTCAGATGAGTAACCAGGAGAAATAACTTCAAACAAATAGGAACGTGGGGGAGAGGTAGAGAAGACTGTATCTGTCACGATTCTCAACCTGACCCTTATTCATTCCAGCAACAAACCATCCCTCCCTCTCCTGCCACCTCCAGATTCATATCAGTGCCCTGTATCACTATGATAGAATAGGAGGCATTTTGCACAATTAGGGAAGACCAGTGCCCCCACTGGGTTAACTTTAGGCACTCTGATAACTGTGACATAAAGAGGATTGATCAGATGTCTCTCAATTCTTAGTACCATGTACTCACTAGAGTCCCTATAAAAAAGATGGGGAAGTAGAGAGTAGAAGCCAGAAAATGACAAGAAGAGGGGAATTTAAGGATACAATTCTAAAAGTAATAGAGCTAGAATATGTTTCAGAGTAGCAGCCGTGTTAGTCTGTATCCGCAAAAAGAACAGGAGTATTTGTGGCACCTTAGAGAATAATACTTTTTTTCCCTCTTACTTAATTGGCCTCTCAGAGTTGGTAAGACAACTCCCACCTGTTCATGCTCTCTGTATATATCTCTCCTCAATATATGTTCCATTCTATGCATCCGAAGAAGTGGGATGTAGCCCACGAAAGCTTATGCTCAAATAAATTTGTTAGTCTCTATGGTGCCACAAGTAGAGCTAGAATAGGCAGGTTTGATATGTCCATACATTTGACCCCATCCGTTTGGTCTTGATCTGGCAGTCAAATCTCTGCTGATATCAGAGAAGAGTTTTGTGTGTAGAGGAGGAGCAGAAAACATAGCTCTTCATGCTGAAATGTTGGCTTCAATACTGCCCTCTTTATGCCAGTAAAACTCCAGTTGACTTCAGCAGAAGTTTTATGGGGAGTAAGAATGGCAGAGGATAAGAATACTCAGCTGATGGAAAAGTGTACTTTTTATTGCATGGTGGATCCTTCCTCACTCTGTGTCTCTCTCATCCTCTCTCCCTCATCCCTCTCTCTGTGCTCAGACTTCTTGCTGTGAACACGAAAGTCTTCACTTTATGGATAAGACAATGCAGTCATCTGATTCTCTTTATTTCAGTTACCAAAATAAGCACAGTTAACTCTGTAGACAGTCATCGCTTTTCATGGTGCACTGACAGTAAACGGTAATCACGACTATGCTGCAGTTTTTGATTTAGTGCAATACAAAACTAAAATCTGTAGGAAGAAAATAAAGTAGAGATGTAGCCACTGCTACTTAGTGAATACTGTTTATGCTCTGTGGAGGATATATATCATTTTTAAGAATCAAGAAGGAAAGGTTGATAGCTGAGCAATAGTTAACCCATTGCATAGAATAAAAACTGACTCTTATATAGCACTTTTCATCATATCACAAGATGCTTTACAAAAGAGTCAGTAGCATTGTCCCCATTTTACAGATGAGGAAACTGGGGTACACAGAGTAAACAATAAATCCGATTGAATAATACTTAGCAGTGGATAAGACAGAGGTACAATACCCCGCAGTAGCTTCAGTAGGAAGCAAGGTCTGGGTTATGGAAGAAAAGAAAAAAAAGCTTACTTTAGTTGTTAAAATGTGATCATATACAACAGTGTGTTTACTATATTTTTTGAACTGGAAAGTAAACACTGCTCAATAATAGAACAGAGCTGGTGAGTGCGATCATGTATTCTTGTTTTCTAATTACTGCTAAAGCTCTAAGTCAGGGAATAGAGTTGATATTGACTCATGTATATTTGTAGATATGTTTAGTAAATACTGTTTTTAAAATGTACTGTAATTGATAAAAACAATGGGGAGTCCTTATGGCACCTTAGAGACTAACACATTTATTTGGGCATAAGCTTTTGTGGGCTAGAACCCACGTCATCAGAGGCACGGAGTGGACTAACATGGCTACCACTCTGAAACCTATAATTGATAGGCAGTGATAAATCCTGGTTCATAAGTTGCAAAGAACTATTCCATGGCTGTTCAGTAGCTTGTGTCAATTTATTGTGTCAGCCTAGTTAATAGTGGAAAGACATCTGTGAATATAGTGGGGGGGGGGGGAGAGAAGAGAACTCAGGGCTCATCACTAAGGCAATGACTTGGAACAAACAGGGTGATGGAAGGAAGGAGACCAACTGCTGTAACCCATGGCTCCTCATGGGGAGAGGCAGAGTTCAGAGATCTGACTGAAGTTTGAATACACTTTAATACATTTACTCCATATGTCACTCTAATACTCCCACTTTTAATGTGTAAGTTCTGTTAATACAGAAGTAGCTAAAGCCTCTTCCTTCAGTCACATAATAATTTTCCAACAGTAGCATCAGGACCGAGGCATGTTGGTGCAGTGGAAGGAAGCATGTTCTGCTGAATTCGGAAAAATAGAAGCCCTTCAGTCTCTAGGGCTTTCGATCAGGTTCAGTTCATTTGCTTTCCCTGTCACTTCAAAGGGTAGAAGTATCAGTTCCTGTGGTTCAGAAGGAGCATTCTATGAAAAAAATCGAGTTTCCTAGGTTGGGATAAGCTTAGCCAGTACTTGAGGGAAAGGATCTAAATCAGAAATTGCAATTTGTCTGTCACCAAAGTGTACAATAAAACCCAAAATATTATTAAACTGTCTAATTTTCAATGCTATCAGATTATACTGTATTCCTACTATTCATAGTCCTCAGCGTAATCAATAATACAATTATGCATGAAATAAAACGGCGTTACTTTTTTATAGTGCATCTTCTCAATTACCACTGCACTTCCAGTATACCCTGATTTGGCAATTTTTAATATGCAGGAAGGCTGCCTATGGGACTTGATATTTATTTATTTTCATAACTCAGGAACCTAGTAATGGCTTTCTGTGCCTTTCATTTCCAAATCCCTAGTTCAAATATGGTCCAGATTGTTCAATCCCATCTCACAGCTGTATGATCTTAGTTCAATTCCCAAAGACGGATGCATGCCTAGCTCTTCATGCCTCCATGTGAGGAAACTGCAACTTTTCTCCCTGTTGAAAAGGCGGGTGCAGATGTCTCTACATCGGAGCAGACCAATTTATAAAGCTGTGAGCCTCTCTCTTTTCTATATCAGACTTTGTTTTGAAGGCATGGCATATAAGTGAGGGATAGGACCTTATGCTCCCTTTTTATATTTGTTTTCCCCCCACTCTTTCTCCTTTACAATGTAAGGTTAATAAATTAGGTACAACACTTCTGCAGATAGTTCAGTGATTCATAAATGACATAAGTGCATAATCTTTCCCATCACAGACTGAAAATGATCTGGTCTTGCTAGATCTTGTAAGCTTTTTAGTTCTACTGTGTGGGTGATAAAGAACCAAGGTAAGAAAATATTGTCTTGAGAAAAGACAGAATGAGGAATATATCTCTGTGCTTTACTTTTCTTCTGTACGGGCCTAAAGTCCTGAAAGAGTGATTAAAATGTAATTGAGAGCCAAAGGGTGCTTCAGAATCAGCTGTCTGAAAGGAAAACAGAAAAACACAGGGTCAACTGCCTCTCTGCATTTAGCTGGACCAGTGTTTAACTTGTGCCAGGGTTTGCCAGGCTGAGCACCTTTAGGCTTGCTGCATGAGTTATGAAAGTAAAACAATTGCTTGAGCCCCAGCGCCTCTTTCATTACAAAGCAAGCATTGATCTGGACCCATGAACAGCAGCCATGTGGTACTCAGAAGCTCTGCTTATAGTCTAATCAAGGACCTCAGGCAGGTCAATGGAGAGGCTGCTGAAATTTCAGAAAGGGAAACTACACAAAAATGAGGAGGTTAGTTAAACAGAAATTAAAAGGTACATCACCGAAAGTAAAATCCCTGCAGGGTGCATGGAAACTTTTTATGTATACTTAAATGTATACCTCAAATTCAAAAACATAGTAAGAGAACCAAAAAAAGAGCCACTATGGCTAAACAAAGTAAAAGAAGCAGTCAGAGGCAAAAAGGCATCCTTTAAAAAGTGGAAGTTAAATCCCAATGAGGAAAATAGAAAGGAGCATAAACTCTGGCAAATGAAGTGTAAAAATATAACTAGGAAGGCCAAAAAAGAATTTGAAGAAGAGCTAGCCAAAGACTCAAAAAGTAATAGCAAAAAAGTGTTTAAGTACATCAGAAGCAGGAAGCCTGCTAGACAAACAGTGGGGCCACTGGATGATTGAGATGCTAAAGGAGCACTCAAGGATGATAAGGCCATTGCGGAGAAACTAAATGAATTCTTTACATCGGTCTTCACGGTTGAGGATGTGAGGGAGAATCCCAGACCTGAGCCATTCTTTTAGGTGACAAATCTGAGGAACTGTCCCAGATTAAGGTGTCATTAGAGGAGGTTTTGGCACAAATTGATAAACTAGACAGTAAAAAGTCACCAGGACCAGATGGTATTCACCCAAGAGTTCTGAAGGAACTCAAATGTGAAATTGCAGAACTACTAACTGTGGTTTGTAACCTAACATTAAAATCAGTTTCTGTACCAATGACTGGAGGATAGCTAATGTGACGCCAATTTTTAAAAAGGGCTCCAGAGGGGACCCTGTCAATTACAGGCTGGTAAGCCTGACTTCAGTACTGGGTAAACTGGTTGAAACTATAGTAAAGAACAAAATTGTCAGACACAGACTATATTAGGGTTGGAAGAGACCTCAGGAGGTCATCTAGTCCAATCCCCTGCTCAAAGCAGGACCAACACCAACTAAATCATCCCAGCCAAAGCTTTGTCAAGCTGGGCCTTAAAAACCTCTAAGGATGGAGATTACATCACCTCCCTAGGTAACCCATAAATGAACATAATTTGTTGGGGAATAGTCAACATGGTTTTTGTAAAGGGAAATCATGCCTCACCAATCTACTAGAATTCTTTGAGGGGGTGTCATAACTATAAAGGGAAGGGTAACAGCTCTCCTGTGTACAGTACTATAAAATCCCTCCTGGCCAGAGACTCCAAAATCCTTTTACCTGTAAAGGGTTAAGAAGCTCGGGTAACCTGGCTGACACCTGACCCAAAGGACCAATAAGGGGACAAGATACTTTCAAATCTTGGGGGGGGGGGGAAGGCTTTTGTCTGTGCTCTTTGTTTGGTTGTTGTTCGCTCTTGGGACTGAGAGGGACCAGACATCAATCCAGGTTCTCCCCATCTTTCTAAACAAGTCTCTCATATTTCAAACTTGTAAGTAAAAAGCCAGGCAAGGCGTCTTAGTTTTACTTTGTTTTCTCAACTTGTAAATGTACCTTTTACTAGAGTGTTTATCTTTGTTTGCTGTACTTTGAACCTAGGACTAGAGGGGGGTCCTCTGAGCTCTTTAAGTTTGATTACCCTGTAAAGTTATTTTCCATACTGATTTTACAGAGATGATTTTTACCTTTTTCTTTAATTAAAAGCCTTCTTTTTAAGAACCTGATTGATTTTTCCTTGTTTTTAGATCCAAGGGGTTTGGATCTGTATTCACCAGGGAATTGGTGAAAGGTTTCTCAAAGCTTCCCAGGGAAGGGAATGGTGGCAGCAGACCAGAACTAAGCTGGTAGTTAAGCTTAGAAGTCCTCATGCAGGCCCCCACACTTGTACCCTAAAGTTCAAAGTGGGGATACAGCCTTGACATGGTGGCAGAGCGGTGGAGATCGTTTTAAACCCAAAAGCCAGTAAGATTTTTTTTTCCTTCTAGCTGCTTGGAAAGCAGAGCTGAAGGTAGATGCATATCTTATCTCTCCTTGCCTGAAGGCAGAAGTGTTAAGTTTTTTTAACAAGGGCCTTTGTTAAGAGAAGGGTTCAATCATTGAGCAAACTTTGACTGGTAAAAGGAATTTACAAGCTGAATTGTTTTTTTTTCCTTTTACATCCTCGGGAGTAGCTAGTTAGAAAGTCTTTGTTAACTCAGCAGCAGCCTGAGCTAAGTGCATCCCAGTTTCAGTAAACTGCAGAGGGGTGTGACCCAGCACAAGAAAACAGGAAAATGACTACAAAAGAAGAGAAAGCCAAAGAGGAGGCCCACAAGAGAGAGATGGAGCTGAGAGAAAGAGAAGAGAAAGCCAAAGAGGAGGCCCACAAGAGAGAGATGGAGCTAAAAGAAAGAGAAGAGAAAGCCAAAGAGGAGGCTCACAAGAGAACTATGGAGCTGGAAAAAGCCAAAGAGGAGGCGAGAGAAAAAGAAAGGAAGCATGAACTGGAAGTAGCAAGGGCTAGGCAGGATGCACCAGCCCATCCTAGCAACTCCTCTCCAGGTACCACTTCCCATCCCAGAAAATTCCCCACCTACAAGGCAGGCGATGATACGGAGGCCTTCTTAGAAAATTTTGAAAGGGCCTGCCTTGGATACAGCATCACTCCAACCCAGTACATGGTAGAGCTGAGGCCGCAGCTCAGTGGACCCTTAGCAGAGGTGGCGGCTGAAATGCCTAAGGAACACATGAACAGTTATGAACTTTTTAAAAACAAGGCCAGAATCAGAATGGGGCTAACACCTGAGCATGCCCGTCGGCGGTTCAGAGCCCTAAGGTGGAAACCCGATGTGTCATTTACCCGACATGCCTACCACATTGGGAAAAATTGGGATGCCTGGATATCAGGAGCAAATGTTAAATCTACGGAAGAGTTGCCCTTCCTAATGCAAATGGAGCAGTTTTTAGAGGGTGTTCCTGAGGAAATAGAAAGGTACATCCTAGATGGGAAGCCCAAAACTGTAACCGAGGCGGGGGAGATTGGAGCCAAATGGGTGGAGGTGACAGAAAAGAAAAAAGCTAGTAGCAGTTGGAGCGAATATCAGAAGGGGCAAGCCGAAACAAAACCTTACCACCGGGGACAACCCAAGGCCCCACCCACATCCCAAGGGAAACCCCAGACGCCTTCTCACTCCACCACACCAGTCTCCACCAACCAACATCGCCCCGGTGATACCTTAGCAGGGCGATGTTTTAAATGTAATGAACTGGGGCATATAAAGGCTCACTTCCCCAAGAACCCCAACCGATTACAGTTCATTACACCCCAATCACACCAAAGATCCCCAGACCCAGATGCCTCTCTCATACCCTCGGAGCGAAGGGAAACCTTGAGAGTGGGCAGAAAGAAGGTTATCGCTTGGAGGGACACTGGGGCACAAGTGTCAACTATCCACCAATCCCTAGTGGACCCCAAACTCATCAACCCGGAGGCTCCAGTGACCATTCAACCCTTCGTGTCACAGTCTGTAACCTTGCCTACAGCCAAGTTGCATGTCCAGTACAAGGGCTGGTCAGGAATGTGGACTTTTGCAGTCTATGACAATTATCCCATTCCCATGCTGCTGGGGGAAGACTTGGCCAACCATGTGAAGCTAGCCAAGAGGGTGGGAATAGTCACCCACAGCCAGGCTAAGCAAGCTTTCACCCCCATCCCTGTTCCTGAGCCGTCCACCAGGGCCCCGTCTGTGTTACCAGAGACCCAAACAAAGGTGGTGGAACCAGATCCCCTGCCAACGACTGCAACAGTCGTAGTGGATCCAATCCCAGAGGCCTAGCCAAAGCCAGTCCCAGAACTGGAACTGGCAACGCAGCCAGCACCAGAACCATTGCCAGCACTGAGTCCAGTGCTTGCAAACACGTCTACAACTCCAATGCCAGAGGGCACCAGCGAGCCTGAACTGGTGGAAGCAGCAGATAACCCTACCCAAGAGGCTCAGCCAGAGCCTGAAATACCACATAGTGCACCAGCGGACAGCGGTTCACAGTCAATGGAAACAGCCCCAGCGCCTGCATCACTTCCAGAGGGACCAAGCCCCAGTCCACAGTCCAAGGAGGAACTGATGTCTCCAGCATCAAGGGAACAGTTCCAGGCCGAGCAGGAAGCAGATGACAGCCTTCAGAAAGCTTGGGCGGCGGCACGGAGCACCCCACCGCCTCTCAGCTCTTCTAACCGATCCTGGTTTGTTGTAGAACAAGGACTTTTATATAAGGAGACTCTTTCTGGTGGGCACCAGGAAGACTGGCATCCTCAAAGACAGTTGGTAGTTCCCACTAAGTATCGGGTAAAGCTCTTGAGCTTAGCCCATGATCATCCCAGTGGCCATTCTGGGGTGAACAGAACCAAAGACCGGTTGGGGAAGTCCTTCCACTGGGAGAGAATGGGCAAGGACGTTGCTAATTATGTCCGCTCTTGTGAGGTGTGCCAACGAGTGGGAAAGCCCCAAGACCAGGTTAAAGCCCCTCTCCAGCCACTACCCATAATTGAGGTCCCATTTCAGCGAGTAGCTGTGGATATTCTGGGTCCTTTCCCAAAGAAGACACCCAGAGGAAAGCAGTACATACTGACTTTCATGGATTTTGCTACCCGATGGCCAGAAGCAGTACCCTTAAGCAACACCAGGGCTAGAAGTGTGTGCCAGGCATTAGCAGACATTTTTGCCAGGGTAGGGTGGCCCTCCGACATCCTTACAGATTCGGGAACTAATTTCCTGGCAGGGAACATGAAAAACCTGTGGGAAGCTCATGGGGTGAATCACTTGGTTGCCACCCCTCATCACCATCAAACCAATGGTCTGGTGGAGAGGTTTAATGGAACTTTGGGGCCCATGATACGTAAATTCGTAAATGAACACTCCAATGATTGGGACCTAGTGTTGCAGCAGTTGCTTTTTGCCTACAGGGCTGTACCACATCCCAGTTTAGGGTTTTCACCATTTGAACTTGTGTACGGCCGCAAGGTTAAGGGGCCATTACAGTTGGTGAAGCAGCAATGGGAGGGGTTTACGCCTTCTCCAGGAACTAACATTCTAGACTTTGTAAGCAACCTACAAAGCACCCTCCGACACTCTTTAGCCCTTGCTAAAGAAAACCTAAAGGATGCTCAGGAAGAGCAAAAGGCCTGGTATGATAAACATTCCAGAGAACGGTCCTTCAGAGTAGGAGACCAAGTCATGGTCTTAAAGGCACTCCAGGCCCATAAAATGGAAGCGTCGTGGGAAGGACCATTCACGGTCCAGGAGCGCCTAGGAGCTGTTAACTATCTCATAGCCTCCCCCACCTCCAACATAAAGCCTAAGGTATACCATGTTAATTCTCTTAAGCCTTTTATTCCAGAGAATTAAACGTTTGCCCGTTTACAGCCCAGGAAACAGATGACGTGGAGTGGCCTGAAGGTGTCTACTATGAAGGAAAAAAGGATGGTGGCGTGGAAGAGGTGAACCTCTCCACGACCCTTGGACATCTGCAGCGACAGCAGATCAAGGAGCTGTGCACAAGCTTTGCACCAATTTTCTCAGCCACTCCAGGACGGACCGAACGGGCATACCACTCCATTGACACAGGTAATGCTCACCCAATTAGAACCCCACCCTACCGGGAGTCACCTCATGCCCAAACTGCTATACAAAGGGAGATCCAGGACATGCTACAGATGGGTATAATCTGCCCCTCTTACAGTGCATGGGCATCTCCAGTGGTTCTAGTTCCCAAACCAGATGGGGAAATACGCTTTTGCGTGGACTACCGTAAGCTAAATGCTGTAACTCGTCCTGACAACTATCCAATGCCACGCACAGATGAACTATTGGAGAAATTGGGACATGCCCAATTCATCTCTACTTTAGACTTAACCAAAGGGTACTGGCAAGTACCACTAGATGAACCCGCTAAGGAAAGGTCAGCCTTCGTCACCCAGGCAGGGGTGTATGAATTCAATGTACTCCCTTTCGGGTTGCGAAATGCACCCGCCACCTTCCAAAGACTTGTAGATGGTCTCCTAGCGGGATTGGGAGAATCTGCAGTTGCCTACCTCGATGATGTGGCCATTTTTTCTGATTCATGGACAGAACACCTGGAGCACCTGGAAAAAGTCTTCGAGCGCATCCGGCAGGCAGGACTAACTGTTAAGGCTAAAAAGTGTCAAATAGGCCAAAACAGAGTGAAAGTGGCCGGTCCCGAAGTCAAAGAAACAGGTCCAATCCTTCTTAGGCTTGGCCGGATATTATAGGCGATTTGTACCACACTACAGCCAAATCGCCGCCCCGCTGACAGACCTAACCAGAAAGAAACAGCCAAGTGCAGTTCAGTGGACTGATGAGTGTCAAAAGGCCTTTAACCAGCTTAAGGCAACACTCATGTCTGACCCTGTGCTAAGGGCCCCAGACTTTGACAAACTGTTCCTAGTAACCACAGATGCGTCCGAGCGAGGCGTGGGAGCAGTTTTAATGCAGGAAGGACCGGATCAAGAATTCCATCCTGTCGTGTTTCTCAGCAAGAAACTGTCTGAGAGGAAAAGCCACTGGTCAATCAGCCAAAAGGAATGCTACGCCATTGTGTACACGCTGGAAAAGCTACGCCCATATGTTTGGGGACGGCGTTTCCAACTACAAACAGACCATGCTGCGCTACAGTGGCTTCATACCGCCAAGGGAAATAACAAAAAACTTCTTCGGTGGAGTTTAGCTCTCCAAGATTTTGATTTTGAAATACAACACATTTCGGGAGCTTCTAACAAAGTGGCTGATGCCCTCTCCCGGGAAAGTTTCCCAGAGTTAACTGGTTAACAATTGTTCTTGAAATGAAACATATTGTTAGTTTTTATATAATCAGTAGTATGTCTAAAGGTACATGTGTCTTATTAACTCTATTTTCTCCTAGAACTCCAGGAAGAAATCACAGCCAGTGTGGAACCGAACGTCCAACACTATCTGTGATTTGGGGGGCGTGTCATAACTATAAAGGGAAGGGTAACAGCTCTCCTGTGTACAGTACTATAAAATCCCTCCTGGCCAGAGACTCCAAAATCCTTTTACCTGTAAAGGGTTAAGAAGCTCGGGTAACCTGGCTGACACCTGACCCAAAGGACCAATAAGGGGACAAGATACTTTCAAATCTTGGGGGGCGGGAAATGCTTTTGTCTGTGCTCTTTGTTTGGTTGTTGTTCGCTCTTGGGACTGAGAGGGACCAGACATCAATCCAGGTTCTCCCCATCTTTCTAAACAAGTCTCTCATATTTCAAACTTGTAAGTAAAAAGCCAGGCAAGGCGTCTTAGTTTTACTTTGTTTTCTCAACTTTTAAATGTACCTTTTACTAGAGTGTTTATCTTTGTTTGCTATACTTTAAACCTGGGCTAGAGGGGGGTCCTCTGAGCTCTTTAAGTTTGATTACCCTGTAAATTACCCAGTATTTTCCATACTGATTTTACAGAGATGATTTTTACCTTTTTCTTTAATTAAAAGCCTTCTTTTTAAGAACCTGATTGATTTTTCCTTGTTTTTAGATCCAAGGGAGTTGGATCTGTATTCACCAGGAGTTGGTGAAAGGAAGGAGCGGGGGGAAGGGTCAATTTCTCCTTGTTTTAAGATCCAAGGGGTTTGGATCTGTATTCACCAGGGAATTGGTGAAAGGTTTCTCAAAGCTTCCCAGGGAAGGGAATGGTGGCAGCGGACCAGAACTAAGCTGGTAGTTAAGCTTAGAAGTCCTCATGCAGGCCCCCACACTTGTACCCTAAAGCTCAAAGTGGGGATACAGCCTTGACAGGGGGTCAACAAGCATGTGGACAAGGGAGATTGAGTGGATATAGTGTATTTACATTTTCAGAAAGCCTTTGACAAAGTCCATCACCAAAGTCTCTTAAGCAAAGAAAGCAGTCATGGGATAAGAGAGAAGGTCCTCTCATGGATTGGTAACTGGTTAAAAGATAGGAAACAAAGGGTAGGAATAAATAGTCATTTTTCAGAATGGAGAGGGGTAAATAGTGGTGTCCTCCAGGGGTCTGTACTGGTCCCAGTCCTATTCAACAAATTCATAAATGACCTGGAAAAAGGGGTAAACAGTGAGGTGGCAAAATTTGCAGATGATACAGGACTACTCAGGACAGTTACGTCCCAGGCATACTTCGAAGAGCTACAAAAGAATCTCTCAAAACTGGGTGACTAGGCAACAAAATAACAGATGAAATTCAATGTTGATAAATACAAAGTAATGCACATTGGAAAACATAATCCCAACTGTACATATAAAATTATGGGATCTAAATTAGCTGTTACCACTCAAGAAAGAGATCTTGGAGTCATTGTGGATAGTTCTCTGAAAACATCCACTCACTGTGCAGCAGCAGTCAAAATAGTGAACAGAATGTTGGGAATCGTTAAGAAAGGGATAGATAATAAGACAGAAAATATCATATTGCCTCTATATAAATCCATGGTATGCCCACATCTTGAATACTGCAGGCAGATGTGGTCACCCTATCTTAAAAAAGATATATTGGAATTGGAAAAGGTTCAGAAAAGGGCAACAAAAATGATTAGGGGTATGGAATGGCTACCTGTAATCGGGCGTGGACTCACCCCTGTGGCACCTCCTGCTGGTCGTCTCGGGAATTAGCACACCAGCATCCGGACGCCCTCTGCAGGCCAGGTGTCCCGCCTGTCGCTGGCCCCGTGTCCCTCCCGGACCCCGGTGCCCTTGGCTTGGGTGCTGCCCCCCGGCAGTACCCCACTCTCTCTTTGGGTCTCCCCACCCAGGGGAACCCCCACCCCCTATCCCAATGTCGCCTCAGTCATGGCTACTGCCAGTCACTATCTAGCCCCCGCGCCCTGGGGCAGACTGCAGTCTATCAGCCAATCATCACTGGCAACAAGAGGTTTGGACTGGCTGCCTTTACCCACCCTCAGGCTGCCCCTCTGCAACCCCCATACCTATATGGGCCTAGGACCAGGCCCTGCAGCCTGGGTCGTTGCTGGCCTAGGGCTTCCCAGCCCCCAAGGCCTTTCCCCAGTCCTGCCTCACTCTAGGTCCCCGCGTGAGCTCCCTGCAGCCAGGCCTATCTCTCTCTCCTGTCAGAGGGAGACTCCTCTGCTCTGGCTACCCTGGCCTTCTTATAAGGCTGAGTGGCTCAGTTTGGGGCGTGGCCCCAGCTGCAGCCACTTCCCCAATCAGCCGGGGTTTTGCCCCTTTACACAGCCCCAGCCCTCTGCAGGGCTTTTCCAATCCCTTCAGGGCTGGAGCAGGCCTTCACCCCGCTACACTACCGTATGAGGAGAGATTAATAAGAGTAGGACTTTTCATCTTGGAAAAGAGACGACTATGGGGGGATATGATAGAGGTCTATAAAATCATGACGGGTATGGAGAACGTAAATAAGGAAGTGTTATTTACTCCTTCTGATAACACAAGAACTAGGGGTCGCCCAATGAAATTCATAGGCAGCAGGTTTAAAACAAACAAAAGGAAGTATTTTTTTCACACAACACACAGTCAACCTGTGGAACTCCTTGTCAGAGGATGTTGTGAAGGCCATGACTATAACAGGGTTCAAAAAAGAACTAGATAAATTCATGGACGATAGGTCAATTAACAGCTATTAGCCAGGATGGGCAGGGATGGTGTCCCTAGCCTCTATTTGCCAGAAGCTGGGAATGGGTGACAGGGGATGGATCACTTGATGATTACCTGTTCTGTTCATTCCCTCTGGGGCACCTGGCATTGGCCACTGTCAGAAGACAGGATACTTGGCTAGATGGACCTTTGGTCTGACCTAGTGTGGCCATTCTTATGTTCTTACGTCTATCACTCATAATGACAGGGAAGAAACCGCAGGCAGTTCTGTTACCAAACTAAATCTAGCTCTACCCAAAATTTCTCCTCCTTCCCTTAACCCACCAAGATAAAAGAAATTGTCTAAAATATATTTCTGCTACTCTACATAACACGTTTGACTGAAGTACAAAATACCCTAATAGGGACAATGAATTTCTTATGGTTGCAAAGGCCTATGAAAAAGGCAACAAATGGAGCTGAGCATTATTTGGAATTATTTCACTTAAGGTTAAAAAACAAACAATAGAAACCAATAAGTCATTATAATACTAGTGCAGTATTAATGTGAATGAGGTACTGGGAAGCTTGAAAATGCAGACTGTCATCAGATGGTCTGACTCATGTGGTATTTTCTGGACCTACTGTTTATAGATTAGTAAGTGTCTTATAGTTCTGACTTCTATGGCACACAACCTCCAAGTAGAAAAAGTTTTAGACTTTGGGGCAGTGAATTTGGAGAGGAAGAACTCTTCCAAAGACTATCTCAACATACCAGACAAGCTAAAGGCTAGATTCTGGTTTCACACTAATGTAAACCAGCGGTAACATATGCCATTGAGGTTAAGGAAGTTACACCAGTGTCAAACCAACATGTGGTCAAACTCATGACCAACAGGTCTAACACAAAATCCTCTCAATAAGAACCCCTTACAGATATTGTTCTGTGATAAGTGTGGGTAAAAGATTCCATTTTAATGGTGACCACTATAGTTGGGACAATTTTATAACAGCAAAACATTTAGAAATAATACAGTGATATGTTGTGACTGTGTGTGGTCAAGACAAGTAAGGAAAGGTTTAGGTAAAAATACGCAGCTAAATGGTCTTGAGCAGGTCGATGGCCTCTGAGTCAGCAATGTTCAGCTTGGGAAGACCTCCAGAGAGACCAACACAAAAAGAGCAAGTAACCATCATGTGTGCCACGTGCTCCACCTCACCACAGATGCACAATGGATGTCCTGGATGCCCCAGGCATGGTCAGTTTTGGCACAGCAATCCATGTTGCACCTGAACCTGTTAAATTAGCTCCAGAGGCAACATGGGAGCCCAAAGCCAGGTATGCAGGACAGAGACTGTGTACTGGAATTGTCCAAGTCTGTCTTCATCTTGTTTCAACATAGCTTTGGGCTAGTAGTAACAAAAGGTATGGTAATCCCTATCTGGATGAGGATGGGGCGATTCTGGCTATGTGGGAAACTTCCAAAGACCCTACAGGTGGCTCATAGATGGTGATCTCCAACACAAGTGATCCAGCTGAGGTCAAGGAAGTAGCCCTGGTTCCAGCAGGCAGAGTGAAAAGTTGCTGGTTTCCTAGGGTCATGAAGAAGGTGTAGTTGATTGAGAGAGGCCCAGTTTGCAAGGTCTATCCTATTTTGATCAGACTTTCTATAGCCCCAAGTGCTGTGGTACCTATTAAAGTCTCCAGAATAAATAGCAGGACTCAAGTGGTGGTAGAGCAGAGGCATGGCCTAATTAGTTAGAGAGCTTTTAGAAATTAGCCATTTTAACCTGACGTATCCTTATGATGTCACAGTAGTCAGACACAATGGGAGACTCTCCACATCAGCTAACTTGGATCTTACCTAAATGGCTTGGACATATTTTTCATGTAGGCAGTAGTTTGAGGTCAAAACCAGAGATTGTGAACTGACTGCTAATAGGGGAATTAATGGAGCATTTTGTGGCTAATAGGCTCTCAACATTCAACTGCAGTACCGTAAGGGAAGGGCCAACACTTATAGCATTGCCTTGTCAAGTAACACAGTAACCGGAATCCAATAAATTCAGTTCACTGGTTACAGCTTTGGTTTCACCCCAGGCTAACCACAGGGTGCACAATGACTGTAACTGCATGGTACCCCATACAGTGATCGGTCAAATTAAACTCAGTTTTCATCATAACAACACTTTGTAACCATAGCATCTTGCATTACAGATCCTGTGAATGGGCTGGGCATCTCCTGAACAGCCCCTGATGGTCTTAAGTTACTCTGCAGCAGAGGTCTGCCCCAGTTTCCCCTCTCTTCAGGGCTTTCTCAATCAGACTATCAGAACAACTCTTCTTTGTTTCAGCTACACTCCACCCAGGGCTGGATTTATTAACATAATGAAGTCATTCCAAAATAAAGTTCTGAAATCTCCATCCCGTTTGTATTCCCAATCTTTCCTTGCTAGGGTCTCCCAGGCTTTTCCTGCATGGAGACTATTCGCTCCCAGCAGTCTCTCATAGCCACTTCATTCTGATTGTCCCATCCCCCTCTCTGCAGCTTCCTGCTGCCCTTAATCGGGGAATCAGGTCCTCCACACCCAGCTGGTTCTATTAATTCAACCACTTGCCCCATCTCATTTGTGGCAGGCAGAGTGTATTGGATGTGACTGGCCAGCTCCAGGCCTCAAGCCATTAAAGGCCACCTTGTTACAGATCCAAAGATTCTTCCTCATAATATCATGCTTTTACCGAGGGGTAAACCTATAAAATAAAGAAACATTTTCAGAAGTGGCCTCTAACTTTGGGGCTTTAATTCTTGGCTACACAATTTAACAGTTAGGTCCTGGCTTTCAGAAGTGATGAGTGCCTGCAGCACCCTCTGACTTCGAACTGGAGTTATAGGCATTTTTTTCTGAAGAGAAGGTCCTGTATCAGCTCTTTAAAGTTAGGTATCAAAAGAGGTACTCCCTCAACTTATCTGCCTTTAGATTTTTGTACTGATGCCCATCATTGTAGTGTCTGAGTAAACCGTTGGCTTAGATGTGCATATCATGGTGCTTAGTGAACATCATGGTGTCTTTTTGTTTCCTCTTTGGTAATGGGAAGCTCTGCTTGGACTAGGGTGAGTTTGGTTTTTGAGTGGCCATGGACAGTTGTTGTATTTTAAAATATATTCTGGTTATAGTGGAAATGCTTTGTTAAAGAGTAAGGTCTTGCAGTATGACCTAATAGTGATCAGAATCTGGATTTGTCTAATCACCTCTGGAAGTCAGAAGCCGCTCTTGGATATTTGGCTTCGGTAACTTGCCCAGTGTCACACATTAGATCATTGGCCAAAATGGGAATAGAACCTGTGAATTCCTGTCTCCCATTCTAATTTCTAGGCTGCACTGCCTTCCCTATATGTATTAATCCTGCTCCTCAGCCATCTTGTCCCCCCTCTTCCCTGCCCCCCAGGGCTCAGCTAACCAGATTAGAAACTTTTCATCATCCACATCAGCCACCTGTGATCAATCCAATTAAACAATACAATGTGCAGGGCACCGTTGTCATGTTGACTTTTAATTATGCGACTACCAGAACGTTTTCCTCAGAACCCTGACTGTTACGGAGTAATTAGGTGGAACATACTGGGATAGAACACTTTTTAGAAAAAGGCTTAAAATACTGAGTATATTTATTAGAAGCATTTACAAACCATTAGGAAGACAGCACAATAAAATAGTCATCTCCACTGGAAAGACAAGTTTATTGTTGTCCTCTGTAATCTTCATAATTGCTGAGTGAAATAGTTTGCCTTGTTGAAGGATATAAATTGACAAACTGCAGTAATCAAATTTTGATGAAAGACTCCAAGCACAGGTGCCTTCTGGTCACGTGGATGTACCATACTTTTCATCTGCCTTTTGCAGGGCTCAGTGCAATCGCGTCATCTTTCAGTTGCATCTTGGTTATGAAGTGCTTTACTTTAATTAAAAGTATCAGCACTCTATTAGATTCCGCTTTCATTCAGTCCGTAATTAAGAACAAAAATAATGTTCTGAGCTGTTCGGCACATGCAGTAAGCAAAACAAATCATAGAGAACTGTACAAATCAACTGGTGGAGCCTTGCTGATTGTTTTTACCTTTTTTCTTCATTATTCCATAAAAGTTGCACATACGTGGTAGTTTTCTTGTTGATGAGGTATATAAATCAGTGTGATGGAAGAGATTTTTTTCATTCCCACTTTCTCTCTTTATTACCTCTTCTTAAAGTAAGAGTTGGAGTGAATATAGTGTGTTTGAAAAGATATATCTGGAGAATGCCCTTTCTTTCTTCATGTCCATACTTACTTAACTTGCTGAACTGAGGCCATACAAGCAAGGAGAGCACATAAAGCAGTAGTACACATTTCCCCTGCAGCTGTGAAAGCTGTCTTCCAGTGTTAATTGCTAAGGAGAAAAGGGATCTCTGTTAGATCCTTGGTCATTTTACTGATGCTGCCAACAAGGGAGTCAAGTGGTGTTGGCTTTTGATTTTTCTCCAATAGCGAATAGTCAGAGACTTACCAAATCATTTTATCTTTGGTAATATTACTTATTTTTTCCCCATTTTTTGAGACATTACCAGTTATTCCCCACTTTAAGTATAAGGAATATCCTTCAAACAATAGAATATTTTCAAAATGCAAAACACTTCAAGTGTAATCACTGTAGATCATCAGCCATCAGCTGGAAATGATTATGGGCTGCTATTGACCCATGCTTGATTTGAATTCATCAGCATGGGTGAAAGACTCTTGATTACTCGTTCTATGCCTTTCTTTTGTAACTTCTTAAATATTTGTATCACCCCTTTCTATAAAATGGTGGCTTCCTGCTGTCAACATCCCTTTTAGGCTTCTATTTCAACTAATGAAAAATGTGCATCGGTTTTTAAAGAGTTAGCTGTTCCAATTTTTTGCTTACATGGGGGGGGGGTGTTATTTTATTGTAGAGGTGGATCTTCTGCTAAGCCATTCTTTTTGTCTAGCACAATTTGAGTCAGTCAGCTAATGCCCATAGTAAATGAAATCTCTTCATACTGTTGTTACTTCAAAGAAGGAATATGTTAAGTGCAAGACATTTTTAACTGAAACCATTGTGTCCTAAAAGCAAAGGCAACTAGACAAATTGTGAACCAAAGCAGGGAATGAGATCCTCATTCTTTAAACTGCAGATTAATAGAGTATATTTGAGAGATTTACATTGCATTTTGATCTTCAAATGAAACACAAAGAATTAATAGATAAGCAGAGTTCGAGCAATAACCGAAGTATTTGAAGCCCCTTTGTGCTGAATGATTAATACACTGTGTATATAACACTGAGCCAAACTGGTTTGTAGAGAAATAGGTGAGTACCTCTGAAGCAAAGACCAAGATGAATTAACTACAGACAGACTCCAAGCTCTTTCTATAGTATTTGTGAGTGCAAGTAGGCCCTGACTCAACACTAATTTAAGTCAATGGATGAACTCCCTCTGACTTCAATGGGCCTTGGATCAGGGCCATAGACCATTGTCACCCAACCTTTGTCATACTCCTTTCTAAACTTCTCCTTTCACAGTGTGTTAAGCAGGGATGCTGACTTGTGTAAATGTTTTTAAAGATACATGAAAGCAGCTAAAAATCTAGATATATAACAGATGCAAAAACACACCTCAGGGTGAATATATAATGGATTCAAAGCAACCTCCACAAGCATCTCAATTCTGTTTCCACGTGCTCAGGAGAAGTACACCTGTGCTTTGCTAGCAGATCATTTTATTGTAGTGTGGCATGCTCCCAAATTCAAAGCTAGCCCATGTTTTTATACCCTCATCGAAGTTTGGCTTCAAATCTTTACATGGCTTCTGTTGCCTCATAAAACATCCCAGAAATCCTTGTTTGCCCTCTTTTTAATGTTCAGCAAAATAAAACTGCATTTAAACTCAGACATATACATTGCAGACATAAAGGACTCTTTTCAATAAGTAACTTACAAATACTCAACTTCCGAAGGGTTTGTCCCAGTCTGGCTGCCTATTAAGGATATACTATGTATGGGTATTTTAGGGTGCCAGAAAATATTTTCCTCATTGTACAGTAAATAGGGCATGAAATGTCTCTCTTTTGTGTGTTGTATCTAAGGCCCTTCATTTTCAGTTTTTACTGTTTGTTTGTTTGTACAAAAAAAAAAAAATCCAGTTCTACAAAAGCTTTTTGTTTTTAATTACTGATTTTCATCTGAATTTTGGACCACTTGAGTATAAGAAATTACTGATTTTGTTAAGAAAATAAAATATGTTACATTAAGTAGATGTGTTAATTATAAATTAGTCTGTCTTCCACTGCCTTACTCTAACACACACATGCATACGCATACGTGTATGTACTGTTAAAATACAATTCATGAAATAAACCACAGAATTAACCTATTTTTACTTTCAATACTCTTATTTTCTCTATTTGTTCTTTCTGTCCTCCTGTCTCCCAATATTAGCCCTGATATTTACCCAGAAAACTGAAGTTAATTTTTGTACTGATTTTTAACCCGTTTTTAAATTTTTGTAACAAACACGGCTAAATTCCTGGGACATTTTAAACAAAATAAAAACCGAAAATGAAGGGCCTTAGTTATATCAGACTATCCCATGTCCTGATCTGTCACTTAGGCCCCATCTACTCAGGAGGAAATGGTGCTTGTTCTGATCAAGTTAGCTCAGTCTAGATGTTTACACTGTGTCTACATGGGTGTTTAAGAGTTGGGGGTGGAAGTAGGGATGGGGGTTCAGTAGTGTTAAGCTAATTTGATTGAAAAAAGCAGGTTTTCCCCTTATAAACAGGACCATTGGTATGGCTAAACTAGTTTGTGGTCCTGTTTTAACTTGAATGAATGGATTGCCAATTAACCAAAGCTAGTTGACATGATTGTAAATACTAATCTAGGCTCTCCATAAACATTTATTACCCATGCTGAGTCCTAGGATAAATCACAAATGCTTGTGAGGTATCTAGACTGGCATTTACAATCATGTCAACTCAAATTAATTGACAAATGACTTGAATTGTAACAGGTCTATACACTTATCTAGACAAACTTTACATAAATAATGTAACAGTGGCTATTTTCTGGCTGACTTACCTTGTGACAGACTACAGATTTATACTCCTTTTTGGGGGTGGGGGAGAGAGAGAAGCATTTTCTTAAATGTTCAGTAAAATAACTTATTAAAAGATTTTTCAAATTCAGCAGCTGACATTCAAGGCAATTTAACTGAATGCTAATGAACCCTTCCTCAAAGCTAGTATTCCCATTCTAGGTTGACATTTTTGACTCTTCTTATGAAGTCTCACATAATGCCAACTTAGTATTCTGAGGGGATGCTTCATCCTGAGAGTGTGCTTTATGTAAGTGAAAAAACAAGTGCTAGATATTGTACTGGGATCTCATGCTAGAAGAATGAGATGAATCATTGCAAAATTTCCTTTTTAATAAAGGAAAGAAAAGAACTTGGAGCTTTTAAAATGAATGCTATATTCACTCAGGAATGAATTAGTTCTGCTTGTTTGTCTTATTCCCATGAAATGAACATTACTGAAAAGTGTAAAGCTTATATAAGCATTCTTCCAATATTGGGGAGAGACAATTTGCAGACTTCTGCAGCATGTGATGCTACAGGTAATACACAACATTCCTCCTCCCCCACATAATCTTGTAGCTGTTGTTGTAAGTACAGGACAATTACACATCCAGATTTTGTTAACTGAGCATTTTATCATAGGTCACATATTAAATGTTGGCCATTAGTGAGTAAAAGGCAATACCATCTATGACTGTTTGGTGAACTGTGTATGAATGTGACAGAGTGGCCCAATGCTTTGTGGGACTGTGTATGTAAAGGGAGGATTTTTTCCTCCTTTCTTTCAGAAGTTGCTGTAGTCCTTAAAACTCTTATACTGAATGTGATATGAATGGAGTATGAAAGATCATCTTGTCTTCATTTACTTCCCTCTCTACTTTATATCTGTCTATGCTGCAGCACTTCTCTGTTCCAGTACCTTTTCCAATTTCTTTTGGGATTCAAATGAGCACCAGGGAGTGTGCTGACACCTGGGAATCAGTTGGGTTGCTTTACCGACAATTAGCCAGGAAAAAAAAACAGGGGCTAATTGCCCTGATTTAATCCTGAAAGGCCAGGTAAGGTTGTTGAAGAAACCAGTCTGGAGCCAATCAGGAGAGAAAAACAGCCATATAAAAACAGCTTTCTTGAGTTTGGGGGTGGCCAATTTAACAGCTACAAGCATCCTGACCCTGAATACTGGGGTAGCTCAGCATCATGTGCTGGGGCTACTATGCCTTGGGGACTGCAGGCTGGAAACCTGAATTTTGATTCTGGGTGTTAGCATTTGGAATGTGTTGTACATGTCCTTTCCCAGCTTGAGAAAGGATGAATAAAACTTTAATTAAACTTAAGAGAGGGAAGCAACTGTTACTTGCTTTTATTAAAGCAAGACCCACCACTTGAAGCAGGGACATAAGGTGGTCTGACTCCAATTACCAGTCTGTACTCATCTTAGGGTGACCAGATAGCAAGTGTGAAAATCGGGATGGGATGGGGGGATAGGTATCTACATAAGACAAAGCCCCAAATATTGGGATCTGGTCAAACTAACTCATCTCTGTCTGCTCCCACCATCATCATCATGTTCCTATTACGCCTCTGGCATTTAGAGGAGTGACGAAGCTCCTCCACTCCTGTCTGTTTCTGGCAAGTCTTTCAATGGTTCCCCAGCTGTGCCCCAGGTTTTTCAGCTCGGCTTCCACATCTCTTTGCCATTTTGTTTTCGGGCGACCTCGTTTTCACTTGCCTTCGGGTGTCCATCTTATTACTACTCTGCTGATGGAATCGGTTTCCACCGAAGCACATGACTGATCCATCTACAATGCCTCCTGGCAATGATGGTGCTCAGATCCTCTTGGCTGCACTGTGTCAATAGATCTTGGTTTGAGATTGTTCTGGGCCAAAAGATATGGAGGATTTTTCTGAGGCAGGATGTATGGAATGAAGACAGTTTGGACATGTCATACTTTCTCATTCCCCAGCATTCTGCACTATAAAGTAGTGTTGAAAGTACGCAGCTCTGATAAATCTTGAGTTTGGTTTTGGTGTTGTATTTTGATTATTTCCAGACTGTATTTAAGCTCCTGATGGTGTTCCTGGCTTTATTGATTTTGTTCCAGGTGTCCTGGCTTTTTCACCATTCTGGCCGATGGTGCTGCCCAAGTATGTGAATGTTTTTACATTGGTGAGAACATAATACTCAATCCATATTGGTAATGGTGAGGCAATATTAAAGGTTATGATATCTGTCTTATTGTGGTTGATTTTCAGTCCAATTTGCTGGCTGAATGCGTTGAGTCAAGTTGTTTTTTCTTGTATATGTTGTTGGGTATGTGATAGGAGAGCGTCATCATCTGCGAAGTCCAGGTCTTCAAGGGATGAGAAGAGTGTCCATTTAATGCCTCTTTGCATGTCTTCTGTTGTACGCCACATTACCCAGTCGATGGCAATTGCTGAACAGGGAGCCACCTAAAGAGGAAGCAAACATCCAAGAGGCAGAAGAAGATCTTGATATCAACACAGACACCCCAGCTAAAGATCATTCAAGCCATCAAATCCTTAAAAAATGGGAAAGCTCCTGGCAAGGATAACTTGAATGCAGAATTGTTCAAGGTAAATCCTAAATTAGCAGCATCTGTCCTGGCCCCTCTATTTACATCAGTCTGGGAAAGGGAAAAAGTGCCAGATGAGTGGCTCAATGGGTCTATAGTGTAGATACCAAAGAAAGGAATTCTCAGTTATTGTAATAACTAGCATGGTATCACACTTTTATCCGTGCCAAGCAAAGTATTGTGTAAGATCATAGCCCAGCGTATATCAGAGGCAGTTGATAGTGTTCTCAGAAAAGAGCAAGCTGGTTTTCGGAAAGGGCGTGGATGCACAGACCAGATCGTCACTCTACGAAACATAATAGAACAGTGCTTAGAATGGCAACGGCAACTCTACATAACTTTCATAGACTTTGAGAAGGCTTTTGATAGCATTCATAGGACCAGCCTATGGCGCATTCTGCGGGCATATGAAATTCCTTTCCGTATAATCAACGTCATCAAAAGCTTCTATTTCAACTTTACATGCAGTGTTGATCAGAGTGAGCTCAGTATTGAAGTCAAAACAGGAGTACGTCATGGGTGTGTCATGTCTGCAATCCTCTTCAACATTGCCATTGACTGAGTAATGCGGCGTACAACAGAAGTCTGCTCCCATAGCTGGAGCTAATTCACATCACTGTTGAAAGTCTCAGCAAAGAGGCCAAGGACTGAAATAGCCATACACAGACTTTGCTAAACATTTAATCTAGGATTTTTAAAAGCCTAACAGTGTCATGATAGGAAGTAAGAAAGATGCCTGTTCATTGTTATGTGCCTAGTAAAATTTGAATTAAAGCTCAACTGTCGGTGTGATATATAGTCCCCTCCAGATTTCCTGGATGAGAAGTTTAAAGAAACACTGTTACTAAAAAATGTGTGCCTAGTTCAAAGGCCAATTGGCCTCAGACAACTGCCGTTTATAAGTAGACATGATGGCTTGTGGTTTTGATGTAGCAGTGGAGGATGATCTCTGATGGGACACAGGAAATCAGTCCTGTAAGGGTGAGTAGTCATAATTTGTCTGGGGAGGTGGAATCACTTGGGCGATGATCTGAAGAATCTATTTACAGTTTGTGAATTCTGTTTGATATTAGAGGCTCTTTAAGTGTGTTTTGTGTCAGGCTTCAAATTCCATATTGAATGTGGGGCTTGCAGACTTTTCTGTTGTCCTTCCACCTCCCTCCTGTACTGAAATTCCAAAGGATGGTGGCAGAGGGAGAATAATGGTTCTCTCTTCACATAGAAGCATGCTTGGACAAAGACTTGACTGACACCCAGAGGAATCAGTCTGCCCAGGTGGGCTGATAACTAAACAATGGGTCACATGGTGAAGGACTCTGATAACCTGATGAGACTGAATAGAGGGACACCTTACAAAGGGGCTGGGAGGTTATAAAAGAGAGGGTCCCTCACCAGTTATTTGGAGGAGAGCAGAAGCAGAAGCAGAGAAAGGTTGGACAGGCGAGCAAAAGGGCACTGACTGTAAAGATCTTAGTCATGATTCTGAAGAGAAGCCATGTGCAAGAGGGGGAACCAGAGTGGTGAGGAAACTGAGGCTAGACATGCAAATAGGTATGTTTTCTGTTTTGTCTAGATTTATATCTTTCTTGTGCTAGCTAAGTTCAGTACTTGTGTTTAAAATCCTGTGCAAAGCCTGTGTGTCTGTTTGCTTTCACTGTCATGTGTCCCTGAAGAGGTAAACTGTAAATCCAGAGAACCCACAATGTGGAATTCTAGGAAAGATTGTGCTTAAGCTACAATGGAGTCTGGGAGTGGTGAGCAGCACTGGTCCCAGGGACTAGTCCAGGGGTCAGCAACGTTTGGCACGTGGCTCGCCAGGGTAAGCACCCTAGCGGGCCGGGCCAGTTTATTTACATGCTGACGCGGCAGGTTCGGCCGATCGCGGCCCCCACTGGCTGCGGTTCGCTGTCCCGGGCCAATGGGGACGGCAGGAAGCCGCGGCCAGCACATCCCTTGCCCGCGCCGCTTCCCGCTGCCCCCATTGGCCCGGGGCGGCCAGTGGGGGCCACGATCGGCCGAACCTGCCACATCAGCAGGTAAATAAACTGGCCCGGCCCGCTAGGGTGCTTACCCTGGCGAGCCGCGTGCCAAACGTTGCCGACCCCTGGACTAGTCAGTTGGACCACTGTTCTCAGCTCTCAGGATGGGCTTCTAGACACAGGATCTTCATCCAGAGAGCATCCTCTAGAGACCCAAAGCTGAGACAAATCCTGGGATCTGCTCATACTAAGGAGGCATAGAGTACACAGGCCTAGTGAGGTGGGCCCCAAACACAACAGCCTGGTGAATGTTCAGCCAGGGATAGCTCTGTGAGCAGTGAGGGGGAGAGAGAAACACAACTTATTTATCTAATTTCTGGAATTTTCAAATGTGTCCATGTGAATGCTCTCCATAATGCTCCTTTCTTGACCTTCTCGCTTTTATCTATACCCCCGGCCCTAACAATCTCTGAGAAGCACTAGTGAGATTGTGGGGGAAGATAGCACTAAACTCTTATAAAGAGGTCTACTGAGGTTCAGAGAAGCTCTTCAGAATTTTCTTCATCAAATAGAAGACCTCACCCACTAAACGAATGAAGAGCATGGTCTAATAAATAAGATTTTAGCACTCAAATTCAAGAGACCTGAGTTCTATTTTCTGGGTCTGCCAGTCAGAATTGATCAGCAACCATGGGCAAATAAGATAGGTCTCAAATTTTAAAGGTGTTCACTCATTACGGGTTCCTCAATTTTGGGGTGATCATCTTAAATTTATTCTGAAACAGCTGCTAGTGCAGAATTTGGTGCCTTGCCTGCTAAACTGTGTAACAAATATTGCAACTGAATGCAGTATTTTTTGAGGAACATATTATATTAAGTCTATGCATCACTGTGGGTCAGGGATTGTATGCACCTCCGGGGGAAAGTTACCACAGCCTCAGGAACTAGAAACAGGGGGAGGTGATTAAGGTGAATCACTCAGATAATAAACACCTCCAGAGAGGTGGTTCACGCTGGGTTTTCCAGAGACCAACAGACAAAGAAAGGAGTTTTGATATAAAAAGGATGTGTTTAAACTGACTCAGGGCCTTCTTTCTGATCCAGCAAATGGACAACACCTGTCCAAGGGGGAACTTAGCCCTTACAGAAGGGTCCACCCCTACAGAAGAATTGGAAAGACTTTGGCCTACTCAGCCCCTGTGATGTGACATGCCCCTATCCCACTGACGGCAAGCCTAATGATGGTCCCTGCATGGAGGCAATGCCAATTAGGCACACCTGCAGAGCATGCTGTATCTGGAGAAGGGGAGCTTAAAAAGGTGAAGCTGGCCACAGAGTGGGTGGGTATGCCCAACAAGAGAGAGTGCTATAGAGCCCAGTAGCCAGAGGAGCCCAGTCCAAAGCAGTGACTAGCCTTCCCTCCCTCTGCCCCCATTGTTTGGGGCGGACAGACACTGCAGCTCTGAGTGGGGCTCTGGACATCTGCTCTACATCACTGCCTTGTAGTTGGAGCTGAGGAGCTGCACCAGGGACTGGAGCTAATTACACTCAGAAAGGACCCCAGGAATGCGCTAGACTCCCGCACAGGACTGGAGTGGGGGTTCTGGAGGAGACCCAGGGGCAAGAGATGTAAAGAGATGATGGGTGAGCACAAGCTGAGAGCCAGTCAACTACCGGACTCGTAAGACTGATGAGTGACTCCTGGTATGTTTAGTGTGCGTTTAAATCTGTTTATTGATTTTATATGTCTATAATGCTTTTACCTGAGGAACAAATGTGCTTGCTTAGAAAGAGGTGGGTGATAACTTGTGACTGCTGGCAATATGCTGTTTGTAGCCCTTGAAGAGAAAGCAAACTACAGGCACTGGCCTTTTGGTAGACTGGCTTGCTGGGAATGTCTCAGTGTAAGGCAGTGAGCTGTGTAGTCTTAAATAAACCCTGTCATAAAGGAGTGAGACAAGGATCCCTGCCCAGAGACAGGAGATTGCTGCACACCTGTGATCTGACTAGGAACTCCTGGAGTGGACCGCAGAGGTGGGGAAAGAGGTGCAATTACACTGAAACTGTGACGAGTGGTATTTTGTTTTTGTGAGCATATCAGTATGCTGTGCAGTATGACGCATACTGGCTGCCCATTGGCTTCTGGATAGATTTTAAGGTGGTGTCTTTGATCTATAAAGCCCTAACTGACCTCAGACCTACCTATAAAACTTCCTCTCTCCCCATGATATACTGCTGTAGCTGTGGTCAGCAGAGACCCGTGAACAGAAGTTCTGTTGTTTGAAAGAAGGGGTGACTGGCAGAGCATGCTCTGTTAGGGCCCCAGACCTCTGGCACTCTCTTGTTCCTCGGGTTGTAACAGCCAGAGTCTGTCAGCTGTCAGGGCACATTATAAGATGCTTCTTTTCCCCCTTCATCATGAAGAGATGAGGTCTGAGTAGAGCTAAGTAGTGGTGGTCGGTGAAGGGGCTGTGTGTGAGGCTGATCGATTTCAGTTATATTTATTCTGTCACTGGGCTATTTGGTCTGTTTTGGGAGAACTGATGGGTCTGTTTATTAGTGGGTTTTTAAAAGATGTCTAAAGGTGTCCAGAGCATGGCATGGATGTTGTGGTTTGCAAAAATCCCGACAAATCAAATAAATGTGAGAACTCTGCCTAAATATAGATTGAGGTGCCTAACTTTAGACACCATAGTACTAAATTAAGAGTAATTGAGTTTAGACCAACACAGCCCCCTTCTAGAACAATCACTGACTGTGAAACACCTGAGATGCTCCAGTATAGTACACCAAGCTGAGGCCCTGTCAAGCCAATAACAGAAAACCAAAGGGGAAGTTAAGATACCAACACTCTATGGATATGAAATTATGAGGGCACTGATGTTCACTATTATTATTCAGGCCTGGCCTATGGGGACTATTAGACCTTTTTTTTTTTTTTTTTTTTTTTTGGTCAGGAGTAGAGAAGAAAGAAGTTTCAGGCCCAAAGTTTCACAAATACTTTATTTCTACAGAGCAAAACTGCAGAATTTTACCCTGCAATAGCATAAGTCTTTAGTCTAACAACTCACTTGAAGTTTGATGCCTCAGGTTGTCAAAATTCCCTTGCATTGCAGCATCAAGGCTGCATGTTAGTTTTAATATAGGATTTAAACCCACCCAAAAGTATTATGATATCGTAGTCCGTTAGCTAATAAAAATTGGCTCTAGTCAGTACTTGGATAGGAAATACCCGAGAGAAAAATGAATCTATGCAACACACATACACAGTTTTCTGGCTCCCTGGCCCGACTGCTCTTAGCTGAGCCATGTTAAAAGCATCACAAAGAGGGTCTTTTTGAGGGCTTCTTGCCATTTATTGAGTGAATGTCTGCTCCTTATGTGTCAAAAGAAATTAATACAATATAATTACCTTTTCCCACCTTCAGAGGTGTGTGTGTAAAGAATGCTAATTAGATATGTATGTTAAATCCAAAGTGAGGTTAAATCTAAAATGGATATACGGGCTCTGTATTACCCTGACACTCGCTTCATTTCAGTCCCAGAAGAATATTAATTTACAGACAACGTCAAAATACTTTTATTAAGTGAGAAATTAAAATGTAGAGTTCATCTCACATGTACTTCTTTCAAGAAGCAAAGTGGTTTTCCCCCCTTTTTTTAGAAACCTGGGCCTTGAGTGCTATTCTCCCATCTGTCTCCGTCCACCTTTTTCAGATTGCTTGATTGCTACATTATCTAATGACACACTTTCAGCACACTACGTTTTCATTTACTCTCACTATGCTTGAAAGCTTGTGTGCATAAGTTGACATGCACTTCACCAGAAGTACATGGAGATAAGACTTGATTAAAAATTGGTCATGACAGATGCGACTGTATACAAAAGCACAGAATTTTTAAAAAGCTATGTTTTGATTAATAACTTTAATTTTAAATATTAAACTAAATTTAAAACTACATCTAATATTAAATAAAGTAAGCAAGGCTCTGTGCATGGTCTGGCTTGAAATCTGCCTGTCTTGGAGTCTGAACTGTGTGTGAGAACTACGCCTGTTTGTTCAGTTTCTTTGTTTCTACCTACTGTTCTCAGAAACTTTTGCAAACGTTTTATTTGGTCAAATTCCATGGTTTCTCAGAGCACCATTCACTGGGAGCTCTGTTGCAGCCTTGGCAGTATGCAGCTGCAGCAGACGTGGAAGCAGTACAGAGCCTCTCCAAGCTCCCTGGTACGCATGGGGAGGCACAGCCATTGTTAGGCTTGTAAGGAATGCAGTACACTCTCCTCTGGGTGACCAGCCAGCTCTGCTAGCTGGTGTGGGAGGGCTAGTCCATAGCGCCGTTCCTCTTGGGGGAGCTTGATCATTGTCATAAGCAGGGAGCAGTTCCTTTGTCAAGTAGAGAGCATGCATTTTGATTGTGATGCAAGTTGCAGGGGAAAGGAGGGCTCCTGTGCTTGCCCGTCCATTCTTCCACACCAGCAGAGGGGCTGGCAACAGTCCTGACCCTGGGAATCTAAAGTCTGCACCCAGCTCCTTAGGCTAGGTCACATTGGAAGTTACATGGTGTTTCTCCTGTGCTCCAGATGGACTGAGCCTGTCCCATAAGATTAAAAGGGTAGTCCAGCTCAGTAGGATTTCCACTCCCTGTACATGCCCTCAACTGTTTGTTTGTTTTAAAGTGAGGTAACTTTCCAACTGAACTCTGATCAAGATGAAAAGATATCAATATTTTTCTTTCTATCCTCTGTCAGGCAGTATTGTGGTGCTCTACGAGAATGGGATATAACACCATTATGTACATCAATAATACACACTCATCTAGAATGCTGTTTAGTTGAGTTGGTCAATTTTCAGTCAAGATTTTTTGATGGAAAATGGGGTTGCAATTTTTTTTTTAAAGTATGTATTCCTCATACTTCTAAATTGTTTGGAAAACTGAAAATCTTTCATCCACTTTTTTTGGCAGTTTTCAGCCTGAAATAGAAAAGTTTTTGAACCTAAACTGAAAAGTCAAAATTGGTTTTGGTGAATTTTTTTTGGAGGGGGGAATAACAGTGGGTTTTCCAGCCACATCTTGTGTGCAGTTTTCATTTCAAACATAAAAATGTAAAGTGCACAGAGATGGGTGACCGAAGTTGATCAGAAGCATGGAAAGAGTTCCAGTGAAAAAGATTTTAAAAGATTGGGACTCTTTAGTTTAGAGAGGGGAAGTGTTAGGGGTATACAAAATAATAAATGGTATTTAGAAGGTAAATCAGGTGCTCCCGTTTATCCTTTCTCATAAAAGAACAATATTCTATTGGATTAAATTAAATTGTTGCATTTAAAATTGACCAACCTGTGGCACTCATTGTCACAAGATATCAATATGAGAGATTTTGGCAGCAATGAAAACTGATTACATGAATAATGAGACTACATCCCTTCTAATTTTTTTTTAATCCATCTCTATTGTAAATGGGTAAACTCCCTTGTTCCAGGGCATACCCCACTCACCAACTATCGGTTAAACTTTTGTCAAGACAATTATTCCATAATTATGTACTGTGGAATTTCTTGCACCTTCCTCAGAAACATCTGATGCCAACTGTTCTCAGAGAGAGAGGAAGGATACTGGAGTTGATAGACCACTATTTTCTCTGGTATGGAAATTCCTATGTGCCAGTATATTTTATAATCTTCTGTAATTCCCCCACTGTTTCATTATCATTTTATAATTTGGCTCAAATGGTGATTATATCCCCATTACACATGGAGAAATTTGAGATCCAGATATTGTGTCTTTGTGTCACACCTGAAGCCTGTGACCCTCTTCGGGTTCTAGCAAATTGATGTGAATGGTCATGCACCTCTGGGGCATGAACAGAAGATTATGTTTGTAATAAGATTTCAACCAAGGGGAGATCAGGTTTCTTCAGTTGCAAACGTTTCTGAACTCCAGGTTTTGTGAGCTCAAATTTGGCTCCAAAAATTGCCTACCTTTTCCATACCAAACTTGAAAGACTTCTTGGAGCTCTGAAAAATTAAAAGGTTAAAATCTCAGTTAAATAACAGGTAGATAGTGCCCTGTTTGCAAAATTCAAATTCATATTCAAACTTCCTCCAAGAGTAAGAGTGATCAGAACCAGTGTTTAGTTTCTGGCCTGGCACTGAGAGAGTCACACTGCCGCCAGTGTTTTCCCCAGGAATTGAAATTAGGGGCGGGGGGGGGGGGGGGTTCGAATTTACGGGGTGGGGGGTCAGGGCCAATGAGGGGTGAGACTGTGAGGGTGAAGGTGGGCTGTATGGCACCATAGTAAAAACTGAAAAATTATTTCATGACCATTTTATTAGATTTAACTCATGTTTTAAAGTCATCACACAAATTAAAGTTGGCTACTCAAGCCTTCTATGAAGCACTACATCTACGTCCTTCTTGGTTTCTTGTTATAATTTTGCACAAAACTGTTAGTGAACTTCTTGAATGCAATGCATTCATCTTTGGTGGCTTCTCGTGTGTCCGGTACTTCCATTCCTTCAATTGATATGCTCATTAGTTCATTAACATGATCAGACAGAAGGCGACTTATTTCAGGACACAAAATTCTATTCAATGATGAAAAAGAACGCTCAACTGTAGCTGTTGTGACTGGGAGTAGCAAGAGATGAATTCTTTCTTCTTTCATCCCAGGAAACATAGCACAAAGATCGGGTCGAGCCACTAGTGATGATAAAAAAGAAGTTGAAGTCAAATCTTCATTCATTCATTGTATGATATTCCACTCTGTGTTCAAATTCTCTAGTCTGTCCTGAGCACATGGCAGCCCCATTGCTGGTAGTGCCTCACTCCACTCAACTGTCAGTGTTTTATAGGACAGGGATCTGTAAAAGCTATTTAGAGGTTGAGTAGAATCTAGAAGTCACTGTTGTAGATTTTTAAGAATCAAGTCTGTGTACTTTTTCAGTTGTCTTAACAAACACTTCTTGTCCTCTTCACTTAAGGATTCAATATAATACCTTCATTAGTCAACTTCTGGACTGAAGTCTTTGCTTCTTCCAGTACTTTTTCAATGAATAGCTCTCTGATTGATCCAAATGTAGCTTCTATTGCTGGACAAAAATCTACTACTGTGGTAGCAGATGCCTGGATGGCATTGTTTAATGACCCAAGTGGTTTCAACTGTACACTTACAAGAGACGGAATGGCAATCGTCTTCTCTGAACATAATAGCAAAAATAATCCACCAGCTTCACTTACTTAGATCCATACCATCTTGGTAGATACTTTCCAAAGCCAGTAATAACGGCTGGAGTAATTTTAAGACAACAGCCAAGGATCACTCATGAGAAAGCCAGAGGGTTTTCCCAGGTTGGACTAATTTGAACTTCAGTCCCAGAGCATCTTCTATATTTTCCAAGATAGTTAGTCTTTTTGGACTCTTGCTGAAAAAAGAATATAATCAAAAGACATTAAAAAAGCTATAAATTTAATGTCTTTTGAAGAGTCTGCAGCTCGTACTAGTGCTAGTTGGAGTAGATGGCCTCTGCAGTGTGTATAGGAGAGATTAGGGTTACGCTTTTTTCTGAGCAAAGCTTGTACTCCACCATGTCTTCCAGAGAAGTTTGCAGCTCAAATGCACAAGCAGTCATCTGTTTGGGGTCCAATTGACAAGCATTTAACTCTTCTAAGACGTGGGTTGTCACAGATGCAGCTGATGTGTTTCTATAACTTGAACATCTAGAAATGCATCTACTGGCCTACCACTGACATCAAGGTAACGTACACAGTGACTTAATACTTCATGCCCATTTGCATCGGTGCATTCTTCAGTCCCATATGCACATTTTCTGAATGCAGTGAGAGAGTTTCTCTTTTTCAACTATTGAGTCTTTCACTGTTGCACCACATGCTTCTAGCCCATCAGTTGAGTTTCTTGCAGAAAGATAATGAGCATTTGCTGGTCTTGTTCATCCTGAAGTTGAACACTGGTTCCGAACAAGTGACAATGCACTTAACATTGGCCTCCAGTTTGTAGTGTGTGGTATCTCTTGCTTAAATAGAAAGTAGGATGACACAATACTCCAGCTGAGGCCAAACCAGCGCACCAAAGTTACACCAAAACACATTACAGGTTTAGATTTCTAAAAAATATATAAATTTAAAAAAAAATGTATTTAATTTAAATTGACTTTTGAAAAGTAAGCCTTCATGGGATAAGAGGGAAGTCCTCTCATGGATCAGTAACTGGTTAAAAGATGGGAAACAAAGGGTAGGAATAAATTATCAGTTTTCAGAATGGAGCAAGATAAATAGTGGTATCCCTGAGGGGTCAGTACTGGGACCATTACTGTTCAACATATTCATAAATGATCTGGAAAAATGGGTAAACAGTGAGGTGGCAAAATTTGCAGATGATACAAAACTATTCAAGATAGTTAAGTCCCAGGCAGACTGCGAAGAGTTTCAAAGGGACCTCTCAAAACTGGGTGACTGGGCAACAAAATGGCAGATGAAATTCAATGTTGATAAATGCAAAGTAATGCACATAGGAAAACAATCTCAACTATACATACAAAACGATGGAGTCTGAATTAGCTGTTAACACACAAGAAAGAGATCTTGGAGTCATTGTGGATAGTTCTCTGAAAACATTCGCTCAATGTGCAGCGGCAGTCAAAAAAGCAAACAGAATGTTGGGAATCATTAAGAAAGGGATAGATAATAAGACAGAAAATATCATATTGTCTCTATATAAATCCATGGTTCGTGCACACCTTGAATACTGTGTGCAGATCTGGTCACTCCATCCCAAAAAAGATATATTGGAATTGGAAAAGGTACAGAGATGGGCAACTAAAATAATTAGGGGTATGAAACAGGAGGAGAGATTAAAATGACTAGGAATTTTCAGCTTAGAAAAGAGACGACTAAGGGGGGATATGATAGAGGACTATAAAATCTTGACTGGTGTGAAGAAAGTGAATAAGGAAATGTTATTTAATCTTTCACATAACACAAGAACTAGCAGTCACCCAATGAAATTAATAGGCAGCAGGTTTTAAAACAACAAAAGGAAGTACTTCTTCACACAACATAAGTCAACCCGTGGAACTCTTTGCCAGGGGATGCTGTGAAGACCAAAACTATAACAGGATTAAAAAAAGAACTAGATAAATTCCTGGAGAATAGGTCCATCAGTGACTATTAGCCAGGATGGGGAGGGATGCAACACCATGCTCTGAGTGTCCCTAGCCTGTTTGCCAGAAACTGGGAATGGGCAACAGGGGATGGATCACTTGATGAGTCCCTGTTCTGTTCATTCCCCCTGAAGCACCTGGCCTTGACCACTGTCGGAAGACAGGATACTGGGCTATATGGACCATTGGTCTGACCCAGTATGACCATTCTTATGTAAAAATTAATTATAATAATAAAAATGTTTAGTACAGAAACTCCCCAACATAATGACCTCTCAAGATAGCAACGATGTGAGATAACAACCTTGGCAAATAATGCATTTAAAAATCTTGGCCTACTAGGAAACATTTTAATGTAAGTTTCCAGTCCCAGTCACAAATCTAGCATTCTGGAGCAAAGTCACTAAAATATAGTCCAACAGACAAATGTTTATTTAACGTGCCCCTCACTTTTCCCTCCACCGCACCCCACTCACCGGTGTTGTCCTTGGTCAGTGAAGACTCAGAGTTCAGAGGTGCTTTCACGTGAGTACACCTCCCAGGTGGGGGGCAAGAAGACACCTTGCTCATTCCTCCAGCTGCTCGCTGTTCGCTCTGGCCACTGCTGTTTGTTGTGCCACCGTTCACTCCACCACTCTGTTGCCAATGGCCCTGAGCAGTCACCTTCTGCTGCCACCTGCCACTGTGACCTCTGCGAGTTGGTACTTGAGGTTCCACCCAGCTCTCAGTGATTTCAGCTGAGCTCTCAGTGGGGGAACCTTGCTGCTAGTGCGGTCTGGGCCATCTCTTCCACAGAAACACTGTCCCCACAGCAGGACTAAGCACTTAGACCTGATTATCAGTGATTTCAGCTGCAGTGGTCACTTAACAGAACAAAAGACTATCGATGGAGCCTAATCAGCTCTGACTTTAAACAGTGGAGGGGGCGGGTCCCCATCCTCTCTCTTGATGCCCTCAATGAGCACAGGCTAAGTACAGTTCTACTGCCCTTTACTCATACAATAAGAACAACAACATTTCATTCCCCCCACCCCCGCATTCAAGTGATTTGTAACCCAACCCCAGCCAAAATCTATCACTTGGGCAACACAGCTCTGTTTGCTGGATACCTAGGTAGATTAGGTGTGACGGTAAATACAATCTGGTCCTGAAGCCTTTCTCCCCAGCCCCCAGCTCATCACTAGCTGTCAGGGAGAGCTCATTTAGACTTTGCTTACAAATCATCATTTGAAATTATTAAACTGGCCAACATCACTGAAATGAATGCACTGACATTGTCATAAAAAACAACAGCTCTATAAGGAAGCTAGTCTATGTTCATACTTTTCAAATCTATTATACTTTTTCAGATACATGTATTTTATCATACACTGTATATGCTTTTAAAGTGTGTATTAATGTTTCAATTTCAATTCAAATGTCCAAACAATCACTAAATTGGCAACACTGCATGTAACTAGTTCATAAAACTAGGGGTTGGGGAAATTCAGGGGAGGTGTAGGGAAATCCCTGCATTGCCCAGTCTCTCTTGTGTTTGAACAAGAGGATTTAGATCATGATCCTGTAAAGACTTAGGCCTTGGCTACACTGGCGCTGTACAGTGCTGCAACTTGCTGCGCTCCCGGTCGCTGTGAGGGCGGCAGTCAGGCTGCCCTCGGTGGCATGCCTGCGGGAGATCCGCCGGTGCCGCGGTTTTGGCGGCAATTTGGCGGCGGGGACGCCGAAGGCGTGGCACCGGCGGACCTCCCGCAGGCATGCCGCCGAATCTGCGTGACCAGTGGACCGCACCGCTGAAAGCCGCCTGACTGCCGTGCTTGGGACGGCAAAAAACATAGAGCCGCCCCTGACTCTATGCACTCTGAGTATTCCTGTTGGTCAGTGGTACTGCTCGCAGTACCTGAAGGTAAGTATGTGCTTACGTCTGGGCAGGAGCAGGGTGTTGTAAATTTTGGCCGGCAGAGGGACTCTTATTAGATATTTGTACAGTGTCGGGCCTTGTGAGGCCCTGATCTTGACTGGGAACTTTAGCACCTAGAATACAGTAATACCTATTGTATAATAACTCTAACTCTGCACACTGTTCATTGGTGTCAATGAGGAAATTGGAGTTGAAGAACAGAATTTCACCCAGTAGTTGCTGCTCTTTTCCCCCCCTTTATTTTCTTTCCCCCACCCCCCAGAGGTAATGACTGGGCTCATGAAAATAGCCAGCAGTGTAACCACCTCTCTGCCAAGCAGTACATTGTCTCCATATTTGAATACAGTTCCAGCTTATTCTACAAGCTCATTTACAGGTATAGCACTAATAATGTACAAATGACATTGTCTTACTGGCTTCTCAATTTTTTATTCATCAAAAGCAAGCAGTGTATTTCTCCCCAAAGGAAAATGGATATAAAAGGTAATATTCATCTTCCCTGGAGTTCACACTGGCTTGTAGAGATTAGATAACTAATAGGAATTAAGTGGACAAGCAGCCTATTTAACACACAGTCCCAATTTATTTTTTCTTCCCTTAGAGCACTGGTTATTTTTTTAAAGCGGTTTTTTTTTTTCCCGTTCACACGGCACAGGCAAATTAGTACTTCTGCGAATATTGCTGAAAAGGGAGCTAATATGTGACAGAAATGTACAATGTGAAATGTGCAACACTTCTGTTTTCTGTTAATTAGAAACTTGAGATGTCTCATTACTAAGAGAGCTTCAGGTTTCTGTTCTCTGAAGCAGGCAATTTTCCAATCAGACATAATTACTGAAGAAAAGCTCTCTGGCTGGATCCATTAAGCTTCTCCCTTTCCCCCCTCCCCAATATCTTGGTCTGGGAGGCAGTAAAAGATATGGCAAAACTCCAATAATTACCTGAATGGAAGACATTTAATAGTTTTATAATGTACCTTATTGAAAGTTATTAAATCTGCCATGCTGGGCTTTCCAATTTACAGCTTTTTCAAGCACAGGAGAACTTCAAAAATTCTCAGTACAGCAGGGACAGCGTTGCTTTCCAAATACATGTTAATTAATTATCCACTTATGTTGACATCAGACATTATTCATGAATCTTGCCTATAAAGTACTTGCCCTTGAATGGTATTCTGGAAAGACTGTTAAAAGTACCCACCCACCCCCCTTTTTTAAAAAAAATACAGATTGCCTGGTTCAGTATCAGTTTTGTATCATCACTTGCGCTAGTCCTTTAATGATTTTAAACAAGTTTTCTGGTGGTTGGTTACTTCCGATCCATTAGCCCTTTGTCTAGTGGTGGTCTGCTCCAATAATGCTCCTGCTAGTTATAACTCAACAGTCTGGAGCGGATTCTCAGCTCATGTCATCTGGTATAGCTCCATTGAAGTCCATCATTGAGTTACACTGATTTACAGAAGCAGCTGAGAATCTGGCCCAGGGTGCTTTTGATGAAATAAGAGCTTTTTGGGGGTAAGAGTGAATCTTTCCAGGCCAGGATCTGCACTCACTTATTTATGGATTCAAATGTATTTAAAATGAACCCATTCAAGTCATGTGCCAGTGTTGTCACCCCAAAAATGCAAAAATCATAGTCAGACCTCCCTCCACCCCCAAAGCACATGATGATAAACCTCACTATTTTTAAGTCAAAGCAAAATCTGTTGGGTTCTTTTTATTTTTCTTCTGGTTTCTGAGCAGTTTGGTTTCCTGGGATTTTCAAACTTTTCTCTACAGCCATGAGGGCTAGAAATGTAGGTTTTTTTCTTTTTAAATGGAAGCTGAAATGCACATGCAATCCCTTGATTCCAGCAGCTGTGAGTTTATGAAGAGCACCACATATCCTGTGACTTGCAGTAAAATCACAAGTTAGCAGTGCTGCCTGCACAACTCTCATTGCTTTCAAAGTCTACCATTCACTGCTATCCAGAGGGTCAGCAAAAGACCTGTGCACACTTAAGGCCTATTGTGAAGGTTTCACTGATTTGTGCTGACTCTCAGAATAATTTCTGCTGGCCAAAATATCTAGGGTTCTATATGTATTGCCAATATCTGTTAATTATATCATGCACAACTTTTCCAGGGCTTTGATTTGGAATCGTGCCTAAAAAAAATTTCAACCATTAAAGGTTGATTCTTTTGTCATAAGTGACACTTATTCTGTCTGGAATCAATTGCTGAACTTTTTGGCATTGCAGAGGCATACTCAATCTGAGAGTGAAAATAATGTTATGAGCTGGGTGAAACCTTGTTATGGGATTGAGACTGATAAATCTGAACTCACCTTACAGTTGATATAGGTGGCATTTATGCTTACAGTTCAGACAAAAGGAATGTGTGAATCTACCCAGCACCTTTTGCTGAATATTGTTTTGGGATGGGTATTTGGGGGAGGCAATGCACACACAAACTGAGAACAGACAATACTGAAGAGAGAGACAGCCACCAGCAGCAGCTGACTGCACCGTGGCTGACCCTGGAAGAAAGCTGGGGAGGGTTTTTTTGGGTTGGGGTATAGGCGGAAAAAAGGGTTCTTGGTGCTGTGAGCAAAAGAAGCTGTTTACTGTTATCTGTGTCCTTCTGTGTTCAGAGACGCAGGACTTTGTATGTTGTGTAAATAAAAAAAACTGCATCAAAGAAATCTCTGACTACCACCAATTTCTGCTCCTAACTGGAACACCCCCAGGGCAACAAACTTTGACTATCTGCTCACATCAAACGGGGTAACAATAATTGTTGAATCCCAGGCTGTGTTGATAGTCTGGGAAGCAGGGCACTCTGAAGCAATGCAAACAAAATGAGCAACTTCTGGTTGACAAATCATAGCAGATTAGATTTTTCTTACCTGTAAATTTAATATTAAGTTCTAACTGATCTCTCTAACACTCTAAAACCACAGGTGGTATGCACAGGAGGCACTTTTTTGCTGTTAGTCTTTGCACTTGCATACTCTAGCTGAACCTAACTGTTTTTCTCTGATCCCTTTAGGCCTCAACCCTACTGTTGTAAGCCCTATGGTAAGATCACCACGGAAGGGGTCCCATCTGGTATACTGTGGAGAAAATGTACAAACTTGGAAACTGAAAATTGGTCAAAGAAATTAGCTATGCTGATTGGGAGCTGCGTGGGGGGAGTACTCCAGGTCAAAACTTTCAAAAACAGGAGCCTAAAACTAGGCTCCTAAATCCTCACTGATGGGAAAGATAAGTCAGTGACAGGCTGTTAGCCTAGAGCAGGGCTTAAATTCAGCCGGAGCCATCCAGAGCAGAGCTCTGGTGAATATTTTCAAACCCACAAAAGCCCCGGCGTGCATCCACTGGGACTGAAGCCTGTGGCTCTGGGAAATATTCTGTGAGAATTTAAGCCCTGGCCTAGAGTTGACGAGATTTGGGTTCAATTCCCTCATTTACCACAGACTTCCTGCATGACATTGGGCAGGTCACTCAGTCTCTCTGTGCCTCCATTCCCTCTTTGCTAAATGGATGTACTTCCCTACCTCAGAGGGGTTTTGTGCGGATAAATAATTTAACAGATTGCAAGGCACTCAAAGATTGAGATGGTGTTTGAAGGACAGATGAGTTTGTAAGATAAGCCACTTTCTTAAATAAGTAGCAGAAAGTGAAATTCAGACCACACCTTCCAGGCAGGCAGCTGGGGAGCTGCCTGTGACGGGTTAGATCACAGAAACCCCCTTGGGAGCTGCCACCCAATGTGCCAAGACTACCCCTGCTCCTGTTTTCCCTGCCAGCTCGGGACTCCAGCACCCCGTCTCGCTGAGTCAGACACTCCTGTCTGGCTCCAACACAGAACAAGGGTCCGAATCAGTTGTCCTAAAGCTGCAAGTTTACCCAAAACCAGCTCACAGGAGTGTGCTTGTCTTTAGCACTCAGATGCCCAACTCCCAATGGGGTCTAAACCCAGATAAATCCGTTTTACCCTGCATAAAGCTTATGCAGGGCAAACTCATAAATTGTTCGCCCTCTATAACACTGATAGAGAGATATGCACAGTTGTTTGCTCCCCCAGGTATGAATACATACTCTGAGTAAATTACTAAATAAAAAGTGATTTTATTAAATACAGACAGTAGGATCTAAGTGGTTCAAAGTAGTAACAGACAGAACAAAGTAAGTCACAAGCAAAATAAAATAAAATGCGCAAATCTATGCCTAATCAAACTAAATACAGATAATCTCACCCTCAGAGATGCTTCAGTAAGTTTTTCTCAGACTGGACACCTTCCAGGCCTGGGCACAATTCTTTCCCCTGGTACAGCTTTTGTTCCAGCTTAGGTGTTATCTAGGGGATTCTCCATGATGGCTCCTCCCCCTCTCTGTTCTCTTCCACCCCTTTATATATCTTTTGCATAAGGCGGGAACCCTTTGTCCCTCTGGGTTTCCACCCCCTCCCCTCACTGGAAAAGCACCAGGTTAAAGATGGATTCCAGTTCAGGTGACATGATCACATGTCACTGCAAGACTTCATTACTCACTTGCCAGCACACACATATACAGGGAGACTCACAGGTAAACAGCCACCTGCAGACAATGGGAGTCATCAAGATTCCAAACCATCATTAATGGCCCACACTTTACATAATTACAATAGGCCCTCAGAGTTACATTTTATATTTCTAGTTTTAGATACAAGAGTGGTACATTTCTACAAATAGGATGATCACACTCAGTAGCTTATGAGCTTTGTAATGATACCTTACAAGAGACCTTTTGCACAAAGCATATCCCATTTGCATTATAGTCACTTATTATCAAATTTTTTATAAAACTATCCCAGTTACATTATATTCACTTATTATCATGTTTTTATAAAACCATGTAGACTGCACAATGTCACACTGCCATTTTGATGTTCCTAAAGGAAAATTTTCAACAAAATTGAATTTTTCCTGTGAAATTTTGATTTTGTGAAAAGGACACTTTCCATTAGGAAATCATTGTGATGGAAAATTCCCGACCACCACTACTTGTCACCCAGTGTGACTCCTACCCAGCAGTCCTCAGTGGGAGCTGAGGGGTGCTGGACACTTTTGAAAGTGACCTTGCTTATTTTGATGCCTAAACGTGGATTGAGGTACCTTACTTGCAGTACCCAAGTCAACAACATTGGCTTCTGAATAATATAACTGTCAGAACTCCAGTAAATGGCTGTGTGTGCAGGTTCCTATTCAGGTCATTTCTCTCATACACCGTCCAAGTTGCCCTATATCTTTTAAAGACATTTTCAGACAAGTCTTTGGAGGGGAAAAAGTCATATTTTTTTATCAACTCTGGCTATTGCTATGGTGACATCTCAAAGTGCTGTCTCCGTTAGGGAATTGTACATAAACAATCCCATTGGCGCCACTGTAGTTACAATTAATCTCACCACCTACCTTTCTTGTCAGTGAAAACTGCCCCTTCAGACTGGGGCTGAAAAGGCTGAGTTCGACACTGGGAGAGTGGGTCTTAGTTGCTTGACATGTTAAAGGAAGCTTATTTGAATATATTGACCCTGTCTCATAAAAACAAGGGGACAATTCTTCCAAATGAGTTAATGGAGTCATGCTGATTTATGCCAGCTCAGGGTGCTGGCCCACATGCTTAAATGACTGTGTTAACAGCCCATGATGTTCACAGGCATTTCTTGATCTTCCTAACTAACCCAACTTGATACTAAGCTAGGTGTATCTTCAGGGACTGACTACTAACCCCCTTCAGCATGTTCCCATCTCAGATATTTATTTCAGTATGGATTTTGGTTCTGGATCATTACCATTTTGAGTACAGTGGTATAGGAGAGGACAGAAAACAAATAATATAGATTTAGGATGCCACAGAGTTCATACAAAGCCATGTCTCCTTCAGACAACCCCTCTTGCCTACTGAGTCCTAACTATCAAAGGAAGGACTATTAGCTATTAGTCTTAGAGTGGCATAGAGTGAGATTTCTTTCCTCTCTCTAGGTAGTATATGTTGGTAAAATCCTTTAATAGGAATACAGTATTTGTTTGTCCTTACAGCTAAATGCATCTTTTCTGTTAATCTAGTTATTTTGTGAGTTTTCTGTATTATGCCAGAGTTATCTCCAAAAGGGTCTTTAAAGGGATATTAGAATTTGCAAATACATTTTAATTTACCATTCAAACTAGCTGCTTCCAAACACAGTTAAACCCTTTTATTGTTTGGAGAGAAATTTGTGTATTTTGCATTAGCTCCTCAAACAAAGCACTCAGCCCTAAGACACAAGTAATACCACTTTCTGCTCCATAGTCGTTATTTCACTGTCAGCGCTCTTTGGCATCAGTGCCTCTATTTTTCTTCAAGATAGGCTTGTTTTGCTCTGCCTCAGGAGTTCTAATGGCTTCAGAGGGTGTTGTCCTGTGTATGAGCTCAGGGCCTCTGGAGTTGGCTTTAATGAGCTCCTGTGCTAGAAGCTCTGAGTCCAAAAGAAATCTCAGTTCAAAAGAATTTCAAATATGGTTATAAAATAGATGCAATTGTATGAATTAATTTCATAACAGGAGTGCCAGATAATGGTTTAAGTTTATAGCAGTGTGATGCCAGTGAACTAACAGACTTGATGTCAGTGGATTTACTTTGGATTTAAACCAGTGAAAGTGAGATCAGAATCTGGCTCCCTAATCAAGAATGCACTTGTATGTGGATAGGTGCTGGTAGGATAGATTGATTTTTGAGCTGCAGTTTGAAGCAGGGACAAGCAATCAATCTCATTTTGTCTAATGTTGAACTTCTTCCGGTGTGATTTTTTTTTTAAACGCATTGTTTTTCTAACTATAGAGAAATCTATGCCATGGATTTAGTGTTAGAAGAATAATCAAAATAAGCAAGGGTGGCACTTGGGGCACAAATTGTCTTTCCTTAGATTTTTCTCTTCCTCCATTGTTTGCTTCAGACTTTGTTTATCTATTTTTCACCCTGATTCCTTCTTTTTCTTTTGAGTCTATCCATAGGGGAAACCAGATCCAACAGCATTCAAATTGTAGTAAAACTTGTAACCCCACAATATTGGAATACATTCAGAAACTAAGGAGAAACCTCCCCTAATGAACATGAGCCATTCAGAAACATCCACAGTAGCATAAAAATAACATCCAGGGATTGAACCAAATGTATGACAGATCAGCCTCTAAATCTCAGTCCACTGACTTTTATTTAAAGGTTCAGAACTTAGGCACAATGGGTAAGATTCAGTCCTGTTCAGGGATCCAGCAGAATGTACTTAAGGGCATAGAGAGGAGGCATTGTTGTCTTGTCTAGTAGCCAGAGTACTGGACTGGGCCTCAGGGGACCTGAGTTCTGTTCCTAGCTCTGCCACTAGTTTTCTGGATGACCTTGGGCAAGTTATTTCACTTCCCCGTGCCTCAGTTTCCCCCATCTGTAAAACAGGAATAATGATCCTTTAGTCCTTTGTGAAGCAATTTGAGTTTTATAGAGGAAAATTAGTATGCAAGAGCTAGGTATTACTATAGTAATAATAATTCATAAGCCTTCTGCTTTTCAGACTTTTCAACAGATGTGAATTTCACTCAGTTTGCCCATTCGCAGTATGAAATATACTAAAGCATCACCAGTGGCCTCCCAGGCATATAAGACAATTTTCTCTTGTTTCTTTACACCATGGTAAGTTTTAACACCACATAGTAGAATTAAAGCCATTTATGCAATGTTTTCTATAGATCGCATTAAATCTCAAGAAATCAAATCCACCGATTCACCATGGAAAAGAGGAGTTCTCAGGACTCCTTTTTAATTCAGTATAGCTGTGAGGAAGTGGAGAGCTTTGTGTCAGCTTCATTTCTTACAAAATAACCCAAAAACTGGGGAAAAAGTCATAATTGTGGTGTCTGGAATAAATCCATTCAGTGTTTTCCCTGGTTAAGAGGGTGAGGGTCAGACAGATTTTGCTGGGGTTGAGTTACAAGCAGAGAGATTGACACAATAACAGCTAATGTATCTTTTGTGAGGGAAGGAGAAGGAGGCAGAAAGCTGCATTGATAACACAGAGTGAGCAGATATGAAAGAGAGCTAGGTGCCTGCCTCCCATTGACTTTAAATGGAAGTCAGTCTAAATTAGACTGTAAGCCCCTTGGGGCAGGGACGGTCTTTTTGTTCTGTTTGTATAGCACCTAGCACAGTGGGGTCCTGGTACGTGACTAGGGCTCCTAGGTGCTACTGCAATATAACTAGTAACTCCCATAAACCCCTGCTAAAAGCCCATCCTTTAATAGCTGGCTCCAGATTCAGTGAAGCTGGCACAGAAGAGTGTGAATCTCACACCTGGGCACCAGCCTAGTCCCCCACCCCATCCCCCCCAGGCAGTTAGCATGAGGCAGGGCTGATGGTGGTGTTGACAGGGCTTTTTGCTGGGAGAGGTATAAGTTACAGCTAGTGCTTCTTAAGAACCCTTACAATAGAGACTGCTGTGGGAGAATGTGCTGAATCAGCACATCTCCTTGCTGCCTTGTGATCGTTGTGGTCCTGAATAGTGCCACCCCAGTGGAGAAGAGAGTGCAGTCAACCACCTCCTTCCAAGTGGACTCTCCTTTACCAGGGGTCTCTGCCACCATGGGTTGGACCCACATTCATCAGTATTCTAAAGCATCTCTGTACTAACATCATGCACAGTCCTAGCGCAGTGGCAGTCACGCTTTGGAGTATTTGATAGCCAACTAAAGAGCTCTAAAATTCCACTCTGTCTTTAGCAGGGCAGATTTTTCACTAGTAGAAGGAGACTGAACCCCAGGGGATTCGCCCCTGGGTGGTCCAACACAGAAGAGCTGCTTTAAGGTATAGCTGGCATTTCATAGCAGCCTCACATATGGAACTTGCTTAGAGGATTGTTTCAGGGCATTATCTGGATGCTCTGACCAGATCCCTTTCCCTGTCAGCCCCACCTATTTCCTGGCTTCTGCTAGTCTGCTCCCCGTATTGTGGATATCTGCTTTAAATCCCAGTCTGAGCAAATCTTCTGCCCCAGGAGACCTGGATCCTTGGGTCATGGTGGTGTAAGTTGTTTAAACTGGTGGGAAAATGTTGAGTGTGTACAGATACAGACTGATTTCTTTGTGTGGAACCATATTCTGAAAGCCAGATTTCTTTGTCAATATGCATACTGAAAAAGAGAAGTTTCCAAATTAGCATATTTCAGATTCACTTAGCAATTTATATTGGGCTAAGATTTAGTTTGCAAATATACACAGAAATTGGCAAGGGCACTAAATAAGTTATAAGATATTTATTTACCAAATGTTGAAGGTGAGAACCAGTCATACACAGGGAATTAAATGATTATACCAAATATGCACAGATAGCTTAACTTTTAGCACGTGACTAGTCACATTGACTTCAGTGGGGCTACTTGCAGGCTTAAAGTTAAGCATATGCTTAAGTGTCTTGCTGGATCAGGATTGGAGTACTCTTCACCTTTATAGGTCTGAGCTGTGGATGAAAAGCCAGTGACAACCTTACAGTTTGGTTTGCGGATATTAGTTCCAAATGTAGAGAACATTAGATGTGCAAAACATTGACGCTAGACCACAAACCCTATCAAACTGGTCCGAAGGAATCTGTTCCTGTGAAACTAGGAAAGGATGATCCCACAGCAGGAAAAATCTGTCAGTTGTGCTCGAAGTCCGTAGCCATTCTTACCTAATAACCATCCTTTCTCTCTAAACAATCCCCATGACTCAGCTCCTGACCTGACTTTGTGTTTCTCAGTGAACCCGTGGCAGAGAAAAAAACATGGACATAGATCCAAATACTGAAGTCTCCAGGTTAATTTGCTGAATTCACAGCACAAATATCAAATAATCAGCAAATTAATTAGAATTAGCACCTGTTTCTGCAGTGCTTACTTATCCAAGCATTGCCATATGTCACTGGACCTAATTGTGGGAGTAAGGACAGCTGGTGTGAGGTAAAGGTTGCAAGAACAGGCCCTTCATTTGTACTTTTTGCTTGTGAGTTGAAATTAGGGAAGGCTGTTGATGTAGCATTCACACTGATTTTAAATTAAGGCTTCCTTATGTATTGCAATGACTGAGAGCATCATGGTGGTTCTTTCAGTGGCTGTGCACTATAGCTGGTTGGGAAATGCTGTTTTCCTCCATTTCAAATTTTGATGAAAATGAAAAAAATGTTCATATTTGTCAAAACTTTTCGCAATGATTTGGGATTTTTTCACTGAAAACTGCAATATTTACATTTTGGTTTTTGATACCCCCTTCCAAAAAAAAAAAAACATGTCAAGCAGACACTTCTAGCAGAAATTTCCATTTTGACAAAAAAAGCAATTTCCATAAAAAGTTTTGAGCAGAATTTTTGAGCAGCTCTATGCCATGCCCAGTTGAAATGAAGACATGCCCAGCTATAATTGAAGCAGATGCTACTTTGCTACATATTCTTTATAGCATAAACTTAGCAAAATGGGAAAATACTAGGGCTGTCAATTAATTGCGGTTAACTCACGTGATTAACTCAAAAAAAATTAATCACGATTACAAAAATTAATCACAATTAATCTAACTTTTAATCACACTGTTAAACAGTAGATTACCAATTGAAATTTATTAAATATTTTGGATGTTTTTCTACATTTTCAAATGTATTGATTTCAGTTACAACACAGAATACAAAATGTACAGTGCTCACTTTATATTATTATTTTTATTACAAATATTTGCACTGCAAAAATAACCAAAAGAAATAGTATTTTTCAATTCACCTCATACAAGTGCTGTAGTACAATCTCTTTATAGTGAAAGTGCAACTTACAAATGTAGAATTTTTTTTGTTACATAACTGCACTCAAAAAAACCAAAACAATGTAAAACTTTAGAGCCTACAAGTCCACTCAGTCCTACTTCCTGTTCAGCCAATCGCTAAGACAAACAAGTTTGTTTACATTTATGGGACATTATTTACAATGTCACCTGAAAGTGAGAACAGGCGTTTGCATGGCACTCTTGTAGCTGGCATTGCAAGGTATTTATGTGTCAGATATGCTAAACATTCGTGTGCTCCTTCCTGCTTCAGCCACCATTCCAGAGGACATGCTTCCATTCTAATGACGCTCGTTTAAAAAAATGTGTTAATTAAATTTGTGACTGAATTCCTTGAGGGAGAATTATGTGTCTCCTGCTCTGTGTTTTACTCGCATTCTGCCATATATTTCATGTTATAGCAGCCCTCAGATGATGACCCAGCACATGATATTCATTTTAAGAACACTTTCACTGCAGATTTGACAAAACGCAAAGGAGGTACCAATGTGAAATTTCTAAAGATAGCTACAGCACTCGATCTGAGGTTTAAGAATCTGAAGTGCCGTCCAAAATCTGACAGGGACAAGGTGTGGAGCATGCTTTCAGAAGCCTTACAAGAGCAACACTCTGATGCGGAAACTATAGAACCCAAACCACCAAAAAACAAAATGAACCTTCTGCTGGTGGCATCTGACTCAGATGATGAAAATGAACATGCGTCAGTCCACACTGCTTTGGATTGTTATTGAGCAGAACCCGTCATCGGCATGGACGCATGTCCTCTGGAATGGTGGTTGAAGCACGAAGGGACATATGAATCTTTAGCGCATGTGGCACGTAAATATCTTGCGATGCCACCTACAGCAGTGCCATGCAAACACCTGTTGTCACTTTCAGGTGACATTGTAAACAAGAAGCAGGCAACATCATCTCCTGCAAGTGTAAACAAACTTGTTTGTCTGAGAGATTGGTTGAACAAGAAGTAGGACTGAGTGGACTTGTAGGCTATAAAGTTTTACATTGTTTTATTTTTGAGTGCAGTTTTTTTACATAATTCTACATTTGTAAGTTCAACTTTCATGATAAAGAGATTGCACTACATTATTTGTATTAGGTGAATTGAAAAATACTATTTTTTTTGTTTTTTACTGTGCAAATATTTGTAATCAAAAATAATATAAAGTGAACACTGTACACTTTGTTTTCTGTGTGATAATTGAAATTAATATATTTGAAAATGTAGAAAACATCCAAACATATTTAAATTTTATTCTATTATTCTTTAATAGTGCAATTATTTTTTTAATTGCTTGACAGCCCTAGAAAATACCCTTAAACTCATCCATGTTCCTTCTAATGGCAATGGGCCTGATCCTGCAAGCTGCTGAGCACCTCAGCTCCCAATGCAGTGGCTGTAAATGTGAATACGCTCAGGATAAGGCCCAGACTCAGTTCAGGCAGACAGCTCTATTGCTGAACCTTACCCTTCTCTGGCCCGCACTATGAAACCCCTGTCATGCCAAAGCAGGTAATAATCTCTCTAATTTCACTGCAATTAGAATTAGCCAGAAGGAAAAAAATAGGAAACAAGAATATACAATTTCCTAATTAATTAAATCCGAGATAATTAATTAGCTCATTATGGTAGCTCTTGTTAGTTAATTGGTTATTAGTAGTGCTACCCTTCCTTTGATAGCTTTATTTTAAAGAGAAATATTTGTATATTCCTCCCCTAAAGTCACAACAATTCCTATTACGACAGCCCAGCTGACTGATGTCTTATTTGGTAATAGACCATTGCACAAATTTAAGAGGGCCCAGTTCAGGCAATGTCTGGAATTGGAGGTATGGGGAAAAGCAGAAAACATAACTGTATTGCAGAGAGGTTCAGTGCTAATGGTTAAAAGCATTTCTCAAGGCAGCATCTGTCTCCAAAGATCTGCTGGGGAGACCTAGTCAGTCCAAACTGGTGTGTAGAAATCCAGGCATAAGTGTCTCTTAGTATAGGAGTTGGCTGGTAATCCTCCCCACTTAGAGACTGTTTGTTTAAATGTATTTTGTTAAGAGCTGCTTGCCTTGTGTGAATTGTAGGAACTTGTTCAAATTTAGTGACTATGGTTAGAGCAATGTATGTTAGATTATTTTTTTATAAATAATAATGTCTGTTTTGGCTTTTTGTTTGGCCGCGCACCACTTGTATGCGCACCTCAGATAATGATACTGACTTCTTTTGTAAAGCGCTTTGAGATCTACTGATGAAAAGGACTAGATAAGAAGTAGGCTAATTAATTAAGAGAAAAAAACTTTTGTAGTGATAAAGCTTGATTAGTTAGCCTCTTAGAGTTGGTAGGGCAACTCCCACCTTTTCATGTTCTCTGTATGTGTATATATATTTCCTTACTATATGTTCCATTCTATGCATCCGATGAAGTGGGCTGTAGACCACGAAAGCTTATGCTCAAATAAATTTGTTAGTCTCTAAGGTGCCACAAGTGCTCCTGTTCTTTTTGCAGATACAGACTAACACGACTGTTATTCTGAAACCAAACAATTTTTAACATATTTGTCCTCACAGCACCCATCTGAGTTGGGGAAATGCTAGTACCCCATCTTACAGAGAAAGTAAGTGACTTTCCCAACGTCACAGAGGAATTCAGTAGCAGAGCAGGAAATTGCACCCAGGTCTTGCAAAGCCCCGGCTAGTACCCGAACCAGTAGACTATTCTTCCCTTCTCTTGTGATTGCCTGTGACTCCTTTTTCTCTTGAAGGAGCGGAACATGCAAATTTAGCATGCAGCAAATAAGTGGATCAGACACAGACTGATGCTTTTCAGGAAAACTAAAATGTGTATACTTGGAGGATCCAGAAATAACCAAGGGGGAACAGAATGGAGCATGACTAAGGGTACATCTATGCAGCAAAACAAAACAAAAAACACAGCAGCAAGTCTCAGTGCCCAGGTTAACTGAGTTGGGTTTGCACTGTGGGGCTAAAACTAGCAGTGCAATATGCAGGCTTGGGCTGGAGCCCTGGCTCCAAACGCTTCTCCCTCACAGTGTTTCAGAGCCTGGGCTTTAGCCTGAGTCCAAACATCTACTTTGCGGTTTTTAGCCCCTTACCATGAGCCCAAGTCAGTTGACCCAGGCTCTGAGACTCACAGCCACAGGGTGGGTTTTTTTCAAGGGAAGATGTACCCTTAAGAGGGAGTTTCAGGCAAGTATGACTTATGCAAAGGGGAGAATACCTGCTTCAATACCACAGTGGTTGTGCCTCAGAAATACCTCAGCGAGAGGAGAGAAGCAGTAGATATATGGTACTGTAGTAAAGTAAAGCTAATACAAGTTTAGCGTTGACTACTTAATGCAAAGGAGAGGTGCTCCAAAACTTTGCACCACCATTCCCAGCACATGATACCAATCACAGGCTACATGCAATGAGCAACTGCCCAGCTATGGCCCCATGGTGTACTGATGAGTGCACTAACTGGCACCATGAGAATGAACGCTAGGAGTTTATTTTGCCCATTGTTACAGCCTTGGACTAATGTGTAGGAGAAAAAACTGTGGGTGCTAAGATAGGTTTGTAATACATTGGCGTGAAGGGTTAATTTTAGCTTCCATAATTCAATACCATCCAACTGAAACCATCTTTCACCTGAGTGTAGCCAGGCTTTCCGTTCAAATAAATCCACTGTGTTAATACCCAGAGCTCTGCTAATGTACATGCTTCTGAATTCTCACAGTGACAAAATATGCTGTTCTGTATAGGTTCTTATACATTGTTACATAGGTTCCCTCATTGTAGTATTGAAGCGTCTGATCAAAGCCAGATCCTCCGCCGGTGTAACTTCATTGACTTCATTACAGTCAATAGTGTCCAAGCAATGGGCACTGCCATAACCAAATAATAAGCAAAATCCTCAGCTTTACACTAAAGGTTAACATATTGCATTTCCAACTCCATGAGCCGTCTAGTACCCCCGCAGTGTTCAACTACTCCATAAACCCATTGAATAAATATTCTAACTTCCTCTTCATATTTACTTTCTGAAGTTGCTTAGGTGTATGGGATGTTTTGGGGGATCATCCAGACCAGTAAGGGGTTCTGTCCAGGGACAGATCAACCTTTTGTGGGCCCCAGTGCCTGAACCGAGCCCCCCACCCAGGCCAGGGCCCCTTCTGAGTGTGGGGCTGGCACCATTGTAAACCCAGTACTGGTTCTGTCACCACCTGCCTTGTGACTTTGGATGCCTTAGCGCTATGCTTCTATGGCTCAAAACCCTGACAGCAGTAGCCAGCCCACAAACATAAAGGTCTCACCCTGACTTCCACCAGCCCAGTTCCTCCTTGCAGGGTGACCTCAACAACGCTTTCAGTCCAGAGTCTCCCCACATCTGTGTACCCTGAGTTCTTAACTACCAGACTCTTGGATTTTTTCCCCTTTGGTTCGTCAGCTCTGAAGGAGTAAAACTTTTATGCCAGCTATCAGTTCACTTTAGCGCACACACTCCACAAAGTTTGCACACCTGCTTGGGGTAAAAATAAACAAAACGTCTATTTAATAAAAAAGCACAGATTCAGAGATAACATAGTAAGTAAAAGCAAACACATACAAGTGACGCAGAAAATAAACATAAAGATGCAACTTCAGGTTTCTGTATTAGGTAATTGATATTAGGAAAGGGAATTCATCTGTCTCCTCTGAACAGTTTACCCATGTATTCTCTGTCAAAGAGGGGATGCAGCATTTCATTTTGTTGCCCAGTCACCCAGTTTTGTGAGATCCTTTTGTAGATCTTCGCAGTCTGCCTGGGACTTAACTATCCTGAGTTGTTTTGTATCATCTGCAAATTTTGCCACCTCACTGTTTACCCCTTTTTTTCAGGTTATTTATGAATATGTTGAATAGGACTGCGCCCTGTACTGATCCCTGGGGGACACCACTATTTACCTCTCTCCATTCTGAAAACTGACCATTTATTCCTACCCTTTGTTTCCTCTTTTAAGCAGTTACCAATCCATGAGAGGACCTTCCCTCTTATCTTAACTTCAGTTGTCTGTCATTTGTCTTTTCCTGGTTTGTACAATGCTAGGTGCTTGGAGCTCCACTCATCTGGTTGGGGAGGCAGCACCTCCTTGCCTGACTGGCCACTGCCCTGTTGTGAGGTTGGAGCTGAATATTGCAGCAAAATTATGAGCACAGTTTTATATCTACACGAATACATGAATTCATAACCACAGTCTGTGCACATAGCTTATAATGACCATCAAAACATTACAAGGTTTCATAACAGATCTTATTAGACATATTTTGTACACAACATTGTGTAAACCACTTATTAATTAACACTTATTCTTTGGAGGTGCAGAGCCCCTCTTTTGCACCTTGGTCTGTCTGGACCCTGATTGTCACAGTGTGTGTTTGAATGGTAGATCCAAGATGATGTACTGAATAGATGCTGTTCCTCTCCTAACTAGTACTCTAGATGACATTGTATTGTACAGTAGGATGTATAAATATATATTTTAGTTTATACTATGGTCTATAAAATTCTAAATATTAATAGTTATCCGTGCTTGGATGTGTGTATGTTCATATCCTAACTGCTAAGGACTGCCTGTTTGACATTCAGAGGAAGATATGCTAGCACAAATGATTTTATTTTTGAAATCTGGACAACTAGACTCTTGAAAATTTCCTTTCTGTTTAGACCAATTATATAGTAGAATCCATGCCAATTTGCCCATGTGCAGAATCAAATGTGTTTCCACAATTCCTCGTTTGATGATATTGGAGCTGACAATTGACTAGGAATTGGCATCCTTTGTGGAATTTGATGTTTTGTGAATCTCGCAAATTATTTTTGGTTCCTAAAACTGGTTCAGATTAAAATTTTTAAAAAATGTAATTGTGTATTTCTTCCAGAATAATTCCTTTAAAAGCTTACCTAAATAATTCTTTCTAATAGCAATCTGTACTATGCATCCATATAGATGCAGGAATGCTGAAAAGTGCTCAATATTTTGAATATTGGCTAATCATGAGGACGGAAGGAATAACAGTATAAAAGAACCCTCAGACAAGTTGGAACAATGGTTGATCTCACATGCATTGATAGATACTGTATATTTTTCTTTGGAATTCTTCTTTCTCCTCCTCATTTCACAGTTTCCAGCCTAAACTGTTTTTGACATAACTGTTTGCAGAGTAAGACATACATTTCAAAAAGTGAAAACCTCTCAAGTTTATCATTTCTATATTAAAAAATACCATGTCTAAATCACTCCAATTTTGCCAAAATATTCTCATCTCACTGAAGATTGCACTTGAGAACCTCTGATGGACTGGTTTAGTTGTACAGGTTAGGTGGTTAAATCTGGCTTATATTGGAAATCTAGTTATGGACTGCTTATTTTTAAAGTCTACTTAAAACTTTCCTTGGTACCTTACAAATTCTGGCAGTTTAGAAACCTTAGAATTCTGGCAGCATGGAGTTTTATAAACCTGCAGAGTTTGATACCCCTTTTATTAATGTTCTTTGTTACATCAGATTTGGTGGTAAGAGAACTCTGATCTATTTTAGAAGCTAATATATTGCATTTATATTTTGAAGAAATAAACCATGGTATTGTGCAATATCAGTGGCCAAAATCTAATCAATAGGCCTAGTTTGACATTTATTGGCCTTCCCATTGTGGAGTTATAATGTGCTAAAAACGTGGTAATTAGGGATTTAATTTAATCTGGGGGAACTATTTTTTCCCCTCGTATGTCTACATTGGTTTGTCTAATGCACCCTAAATTTGGCACCAACATCCCTCATCACTTTCACTTTGTGTATTTATAGATTAAACAACTTTTCCTGAGCGTATTAGAGAGGTAGCAAAACTTATAATTGTAAGACTGATACAACCTTCACCATAGTGAGGTTGTTGCCTCTCCATGATCCTCATGGTCCTACCAGTCTCGATTTCTGATCCTGAGCATAGGAGCAGCTCTAGTTTACACTTCAGGCAGGAGGTCCCTGAGTTACCTTATGCCAGTGGTTGATTGGGTGTAGCTCCATTTTGCAATGGCCCTCCTTTCCACAGGATGTCACCAACACATTCCTTCCCTCCCTCTTCTGCCAGGGGGAAAGGGAGTGGCTGGCACAGCAGGTGGTTATGAGCCGCAAAGCAGCCTTAGAGGATCACAGAATCTGGCACTAGGAATTATTCACCCAGCTCTAATATTAATTGAGAAGCTAAGGCAAGGCTTGCATGACTAGTAACCATTTCACGGACAAAATAATAGGCTTAAGTTTGCAAAGCCAGGTGCAAATCTAGCACCTTTGACCAACATTAAATTGACTTGAAAAGTTACTTTTTCAGTAAATAAAACTAGGCAATTAGTTATGGGAGCTGGGAGAGCCGATTCTATCAACTTTCTTCTCTTTGGAAGCTGAGGAAAAGTGGTAAATGGTTGCTAGAATTCAGATGAACTTTTTGTGAAGATCTGACTGGGGATAAATCTCATATCAAATGAATTCACTGTAGCGCATGTTTTATCGGTCATTTAACAAAGGAGCTAATCATAATTAGCTACTCATTATGAATGTAAAGTGCTTAAGGATCAAGAACTTGCTAGCCAAGAACTTTTCAATGTGTTTGCAGAGTGTTTTGTATTTTTGATTAACTAAATTATCATCTCCAATACCTCCGGACATAATTTGACACCACCACTGTGGGTTTTTTTTCCTGTGCCTTGCAAAGCTCAGAACTGCATCAGTACTGACAGCTGAAACATTCTTTCATTTCATCAAAGCACATTCCCTCCGGGGCTGAGCTGTGATCCATTGGTACATCAGTAAAGCATACTCTGGCTTATCCAAACCGATATTTAGTTTAATAATGGAAATTAAGCAGTGTTCATTTTCACAAGAACATGTCTTTGCAATTAATAAGCTGCTGTTTTATCAAACAAGGAGAAAAAATGACTGTCCTTAAATGTAAGGTTTTCTTAATATAGTACATTTTTCTAGCACCAGATTTTTAGAACATTTTAAATGGAGTCAGGGATATTACTAAAATCAATGGCAGCAACATAAAATTAATAACTTCTAGTGACAGATATAGAAAACTTCCGTATAGTAAATCATTCTTCTTACAAGAAAGGCATTGGACACAGTCAGGAATGGCCTTCTGTGTATATAATTCTTCTCTAATATATCCATTTATAAAAGGTGTCAATTACATCTGAACCTCAGAGCTAGAGGAAGCACCCTCTGAATAGGACATCAAGAGCTTTGGCAGGGCAGTCTGTGCTGCTGCTCCTTGCGCTGCCCCTGCTCTGTGGATTAATGAAGGGTTTCACAGGACAGTCATGGAGCAGGATGCACTGCAGCAAAGATTACTCAGGCAGCTCTAAAGAGCACAAGCTCGTGGAAACCACGCTTCGAGGAAGCATTCAAAATGCTAAGGGCTAACTACATCCTTTGAAAAAAAGCAGCTTGTGATTTTTTTTTTTGTCCATGGGTAAAAGCAGGACAAGTAAGGATGCAATATGTAACCTACGGGTGGTCCTGTACATGCAGAAGCACAATTGCTTTATCATTATTTATTTATTTATATTCTGGAAGGGCCAAACATGATTAGTTCCACATAGTGTTGGGGGGTGTTAAAACAGTCCCTGCCTCAAATAACTGTCCCACTTGTGTCTTGTCAGAGAGGGTCAAAGAGTTGGATGGAACAGCAAAAGGTGGACGAGTATGGGTAGTAGTAGAAAACGTGGTATGATATATGAGCTGTGAGCACAGCGCAAGATGGTTTAATCAATTTTATTTTTTTGATTTTTTGAACCTACAAGAGAGAAACAAGTGGCTAAAATATATAAGTTCCTAGTGGTCATTTACTTAAGAGTTTTCAGTTAAAAACTATTAAGAGCATTTAGAAAGGTAGGGTACCTGTAAATAACAAACTACTTCTGTGTCCATATTTATCATGTCCTAGAATTGATACAGAGAAAGCATTTTATGAATGACAATCTCGTGTCAGTCTTCATTTGTTAGAAAGAAAATCTCAGAATATCTTTTAAAGTGTGCTGCAAACTCCCCAAAAGCACCATGTTCATTATCACCCTCAAGTACCGAATTCAATGTGTCTTAAGGGTGTGAAAACACGTCCTGTTAAAGAGATGTCTGGGAGCAGGGGGTTACATGTTACTAAGCACCACTTAGTAAAACCACAGATGGAAGAGGTGACATCACTGAGCAACAACTCTATCATCCTCTAGCCTCTGGTGAGTTCCACTTTGTACCAGCTTCTTTTGGCTCCTGCCTACTGCATCCATTTGTAATCCGAAGAAGTGGGTTGTAGCCCACGAAAGCTTATGCTCTAATAAATTTGTTAGTCTCTAAGGTGCCACAAGTACTCCTGTTATTTTTGCGGATACAGACTAACACGGCTGCTACTCTGAAACCAATCAAAGAATTGTTCTTATCTCAAGTGGAAGTTCTAATACAAAATGCTCATCTGGTTCCTGTTGACCTCTAAGGTTTGGAGCCAAAGAACAGGTCATCTAGATGGAACGTTGCAGTGGAGTGTTTTTTTTGTTTGTTTTTTTTTGTTTTGTTTTTTTGCCTGTGGAACGAATAACCACCTGAGCTAAAGTTTAAAAACTATGAGCACAGCCGCTCCAAACTCCCATTCTCTCCTAACACCTTATCACCTCTCTCATTCAGCGTACTCCTTTCTCACTCCGTATTCATTCCTTACCTCCCATTTCTTACTTTCTCGCCATCACACACTCTCCTCTTCACTTTCCAATCCCTCTCTCCCATTCTTCCTTTCCCCATCTCATCAAATGTGTGTGTGCGCGTGCTAGAATGGAGGAAGAGAGGACAACAGAGGCTAGGAGGTCTTTTCCCCCCATTTCACTCTCCCTGAGTAGTGAGAATGACCCGGAAAATGAAAAATCCTGGAGTTCCTCCTCCTCATACCAACAGTGCTGGAAGTGGAGAATGGAACTCTGGATTGCTCCCCATTGTGGTGTCTGAAAGCAGCTTCCCTGTACAACAGGCATTCAGGTGCCAGGGGTGTGCCAGCAGGTTCACAGCCACGGCTTAGGGGAACTCTGGATTACTGGTTCTTGAGACAATACTGCTCTACCAGTAGAGGTCAGGAGTAACCAAAGAGAGCTAGTGACCAGTAGACAAATTCTAATGGAATTTCCACTATGGCTACTTGATTATTGGCACAGAATCCAGGTTTTGCAATATGCAATTTTCATTGCTTAACATTTTAATTATATATCTCCTTTGATCCAGTTCCCAGCAGTTAGTTAACTACTTCATGTCCATGGAACACTCTCATGCTGTGCATCACAAGTGAGCAAGAGGAAGACCAAGGACAGGGCAGGCCCATTACTCAATGGAGGGGGGTGGAGAATAATAACAGAAAATGTGGAAATGGTAGAGGTGCTTAATGACTTCTTTGCTTCGGTTTTCACCAAGAAGGTTGGTGGTGATTGGACATCTAACATAGTGAATACCAGTGAAAATGAGGTCGGATCAGAAGAGGCTAAAATAGGGAAAGAACAAGTTAAAAATTACTTCTCGTCCACTGTAACCCCTAGGTCCTTTTCTGCAGAACTGCTTCCTAGCCATTCGGTCCCTGGTCTGTAACAGTGAATGGGATTCTTCCGTCCTAAGTGCAGGACTCTGCACTTGTCCTTGTTGAACCTCATCAGGTTTCTTTTGGCCCAATCCTCTAATTTGTCTAATTGTGTCAAACCAACCTGATAGCTTTCTTTGACAGGGTAACAAGCATTGTGGATAGGGGGAAGCGGTAGACATGGTATATCTTGACTTTAGTAAAGTTTTTGATACTGTCTCGCATGACCTTCTCATAAACAAACTAGGGAAATGCAACCTAAATGGAGCTACTACAAGGTGGGTGCAAAACTGGTTGGAAAACCATTCCCAGAGAGTAGTTATCAGTGGTTCACAGTCATGCTGGAAGGGCATAACGAGTGGGGTCCCAGAGGGATCAGTTCTGGGTCCGGTTCTGCTCAATATCTTCATCAATGATTTAGATAATGGCATAGAGAGTACATTTATAAAGTTTGCGGACGAGGTTGCAAGTGCTTTGGAGGATAGGATTAACATTCAAAGTAATCTGGATAAACTGGAGAAATGGTCTGAAGTAAACAGGATAAAATTAAATAAGGACAAATGCAAAATACTCCATTTAGGAAGGGACAATCAGTTGCACACATACAAAATGGGAAATGACTACCTTAGAAGGAGTACTGCGGAATGGGATCTGTGGGGTCATAGTGGACCACAAGCTAAATATGAGTCAACAGTGTAACGCTGTTGCAAAAAAAGAAAACACATTCTGGGATGTATTAGCAAGACACAAGAAGTAATTCTTCCACTCTACTCCGTGCTGATTAGGCTTCAACTGGAGTATTTTGTCCAGTTCTGGGTGCCACATTTCAGGAAGGATGTGGACAAATTGGAGAGAGTCCAGAGAAGAGTGACAAAAAAGATTAAAAGTCTAGAAAACATGACCTATGAGGGAAGATTGAAAAAACTTGGTTTGTTCAGTCTGGAAATGGGAAGTCTGAGGGGGGTTCAATTACATAAAAGGTTGTTACAAGGAGAAGGGAGAAAAATTGTTTTTCTTAACCTCTGAGGATAGGACAAGGAACAATGGGCTTAAATTGCAGCAAGGGAGGTTTAGGTTGGACATGAGAAAAAACTTCCTAACTGTCAGGGTGTTTAAGCACTGGAATAAATTGCTTTGGGAGATTGTGAAATCTCCATCATTGGAGATTTTTAAGAGCAGGTTAGACAAACACCTGTCAGGAATGGTCTAAATAATACTTAGTCCTGTCATGAGGCAGGGGACTGGACTAGATCAGTGGTTCTCAAAGCTAGTCCACCGCTTGTTCGGGGAAAGCCCTTGGCGGGCCGGGCCGGTTTGTTTACCTTCCGCGTCCACAGGTTCAGCCGATCGTGGCTCCCACTGGCCGCGGTTCACCGCTCCAGGCCAATGGGGGACTGCGGGAAGTGGTGCGGGCCGAGGGATGTGCTGGCCGAGGCGTCCCACAGCCCCCATTGGCCTGGAGCGGCAAACCGCGGCCGGTGGGAGCCGCAATCGGCCGAACCTGCAGACACGGCAGGTAAACAAACCGGCCCGGCCCACCAGAGCCTTTCCCCGAACAAGCGGCGGACCGGCTTTGAGAACCACTGGACTAGATGACCTCTCAAGGTTCCTTCCAGTGCTATGATTCTATGTCACACACTGTGCTTTTACAATGCTGTCTTTGGTTAGCTGTTGGATTTGCACCTTTTGTTTTGTGTGCACCCCAAATGAGTGAATTTTGTGTATGATGAGGTGCTCTGTATTTAAGGCGAAGAGAAATTAGAGTCCTCCTAGGAATGAAGGCAAGACTCAAGATGAAATCTTACTGAATCTGAATAGATGCAGGAAGAGGATCTGATGCGGAGAGTTTGGACAGAATTATAGCATAGGCTGGGGGTGAAATACTAAGAGATGGGAAAAAAGGACAAAAGAGTATAGCTGAAGATGGAAGAAAGATAAAAGGAAAATAAACACTTTCAAATAGTATGAACTTGGCAATTGTGCAGAAGGAGCTTGAGAAGTTTATTCTCAATGTTTTGTAATCAGAATTCTCCTCTGGGCCTCTGCTACTTACTGTGGTCTCTCCTTTTAGATGTGGAGTATATCGATATGGAAGAAAAACGTTCACTATGTATCAGAGATAAGAAAGCCCCCTTAGAAAAAGAGTACTTTAATAAACGATGGCTAATGGATTGCCATTGAAACACTTTGTTTAGTCCAAACATATACCAAGACTTCAGTTCAGCCTTGGGTAGTATATCTAATATTGCTCAAGGAGATTTTTCTAGTGACTACAGGACTCCTTGGTTCTGAGCTTGAATTTATAGCACCTTTCCTCCAAAGCTCTTTGCAAAGATGGAAAAGTATTAATAATCCCATTTTAGAGATAAGGAGGCAAGCACAAAGATGCTTGATGGTGGCAAGCGCTGTTACTAGCCTCTGCTTTCCTGCAAGCCCTGTCTACATCTTGCCTCAGGCATGTTGGCTGAGCTGGGAAGCAAGTGTGTGGGGAGTGGACAGAGCCTTGATTGCCCTCTCAAGTTCATGGACGAGGGAGTGCTATACCTGGCAAAGGGCTGTTGCAAGTTATTCCCCTGGCAGTAAGGGGGCAGCAGGGAAAGTAGTCACTAACTCACAGGTTTTTATAGTTTCATAGATTCCAAGGTCAGAAGAAACCATTGTGATCATCTAGTCTGACCTCCTGTACAGCACTGGCCATAGAACTTCACCAAAATAATTCCTAGAGCAGATCTTTTAGAAAAACATTCAATCTTGATTTAAAAATTGCCAGTGATGGAGAATCCACCATGAACCTTGATAAATTGCTCCAATGATTAAGCACCCTCATTGTTAAAAATATTCACCTTATTTCTAATCTGAACTTGTTTAGCTTTAACTTTCAGCCATTGGATCATGTTATACCTTTGTCTGCTTGACTGAAGAGACCATTATAAAGTTATTTTATCTGTGACTGCTGCTAGAATTCTCTATTAGGTTCTAGTGTCCACAATTCAAGGAGAACATAGATAAATTGGAGAGGGCTCAAAGAAGAGACACGCAAATGATTAAAGGATTAGAAAACATGCCTTACAGTGATTCGCTAAAAAGATTGAGTTCCTGGAGCCTAACAAAGAGGATGTCAAGGGGTGACTTGACTACAATCTATAAATAGCTACATGGGGAACAAATAGTTTTCTACTCCTACTTGAGATTTCTCTATATATTTATACAAGGGCTGCATTTGCCCTTTTGGCCACAGCCTTGCATTCAGAGCTCATGTTCAGCTGATTATCCACTATGACCCCCAAATCTTTATCAAAGTCACTGCTTCCCATGATAGAGTCCCCCATCCTGTAAGTATGATCTAAATCCTTTGTTTCTAGATAGTTACATTTACATGTAGCTGTATTAAAACACATATTGTTTGCTTGCACCAAGCTTCCAGGTCATTGATAAAAGTGTTGAATAGCATAGGTCCAAGAATCAATCCCTGTGGGACTCCACTAGAAATACACCTCCCCACTTACAATTACATTTTGAGACCTGACAGTTAGCCAGCTTTTAATCCATTTAATGTGTGCCATGTTAATTTTATGTATGCAATGTTCTTGTTGTTGCCGTGTTGCTCCCAGGATATTAGAGAGACGAGGTAGGTGAGGTAATATCTTCTTTATTGGAGCATGTTATTTTTGTATCATTCAAGTTTTTTAATCAAAATGTGGTGCGGTACCAAGTCAAACACCTTACAGAAATCTAAGTATATTACATCAGCACTTTTACCTGTATCAACCAAACTTCTATTCTCATCAAAAGAAGGTAGTTGGACAGGATCTATTTTCCATAAACCCATATTGATTGGCATTAATTATACTATGCTCCTTTAATTCTTTATTAATCAAGACCCATATCAACTGTTCCCTTATCGTGTCCAAGATTGATGTCAGACTGACAGGCCTATAATTACCCAGGTCATCCAGTTTACCTTTTTTAAATATTGGCACAGCATCCATTTCTTTCAGTCTTCTGAAAATTCCCCAATGTCCTAAGACTTATTGAAAATCAACATTAATGGTCCAGTGAGCTCCTCATATAGCTTTTTTTAAAACTCTTGAATACAAGGTATCCCGACCTGCTAATTTTAGAAATATCTAACTTCAGTAGCTGCTGTTTTACATCCTCCTGAGATACCAGTGGAATGGAAAGAGTGTTCTTCTATGATACAACTACATAATTTGTTTTCTCCCAAATACAAAACAGAAATATTTCTTGCACGTCTGCCTTTTCTGCATTATTATTGGTAGTTCTACAATTTCCATCTAGATAATGGACCAATACCATTGTCAGCATTTTTTTTTGTTTCTAATATATTTGAAAACTCTCTTTCTTGCTCTTAACTCTGCTGACCATATATTTCTCCTTATTTCCCTTTGCTTCCCTTATCTATTTTCTACCATTCCTAGCTTCCTATCTTATATTTATCAACTTTCCCTTTCTTCCATTTGTTATTTTTATTTTCTGTAGCTATCTTCACTTCCCCTCTAAACCAGGTTTGTTTTTTTAATCAATACAGCCTTCTTCCTAGATTGTGACTTTTTGGGGCTTTTAGTTAAGTGGTCTTAAACGTGTGCCAATTATCATTCACATTTCTGTGATTAAATTCTTCCTTCCAGCTCAGTTGCCTTATAATTGTTTCCCAGGAGTTCTCCCTGGGGCAGGACAACTATGCGGTTCAAGACATTATCTAGCTGTTGCTGATTTGCCCATGATCACACATGGAAGCAATGGTACAATAAGGAGCATAAGAAAGAACTCCTGATCCCTAGCTCTCTGCACAGCCAGAGAAGCATCCAAACTTCTGTGTTTTATTTGACCCAAACCAATGAAACAATTGTGGTTCACTTATCACTATGCAGAATGTATCCTCAAGTGATGAGAATAACTTGTAATTAGTCATTACTTCCAAAAACACTGAAGACTGTATAAGTGCCAGAAAACAAAAATGTGATAGTCCTGCCTAATTGGTGTGCAGCTTTCAAACCAAATTAATTTGTATCTGTGGACTTGCTGTGGATTTGCACTGGCGCAAAGGAAAATGAAACGTGGCCCATTGTCCCTAAATAGCTAGTGATTGCTAATACGTTAAGCTAGTACCCTAAAACATCAGTTCCCAATACACCAGATCTGCTAAAATCCTTGTAATTTTGCAGCTGTCAACAGGAATCAATCAATAGCTTTTTATCCTCAAACTTTGCAGATGGTGGCACAAAATTATTTAGAATTATTTAGTGGGAATTGAGAAACTCTAAAAGGACCTACTCAAGCTAGATGAACAGGTAGCATGATGGCAAATGAAATTCATTGCTGAGAAATATAGGGTGATGCATATTAAAAGAAAAAAAAACTATTGATACACACATCTAGGTTCTAGATGGATTATAATCACTCATGCAAAAGATCTGGGCATCATTTTGGCCAGCTCCATGAAATCCTCTGCTTCGTGCACAGTGGCAGTGAAAAAAGCAAACCAAATGTTAGGATGGATAAATTACATGGAAAATAATATTGTTGTATTTTCAGTATTTTATATAATCAGATGTTATGCTCCCACCTGGAATACTGCAAATGAGCTCATTACCCCCATCTCATAAAGTACAGCAGAAATAGGGTGTCAGGGAGTGGGGTGGGGGGTACTTAATGAAAATTATTAGAACTATAGAAAGATTTCCATATGAAGAAATGAAATGTTTTGGACAGTACAGTCATTTCAGCATATGCGCACCATGCCTCAGGTGGCACATTACCAGAATTCATCACCGAATTTGGAGCATGACATGCATGCTGATCCATGCCCCCGACTGTACAGTGTAGAAAGGAGATTAACGAGGGGGGGATGTGCTAGAGGTATATGAAATAATGAATCTTATAGAAAAAATCATTCAGATGATCCTGTTTATCCATTGTCATAATGCAAGAACAGGGGAACATTTAATCAAACTTAAGGGTTGATTTAAAAAAAAAAACTTTTCTACACCACATGTAATTAACCTGTGAAACTCATTGCCACAAGATTCAGTGAAGTTTTTTAAAAATATATATGGATAATAAGAGCATCCACAGTTATTGTTGATACATTTAAAACAAAATAAGGAATGTAAACCTCCCATTCTTCAGAGTATAAATCAATTACTAACTGCCTGGGCACAGAAAGAAACTTTCTCTGTGGGAAAGTTGTTCTGCGTTTGTCCATTGCAGGGGTTCTTGAACTTTATGATGCATTTCGACCTGGCTGATTTTAAGGACTAAATAGACCATTGGTCTGATCCACTATAGCAATTCCTTTTTTCCTACAAACTCCTTTTCATTGTAAATTATTTTGAATGATCTTTATATAATACCAACATACGTTCCCAAGAGGTACATGTTTCACACATACAGCAGAAACCTTTATTGCAATTAATTGCAATATTCTAAATGTTTATTGCCTGCAGGAGCTACTGTATGCCAGGAACCAGTAAGTGTATCTGTCATCAAGAAATCTATCATTTTGAATGTGTTCATGATTTGTTTTTTAATCGCAGTGTCTTTCTTTTCATTTTAAGTTTCTGGCAAACATACAGCTTTTTCTATTGATTCATCAGGGAGTTTAACACTTTCATGTATAATTGAAAATATCTGTGTAGTTTTTGAATGCTGTTCTGCAGGAAGTGTGATGCTCTGGTTAGAACACAGGACCAGTAATTGCTGCTCGTAGACCCTAATCCCTGCTCTGCTGCTTATTTTCTGCGTCAACTTGGATAAATTGCTTATTCGTTCTCTTCCTCAGTTTAATTGTCTGTAAAATGGGAATATTAGTACATATCTCACAGGCATAGTTACTGAATATTTGTGAAGTGCAGACTCTGTAACTGAAAGCTGTTCTAGAACTTCAGAAAGTCTTATTGTTACGGAATGTAATTAATGCCAGAGAGCTCCAAAAGTTTGGAATCCGAGTCAAGTTTGAGGCTCATTGAATGTTGGGTTTTACTTGAGGCCCCATGAGAAGCTCTGATAAAACATCTATGTGTAGATGAGCTATACGTTCCTCACCTCTACAACTGATCAATATTTTTTCATCTTCTGAAGAAGATCTGACAATGTGCTTCTGTGCAGGGTCCTACGGGGAGCTAAGCTGAGCAGCACCTCTTCATCTTGTTTAAATCCCAGCACAAGTATATCTCAGTAAGAACGCAGCCAACTTTCTGCTCAATTATTCCTGATGGTGTAAATGTTAAAGTAGAACTAGAGAGCTCATCTTTTCAGTTAGTTACACACCGGAGGGCCCGGGTACTGTGTGAGGAGCTGCATGCTGACAGCTGTCTGTGCAGAGTGGTGATCGCAGGGGAAGCTGCTTCCCCATCCCTCTCTACCCCAGTAACCCCCAGTGGAAAGTTCAGTAAGGGTTGGATAGGACAGCTGCATGGTGCATATTTTCTCCCTTAGCAACCAGCAGGGAATTCAGTTTGAGGCTATACCAAACTGAGTGGAGCCCCTCAGCACTGTGAAACCCCCATTGTAGGGACTAAGATGCTGTGGTGACTGTGTGAGTCCCAGGCAGCATGGCTGAAATTGGGCCATCGGGGTAGAGAGGTCTTGGAGCTTATGCAGTGTGCAGCCGCCACAGGCATGGTGCTGGCTTCAGGTAATCTCCAAGATTCTTGGATTGTGGGAGTTGTCTCCCTCCCCCAACAGAACAATATTGAGGAAACTCTGATGGAACCTACTATTGATAACCCCAAATGTTGAAGAACCATGAGTAGCACCCCCCAAATCACAAGACCAGTTTACAAATGATGAGAGTAAAAAAAAAGTTCATTGTTATTATTTTCTTTCTGGTTTTTAAACTCTTAGGATCTACAGGGGTCATAATTCCAAATTTTCCTCTGCAACCATGGTTAAAAACTTACTCTTAAAAAAATGAAATCTGAGATTCTCTTGTCATCACTCATCTTGTGGGGGTGGGGCTTTAAGAAAAGCATCAAACGTCATGAAATTCATGACAAAATTGTGGTAGATGGAAATTCTAGGAACCTCAGAGTTCCCTACTCCTTTCCCTGGTGATCTGTCCTGTATCCCAATTATCCATGTTCCAGATCCAGGTGTAGGTGAAGCTGATTCAAGTTGTGATCAGAAGCAATAAAGATACTGACTAGAAGAAAGAGAGAAAATAAAGATTAAATAATGATCCCAGAGAACTGCATGTGGACAGTGCATAATATTTAGAGAAAGGTGAATAAATTGTAAGGAGCAATGTATACAACAAATTTCACCTCTCTTTGCATGTTGTCTTTAAAAAGATGGCACTTTTCTTGACTGTATTGTGCAGAATTACTCACCAAGCCCTTACTGTGAGTAATTCTTGGGTGGTAGCTCATTCAGCATCATTTTGTTGTGTGTATTTGATATTCAAAAGTGGAGTTGTTTTGATTGGATGTGTAGATCCCATGGTATGGTTTGGCTTCCTGAATGGATGAGCATAACTCTTAAAATCAGGTTGCAGGTTTAAGTAGTACTCATGGTTGCATTTAGTGGAAACTCTAATTTAGAGGTGGGTGGAACACTGTTTTCCTGTCACCCAAAACTTTTTTAGATTTTGAAATTTTTCCTGTCCTGCCTAGAGTGGGGGCAGAGGGAGAGACGCATATACACACAGCAACCCACACACCCCAGGGTAGCTGATAGACTGGTGTTTAGGGCACTCACTGGGGATGAGAGTGACCTGGGTTTAAATCTCTGCTCCAAATCAGGCAAGGACTTCAGTGTGGGTTTCCCACCACATCCAAAGTGTGAGTGCTCTAACCACTGGATTATTCTGTGAATGTTAGTATGATTAGCTTTTGTTTGTATGATTGGGAAGAATCTTTTTTTGTGCTAATATAGGTATTTCTTTGTGGATAAATGTATTTGTGGACAAACTAGTATATTTGTTGTCAGTGTACACATTCATACCAGAAGGACTCCCTTGACTGCTGTATACAGTGTACATTCAATTGCTTGGTAGGAAGTGACATGAGACAACTGAGTGCAAAGTCTACTAGACTGCCAATAAAGCTGCCCTATATCTTTCTCCTTTCCTCTGGCAGAAAGGAACCCAGCTATTTTAAATTCTGTGGTTCACATTCATAATCAAATATAATGATATTTTTGTGCAAAACAGGACAGAATAAAATTTTAAATACACTAAGAATATCTAGTCTTCTTTATTATGTATTTCTCCTTAAAATGCTCCCCACTCCTCTCTGAGAGACTCAGTAGCTTATTGATTTCTCCAGGTGTTGCTCCTCTTATATAATTTTGGTCACCCAATCAGGGAACAGAAACTATAGCATGTGACTTAACGACCAGTCATTCAGCCAGAATATTGAATATCTAATGAGGTGGATGCTACAAACAGTGCACAAAACCTCTTTAGAGTAACTACATTCTTAAATAGGAATGGCTCGTATATCATGCTGATGAGCACTGTGTAAGAACCTGGATAGATGAATACTATTGACTGAACACTTACGAATACTAATAAATTTGCAAAATCCTGATCTATTCATGGGCCATCTGTATATGGGAAAAGATAAATTGTTCACAACTAATAGCATGGCCACCTGTAATATTTGATATTACTTTTGAGATGGCTTCTTTTGGAGGATCTCAACGTTCTTTAAACACCAACCCTCCCAACATCCCTTTGAGGTTCTGGTAGCGCACATTTTTCCTGTTGCACCAAAGGAAAACTGAAGTCCAGAGAGTTCATGTGAAGAAGAAGAAAGTCTTTAGCAGAGCTGTGAATAGGCCCAGAATTCCCAAAACACAAGTCAGTGCTTTGACCCCCCAGACCATTCTTCATGGAGAGAAAAGCCACCTCCTTTTCTCTTCTATAACATAGTTAGCATCAGAGGTCTCTTTTGTCACAAAGATAGTGTTTAAAGATGAAACCAGGTAATGGGTATGTTTACCCTGCAATCGGAGGTGTGACAACACCATGTGTAGACATAGCCAAACGAGGTAGTAGGAGTACTGTACCAGTAGCAGCGAAGATGCAGCAGCACTAGTTTAAGCATGGGTTGTACAATCCTGACAAGGACCCTGGGTATTTGCTCAGGTGGCTAGTCTGCACAGAAGTCCATTCCGCCACACCTTCACTGATATTGGCACCTGAGCTATGTAAATTAAAGTTAGTTCAGGTATGATTGTACATGCAGCAATCATACCTCTGATTGCAGCACAGACATACCCTTTGTTCTGTTTCTGGTCAGGTGCTTTAATTAAAAACTCCTTTGGCCTTACTGAATATTCATTGGTCCAGACTATTACATCTGGAGAAATACTGTCTTGCTAAGTTCTATAATTTTTCCAGTGTTATTAAGTAACCTTGTTATCTATACAAATAATCATAAAGAAGGTAGAAGCCCTGCAGTCAAGCACCATAGTAACACTGTGAGGCTCTATTAGCTAGGCGTGAACATGCTGCTTTGGACCCTTGACATGTCAGCTGTGTCCCTGTAAGTGTTGTTTTTAAACAGGGACAAGAGGATTTTTGGAGAAGCAACGAATGAGCAAAGGTAGCAGTGGTGAGGGATAAGATTAGAGAAAAGTATGAGGTAATTCCCTGAGCATAAATATGTGACCCAATGTTCTAATTCTGCTCCTGACTCATTCTTCGAGTCTCTACTCCTGTAATATGGGGATAATAAAATCTATCCGTAGATATGTTGTGAGACTCACTTGATGTTTATAAAGTGCTTTAAAGATGAAAAGCATTCAGTGTTATTGGAGCCCTGCAACAATAGTCCTGAAAATTACCAGCCAGGGCACAAAATTTATTCTCCCATGGTGGCGATGGAAAAAATACATGACATCTTTACTCATTAGTGGGGGGAAAGTAGCCAGACCAGTAAAATGTTGCAAGAATAAGCTATAACAAACTGCAACATTATTAGTCTTGTTTGCCTGCCTGCAATTGGTGCCCATGTCAGGCCAGATTTTGGTCCACTGAGACTTCTGTGCATATGTTACAGAATGGCTAAATGCACTGTGTTCCTCTCTAATAGATAATCCAAAGAGTATCAGAGCCTACTACAGCTACCAGCAAATAGAGTTGTTCCTTTAGCTCAAGTGGTAGTGGTGTTTTGAAGTCCTGGTTCCTATGCTGATTTACGAGTGGTGGGGGCTCATTGAATATATCCTGACCTGTCACTGTGATACTTGGAATTCTTCCTGCTGAATGTCTTAAAATGTTTCCCCCCCAAGCTTTGCCTTTACTTTCCATGCAGTACAGCAGAAGCATTTGCAAAAAGCATCTACATTGGTAGGGTTACAAAAAAACCCAAAACAAAACAGAAAATCATTGTTTACACAGATTAAAAAAAAAATCATGTGTAACGTTGCTGAGGTAGGCAACATAATGCTAAGTTGTTCAGGGGCAGAGTAAACTTGTGGGAGAATTGCCTGAGTGGGAAGAGAAAATAAAACCATAGATTACTGTTAAATGCAGAAATTGCTTGCATGTGAGAGAGAGAAAAGAAATGGAAATAGGGGGAGAGGATGAGAAACGCAGAGAGAGAGAGAGACACACACACACACGCAAAGAGAGAAAATGAGCCAGATACTTACTGAGCAGCAGGAAGAAAAGCTTCAAACAGACGATTTCCCAGCATTAGATGTCTGCCAGTTGTTTGGCTAGCACACCAGTGGGTATCTGTGTGGTGCCTTAAAGGATGTGGAATAAAGGAGAGTCAGAGGGACTCCAGACTTTAGGGATTGTGGTGGTGGTGTGTTCTTCTCTGAAACTTTTGCACTACCTCGGGCTAATTGACTTGTCATATGGTAAGAACCTCCAAGATTTCCAGCTCCTATTTACCTTTATTTAAATGTATTTCAACAAAATCACTGTGAGTAGCAGGTTGAGGGAAATAAAGCATCAGCTTTTCAGTGCACTTATTTCTCATCCTCATCTTCATGCCTTGTAAGTCATATGGTCTTTAGTGCTAGAATTAGGCTTTGTGCTTTATTTCAAGGGCTTGTGTTAGCTTTTGGAATGTTACCATAGCTAAGGGGAATTTTATGTTGTGATTTTTGCCACACACGCTACTTTTCTTTTATCTAAGTATTATTTTTGTTTTACCCTCTCTTTGGGAACAAAACTCTCTTTTCGGGTAATGGAAGCACTACTAATAATTAATTCATTAGTTTGGTATGGTTCACTAGACACAGTACTCCTGTGACTCTTTTGACCTGAAGAAAATAAAAACCGCTTGAATGTATGTAGTACAAAAGAAACTTTTTTTGTGAGTATTTCTTATTCTAGATGCTTCAGAGACTAATAAGAGAAACCAGAGACAAAATAAATTAAGTAGAAAAAATGTTTCTCATTTGAAGAACTATCCTGAGGGGACTAGTCTCTCTCTGTCAGATTTAGTTAAGAAATATTTTTTTCTATGATATTTGATAGGAACAGGCAAAGCATATGTATTTGAATTATTTAAGTAAATTTAGGCAATAGCAGAGTGTTTTCTAACCACACAGTGACACTCACCCCAATGGTGAAATTCATTAAAAAACAACCATTGGTATGAAACAAATAAAAATTAAAAAAAAAAAAGAGGGAAGCCAGTAATCCCTGGCAGATCTCTAGGAGTTCACTCATGCATAGATGATTAACGCTGCCAAGTTTTCCTAACAGAGGAGCAGAATTGTCTGAAATCATAACAAAGACAGCAGTTTCTTGACAGAGGTTTCCTTTGAAATATAGGTTATGTAAAACTGTCAGAATATTTAGTGAGAAATTAAAGAAAGAAATACATCAATTAGTATTCTCCTTAAGTACAAGTTTTATCTTTTACTGAATGATGTTGAGAGGAAAGGCAGCATATTAATTTTAACCCAGTCATTGTAAAAATCACTGTGCTATAAGATACCTGATGGGTAGAAAGTTTTCATTGATGGTTAACAAAATATAAAAATAAATTGTGACCTATAGAAAAGATTTTTTTTATTTAGAATATTAGAGTAGAAGATTTAAGTTGCATGTATTGTCAATACATACATGTTTGCGTTTTCCCTATCATAGGAGTGAAACACAACAGCTTTCGTCTGCCCTTACATGAATTGAACTCCAATAAGATCTGTTCCCCACCTCCCCCACCAAAAAAAAGCACCTAACAGTAACTATCGATTTCAAAAGATACACTCACCTTCATCAAATGTGTTGGGAAGAAATGTAAATTGAAATGTGGAGGCAGTTGCACTGCTACCTGTTTAAGGGCAAGGACATTTCTATACATTCTTTCCAGAGCTACTGACAGTAAATCCACTTTTAAAATAGATTACTTACCCAGACCAGTCTCCGCAATGTTTCCCCAGGAAATTCAAATAAGGGACAAAGGAGAAAGATGTCCGTTCAAAGGTAAAGGGAAGTAATAAATGTTAAAAGTAGCCCTGTTGTAGAGCAGAGCCATTCCTCTAGTCCAGCTGTATCCTATAGTATATTGGTATTTTAGTGAGCAATTAATCCTTAATGAATTGCTTTCACTAAACACAGTCCTGGATGCAGATTTCTAACCAATGTGTAACAGCATCATTCAGCCCATTCAGGTGCAGAACGTGGCATTGTTGTGCCTCATAAATCTTTGCAGTGAGCACCCTAGTTAGAACATCTCACAGTACTAATGGACTATCTGACAAAGTATAGGCGCACCATAAAATAAACCTCTTCTTTGACTGTTGCTTTTTTTTTTCCTTCCTGACACTTCAGAATTGTCCACTTAGGATTCTGCAGGAGTCTGAGAAATGTACAGTTACCGTTCACAAGTTATAGGAGCTTTCCCTCCCTTTGGGGTCTGAATTCTTTGATCCCGTACTTATGCTGAGTAACACTTACACTTGCAGGTAGTTGTACAGATGTCACATGAGTAAGTATTGCAGACATCAGGCCCTTGGAAATCTTTAAGTTCAACATGAAACTTTTTATTTGACCTGTTAGGTAACAGTGGGTAAGTGTGGTACATTATTATTATGATTTGTATTCCCATAACATGTTGGAGCCCTGGTCATGGGGTTGCAGCATAAATATTTCTAGCTTGCCTTTACATTCAGTGTAGATGATCACTGCTTTTGTTTATCTAGAGGCAAGTGATTCCACGTGCGGTTTCATGTGTGTAATAGCCCTAAAATTAGACACTGCACTATTTAAGCAAACTGGCTCCCAATTGCCTAAAATTGCTCATGCTGTTATTTCCTTTTAGAATTTGTATTATGCCAACTCCTGCAGGTAAAACATGCTTATTTAGAAACTACTCATTCGTGTTGCTTTTTCACAAGAAGTGATTGGATACCAATTCTTCATTAGGGTAATATGAAAAGCTGGATTTATGGAATAGTAACTACTGTGTGATTGGCAGTTCAATAAGTATAAGACACTTCTTAGAATTTCCTGCACTTCAATATACATAATGCTCAGTATCTTGACTCTCAGCTTCTGTTTCCTAGTTATATTTCATAAGTAAGGTCTGGATCCTGCAATGAATGTCGTGCAGGTGGGTCCAATGGCATTTGGCACAAGTGCAGAGGTCTACCCATGCTGAGCTTTGTTACGGGATTGCAGCCTAAGAATCCAATTGGAAATCTGAGAAAGACTTAGACCTGCATAAAACTCTCTTAACAAAACCCTAAACCAGGGGGAAGGCAACAGTTTTATCGGCAATTGGCTTTGGGATTCTGCATTCCTTCCAACCTGAAACAGAAGGGGTGTGAGATCCACATAACCTGAACCCAGTAAACTTCCCTGTAAAGAGCAACCCCTTGCGTGATCAGAGCTGTGCCAAATGCATGATGTTCATTTCACAGAATTTCACGTTACAGGTTTCACTGTTTCCTGTTGGGCAGCCTCTCCCATGCTTCCACCTCATTCATAATTTCACAGTTTCATGTTGGTAAAAACTTGCTTGCAGGAGACAACCAAATTCAAAAAGAATGAGGTAAGAGTCAATTATTAGTTTCCTAGCAAGTGGTGGGGATGTAGTCATAATTAATGATTCACATTAAATGGCATTCAAGAAAACATTTTGTGAATTTTATGGTAATCCTTGGTTGTCAAAGGACCAAGAACTCTCCTCATAAGAGCAAGTGCCGGCTATTCTAGAACTGCTTTATGAGTTTGGCTCTAACTCTTCTTGCTTTGTTCCATCCATCAATCATTTGGATATCCTTGTAGTGCTGATAAATTTTATTTCTTCTGAATAAAGAGATCCAGATCAAATATCATGTGTGTTTTTGGACAGCTATCAACATTGATTAAATAATACCACCATCAGGGTTTAAAATCCTGAAAACTAAGTACTGTTTAAAGGTACCACTTGAATATTGCGAGTCAGAGATTTAACTTTTAATGCAGCAAAATTTGTTGTGAGCCCCACAATATGTGTGTTTCTGTCTGGTAGGGCTGTCTTCTTGGCTGTTCTCAGTTATTTCACAGGAGAAAACTACACTGGTGACAGATTTCTTCTCAGTTGAATGGGTTGTGGGTTTTGCTCTCTAAAACTGTCTCAGTGTAAAAGGATAGCAACTACTCTACCCTGGTGCATGATTCAGCAATCTGTAAATAATGTATAATCAACCGGTGGAAGTCAATTGTTTCATGATGTTGTTGAGACAAATAATTTAGTAGAACCCTGAAAAGAATTAGACACCTGAAGTATGTGACTAGGAATAGCACATCCTGTTACACTAGAATAGGGCAACAATATGACCATTCACTAGGGCTGTCCAAAAGTTCATTTGGAACTGTGAAGTCACCAGAAATCAGGAGTCATTTGGGTCTGGGCCTAGGTCCATGAACTGTTGCAGACCAGTACTGTTGCAGTTTGTACGGTCTTCATTCCCAGCCTGCTCCCCCACTCAGTGACCTGCTCCACCAAACCTGGGACCCAACCAATCTTACCATTACTAGATATCGGCCACCATTCCTGCCATCTCTGTTGGCCCTGGTACCAGATCCTAAGGGTCTCCAGAGAGCACTAGAAAACTTCTCTGCCACTTTATCTCATCAAGGGATTACCAAGCCCCTTGACCACATCCCAGAGGCAGCAGAGGCAAGAGTTGGTAGGATTCCAGTACGTGGACGTAAAGCGGGGTAGTAGAGGACAGTGTAGGAACTCTGGGAGGTGAGGGGATGTGGGCGTACCCCTGCATATTTGAGTTCTGTATAACCTGAACCTCCTAGTGAAATCTGAAGAATTTTGGTCATTGACCCTGTGGCATCTGGCTTGTGTGTATCCCCAGTTAAGGAACTCTGCCAGATTTGCTGACCTTCATCATCAATTCTTAGATTTCAGGTTGCAAATCTTTAATCAGTTGTATTATTAGATATATTATAGGGGGCTTAATCCTTCCTTTGAAGCATCTGGCATTAGCCATTGCAGGAGACAGAATGCTAGATTAGAGAGTCTGTTTAGGTATGACTGTTACTAAATTCCTTTTTGCAACAACTATAAAGTAATTTCCAAAGAAGGCAGTAGGAATCAGCAGTTACAGGTCTGGTTTCCAGTGTGGTGATACATACCTTGCTGTCCCCCATATGACATATTGCAGTGTATTCTGCTCTATGCCTGCATTATGTGCAGAAATGCAAAAATCTTTTTCACTCCTATTGCCAACTAGCAAATTCCCTCAGATCTTATGATCCGTGGACAAGGACGACTTGCTCTTCAGAAAGCATATGGATGTGCCTTTTTTTGTGTTGGAAAGAGTCTAAAACAAAAACCATGAGCAGGAATTATGCCATGGCCCTTCCTGCAAATTCAAACATCCCCACAGTTGGGATACAGAGGAACCATGGGGATGTCACAATTCATAATCAGATTGTTGGCTCCTGCAGTCCTTCCGAACTCAATTTATTTTTTCTGGGGTTGTTGGTTAGACACAAGCTTCAGGTGGGACTGGGGATCATCAGAGAATGTCTGTTCTCGACTTGATGTGTGGGGAATTTTTATGCATGCAACTCAGAATGCATAAAGATAAGAGCTACAAGAAAGGAAATGGGAGCCTAAACTGAACTCCAAACCCCACTTTTGCATGTGTTATTTCAAAGAGCTTTAGAGAGACCAAAGGGAGAAGAGGGAAGAAAGGAAGTGTAATCCAGTGAACTGGAGCTTTAAAAAAAAAAAAAAAAAAAAAAAACACTGAGGAGGAGAAATAAAGTGAGACATGGGGGAACCATTTGTAGCACACCTAACAGACTCTGAGCTAGTGCTGGTTTGTGCAAACTGCACCATGGGAAACCTTCCTGCGCTGGATTGGGCAAGTGCAGTTTCCGCTGTTGCCCTCCTTCTGGGGATTCTGCCCAGGGACAGCAGTGTCTGAGGCTGCACAGCGGCCTGCTGGAAGAGGCTATATCATAGATTAGTGGTGGGCACGCGGTCCATGAGGGTAATCCTCTGGCGGACCGCCAGATGGTTTGTTTACATTTGCACGGCCGCCCACAGCTCCCAGTGGTGGCAGTTTGCCAATGGGAGCTGCTGACGCCACTTCCCGCAAGTCCCATTGGCCGGGAACAGCGAACCGCGGCCACTGGGAGCTGCGGGTGGCCATGCAAATGTAAACAAATTGTCTGGCGGTCCGCCAGCGGATTACCCTGCAGGTTGCCTACCACTGTCATTGATGCACTGAATCAGCCCATCCCCCAACTGCTCTGACCACGTACCCTCCCCAACAGCCCACTTTTCCAGCTTTGTTAGTCTATTGTAAGCCCACCCCTCGATGTGAAAAAAGGAACAATGCCTCCACTTTTTGTTACCCTAGCAGACTGAGAACCCAAGTGGGCCCTTGCAAGAAACTGGGGATGAACTTAGGTTTACCACATTCATACAAAGAAGGCTATCTTAGGTTCTTTCTAAGGTACCAATCACCATAATATCAAAGTACCGTCTAGTGCTGATAGTGGTCTGAGCAGCACATGGAGACAGGACTCTGGGGTTAGAGCTGCACAAAAGTTTGGGAGGAATCGTAAATTTGCCAAAAACTGCAGTTTCAGAGTGACTGAAGCTATTTAAGAAATTCAGGTCGAATTCAGTGAATAGTTTTGACTGAATAAAAAAGACAAAAAAAATCAAAGAAGTCCAAACCAATTCATATCAACGTTTTCTAAATGAACCATTTCAACATCTTGTTTAGATATAACCATTTTCAAAAATGTCATCTCAAAGCGACATTTCCTTTAGAAAAAGTCATTTCAAACTGAACCAATGAAATCTTTCTGGTTTTTCATTTTGGTGAAACAAACTGAAAAAATTCAGTTAGAAACTAAGTGAATTATTCTGTTCAGTCACCAACCAAAAAATCAGTTGTTCACTTAGCTCTACTCTGGTTCTGTCCCACTACATCAGTTTCCCTGTCTGTTAAATCAGCGCAATGCTGTTTACTTCAAATGGAAGTTAAGAAGCTTAATTAATGTTCATAAAGCTCTTTGAGCATCTGAAATGAAAAGTGCTGTAAAAGTGCAAGGTATTATTACAATAAATCTTCTCTGAGGTTGAGGGTGGTGGTGATCTGTGGTAGCTGCTTAGATGACCTAGTGCAGAGTGTAATCTGGTTCTCAGTTGCTTTTATTATAGAATTATGTTTATGATGATTGCTTGCTATAGTCTGTCCCCCTCACCTCCATAGTTGTTTAGTTAGTAGGGTGTAGAAATAAACTTTGATGTACCTGCTGACATTCTCTTGCTGGCTAATGCGTCTTGTAATGTTTTGGGTTTCTTAGGTACTTCTGCATCTTGTTTTTCTTGAACTTCATTTTTCTATCTGGACCTTCTTTTTTCTGAACCTGCTTCAACAGGTGAAAGGAAAACTACAATTCACAATAAAAAAAATCTCCTTCTGGTCTCTGCCATTGGGAACAAAGGGGAGTAAATGAATAAAAAGTTTTGGGTTTTTAGGTGAAAAATAGTGTTCATTCATGTAGGAACCTGCTATCATGGCAGTTTGACACACAATAATTTGATGCACATGGAATGCAGCACAGTATTTCACTATATAATAAAGTCAGGAGACTCTAAAACTTTGTAAGGTAAAAGTTCACTTATTTCTTGGGGGGGGGGAGTTAATTGAAGTATAAACACTGACAAACCACCCATTTGAGAACTTAACCAATGGTAAAATATGGAAACTTTATTGTAAAATAACTTTGAAATGAGAATTAAAAAACACTGGTCTATTTAGCTACGTAACTGTCCTACCTTTATTTTCCATGTACTAAACCTCTATATTTTTTAGGACTCTACCGTGATGGGCAGCCATTTTTTATTCAGTGCAAAGTGTTGCCAAAGAGATGCAAACTGTGCTATCTGATGGAGATTTTAATTTTTGTTGTTTTTGATGATTATTTTGCTCTACAATGTATCATTCTTGGCGAATTGATATGGTTCGCTCCCTGCTTATGGGGGAAATACATCAATTCAGTCCATAAGAAACATAGTCTAAAACTCTTATTGTGATTATTACATCCCAGCAGCTCTGCTGGACCTCAAGGTTTTTATGGAATGCCAGAGTGGGGTGAGGTAATCTAAGTGTTTTAAAGTTAAATTAGGTGGCTTTTGTAAAAAATAAAGCCACGTATCTTACAATAGTTATGAAGTTCTCCTTTCTCATGCGTCTCCTGTGTCTCTAGCTTCAGCAGCAGCCTGGACTTCCTTCAGGAAATTATCAATGAAACACTGACTGTAATTGAGATGCACCAGTGACAAGTATCTTAGAAAATAATATTTGACAATGCATCTAAGTATGCTGGAAATGTCAGTGTAAGTGGTTTGTGTGTGTGTGTGTGTGTGTGTGTGTGTGTGTGTGTACACACATGTATATACATACACCTCTACCCCAATATAACGCTGTCCTCGGGAGCCAAAAAATCTTACCGTGTTATAGGTGAAACCGCGTTATATCGAACTTGCTTTGATCCGCCGGAGCGTGCAGCCCCGCCCCCCCCCGAGCACTACTTTACCGCGTTATATCCGAATTTGTGTTATATCGGGTCGTGTTATCATTGGGGTAGAGGTGTAGTTAATAACTCAGTTGTAATGGAGGCTCCTTAACTGTCCAGAAAAAAACTACATTAAGATAAGTGAAGCACTCATGTCAGGAAACGCCAGAATTAGGGTCGCCTGTACAATCTTAACTCTTTGTACATTTTGTCCTCATTGTGATATGGTGTACTCATGATTAAAATACAATATTGTAAAGTATACAAATCTGGGGGAAGAGCTAAGGTTGTGCAGGCAACCTTAATTTTGGCATTTCCTAATTTTTGATTGCTCATATGTTCAACCTTGACATTCTTTTTACATAGATAGGTGTTCTGTATGGGTAACTGGGGTGTGTGGATATGCACTTATGAATTATATTCTATTATTTAGCTATTTGTTGTTCTAACTTTTAATCACTGCTGGGTTCCTTTAAAGAAATCACTGGATTTCTCCCAGTGTTCTCAACTTTCAGTATTTTATCTCTCTCATAATTCTCTGGCTGCTAGACTTCATTAGACAGTCTAATGCAGAAACTGCCAAGGATTGGTTGGTTTATACCCAGCCTTGGCTGTTGCTTGCTGATCAGTGAATGGAGGGGAATTCTATGTGTTGCACATCATTTCCTGATTTCCCAGTCCTGGTAGCATTTGTTAGCACTTGAGAAGTCTCTCCAGATTAGCTTTCGACAGTCGCTTCTGGTGTTTAATGACTTTTCTCTCCGTTTCAGCTATGCCAAAGATATAAGGAGGGGTCTGACTTTGTGGATTAACTGCAGAGTCACAGACTACATTTTGGGAACTCCATTTGAATTATCCGTACCCAGGGCCAGCTCCAGGCACCAGCTGAGCAAGCTGGTGCTTGGGGTGGCAGATTGTTCGAGGCGGCATTCTACCCAATCCTAGGGCGGCACGGCCGCTTTTTTTTTTTTTCCCCTGCTCCGGCCGCCCTGTAGGGGGCGGTGGCGCAGAGAACCAGAGCGCCCTGCAGGGCACTCCTCTTCCTTCCCTCCCCGCCGACCGGAGCGGAGCCCTCGCGGCAGGCGGCAGGAGGCGGCGCAGCGGGAGGGGCCGCGTGGCAGCGCCCCTGCTGTAGCCCTGGCCGCCCCCTTCTCTCTCTCTCCCGCCCGCTCCCTCCCCCGCCCCCAGCCGGTCCCCCTGCACCGCGCCGCAGGTTTTTTTTTTTTTTTGCTTTGCCATTCTGGCCGCCCTGTTTTTTGTTTTGTTTGTTTGTTTGTTTTGTTTTGTTTTGTTTTTGCTTGGGGCGGCCAAAAAGCCAGAGCCGGCCCTGTCCGTACCATTTATTTTGTGTTTTGTTTAACACTGAGGCATTCAGCACTCTTTCAGGAAAGCAAGTCCAGCCTTTTTACTCTCGAGTTTCTTAGAGGGATCGGGTTCTGCTTCTACTGTATGAGTCTATACTGATTCAGTTAAGTATAGCAGCAACTCATTAGTACTTGCTTACAAAATGATGCATGTAGAGCTACAGTAGTGATTATACTTCAATCTATCTCATAATTCCGCTGCTGTTAAACCTTTCTATTAAAACAATAATTTTCTGTTAATTTACAGTGTTACTGCACCAAAACTGCCTTTTCAGTACGTGTGTGTGTGTGTGTGTGTGTGTGTGTGTGTGTGTGTGTGTGTGTGTACACACACATCCTATGGCTTCAAATCTGCTAGTCAAAGCAATTTTACTGTTTTCCTTCTCATACAGCCAGTTGCTATTTTGCCTCCATTCTAGCTTGCAAATCACCTGCTGCTGCTTTTCCACCCCACCCCCCCAAATAAAATCAGGAATCTATAGCTCTTTCATACCCAATGCCCAGCTAACAAGATATTATTTCCATCTGAGCTCATTGGCATGAGCTATGTTGGTTTGCTCCATCTTCTAGAAATGTGAAACTGCCTTACCACTTCTCATCCTTTGTGCCAATTCATCATTGTATGTCTCTTCCTTCTATCAAACCTATGGAAATCAGAGCTCTTAACTGCAGAGGTTTCAATGCTTTTGAAAATCTTACAGTCAGATTTCCAGTTTTTCTTCCTTGATTATTCTCTTTCCCCAAGCACAGCTTTGCCTTTCTCACTTTGTGTGTTGAATTCTTATTCTTAGGCAGCACTAATGCAAACTAAATAGACAAAACTGGTAATTTTTAAATTGCAGCCATTTCAGTTACTTGGGACATGTAGTGCATTGATCTTCCTGACCTCTTTATGGGGTTAGTAGCTTCTGGTTTGAACACTCAAACTTAATAATTCTGATGACATGTTTTATTACTACAAGGTGTAACTACATCCCTTTCCAACTCCTATTTAACTTAAAATGTATTTGCTATTTCTCTAGATGTAAATCTTGTTTTGTTGGCTTTGTGCCATGTTCTCCTCCCATGTTTTGGCTTTATCTTTGTTCCCTGGTTTTTAGTAAACCCATCTGTAGTGAATGATATTGTGAAACTGTGTAACACAGTTTTAACTGATATTATTCCCAGCACTGCAGCAAGAACACACTGTGGGCCATGGTACCACCTTTGATTCATGTGTGTATCCCAATGACATCAAATTTAGCTTGTGTGTTCCACCATCTGTCAAAGGCAGTATGTAGCCCAGGATGTGCCACAGTCACATTGTTCTTTGATTCACTGACCAGCTCAGAGCCATCAGTTCATAGGCTCGAGTATCACCACAGGTTGACAGATCATCATACTGCCGAATTGGAAACTTCTAAAAGTCAATTTACTGCCTATAAATAATATCATACGTATAGCACTAGAAACTGTATTCCTGTTTATCCCCAGGAAGGACAAATGTGTATAGCATAAGCAATGACAGGGTAAACTTCCCTGGCAACATTGTTTCATCTCTATCTTGAAGCGACCATCTCTAGAAACTCTCCTCTGTTGTGATGCCTGTAAAATACTCCACAGTAACAAGGGAGCTGGCCTACTGTGATTGCTGCTTTCTCATGCTTACAGCATTGACTCATTATTTCCTTATAATCCTCTATCTGTCTGCATCCACCTGTTGTGTCTTGATTTATACTTAGTTTGTAAGCTCCTTTGAGCAGTGACTGTGTCTTTATGTTTTGTGCAGTGCCTAGCAAAATAGGGTCCCAAGTGCTACCATAATGAAAATAGCTGTAGTGACAATTAGTTAACAAATAGCTTGTCTCTATAAGTCCTTGTTTTAAAGAGGGATTTGAAGGAAGACAATGAGATCGGCAGATCCTTGTACCTCTATATGGAGCCAATGGCGGAGGTTGTGGTCTTGAATCTTTTGCAACCGTTCTTTGTCCACCTGACTTGGGAGTCTATTTTGACTAATTGCAGAAGCCACTTTTTCTTAATATCTATCCTAAGCTTTTTCCTTCTTTAGCTGCATGCTGTAGTACCTTGTTCTGCCATCATCTGAGACTGAGTAACTCTTTCTTCACTGATATTGTTAAATTAAAGATATTTATTGGCTGTGCAAATGCCACCCCTGAATTCTTTTTAGACTACATAAAAATAGCTTCTTCAATAACTCCCTGTGTTTCTTAACCATCTAGTCTTCTATCAGTTTCATTGTCCTCTAGATTTTCTATATCCTTTCTAAACTACAATCTCCAGAATTGCACACCATTTACCAAGGTTATGCTAGGCAGCACATTAACCTGTGATTCTCCTTCATGTACATTCAAGAACAGCATTGGATTTCCTTGTTAACTGCATTGCCCTAGAAGCAAGTGGAGAGTTCACTCTCCATTCCCACTGAAACTTTGGCTTCTCTCTTGAACTGAGTAACTGCCCAGATAGCTGCATTGTATAATTTTAGTTCTAGTCCATCAGATCTCAACCTGGGGGTTGCAATTGCTCAGCCCATCCATATTGCTAAGTGGGAGGGGAGTCTCGGAATGGCCCTGTTATGGAAAAGGTTGAGAACCACAGTTCTAGTTTATTATGAGAAGAAAAAATAGTCCCTGTGTATTCTAAGATTCTTGTCTGAGAAACAAGCTATGCTTGTATGTGGTCCTGTAAGTCAGATTTTCATGCAATTTAATGAGTAAGGTAGAGGTACATGTCTGTAACACATCCATTGAGGCTGCAGAATGTTTTCTCTCAATACAGAGCTGGCATTCAGTAAATCTGGATTCTGTTCCCAACTGTACTTCACACTGATGGGGACCTTGGGGAAGTCAGATGACCACCCTGTGCCTCAGTTGCTCCATCTGTAAAATGTAAAGCGTCTTGAGACCTACACATTAAGATACCACTATTTATAGTTATACCATTTAAATGAAAGCACTATAGGAGCAAAATGGTAGCTATTTTAATATTTATATTGTGGACCTATGGACCATATAATACTTTGATTTTTCACTGATTTTAGACAAAACTAATCACCAGTATGCACTGGAGAAAGATGTGTAAGTCAAACAGGGCTACCTGGAAATTACAGAGGAGGAATAACTTTTTTTTTAAAGAGCAAATTACTCATTAACAAATGTAACATGGGCCATCAACATAAAGGCCGAGTACAACAGACTCAACATAACATTTCAGAGGAGTTGCCATGCCCCAAAGTCTTTAAGGGACCTCCCTCGATCTTCTGGATATTGACCAGAAAAATAAATGGACCTATTTCCAGAGTGACTAATAAAGTGCTAAAGGGGGAGGTGAAAGACTAATTACTTTGTTAATTAGAAGTGCTTATTGTGCCATAAGCATGAGCTGTTTGAAAAATTTAAGTTTTGAGCTGACTCAGAAGTTTGTTAATCGTTAGAATAATGCAGTGGGTTACATGTGAGATATTGATGAGTCAGCTGACATAAGTGTCTTTGTTATTTCACTGAACATAGCTTGGAACAAGATGCTTGTCCTGAGATGCTTGTTTTCAAATTATGTCCGGAAAGAACATATACTATTGTATGCAAGAAGTATTAAATATCTCACACAATTCCCAGATTTATATCCATAGTTGTGGTAAATGCAAATTCAAAGAAGGCCTGTAATTGCATATGGTTTTTACCCATATTTGCATGTCTACATTTAAAACATACATCTGGCCCTCTGTTTCTGTTAGGTGGTAGGACTTTGAAAGAGATTTGTAACTTTAATAAAGAAACTCGGTTCTGATTTAGTGGTATATGGGCCCATGCAAAACTTGGTGGAATCAGTTTCTGTATAAATACAACCAGCAATCAGAAATAACTAATAAAGAAGGAAATTCACTAAATAAAAAATAAATATTACCTGTCATTAATTCAAAAACTAAAATGAGCACAACCTTGCTGAAAAGTTATGTTCTTGTATTCAATTTAAAAATCCATATATCAAAGCAAGGTTATTGTTTTTCCTTAATTCCCTGTGATCATTGGGGGATTTATTTTCTTCGAGTGATTTGCAAAAGATTATTTGGTTGTAATTCTCATAGTAAGAGGAATATTTAGGGCTTTATTCTGGCTTATTACAGACAGATGCTTTATGGAGGATGGGGGCAGTGGGTATGGTCAAAATGTTTGACAAAAAATGTTTTTGTCAAATGGCCTTTTTAGAAAATGAAGTGTCTTGTGAAAATTGTTCAAATTTTAATTGAAACAATGTTATTGACACTTTTTAATTACTGAATGCTAGGATTTTGTTAAACAAAACATTGGTAATCTTTTGTTATATTCATAAGAGTTGAAAAAAAATGAAAGGCCAAAAAAGGGTCAGTTTTTTGAATCCTTCAAAATGAAAATGATGTTGGGGAAAAACGTAATTTAACAAGTTAGTTTGTTTTTCAGCCAGCGGTTAGCCAGAGTAAGAGCTGTGGCATCTTTTTATAGGGTGCTTTCACCTTGTCCTCGTCCATTGGCTTGTGCGCTGTGTACACTGCAGAATGTCTAGCACCAGTGTTAACACTCTAGATCAGGGGTCGGCAACGTTTGGCACGCAGCTCGCTAGGGTAAGCACCCTGGCGGGCCAGGCCAGTTTATTTACCTGCTGATGCGGCAGGTTCAGCCGATCGCGGCCCCCACTGGCCGCGGTTCGCTGTCCCGGGCCAATGGGGGCGGCGGGAAGCCGCGGCCAGCACATCCCTCGCCCGCGCCGCTTCTCGCCGCCCCCGTTGGCCCAGGACGGCGAACCGCGGCGAGTGGGGGCCGCGATCGGCCGAACCTGCCACGTCAGCAGGTAAATAAACTGGCCCGGCCCGCCAGGGTGCTTACCCTGGCGAGCCGCGTGCCAAACGTTGCCGACCCCTGCTCTAGATACTTCCAGCCCTTGCATATTGGGGAGTAAAGGGACTGAGTCTGCGGGCACCCTTTGCTCAAACACATGGGGGCAGAAGGCTTTGCGGGTACGTCTACATTACAAAAAAAAAAAAATTGTCAGCAAGTCTCAGAGCCCAGGTCCACTGACTCAGGCTCTCAGTGCTCGTGCTATGGGGATAAAAATAGCAGCATAGATGTTTTAGGCTCAGACTGGAGCCTAGGCTCTGAGATACCCTCTTCCCCCCCCCCCCCCCCCACTGGGTTTCAGGCCCATGCTCCAGCCCAAGAGGGAACATCTACACTGCTATTTTTAGCCCCATAGAGTTAGCCCCACAAACCCAACTCACTTGACCCAGACTCTGAAACTCTCTGCGGTGGTTTTTTTTTTTCATTGTAGATGTACCCTGAGTCTTCTCCTCACATTCTCTCTACTTGCACACCTACGCAGGGCTAGCCACAATCCATCCCTAATCTTTGTTGGGTTTTTCAGCAGAAGTTTCAACAATAAGATCAAAAATAAGACAAGTTGTCATAACTCGGTATAGATGAGAACCACTATCAGCATATCAAAGCACCCAAGTAAATTATTGGACCTAAGATGAGTATGTGCTGCTGCTTAATGTGGTAGTCACTTAAAAAGTGTTCTTTCTTGGTGCGTCACTGAAACAAAACACTGGAAAAATTCAATGATGTTCAAAATAAACCATTTTGTTTTTCAGTTTGTCCACTAAACTGAAAAATCAATTATTCACTTATTCATATTGTTGAAGAAAAATGCAAGCCTACGCCTGAAAAGCTGCCAAAATCAGTCTGCATATATCAGCTTTAGAAGAACTAGATGACTAAGGCCTGGTCTACACTAGGCGTTTATGTCGAATTTAGCGCCGTTACATCGAATTAACCCTGCACCCGTCCACACCACGAAGCTATTTAGTTCGACATAGAGGTCTCTTAAATTCGACTTCTGTACTCCTCCCCAACGAGGGGAGTAGCGCTAAATTCGACATGGCCATGTCGAATTAGGCTAGGTGTGGATGGAAATCGACGCTAATAGCTCCGGGAGCTATCCCACAGTGCACCACTCTGTTGACGCTCTGGACAGCAGTCCGAGCTCGGATGCTCTGACCAGCCACACAGGAAAAGCCCCGGGAAAATTTGAATTCCTTTTCCTGTCTGGGCAGTTTGAATCTCATTTCCTGTTTGGACATCGTGGCGAGCTCAGCAGCACTGGCAACGATGCAGAGCTCTCCAGCAGAGATGGCCGTGCAATCTCAGAATAGAAAGAGGGCCCCAGCATGGACTGATCGGGAAGTCTTGGATCTGATCGCTGTGTGGGGCGATGAGTCCGTGCTTTCTGAGCTGCACTCCAAAAGATGGAATGCAAAGATCTACGAGAAGATCTCTAAAGCCATGGCAGAGAGAGGATACAGCCGGGATGCAACTCAGTGCCGCGTGAAAATCAAGGAGCTGAGACAAGGCTACCAGAAGACCAAAGCGGCAAACGGACGCTCCAGATCCCAGCCACAGACATCCCGTTTCTACGAGGCACTGCATTCCATCCTAGGTGCGGCCGCCACCACTACCCCACCACTGACCGTGGACTCTGAGGATGGGATATTGTCAACGGCCGGTTCCTCGGACATGTTAGCGGACGGGGAAGATGAGGAAGGAGATGAGGAGGACGAGGCAGTCGACAGCGCTTACAACGCTGATTTCCCCGACAGCCAGGATCTCTTCATCACCCTTACAGAGATCCCCTACCAACCGTCCCTAGCCGTTAACCCGGACACAGAATCAGGGGAAGGATCATCCAGTAAGTGTTTTAAATATCTAAACATTTATTTTTAACAGAACAGGAATATTAACAATAACAACAATGGGTTTCTCATGATTAGTGTGCCCTAGGCGCTTAACGTTTCAGTTCTGGGCAGTGCAACTATTGAAAAAAAATCTAACAATGTCCGGTTTTGCATGATTGTTCTGCCCAAGCCGCTCTACTGTTTAGTCCCTGCCAGTGCAGCTACAGTAAAATGCGGTCTATATGTCCGGGGATAGAGCTGAAATCCTCAATGGACATCTCCACGAAGCTCTCCTGGAGGTAATTGGAAAGCCTTTGCATCAGGTTCCTGGGGAGAGCGGCCTTATTGGGTCCTCCGTAATAGCAGACATTTCCGCGCCAGGAGACAAGCAAGTACTCCGGGATCATTGCCCTGCAGAGCATGGCGGCATACGGCCTTGGTCTTTGCAGGCTTTCCCGAAGCATTCTTTGTTTTTCCGTGTCTGAGATCCTCATCAGGGTGATGTCGCTCATGGTGACCTGCTTTGAATTAGGTAGGGGAATGTTAGTATTGGGACTACTTGCCCGTTCCTTTACAGAACTGTAACCGGCGGTTTACAGCCACGCGGTGGAGGCGGGAGAGGGGCAGCATACAGGGATCTTTCCCTGGGACAGCCGCGAGGGGGTGGGACAGGGGCAGAGCTCATGCTTGCCAGATTGCTGGCAGCAGGGACTGGCATTGCTTTCAATGTGAAAGGAGGCCAGTGCAACTATTAAAGTTTTAAGCAGCCACAAGTCTACGGCATACCATGTCGGCCTGATACACTGTCCTGCCCCGCTTCTCTGATCTGCACTGCAAGACCCCAGGCACTGAATGCGAAGGCCGAAAATTCGACCTTGTCCTGAGTGCGCATGTGATAGGTGCTGTGCATGGTCTTGTTCACAGAGAAAGACTATGTTCTTTGTTCACAACTAAATTTATCTTTCTGAGGAATTCACTCCCTTTTTCCCATTCCAACAGCTGCGACTGTCTCCCAACCCAGCCTGGCATCACACTCCCAGAGGCTAGCGCAGATTAGGCGTAGGAAGAAGAGGACACGGGAGGACATGTTCTCAGAACTTATGGCCTGCTCCCGAGCCCAGGCAGCACAGCAGACCCAGTGGAGGGAGAACTTGTCCCAAATGCACCGTTCACACATGGAACGGGAGGAGAGGTGGCGGCAGGAAGACCAGCAGGCGACTCAAACGCTGCTTGGACTAATGAGGGAGCAAACGGACACGCTCCGGCGCCTTGTGGATGTTCTGCAGGACCGGAGGCAGGAGGACAGAGCCCCGCTGCAGTCTATCAGTAACCGCACTCCCCCGCCACCAAGTCCCATACCCCCCTCGCCCAAAGTCCAAAGAAGGAGGGGCGGCAGAGTCCGTGAAAACTCTCACTCCACCCCTGCAGACTGCTCAAGCACCAGAAGGCTGTCATTCCCCAAAATTTGAAAAGTCCTTTCCTGCCCGCCTCACCCAAGCCCCCGTCCAAGTTTCACCCCCCAGTTTCATGTGTAGTTGCTAATAAAAAATATGTTTCTGTTAATTACTGTTTCCATCATGTTCTTTAGAGGAGAGTCTGTCTGAAGGGGGGAAAGGGGGTTGGTAATTGGACAGAACAGTCACCTTTACCAGGGTACAGAGGCGGGGGCAGGTTCAGCAGCAGGACACACACACATTGCAGTCACTAGTTACCCTGGTCATTCTGGGAGGTGGTTTTAGTGTTCTGTGGGGGGTACTCTGTGACTTTGTGGCGGGGGAGGGCAGTTACAGAGCTTATGCAGCGGTCCTTATCCTGGATCACAGAGCCACGCAGCAGGGGATCTGTAACCGTCCTCCCCTGCCACAAAGTCACATAGCCCCCCCACACACAGAGTCCTGAACAGGAGGGGTGGCAGGGTCCGTTGAAACCACCAGTCCACCACTGTGGAGCCTGTCATTCCTGGAGTTTGGAAGCGTCATTTGCATCACTACACTACACCCGCTCCCCACCACAGTCTGCGTCCCAGGTTCAACACTTTCCCACGAAAACAGTAATAAAGAAAACGGTGTTCATTAACAAAATTCAAGAGATTTTATTTTTAAACGTGTGTTGGAAGGGGGGGAACGGGGTATGTAACTGGAGAGGATACTGAACATTTAGTGGGTAAAGAAACGGGGGCAGGTTCAGCTTCTCTGTACACAAACTGAAAAGTCACTGGTTACCCTGCTCACTCAGGAACCTAGCTTTCAAAGCCTCCCGGATGCACAGCACGTCCCGCTGGGCTCTTCTAATCGCCCGGCTGTCTGGCTGGGCGTAATCAGAAGCCAGGCTACTTGCCTCAACCTCCCACCCCGCCATAAACGTCTCCCCCTTGCTCTCACAGAGATTGTGGAGCACACAGCAAGCTGCAATAACAATGGGGATATTGGTTTCGCTGAGATCACAGCGAGTCAGTAAGCTTCTCCATCTCCCCTTGAGACGGCCAAAAGCACACTCCACCACCATTCTGCACTTGCTCAGCCGGTAGTTGAAGAGTTCTTTTTCAGTGTCCAGGGCGCCAGTATAGGGCTTCATGAGCCAGGGCATTAGCGGGTAGGCTGGGTCCCCGAGGATGACTATAGGCATCTCCACATCCCCAAGAGTTATTTTGTGGTCCGGGAAGTAAATACCTTCCTGCAGCCGTCTAAACAGACCTGAGTTCCTGAAAACACGAGCGTCATGAACCTTGCTCGGCCATCCAACGTTGATGTTTGTAAAACGTCCCCTATGGTCCACCAGTGCTTGCAGCACCATTGAAAAGTAGCCCTTTCGGTTGATGTACTGGCTGGCCTGGTGGTCCGGTCCCAGGATAGGGATGTGAGTTCCATCTATAGCCCCACCGCAGTTTGGGAATCCCATCGCGGCGAAGCCATCTATGATGGCCTGCGTGTTTCCCAGGGTCACTACCTTTGAGAGCAGTACCTCAACGATTGCGTTGGCTACTTGCATCACAACAACCCCCACGGTAGATTTGCCCACGCCAAAGTGGTTCACGACTGACCGGTAGCTGTCTGGCGTTGCAAGCTTCCAGAGGGCTATGGCCACTCGCTTCTGGACAGTCAGGGCTGCTCGCATCCGGGTGTCATTGCGCTTCAGGGCAGGGGACAGCAACTCACAAAGTTCAAGGAAAGTCCCCTTCCGCATGCGAAAGTTTCGCAGCCACTGGGATTCATCCCAGACCTGCAGCACTATGCGGTCCCACCAGTCCGTGCTTGTTTCCCGGGCCCAGAATCGCCGTTCCACAACATCCACATGACCCATTGCCACCGTGATGTCCTCGGCGCTGGGTCCCGTGCTTTCTGACAGGTCTGTGCTACTCTCAGACTTCAGGCCCTCACCGCGGTGCCGTAGCCTCCTCGCCTGATTTATCTGCATCTGCCTCTGGGAAAGGTGGATGATAAGCTGCGAGGCGTTGACAACGGCCACAACTGCAGCGATGGTCGCAGCGGGCTCCATGCTCGCAGTGCTGAGGCGTCCGCGCTGTCACTGACCAGAAAAGTGCGCGAACTGATTTCCCGCCGGCGCTTTCAGGGAGGGAGGGCGGGAGTGACGGTTGGATGACGACAGTTACCCAAAACCACCCTCGACACATTTTTTTCCCCAGAAGGCATTGGGGGCTCGACCCAGAATTCCAATGGGCAGCGGGGACTGCGGGAACTGTGGGATAGCTGCCCACAGTGCACCGCTTCCAATGTCGACGCTTGCCCCGTTAGTGTGGACTCACAAAGTCGAATTACTGTCCTTAGTGTGGACACACACGTTCGACTTTGCAATATCGATTCCACATATTCGATTTAAGTAAAATCGAACTACTCTCATAGTGTAGACATACCCTAAGTTAAACATTCCTTAATGCAACTGAAGTGGGGACTGGACTTTTTTGTAGGATGTTCTAAATTTGTGCTGTGGTCAATCAACCTCAATAAACTTCTTGTTTATTGCTCAGCTCTCCCTTCCATGTCATTTACTGCCCCCCTTTGAGACTTTCATCCCAACATGTATTTTGGCCAACTGTCCTATTTCATGGTGAGTCAGATTCTACAGTACATCGATTTCATGAAAGTTACTTTGAGTTGGCAGTAGGAGTTGTTTCTGAACAACTTAATCAAAAAATTGCTCCCCATAGTTAAAAGGGATTGTAAATATAACCTGAAGTGTTTCAAGAAATTTTATTATTTTTTTCAGGAAGTTTTTCTTTCAGATAGTTTAGAGAAGCACAATTGCATGGCATCAACATAGGTGAGAGATTGGACTTCACATTCTTGTTTTTATCTATTAATCCTCATGGATTATGTACAATATTCTGTGCAACATATCTTCACCAACACATTTAATCCTAATTAATTAGCAGGTGAGGAACACGAATTTTAAAAATTGCTAAACACAAACTAAGACTAATGGGATGTTCTCTGACTTAGTATCTGCTGGTGTTGCTGTTTGTTGTTTATTATTATTATTATTTGTATTGTGGTAGCAGGACCTCATTTTTGAGATCTGGAACAGTGGGGAAGTGTGAGCTACTATACTTGAGTGAGATTCGTGCCTCACTTGGCTGTTGACAGTCAGCAGGAAGGTTTTTGGGACATTAGTGGAGTCAATTGTCCATGCCTATAGGGGAGGGCAAGATGTCAGTGTTTTAAGGAAGTGACTGTTAGACCCTTGGCACTGAAAGTATTTCCAAACATCACTCTGCCTCAAACCCTTTTTTATGTGCAAAAGACTGGTGAGAAGATTGTAGAAGGTTTGTTCTAGCAGTGTCTGGAGCCATCAGATCTCTGATGCCCTGTCAGCTTGGTTTAAGGCCTAGTACAATATGGAGACTATAGGGGTATAGGAGGGATATGGCATGTCCTTGCTGATTCTTTTAGCTCTGTCAGCTACCTTGGATACCTTTTGACCATGTGATGTTGACATTCATGTGGACTCTCAAAGGGGTAGATGAGGCCAGTTTGAGTGGCTCCGTTCTTTTTCCCTGCAGACTGATAGAAGGGACCACTATGATCATTTGGTCTGACCCCTTGCATAACACAGGCCATAGAACTTCCCTGAAGAAGTCAGTGGCAGAGCTAGGAATAGAGTTCAGATTTCCTGGCTCCTAGTCTTGTGTTTTAGCCACGCAACAGTCCCTCCTTCTGGAAGGTCAAGATCCCAAAGGGTAGAGTGGTATCCTGAGGCCTCTTGTTTGGGTTCCCTTACGTTTAACTACTCATCAAGAATATTCAGTGTGTGATAGAAATTCCTGTCCGTTCCAGCTGAGGAATAAGGAGAGACGGACACAGCTAATCAAGCAAGGAGCCCCGGGAGGGGCGATCCATTTATTTCAATTGCAATTGGGTTCAAGCTCATAAGTCAGCAAGAACAAAGAAAACACTTACACCAAAGCATTATATGCAGTTGACTATGATACTCTATCGCTCTATGATTGGCCAAAATTTGCTATCATTACCATACATAATTAGCAAGCTACATGTATCTGCCCCTCTTATGACCCCTTATTGTTCATCTACTTGCTCCCCCCTTGCGTTATTTTGCAAAACAAGCAGTTAGTTATCTACAGAACGCAGGCACAGAAAGTTCCATTGTCTCCAGGTTTGGAGTTTGGCTACATTTCCTCTTGAAGGAACTTCCTGAGTTAAGACATAGCATAGCTGTGCTGTATATCTTCCATGTGTACGTGACAAATTTGCCCCTGGCAGTTAAGTAGAATAATTTTATTTCAAGTGGGTTAGTGTGGAAGTATAGAGTGCGGTGTTATTGTGTGCTGATGACATGACAACATTTAGCTCTGTGCTTTCATCTGTTCCGATCCATCTGGAGCAGTGGAATAATTTACCCCATCCAAAGGAGACTGGGGTATGATGAGAGCTCGCTTGGCTGAGGGAATAGTGAAGTAATGATGGTCAAGGGAGCAGGCTGACAAAATGTCAGATTATCTATGGACCCCTGATTTAGGGTGTTTGCCTACTTTGTTGCTCTGGTTTGAAACCTACAGCAGGTCTACACTACTGGCTAAGTTGATCTAACTTATGTCAATCAAGGGTGTGAAAAAGACCTGAGCAATGCAAATTACAGTGACCTAAGCGCTGTCTATACTGGTCTACTTCCGCCTCCCATGGAGATGGAATAATTATCCCAATGGGAGAGTGCTCTCCCATCAATATAAAGTGTTTTCATGGATGCGCTACAGCTGCACCAATGTAGCGCTTCTAGTGTAGACCTGTCCCTGGGCAGTGTGGCCGAGTGGACAGAGTGCTGGACTGAGCCTCCAGAAAGCTGGGTTCTATTTCCAGCACTGCAATTGGCCTGCTAGTTGACCTTAGGCAAGTTGCTTCATCTCTGTGTGCTTCATTTTACTCATCTGTAAAATGGGGATAATGATACTGACCTTTTTGATAAAACGCGTTGAGATGTACTGGTGTGAAGAGCAAAGTATTATTTTTTATAATGAAGCTCCTTTTAACTGCCTAAGCAATTCATGAGAGAAGTTGTTTCTGAGGCAAAGTTAGAATGAGGCATGGTTTTAATTTCTTTTACTCTACACTGTAACTAATACTCAGATAACAGCTGTCAGATTTTGATATTTTTACCTATCAATGATTAAGTCTTTTTCCTCCCCAAAATACTATTTACATGGCTGTCTCTTTGCCTTTTATTAACAGCCTACAGAACCAATGGTACAGAGAGAAATGGGTCTTACCTGTGGAATGAGTACCCTTCAATCTGTAATGTGTTCATTCAGAAGCTCTTAAATTCTTCTGGTCTCAAGTGAATCTTTCTTTTATACAGAAACTGCAAGTCACTAATCTAATCTTTATTCCTGATAATGGATTTACTGGGTAGGTGTAAATGATATGCAGATTAGGCACATAATACAACAGAGAACTAGAAATGTGTTGTCGGTTAGTACACCCATAATAAAAAATCTTAGCATGACATCCTGTAGGAAATGTCAGAGACAGGTTATCATTTTAAGCTTAACATGTCCACAACTGCATTCTGCAGGGCTTTGGAGCTGTGTTCCGGCTCTGCTCCAGCTCCGGGCAAAAACCTGCAGCTCCACTGCTGCAGAACTGCTCCGCGCTCAGGGCCAGCTCCAGGCACCAGCCCAGCAAGCAGGTGCTTGGGGCGGCCAAGGGGAAGGGGCAGCATGTCGGGATGTTCGGTGGCAATTCGGCGGCGGATCCCTCTCGAAGGGAAGCACCTGCCACTGAATTCCCGCTGAAGAAGAAAGTGGCGCGGTGGAGCTGCCGCCGGAGTGCCGCCGATCGCAATTGCGATCGCGGCTTCTTCTTTTTTTCCCCGCCGCTTGGGGCGGCAAAAACCCTGGAGCCGGTCCTGTCCACGGTCCAGCTCCCGGCTCCGCTCCATCACTCAGGCCTGAAACATTGTTATCCTCTTTGACTATGCCCTCTCTAGAACTTCACATCCAAGCCATGTCCAACTCTTGCCATTTCTTCATCCATAAGATTTCTATGACAGGCCTTTTCTCTCTGTGTGCACCCCTAGAATCCAAGTCCTCATCACTTCCTGCATTGACTGCTCCAACCAATTTTTCCCTGACATTCTCCTCTCTTCCATCAGGTATGTTCCAAATGCTGTTGCCAAGGTCATGTTTCTGTCCTGGCATTCTTAGAACTGGCTGGAAAAGAAGAATTCCATCTTGCGAAAAAATTTAAAGTTTCCAAATTTGTATTACTTTCAATATGGAATGAAAAAGAGACCTGAGATTTGTCATGCAAGGAAGAGGCAAAGAGTAACAAGAAGGGTTTCTTCAGGTATGTTATCAACAAGAAGAAAGTCAAGGAAAGTGTGGGCCCCTTACTGAATGAGGGAGGCAACCTAGTGACAGAGCATGTGGAAAAAGCTAATGTACTCAATGCTTTTTTTGCCTCTGTCTTCACGAACAAGGTCAGCTCCCAGACTGCTGCACTGGGCAGCACAGCATGGGGAGGAGGTGATCAGCCCTCTGTGGAGAAAGAAGTGGTTCGGGATTATTTAGAAAAGCTGGATGAGCACAAATCCATGGGGCCGGATGCGCTGCATGCAAGGGTGCTAAAGGAGTTGGCGGATGTGATTGCAGAGCCATTGGCCATTATCTTTGCAAACTCATGGCGATCGGGGGAGGTCCCGGATGACTGGAAAAAGGCTAATGTAGTGCCCATCTTTAAAAAAGGGAAGAAGGAGGATCCGGGGAACTACAGGCCAGTCAGCCTCACCTCAGTCCCTGGAAAAATCACGGAGCAGGTCCTCAAGGAATCAATTCTGAAGCACTTAGAGGAGAGGAAAGTGATCAGGAACAGTCAGCATGGATTCACCAAGGGCAAATCATGCCTGACTAACCTAGTTGCCTTCTATGAGGAGATAACTGGCTCTGTGGATGAGGGGAAAGCAGTGGATGTGTTATTCCTTGACTTTAGCAAAGCTTTTGATACGATCTCCCACAGTATTCTTGCTGGCAAGTTAAAGAAGTATGGGCTGGATGAATGGACTATAATGTGGTGTGACAGACCCAGACCAGTGGGGTACAGGATTCTGGTAGAGGGCAAATATACTGGTCACTGGATGAGTAGTTTTCTGTTCCCTGAGTGACCAGAGCAGGGGCTGCACTAGAGTAATCAGGAACCTGCTAGAACCAGTTAAGGCAGGCAGGCTAATTAGGACACCTGGAGCCAATTAAGAAGAAACTGCTAGAATCAATTAAGGCAGGCTAATCAGGGCACCTGGGTTTTAAAAGGAGGTCACTTCAGTTTGTGGTGCGAGTGTGAGGAGCTGGGAGCAAGAGGCGCAACGAGCTGAGAGTGAGAGGGTGTGCTGCTGGAGGACCGAGGAGCACAAGCGTTATCAGACACCAGGAGGAAGGTCCTGTGGTGAGAATAAGGAAGGTGTTTGGAGGAGGCCATGGGGAAGTAGCCCAGGGAGTTGTAGCTGTCATGCAGCTGTTACAGGAGGCACTATAGACAGCTGCAGTCCACAGTAGAGGGCGGGCCCGGGTTCCCCCCAAACCTCCCAATTGACCTGGACTGTGGGTTCTTCCAGAGGTGAAGGTCTCTGGGCTGTTCCCCAACCCACATGGTGAATCTCTGAGGCAAGAAAATCCGCCAATAAGCACAGGACCCACCAAGATAGAGGAGGAACTTTGTCACAGTGGATAGAAAGCTGGCAAGATCGTTGGGCTCAACGGGTAGTGATCAATGGCTCCATGTCTAGTTGGCAGCCGGTATCAAGCAGAGTGCCCCAAGGGTCCGTCCTGGAGCCGGTTTTGTTCAATATCTTCTTCATTAATGATCTGGAGGATGGCGTGTACTGCACTCTCAGCAAGTTTGCAGATGATATTAAACTGGGAGGAGTGGTAGATCTGCTGGAGGGTAGGGATAGGATATAGAGGGACCTAGACAAATTAGAGGATTGGGCCAAAAGAAACCTGATGAGGTTCTACAAGGACAAGTGCAGAGTCCTGCACTTAGGACGGAAGAATCCCATGCACTGCTACAGACTAGGGACCGAATAGCTAAGTAGCAGTTCTGCAGAAAAGGACCTAGGGGTTACAGTGGACGAGAAGCTGGATATGAGTTGACAGTGTGCCCTTGTTGCCAAGAAGGCTAAAGGCATTTTGGGCTGTATAAGTAGGGGCATTGCCAGCAGATCGAGGGACGTGATCATTCCCCTCTATTCGACATTGGTGAGGCCTCATCTGGAGTACTGTGTCCAGTTTTGGGCCCCACACTACAAGGAGGACGTGGAAAAATTGGAAAACGTCCAGCAGGCTGGAACACATGACTTATGAGGAGAGGCTGAGGGAACTGGGATTGTTTAGTCTGCAGAAGAGAAGAATGAGGGGGGATTTGATAGCTGCTTTCAACTACCTGAAAGGGGGTTCCAAAGAGGATGGATCTAGACTGTTCTCAGTGGTACCAGATGACAGAACAAGGAGTAATGGTCTCAAGTTGCAGTGGGGGAGGTTTAGGTTGGATATTAGGGGGGAAAAATTCACTAGGAGGGTGGTGAAGCACTGGAATGGGTTACCTAGGGAGGTGGTGGAATCTCCTTCCTTAGAGGTTTTTAAGGTCAGGCTTGACAAAGCCCTGGCTGGGATGATTTAGTTGGGAATTGGTCCTGCTTTGAGCAGGGGGTTGGACTAGATGACCTCCTGAGGTCCCTTCCAACCCTGATATTCTATGATTCTATGATACATAGTTTGTTAATAGGTAAGGTGTCCATACTTGGTGCTGGGGAATATGCAGCATAGTTCCTGGGATTTGTAGATTCAACAATAGGGGTTGGTCACAGCAAATATCTTCTTGTGTGCAGCTCCTTACATGGAGCTCTTAACATCTCCAGCTGCAAAGAAGAAACCGAGGAAGGAATTTTGCAACACACTGCTCATGCCATAGCAGTTGAAGCAAATCTGACCTTAGGCCGGCAAGGCTGTGCTAAACCAGCAAGGGATTTTGACCTAAGACCAGCAAAAGTGCCAGGATCATACCTGGATGGTACAAAGCATGTGAGAATCAATTTAGTCAATTTAGATGTTGCAAAGAGAATGTTAAATTAAAACACGCTCTCATGGCATTTCAAACCACACATTTTGCCAAAGTGCCTTTCAATCTGTACAAAAAGATCTATGCAAGGCTAGGTTTTAATAATAGTACCACTGTCTATATATAGTAGGTGGTATTATTATTCATCTGAAGTAGGCCTTAAGAATGGCCATACTGGGTCAGACCAAAGGTCCATCTAGCCCAGTATCCTGTCCTCCAACAGTGGCCAATGCCAGGTGCCCCAGAGGGAATCAACAGAATAGGTAATCATCAAGTGATCCATCCCCTGTTGCCCATTCCCAGCTTCTAGCAAAGTGCAAGGTTAAAGGCCCACATGTGGGGGAAAAAATATCTATCCAGAACTTCCACAGATGACTTCCCCTTAAACCTTAACTTGCATCTCTATACTGGCAAAAGTGCCACAATTGTGCATGGTAACATACTACAATTTTGTGGTAGTTCTGGTCATTCCTGGGTGTCTCATATAAACGTCTGAGCTGCATTCTGAAATAAAGTTGTCCAGTGAACAGTCATAAAAACAAGTCCAACTCCGCACCGAGCACATTAGGACCCACACACTAACCACCATACTGTCTTTCGTAATAAATGGATGACATTTGCAGCACTAATCTAAGCACAATCTTTCTGATAATATACTGTATTGTATTGTAGGCTGGTATTATTGTTGCAAAGTGAAGGTGCATCATGAAATGACTATTTTTCAAGCCCAGCAATCCATCACCAAGGTTGGTTTTATCACCTGTATGATATGAGCTTGCTGAGATGGATGTTTAGGAGCTAAACCTGAGCTTTATTTTCAGTTTATTTGTCATAACCTGAGAAGCCTGAAGTGGGAGAGTAAAGGAGGAAGGCTGTTTTGGAAGTAAAATGTAAAAATAGAGATTCTTTTCTGTGCCTCTTTATAGTAATTCATAACTCATCTGCACAAATTTACTCAGGTCTGAAGTTTGGCAGTTTAGATTTCATTCTCAGAGGGCATATTTCTGATGAAAGTTTAATAAAGCAAACTCTGTTTAGCCAAACTGGAGTGGCCGAAGTAGAAATTAGCATTTTTCAGACGCTTATCACAATTGCATCACATTTAAATCTTTTAAAAGAGTACTTTGTGTTCGATTACATTGGATCATTGTTTCTTGGTGTCATACGATTGTGTAACTTGGTTTTTGTACACTAAAATGGCTAAGGTAAAGATCATCTTTTAGATTGTCTTCTGTTTATGATTAATACATTTCTGATGACATTTCACAAGTTATGAAAGGCTTCTTTTTTACACCATAGGTACAAAGATTTTTTCATGTATTACATTTCTATGGATTTGAATTATATAGTAGATCTTAATTCTTCCATTTAATCTAATTGCATGTCCATTAAAGAGGTGTTGAGGTCTATCCCATGTACTTAAAATGATTACAACAAAACATGAAAATACACAGACCACTGAAAGTAGGCCAACAGGTAACTACAATTCATATAAAAATGGATTAAAGCATGAAAATTCAGTTAGAGGGACGGGTGAATCTTGTAATATGCAAGTACAATGAAATGGCACATTAATGATTTCCATAATGAGCTGCATTATACCAAAACAATGGGAGACGTACAGTCACATATCTATCTTGGAGGTTGTATGGTCCAATCACTGTGCCATTAAGCACCATAGTATAGGCGCCTGTTAACTGTGAATTTCTTCGCTTTAATAGATTTAAAGAGCTCAATCTGTGTAGCTTATCAAAACAAAAGATTGAGAGGTGACTTGATGGATATGCATAAGTACCTTCGCAGGGAGAAAGTACTGAAGGGCTCTTTACTCCAGGGGAGAAAGGAATAAAGGGCCAATGGCTGGAAGCTGGAGCCAGACACAGGGACGGCTCCAGGGACCAGCCTGGCAAGCAGGTGCTTGGGGCGGCCGCTCCGGAGAGGGGCGGCACGTCCAGCTATTCGGCGGCAATTCGGCGGACGGTCCCTCACGCCGGCTTCGCTGCTTTTTTTTTTTTTTTTTTTTTTTGGCTGCTTGGGGCAGCCAAAACCCTGGAGCCGGCCCTGGCCAGACAAATTCAAATTAGAAACTAGGCACAAATGTTTAACAGCAAACGTGATTAACCATTGCAAAAAATTACCAAGAGAAGTGATGGATTCTCCATCTCTTGATGTGTTTAGATCAAGACTGTGTGTCCTTCATGAAGCTATGCTTTAGCCAAACAGAGTTGTTTTAGTCAGACAAGTTATTGCACTCAGTACAGCTAATCATTAGATCATTTAGTCTGACTGTGTATATCACAGGCCATTAGCTTTCACCAAGTCAGACTAGATGATCTAATGATCCCTTCTGGCCTTAAATATTTATTAACTCATATAATTTGTTTCTCAGAGTTAGGGCCTGGACCCCCTCACATAATTCTTACTGAAAGCTAATGGAGTTATTCTCATGAGTGAGACTTTGCAGGTTTAGGTCTTCTGTGTTGGGAAGGAGTGGGACTTTGGGTTGGTCACACAACTAGCTACTTCATATTATAGCCAATGATTTTAGTTGATCATTTATTGTGTGATGTTATGATTAACTAACATGTTACGTTATATATAATCATTGTATGCTAAATAGTGTTAAGTTGTAGGATTATGGAAGTATAAGATTGATCAGTAGTTAGCAGGGGGAAATTGAGCTCCCTACTGTTCTCTGTATGTATAAATATGTTCTTTCTGTGTGTTCCATTCTATGCATCCGATGAAGTGGGCTGTAGCCCACGAAAGCTTATGCTCAAATAAATTTGTTAGTCTTTAAGGTGCCACAAGTACTCCTGTTCTTTTTGAGAGCATAGTTATTTGTCTGGTTTCACCCATTTAGTTGTTGTGAGGTATTTGATACACTGGATGAAGTACACCACATGTTGTGATAGACATGTAGGACTCTGGGATCTTGAAATGTGTGTTGTGGGGGTATTGATCATTGTACCAGTGGAGATATGTCTGCAGGTTTTGCAGTTGTTGTTGTGGCACTGTCTGGTGCAGAGGTGTTAATTGCCCACTTCATCTTAAATGGTCTCTTGTGACATATTTCCCCCTTATGCTAAAGAATCTGTCCCACCTTGTATTTAACTGTGACACTGAGTACCTTTTCCATACCTGAAGAGCTCTGTGTAGCTCTAAAGCTTGTCTCTTTCACCACTAGAATTTAGTCCAATAAAATATATTACCTCACCCTTTTTTAAAGATGTGGTGTCCTGTAGGGCTGAAGCCCCGTGTCCTGTAGGGCTGAAGCCCCATGCCCTGCAGGGGAGAAGCCCAGAGCCCTGAGTACCAGCACCCAGCGGCTGGAGCCCTCCTCCCCTCGCCCCCGCTGGGCCCTGGAGTTTTTATAGCATGTTGGGTGGGCCAAAGAAAGGTTGAGAACCCCTGACTTGAACAGTACCCTGGCTGTGTGGGGGGCTTTACAGATTGAAAAGACACAGTACCTGTCCTGAAGAGTTTACGATCTAAAGCCCTGATTCTGTGTTTTAAGTGGTAGCGACTGAATGAGTAAGGGATGTAAAATCCAATCTTGAGCAACATGACATGAGTGAGTATGAAAATCACCGTGGAAGCAGTAGACAAATGGAGAAGGGTTATAAAAGTTCACATGGCTGAATACACCTAAATTGGTTTGTTTTCCGCTTCCCCCATCCTATTTAAAAAGAAAAGCATAGTCATTGTGTTATTTAAAATAGTTGGAATTAAAGACCATTACATATCTTTGCTGTTAGTTCATCAGTTCTGTAGAACTATGACCTGTTCATCTCTGCTTCACAAGTAGTCATCAATTCAGAATGGCAAAAAATCTGTTCACTAGGTACAATAAAACTACCAAGCTGAGAAAAACATCACTGCTTTAAAAGAAGGAAGAAAAGACAAAACATGTAGTGTTTGTTAAAGGTGCCAGATTAACATCCCTGGAGAATGAAGCCCTCTGTCATACGGCAGATACTCCACAAGCTTCCCCCAACACCCATCAGTGAAGGGTGTTCTCTACAGACTGTAAATGTGAGAAAATGAAAATCTACCTTTAGTTTTTCCACAAAAGTTGGAACAAAGAAGAGAAATACATTTTTATGGATCCGACAAATTATCTGCCTCTGTCCTGTTCCCCCTCCCTCCTTCCTTTTGGCATTTTGAAGGTGCCTGTCATGATATTCAAACACCAATTTCACTACCACCAGGATTTTTTCCCCCTCCCCATACAACTGTAGCTTCAGATAGCAAATTCCGATTCCACCCAGAAGCTCTCTGTCTTCTTATAAATAATGGTGGTAGATTTAATTTATGAAAGAAATGTGCCCTGTCCTTGCAGCAGAGAGGAATATAATGCTGAATGTTTGTTTTGTTTTTTTAAGCTGTCTTTGTATGACAGGACAGAAACTCTTACTTTAATACAGAGAAGTGTAGGTGAGTTTTAAAGGTTAAAAACCATTGTTTAAAAAAATCTTGTACCAACGGTAACATCTTAGATTATTATAGCTGAAAGGATTTTTAAGATCTCATTTGATTTTCATCTGTTAGGCACTTTATTTTTTGTTCCAATATAGACCATAGAAATATAGACTATGGTCTATATATATATAAACATATAAATATGTTTGGAGTCACATTCTGACAGTAGGCTCTCATGCGCTAACCCCATGTTGCAATGTTGCTGGAATGTTGAAATCTGCACTTTTTTTTTTCCACTGACTTTTTGATATGTCATGGAAATATGTCTCTGTGTGAGCCTTTGGAAAAATCTGTTACAAAATCTGAAACCACAATTACATACCCAAGAGGTGTCCCTTTGTTTCCAAAAGAGAAGAATGGGTATGGAGATCAGGCTCTTTCTGCAGCCCTTGACTTCCCCAAATTCTCATGCAGGCCAACTGGTATTTTGTAAGGGGGAAAATAGCAGTTGAAAGATGTGTAAGGCCCAATTGTGTGAGATGCCAAGTGCCCTCAGCTTCCATTAATGGCAATGGGAATGCTCAAAACTTTGCAGAACCAGTTCTTCCCCCTATGCATAGTTTCTTCTAGGAGGAGAAAACGTGGAGGGCAGCAGCTGTGGAAGGGCAGTAGAGATTTAAGAACAGCCATACTGGGTCAGACCAAAGGTTCATCTAGCCCAGTGTCCTGTCTTCTGACAGTGGCCAATGCCAGGTACCCCAGAGGGAATGAACAGAACAGGTATCATCAAGTGATCCATTTCTTGTCACCCATTCCCAGCTTCTGGCAAACAGAGGCTAGGGACACCATCCCTGCCCATCCTGGCTAATAGCCATTGATGGACGTATCCTCCATGAATTTATCTAGTTCTTTTTTTGAACCCTGTTATAGTCTTGGCCTTCACAACATCCTCTGGCAAGGAGTTCCACAGGTTGACTGTGCGTTGTGTGAAAAATACTTCTTTTTGTTTGTTTTAAACGTGCTGCCTATTAATTTTATTTGGTGAACCCTGGTTCTTGTGTTATTGGAAGGAGCAAATAACATTTCCTTATTTATTTTCTCCAAACGAGTCATGATTTTATAGACCTCAATCATATCCCCCCTTAGTCACCTTTTTTCCAAGCTGACAAGCCCCAGTCTTATTAATCTCTCCTCATATGGCAGCCGTTCCATGCCCTTAATCATTTTTGTTGCCCTGTTCTGAACCTTTTCCAATTCTAATATATCTGTTTTTGAGATATAGCGACCACATCTTTGCAGCTTGTGGTATTTTCCTCCTAACTTGATAGCTTCAGATCTGCTTCAATTAACACAATTAACCAAGATGAAAAAATGTGTTGGATAAGACCACTGTGCCCTCCGAGAGGTAACAAACCTCATTGCTCACAAAGGACGGGAAAGGCAGAGTAGTGTAGGCTGAGATCCTCCATTTAAGTTACAGTTAACATAATTGGAACCATCTTCTGGAAGCTACAGACTCTCGGTATGAATACCTTTATAGAAAATAAGTTTGTCCATTTCAGCTTCAGTTTTCAGTGTAATCACTAAGTGATCTTACAGGTGGGTATTCCCAGATAAAAGACTGTAGTGTGGGTAGGTGTTAGGCAAGGGAATGGGTCTGAAGGGATTGCACCTCTTAAGACTAAGTGCATGATCTCTGGCACTGAAAGAGTTGCACCTGATGGGGAGCAGTGGGGTTGGCACTCTACTCCAGCTCTGAAAGGGTAACACTTCCAGAAGAGTGAATAGAGGAGGTGGTGAACTGATCTAGCGCATGGCTTCTCAAACTGGAGGTATTGAACAGTGAACAATCACCCTTCCTTCCTTTAGGGCTAGATGGGGACGGAAGGGGCATGCAACCTTTTTCTGTTGTAACATGGGATTGTGCTATGGAAAAATTGAGAAACACAGCTCTAGAACAGAAAGGGGGATGCCTGCTGTGGAATGACTGGGAAGGAAGGGAGACATCCAGAACCATGGCTGGATGACAAGAGGCTGCTCTCCCTCATTTGGCCTTTAACTGTCTCTTCTCACAATCCTCCTAGTGGTTCTGTCTCCTTATGCTCCATTCCACTCTGTCTCCTTTTTGCCCTTTCCCGTTCACCTGTTGATTTCCAAGACCTTCCCATGCCTTTGATTTCTCTCTTAATGGACGCTGGGGCCCAGCTTCTTATGCTAGGATCTAGTGAGGTTCTCAATCTCCTTTCAGTTGTACTATGGTGAGGCTTCAAAGTCCTGACTCAACCTACCTGCAGAGTCAGGAGAGTAAAAAGCTTATCTATTTTTTCTAAACCTGCTGGAGTCTCAAGGCCACAGGGCCAAAACTGTTCTAATAATAACTTCACATGTTTTCAGGATCTGACGAATCCAGTATGTGTAGTCCAAATATCTTTAACCTGGGAGGGCAGGGAGTGGGATGGGAAGGGCTTTATAGCAAAGGGAAACTTCAGCATAAAACAGCTTTTATTAAGGAAATTGAGATAAGGAGGTTCAAAACTGGATCATTGAAATTGTCTATTTGAATTGAATTAGCACTAACTTAATCCCCCTCCTACAGTTTTTAAACCCACACATGGGAGCTCTGAACAGAGGAGGCAGGTCCAAGTTTGTTTTAATTGTTTACTAGGAAGACTTCATGGGACAATTACTGCTGTCAAAGATAATTTTATTTATTTGTTTCATCAGGCATTGTATGGCAAAACACAATAAAATTATCTTTGACAGCAGTAATTGTCCCATGAAGTCTTCTTCGTAAAAATGGGTGAACCTTAGGAAGTAGAGTTCAGGTTCACTCTCATTAGCTGAAACTGAAGGAGAGAGAAACTCTTGATTTTTAATATTTTTGGGGGGGTGATGGATTTAAAAAAAACCCTCTCATTTTGAGTGCTTCAGATTTCATCTTATGGATACTTTTAATCAGACTTCTCCAGATAAATATTAAATATCACCTTATTACCAGCACTGTGGATTGTGGATCTGGGTTCTCTCTGATTTTTAAATGTAATAACATGACAGATAGATGTCAGAGCTCAGTGTGAAATGAGAGACCGCCAAAGGGCTCATGTACTCTAAAAGTTCTGTGTTTGAGGATGTCTCAGGAATAGCATACTAAGAGTTTGTCCTTAGCATGTCACCGTGATCTCTCTCTCATCCATCAACAACCCCTATTTCCTCAGTCCTTGATCTGTTACAGAGTTTTGCTGATGTGAATGACAAAATAGATGAGAACAGCGGGGTGTATAATACCATTGGCACATCAGACCCTGAGACAATATTTTAGTTTAAACATGAATGGTTTTTTCTTTGCCTAATTTTTTGTTATTGTTCTTTGCAATGATTACATTTTTATCCTCTCCTATCTCTTCACTTCTTTAACTGCTTACCTTTTTTCACTTTTTAAAAGGATATCCATCTTAGTTTGTGGCTGAATATGTAGTTTCCTTAAAATAGGGTTGAGGACGGGGAATTACAAAACCTAACATGACAGAAATGGCTCTTTTAATCAAATAATTGACACCAGCTGTTCAAACATCTAAACAACTTCCTGCACTGTTGTGAACTTAGAGAGCTGTAGCAGCAACATTTATTGGTTTCCAAACTCATTCACATTGTCAACCACTTCCTAAAATAGAGACTGTCTTGTGGGTCCTTTTGCTCCTAAATCTGAATTCCACACCTTTCCTGCTAAGTGCTTGATTATATGAAAAGTAACAGGAGTCAATGTGAAAATAAACTGTATTTATTGTGATGGGGTCAGTTATTTGGTCATGTCCCCATCATAAATGCTGTTATTTCCTTGCCCAGGCCAGATCCTCAGGTGATGTAAACTGGTGTAGATTCACTGATTGTAAGATTTGACATTTGTCCAATCTGGTTTGGAATTTATTGATGAAATGTTTTTACTTGGAAAACTGAAACGTTTTGTGGAAACGTATTGGTTTCAAGGAAAATTTCATTGGGAAGGGTTCTCAGATCCAGGATGGAATCTCTGGTCAAAACAGGGGAGAGCGCAACTGACACTGGTTGCTCTGCAATGTGGGAGATCCAGGTTCATGTCCCTGCACTGAATCTGGCACAGCAGGGCTATAGAGTCTCTCTCTTTGTTTATGTGAACATTTTTGAAAGATGTAGTTTGCCTTCTAATGTGGAATGAAAACAAGTGTTGAAACCTCAAAATTTTTCATGAAACAGAATTCTTGTTTTCAGGCCAAACAAGAATTTAGTAGTTTAGAAGTGCCTGAAGTGTCTGTATTCCTCCACTGATCTATTCTCCTTAGGTCAATTTGCAGTTTAATTTGATTTCCTTGGGTGACTGCTACTGCTATTCCAGTTTTGTCATCTGCAAGTTTTTGGGGTTTTTTTAATCAAGGTTGAATTTAAACCATAGCATACCTGAGAAAAATATGAAGCAGCTGCTCAGGATGCAGAGGGGCTGCTTAGTATAGCTGGTGAAAAAATGGTCTGAACACCCTAACTAACATTCCTAAACTGAGCTATGGTTAAGAAGTATCCTTGCTCAAAGATTGACAAGTGCTAATCATTATAATAGAAGTCTCTCCGTGGATGACCTGTCCATGGATTGAAGTTTGAGAAAGCGTGTGCTTGTTCATGAGGTGCTAAATATGAAACTGATTAGAACAAAAGTGAAACTAGCCTGTCTATATTCATTGCCCGAGCTGTGATATTTAAAAGTAACAGCACAAATGGCGATTTCAGTGTTTTATTTTCAAAGCAGTGCAAAATGAGCCTGAGAGTTTGCAGTTTGAATAATTTAAGATATATTCTTAGTTGAGGTCAGGAAACAATATTTCTCCATGAGTTTTATGCTGACAGCGTTCCTTTAAGATTTCTGTACATTTTCCTCTTCCAAGTTCTCCCTGTGTGTCCTATCTTTCCATCCCCACTGGTTACCTCCAAAGCTCTCTGAATGTTGCCCTCAGATAATTAGACAGGCCTCCTTTTTTCTGTTGCAGGACAGCAGTGGAATCTTAAAGAACTGTAAGTCTGAGCGCTAGAGCAAAGCCAGGATACACAGTACAAAGAAACCTACCTAAGCATATAACTGGAAAGAAGGAAAAGAAGTTCACTTATTGTGCAGAGGGCCTCCCGTAAGCCATTGAGGGGTAGAAAGGGCCATGCAAGAGATATGAATAGGCTATGCATAAGGGACTTGGGGTGCGGGATTAGCTGGAGCCATGATTACACAGGTTCGTTGGTGCACATCCTTCCAGAGAGATTGCAGAGTATCAGTGGCTGTTATTCCAGCTTCAGTGGGGCTGAACTGCAGATTCACAGCCTGCCTACAGTTCTAGAGAGGTAAATTTAGTCTTCCCACCTCAGCTCCATGGAAATCCCCACAGAAACACTGATAACTTACTTTGTGTGAATGACTGCATGTTGTTTTCACCTTGTTGGTCCGAGGGTATTAGAGAGAGACAGTGGTGAGGTAATATATTTAATTGGACCAACTTCTGTTAGTGAGAGAGGGACAGTTTACACAGAGCTCTTCTTCAAGTCTTTGTGTGAATGAGGCATACCTGAAGTTTACTGAGGATATAATTAATTACTAGTACTGGTTGAAAATTGGAGAAAGTGTCATGACAGATTTTTAAGTTGTATATTTCACAGGATTTGAAACAGAACAATTTTTAATTTTGTGATTTGTTTTTCCAAAAAATGTTGAACTTTCAAAATGTCATGGGTCTTCCCCTTTTTGCTACTGCATGTAATGAAATTAATGCCTAGGTTTTTCACTATCAGTTCTAATTTTTCAAACTTCCTCAACTTTTGACATAGTGTGGCAAAGTTACAAAGTTGCAATTTAACTTTTTCAAAGTTAAGGGAGTTTTGAAGTCAATTGACAAAGGCAAAATGAGAAAAAGTGTGGTGGAGAGGAGATACTTTTCTATTTTAATTACATCTAATGGCAATAAAGGAGAAGAAATGAGAGGAAAAATCATAAATTTCATTTTTTGAAAACAAAAAAGATTTCATTTTAAAACTAAATAAAATTTTCAGTTTCATTTCATTTAGAAATCTCATTTTCCCACAAAAAATTCCTTTTTCACAAAACTCCAGTTTTTTGGAGGAAATTTTTTCAGTTGACACATTTGATCGGCTCTACTAATTAAAAAGCTATTTTCTTTATCTACTTGTGAGACTGTCACAAGTATAAATAAATTGCTGCTAATTTAATAGAACACAGTCTCCAGAAAATTTTAATAAATCTTGATATTTGCTGTACGTTTTGGAACCTAGTTTTACAATTGGATTCATACAATCAGACCTCTGCATCTAAATGGACTCCCATTCACTTGCACTGGGGTCATCTCACAGGATTGGGTGCTGAGCTGGATGCAAAATGTCATCAGTAGAAGCTAAATCACAATTCATTCAGAGACACCAAAAACATGTGGTGTTTTGCTTCAGTGACCTCACCCTCTCCATAAAGCATCTTAAACTGTCCAGACCTCAAATTGCCATTACTTCTGACAGGTTCTGATCATTAAGCTTTGACCCCAGAGGCCAAGCTCCACACTGGGAAGTCAGATCAGCGGTTTAGTGGCTCAGTAAACCCCACAAACACAATCCACCTCCTGCTCATCTCAAGATTAATAGGTTTCAGAGACTCGAAGGCTCTCTAATGTGTTCCCCAACTATTTGGACTAATTAATTCTGGCCTCATTTAACCTAATAAGGTTTTTTTTTTTTAATCATTCTCTTAGCCCCATTGTGATTCATCGAGCCGAATGGTTAGTTATGTTCATATCTCAGCATGGCTTTTGCCATAAAGCACTCATCACTAAGCTGGTATCTTAGCTGTTACCTGTGTGATTTCTCCCCAAGCAAAATCCCGGCTGGGCAAATGGGATCAAATTCTGAGCTGACTCTGGACGTCCTTTGCTGAAGGTGTAGAGCAGCATGTGGGGCCAGGTTTCCAAGTGCTTACCACCCAAGAGCTCTTCTCTCAGTGAGGCACCTACATAGGACCAGATTTTCAAAAGTGTTCAGCACCCAGCAGCTTCCATTGCAAAACTGTTGACCAATTTTTCATAAAAGCACAATGCCCAACCTGCTGAGCCTTTCTGGCAATCTGGCCACTGGTTTTGGAGCCTAAATGGGAGCTGAGCAATTAGAAAAGCTGACGCCAAGTGTGGGAGATAGGGCCTTCTGAATACTGTGACCATGGTGTGAGTCAAGGCAGAAACTGGCCCGTGATTTCCAAAGCTCTAGTGACACCATCGGGAAATAAAATCACACTTCAGACCTGATTCTGATGATTGAAGTCTGTGGGAGTTTTGCCATTGACTTCAGTGAGCTCAGGATCAGACCCGTCATCCTGCTTCTTCCATTACTATATCAGTGGATGATTTTAGTCACTTTTGTTTTAAACATTGCTTTTCCGTTCAGTAGAAATGAGTCTTGTCCAGCAAGAAGAGGTTAACCATTAGCAGCACATTCAAACTGAAGTAATTCTTGCTTTCAAATCGTCATAATATTTCCTAGATTTTGGGGGCAAACATCTCAGTGGGGTGCTGAAAACCTGGCAAAAAGTTTCCATTCTTCTCAATAATGTAGCTTTTTTTGTTTGTTTGTTTAAGACAGAAGAAAGCTTTTAAGGGCACCTTCATAAACGCATAGTGTTTGCATTTGCCTTATGCTTTCAACCATACAACACATCACTCCAGGGTTCTGACTGAACACTTGAGCTTTGCAAAACAAGCCATCCCAAGTGATGGAGATGTGAAATCCTTAATCTGTGAAAAAGAGCATAGCTGCAAGCCGTTAGCTCCCTGGGGCCTTATTTGTACCAAACACTGTTTAGTAACTCTTAGTAAAACCCACCTTAATTCTTAGGGGATCTGTCTAATCCACTTTCAATCACTCTTCAGAACTCTTAGAACTAGATGGAAAAGCTCCTGTGAGATTCATTCTTGCCTCCATATGAAATTTCAAAGATTCTTTGATACATTCAGCCGCTTATTGACTAGCACAACTTCTAGGCCCTTTGCATAACATTACATTATTTGTTGTTGAGCTTTAGAGGAACTTTTGTATTACGTTTGTCTGAAAATTGTTGCTTTCTTTGTACAGAGGAGCATTAGGAAGCAGAATAGAGAGAGAGTAATCACATAAGCCAGGTTTCCTTCACTGCCTGAGATCTTGTCTCTTTTGTCACTGTTCATAGGTACAATCACTTTGGATAATAAGGGGACATGTTCCCCATAATATTGTTAAAATACTGTTTATCCTCATCCATGTGAGTGGAGAAGCAAAGCATTCTCACCCACCATTGGTCCGTCCCACCACAGATTTTTTTAAAATGCGATTGCTCTGCTGTTGTGTTCAGAGCAGACTGCTGTTTTGCATGCGTCTGGCTAGATAAGGTAGGAAAGCCATTGTCAGTGGGCATATCTGAACTGTGAAATATGAAATATTAAACAAACAACTGCAACTGAAATGACTAACTCTAGCAATGTTACAATGGGCAAAGTATGGACCTGGTGAAAGGATAAAAGTACTTCTTTGTACAGTAAATAAAATTCCCGTCAAGTGAATTGCAATGTGTTATTTCTTTCACGCTGGAGCCTTGCCAATCAACAAAGACTCTAGAATGATTTTTTGTAATTAATAATGGAAAATGACATTTATTTGGACTGAGAATTTCAAAGTTGGGTGAACAGCCCTTTAGATCCCAAAATACAGATGTTGATGCCTAACTTTTTTGGAATTTTTTACCAAAACAGTTAAATGCTTGTTTAATGTCTCTTTATTTCATGTGAATAATACAAATCATTTGCTGAATTAATTCGGGTTATGAAATACATGTTAAAAATCACAGTTGATATGTGAATGAAACTGATTTGTTAATTTATGGGGGGACAAGGTTAGTGAGGAAATATCTTTTATTGGACCAACTTCTGTTGGTGAGAGAGACAAGCTTTTGAACCACACAGAGCTCTTCTTCAGGTCTTGGTCCAATAAAAGATATTACCTCACCCACCTTGTCTCTAATTGCCTTGGACCGACACGGCTACAAATACGCTACATATGTTAATTTATGGGGTTGTTCTGCAGGTTTTGCCATCAAACCTCCTTTGTGTTGATTTGCTTTTTGAGTCAGAGTAGGGCACTCCTATTTGGTACAAGTAACAGTGCCTTCTTTACCTACTAATGACCAGTGTTTACTGCCGCCATCTGCTGGCTGGGATCCAACTGCTCTAATGCACATGATACTGCCCTGTAGTGACTGGTTTACAAACAGTGCTCCCTACTGCTGCTCCAGTTGGTGACAGTTCTTTTGTGCCAAGGGGCAGATCCTCAGCAGGTCTAAATTCTCACAGCTCCACTGACTTTAATGAAGTTGACATTATTGAAGTCAATGGAGTTATGATATTCTGTCCCTGAACCAATACAGTTCAGCTGGTGACTGTGTTGTCTGTATGTGTACAGCATATAGATGCATTGTGTATGCATATCTCTCTCTGTCAGAATTCTTCATGGCCCTTCAGAAGATCCTGGCAGGAGTTGCATGTTAGGACAGTATTTTCCAAGCAGTTTCTCTGTGTGCGAATAGAGCTTAATTGGTACTTATGCTCCATTTAATTATACTCTACGTTTTCGAACAGCTTTGGTGCAATCTGCTTAACTTAAACACCAGCTTTGCTAAATGGAAGGAAATAATCTTTTGGAGGATGTTGTCTCATTTTTATGTGGTAAATGTTGTATTATTTGATTTGCAGTGTTTATCCTGTGCTCCCTCCACTCTCTCGCATGGATTGAGGCTGGCAGGGTATGCAAGGGGAGTGCCACCTCAGCAATATGTTGCCCTCTTGTCCCTGACTACACAGAAACACTGAGTTGAGACCTCATGGAAGGGCAAGGGGCTCATCAAGGCCTGTCAGATTCCCTTTCCCAAACCTGAGAGTCACAGCAGAGTAAGTTACTGCAGATGCAGTTCCTTCCCACCAAGGCATCAGCCATCATAGGGAAGCTCCAGGAATCCTGACTCTTCAAAGAGCTTATGATCCAGTAGCAGATGGGACCAAGCAGCAGTGCAGAGGACCCTTACCCATAGAGTTTCCATGGAAATCTGAGTTTGAGGTGTGATATAGAGGGATAAGTGCAGATTTCACAGGACCTGCAAGTTAAAACTTGTGTATTCCATTCTCCAATGTGGGTTATTTCCAGAGAGGGGAGAATGGTTCCCTCTTTTTTTTTTTTTTTTTTGCTAGTAGACAATGGCTGAGGTTTTCAGAGCTATGTAAGGGATTTAGCTGCACAGTTCCCATTGAAATTCATGAGAGTTGTTCATTTAAACCCTCTAGGCACCTTTGAAATTCTCAGCCAACATACTGCTTGGACTGGAATAGGCTCTAGGTTGTATTCTATGTTTTATTCAGAACTATTAATACTCTAGGTGCTCAATAAATAACAAAACAGAACCATGTTTTAGCAGAATAATTTTCCTTTTCTGCTTTCCTGTGGTTGATACTCACTGTTGTTATTCCAGTTAGTGTAAGCAGAGGGTAATCGATACCATCTACTAACAGAGCAAGTGCACAGGGTTGGATCCAATCTTATCCCTTCTGGGGGTTTGCCTAAAGAAACAACAAAACACAAACCGTTTTCTGGGGTTTGGCTGTCCATAAATTGACAGCTCTATCCCTTTCCTGAGTCCCCTCTGCCTCAGAGACATCTAAACACTTTTATGATTTGGGATTGGAGTTCACAGGACCCTCACGTTCTGGTTCCAGGGTGAGCCAGCAATTCTCTCTCTGTGTGCATGGTCCTAAAACCCAAACCCTGTTACAGTTATTTTGAAAATCACATGTTAAGCCCTTACTTTCATATGCTCAGGACCTTCTGGGGGAAAAAATCCTTATTGGCTGAAATTTTTCATCCTAGTTCTCAACCCAAAGATGATTTTGTAAGTTTGAGCAGTCTAGTTTATGGGGTTGTGGGGAAAACATCTTGTTTCTGTTGTGAAGATTAAGATATTTTTTCACCCACACAATTCAAAAAAGCTAAACTTTACAAGCTGAAAATTCCTAGATAGTGAGTAGTACAAGTGATTGCAAAAATAGTTTTCTACACATGCAGTATTAATCTCCACTAAGAGCAGTTATATTATTTTACATGACTGTGGGATAATGTAAATACATGATACTGTTGCTTAAAGTTGTGTATCGCTTTTAATAAAAAGAGTCTCCCTGCTGATTTCACTGCCTACTTCCACAGTTGCAAAATCAAAAAATCATGCAACTGGGGAACTCCACAGTCTAATAGCAGCAGAGAACTGTTGCTCTGTAAACAGTTGCCCATGGAATTTGCTCATGTACATGCGTAATTACTTACTTTGGATGCACAATTGCATATTTTGCGTGCAGAGGTACCTGTTTTGTTTCAGTCAGTCATTATCTTGCCGGTATGCCTCCAGTGCAAATAATTCAAAATTTAGTCCAAAAAATTCTTTTCTCACTGTCCCCTCTAGCCATTGGAGGTGGTGGGATCATGAGCCCCCATCTTTGATGCACCTTCCAAAAATGCAGGTGATGATGAAGGCACTTGTGGTAGGGAGTGGTCCTTTAATTGTCTGGCCCTGTCTTGGGGTCAAAGCACCTAAGGGTACTTCCATGAGTCCTCTTTACACACACATTCAAAGGCTAATTACAAACTCATCCTACGTTTCTACTTGGTTTTGGAACTCCTGAACTATTTTGTAGATACATACTGCAGCAACTGAAGGTTTTTAAATAGAGATGGATCTGAGCTTCAAAGACTGGATTCCAGATCAGACCTGGACTTCCCTACAATTGACTGATGTTCAGATTCAAGGTGCCAGTCCTTTAAAGAGATGGACCCATCTATGAAGTTTACATATAAACTTCACTAAAGTCCTGGTTGGGAAGGGCCACGTTCACCATTGTCCTCCACCTTGTGTCATCACTTTATACAAGGTGGGTGTTACCATTCTGACTTGGCAGTGTTTTACACACAGTTGGCCTAGGTGTAAATCCATGCACATGACACAGGGCTATGGTGAATTGGACCTCAAGACTGAGATTTTCAAAGGGGCCTAAGGGAATTAGGTGCTCAGAAACCAGTGCTTTTCCATTGCTGGCTCAGTGTCTAGCCCTCAAGCTGTGCTCCTTCAGTTTTCCTTCTGCCTCTGTTAGTGCAACAAAATGTATGAAAGCACCAAGTTCTGAGGTGAAGTGACTTATCTTTAAAACTCAAGTTAAAACCTCTCCGAGTGCATGTATCAATTTTTATGTATTTTTTCTTCTATTCCAGGAGCACTGATAACCCAAGGGCTATGTGTCCTTGAATTAGGCAAGGCTTTAATTATCGCTTCTGATTGCTTGATTCATCCTACATTGTATTTACCATCCATTGATTGTTCCCCCCCAGCTCTCTGCCTGAAAGCTTAAAACATGCTGACATTTATAGAAATCAATGCATTAATAAATCAGGAAACTCAGAATGTCTGATTTGCTTTTCAATGAAGTAGAACTATTATCACTGCCAAAGTTCCGCAGAGAGAGAGAGAGAGAAGGTCCATTTGTAATGCATTCTCTAGGCTCATCATAGGTAGTTGATGAATAACCTTTCCAAGAGAGGGGGGAAAAAAACAATTAAAGTTGAATTACTTCATTTATAATTCAGAGTGCTTCTGTGAGGGTTTCATTTAATAAGTGCATTGTGGAGAATTTCCCAGGCTTAGTTCTCAAAAGCGAGCACAGTTTGGTAGCTTGACATATTCTTTCTAGTCTCACTTTTTGGTGCTGTTTTAAAATTGGAATTGCAAGAGGTGGTGGTGGTTGTTTTTTTACTCATGGTCCTAGCTTAACTCTGCATCAGTTACTTGAAAGCTCCTCTAGCAGAAGGTCCCTTCAAAGGCTAGCTGTTTATTCAGCAACAAGTGCCGGCTCAGTGGAGAAATTGGCTTCCTTCCTTCATTTTTTATTTTTTTCTACATTAAGAAAGTGCCTGCCTTGCAGGCATCAGGAGGAGACTCATGAGGGCTGGTCTCCACTATGGGGAGAGCCACGCTGCTGCAATCATTTTAGCGGATCTAGTGAAGACCAACTAATTGATGGCAGAGCCCTCTCCAGTCGACCCCGGGACTCTAGCTCTCCAAGGGCTTGTCTCCACTTACCGGGGGATTGACATGCGGTGATCAATCCCCCGGGGGTCGATTTAGCGGGTCTTGTGAAGACTCGCTAAATCGACCGCCGATCACTCTCCTGTAGACTCTGGTACTACACCAGAACGAGAAGCATAAGGTAAGTCGATGGGAGAGTTTCTCCCATCAACACAGTGCGGTGGAGACACCGCAATAAGTCAACCTAAAGTATGTCGACTCCAGCTACATTATTCATGTAGTTGGAGTTGCGTAACTTAGGTTGACGTAGCCCTGTAGTGTGGATCTGCCCCGAGAAGAGTAAGGGAAGTCGACCAGACAGTGTCTCCCGTCGACTCAGCGCTGTGAAGACACCGGGGCAAGTCAACCTAAGCTACGTCTGTGATGGGTTAGATCACAGAACCCCCCTTGGGAGCAACCACCCGATGTGCCAAGACTACTTCTACCCCTGCCTTCCCTGCCAGCTTGGGGCCCCAGCACCCTGTCCTGCTGAGCCAGACACTCCCATCTGCTCCAACAAACACCCAGGGTCTGAATTACTTGCCCCAAAGCTGCACGTTTACCTGAAAGTAGCTAACAGAAGTGTTCTTGTCTTTAACACTCAGATGCCCAACTCCCAATGGGGTCTAAACCCAAATAAATCCATTTTACCCTGTATAAAGCTTATACAGGGTAAACTCATAAATTGTTCGCCCTCTATAACACTGATCGAGAGATATGCATGGCTGTTTGCTCCCCCAGGTATTAATACATACTCTGAATTAATTAATAATTCAGAGGAGCTCGGTTTGTTTAGCCTAACCAAAAGAAGGCTGAGGGGGGATATGATTGCTCTCTTTAAATATATCAAAGGGATTAATACCAAGGAGGGAGAGGAATTATTTCAGCTCAGTACTAATGTGGACATGAGAACGAATGGATATAAACTGGCCGTGGGGAAGTTTAGGCTTGAAATTAGACGAAGGTTTCTAACCGTCAGAGGGGTGAAATTTTGGAACAGCCTTCCGAGGGAAACGGTGGGGGCGAAAGACCTCTCTGGCTTCAAGATTAGGCTTGATAAGTTTATGGAGGGAATGGTTTGATGGGATAACGTGATTTTAGTCAATTAGGCATTAACGTGCCATCGCGGGTAAAATGAGGGTCCGGCTGTAGAATCTTGCCTGTATGCTCGGGGTTCTACTGATCGCCATATTTGGGGTCGGGAAGGAATTTTCCTCCAGGGTAGATTGGCAGAGGCCCTGGAGGTTTTTCGCCTTCCTCCGCAGCATAGGGCAGGGGTCGCAGCCTGGAGGATTCTGTTGTGGGTGGGTCAGCTTTTGTGGCCTGCATCCTGCGGGAGGTCAGACTAGATGACCATATTGGTCCCTTCTGACCTTAAAGTCTATGAGTCTAAGTGATTTTATTAAGTACAGAAAGTAGGATTTAAGTGGTTCCAAGTAGTAACAGAGAGAACAAAGTAAGTCACCAAGCAAAATAAAATAAAATATGCAAATCTATGTCTAATCAAACTCAATACAGATAATCTTACCCTCAGAGATGCTTCAGTAAGTTTTTTCTCAGACTGGACACCTTCTAGGCCTGGGCACAATTCTTTCCCCTGGTACAGCTCTTGTTCCAGCTCAGGTGGTAGCTAGGGGATTCTTCATGATGGCTCCTCCTCTTTGTTCTGTTCCACCCCTTTATATATCTTTTGCATAAGGCAGGAATCCTTTGTCCCTATCTGGGTTCCCACCCCCTCCTTCTCAATGGAAAGACACCAGGTTAAAGATGGATTCCAGTTCAGGTGACATGATCACATGTCACTGCAAGACTTCATTGCCCACTTGCCAGCACACACATATACAGGAAGACTTACAGGTAAAACACAGCCATCTGCAGACAATTGTCCTGGTTGATGGGAGTCATCAAGATTCCAAACCACCATTAATGGCCCACACTTTGCATAATTACAATAGGCAAAAAATTTCATATTTCTAGTTTCAGATACAAGAGTGGTACATTTATACAAATAGGATGATCACACTCAGTAGATTATAAGCTTTGTAATGGTACCTTACAAGAGACCTTTTGCATGAAGCATATTCCAGTTACATTATATTCACTCATTAGCATATTTTTATAAAACCATATAGACTACAACGTCAATTCCAGATACATTATTCACATAGCTGGAGTAGTGTAATTTAGGTCGACTTACCCCCATAGTGAAGACAAGCCCTATAGAATCTGTTCTTTAAGGCAGTGAATCCCAGTCTAAGATTTATCCTAGCAGCAGGATGGTCATGTGCTTAAAGCTCTGGATCAGGATCCAGGACACCTAGATTCAGTTCCTAGCTCTGCTACAGGCCTCCTGTGTGTCAATGGGCAAGTCACACAGGGCATGTTGACACTGCAATAAAACCCGCAGCTGGCCCAGGTCAGTTGGCTCAGACTGACTATAAAACAGCAGTGTAGATGTTCAGGCTCAGGGTGGAGCCTGGGCACTAAGACCCCACGAGAGGGGAAAGTCTCAAAGCCCAGGCTCCAGCCTGAGCCCAAATGTCTACACTGCTAGTTTAGAGTCCTGCACCCCAAGCCTGCGAGCCTCAGTTATCTGACCAGGGCTCTGAAACTCAGTGCATGGGTTATTCATTGCAGTGTAGATGTTGTAGACATTGTAGGATTGTCCCTTAGTATGTATTTGTGTATTTGTACAGCATGCAGCACAGTGAGGCCCTGATCTCTGTATAAGGGTCTGTAAGTACTACTGTAATACATGCTGTAACACCCCTATCCACCCGGTTACCTCCTTTAATGCCAGTCTCCTTATGGGTTTGGATGGATGGGCCTGGGTTCATTGGGATTCCAGCACAGCAGGGTGTAACTTCCTTATTCTCTTCCCAGATGTATTTACTTGGCACTACCTCCACCCTCCTCTTACCTCTTCCTGGGAAGATCACCAGGGCAGCTTGGAAGGAAAATTCTAAGCACAGGATGGCCCTGAGTTTCTTGCCAGATAGTTGAAGATAGTTTTATTAAAAAGGAAGTAAATATAACGTAATAGGGTAAAGAGTCACTGATACCCTCTCTATTCTGATAATACCCATGAATTTCCCCACTCACATGACCTGATATAGCAAGAGTAAAATTTAGTGTCCCGTTGATACCAGTACTTCGTAGGTGCCCTTGATGACCTATGATGACAGTATCTTTTGTAGCAGCAATAAGCAACTTGACTGACTGGGTTCAGTGCAGCCCAAAGGACTGTCAGTGGGGCTAAGATGGGAAGTCACTCCACAGATTTAATAGGACAGTAGGTGATGAAATCCCCATGGCTTGAGGATACAGTTCAGGGAGTAGAGGGTCTCCCAAACAATTTCCCTGACTGTCTGTCTAAAAGATGGTGCGCTCACAACTCTGTGAATGATCCTCGGATTCAGAGCTGAATCTTGACTCCTCAGCTGTTGCAGAGGGGCTGACAGTCTCATTTGGCAGGTGTCTTCTTCATACAGGAGTCAGGCTTCTTCTGCTCCCAAGACAGCCCCTCCCCATAAAAGGATGCAGGGATGGGGTGCAGATTATAATAATGTATACCAAAAATCCTAACTCCTAATCTCTGGCCCTGGAGCTCTGATACAGTCACATCAGGTGGGCAGCCCTGAACTAGCAGCCAGAGCAGTATTTACTACATGGTGACTGATTTACCTAGGGAGCTGAAGGACTAGCATAGCCTGATGGGATAGGGAGTTTTCCCAACACAATTGTATAAACTGGGAGTCACCTTGAACAGGAAACAACCAAGTTTAGGGATATTGCTTCCAGGTGCCCAAAGGCCAGTTCGGCATTTTTCTTCTCTCACAGTGCTCCTGGGCATGGGCATCTCACTGAGGACCTTCCTTATTGGTCAGGCTAGCTCTACATTCCTGGGCTTTTTTTTTCCCCCCCGTCAATCATTTGAACTGTCCCCCTTCTCTCAGACACTGCTCCTCCTCTGATCAAACACGCTGGGGTCCATACAGGAATGCCTCCTATCACTCCCCTGAGCTGCAGGAATGCCCATCCGTAGAACCAACAGACTTTCCCTGCGTTACTAGCACACACAAACCCAGGAACCCTGGTAAATTCCATGGGGGTTACATAGATGAAATCTATGCATCTTCCAAACCAGCCTCATTATGAGAATCATGTCAAGTATCAGATATTAATTTCTCTCCAAGCAGCACAAACCTTGTGTGTCCTCACTTTAGTGGATTTCTTTATTCCTATCACTTTATTTATAAAGCACATAGGGATGCAACTCGCTTTATATGCAGGCCTCCACACAAAGGCACTTATGTTCATTATTACTGTGAATAATGTATAGATGACTGTCCTGCCCAATCCTGCAGCCAATCAGAATTTGGGTGGGGGGCACCGCTACTCCAGTGAGGTGCCAAGCACTTTGCAGGAGCAGGCCCTAGTATGGTGCTGGTATGTCAAACCCCATCCATCAGTCTATGTGTTCTATCATCTTCACTTTTACTCTCCTGTTTTTACCCAACAGGGAAAGATATTTATTAACCCATTTATTGCCCAACTCCTGTAACTACACTACACTGGCACTTGCATAGAAATACTGAAGTGGTTCCATGCACTTGCTTACCTTTTTCACCTTAAATCAATATGTTAACAGAAGATCTTGCTCCTGAATCAATTTTCTGATGAGCAGAACAAACCCACATCAATAGTCTGGAACAAGGTCACTTTGGTGGCAATTGCTAGCAATGTGTGTTAGATTATTTCATTTGGTAAGCAGCCCAGCTAAACAGTGATACAGGATGTGTCTACACACGGGGTAAGCAGTGGCATCAATAGTGAGTACACAACACCTGTTCCATTTTCTATTTGCATTGTGTAAACATGTGACAGCTGCTTGTTGCAAACTGAGTATGTAGCATTCTGTGGGGTATCCCATGGTCTTTTGCTTAGCTACTGAGAAGCATGCATCCTGGGGTTGTTTTCACTGTGAATTGTGGGAAGTCAAACAGGTTCAGTTTTTTAAAAAAGGCATGTTTCTGCTGTCTCCACCCTATATTTCTTTTCTGGGCTGGCTCATACTATTTTCAAACAGCTGTGGGCCAGCATGGACCCAACAATGCTCCAGGCCACTATGGTGACAAGAGCAACTATGCACAGGCTGTTTGGCCTATACTGCAGCACTCAGAGCTGGATGGACCTTGCAATGGATCTTGCTCATCACACCACTGAGAAGATGATGTGGGAGCAGGAGACTATTCTATGGCAACAACAGGAGGATACTCTGCAGAGGTGACAGCAGGACGAGGCAGAAGAACAAGAGGACACCGAGCTGTTGGAACAAGAGGACCGGTTCCTGGATTAGCTAAAAAGCGTTCAGTGCCATTTCTGTACCTGGGAAACCAGTATGGACTGCGGTGCTGCAGAGCTGGGATGACCAGCAGCATCCAGAGAACTTCAGGATGGGGAGGGCTACCTTTCTTGTGATGTATGCAGAACTGATCTAGCATTCTCTGGAGGTATCCCAGAGCTTGAGCAACAGCGTACCAATTTGCAGTGTTCCATACTCATGGAGAAATGGGTTGTCATTGTCATCTGGAAGCTGGTCACCCCAGAATGTTACCAGTCTGCAGCCAAACAATTTGGCGTGGGGTGATCAACTGTTGGGGCCATTTTCATGCAGGCCTATCAGGGAATTGATAAGGTGTTGTCTAACCAGACCATAAAGCTGGGTAATGCTCAGGAGATTATTGATGGCTTTGCATGCATGGGTTTCCCAGACTCTAATGGGGCAATTGATGGAAAACATGCCATCATTTTCACACACACCAACAGGGTGCAGAATTTATTTCTCCATGGTGCTCCAAGGACTGGTGGACCAATGCGGCAGATTTACAGACCTGCAGGATGGTCAGGAGGGTCCACGAGGCTAGGGACTTTCAGAATTTGGTAATATTTAAATTAATGGAGACAGGACTCTTTGCCCCCAGGAGCACTGTGGAGATTAATAGTGTGGAGGTTGGTCCAGTTATTCTGGGGGACCTGGCTTATCCCCAGTGCTGTAGCTAATGAAACCATATACAAGCCACATTCACAGAAGGAACATTTTACCTGTTGCCTGAGTAGTTGCAGTGTGTATTTGCCCATTTGAAAGGCAGGTGATGCTCTTTATGGAATAGGTTGGAAGCCGCAGAAAAAGAGTTCCTAACCATTATAACTGCACATTGTGTTTTGTGCAATATTTGTGAGAGCAAGGGGGGAAAGCCTAACTGAGGTGCAGAGACTTGATCGGAGGTTCAAGCAGCTAGCAAGGAATGCCAGAGAGAACACAAACACCCGTGAGAATGTTGTCAGGGATGCCTGCTGTTTGTGTTTTGAGTCACATGCTTGAGCATGTTAGCCCATTGGGATGATGGGGGGCTGGGATGGAGATATTGCCAGCACTGGGACATTGAGTGTGGGTGGCTGAAGTTTAACATTCCCTATGTGCTTTGGTAAAACCTATGAATTATTGCAGCTTTATTTAAAAGATTTTCTGTGTTAAATACAAAGATGACTCACAATGGATGTATTTTAATGGCTTTATTATGAAAGAAGAATACCCAATAACAGAGTTTAAATGAAACAAATGGAAAAAAAATTCCACTCTTCTTAAGTAATGAACTTTACAAAAACCTTTAATTACTGCAATTGTGCAAACAAAACTCAAAGTGCAATGGTAAGAACATTTCAAATATAACAATTTGGAGAGCGTGCAAAAAGTTAAAGGCAAGTATATGTCTTGGCTCTATCTCTTCTTGTCCACATGGGCTCTGGGGTTGAGTGCCTTGCTTCAAAATTCTCAGGGGCATTGCTGGGCTACAAAGAGCTGATTCTTGGCACCCAGAAGTTGGATCTGAGCGGTAAATGGGAGCCTCTGGGAGCATTGCTGCTGGGAGGCGGAAGTTAGGAGTTCCTGCTGGTCCCAGTAGGCAGCTTTGTCTAAGGCTGTAGAACATGGCTGGGTCCCAAATAACGGGCCTGCAGGGACTGCTGGCCTCCCAGGGGCATGTTTTGTGGGAGGACATTCTAGCTCAGGGTAGCATCCCCATGCATTGCCTCTGCATCTCTGTCTTTTTCCATGCTCTTCTTCACCGAAGGGTCAGTCCGGAGTGCCCCAAGGGTCGGTCCTGGGGCCGGTTTTGTTCAATATCTTCGATCTAGAGGATGGCGTGGACTGCACTCTCAGCAAGTTTGCAGATGAAACTAAACTGGGAGGAGTGGTAGATACGCTGGAGGATAGGGATAGGATACAGAAGGACCTACACAAATTAGAGGATTGGGCCAAAGGAAACCGGATGAGGTTCAACAAGGACAAGTGCAGAGTTCCTGCACTTAGGACGGAAGAATCCCATTCACTGTTACAGACTAGGGACCGAATGGCTAGGAAGCAGTTCTGCAGAAAAGAACCTAGGGGTTACAGTGGACAAGAAGCTGGATATGAGTCAACAGTGTGCCCTTGTTGCCAAGAAGGCTAACAGCATTTTGGGCTGTATAAGTAGGGACATTGCCAGCAGATCGAAGGATGTAATCATTCCCCTCTACTCGACATTGGTGAGGCCTCATCTGGAGTACTGTGTCCAGTTTTGGGCCCCACACTACAAGAAGGATGTGGAAAAATTGGAAAGAGTCCAGCGGAGGGCAACAAAAATGATTAGGGGGCTGGAGCACATGACTTATGAGGAGAGGCTAAGGGAACTGGGATTGTTTAGTCTGCAGAAGAGAAGAATGAGGGGGGATTTGATAGCTGCCTTCAACTACCTGAAAGGGGGTTCCAAAGAGGATGGATCTAGACTGTTCTCAGTGGTACCAGATGACAGAACAAGGAGTAATGGTCTCAAGTTGCAGTGGGGGAGGTTTAGGTTGGATATTAGGGAAAACTTTTTCACTAGGAGGGTGGTGAAGCACTGGAATGGGTTACCTAGGGAGGTGGTGGAATCTCCATCCTTAGAGGTTTTTAAGGTCAGGCTTGACAAAGCCCTGGCTGGGATAATTTAGTTGGGGATTGGTCCTGCTTTGAGCAGGGGGTTGGACTAGATGACCTCCTGAGGTCCCTTCCAACCCTGATATTCTATGATTCTATGAATTCTATGGTTCTATGATTCTGCTGTCCTTGGCCAAAGCCACGCTTTCAACTGTGCTCTGTGATGTGGCCTTTGGTCACTGCCATGATCTTCTGGACAGCTCTATTTCTTTCTTCATCTGGATGCTCATGTATAGCCTCCGCTTCTCAGCCAACTTGCTTTTCCTCTATTATCTACCAGGAATTCTGCAAACATCTTGTCCCGAGTCTTCCTTTTGCTCCTCCTCAGCTTAGCCAGCTTGTCAGCAGTACACAGAAGCCCTATCTTTGATGGTCAAGCTATTGAAGTTGCTGTGGCTGTGCGAGTAGAAGGGGGGGGGGAACAGTGACTTATTGTTCATACCCCAGACAAGTCATGGTAGATTGCTTTAGTAGTATATGTGACCTTACCTCCCCGAAACTCATTTTCATTCTTGGGGGAACCTCAGAGATAGTACGTGGTCTGCATGTGCAGAGCATGCTGGGTGCATTTGACTTTCAGTTTGCTGTAAATGCTTTTGTACTGCTGGAGGGAGGTGGAGTGGTCAGAGCTATGATCCAGGTTCGGTTCTGCAGTTTTGTTTGTGCCCTGAATGTTCTCTCGTGGTGCCAGAAGTGTAAAGGGGGGATTATGGAGGGTGAGCTGGATAGTAATCCCCTCTACCTCCCCTTTATACTATCCTCACTGTTGATGACAGTACATTGAGTTGGGTGAATAGGAGGTAGAGCAGCGGTTCTCAAACTGTGGGTCGGGACCCCAAAGTGGGACTTGCTGGGGCCCGGGGCCGAAGCCAAAGACTGAACCCCAGTGCCCGGGGCTGAAGCCCCAGGGCTTCAGTCCTGGGTGACAGGGCTCAGGTTACAGCCTCCCCTCCCCCAGGGCTGAAGCCCTTGGGATTCAGCTTTGGCCCCCCGACCCAGGGCAGCAGGGCTCGGGCTTCGGCTTTGGCCCACCGGCTCGGGGTGTCAGGACTTGGGTGAGCTTAGACTTCGGTCCCCCCTCCTGGGGTCTTGTAGTAATTTTTGTTGTCAGAAGGGGGTGGAAGCATGGCAGGAGTGGAAGAGGCTTGCAAGCTATACTGGAACCAGGAGCGTGCAGCTGTTAGCTATAATGCGTGAAACAGAATCGAGCTATTTCTCAGCATTACTTTCTGTTATATCTCCCACACAAACATCGAGAAGTGCAGAAAAATATAGATAGACTCCTACAATAATTGTCAACTACAATGCATGTCACAGGGCATTTGTACCTCCGCAGGGACCAGCATTGTTTGTGCCTTGACCTTGCATGCTGTGTGCATTCATACCTCATGTAAATGATGAAAACTAACCACATACCTGTAAGCATCGTCTCAATAAATGTTCAATGTTGCATGTTTTCAGATGAGCGGGACACAGGTCTGAACATCATTTATCATATATGCCTAGGCACAGGGCTCAGATACCTACTCCTGGGGGAATTCTGCACTGAAAAATTAAAATTCTGCACACACTATTTTAAAATTCTGCAAATTTTGACAAAATAACACTATATAATCATGCCAGCTTCAAATATTTTGGTAATTTATTTCAGAATACTTGTCAGCATTTATTTCTGTAACAATACAGACACACACACAAATTCCCCCAGGAGTAGAGAGTTAAAGAAAGCTCTAGGACAACCCAGTTCCTGTTTCTGCCCTCACCCCCCTAGAGCCCAGCTAGGGGGGCCAGACACTCACACCCCCTCCTAACCCCAGAGCTCAGGTGAGGACCCACCCCTACCCCCCCGCGCCCCGCCCCGCCCCGCCCCAGCCCAGACACTCACACCCTCCTAGAGTCCAGGGATCCAGAAGGAGAAACAAGCTGATGCTGGGTCCCGGGCTTGTATGGAATTTCCTGTGCACCACCACCTCCTTCCCCCAGGGCATACTGGGAACTGCAGCTGCTGGGAACCCTCCAGCAATCTCGCCTCCCCCGCAGTGTCTTCTACTTGCAAGCTGGTATCTGTCAGGTCCAGCGGCCCCTTGTGGCGGCCAACATCTCTGCAGCCCATTTCTGTGGCGGGGAAAGGAAATTCTGTGCATATAACATTTAATTTCTGCAAAATTCTGAGTTGTGCAGTGGTGCAGAATTCCCCCAGGAGTAGATACCAGGCTGCTGCGCACACTGGAAATGTCTAGATAAGTGAATTGATACATTTAAGTATTCCTACTACGTTTACATGGAAATAGAGGGTGGTATATCTCCAAATAACCTAAGTAAGTCTGATCAAAAGATTGTGTTATGCTAATATTAGAGTCAAAAGAGATTTCTTTCAAAGAACAATAACAGCCAGTGTACTATGACTCCTAAGCAATGGATTCTGAAATGTGAAAAAAGAATCTACTGCAGCTCTTCAAACTGGATCACCATGGTTATTTTAGTTTAATCAAGTCCATACTTGGCTTCATCACTATTTATTAGTCATCTGATTGCTACCTCATTAATTAGTATTATTAGATCAATTCCTAAATATACTGCAAACAGCAATCCAAGAGCTGATTAGGAGAAACTATCAAGTGTTTTAAGCACTGAATTGATTTCTACATTCCAATTTAGATTTTGAAAAAATGCATATCACAGGAATCCTTGCTGTAATGGATGGTGCTCTGTCCTACAAAGTGGTAACTAAGGCACAGAATTACCCATTTGAAACGAGGGAAGATTTATTTGCACTGGTTATGTGAGTGCCAGTAAAGCTGTAGGGGATTTCTATGGGACAGCTCTGAATGTACATATGGGGTTTGATAAGGCTGGTAAAGCTCTGATGCATCTCAAAGTGTGTAAGCGTTATTATTTTCATTAAACCAGTGAAGATTTACAAAATGTCCGTTGATCAGTTCCTGATCTGCTGAAGTGCTACGGAGATAGTTCATTCACAGCTGTGTTGAAAGGGACTCCAACAGACTTTTGATATCTTGAAATAGCTCTGTTTAGACTTAACATTACTGTGAGAAATCAGTCAGGTCTGGTGTTACATTTTTGGGGTGCAACCTAGACCAGTGAGAGGTAATGTCATGGCTTGTCCTGTAACCCCGAGTGCTCTAAAATGCTCTGCTGCTGTAGTTGCCTGTCTGGATGCTCCCAGCCATCATACAATCATGCACTGAATGTCTGTGTGTTAAGCAACTTTGATTCAACAACTCTGACTCCAGTTGTTACATGACAACCACACTCTGGTCTTCACCAGCCTTGGTTACTACTAGTAGTGACTAGAGGCATGGAAGAAGCTATCAGTGCTATCAAACATGGCCACTGGGTATTCTGTTGTAGTGCAAGGGGTAGCCTGCCTGCCTTTTGGATTTTGAGATCTCTGGTTAATGTCCTGCTAAATGAATTACTTGTTGGGTTAATGTTCATCTTCAATTAAATGCTAATATACATTCCCAAGTATTGTATTTCAAATATAAATAACATGCTGCAGGATTTTATTAGAGGTAGGTCAAAACATCTAGAATTTCCTTAGTGAAAATGTTTCCCCATTCACAAAAGAGAGTATTTTGAATCTCACTCTGAAGCTATGTCAGTACCTAATCACAATGGCATACAGCCTGTACTGGGATAAAGAGAATATAGACACGCTCCGCGGAGACTGGCTTGACTGAGACTATATGAAACCACTCCTTATCCCATCTCCTCCCTGACATTCTCAGCAACCTGTCTGGAACAAAAGGGTTCTCAGCAATATAAGTCATGTTCTGAATTTGGAGGGTGTCACGGTTCAGACTGGTGAACATCAGAATGGTCTGGACAGAAATGTAGCCATTGGGGAGATAGCCACCTTCACAATAGTATAGAAAAAGTTGTTATGGCCCAGCTGGATTAATAGACTGAATACCCATCAGATACTGTAAAGTGGGCACTCCTGAATGGATGAAATGTGTCTCTGTTTCTTCACCCACATCCTGGGACTGGGTACACCATCCCTCACACCAACCCCGTAGAAATTATCGAGCTTGAGAGCAAGATTTTCAAACTAGTGAATTTGGGTGCCCAACTTGTGAAGACTTTAAAGGGCTTTGATTTTCAGAAAGCACTGAGCCACCTACTCTGTAAAGATCAGGCCCCTTTAAGGTATTGCAAGTTGGAGACTCACAATCACTAGTGGTTTTGTCAAATGTGCACCCGGGATCTGTATATTGCTTTTCCACAGAGCCACCTTTAAAAGGAAGTTTAAGGCTGCTGAGGCTACTCTTCTTCCAGGGAATGGGGCTCATGGAGTTGGTATGGAAGCACAAAACCTTGAATGATTTGAGGATGGGCAATAAGGGGCTGTATGTGTTATTTACTACATGATGGTTCTGGAAGGATGCTGCTCTTTCTCACATGTTAGAGAGTCCTGTAGAAAGAACAACACTCATAAGGTCTGCAGCTGAGGCAAAAGTTGGAACAACTAATGATTATTACGGACCCACTCTCACATTCTTACTGAAATGGAACACCCAATGAGCATCAGGTGTTGGATCTAGCCCAAAATGGAGTGTGTTCTTCAGAGTCCCATATGGACCTTTCTGTTGATCTCTGTAGAGCATCCAGCTTAGTGATTGATTAACGTTTAGAGGACAGACATAGGTTAGCCCATCAATATCTGGGAGAAGAGAGAACCATCTCAGAATGTTAGTGAATTCACACAAGAATCCTCACCACAAATATTAGCCATCAGACAATTAATTTGAAGTCTTCCTAGGCTCTAGTCAGTCTCTTCATTTTTGAGAAAGTTTGAAGCTCTCCATTTAACCCACTAGAATTCAGTGTCTTTATTTTATTTTCTTTCCCTTTCATGGTCTAAATTACAAAATTTTAGTAATCAAATATACTTTGTGCTTCAATATCTAAGAGCAGAGATTGACTGTCCTGCTGGGTAAAAATGGATATTTTTGTTGATATGGATCAACAGCAGGATATTTTAACTGCCTTCTTTCTTACTGCTCTTTGATGTTCATTTATTCTTTGCTTCATTTGCCTAATTGTCTTTCTAAGCCACAGGGGATATTTCTAAAAGTAAACCATGGGTGGGTAGATGAACAAATAATCAAACCTTTTGGTTCAAAAGATGGCTTGCAATGATAAACAGACCCCCAGAGTCACTCATTGGGGATAATTTTTACACCCCATTGCTGTAATCAAGAAAGGATCCAGACTACATATGCAGAAATTTTCCTACAATGGTCAGTTGTGCTAGATTGCAGTACATGATGCACCCAGGGATCTGAACGTCTCTTGAGTTTGTCTTAGCCAGAAAACCCACTGAAAGACACTGTATCTGCAAAACTATTAGAAATGTTTCTGAATGACAATGACAATTAAGTTCCATTGGAAAATACTGATTAATATTTATCTTACATTTTTGTGTTTGTTACTCTATTACCTACCTTTTTGAAGGAGGTCTTACTACTCAGTCATACCAACAGTTATGCCAGAGGCCATGGCAACCACTTGAATGAAGTTAGAGCAACTGCAGAGGCTGCTGTAATTTAAAGCAGTTTGGCATGGCCATCAACGGACTAATCCACAGCACAGAATAGTTGGAAGCATAAAGCACTTTGGCCGCTTCCCCCAACGTACCTCCTCCTCCTCCTTGACCACTTTCTCAGCATGTCCATAGACTGGGTTATGCAGGGCTGCCTTACACTGTTCTTGCACTGGGAGAGTTCCCAATACCTGAAGCCAAGCGTGCTAGCTCTGTGGCCAATTTTGGATGGTTGAGCCACTGTAAAGGGGCCACAGTGATTCCAGAACCAGGCCCAATAGGTTTGATTATTGCTATCACTTACATTGGCGTAAGTCTGCTGGAGTCACTGGGGCTACACCAATGTGAAACTGGTGGGAATGTTAAATCAGACCTAATGTTCTATTAACTTGTGGATACCATAACTCTCATAAAAAAGAACTGTTAGATTCTCTTGTTTTTCACCCATTATTTCATCAGATCACTGAGACTTTGTGGTTTCTATCAGGTAGAAATAACATGTGAAATGGTATTCTTGAAAGTCAGACCCCATTTCACATCACTCACTAATAGTCGGTTTACAGGCATTACCTAGCTGGACTGGACTTGTTAAATTAGAGATGAATTGCAGCCTCCCAGAACCAGCAAGTACCCCAGTTGTGAAACGGTTTTTACTTACACCAATCTACATCCTAATAAGAATATTGTCTTGGAGATGGCAGTGCTCGAGAGCTTTATATTATTATGCAGATTTTTATTTTTGCTAGGCACTCCATATGGAGCCATAAGGTATAGACTTGTACCATGCTAAAACAATATAAACTTGGGGAAATTATCCTTTAAGATCTCAGTAAAAAGCACATTGAATTATTTTCTTAACGCTACTCTGTGTCAATCTGAGCTACCTTCGGTGCAGAGAGATGCATAAAATTGAATTGAAGATGTGATGCAGAATGTATTCAGCTTTTCACTTTAACAGACTGAAACTAAAGGTGCAGCTAGATTCTGCGGGCTGTGAAATACGGATATTGTAGGAAATACATTAGCTTAATAAACCGTGCAACAATTATTCTACTGTGTAGAGAGCTGCCATGTAAATGTTGTTCATTTTTATTTCATATTTACTGAGACTGGTGTGGTGCCAAATGGCATTGCATCATCTTGTTTCAATATACAACGTGTGCTGTCCCTGTTTGAAAGACAGGGACACAATCAAAAGAGTTTAGGGCTTCTGTTATCATTGGTGGTGTAAACTGAGGCCATAAAACACAGTGTTGTGACTCTGCAGGCAAACTCAAAAGTATTTAAACAATACTGGGAAACACTGAGAAATGGGACATTTTTATTCTACCCCATTCTCAAGATACTTCAAAACTAAATAGAACTGGAAAGGCGGGAGCACTTGAAAACAATTGTTCACCCACAGATATGTTTCTAGTGCTGGATGGGATGGGGTAGTGGCTTAGAGATTGTGATTGCCCAAAGTAAGGTGAGCACCTCATATAATTGCTTATCTCCAACCAGTTGTGTCCCCTCACTAGATCTAAATTAATCAAGTTAAAATCCTGCCTTATTTTGTTCAACAGAGTATGTAGGTTCCCTTTAATCACTTGTGCAAGCAACAGGGCAGGAACTTTCCATAGCATATAGGAAAGGGGGGTTGCTAAGCAAGGGTTTGTCCAGCCCCCCCTAGATAAGCTAGTGTGCATCCCCAGAAAATCAGCTAGTGCTGGTAGGCAAATGGTGTATGTATGCATGTATTATTCCTGCTCAGAGAAGCAGCAAAATGCATCACATAGTAAGGTTTCCAACTATCTTTGAAAGCTATTGTATCACAAGTAATGAAGATGTCTGATATTTTAACTGCTTTCTTTCCCCAACCAAACTAGACTAGGCTGAGAAAGGAGAGTATGTTGTGTTGTAACTTCCACAGTATAGCTGTGGCCTGAAGGCTTTTGTATGGGGGTTCCATGTGTTTGGATCTCCAAAGTAATGTTATACAAAATGAGCAAAGATAAATTTAAAATCTTTGCAGTTATTCAGGAAATGCATAGAGGCATCCTCCACAGGAGCCAAAGTAAGCACATGTATTAGCTAGTCTTTCAGTGGCACCTTGTTACCGTTAGGATGAACTGCTGTAGCTCACAGGTGGTGTTGCAGAATAGAAGTTCGGGACTAGGGATTATAATGTAGCAATATAGCCAGTGAACTTCAAAATGCAGAAAGTTAATTAATTAAATACATTTGCTGATCAGTGCAGACCAGTTACTAATGATGCTGTGTTTATATTTTTATAATAATAATACTTCTAATAAAAATAAGTATGTAAAAAAGCTAAAGTATCTTGGTATGTAGGTCAACAATTGTAATGGTGCATACCTTGTATGTTGTATATGATTAGTAGACCTCTGTAAATAACTGATTTTTTTTGGTTTGCTGGCAATTCCAAAAACTTTTGGGGAAAAATGCATTTTGGGTTGACCTGAAACAAATTTTTCAAAATTCTTAGCTAATCAAAAATGATATTTTTTGTTTTGAGCCTCTTTAAAAAACATTTTAAGGAAATACCTAAATGAAAAGTCATTTTGAATCAAAGTCAAAATGTTTTTTTGAAAGTGTCAAAACTAAACATTTTGACACTTTCAAAAAAAATGTCCAACATGAACAATTCAGTGAAATTAGCACGAATCTGCAAAATGTTTGTGTGGCTGAATATGTGTTTTTCACCAAAAAAGCTTTCAGATGAAAAATTTCTCCCAGCTCAGTCTCACCTTTATGATTAGAGCGGTCTCACCTTATGTTCTTATGTTATGTTGTAGGGGATACTTGTAGGCAGAAACTTTGAAAGCAGTCAAAGAGATTTGGATGCCCAGTTCTATGAAATATAATGGGAATTGGGCAACCAGATCTCCGAGGCAGTTTTGAAAAATCTCCCCACTGAATGTCAGATGTTTCCATGTGATGCCATTGACTATATAGGTTGATAGTAGCACTGTGTGATCCTGGTAGTTGTCATTTGGAGGTTGTGCATGATTGTAGTGCACATACTGTAACAGCAGTTGTTCTCTTCTGGAATGAGAGAACACATCACAGGAAAAAGCTGTTTGTCATTCTCAGCTGTCACTTGAGTTTGTATTGATTGCAAGCTGTTCCATTGACCAATGGCCTATGGCTACCATGTGGAGGTCTGGCATGGAACGTCAACCATGCTGCATTTTCCCTGACAAAGACAAGGTTGTCTCTTCTCATAGCTACTTTAACTTGCTAGAGAGTCCTACTAAAGAAATTTCTGTACACATTTTCTTTTTCCAGGTCATATGCTCAAACGAGCAGGGCCAGTCTGCAACACCAATGACAGAAATAAAAGTTTAGGGGTCTACGTTCTAGAGTACGTCAGAGGGAAAGCATAGTCAGAGGAACATATTTGCTTAGCTTAGGGCTATAACCACACTAATATTGTGGCTTACTTCTTACAAGCCAGTCAAATTATGTTGTTCCCTTGTATTCTAGCTCTGTAGTACCCCCAAGTGAATCATATGAACTAAGTAGGATAGTTTGTTCTCTTGGACAATAAGAACATGGGAACAGCTGCTCACCACTTCAGCATTTTTCAGTGCACAACACCCCGAAGGCCCTGAGGAGTGGCATATGCAGCAGGATATGGAGTTCCAGTGTTGTCACTCACACAGTGTTTGTGCCTTTAAGAGGAATAGATGTGAGAGTGAATAAAAATGCAGTAAATGTGGATTTCAAGGGGAAAATGTAGCAATCTTATTAGCAGGTCTGCAGAAATAGGTTTGTGGCAGTAAACACTTTAAAAAATATATCAGCTCATTTCTATACCTGGCAGCTTTTCTTCCGCTAGCTCCCAGTAGGCTGTAAAGGCCTCCAAAACAATTTTATAATCAAACTACAATGAAAGATGTATTGGATTTTTAAAGTTTTGGGACATACTCTTTTTCTGGCTTAGTTATTACTTGTTGTCCTTAATAGCCCGGTCATTTATAAGAGGGGAGTCAAATTTAATGTGCATGGATAGGATGGTTGGAATTTGTGAGGGAAGAAGATTGTCACTAAAATGATGGTGATTTTTTCTATAAATAATCAAACTATTAGTGTATTTTTTTATAAACTGTTTTGTTCCTCTTCACTGATTGTATATTTACCATGGGCTGCAGAGCCGACTCTAGTTTTTTTTGCCACCCCAAGCAAAAAAAAAAAAAAACCTCCGAGGCGAAGTGCCGAAGCAAAAAAAAAAAAACCTCCGAGAGCAAAGTGCCGCCCCTAGAATTCCGCCATGCCGCCTCTAGAGTTGTGCTGCCCCAAGCGCGTGCTTGGTTTGCTGGTGCCTAGAGCCAGCCCTGATGGGCTGATGCCAATGGCATGACTTCTGTCAGCTGAGTAGTCCTTATTCATTCATGTCTTCTTATTGAAGAGAATGGGACGATTCTTGGGAGGACAACTTTCCAGAGTAATATTTGACAACATTAGACCCCAATACCACTGTGACACTTTGTATCTCAAAGTAGCACCCTGCAATCCCATATAATTGATATGTTTTGTATAAAGTGTGCCTTGTGAGGTATCATTTTAAAAGTCTTAGTCTGTTGAACATTAATATCCTGTTAGACTTTATGTGCTATCATTATATGTCAAGTTATGAAGTATTGCTATATGTGTTACTGAAATACACATATAGCATTGGGAAAACCCACAACCAACCTTTCAGTTACAACAAAGGAGTAGCCATCAATAGCCAGGTGGGTGATTAATGACTTAACCCCCAATCCACTATCCCAGAGACTTCCCAGAGAAGTCATGTACGCCATGGGGGTGGACTAACACATGTCACAGCAAGGATCTTTCTAGTAAGCTGGAAGACGGCATAAAAAGAGAGATAATGACATCATAACTTGGCCTCTCCCCCAACTCAACACTGGGAAGAACATCTGGAGGACAGAGACTTTGAACTGTGGAAGTTTGATCCCAGGCTGAAAGGTGGTCCCAGCCTGTGTATTGAGGAACTGTAACCTACCTGCTTGTATCATCTGTCAGGGTGAGAAAAGCTGTTTGATTCAACTTTTGCTTAGACTAAAAGTTTAGGATTTAGAATGAATGTTTACTTTTTATTTTCTTAAGGTAACTCTTCTGGCCTTTATGCCTACCACTTATAATCACTTAAAATCGATCTTTCTATAGTTAATAAACTTATTTTAATGTTTTATCTTTACCAGTGAGTTTGTCTAAAGTGCTTAACAAATCTCAGTTCAGGTTACAAAGACTTTTGCATGTCTACTTTCGTATGAAGAAGTGGTGAACTAGATAATGAGCTAACACTGGCCAGGCTTCTGACCAGTGCAAGACGGTGCAGTTCCAGCATGCAAGACAGAGGAGTTGAGGGAATTGGCTGGAGCCTCTCTATTGTAGGTTCATGCGTGGCTGGGAGAAGTATTCATGTAACTCAGTTGGGTGTGTCCCAAGGGATAAGAAATGGATTCTGATATTTCACATTCAGCTATTTGTATTTGGGCTTCTGAGGAACCTTCTCCTTCTTGGGTGACATATTGTCTTTGTCTATGGGTTTTAGGGTTGTTACTTTACACCACTGCTTTCTTTTCATGTTCTTATGAAAACTTTCATGGACATTTTCTGCACCTCTGCTGTTTCTCTGAGGGTCCTTTTCAAAACTGTGTTTTTACATCTATTCCCAGTGCCTATGTATGCTACAAGCTGAAATATATATTGGGGGTGTGGGGGAAGCGTGTGACGTTACAGACTCAACTAGCATCAGATTCATTTTTCATCTTGGTGTGCGATTGGTTTGTTCACTAGCCCTCACTTTATTTCTTGAGGGGTATAGGACAGAAAATAATTGAGAATGAACTGAACTTTGGCAGTTTTTTCTGAAGAGAAAACTATGATACAATTGCAGAAAAAGATGTAAAAGTATTCAAAATAATAATTTGTGTTTAAATGAATCAATTAGGTCCAGGGCCAGATATTAAATTATTTCCATCCCTGCAAGCATTAAATATGCAATCACAATTATAATTCTAAAGGCTTTGTCATCTAATCATGTTCTCTGCATCCCAGTCTAGAACTAGCTGAAACCCCATCCATCAAGCTTGGCTCAGGGGAGAGTGAAATAGGGAAGCTGGTGATGATTGCCTAGCTCCCAGCCACTTTCCTGTAACAGTTCCACAACTAAATAATATATTTGGGCAATATGAATAAAAATGTAAGCTCCGCTTTGCCCCATCCTGAGTCCTTATAATTCCATTTGTCCTGTTGGAAGGGAGGGGATGTATTCTTGTGTTTTTTACAAGAATTCAATGTTACTCCATGAAATTCAGCCTGGCCTAAGGATTTTAGGGGACAGATCTTCAGCTCGTGTAAGTTCATCAATGGAGCTCTGAGAACAGTAAGGGCAGGCACAGATCTGCCATAGCAGCATTGGCTTCCTTCACACACACTTCCTTGCCCATACAGCTGACCTGCAGGACTGCTCCCATAGGGATGAGCGTGTGTGGTTTGGTGTCTATGGCCCATTTGATCTTTGGCCTCAAACTGGCAAGGGAATTCCTACCTAATTCAGATATAACACAGATGGTGACACAGTCACGTATCAGCAGCAGCTGAGCAAGTTGTGCTCGTTCGTGTGTTCCGTTAGTCCACAGGAGATCCTTCTGGTGGTGCACAGTGATTGGCCAAGAAGAGATCAGGTGTTCGGAACTGGAGAATGTGATGAAGGGGAACATAGAAAAGCACTGCATGCAATTTAGGTATTTTTGTGTGGCACTAACTAAATAGAAGCTAAGAAAACTGACCTGACCCAGAGGTAGGAGCTTCATAGCATGGAATGAAGGCCAGGAAACTTGTGTACTGAGAAATGCTCTAAAGATCCATGTGACTCTTCATGAATGGTTGCAGACCAAATCTCAGAGCATAGCCTAAGGTAAAGAGAGACTGAGACAAAGTGGAACTAAATACAGTTCTAAAACAAACAAAAAAAGCCAACCTACCTCTTTTTTTAAAAAAACCTAATTTACTAATAACACTTCCTCCCAAGGTGCATGAGAATTGCATCAAATTGCTGTGCTGCAAGTGTGGTGATTCTGAACAGGCCACCAGCCCCCGGACGTTGTTATTCCTCCATTAACTGATTTTCATTTCTACAGTCAAAGAAGTATTCTGACCAGGATGAGGAAGAAGATGCGAGGCTCCAACTATTGGAAAAAGGGAGCCCTTCTGTCCAAACTTTTAAGATTGCATGAAGGAGAGGATTTGCTCTCAGAGGCGCTCAGCATCAGAGCGTATTGCTCCTTCAGTGTCGTGTTGCATCCCCACCTCATTGATCTCTGCCACTGATCGCATGGTTGCATGACCATTGCACATCTTCCTTCATGCAATGTCCTGTGTTTCATTGTCATACAGGGGAGAGGGAGCCCTGACTTCCTTAACTGCCTTTCTGCATAAGAAAGAGAAGCAATGGAGTGAGATACGGCACATCCAAATAAGAACCAGAAGATCCCGGATATGTTTAAGAGCCCATCCAGCTTCACTTTAAAAAAAACAAAAACAAGACAATAGTGTATATGGTTTTAATTTTATTTTTGTTAAAATTTTTTCTTACTTTTTCCTAGACTTCGCCCGATGGTCTTACCTGTCTCAGAGAGGTAAAATTTAAACCAATTTGACTATCTTGGTCATATAACTTTTAAAGGAAGCGGTTTCCTAAGCAAGAGCAAGGTACAACTTGATCAGCTCTGCTCTCTCTTCACATGTTTGTTAGCAAATAAGGTAAAGGTGGTTGAAGATTACCTACCTCCCAGGGTATATTTTCAGGTTGCGCAATGCCCCGTTCCTGGGTAAGAAGTGTCTTGTGTGTAGCCAGAATCTGCAGTCATCCAACATTCTTCTTTCTATGCCATGATTTATTCTGTGATGTGCTGTGCAGCGTTAGCTGCAGCAGGTTAGTTCATTTATTTAGTGCTTTGTTTGGTACGAGTGGAAACCACCTAAAAATGTGTAGAGTAATACTTCTCCTTGCCCCTTTTCATTCAGACTTACCCTGACTTTCACTTATAATTCACCCTGTGGAAAGAAGCTGGGAATGTAGAAGGAAGGCAGAGAAGAACATAAGGTCCTGATCCAAAGCCCACTGGAATCAATGGGAGGACTCATACTGATCTCGGTGATCTTGGGAAGGGGCCCTACATGCATAGAGTGAATACGGAAAGTCTATAAAATAATTTCGGAGCACCTTCCACAGTTCAGAGTGTGGAAAGAACAAGTGTCTGAATCATGCCAGCTCTCCAAGAATGAAATGTACCAAAAGGAAATAGAAGGCAAAGTGTTTGTGAATAAGATAAGTTTACATGGGTCATTGCAAGTATTAGCAAAGGGATCCCCAGATTGTATTTCTCTATGTTCTGTGTCACATTTTAATACGACCTTTCTCCACAGTTGGTTTTCACCAAGGCTCTTACAGGCATAATATGCTCATTAAGCTTAACTGTTTGTGTAATTAATTTCAGTGTTGTTGATTTAGTGGGGAAAATGGAACTGAAATGATCTTTCATGTTTCCAAGAAACAGAGTGGATATTGAGAGGCCACTTAGGCCAATATAGAACCAAAAAGGAATTAGAGTCTCTCTGGTATGGAAATTAATCTCTCCAACCAGGCAATAATAATAATGATTTATTAATAAATTACAGTTCAACTTTAATCAAACGTGTTTCATATTAAATTTATATTTCAGTGGGTACTTGATGCAATATTTTTATTAACATTTACCATGAAGAAATTCTACTTAACCCTTTCCAGGCTGTGTGATATATCAATATGACTTCCTGAGACATCACCTAAGCTGGAAGTCTGGAAAACATCGTAGTTTGTTGACCTTCCATGGGAGCAGGATCGAGCCCATAGCTGACTCCCAGTCTAGTTCTGCAAGTATACCCAATTTTGCGCGTTTGCAGGATCAGGCCTTTCAAAAACTGAGGGTGGACCACACAACAAGTTAGTGTGCAGCAAGCCAGGGTGTGAATCTACAGCGTACTAGCTTGCCATGCGGTTCCTGCTACCGCATTCTGAAAGCTCTGTAGTCCACTTTGATGTACTGCTCTTTGAAATGGGAGTAACTCAAAGTGGATTATAGAACTTTTAGTGCGCCTGAAGCAGGGTCCACAGAGTGAGTTACTGTGCAGCAAGCTAGTGCACTGTAGACGCTCACCCTAGCTTGCTACGAAAAACTCGCCATGTAGACAAGCCCTAAGGCTCACTTCTTCTATTTATGCAAACACTTACTACTGGGTGTAGAGCTTATTAATGTTGGAACCTCACTTAACTTCAGTGAGACCACTCATTGGGGTTCTGAAACCATACATTTCAAAGTTCTTTACAAAGTAACATATCATTATCTCATTTTTCTGATGGGAGAAACTAAGGTGACATGTCTTGACCACGGTTATGTACCCAGATCAGCAGTAGAGCTAGAGTCATAACTCCTGACTCCCCAGCCTTATCCACAGAACCATGTTGACTAGTAAATGTTTTCAAGTTCAAGTCCTGAGTGATTTCTTTATGAAACTTTCATACATTTAAGATATTTTACATAGGCAAAATTTAACTTACTTTCCAACTAGGATGTAGATCTAGAAATTCTGGCAAAAATCACATCTTGGTATCATTAATTTTAAGCCACAGTTAATTAGCTAATTCTCCTTGAGGTTCTTGTTCCTAAGTATAGGTAATCTTTTTTTTTTTTTTTAATAAAATTAAGGTACACTGACCCATAATTTAAACCTTTCTGCTGTAGCTGTAAAACTACCCATTTCATCTAATACTTGGTAGTTTACAATTAATGGTGGCCTCTTTAGGTATATTTTACATCATTAATTTTTGTACAAGGGAAATAAATTTATTATCAAAATTTGTTAAAAATTCCAAAGTTAATTTGTCCAGTGCCACAGTGGCATAGAATATTATCTCTGGAATCTCAGCAGTTGGGTGGGAAGGAGGCCTTGTATTGTAACCCAATCTGGAAAAAGATTCTGGATTCCTCCAAACTCAGAATTGTTGTTTAGTTTCTGTTCAAGTCAGGGAATGGTCCCATCTAGCCCACAGGAAAAAAGTCCCTTTGGTCACTCTTAATATTAAGGGTACATTTAAACATAGTTCTCACTAGGATTAATAGATATTTTAATGATTAATCGATGGTCATAGAGTCCAATGGATCAATAGGTTGCTTATAATCACGTACAACACCTATGACTGATATGCCCCTAACCATTGTTAACACGTAGTACACATCTGTAACATGCTTTGGGCATGTATTAATCATTTATTAACATTTTATAAACTGATTATAAATGTAACTTTAAAGGAACAGTCACATATTATATGAAGAACTCAGTGTTACTCAGTAGAATTCACAAGCAGGGCCAGAAGTCCTCTGAGGGGCATATGAAATGTTCAGCTTCCAGGGCTATATATGGTCAGAGGTTCAGACATGTGACCTGTTCATGTTTAAATGGTTAGTGGCATCATATACCTTCTATGTGTGTCTCTGTTGTCTCCCAGAAGACCAAACTCTGTTTACCTTACTTCTTTGAGTAGTTTTAATAGACCACATTTGTTTCCTGGTGTCAGTCCATTGGCTTCAATAGAGTTGCAGCAGAAGATGCATTTGGCCCATTGACTTCAGTGGGAGTACTGGTGAGAGTAAGGCAAGCACAATATGACCCAGTGAGGAAGCCACAGTTGGCCTCTTACTAAATGTGTCAGTATGGTATTTTAGTAAGGCAATACTTAGGGTGGAATGATAACCAATGCTTAAGCTGTGGATAGTTGTAAGGTTGAGTTAATTAACATACGGAATGTCCTGATGAAAACCCTTTCTGTACCCTCATGACAGTCACAGAATGGCTACACTCCTAGTTGGTAAATCCTGCATGCGTAGTTATGTTGTTACACAAGGGATTAATCTGGCCCAGTTTAATTAAGAAATGTAAGAGTGGCAGTGAACCAGCTGAGTGTGATTTCTCTAATGTTTATGCAGTAGGTTCCACGATCACACTTGTGCTTCAGTTATTTTTTCCCCTTAGCGCTTCTTTCAGATAGATTTCAGAGAGAGGTGGAGGTGTCAAGTGCTCAGTCACCCCGATGAACTCATGTAGGGTCCTGCAGGGTTCCTTTCTATCACTCCCCACTCCACCATTTCATCATGTTTTTTAGTCTACTAGAGGAGACAAATATATTGGGCTGCAGTCCCATCACTATTTTGATGACACTCAGCCATGTGTCTCCTGGCCAAGATAGAGAGAAGGAGCCAGCTAAGGTTCTGCCATTAAACAAGTAAAGCAACTTGAGCAGTCGATGTGCTTTTTGATTGCATCATCTTTTGGTGAAATGTGTCCACTGCTTCTCAAATTGGTTCTCATTCATGGAGTTCTTTTGGACTCTTAAGTGCCGTTGGATTCCCAGGTAGTAGCAGAGTTTCAAACGCTTTTTATCATCTGTGACGAGCTAAACCTTACGTCACTGATTCAGGCCTTTCCAGAGTCACCTCCAGATTAGACTGTTGCAATAAACTCTACTTGGAGTTATCCCTGAGGTATTCTGAGACTTCAGTTAGTGCAGAATGCACTGGGCTATGTACCTAATGGAATGGGTTGTTCTCAGAACATTACAGCTAGGTTCTGTTAACTGTACTGGCTCCCCATCTGTTTCCTAGTGCGATTCATGATGCCGGTTCTGATCTATAAAGCTCTCTATGGTATGAAACATGGCTAGCCTGGGGTACTGCCTTTGTATCATGGTGCATAGGAATACTGAGGTATTTCTGCTGCCAGTCCCTAGATGTGCGATCTTTGAGGATTGGAAGATGAGGTGTTTTCAGTAGCAGTGTTTGATCCTCAAGAGTGTACTGCTTCACAAGAGTTTGCTGACTGTGGCATGGCTTGAAACATCTTTATTCAAGATTTTGCACTATTAGGGACAACCACTCGGTCACTTATTTTGGTTGGTTACAGTGACCATGGCAGGGGGCTGTTTATGCAACCTGTTGTGGCACTGTATCTGAGTCTAACATCTGCCACATGCCCAAGTGATGTTGTTGCTGATTTCATCTCGGGAAACTGATGGGTCTATTTATTTATTGAGTGTATCTTTACCCAGAACATTGGTTAGGCATTCTTTCATAGTTTGCAAAATAAGTAAATAAACATACTTGAATATTTAATCCCAACAGGGTTTTTGAAAGCAGTGGTATCTTATTTTCAGACTGGTGGTATATTATCTGCCCTCTAGTGCTAGAAGTAGTGAATTACTGAATATTTTTCTATTTAATGGATAGTGCCTGCCATGGTGTTCTGTTTGACCTGGAAATCCTGTATGTAGGCAAGTGTCTGATATGCATTACATTTTTAAGAAATTAAAATTAATTGACAAAGAAAATTCAAGAAATGGCTTTTTGTCTAATATGACGTTAAACATTTTTCTTTTCTTGTAGGACACAATATAGAAGCCTTAATTCCAGTGGCACTGAAAGATTTGTGGGGAAAGATGAAATACTGGACCCACTCCTGACTCACTTTGAAATCAATGGAATTTTTTCCCTTTGATGTCAATGGGAGCAGAATTGTGCCCTTCTGTCAGAGCTTGTGTATAAATAGCAAGTTCCATTTGTGCTTGAAATAAATCTCTTTTCCCCCATGATGAAATGATATATTTTGTCAGGATGTGTGTGGATGTGTACACAGGTTGACAATTTGATGTTATCTTGGCTCTTACAGAAAGATCCTTAAGGCTTAAATTACTCTCTTCTGATACTGGAGGTTTACAAAAATGTAAATTCCATTCAGTGTTGTTTACAATGGTGAAATTCACTTTGAGAGGCTCATTTTCAAGGGGATCTAGGTAAGGAAATGCTCAAATTTTAAAGGAAAGGTATAATTAGAATAAATATAAGGGATTATAAATCAGATCTGAAAAGCCCACCCGTTAAATAATTTCTAAACTGTGTATTTAGTTAAAATATCATGCTTGATCTATTTTAAGGAAAACTCCATCTCCATTCTCAAGCAAACAGCAAAAGCAATAGAATGCAATAATTTTCACTAGCAGCAATCCATAAAACATTCAATATTATGTAACAGTGTTAACGTTTTTATTCTTTGTAAAGTAAAGCCACTATTTATTCAGTTTGATTTATGAAAAAATACATATACCAAAAATTACAGTCTTGATCAGTAAGAAAATCTCCCTTTACCCCATCCACCAGGCTAATAATGCCCTCTCCTGTCTCTTACAGGCAAAGGCCTGTAAAAACCGATAAGCTTTCCAATATGCCGTGATGGTTAGTAGGCTCTGGCTCCTTTCCATTAAGAGGAAAAGCAAATTTCAGAGTGGAAGGTACTGCTGCCAATCCCTCCTGTTTAAACCAGTTTGCTCTTAGCAGCTGAAATTAGTTACGGTGCTGAAGCTATGGCATGGCATGAGGATCTTTCAAGGTGACAGGACTCAGACCAATTTGATCTGTATTCATCAAAAACACTAACAAATTATATCCAGAAACATAACTAAGGAAATATAACCTAGATAGACCTACTATAATGCGGGTGCATAACAGGTTGGAAAACTATTCCCAGAGAGTATTTATCAGTGATTCACAGTCAAGCTGGAAGGACATAACAAGAGGGGTTGCACAGGAATCAGTTCTGTGTCCGGTTCTGCTCAATATCTTCATCAATGATTTAGATAATGTCATAGAGAGTACACTTATAAAGTCTGCGGACGATACCAACCTGGGAGGGGTTGCAAGTGCTTTGGAGGATAGGATTATCATTCAAAATGATCTGGACAAATTGGAGAAATGGTCTGAAGTAAATAGGATGAAATTCAATAAGGACAAATGCAAAGTACTCCATTTAGGAAGGAACAATCAGTCACACACACACAAAATAGGAAATGACGGTCTAGGAAGGAGTACTGAAGAAAGGGATCTGAGGGCCATAGTGAATCACAAGCTAAATATGAGTCAACAGTGTAACACTGTTGCAAGAAATGCGAACATTATTCTGGGATATATTAACAGGAGAGTTGTATGCAAGACACGAGAATCAATTATTCTGCTCTATTCTGTGCTGACAAGGACTCAGCTGGAGTATTGTGTCCACTTCTGGGCGCCACATTTGAGGAAAGATGTGGACAAATTGGAGAAAGTCCAGAGGAGAGCAACACAAATAATAAAACATCTAGAAAACATGACCTATGAGGAAAGATGGACAAAATTGGGTTTGCTCAGTCTGGAGAAGAGAAGACATGCGGGGGGAGAGATAAGTTTTCAAGTACATAAAAGATTGTTACAAGGAGAAGGGAGAAATTGTTCTCTTTAATCTCTGAGGATAGGACAAGAAGCAATGGGCTTAAATTGCAGCAAAGTCGGTTTAGGTTGGACATTAGGAAAAACTTCCTAACTGTAAGGGTGGTTAAGCATTAGAACAAATTGCCTAGAATCTCCATCATTGCGGGGTTTTAAGAACAGGCTAGACAAACACCTGTCAGGAATAGTCTAGTTATTACTTAGTCCTGCCTTGAGTGCCAAGGACTCGACTAGATGACTTCTCGAGGTCCCTTCCAGTCCTACACTTCTGTGATTCTATAAAGGAACAAATGCAGATCAGAGAGAACAGTTGTAATGTGTGTTCTCTGCAAGAAGGACTGCTAAGCAAATGGACAATCATGCTGTACACTTAGTGGAGTTTCCAGCTTGTCTTTAGAAATAGCTCCATATACAGTTCATTGTAGTAGTCCAATGTAGAAGTGTCAAAGGCACAGATCACTGCTGCAAGATCTAGATCCAAAAGAAAAAGCTAGCAACATTAATCACTAAGCACAAGTGGGGGAAACATACTGCTTAGTTACTATGGTGGTCTGCATCTCCAGCAGCTGCTGAGGGCCCCAACAAGAACTCCAGGTTGAGTAACTAAGTAAAACTGTCTGTTCAAGGACAACTTGCAACAGGGTAAGAGGCAGATTTCTCTAAATTAAGAATTATTCACACTGTTGTGTTAGTTAGTGTTCACTTATGTAAGTGAGAGACCTGGCTTCCAAACTAAAAACTGGCGGGCTATGTTAGATAGGCTTCAAACTAGGTAGCAAGGGAGGGAGAGCTTTGATCTTACACCAAATATCTGGCTTATATTTCCAATTATAATGAACAAGATGATCTACAAATAAGATATCTACAATGAACAGAGAACTACTTTATTGAAGAGCTATAGCTAAACACACATGTAAAGAGCATGATTAAAAGTTATGAATTACAGTGCTGCTGAATTATGATCCATATCTAGTCAGTTTTATTTAAACCTCTAGAATAGGGTGACCAGATATCCCAATTTTATAGGGACAGGCCCGATATTTGGAGCTTTTTCTTATATAGGCTCCTATTACCCCCACCCCCGTCCCGATTTTTCACACTTGCTGTTTGGTTGCCTTACTCTAGAATGATTCTTACTGGTGGAATGTTAATAATGGTGAATGCAGTAAATTTGCATGGGCGGAACATAAAAGGAAAGAGGTGATAATGAAGGCAGTAGGAAATGGTAGCCAGGGCCGGCTCCAGGCACCAGGCAACCAAGCACATGCTTGGGGCGGCACCTGGTAAGGGGCGGCGGGGGGAACGCGGCGCAGCATTCCGCGGGGGGGGGGCGCTCCGGCGTCGCAGCGCTCAGCGGGGGGGGGCGGGCTCCGGCGGCGCGGTGCTCGGCGGGGGGGGCGGCACGGGGCTCGGCGCTGGGGGGGGTTCCGGCGGCGCTCGGCGGGGGGGGTGGCGGGGGGCGCGGCGCTCGGGGGGGGGGTGTTTCGGCGGGGGGGCGGGCTCCGGCGGCGCTCGGCGGGGGGGGCGACGCACGGCGCGGCGCTCGGGGGGGGGGGTTCCGGCGGCGCTCGGCGGGGGGGGCGGGCTCCGGCGGCGCGGCGCTCGGCGGGGGGGGGCTCGGGGGGGGCGGCGCTTTTTTTTGCTGCTCGGGGCAGCAAAAAAAGTTGGAGCCGGCCCTGATGGTAGCAATGGAAAGCAAAGAAAAAGCACCAAGTTTCAGTTTCAAATACCCTAAAGTGTCATCACAATTCCTGGACCAACTACCATGACATTCAGAGTCATAGGGAACAGTACTTTGAGTATTCCTACTTTGGGGTGACACATACAGCTAAATATGGATTCTCAAATAAATACATCAGGTACTGGAAGTAGAGGAGAACTATGAGCCAGGAAATAGAAAATCCACCCAGAGAAGAACCCATCCAGGATGTATTTTTACCGATAGAGAGGAACTGGCTGAGAATTTGAGAGTACACAGTGACCACAAATTCCTGTCGAGAAACAGTATTAAGAAATGGATTCACTGAACACTTGAAAGAGTAAGAATTCAGTAGACTATTCTACAGCTATCCTAGTCCCTCAACAAATACTTATGTGTGTCTATCCCTGAAGCTAAGTATGTGTGTAGGTACAAAAGTGAAGCAGGTGCTATAAGAGGACATATTCAATTCCATGAGTGTGGTAGATGACTGGAGCATGTTCAGACAAACATGAGAATTAAATTACAAGAAATTATGTTACCACTGAAAAACATGAAACCAAAAGTGGCCAGTATGGCTCCATGAGCAATTTATTGAAGACCTGGAAGTACGAGAAAAGCTGTACTACAAAGGGACAAAGTTGGAAGGAACCAGACAAGGTTAGTTATCTTAGTTAATCAAGGCTTGTGTGGAAAACATAAGGACTAAAATAGAAGCACATTTAGTTAATGCTAACCAAACGAAATAAGGAGAACAAGTAAGGCTTTTAAAACTCCATTTGGAGGGAAAGTAGGCCCAATGAGGAGAGAGACCATGCCAGCGACACGTCCAAAATGGATGAACTACCTGCTTGTTAAAAATCTTATTTTAACCAGAAAAAAATAAAAAAGATGTATGGGCAATTAGGAAGAAAGGAAAACTTTGTCGATATAGCTGCTGTTCTAAAAATAAGGTATGGGAATGAGTGGGAAAGATGAATAAATCATCAAGTCTGCATGATAGATATCGCTGGGCTAACAAAATAATTAGCTAATGACATTATTAAACCACTGGCAATTATTTATTTAAAAGTCCTGAAGAACCAATGATACACTAGAGGATTGGAAAAGAGCAACTGTGTTACTGAACTTTTTATTTAAATAAAATCACTCCTGGCATTTAGTCTCCAGTAACATGATGGAATAAATATTGAGAGAAACCTTGCGAGACACTCTTATGGTCACACATCACTAAAAAGTGAGATTCAGCGTAAGAAAAATGCAGCTTTGTACATCTGAGGGTCAATCACACCCAATTTCTATACACAGAGCCGTACTTGAAAAGCCGTGACTCAGGAAAAGACTGAGCTGATGTGTGATAGTGGATAGCAAATTGGAGGAGATTGCAATATATTTAATAAAGACAATGTGATTTTTACACTATGTGCAGGAGCATTGTATCACAAATAAGGATATTGAGATTACCGTGATCAGATTCAGGAAAATCTTGATTAATCCGGAGAGAAATGAAGGAATAAAGGCCTGGAGAAACTGACAGAAATGACTGAAAAGAACTAAGCGATGACTAAAAAAAGCTGTGAAAACACTGCAAGAATTTGAAAACACTGCCAGAATTTTGAAGAGTATGAACAATGAAGGCCAAATTCTGTTCTTGAATACTCATTTTGCAGCTTGTTATGCCTCCGCTGCCCTCCCTGGGTTCTTGTCATGCAGACAGAAAGCAGAAGGCCAGAGTCCAAAGTGCAGAAAATGCAATGTCTGTTGGAGTTAACAAGGAAGCATAACCACAGCTCTGTACACCAATAGAGCTTTTCCTTTTCCCCTCCTCCTTCTTAGCAGACTTAATTATACCGGTAGTGCCCGCCCCTGGTACCACCCCTTACAGTTGATGGTCATGTTCCATTTTGGAAGGTCTTGAGTCTGGAGGCTTCAGTACCACCTTTTTTGTACCCCATGGGAGGGGTAGGGAGGGAGGTTGTGTCCTGGCCAAGGCTACTTTTTCTTTGGCTTTTAGTGTTTCTTTTACCTCGCCCCTCCCAACTGTTTGCTTAACCTTGTCTTGGGAAATGAGTCGAGGCAGTTGTATATTAAACTCCCACCATGTATCCAGCAACATTTTAGCTCTATTTCTTATCTTTTATTTATTATACTAAAAAACCCATCTGGTTGTAGGAAGAAGCAACACACTGTGTCTTTGTTCCTTGTTCACATATGTTAAGGATATAAGGCACAAACAATTATATTTGAAAAACCTCAAAATTCTATCTCAGGCAAATAAACAGGCCTAAATACTATATTACTATCACTAACACGGCTCTCATTGGCTGCCTGCATATAAGTGCACAACATCCCTACAGATCTTTAAAAAGGGAGAGGAGGAGTTTATAAAGCTACAGGTGGAAACAACTATGAAAAATGGGATCCAATTGAGCAAAGTTCAAATGTAAATAACAAATGTATATCAGAAAAAAAATTCCTAATTGTGAGATCCATTGGAGTGGGGAATAGTTACTCACACGGGGAGTGTTTGGAGACTGCATCATTTTGGTCCTTTAAAAACCAGACCGGACATCAGCTTTGAAGTGACAAAGGGAAAATAACACAGTAGGTCTTTTCTGTGTTTGCTGTATACAGTGTGATTCTGTGAAATGACGCTTGCTGTCCTGTCGGAATAACACCTTGTTGGTAGGTAGTAGGATGAACCCAAATGTTCAAATCCTCACCAAAGGAGAAGTGGATTATTATTATTAGGATATAGCACATACTCTGGATGGATTTTACTATGAGAATTACTGTCTGCCATTTTCAGAACGTATCTATTTGAAAATAGTTGATTCTATTTCTTTGTGGCCATCTTCTTGGTCACATTTGTTTTGGTTAAGTTTCTAAATGCTTCCTGAAGGAAAAGATCATAGAAATTATAGAAATACAGGGATGAAATGGATCTCAAGAGGTCATCTAGTGCAGGATGAGTAAGTAGAATGTGAAAGTGATAGCTCATACAGTTTTCATCATAGACTTGAGTGAGAGATACCAATTCCTGAATGTAGAAAAGAATGTGTTTTAAAAGGGATAGATTCTTATTTTCCCTAACCTTAGTCCTGGAATTTGTTTAAAAATTTTTTTAGGGAAGTTGAGCAACATAAGTGCAGGGGACTGGACTAGATGACCTCTTGAGGTCCCTTCCAACTGGATCCAATTCCCTGCTGTTTCACACCTTGTGTATTTCTTAGCGTAGGGAGTGGAGAAGTTGTTATATACAGCAAAAGTCTACCTGATTTTTAATAAGAAAACATCTGTCCTCTGGGACCAAAGGTTGTGAATTTGAAAGAATCTGTGAATGCAAGACAGGCTGAAATAGATGAACAACACTCTGATATTCCCATTGAATGAGGCTGGGGTTTATCAAAATGTAGCATGCCACTACTGAAATATTGTGTTTATCAGGTATTCTTTGATACGGGAATATTTTTAATAGCTGGGCTGCTGGTATTCATTCTTCAGTTCATACAAAATATGGCTGCATAAGCAAAAGAAATAAGTTTTTTAATATCCAGGCCTTTAGACCTTATTTGTTTAAAACAAACATGCGGCTACAAATGAAGTTTTGCATAAGTAAAGTCTGCCAGATCTTTCCCTTTAATTGTTGTTTGTTATTTTTAGAATATGAATACCAAATACTCTTTTAGGAATCTCTTTGTCTAACAATGGAAAAACCAGTGATACTGTGAATACGTAATCTTATAAATGGTATCAGTCTTCCAAAAAGAATGAATCAACCTGAAAATTGCTTTCCAATGAGCCTGCCTTAAATCTTGCTGAAGTCATTTACAGCTGTGCCAAGGGGTTGTAAAAGGCTACCATCCTGACTTCATAGCATTTTTTCACTTCTTTTGCAAAGGTGTAAATGACAACACAAGGTGTGAAACAGTAGGGAATTGGATCCAGTGAGACTAACTTCTATTGCCAGTAAAGTTATCATTCCTTTGACTTCTAAGCATTGTGTTATTTTTTCTCTTTCAATATTTGTTTTATTGTTTTATTGGGAATCAAAATGAGATTTGCAAATGATATTAAGTGTAGGATTTTTTAGTTTTATTTTTGAGGAAGATTGGCACTAGATTTAGTTTTCATAATTTTCTGGTACATTCCTAGTTCTCCATTAGTTCTGAAAAATAATTCAGGGTACAGTCATTGTATTTATACAGTTCTCTTATATCCTAGTATGCACATCATCTAATTGGTATATTTTCAAATAATGTTCAAAAGAGCACTGTTTATAGAACTGTTTTACTGTCTATACTGTTTACAGAGCTGCTCATTCTGTTCCCTTCTCTGCTATAGTGTCTATTGCACACCCCTACTGGTACCCCATCTTGTGATTTATCAGTTAGTACTTTGATCCATAAGCATTCCAGGTTCTGTCCTTCTGAATTTTCAGTAACCCTAAAGCAGACTCTGGAGAACCAAGGTGGGAGAAGCATATTCCACAGGTGAGAGCCCCTTGTGGAAAATACCTACAGCCTCGCATTTAAATTAAAGGGCCTGAATTCAAACACCTCATTGGATTTTAGCACTGCCTGTCATGGAGTAAGACATGCAAGATCTCGGAGATGCAGGAAAAATTAATCTTTAAAAGTCAAGTTGAATTAGTCAAATCCTCGATGGGCAAAAGTAGAGTCAAATTAATTGTTTGTACTTATCTTCCACCTGCATTTTTCACCTAGATTCTACATTGAGCGACACTATAAATACCTTAGATTAGATCAAATCAATAGGCAATACTACCAGAATGTTGACCCATGAGAGGTCACAGAAAAGTGTGTGGAAGGTGAGCAGTGCTAAAGGAGATAAGTTCAGAGAATGTGAATTCAGTAAGGGAGAGAGTGAGCAATGCTTAATCCTAAATATTGTCTTTGTGCTGCACAGTTTATTAAAACATGGGAGGGGGAGGAGGGACACAGCTGACTGTGACAGGTACAAGCTGGTTGATTGTTCTGAGCAGAAGAGAACCTGGAAATGTTTGGGCAGATTGAAAATGTAAAGTTTTTAATTAATTTATTTCAAGGCAAATTATACCTTTTACTTATGAGAAATCATGTTCAGACTAGAGGTGGGTCTCCCTAGGTTGGATCCATTGATGACTGATATTCTCTTTCTTTCTGTTTCCCATTTATCTTCTCCTTCCCTCTCTAAGACCTTTTTCTCCACTACACTCCTTTTTTCCCTCCCTCCTTCCTCCCCCATATTCCACCCTTTCATCTTAGGACATCTTCCTCCCCACCCATCCTTTTTTCAAAGACCCCTGTCTTTCTCCTCATCTCACAGTCCCTTCTTTTTTACTTTCTTCTCCAGCCCCCTACTCTTCCTTCTAACAGTATCTCTTTCTTCCAGACTCTCTCCTCTCAGTCGTCTTTAGTGGCATCTCTTCGCTCTTCTCCTTTTCAGGACTCTGTCTCCCTCTGCTGATGGTCCCAACCTCTTTTTCCCCTTCACTATTTCATCCACTTCTGCAGACCATTGCTCTCTCCTCACAGTTTCCTTTCTGCTACTGCCTCTCATTTTTCTAGATCACTAATCAAATATGCTGTTCTCGATCTAACTAACCTTATAACTGATTCCCTTTGCCTTTACTCCCTGTCAGTCACTGAGGATCCCTTTGACAAGATGTTTCCCTGCTGTAGTGTTACAATTAAAATTATCTGAAGTTGAGTGCTAAAAATCCCCATTAGACAAATTTTGTAACTGTGTGCAGTGGCATTCATCTTAATTAATCTACACAATCCCAAAAAATGATTATCATATTTCGAAGCATACTGGTGATCAGCCTGAAATTTCTTCTGCTGAACACACATTGTGGAGGTGCTGTGTGTGTTTTGGGGGGAGGGGGAGGGAGAAGTACTTGGCTATTGATTATACATATTTCATAATGACATGGACTGGAGATGTGATTGTCAGTTTTCAGATTGGGGTTGATTACTAGATCCATGCAGCGTGAATACTCAGTTAATGGAAAAAGAGAGAAAGAGGAAACCACAGTAGAGATATTCAAATTCCTCTTTTCCAGTCAGGAATAAGAATATTCTAGGTTGTGGCATCTAGTGACCTGTAGAAATAACTAGTAAGAGTCTTGTAGTGCTTCCTGTATCAAAATGCACAGTCTCTTTGATATGGCTTTTCAAAGTTCATTCAAGTCCATGCCCCCTCATTTTGGCAGGACTGATTTTATTATTGCTGATGCGTGGGTGAGTGTCAAGTCTGATAGCATTTAAAAACTCCCCATATCAGTTCGTTCCACTACTGAGCTGTTTGAAGAGTTATACATATACCAATGTTTAGGCTAAATTTTCTCTTCTGTACCTTAAGCCTATTCCTTATTGCCCTGTTTTTATTGACTAGGAGTATGTGTATGTCTTGACTAGAATACAGGGTGTGATTGCAGCTCAGGTAGACATACCTGTGCTAGCTTTAATCTCACTAGTTTGGGTCCCAGAGCAGTGAAGCTGTGGCAGTATGCATTTAGCGGCAGCTACACATGCCTCTGCAGAACCTTGGGTAATTACTCATGGGGCTAGCTCGCACTGAAGCGTGTGCCACTGCAGCTTCTCTATTCCATGACATGAGCAAGCTAGATTAAAGCTAGTTTGGGTATGTCTATGCAAATTGCCATCACGCCCGATAATGCCAGTAAAACTCATGGTCCAAGAGGAGATTAGGTTAAAAACAAATAGTCAAAGCTTACTTGATCTTTTCCATAGATGCCATTAACCCAGCCATTAAAACTATGTGTACATACTATTATAGTGGGAAAGCCATGAAAAAAGCATAGTTAAAAGCATTGGATCACCCCTACTGTGCATTTTCTGTAATGATCTGCTGTTGATAGATTAGACTGGAGATGGGCCCACACTCCAAAATTTGGACCTGGATTTGAATACTTTAAAATTCAGCACCCACAGATTCTGACTTCTGAAGAACACAGACATAGAGGGTGGAAAGATTCCCCCATGCTCTGAGGCCAGTTTAAATTCACAAGGAATCTAACACGTAGGATTAACCAGCAAGGTTTAAAGGGCTGATCTCTGCTCAAAGCTCCAGTGTAGACCAGGAGAATTTTCTTTCTCAAACTCATACTTGACAATTAGTTTATCATTTCCCTGTGCATTTGAGCAGGAATCAACCATAATTCACATAGTAACCCAGTTGATTTTTACAGGATATGAACTGAGTAGTTTTGCCATAAGTGTGTACGACAGTCATTGAAGGTCTAGTATAGATGACATTTTTCTGAAAGTGAGTTCATACTGGAAGTGCTCACTGACCTTTATACCTTAGAGGTGGTGTAGGTTCATGGCTTAGGGAGGATTGGGGCTTTTGGGACAGCTGTGATGAATAGTCACATCTGGCTTCAGGAGTATTTTTGATAATCTCAGACTGGCATACAGTAACCCTCTGTTCATATCTATGCTTTTTTGGCACTGCTAGTGAAATGAGATTTCTATAATCTACAAGGCACATGGGAGGATTTGGGTGGAAGGATGTATGCATGTGTCCAAATCTATGTACTTTCGCAAGAAAAAAACGTTTACACCAAATCCACATGGGCACTTCATGGCTTACCTATTTCCCCCAAAAGGCCATGTAAGCATAGGGCCAAATTCCTCCTGGATGTAGCTCCATTGGACTTAACCTGAATTACACCTGGAATGAATGTGATCCATAATGCCCTTAACACTTCAAGCTCTTTTGATACTGTACAAAAGAGAGAGAGTTTCTTTCTGTTTCCACTCAGTGTAATGTCATGTCTTTGTATAATATGTTTAAGCATGTCTGCCCTGTCACTTACCACTGATGCTTGCATGCTCTTCTTTAAGACTAGCACCCTAGAAGGATTACTCCTTTGCATTGTGCAGGTATTTAAACAGGTAACTTCCACCATTCTTTAGTGGAACTGTGATTAGCTACTTGTCCTCCTATTCATGTCATCAATTTCTGCCCTGGGAGCAGAATACTAAATATTTACCTCTCAATAAGTAATTTGGGGTATTGCTCTACTCTTTAGTTTTAATTTTGCTTTTAAAGGATTGAAACCAGTTGTATAGAGAAACTCCATGTTAGTTTTTCTCTCTTCTTTTTGTTCTCGAGATACATCAATATTCCAGTTATTTGACCTGTCCATCGCTTCAATATAGCAAAGGTAGCAATCAAAGTAAATATTTCCATGTCTTTTCTTTTAGATAAAATTGAAGATGAATTAGAGCTGACCACGGTGTGCTATCGTCCAGAAGGACTGGAACAGCTTGAAGCACAAACCAATTTCACAAAGAGGGAACTTCAAGTGCTTTACAGAGGATTTAAAAATGTAAGAACCACATTGCAATGAATTGGCTAGTGTATATTTCACCACCACCCCTCTGCAGAGTATCCAAACTACTCACCTGTGTTCCATAGCTTTTATCCTGGTAACAATGATACAGAGATTCATTTTGGAGGCTTGGTCTTTTGAAGCAGGAGGATCTGAGTTCTAACCCTCTTATTGCCACAGCGAAATATACATGAGTAAACCCTTATACATATTTTTCTTGGCATCATAATCTGCTTTAAACTAGAGCTGAATGAATATCCTTCACGTGATTTACTCAGCAAATTTAGTTGGTTTGTCCTGATTCACATGGCAATTTCCTCAAATGCACTTGTAGGTTGAAATTACCTCACAATATTTTTTTCTCACATTTTTTTTAACTCTTTGGATTGATCACAAAGAGTTTGCTGTAACTGATTCTTTATATTCGAAACTGAGCTCTCTTTTTAGTTGCTACATATGCTTGAATGCCATTTATAGGACCGTACCAAATTCACAGTCCATTTTGGTCAATTTCACAGTCATGGGATTTTTAAAATTGTAAATTTCATTATTTCAGCTATTTAAATGTGAAATTTCACAGTGTTGTAATTGTAGGGATCCTGACCCAAAAAGGAGTTGTGGAGCGGTCACAAGGTTATTGTAGGGGGGGTTGCGGTACTCCTTTCCTTACTTCTGCACTGTTGATGGGGGCGGCCCGGCCTTCAGAGCTGGGCAGCTGGAAGGCGGTGGCTGCTGGCCGGGAGCCCAGCTCTGAAGGCAGAGCCGCCACCAGCAGCAGCACAGAAGTAAGGATGGCATGGTATGGTATTGCCACCCTTACTTCTGCGCTGCTGCCTGCAGAGCTGGGACCTCAGTCAGCAGCCACCATTCTCTGGCCGCCCAACTCTGAAGGCAGTACAGAAGTAAGGGTGGCAGTACCATGAACCCCCTAAAATAACCTTGCGACCCCCTCCTCCCCCGCAACTCCCTTTTGGTTCAGGACCCCCAATTTGAGAAACACTGTTCTACCCCGTGAAATCTGTATAGTATAGGGTAAAAGAACACAAAAGACCAAATTTCATGGGGGGAGACCAGATTTCACAGTCCATGATGCATTTTTCATGGTCATGAATTTGGTAGGCCCTACCCATATACTAACACATTATTAACTATTTGAATATATATCAACATTTCTCTTGTATATGTCATAACTGTGATGGGGGAGCCAGGCAGTTCTCCCACCCCCTGCTGTGTCAAATATTGTACTATCTCATTACAAATATCCTGTCCAGTGCTAAGAGATCACACATGCAAGCTTGATAATCCCTTTCCACAAGTATTAATTAGAGTAACACTTTGTTACTGAAGTACTTGCAGACAGTAAAAACAAGATGTGCAGGCCTAGGAGATAATAAATTTTTAAATTCAAATGAATACTCTGAGCTTTTTTTGACATAGTGCCACCACAGCTCTGTGAAGAAAACTTCGTCTACACATAGATCTCCCCTGATTCCAGCAATCTGCATAGCTACGCTGGTACACCCCCTTCATGTGGCTTAGTGTTATTTGCACTGTTGATATTTACCCCAAGGTTTGGCAGAGGTGAGATCCACTAGTGCAAATTGCAGCTTTACCATTGTAAATCCATAGTGTTGATGGGTAAAGTTGCATCAGTGGCTGGAACTGGAGCAAATCCCCAGAACCCTTAAGTACAGCAATCGTACTTCATACTAAGATTCTACATATGCAAGGTTAATCAATGGTAGATGTTGTTAGCACATTACATACATGAGTACGTTGTTTTATAGACCATTATAAGCATATTAGTAGAAGGTATTGTAGGTGGTTATAAGCCATGCTGGTAAGCAAAATTTTGGACTCTCTAATAATTATTCAATTATGTATTAACACATCTATTATTCATTTATTAACTGTAAGTAGGACCTTCACCTTAATATAAGAGATGATTGCTCTGTCTCTCTCTGTGCCCCATTCCTGTTGTCTCTGCTCTCCTCTACCCACGTACATGCGCACAAAGTCTCACACTTTCTCTGTTCATTTGATTCAGGATGCAATCAGATTCACTTATGATAAAGTACATCAAATGTCTCCACCAAACAGATATGTTCTTTATAATATAAAGTAAATTTAACTCTACACTGATCATATATTTTCATTAACATTTCTCCTTTCATAGAGTGTTTTGCCATATATTTGCCACAGGAAGTAAATGTCTTTTGCATGTGTATTTCCCTCTTATCTACCCATGCATGGGTACTTTTTTTTAATATATAGCATACCTTCATAATATGTTGATTTGCTGGGACAGAGTTGGGCTGAATTATTAGTTGTTTCATTTAGTTGAGTTTTCAAAGAAAAAATTATAGCTCTTTATAAATTTCACATGCAGCATATACGCAATGGGCCGTATGCTGCAGTAACATACACCCTACCCATTCTAATTGATTTAAGTGGAAAATCTGGCTCAGTGTCAGTAGTATTTCCTAACCTGCCTGTCCCATGGAAATTCCAGTTTCCAAGCCCTGGCTGCTGGCCCATGAAAGCTCTGTGGGACTGAGCCCGATCTCATAGATCAGTGATACTTAGATTACAGTGGTTCAGGAACTAAATTACTGATCAGCATTACCCAAAAGAGCCACAGTAGTCACTTTCTATATCTTGTTTATACTTATTCCCTTTTCTCGGATGATTGTGGTGGTCCTGCTTAATTTACATGATGGCACCTAGCTGTTATGATGATGGGCGCTTTACAAGTGCATATAATGGGCCAGATTGTCTGCTGCATCCAATTTAAACTGAGTGAAGTAAATGGGAGTAGAGGACTATCAAGAAGTGACTCACTGATACCCTGCTTGGCCCTAAATCCATTTTAGAGCATCCTGGAGGCTGCTGTAACCTGAGCCAGTTTATTACCCCCAACCTCTCCAAGCTCATCATCAGAAGCAAAATCTCCACAGGCCAGGACCCAACAACTTAAAGTAGCACCAGACACTGCCAGAAGAACAGATACAAACCCTGCAGACATATCTCCACTCCTATGATTTCTTTCTTTTTTTTTTGTTCAAAAATTTACCTGCCATTATTTTCATCCAGCAAATATAATTTTAAAACAGCTTAAAAATGTAGGAACTGATCAGTTGTCACTCTCCCTTTTATAATTGTAAATGCTTCTCTGAAGACTCTCCTCTAACCTCTTCCTTTTCCATGATAAATTAACAATCCTGGCTTGATAAAAGCCCCATCCTGCCACCAGCCCCCTTTGTGATCGACGTGGTGCTGTGAAAGACTGAAAAGACTAGAAACTGCTGCTGTGGGTGCTTACTGTGTCAATGCTTCTATAAGAAGCAGCTCGCGCTGTGACAGCAGTTCTGGCCTGCATGCATGATTACACTTTCTGAATTCCCACATGATTTTTTTTTTGCTTCTGACACTCCATCTGAAAGCTGTGTAAGGCTTTGAATCAAACCTCGAGGAATGCTTCAGAAAGGCATTGCTGCCATTGATCATCCTGTTTCAGCTTTCTGTAACTGGATTGCGTTCAGATGCGTATGCTAGTGCCAATTCATTTGCACTTAATTGATCAGAATTTTGTTTTATAAGAGCCAAATAATGCTCAAGAGTCTTCATTAGTGCTTCAACATGACTTAATCAAGCTGACTCAAAAGATGTAGCTCTTGTGAAACAAAGCAGGTATACGCCATGCTCAGTTTAAATTCCACGGTAGGCAGCAAAAGAATAGTTTCGGCACTTTGGTTCACATTGAAAGGAATTGGTGTTCCAGATGTTCTATCAGGTGCAGGATATTTACACTGGAACTGGTGCGAGAGTACATGTGGGTTCGTGACTTTTGCCACATTTCTACACAACCTGCGGTGTGCAGCAAGGATGCATTCTCACCCCAGCACTATTCTGTCAACCATCAACTGGATATTAGGACTTGCCACTCCACACATTAGAATCAAGGTTGGTCGAGAAGCATTCACTGACCAAGACTAGGCCAACGACACTGCTTTGCTTGTGGAGAAGTCAGATAATTTCAGCCCCATCCTTCAAGGTCTGCAGGACACCACCTACATTAGGGGTTGAACGTCTCATGGCAGTAGACCAAGGTACAGAACTTTGGAGCTGGGCCACCAGAAGCCCTGCTGCAGGTGGGGTTGAGTACCGTGGAGAGCACTGATGAGTTAATCAACCTCAGCTGCAAGCAGAGTTCAAACGGTCACAGCAAACTGGACTTTCTTTGACGAATAGGTCTCAACGCCTCCTGCACAAAGTCCATGTCTCACTTATGGATACAGCAACATCTTTGCAATGAGACAAAGCTCAGGATTGGTCAAACTTGTGTACCACATGTATTGCTATATGGGTCAGAAACTTGGACCCACTTACACACAGCGTTGGGGTGACTAGAGGCATTCCATATGTGCTGTCAGTGCCAAATAGTGTGACCAGATAGCAAGTGTGAAAAATCAGGATGGGGTACAGGGGGTAACAGGGGTCTATATAAGAAAAAGCCATGAATATCGGGACTGCCCCTATAAAATTGGGACATCTGGTCACCCTAGTGCCAAATCTTGAGCATGAAGGGGGTTGACTTTGTACGAAATGTCATAATATTGCAGAGATCTGGCCTTCCTTCAGTTGCTCGTTATATTCAAAAGTGGCATTGCAGGCTCTTTGGCCTTGTCTCCAGGATGGATAAAAATACCCCAGAACACTTGCTCTTCAACTCTCCATTGACACATGAAGAAGTGCATGTCCTGACCCTTCCTGGCGCCACCCAGAGGGCGGCCCCAGAGATTTACTGATTTGCAGGATTCAGCCAGATTTGGGAACTTCACTGCACAATTCCTGGTGTGATGCCATCAGCATTGGTCATTGTTACTGGTTCAGTAGTCCTCAGGACATTGTGTGTGTTTGATGTTTGCAAGGCTAAGATTTTATCACAGTTATTTTTAGTAAAAAGTTACGGACAGGTCACAGGCAATAAACAAAAATTCACGGAGCCTGTGACTTGTCTGTGACTTTACTAAAAATAACCTGGGGGAAGGACTAGGTGGGGGGAGGAATGGATTCCCATGCGGGGAGATTGACAGGACAAGCCCCCCCGCCAGCAGCTGCAGTGGAGGGGGGGCGCAGCCATGGGGGGCACACAGTCCCCGCTCCAGAGCTGGCCGCAGCTGCGGAAAAGAGGTGCGTGGCCTCAGCTGCAGCCTCCAGAAGCCCAGCACAGCCAGGGGGCTAAGGGGCACTTGGCCCTGGGAAGCTGTGAGGGGGGCACATAGCCCCTAGTGCAATCCCTGGGGAAAGCTGAGGGGCTGGGACTCATGGCCATGGCTGCAGCCCCTGCCAAGCCTGGGATGCCACGGGGCTGGGGTGTGCGGTCCCAGCTGCAGACTCCCACGAAGCCCAAGGACGCTGCAAGACTAGAGTGTGTGGCCCCAGCTGCAGCCCCTGCCAACCCTGCGACACCATGGGGCTGGGGCGCACGGCCCCGGTTGCAGGCCCTGGCGGAAGCCACAGGACTGGGGCTGCAGGGTCCTGGTTCCAGACAGCCCCAGTTGCAGAGCAGCGGCGCACAGTCCCACCTCCATCTCCTGAGGCCCTAGATATCACAGAGGTCTGGTAAAGTCACGGAATCTGTGACTGCCATGACCTCCGTGACTAAATCGTAGCCTTAATGATTTGATCATTTGGATAGTTCCTTGGCAGAATTAATGCACAGTCTTTTTCAGTCTAGTAAGGAGTTACAATACTATTTGCAGGGCTAAATGCTGCACTATTTATGACAGTGGGAACGTTACCCTTGACTTGAATGGCAATGGATTAACTTTTAGCTGAACATTGCTTCTTTTTTATTTGCACTCCTACATATCTAACAAGGTGTCTGAATCCATGGAAGAATGAGAAAAGTGACCACTAGTGGCTTTGATTTTTAAGGTGCTGAAACCAAATGCACTTTTTCCAGAAGCCCACTAACTACTGAACATAAACAATACCACAGGGCACGTGTGCAAATCCAGCATCTTGTATTGCTTTTGAAATGCTACACCACTACAGAGCTGAGTCCACATAAAGAGAACCACTACAGCAGTTGCAATTCTTTTTGCTGTTCGAATAAGAAATTAACATTACCTATTACTTTCAAGGACAGTCAAGTGATGTCAAATGATGACTAGCAAGTGCTTAGAGTGGATGAAAAGGAAAAAAAAAAATCCTAGCAGTGTTCAAAAGTAAGTATACACTGGGACTATGTACATACCAAGGAGCACTAAGAAGTCAACATTTATCTCCACTGAAATGGAAGACACTCGTTCCTATCATCTCAGTTATCTCATCATGGGTAACAACAGCTCTGGATTGTATTGACATTGTCTCTTTCAATATAGCTTTGGAATTTAAATTAGAATTTGTAAACCCTCAGATTTTGCTACCTTCGCTTCTGTTTCCAGGGGCTAAAATTTATTGTAGGGATTATATTCTGTTGGAACACCAGATTTTCATATGGCTCTTGGTTTCAGTCTTCAAAGATGTGATTTTGCAGATGATACTAAAGCATTGCTTTGACTTCATACCAGATCTATTAGCCATCACCACTACAACTGTACTGACATTCCCACTGAAAGGAAGACCAGAACATTTGGAATAGGGGCTGATGATTCTGTAATTTTGTTTTTTGGTTATTTAACATTAAAGAAAATATTTTTGCAGTCAACAACTGATTTCCTTAACTATGCAGAACCCTTCACAAATCAGTAGATCAACTACAAAAGGGCCAGCCATTTTAGATTCATACAATCAATCCCAAAAGAAATAAGACTTTAAAAGTGTTTCTGAATGGCTTGTTTCCCTTAGGGGAGCATCCTACTACCCTGGGTCCTACCGTTCTTTTTATGTAGGCTGCTGACTGCAAATTCAACACAACTGGAATCAGACCAGTTGACTACAGTTTAATCTTGCCCCTTGTTTATACCCACTGTGAAAGCTGGCTAACTCTAGGGGTGTAAATAGACTACTCTGAACATGAGAAAGACAATCTTTTATTGGCTCAACTTCTGTTGGTGAAAGAGACAAGCTTTCGAGCTACACAGAACTCTTCTTCAAGTCTGGGAAATGTACTCAGAGGGTATGTATACACTGCAATTAAAAACCCATGGCTGGCCTGTGCCAGCTGACTCGGGCTGGGACTGCACGGCTGTTTGCTGCCAGGCTGTTTCAGTACAATGTAGACTTCTGGGCTGGGCTGCAGGCTGAGCTCTGAAATCCTCCCACCTCGCAGGTTCCTAGAGCCCAGGCTCTAGCCCAAGCCTGGAAGCCTACACTGCAATTAAGCAGCCCTTTACCCCGTGCCCTGCGAGCCCAAGTCAGCCAGCACAGGCCAGCCTCGGGTATCTAATTGCAGTGTAGACATATCCAGAGTGTCACAGCTAAATAAAAGGTGGAACCGATTGTTCAGCATAAATAGTGAACACATTTCAAGGGACCATTCAAGGTGAAATGGCCTGTTAACACTTCTCCAGTCATGGGAGGTGGGGGTGAGAGGAAGGTTAAAGGAGGAAAAAAAGCAGGGTGGAAGGGGTAAGTGATTGTTGTACTAAATCATAAATCTGGTGTCTCTATTCAGTCCATGATTTTTAGTACCTTTCAGAATTATGAATTTAAGCTCTCAGACTTGTGTTTTGACAGTGTTGTGCAGGTTTCCTTTCAGGATGAGGACCGGGGTCAGATACAGAGTGATTGTTTTGTGAAAAAAGTGTTCACCCACAGGTGTTATGGCATTTTGGCTTTTATCATTCTTCTGTGTGTGTTCATTCGCGAGCATAGGGATTGTCAGGTTTCACCCACATAGTTGTTATTGGAGCATTTAGGTCACTGGATGAGGCACATCACATGTTGTGATAGCATGTGAAGGACCCCTGGATCTTGAAAGGTGTGTTGTGGGGGTGTTGAATGTCATACGAGTGGAGATATGTCTGCAGGGTTTGTATCTGTTCTTCTGGCAGTGTCTGGTGCTACTTTAAGTTGTTGGGTCCTGGCCTGTGGAGATTTTGCTTCTGATGATGAGCTTGGAGAGGTTGGGGGTAATAAACTGGCTCAGGTTAGAGCAGCCTCCAGGATGCTCTAAAATGGATTTAGGGCCAAGCAGGGTATCAGTGAGTCACTTCTTGATAGTCCTCTACTCCCATTTACTTCACCCAGTTTAAATTGGATGCAGCAGACAATCTGGCCCATTATATGCACTTCTTAATTTATCATGGAAAAGGAAGAGGTTAGAGGAGAGGCTTCAGAGAAGCATTTACAATCATAAAAGGTAGAGTGACAACTGATCAGTTCCTACATTTTTAAGCTGTTTTAAAATTATATTTGCTGGATGAAAATAATGGCAGGTAAATTTTTGAACAAAAAAAAAGAAATAAATCTTCACATAATGTAGCCAACCTGCAGAACTCAGTGCTGTAGGACAGTAGTTCTCAAAGTCGGTCCACCTTTTGTTCAGGGAAAGCCTCAGGCTGGCTGGGCCGGTTTTTTTACCTGCCGCATCCGCAGGTTCAGCCGGTCGCAGCTCCAGCTGGCCGCGGTTCGCCGCTCCAGGCCAATGGGGGCTGCAGGAAGGGCAGCCAGCATATCCCTCTGCCCGCGCTGCTTCCCACAGCCCCCATTGGCCTGGAGCGGTGAACCGCGGCCAGTGGGAGCCACGGCTGCGGACGCGGCAGGTAAACAAACCAGCCTGGCCCGCCAGGGGCTTTCCCTGAACAAGCGGCAGACCGACTTTGAGAACCACTGCTGTAGGAGGCTTAGTCACATACTGTAAGGTGGTTGAAGTTGAGAAAGAATGGTTAATTTAATTATCAGTATGTTTGAAGATATGTTTATTCCCTACAATAAAGGCAATTAGCTTCTTCAGGGCATAAATTTATCATTTTAGGGGGCAGGAAGGAATTTATTTCCCTGGAATTACTATTGGTGGAAACTAGATTTGACTGATTAGATCCTATGCCCCTATATTCCACTGCAAGCTACCATTAGAAACTTGAACTTTTGGGACAATATTGTACCTGTGTTAACCCATCCCTTCTACTAATTGCCATGTTATTCTACAGGAACAGTCCAAAATTATAATCTAATAATGCCCTGCAGATTTGGGGGCTCTCGCTATATAATAACGTAGCATTTTAGTAAGGGATGAACACATTATCATCAGTGCTTCTGTTAAGTATTTAAATTTACCACTAATGGGCATTGCAGATAGTTCATGTGGCATATCAGTGGCACACAGCTAGAGGAAATTAAACTACAAACCTATCTGCAAGCATTACAGAAACTTTTAGATCCACTTGCAGGTAGCTGTCACATTGGGAAGATCCAAAGGAAAGTCAAAAGCCTATTTTAATAAGAATCAAAAAGAAAATGCTTGGGAAATTAAAAACCAAGTTATGCGTCTATCCTATGGTGTACCTGAACACAATTTATGTCATTGATGGTCTGGGCCACATGTTATTGTGAATAGACTCAGTAGCTCTGTGTATAAAATTAGGATTTTACAGGGGAACAAAAAAGTAGATAAATTCTACCATGTAAATCAGTTTAAACTGTACCAGGAAAAAAAATATTTCTCCACAGGCGCAGAAACCAGACAAGATAAATGCACAAGAGAGCCAGTACAAAAGACACAGATAAGACATAACTGGTGTTCTTTGAGATATGTTGCTCAAGTCCATTCCATTGTGTGTGCTCGCCACATGCACCGTTGCCGGAAGTTTTTCCCTCGCTGGCGCCCTCTGGAGTGGCACGTGTATGCCGTAGTGTAGGGAGCATTGCCGGGTCGCCCCAACCTCAGTTCCTTCTTGCCAGAAACTCCGACAATGGGCAAGGAGGGTGTATCATGGCATGGACATGAGCAACACATCTCGAAGAACACCAGTTACATAAAAAGGTAACTGTCTTTTCTTCTTCGAATGATTGCTCATGTCCATTCCAATGTAGGTGACTCTGAAGCAGGACCACCAGAGGCAGGTAGGAGTTCATGGACTTGTCAATTACAACACAGCTCTGCCAAAGCCAGCATCATCTCTTGCTTGCTGGGTGATGGCATAATGGGTCATGAACGTGTGTATCAAAGACCACGTCATGGCCCTGCAGATGTCCTGAATAGGGACATACGCAAAGAAGGCCGCCGAGGACACTTGAGCCCTGGTCGAGCGGGCTTTCGCTATAGGCAGTGGCTCGGCCTGAGCCAGATCATAACAGGTCTGAATGCAGGTGGTGATCCTCTGCCAGGACACCGTGAGGCCCTTCAACCTATTCACTGTTGTGATAAAGAGCTGGGCCTTCAGAAAAGGGCAAGAAAAATGATTAGGGGCATGGAGCGTCTGCCATATGAGGAGAGATTAATAAGACTGGGACTTTTCAGCTTGGAAAAAAGACAGCTAAGGGGGGACATGATAGAGGTCTATAAAATCATGATTGGTGTGGAGAAAGTAAATAAGGAAGTGTTATTTACTCCTTCTCATAACACAAGAACTAGGGGTCACCAAATGAAATTAATAGGCAGCAGTTTTAAAACAAACAAAAGGAAGTATTTTTTCACACAACACACAGTCAAACTGTGGAACTCCTTGTCAGAGGATGTTGTGAAGGCCAAGTCTATAACAAGGTTCAAAAAAGAACTAGATAAATTCATGGAGGATGGGTCTATCAATAGCTATTAGCCAGGATGGGCAAGGCTGGTGTCCCTAGCCTCTGTTTGCCAGAAGTTGGGAATGAGCGACAGGGGATGGATCACTTGATGATTACCTGTTCTGTTTATTACCCCTGGGGCACCTGGCATTGGCCACTGTTGGAAGATGGGATACCGGGATAGATGGACCTTTGGTCTGACCCAGTATGGCCGTTCTTATGTTCTTCTTATGTTCATACTTGGAAATGAAGTCAAAATGACCTGAGTTTTCTGGATTAGCCTTTAAATACCAAAGGGCTAAAAGCTTTTCAACCAGGCCGTATGTGAGCAAGCGCTAGGTGTGTTGGGGGGGGGGGGGGGTTGAGTGTGCCAGTGGATGTGTATGTAAAATCAGGTGCAGGTTTAGAAGCCATGTTTTAAGACTTTTGCCTTCACTGTCATAAGGCACCCATTAGTAAATTTCTCTTTTGAATCATTGCTTATCAGTAGAGATGGGCTGGTTTTCAAATCTGGTTTTCAAATGTAGATGGGCGTATGGATTTGGGGCTTAGAATGAGACCCCTAAATTTTTTTGTTGCAGAGCAGGAAAATATGGGAGGGGTGGAGAATTTTTGCTGTAACCAAATATTTAGACCACTTCAAGCGGCTTCTAGAGTTCTGAAAGACACAAAAATGGGAGAAAGAAACATAAAACAGCCCACTTCAAAAGAAATCATGAGTAGCTGTTTTATTAGGAACTTCTCACTTAGAAGATGCTGGTCTAACTGGGAAGTTTGCCATACAGTTGCTATATTTAGCAATCCTCATTCAGTCTCTGCAAAAAGGAAAAAACAAGGCCCTGATCTTGCTACCATTGAAGTGAGATACAAGATGGGCTTTTATTCTTTGCTGGAAGCCTAATTCTGTAAGGTGCTGAACACTCCTGTTGGGGGCATTCAGCACCTGAAAGGATGAGATCTCATGCTGAGTTTGAGGGTTGATTTTTGTGGCACTCGAGCTAGAGTATGGAGAGGACAAATGTCATGACTTGCAGACACAATTAAATATGAATTCAGGGTCATTGAAAGGCTGGTTTCTTTTTATTTCATTGAAATCTGTCCTAAATTACTGACATCCAGATAGTGGGTGGATCAGTTTTAGATTTCTTTATATACAGGAGGAAGATGGTCTAACAGACTGGGATCTGGTTGCACTAGTTTCAGTTGACGAGGGATATGAACTTGTATGTGATTCGTATCTGTCCATTGACAACATCCAATACAAATCTCCTCCTTTCTCCCCTTTGACATTATCTTCAGTGGTTTCCACAAAGCAAGGTGATTTGAGTTGATTAATTCAGTCCACTTGTTCAGATGCCCTCTTCTCTTTGGTTTATACATGCACATTGTCAGCATGTGGTGTCAGCAAATGAGAGCTTTTAAAATTCTCCCTTTCATGCATTTTCTTTCCTTCATATTCTGTGCTTTGTGTGGGAATGTTATATCAAAGAACTTTCTGTTCTTTAAAGATAGCTAAAGAACTCAAAGATAAGTAAAGCATGGACCTGACTATCCCACCCAGCTTTTTGTGGTTGCAATTAAAATGGATTTGATCCCAGATCTCTAAATATTATCCATCCCTAATTAGGCACTCTTATGCTACTTGGGAACGCATCTGGCTGTCTTTGAGAATTAACTTTTATGGATGCATTGACATATAGGAATGCATTCATAAATAAATAATGTCTTTCCTTTTGGGTCAAAGACAAGTGTAGGATGAAAGCACAATGGATTTTTTCCCATTGTGTGGAACCAGACAAGCTTTGTCCATAGAAGGGCTGGCCTAAACATTTTTGGGAGGGCCTGCAAAACAATTTTCGTAACTCCAAACATAACTGACTCTTTTAAGGTTGGCTTGGCCAGGATATGAAGTCCCTCGCCAGCAGCCTAGAGCCCTGCTGCTGTTCCTTACAGTCTTGGCGACTGATTTTCTCGGGCTGTCGTCATGCAAAAAAGGGCTGGACATTTTTTTAAATTGAAAATTGAGGTGGCATTTCTAGCTCCCCCGATTCAGAAGACTTGTGGCATTGAGCTTTGCAGGGCCTGCAGTCTGGCTCTCTTCAGAATCAAACTTTTCAATCAAAACCAGGTGTGATCCTTCACTGACTACAGTGGTGGGGTTGGGTATGCAAGGATTTCAGAAAAGGGCCCTTTGTTTGAACAGTACGCAGGTGGGATGTTGCCATCATAACCCTAGATCACCCACTCATAGCCACCTTCTGAACTGGTCTAGCTGTGCCTCAGTTTTCCATCTGTAAAATGGGGTTTGGTATTTCCTTTCTCCCACCCTTTATATGGTTTATTTAGACTGACAATTCTTTCACTTTCTCACTATGTATTTACAGCACTTGCCTGATCTTGGTGGTTGTAGCCTCTAGGCACAACTGTACAATAAAAATAAGCAGTGCTGTTTGGATGGGGAGCAGGCTATCTATTCATCCAGGTGGAAAGATCTAGTATACATTGTACCATAATCAAGGTGGAGTGCTTCACTGTTGTTGAGTTGACAAATGTGGAATCAGGCCATAAATGGTTCACAACTTCATGATGGATATTGCTAACTTCAGCATAGTAAGGCTATCTTATCTATCAAAGGGACTTATTGTCATTATATCTGAGGACGTCACAATCTGTATTGTATTTAGCCTCACAACACCCCTATGATGTAAGGAAGTATTAAACCCATTGAACAGATGGGGAGCTGAAGCAAAGAGAGGTTGAATGGGCTTGCCCAAGGTCACCCTGGATGCCTCTGGCAGAGCCTTGAACCCAGGTTGTTATAATATGTAATTATTGTTTCTACATGCTCTGAATTTGACAAACACGTGCCAATGGCAGCTTTTATGTTACCTAGAAGTCTGTACAGTGTGTGGACATCAATATCTTATACACAATTTGAGTCAGTTCCCATCTTCAGATATATGTGTGAGGTGTTCATGGAAGTCAAGTTCTCTGCTGACTTCCATTGGATTGTATGTCACATGTAGGTCAGCACAGAATTTGGTCTTCTGAGATTTGTGTGTGCATATCCAAGGTTGGAACTGCACTGTTAATATGAGACATGAGCAGTTGTTTACTTGGGCTTTTCCATATCTAAAATGTTACCCTCTGCCTCGTGAAAATGGGTTAACGCCACAGATATTTGCATTATTGATATCCAATATTTTCAGATGAACCATTTCAAAATTGGTTAAGCTGCCAGAATTGTGGGAAGGAACATGAATCAGGAAACATTTGAAATGTCTGGGAATTTTGGATTGCTAAATCATGGTGCAAAATGCCATTGAATCTCACTGAAGTACTTAGGCAGTAATTTAACTGGCTAAAAATGCAATACATTTCACTTCAAAATGCAAAGAATTGCTAACCATATTGTATGTTAACATAAAAAGTGTTATAATTGAATTCCAGAACATTTTATTGTGCCACAAGCTGGGTGACCTTTTTTTAAACAAACTTCTTTAAAAGACTTTGACTATAATGGCCGGAAGTAGGCTTTGAAGTTCACAATCCATTAAGATGAAAGGGGAAGATTTTTCTGTCTTTCTGCAGAGGAGGCAGAATAGCAGTGCATTGACTTAAAGGAGACTGAAGTAGGAGTGAAAGGTGCTTCACAACCCAAAAAACTAGAAACTTTTCTCTTATTTTCTCCATTAATTTTCTTTAACAGGGCACCCAAAAAAACCCTGTAGCCTATACATTATCTCAAAACTCAGTGCAGGTTTGCAAACCTATATCAAGTTTGAGTTTGCATTCAATCCCTGAACTAAGAAAAACCTATATATTTTCAGGATTCATTCTGAAACTTTGCATTACCCAAATCCGAACCAGTGCTGTGATCCTGGAATGTAAACAAAATCTTACTAGGACATAGATCAGACAAGTGATTTGTATCTTTTTTTCTTGATTTCATACAAAATTAACTGTGGTTTATTGGGTAAGTATGACAAATAATTCTGTCTACAATTCAGTTCTTGTAAAACCTAGGAAACACCATCAATTTGTAGTTTGTCAGTCCACAGAGCACTGGGACCCATATTAGAAAACAGCAACCCTAACTGCAGAAGTTAGAGGGGTTGTGGCCTTAATGCAGACCAGAAGTCAGAACCAGTTGTGTTTTCATCCTGGCTCTGCAATATCTCTCTATGGTGTGACCCAGTTCCCACAGAAGTCAATGGAAAGATTCTCAATGAAGTAGCCTTGGGTGAATGTTACTTAACCTTTCTAGGTCTAATAGTGGTTACTATTTATCACCACCACCACCACTCCCATAACCGCATTGGTCATTGGGGCACCATCATTGATGAGCAATCAACCAATTGTCTCTACCCCTGACGATTGTGTGTCAGTGCTTGAGTAGCAACGAAGTCCATTCCTGACCACTCTTTAATGTCATCAGTCCATCTCTTCTTCTATCTACCTCTTCTTCTCTTCCCCTGTACTGTCTCTTGGAGGATGATCTTGGATAGGCCAGAGGATCTTGTTACATGGCCATACCACTTCAGCTTGCGCTTCTTCACGGTCATCAGGAGGTCTTCATATGACCCAGTGCATTGGGTGTTGATGTTGCAGACCTCTTCATTAGTGACGTGGTCGAAGTATGAGATGCCCAGGATTTTACGGAAGCATCTCATCTCTACTACCTATATTTTCCATTCAAGTTCTGCCATAAGGGTCCATGTCTCGCATGCATACAGAAAAATGGAGATGACCAATGCGTGCAGCAGTTTAAGTTTGGATTCCAGGGAGATATTCTTGTTCCTCCAAACAGCTTTGCCACTGCTGCTGTTGTTTGTGCAGTTCTTGCCCAAATTTCTGCCTTGGATCCTTCATCAGTGATGATTGCCCCCAAATATTTGAACTGTTTCACTGTCTCCAGCTCTTGTCCACTGACAGTGATATGTGAGCTGATCCAATCACGTTTGTTTGTCATCAGCTTGGTTTTCTCTGCACTGATTTCCATGCCATATTTTGCAAAGGTTTCATCCAATCATTTCACAAGGTTGGCAAGTTCATCTTCGCTGCCTGCCAGGCCATCAATGTCATCAGTGAACCAAAGATTTGAGATTGTTTGCCCCCAAATGCTGACTCTGTATATGTGATCTTCTAGGGCATCAGTCATCATGCGCTCCAAGTAAATGTTGAACAGTGTGGGCGAAAGAAGGCAATCTTGCCAGACTCAAACAGTGGTGCGAAACCACTCTCCTATTGTGCCATTGACAAGAACTGCACTGCTGGCCTTGGCATACAATTAAGAACATAAGAACATAAGAACGGCCGTACTGGGTGAGACCAAAGGTCCATCTAGCCCAGTATCCTGTCTACCGACAGTGGCCAATGCCAGGTGCCCCAGAGGGAGTGAACCTAACAGGTAATGATCAAGTGATCTCTCTCCTGCCATCCATCTCCACCCTCTGACAAACAGAGGCTAGGGACACAATTCCTTACCCAGTTGTTTAATGGTAAGAATAAGCTTACGACCAACATTGTACTTCTTCATGGTTGCCCGGAGAGCTTCATGCCATACTCTGTCAAACGCCTTCTTGAAGTCAACAAACACATGGTAGATGTCCTGATGGTGTTGTAAGTACTTCTCACATAGAACACGAAGACTGAAAATCTGTTCAGTGGCATTTCTTCCAGCACGAAAGTCAGCCTGTTCTTCAGTGATGATATTCTCTGCTTGTGGCTTCAATCTGTTCAATATGACTTTCAACATCACTTTGCTGGGATGGCTAATTAAGCTTATGGTCCGGTAACTTTGACACAATTGGCAGAATGATGATTAGTGATTGTGTCCACGTGGAGGGCCACTTACTGGTCTGCCAGATCTTGTTGCAGATCTTGGTGAGTACATCTATTACTATTTCTCCTCCGAATTTCAACAATTCAGCTGGGACGTTGTCAATACCTGTAGCCTTTCCGTTCTTGAATGATTTCACAGCTGTGTCCACTTCTTCATGCAGTATTGGAAAGTCATCCTCCTCTGTTGAATCTGGGCTGTCTAAGACACTAGGATCTCCATTTGTCTGGTGGTTGTATAGATCAGAGCAGTAGTTTGTCCACCTATTGATGATGTCCCTTTCTTCTGTAAGACTGTTCCCTTCTTTGTCTTGAATTGCGTTAGCTTTGATCCATCTTTCCTTCGTCAGATCTTTTACACCCTGGAAGGCTCGTTTTCTATTTTTATGATTGATACACTCTTCAATATTAGAGCATTGTTTTTCAATCCATATCTCCTTGGCCACCTTCATTCCTTTTTTGATATTTCTGCCAATCGCTCTGTATTTATCAGCTCCCTCAGTGCTGTTCTTGTCTCTCTTAAGTTCTCTTCTAATGTCACACATTTGTAGTATTTCATTTGTGACCCATGGTTTTGTCTTCTTACGATGTTTCCCAACAATGTCCATTGCTGCCTCATTCATTACAGCATTTAAATTGTTGGTCATTGTTTCTACGTCTTTCTCTAGAGCAAGTAGCGGGGCAAAATTTCCTCTGATCATTGCGTGGAATGATTCTGCAATGTTTCGGTCTCTGAGTCTTTCTAAGTCAAACTTGGTTCTGGTGAACTTTGGCGTGACGATTTTCCTTAGCCGCGGCCAAAAATTTAGCATCACAAGGTTGTGATCATTTCCAATATCAGCACCGGGGAAGCTCCTTGTTTTAGCTCAGTTAATCCCAGAATGAAATTGGTTTTGTACCATGATGTAGTCGATCTCGCTGTGATGTAGACCATTAGGTGCGTGCCATGTTGATCGTCTGGATGCTTTATGTGCTCCTAATGTGTTTGCAAGAACCAGACTGTTATAGCTGGCAAACTCCAAAAGTCTCAATCCCCTCTCATTGGTTACCGCATTACAGAAAGGGCCACAATAATCTCGCCAATCTGCCTGTGCGTCAGTACCCACTTTAGCATTCCAATCTCCTTGTACAATCAGAATATCTTTCTTGTGTACCTTATCGATGATGTCTTGGAGCTGATTGTAAAAATCTTCAGTTTGCTCATCATCGTAGTCTGTTGTAGGGGCGTAGACTTGTACCACTGTCATATTAAATGGTACTGACTTTAGATGGATGGAAATAAGCCTGCTGGACATTGGGCGGCATCCTAATACTGAAATCTTGATATCTTTATGCACAAGAAATCCTACACCGTGGACATGTTTGTCCTCTCCACTGTAATAGAGTATATGGCCTTCTTCCATTAGTACTTCTCCAAAGTTCTTCCATCTGACCTCAGAGATTCCTAGGAGGTGCCAGGTATATTGTTCCATTTTGTACATGAGTTCTTTCAACCTCCCTATTTGTCTCAGTGTCCTTACATTCCATGTGGCTATGGTGATGTTATCTCTTCCAGGGATCCTCTTTGTTGGGGTTACACCAGTAGTATACTTGTCACGTCTGCCCTGGTGGGAGATGGATGGTGCCATCATTATTAACCCGGGCTGTGACCAATCCGGCATGGACATAGTTGACTTGTTCATCATATGGTGTGTCTTGGGCAAATTTCTAACCTGGCGGAGCCCATCCCTCTCCAGGCAGCCTCTTATGACATGCAGGAGGAGCAGTGGGCCTATTCTGTCCCCGGACCCACAGGGGGCGTTACTATTTATAAGGACTTAATAATACTTACTATTAACCCCATACGAGGCTAACATCACTCACTTACCACCATTGAAGGTTAATGAGTTAATGTTTCTGTAGGACATTGAAGATGAAATATTACTTGGTATTAATCTTGTTTATTATCCTTATATGAAGGCCTTACAAGGCAAAAGGCATGAATCAACTTCCCAGGTTGTCCTACAAAATGGGGATTGAACTGTGGAGGGTTTTGTTGGTTTTCTTTTAAATTGTGAGCCAAGCTTATGGGAGCTAGAGAATTCTCGTCTTAAGTCTTTTAATTTCTTCAGTTGCACAAACCATGCATACAGTATGCTGCAGGAATAGGAATGTAATTGTGTAAATGCTCTCTTTGGGCATGTAGTGCTTTGCAAATGAATCTTGACAGGGTTTTTCTTGGTTTTCCAACAGGAATGTCCTAGTGGGGTTGTTAATGAAGAGACGTTCAAACAGATCTATGCACAGTTTTTTCCACATGGAGGTGAGTAGAGTGCTTTGTGACTGTCAGACTTATTGAAGCATGTCTTAAAATTCATGTCTGCCAGCTAGCAGCAAAACTATGTCAGCTAGTGCATACTGTAACTTTGAATTGATTTTTTTAAGTTTTACTGAGGTTTTTTAAATATAAAAATACATATAAGAAAATAAATATAGACCCCTTAGAATACCTATTGCACAGAAATACAGGTAAGCATGCACTAAAGGTCATTACCAGGGTCAATCCCCTTTTTTAAGATGAACACTGGTACAGTGGTTAGGGCATTTGACTGGGAGTCAGGAAACCTGGGGTTCATCCCTGCTCTGCCTCCCAGCTGCTGCGTCACCTCGAGCAAGTTATTTCCCTTTTCTGTGCCTGTTTCCAGTTCCACACACAGTCTCTCCACTCTGTATAGAATATCAACTCTTTGGAGCACAGACTTCTCTTACAATTATTTTTACAGCAACTAGCACAGTGGGGTCTCTGTGACGGGTTCGGTCACAGAGACCCCCTTGGGACTCTCACCTGACATGCTTAAACTACCTCTGAGCCCGTTTTCCCTGTCAGCTTGAGACTCCAGAACCCTGTCTTGTTGAGCCAGACACACAAACCTGCTGCAACACAGACCCACGGTCTGAACCATGTCCCCAAAGCTGCAGGCCTTAACTGAAAACCACTCAGCAGGTACTCCTGTCTCCAGCACCCAGACACCCAGCTCCTAATGGGATCCAAACCCCAAATAAATTTGTTTTACTCTGTATAAAGCTTATACAGGGTAAACTCATAAATTGCTTGCCCTCTATAACACTGATAGAGTGATATGCACAGCTGTTTGCTCCTGGGTTCAATAATAAACAAAAGTGATTTTATTAAGAATAAAAAGTAGGATTTAAGTGGTTCCAAGTAATAACAGACCGAACAAAATAAGTTACCAAGCAAAATAAAACAAAACACGTATATGTTTCATCTTTCTTCATATTGTTATGGTTTCTGCTATTAAAAGCTGCCCTTCATCTGGCCTTAGAATCTGTTCTTGCTTTAGATGTAAAGACTTCTAAAACCATCTTTAACAATGTTTAAGGTTCAGTGCAGGCTCTGTGGAAGTCCTCTGGGACTTCTCATCGAAGTCTCAATAAAATCTGTTCAGCTTTTCAGCCTTTATCTTACTGTTTAAATGGAACTCAAGTGATGTGTCAAAACACTCAGTAAACAGGACAAATCCAGAGTTCAGATGGCCCTATTATTTTTCCTTTCTAGCCAACCACCTGTTCTGTTGTATGGCAGAATGGACCTCCATTAGAGATGGGATTTGCTGGTTTAGTGAACAACTGGATTAGTCAGTAAGGCTTTTAAAAAGGACCTGTGGGTCAGTTGGTTATATGGACTGCCCAGCAATCTGTGAGCTAGTGGAATATTCTTGTTTTCATAATTCCTTTCTAGCCACATCCCAGTGAAGGCTAGCACCAAAATTTGCTACCAGTATACAGCCTTTTAGAATATTGCAACTCTAGAATACCTCCAGTGCATTTTATATGTAGAAAAAAGATGGATGTGAAGGGAACATATGGGCTGAATAATTTGTTGCCATACTTGAATGCCCCATGGGCTTAAGTTTCCTTTCCCTCCTTATTTTCCCAGCCTGAAAATCCAGATCATTGCCATGTTGATAAATTCTTGTTTATTTCAAGGGTCTTTTCCAAGTACTCTTAATGAGCCCTGAGTTGTAATTCTTCACTTCTTTATACCAGTTTACAGAAACAATTTCCTAAGAAGCCACATTGGTTACTGGAGGAAAATGAGGCCATGAATGTTGCTAATAGTCATTAGTGAAAATGTGTGCATAATAAGCTTCAAGATAATCTATGTCTTTGTGTTTTTCAGATGCTAGTATGTATGCCCATTATCTTTTCAATGCGTTTGACACTGCACAGACTGGATCAGTGAAGTTTGAGGTAATTAACTTGCATCATATTTTGGTCATCTTTCTCAGACAATCTTAGTGATTTTTCATCTTCCACATCCACTCTTCACTCTGAACTATTAGTATTTTCAGGATAAATTGTTGGAGTCTTTAGACAAAAATCAACCAGGTGACGTTGCATTTTCTCTTTATCTAAGGACCTCATGTTTAATGTTATCAGCACCACAGGAAAAGTTAGTTGTCAAAGGTGGAGAAGAGAGAGGAGTGGAGAGATTTGACAGCAGAATCAGTGCGAGAGGGACGAGAGTGGGGGAGGAGGATGCAGAGTGGTAAAGGTGTCAGTGGATAGAACAGAAGGGCCTGTGATGCTTATGACTACTATAGTGGTTGAGGCTACTGCTGAACATGCAGATGTAGGTTAGAATTAGATGTATTGTCTTCTGGATTCCTTTTTTAAAAATAAGCTTACTTGTATAACTAATTGAGCAGCCATCTTCAGGCCCCTGGCTGCTGAAGGAGAAAACATCCATTCATTAACCAAAAGTTGGTCTGGTGCTCCAGCTACAAAAATCTATTATTAAAATTCACCTTTTTATGTATACAAGGATTTGTGGCACATGGGCATGAAGTAATAGATCTAAGCAGGAAGGACTTAGGAGTTTGGAACAAGGTTCATTGTATGTCCCAGAATAAAGCTATACTCTTCTACCATATGACCAAGAATATTAGTATGTTCTAGAAGGGGCAGAAATGTGTTGTTCCATTTATTATGTGTGTGGTGGAAAAGGTACCACATGAGTAGAGTGGTTCTCTGTGACAATACCTGTGCAGATGTGAGGTGGACTATATAACATGAGCTATCAAGTTATTCATATGGCAAAAATTATACTAATATCTGAGTTATCCTCTGAGCATGTCCATTATGAATTAGATGTTTCTAGAGAACTAAATAGACTCAGACCAAACTAAATGCTTAGATAGTTAATGCTACACCTTCCCTATCTTTAATGCTTATTAGTTTGTCCCCATGATTGAGCTTTTCCTAAAGCTCAACAAATCCTAATTCCTCCCAGAGCCCTAGCAGTGAAGTTTCTTATGGGCTGCTTCTGTAATGCCAAGCCCTTGGGGGGGGTCATTGCCAGCAGGCATTGAACCTGGGATCTCTAGATCTTAAAGCATGAGCCTGTGCTGCCTGAGCTAAAAAGAAGTTTTCTGTTAGTCGAGGCAGTAGCAATCTGATCAACCTCTTTATTTGGCCCAGCGGCTACTACAGGGTGGGAGGGAGGGAGAACAGAGCCCTTATACATTTAGTGGAAGGAGGGGCTAACGAGTTTTATGGTGACAATATTCTCCAAACAGGAAGTAAAGATGTTTTAAGAAGTTACTTTTTTTTAAAGGCTTAAAATAACTTATATCTTCTTCGTTGAACCAGGGTTTTGTGATGGCACTATCAACTTTGTTGAGAGGAACAGTTCATGAAAAGCTAAGATGGACATTTAATCTTTATGACATAAATAAAGATGGATATATAAACAAGGAGGTAAGGCATTTTATGGCATTGACATCTGTTTAATTTCTAAAAGGACTGACTGGCTCATGTTGCACAGCGTAATTCATGTTTCATGCTGCTAATTAAGTGCCAGTCAGCATTGGGTTTGAGCATTTCCTTTTATTAGTATTCAAGGAAAAGTGCATGGTTACTTTGTATTGCATAATTATAGAGCCTATATTTTTCCTGTGTTGTGATGTGTCTTAAAAAAAATTACTTAGCCAGGAGCAAATTCTGCATTCATAAAGGTATCTATTGATTCCTATCTTAGGATAGGTATCAAATTACTGGTATGAGAGTGACTATGCTAATGCCTGTAAGTCCCTGAGCATGCCTAGTGTTAGCTAGAGATTTTCTGAAGCCTTGATATACTCAGACAAAGCTGAGTGTTTGCCCATTTTATAAAAAGCACAGTGCCTTCTCTCCCCACAAGCTCGACCCCTGAATGATTTACTAGATCTACAACAAAATATTCTCTGGAGAATGTGCATTGAACAGTGGTGCTGAATTCTTCCATCCGATGCGTGTACACTGTTTATAATGGCAGTCATATACATGTAGAATTGAAGAAGGGTGGTTTAATGGCTAAAGCATACGAGTGGGAGTCAATAGACCTGGGTTTCATTCTTGCCTCTGCTTGAAGCTTCCTGGATAACTTTAGGCAAGTCAAGGTAGATTGCGGTTTTTAAAAGAGTCTTAACGGATTTTTTTATACCTAGAAAATATAGACAGAAATAATGTCACTTAGATGTTTATTGACCTGAATGTGTGGGCACGATCAAATGATTAGTCATCCAGGTCACATTAATTTACACAACCTCTTGCAGGTACAAAACCAGAGAGCAGGTTGGTAACATCTGTCTCTTAATTTCTCTCTTCTTCAATTTCCTTATTTGAATATTGAGGCTGATACTGTTGTGTTAGCTGCCACCAGGTGGCAATGTTACACAAAGTCTTTCTCATTTTTCTTTGTGCAAGTAAGATTTTAATCTTGGTCTTGAGGTTTTGTTCTCCTGGTAAAGTATCTTTGGGGGAGCTGTGGGAAGCAGCAGGGGTGTTTGCTCTTGCCTTAGTCTCCTTAACTAGTCAACTTCTGGAAGTCAGGCATTGAGGTTTGGCTGACATCCCTGAAAGAGGTATTCGCCTACATGCTGTTTGTGAGAGCACCTGTGGTGTCTATAGTGTATAAATAAAATAAGATACACTAAAAATAAACCCAGACTCCATGTTATTGATTCCTCCTCCAATAGAAAGATGACATACAGGGCCTTGACATCTGCTGTCACTCACAGAGGCGTGACAATGCTTACTTCTCCAGAGTTTTGTGGGGCTTAATCAAATAAAGCCAGATTATGCCACATTAATCCAGACTGAGTTGCACATTACTGCATCAAACTGATTTCAATAGGACAGCCCACAGAATATAATACTACTCAATGTAAGGGTGGCAAATTCTAGCTCTTAATAGCTAACGAAAGACTTTGACATCCTTGGATTTCAAATCTTTGGCACTAGGGAACTGCAAAGGGGAGAGACAAACTTGGTTCGTAGACTGTATCAGAGGGAGGAGGTTAGTGATGTGAGCTACTCGTTGAGAGTAATCAAAGAACCTGCCAGTGACACCAGCATGTTTTCAAATCGTTCTAGCGTAATACAAGTGTCATGTAATAGGATGGAGTTAGTCAGTAGTGTAGTTAAGACTAGCGCAGTTCTTGGGAGCCCAAGTGAGAACAAACTCCCACAATCCCTGTCCTCCCTTGGCCAAGGAAACCGTGCCAGTAACAACTGTGTTGGAAAACTTTTGTCCAGTGTGGTACAGGCAGACAGAGTGCATAGATTAACATTACAGTATATTTAGTCTGGGATTTTCAAAGGAGCCAATAGGCACCCAACTCCCATTCACTCTCAGTGAGGAGTTGAGCACTTAACTACTTTAGGCCCCTTTGAAAATCCCAATCTCCATGCTGAAGCTCAGCAAACTCAGGCTTCAAAGGACTAAAAGCTAGAAAATGAACTAATTATTCACGTCTGTTCACACCAAGGTGAGCAAGGGCCCTATCACCAAAAGAAGACAGTCTAAATTATTTCTACGCATCTCCGTCAATGAAAGTTAAGCAAGCAAATAACATAATGGCTCTACTGCAGCATGGTTGGATTTATAGATACGAAGACCAAAACAAATGGGATGGTATGCATCTACACACTGTTTGCACAATCTCATTTTCAAAGTAGGATGATCAAACACATGATGAGCCCAAAACTAGCTGGAAGTGGTTGCATCTACTTGGGGGAAAAAAGTCCTCCTTCCAGCCCTTTGCTTCTTTCTGAGTGTTAGTTTGGTTTGGAAGTTTTTGTAGTCGAGTAGCAACCCATTTTTTGATTACTTTTGCCTTTGCACATCCAGGTTATAGATAAAGAAGATATCCTGAGCTTAATCTTGATCATTTTCTTCAAAGTAACCTGAACTTTCCCTTTAAGCAAGTCTTTATTACAGAAGATTTGTCACATTTGATAGTGGTACAGAAACAGAGAAAAATCCTTTCCCCAGCTCAAAAGAGCTTCATCCAAATACTTTATTCTCAAGCTTTGGGAATGTGGGTTGTAACAGAAAGATACAACAAGTATTCAAATAGAAAAGAAAGAACAAGGGCCTACTTCAGATTCCACCACCAGCCAGTTCTTCAGCTGCCAGTTGTAGCAAATTGCCTCATCTAAAGCTGTCCCCTCTCAGACTGCCAAGGTACTGTTTATATAGAGTGCTCTGATTTAACTGAGCTTCCGGTTGTGCCTTCAGCCACTTGGCCACCTCATTAAGCCCAGCTTCAACCTGCAGGACAGATGAGCAATTAGTTAATTCATTTGGTACCAGTCCTAAGATAAGGCCTGTGCACCTGCCCAATGTTCTCCTGATGGCAAGTTAAACTTCCTTCCCTTATGCATGGCTCTGGCAGCTAAATGCAAGTTAATGATCATGCCACTGAAAAACTGTGGTTTAACACAGGTATTCTGCCGAATTTGCCGCTCTCAGACGCCAGTATATCCAAGAGTGTATAAGATTGCTGAACATGTAGTCCCTGCTCCTTTTGCCTACTGGAAGCCCTACTTTGAAATATGTTCACCTTAATGTGTCTAAATGTTGTATAAAGGCGTATATGCAAGTAAGACCAAATCCGAGCATCCAAAAGATTTCAGGAAGGCCCATATTTGACACTAGGTTTTGAAAGTCTTCCAGTAGCTAATTTCTTACTCTTTGTAGTGTTGTAGTGTACTCACTGACAGTCTCTTCCCACCCTCCTTTTAGTGTGCTGTCGTCCAGTGTTTTGGCTGGTCTGTGATCAGTTTTGAGCTCTTCCTGATAGGAATTATGTCTTGGTCTATATTCTCTAATGCACTGTGTTCATTTGTGGTTTAACACAAATGCTTAGCAATAATAAGTGCATTGAGACAACTGAGAAAGGTGGAGTAAGATTGTAAGATTTTTGGGACAGGGCTGACTACTATTTTGTGTCTGTACAGTTCCTTGCACAATGGAGCACCATTCTTGGTTGGTCCTTAGTCACCACTGTAATAGACATGATTAATAAGTCAAAAGACCACAAGTTCTATTGTGGGGCCAATTCTGATCAGTCTCTGTGGATAGTGCTGGAGGTGATTCTTCCCAATCACTGGATGAAATTGGGGAAATTATAGTGGCCTCATAGGAGCTTTTGCAGCATGAGTGACAAGTGATAGCAGAGCAAGAGAGATCCATTTGTAGACTAGCATATGTATGATGACATCCGTGTGTATACCAATAGAGGCTTGTGGTATCTGGAACTATGGTAGAAATGCCAAGAGTGAGACCTAGGTCTAGGCCTTCCTTAACATTAGGAAGAGAGTGAAGAACTGGGCCTTATTCAGTAAAAGAAAATAATGTACAGCTTGTTTGTATTAATTTCCCTGTTGTATGTTTGCATGTCACTACTCCAGGAAATGATGGATATAGTAAAGGCAATTTATGATATGATGGGCAAGTACACATATCCTGTTCTCAAGCAAGATGCTCCAAGACTGCACGTAGAAGTTTTCTTCCAGGTACTTAGTTGATTTCTAATGCATTTCTCTTGACACTTAGCTACCAGCAAAACCTGAGCAATGACACTCAATCATTCCGAATTTCAGTGGTAGCCTCTGTCTAAGTTTGGAAGATACTGTAGTTTTATCCAAGTTACAAAATGACATGCTACATATGCAAAAATATATCCGTATTATGAGAACTAAAAATGTTTCTTTGTTTTGTTTTGCAGAAAATGGATAAAAACAAAGATGGTGTTGTAACTCTAGATGAGTTTATTGAATCATGTCAAGAGGTAAGGACAATCTTATTGCTTCCATGAAAGCAGAGAAGATGGTTTCATGCCACAATGTTCATATCCGCTCTGGATTTCAATCCACTCCAAGTCTCTGGGTGCTCAGGATCCCAGGTTTCATTCTATTAGATGTTCAAGCCAGCTGCAAAATTCAGCTCTGGGTTCTGATCTGTGAATCTCCCTAAAGATCCGAGTGCTTGCTACCTACATGGATTTGGTGCAAACTGGTCACTGAATACAGTCTGTTCATTTCCAGTGCTGATGGCCAGTGCTTTTATTTTCCCAAGTGAATTCCTGATTCCTTGTTACTGTACACAACTCTTAGGGAAGCTCCTGGAGCCTTTAACTTATGTAGAGAGACATTGTCAGCCTCTCAAAAACAGAAAAATATGCAAGTGTTTTTTTTTCCTGGATAACATTAACAGGGACTACCACAATGTCTGAGCTGTCCAAAAGCATAAAATCTGCCTAGGAACCTTTCAGTTACAACACTGACTCATAAAACTCATTGATGTTCAAGGTCAAATGTTAAAAACAAGTACTGTAATCAAAATGATGATTTTTCCAAAATGAACATCTTTGACAAATTCCATAAATTAAACGGGCTGTGGTAATTATTTACTGTTATTTTAGTGCCTACACAAAGACCAGCATCTGCATGAACATGCAATTAGCCCAACATCTATTTTCTTGGACTCCAATTAACTGTGTGACTGTTTGGTCAGGGATGTTTCCAGTATTTAAGCAGTGCAATAAAAGCCTGTGCCTTTTATAGAGTTTAAAACGGCACTAATTATCATTTACCAAGCATCAAGCTTTCCCCAGAAACTAATTCTTGTTCTCTAATAAAAAACGTTTCAATTTTTTCAGGTATTTTTGGGGGGGCGGGGTAGGGAGGGAAAAGGGAGTTTTCAACCAAAGCAATTGGGTAGTTTCGGTCACCCAAATCTGCATATTTTTTTTTTTGGTGAAAAAAGTTTCCCATGAAAAATTTCATCCAACTCTTCTCAGGAGCGTGCAACTCATCCCTCATTATTAGATGACTAATCAATGTCTTTTCAGTTTGGTTGCTTTATTCTTGACATCTTCGGTTTCTTTGCTTGGGTTTTGGCCCCTTCCTTAATTTTTTTTTATCTGTTGCTTTGTTCCCCATTTTTGGTACCAGTGGAGTATTAATTAATGGTGGTTGACTTGTCTTGTGGTTTCTAGGTTTGCCTTGGTGCTAGATGTGTACCATCATTGATATAAGAAATTTAAGCTGCTTCACTTTCCTCTGAGATTTTTTTTAAATGCTCTGCACTGTGGTTTCTGTTCAGTGCTTGAATATCTTGCTGTCGGAATGCGTCTTGTAGATTGATAAAATACAAGGATCGTTTCCTCTCAAATAGGAAACTCCAAAATTTAGATTTATCTTTTTTAATTTAAAAAATAACCCTGTAATGAGAACTGCAGATGCCAGGTGTCTCTGAGAATTTGCCTTGTCATCAATCAACCCGTAGTCATTAATATTTTGTGGATGTGGCGTCCCATGCCATGTACTGCACTGCACCATCCCCTACTAAGGAGTCACATCAGTAGCTGTAGTCTACTCCTATGCTCATTTTGGGCTGGTGCAGAGGCATGCTGCTCCTGCTATTAAAAGTGTGTGTGGTGGGGATTATGGGAGTGGGATTATGTTGGCCTCTAATCTGCTACCTGTGGAAGACTGGGCTTGAGATAGCTCTCTGTTTCATCCAGTCAGTGTTCGGGATTGTTGGAGGCCTCCACAGGACTGATCTGCGGCTGATGGGAAATGGATCCAGCAGAGAGAATCCTATTTCTTTGCAAAAATGGGGGTGGGGAAAAACCGGATTGTATTGGGCCTCAAACAGTTCCTCTGGTGACTGTGGGGGGAAATCTAAATTACCCTGTGAGTATGGGACAACAACAAGAGATTCTTTGAGTACATCAGAAGCAGGAAGCCTGTGGTAAAAATCTAAGGGTCCACTGGATTGCAAAGAGTTAAAGAGAGCAATTAGGGACATTGCTGAGAAAAAACATTACTGAGAAGCTAAATGATTTCTCTGCATCAGTTTTCACCACCCAGAATGATGGGGAGAGTCCTGCACTGGACCTGATCTTTCCTGGTAACAAAGATGAGGTATACTCAGAGATAGAGGTGACAGCTGATTTTGTGCAGGAGCAAATTGTTAATTGATTTAAAATATAGTAAGCTGCCAGGCCCAGATGGTAGACACCCAAGAGTTCTGAAGGAGTTGAAGTATGAAGCACCTGAGCTGCTAACAAAAAAATATAATCACTCATTAATAATAGCTACTGTTTCTGAGTATTGGAAGGTAGCAAATGTTTTTGCATATTTAAAAAAAGGTTCATGGGATGATCTGGGGAATTATAGACTTGTAAATTTTACATCTGTATTGGGCATACTGGTTGAATCAAACATTAAAAATAGAGTAACAACACATTTGATAGTTCATGATTGGATATGGTCTAACCAGCGTGGATTCAGCACAGGAAAATCATGTTTCAGTAATTTCTTAGAATTCTTTGAATGTGTCAGTAACATGGGTGCATAAAGGACAACCAGATAACATAATTTATTTAGACTTCCAAAAGCCTTTGAAAAAGTGTAAGAGGTGAAATATTTTCTTGTATTAAAAAGTGGGTAGGAGTCAGAAAGCAAAGAGTAGGATTAAATAGTCAATTTTTATCATGACAAAATGGTTAACAGCAGGGTGCCTCAAGATTCGTACTAGGTCCCATGTAGCTTAGTATTTATTAATTAACTCGTGGGGGTGGGGCTGAGTACTGAGGTAGCAAAATTTGCAGATGATACAAATGTATTTGGGTTAATCAGGACCAGAGAAGACTATGAAGAATTTTAGAGACCTAAACAGGCTTGGTCAATGGACAGCATGATGGTAGATGAAATTGAATGCTGACAAATGCAAAATAAGGCACATTGGAAGGGTTAAAAATAAACTACTCTTGTAGTTAATTTAGAAATCTATAAGGTGTAACAACTCAGGAAAGGAACCTGGGTGTCAGTGAAGCAAATTCAATTAAATCCTGTGTTCAATGTCAGCTGTGGTCAAAATCCCAAAATGATGTTAGGATGCATAATGAATGGGATAGAGAATAATACCAAAATTGATGCCTTGTATATAAACCAATGTGCAGCCTCCCCTGGAATCCTGCGCACTGTACAGGTCCCCTCCTCTCAAAAAGGACATTTCAGAACTGCAGAAGGTTCAGAAAAGAGCAGCAAGAATAGTCATAAGCCTGGAAAAACTCTCCATGCAGAGAGATTGAAAGGATTGGGGTGGCCTACCTTAAAAAGGAGAAAAATAAGAGAGGGCACAATAAAGGTGTATAAAATAATGAGTGGTCTAGAGAAAATAGGTTGGGAGCTTCTGTTGTCCCTGACTCATAAGACATGAGCAAGGGACGTTCAAATATATTAAAAGGTGGGAAATTCAAAACCAATAAAAGGAAATACATTTTCACATGACTTGTAATTAAACTGTGGAACTCAATGCCACAGGAAGTCATTGACGCCAGGAATTTAATAAGATTCAAAAGGGGATTAGATATTTATATGGCTATCAATAATATTCAGAGTTGTTCTAATCATTGATAATAGAAATTTCGGCAGGGCTATGAAGCATTGTACTTCAAGCTTTAAACCCATCTCTAACTATTAGAGGTCAGGATGAGACGTATGTGGGGGGACAGATTATCCCAGATTATATGCTTGTTTGTGGGGTTCTTACACCTTCCTATGAATCATATGGTTCTATCCACTGTTGGAGACTGGATGGACTAGATCCTGAACTAGGTGGACCTTAGGCCTGATCCAGTCTGGCAATGCATATGTTCCTATGATAGGCTCTGTCTTGGGGAATTAGAGCAGTGGTTGCCCTAAAAACAGGGGCCCTGATTCTCCACTGAATTGTACCTTGTGTAGCCATTTATACCTGTACAAAGTGAGGGCAAATTGCTACCAAACCAGACTGCATAGGTGTAAATGATGGATAAAAATTGGGACAAGAATGTTTGGCATCTGCTGGACCTTTAGATGTTGGGTTTTGAAGACTGTCACCCCTTGCACACCTGATTTTGAAGTGCTGTAAATGGGAAAGTGATAAGCTACCATCCTCTGGTTGGATAGCACTGACTGACTGCTCTCTCTGGCTGTGCTGAGCCCAGTGAAGATGCATACATGGATGTTTGCTGGTGAGAGAGCAGATGGGGGAAACAAAGTTAGCATTTACGTGGGACTAAAGCAGGGGTGGCCAAACTGAGCCTGAGAAGGAGCCAGAATTTACCAATGTACATTGCCAAAGAGCCACAGTAATAAGTCAGCAGCCCTCCATTAGCTCCCGCCCTCCAGCCCCCAGCACCTCCTACCTGCCGCAATCAGCTGTTTTGCATGCGCAGGAGGCTCTGTGGGGGAGTGGGAGGAGCGAGGGCATGGCAGGCTTGGGGGAAGGGACCTTGGGGAAAGGGGTGAAGTGGGGGCAGAGCAGGGAGTTGAGCAGTGAGCACCCCCTGGCACACTGGAAAGTTAGCATCTGTAGCTCCAGCCCCGGAGTCAGCACCTATGCAAGGAGCCGCATATTAACTTCTGAAGAGCCTCTCTGAAGCCACAGGTTGGCCACCCCTGAACTAAAGGAACTGCTTGTTCTGGGCCAGATTCAATAAGAATTCTATTCTACGGATGCAAAGGATTGTGCTGCAGAGACCATGTGGAATTTTTATTGAGTCTGTCCCGTGTTCATTAACAGTGGGTGATTTCTCTAGGTTTTATATTGCAAAATCTGTATAGGCATGAATGATTCCATGGGTATTTGTGACTGTGCCCATTGCAGCAATTGCCCAATCTCAGGCATCATATCATTCAAAGAGGAAAGATGATCTTGTGGGTAAATCACTGAACTAGGATTTGGGAGATCTGCACTCAATTCCCGCCTCTGCCGCAGATTCCCTGTGTGACTGTGGGCAAGTCATTTAACTGGAGTGTGTCTGTTGCCCATCTGTAAAATGAGGAAGATATTTCCTTCCAACCATCCTGTGTGGATGTTGCCTGTTTAGATTTTAGGCTCTTTGAGGCAGGGACTGTCTTCTACTTTGTGTCTGTATAGCACCTCTCACATTGAGACCTCGATCTTGGTGTGTCTAGGCATTACACAGCAATAACATCAGTAATTCAAATTGCATAGTGTTATAACGGTTTTTAATTTAACAGCAAAATATGATTTTATTTTTTCAAAATATACAGCCTCTCTTTTGTAAATCTGGCCTAATCGAAAGAAAAACAAATTAAGATCATGCCTTCTAAAGGCAGAAGAGAGAAAACTAGAGACCTCTGCTTTATCATGTCAATTCAATTGAAGACTAAATATATGTCACATTACCGTTGACTAGTAAAACCCACTTCCCTTGTCTAAACATTGATAATATCTGATAGTATGATAGTATTTGACTTAACTGTGGTAGAGTGCAGGGGCTATTCCTTGGTCCATGGAGAACAAGGAGTCAACCTCAGTTCAGCTCCCGCCCCCTTCCCCTTGCCCAGCCATTCAAGGAAAGGACTTGGGGATGAGGTGGCAGAGAAAGGAGTCTGTTTGAGAAGCAAAAATTCCTCTGTTGCAGAAGAGGGGAAAGAGGGAAGGGGCTGAGTCTGCTCTACTACCTCCTCACAGACTTTTCCCTGGTCATTGATAATAGCCTTCTTAAATGGCTGCCAACCAAGGCTAAGATCACTGGTATCTTGCACTGCAGCTCAGCTAGTTCACAGTGCATCATAGATCAGACCAAAGTCACAAATTTAAAGAGACAGGTGGGTGGAAATATAAAGCTCTATCATTTGACCCAGCTTTGGGTACATCAAACATCAAGCTCCATAGTAAATTTGCCTGATGAGAAATGTTTTAAATCAGGTTTTCCCCATGTATAACCCTAATTTTGTCATTTGGATTCAGGAGGTGGAAATCAATGGCATTTGAGATTTCATGTATTTCAATCAGGAAGTGGCTGCATTTTAGTGGTGGGTCAAGTAATCCCTGGGTACAGTTTGCATATCAGTTTAAGGCCTATGACTTCAATCGGACAGTTCAGGCGTGTAAAGTTAAGCACACATGTAAGTGTTCAAAGTCAATGGGGCTCCATGCAGGCTGCAAAGTCTGCCCACACAGAGCTCAGAACAGGCCCCACTTCAGTAAAGAACTGAAGCATGAGCTTCAGTCTCTCATTATTCAGCAAAGAATTTAAACCTGTGTTTAACTTCAAGCATATGCCTAAGTCCTACAGACACCCACTGCATGCTGCCTGATGAGCCCAAGTGCTGTGCTGAATCAGGGCCTAACTTTGTAAGCATTTCAGGCTCACCTAGGATGAGTGGTGCTACAAAAATGTAGCCACCACATCTTGCAGCAATGAATATTTGGTACTGGCTGTGCTGCAAAGTGCCATAGAAAGCTTTAAGAACACAGCTTTTCAATTTTCAGAGGGGTAGCCGTGTTAGTCTGGATCTGTAAAAAGCAACAGAGTCCTGTGGCACCTTTAAGACTAACAGATGTATTGGAGCATAAGCTTTCGTGGGTGAATACCCACTTCGTCAGACGCATGACCACTTTTAAGTGTATGTTTTTCTCATTGCTTCCAGGATGACAATATTATGAGATCCTTACAGCTCTTTGAGAATGTGATGTAACAGCATCCGGAATGCAGCATAGGAACCAGAGACTTTGTACGTAATGAAAACCTTCTTTCTGGACGAAGGCTTTTTACAACTCAGCTATGTTGCGTGAACAAGGATTGTGTAAGGCATCTCCAACCGAGCTTCGTTTCCGAATGCAACAAACTCCCATCTCTCCTCCCCAAGAGACACTGACTGGAAGTTATTTCATTTTGGAAGCATGCTAATATTTTAATAAAACCTGATGAGTGAGACCTGCTGCTTGAAGTTTAATGATAATATACAACATTCTGTTTGCTAGTCACAAATTCTGCTGCTTTTAATCTAGCAAATCTGATTACATCTGGTAGCACCATGTCAATAGCTTGCTAAGCCATCTATTGTGAGTGGAAGCTCAGTCCATTCCATCATAGAACAACGTGTTGTATAAATGTCCTCTTTATTTTGCTTTGGCAGAAACCTAATGTACCAAGACATCTATGTTTAGATTTTGAAAACTAACACCAGATTTATTTACTATGTTAAATGGAGGGTCCAGTTCATTTAAAAACCATATATCCCACTTTACTCAACATTCCTGATTTTTCTCTCACATACACTGGTGTTACTCCATTGAATTTCATGGAGTTGCTTCTAATATACACCAGCCAGAGGAGCATCAAGCCAATATACATTAGAGGAGCAGAATACACTTTTCCATATACAATTTCTACACTACAGAATGAATCCCATTGAGTAACATTGAGTTCCTGTAGGACAAGATGATTTTAATGGTCTGGAACTGTGGGGGGCATGCTTTTACCATTAAATGCCCACCAGTGTTCCCAGCCACAAAGTGGGCCTCTATTATACAGTATGCATCTCCCACCAGAACAGCTTCAATGGACCATGGTTCTTTCTGTATGGTTTGGAACACCCTTAATAAATACATCATTTGTAGTTTTACATTGTTTTAAAGCAAGGTATTTCCCAATGTTTGGATTTATTTGAACTTTTAAATTTTTCTTCTGAGATCCCTCTTGGCTGCGAGAGTAAGGGAATATGTTTGGCCAAATGCAGAGAGGCAAATTAGATCTTAGTACTCAGCAGTCCAGAATAAGGCCCAGATCAAGTAACTGTCTCCACACAGGTTCACAGAGGGCACCGGGAAGGCTGATTGCACTTGTACAGCAGAAAGCAGTTGTGACAGGCAGGCAGCTAAAGGCAGAGGAACCAAGAAGGGAAAAGAGAACAACCTAACATAGTCCAGGATTGCCATAGCCCTCCCGTACAGGAAACACCTATATTTTTATTATATCAGAGACTATATTACAAATATACTGTCAGCATTGAAAATATATTTTAAATATTAGGTAAGTGGAAACTTTTTATAATATGCAAAATATATGGAATCACTTGTTTCTATAGCCCTATATTTTATAAAGCCTATTGATCCACAGACATATTGCTGATGTAGACATAGAGCTGATTGATACCTGTGCGATGCTGTGCTTGCACCACCGTCGAGGACACTCCTGTAACTCGTCCTGGCATATGCTTACACAGGTGCTGTGCTTGACTCATGTGAGTAGCCCCATTGAAGTCAGCAGGGCTATTCAAGTGAGGAAAGTTTTAGTGCAGGCAGGACTGGAGGCTTACTCTGCTTTTCTGGCTACCTCACACCAAACACCACCAATGAGTTTGTTCCTACAAAAGATGTAGGACATGGTAACTCCCACCAGTGTGCTGTGCCTTGCAACGGGGGTGAGATGCTGTGAGGGTAGCACAGTCCAATTGTACTATGTCTCCTCCATCTAGCTATTATCTTGATGAATAATTATGTAGTAAATCAAAGGTGGAATAAATCAGAAATTATATCTTATTACCTCTTCATTTTTCTTGCAATCCCAGTTTAGGTACAGAAGCTTAGATTTAATGCAAGGCCAATTTATTTACACAAAGTGCAACTACAAGTTTTCAATCTGAATTATTAATTTCATTTTACGAGAAAACAGCCAAATAAAAAAAGGGAAAAAGTGATTCAGAGTGACAGACAGTGTGTATTTTCTGTAACATGCTGTATCAACTGCTCTCAAAATGGCAGATGCAGCCTGTGGACTCCTAGAAATTTAAAGGTGTAGTACACAAACTAAGATTACTAGAGAGACAAGGTGGGCGAGGTAATCTCTTTTATTGAACCAACTTCTGTTGGTGAGAGAGACAAGCTTACACAGCGCTCTCCTTCACTTCAGCCTCACCCATTTTGTCTCTAATATTCTGGGACCAATGCGACTACAAGACTGCATACAAAAATAAGATTATTTATTAAAGTTGTCAGTTACATACATCCGAAGTGTGTGTGTTTGTGGGAGGAGCGGGAGGTGTCACAAGGGCCCATAGACTGGGAAAAAACACTAAATCAAGCCAGTTCACGGAGAGGGGGTGCATTTTAGGCACTGTCTTATCATAATCTTAGACCAGTAGCTTTGATAACCACTGTAAGCACAGTACCTGAGGCCATACCACAATACCTAAGGCCAAATTAATTTCTTGGGTAACACCATTGAGTTAAGTAGAATTACATCAGTGATGAGTTTGGCCCCTGATGTTTTTCTTGGTATAAACTTTCAGAACTGCTATAGTAATGATGCAAGTTATCTTCTTGTTAGCTGGAGACAAAACTGTAGTGTGTTGATTTGTTAATCTGTGTACAGAGTCACTGCTGTACTAGCGTGTACTATTGTCCAGACTGTTCTAATGTTTATAAGTACCTTCTGCTAAGTTTGGCCTCGATTCAGCCACACACACAACTTTAAGCACCTAAGTGTGTGAGAGGTCCCATTGACTTCCACTGGGATCATTCATGATTGCGTGTTGCTGAATTGGGGCCTGAGTTAGTGGCAATGCTGCTTTAGCTTCTCTTTTGGGGAGCCAAAGGCCCTGGGTTCTGCTACTGCCATTAACCATGGATTCTGTATGTGTAGGGTGGCCACAGAACATCACGGCCCTAATTATGCTTCCACTGAAGTCAATGGTAAAACTCACTTTGATTTTAGTGGTGCAGGATTGGGCCCTATGACAGCATGATAATGTTTCCACCCTGGGTTGATACTTCAGTTCCAATTACTGTTACTGATACCTACAATAGCAGGATTAGCACATCTGGCAGCTGTATCTTCACATATACTGTAGAAAGTATCGGAAGCCATTCCCCCTTATTGAACAGTTCTAGTTGTAAATTTAAATGGTGACAGAGTAACTTTCTTTAAGAAACCATGTATTGTCCATTGTATCTTGTATCTCATCACACAATTTATCTGGCAATGTCTCATCCATAGGCTGGTATGCATCAATGCACAGTAAGCCTTCTCTTTATGAACTGTGTGCAAAGCATGCGTGGATGAAAAAGAGCCAGTAACTGTGAGAGAATTTTATTCTGCTTGGAAATGTCTTTTGGTTTTAAATTCTCTATGAATGTTAGTTTGTACACTTGCAAACCCTCCCATGATTCATAAATGGGGTTTGCAATATTTATGGCAAATACTTACTACTGCAGCTTATTAAATAAAACATACTGTGATAGTCTGATCTCATCCCATCATGAATCCTACTACCTGTATTTGGAAGGCAGTTACTGTGCTGGCTTCTAAGTTGCAATTAGAATATCCATCAGTGCTATCAGCTGTACACGTTTTCTCAAAATTGTGAATGTTTAAATAATGGCCAGATGATTTGTCTGACTTAATTCATTAGTTAATCTACATAACCGTGCCAGCAGTTTTAAAGCACATAACATGCATATTAGGCAACAAATCTATTGAAAATAAGAATATCAATAATGACGCAACAAATGTAATGTGTCTGCTACTTTTGATGTTAGTTTTCCTGTTACTTTGAAAGCATTGCAATGTTGTGAGTAATCATGAATAACGTGACCCATGATGATACTGATATCATAAGAGAAATGGCAATGTTCAAATGTTTTAAGCAGAATATTGGTATCCCTGGATTGTGACACATGCTGAACAACAAACCACCATTGTGTCAGCCTAAGAACTCGGTTGATGCGCGTGCAGCAGTGTAACTTTTTTCTTCATCATGGAAGTCCCGTGATTGACTTAAGAAGTATGGGCAAATAATATAAATTGTGCTAACTGAAGCCATTTTACTGGAGCAGCAATGCATCGCTTCACAAATGCTATTATCCGATGGCAATTTGTATGACATTTTGTTGAACAGTTTTAAAGATTTTGAGTTTAATAATAAAAATAAAAGATGTACAGGAGGGTGTCTTTTTGTGTGCTCAGGTCTTGATGGGACATTGTCAGGTTAAAAATCCTGGACCAGATTTTTAAAAAAACAGGCCCCTGTTCCAAACACACATACCTGTGTATGTGCCAAATGGTACTGCTGAACTGGCACTGTGAGCATAACATTTACCTATATATGGGTTATGTGCATGTCTAACTTAGGGTTGCATCAATGTATGGGTGCAAGGGCATGCAGCTAACTCTGAAATTCTTCTCCCCAAATATAGATACTAATCAATGCCTTTACCTGTATCACTGTACCTTGGATTAGTAAAACTGTAAGTCTTATTTCTTGTGACTATTTTGGCAGTTTTCATTGCAATAATGTCAAGAAAATATCTAAACACTCTATTTCTTGGGCTAAAAAGAAGGCCTATCCATGTCCCTTTAGCCACAGTCTGGTGACAATAGCTATTCTGACACTTAGATAAATGCAGACAACATTTTGCATTATACATATTTGCTAAGCTACGTATTGTAGGGCCTGAAATATAGAAAGACATGCAAAGGAGAAAGGGTTCTCTTGCATACATGCAGAAATGTGACAGTTAGCAGTGTGAAGTGTGCTATTGGTCTGATTCCACTTCCAAATGGATCGGTGTCTGCATTACCTTGATTGGCACCCTCCTTTGGCCAGTTCTTAGCAAACTAGGCAGGCATTGGGTGGGCATGAAGAATGGAGCATGCTCTCATCTGCAATAGGCAGGGTGAGGTACGTTGGCCAGTCACTGTGGAAAAATTTGCCCTTGTGCTGCCTGACTTCTACCTGTTCTTGGGTTTAAAAGGGCTTGGGGCTAATCGAGCACTTTTCATTAGCACTGAAGTCACTTTTACCAGGAGGCTGCCTGTAGGAATGGCAAGGCACAGTGGAGTTTGCACCATATAGTCACATGCCCATGCTGTTTTTCTAATTTTATTCCTCAGCTCCTCCTACTCAGACCAGAAGATTAGGCTCATTCTGCTGTTTAGCTGCACCTCCCTGCATCCAAACTAAAACCACATGTTTACCTACAACTCTGCAAAGCATGTTTTGAGGAAATTCTATATAAAATTGGTGCTGCTGAAAAAGGAGCAATAGCTTGAAGCTGAGGCAGATTGGGTCACAGCCGCAGATGTGAGCAGTTAGCCTTGGAATAAACAGTGACTTTGCTTAAGTGTGAGATTGTTTGGCAGCCCATTTCCTTATGGTGCAGACGCACTGAAGTCAAAGTGTGTGTGGATGGGGGTCGGGGGGGGTTGTATAACAGGAGTAGGCCGAGCAGGGTTTCTGTACACACAATTCCACTTCAATAAGCAAACAAAAATCATCACCTGCCCTTGTCCTGAACTGTATGTGTAAATCACAGAGTAGTCTACAATACATTCATCCCCAATGAGTCTGGCAAGGAAAGTGAGAATTAGGCACACAGAGAGAAAAAGAGCAATTGCATCTATATAGACAATCAAATCAAACATGTTAGTCTGTCTTCAGTAGCTGCGGGAAAAGCATTGTGTTGTAAGACCATGAAGGAACCAGGCAGTCCTTGAGCTGGGCTGTGAGCTAGTAGGTATAGAGTCTGAGCTCCTAGATCAGCTTCTACCACTGATGCGCTCTGGTAGAAATCCTTGGGCTACATCTGGCCAAAGCTCAGACAACCTATGTGCAGGGCTATTTAATCATTGTGCTAAGGGTTTATATGAGGCATCAGTGGTGTGGTTTCACCCTCTGGGACCTGGGGCAATTTACTTTACCTTTCCGTACCTCCGACTGCCCTGCTGTGGAATGGGGAAGATAATGGCAGACACACGGGTGGGGGTGAGGGATTGAGTTTGTTTACAAAGAGTTATATTAGTAATGATTATGCGTGTTGATGAGGCAAGCATATGCATAATAATAGCTGGACTCTCTACAAAAAATAGAGGATATGTTCTCCCTTCGCTCTCCATATTCAGCGACCAGACCAATCAGAGCCAGGGATAATTCCAGCCAGGAGCCATAGGCCCTGATTCTTCCCTGCATCAGCCATAGGGCCAGTGCCAGCAGAGCAGGGAAGTGACTTGCTGCCAGAGTGCTGGAATATTTTTATAGTGGGGGTGCTGAGAGCCATTGAACCAAACTGTGAAGCCTGTCTATAATGGAAACCACTTCAAGCCACGGGCTAAGGCAGCATCCTCTAGTTCCAGCACCTATGCTTGCAGCTCCCTGATTCTGGACATGCTGAGTATCAATCCATCATGCAGCACATGTAAGGGCAGCCTGAAGTTGCACCCCAGCTGAAATAGCTGTAACTGGACAAAAGAGTCCATGGAGCAACCAGACATGGGTGCCTGAGTGCACTCAAAACGCCCATCAGCAAGAGTGACATTGTGACCTTGTTCTTTATGAAGATAACACTGTCCCCTGGAGACCACTGTCATCTTAAATTAACTTATTTCCTCAATTTTAGTCTTTACCAGTTTCAGTTTTTTCAATGGCTCTGACCTGGATTGCTAGTGGAAAGAAAAATGACTCCTTGATATAAATGTTATTAAAAATAAAATCAATAAATCCTATCCCTAAGACAAAAACCACTGTAAGCAGAGTCTGAATGAGTTCTCCCTTGACATCTAGTGGTGAGCTGTGGAAAAAGACTTCAGAAGCGGATCTCATTTGCATGGACACACGCACCCTGCCTAGGTGTTCAGCATGGTGGGATTGCTTGCCCAAATAATCACTTGTGGCTGGTGTTGGATCCCCAGTCTCCTTGTTATTGGGGCAGGAGTAATAAAGGGTTGTTATCCTTGTTGTGTGAACTGAGGGCAGCAGAACTGTACCTGGCATACCCCGATGGAGGTACTCACCCTCAATTGAACAGAACTAGCTAGGCAGGGGACATGGGTTCCAAAGCCCAATGAGTTGAGAGAGGGTAGGGGATGGACCTGTATGGTGTGGGCCCTGGACACTATTTGATCCTTCCCCTCTCTGTGGTATACTAAAAGAGCTAATTTTGATTCAATTGAGAGTCTTGTTACAGGCTGCAGAGCTGAAATCACTGATACCTAGGTCTCAAGTATTAGACCTACTTTGGGACAGTGTCTCTAGTGCAAGAGACTTCCCAGTGTGCACCAGCAGTGAGGCTCCCCCACTAAGAGCTGAAATCACTGAGAGCTGTGTTAAGTTTGGGGGGCCCTGAAGACATCTTGGTGAGTGGGCGGCTGGTGGAGAGGTGTGGCAAGCAGCCAGCAGGGAGGCTGGTGGAGAGGGCCAGAGCAGAGCCCCACAGAGGCATGGCAATCAGCCGTTGGGGCAACGAGCGAGTGCCTGAGCAGTGGAGCATGTAAGGTGCTTCCTTACCCCCTTCACACACAGGGTGGGAGGTAAACTCTGCGGATGAACCTCTGAACTCTGGGGCTGCACTGGCCAAGGACAGCAACTGTGAGTGGGATTCAAAGAAGGGGCAGGCACGTTAAAGGGACTTTTGGGTTGCTGAACTTAAGAACCTGAGGGGAAAAGGACACTGCCCAACTTACTTGGGGGTGGGTCTTTTGCTCATGGTTTATGTTTATGAACCCTAGTTGCAGTGTTTTCCCAAATTAATGCTGACTTTTGGGTTGCTGAACTTAAGAACCTGAGGGGAAAAGGACACTGCCCAACTTACTTGGGGGTGGGTCTTTTGCTCATGGTTTATGTTTATGAACCCTAGTTGCAGTGTTTTCCCAAATTAATTCCCTCCTTTTATTAAAAGTTTTTGCTACACTCAGACTCTGTGCTTGCGAGAGGGGAAGTATTGCCTCTTAGGGTATGTCTACACTACGAGAGTACTTCGATTTTAGTTAATTCGACTATGTGGAATCGATATTACAAAGTCGAACGTGTGTGTCCACACTAAGGACAGTAATTCGACTTTGTGAGTCCACACTAACGGGGCAAGCATCGACATTGGAAGCGGTGCACTGTGGGCAGCTATCCCACAGTTCCCGCAGTCCCCGCTGCCCATTGGAATTCTGGGTCGAGCCCCAAATGCCTTCTGGGTAAAAAAATGTGTCGAGGGTGCTTTTGGGTGCCTGTCGTCATCCGTCCGTCACTCCCGCCCTCCCTCCCTCCCTGAAAGCGCCGGCGGGAAATCAGTTCGCGCACTTTTCTGATTACTGACAGCGCGGACGCCACAGCAGTGCGAGCATGGATCCCTCTGCGACCATCGCTGCAGTTGTGGCAGTTCTCAACGCCTCGCAGCTTCTCATCCACCTTTACCAGAGGCAGCTGCAGATAAATCAGGAGAGGAGGCTACGGCACCACCGTGACGGCATGAAGTCGGACACTAGCTCCGACCTCTCAGAAAACATGAGACCCAGCGCCCAGGACATCTCGCTGTCACTGGGTCTTGTGGATACTGTTGAACGGCGATTCTGGGCCCGTGAAACAAGCACGGACTGGTGGGACCGCATAGTGCTGCAGGTCTGGGATGAATCCCAGTGGCTGCGCAACTTTCGCATGCGGAAGGGGACTTTCCTCGAACTGTGTGAGTTGCTGTCCCCTGCCCTGAAGCGAAAGGACACCCGGATGCGGGCAGCCCTGACTGTCCAGAAGCGAGTGGCCATAGCCCTCTGGAAGCTTGCAACGCCAGACAGCTACCGGTCAGTCGCTAACCACTTTGGTGTGGGCAAGTCTACCGTGGGGGTTGCTGTCATGCAAGTAGCCAAGGCAATCGTCAAGCTACTGCTATCAAAGGTAGTGACCCTGGGAAACATGGAGCTCATCATAAATGGCTTTGCCGAGATGGGATTCCCAAACTGCGGTGGGGCTATAGATGGGACTCACATCCCTATCCTGGGACCGGACCACCAGGCCAGCCAGTACATCAACCGAAAGGGATACTTTTCCATGGTGCTGCAAGCACTGGTGGACCATCGGGGACGTTTTACTAATATCAACGTTGGATGGCCTGGCAAGGTTCATGACGCTCGGGTTTTCAGGAACTCTGGTCTGTTTAGACGGCTGCAGGAAGGTCTTTACTTCCCGGACCACAAAGTAACTGTTGGGTATGTGGAGATGCCTACAGTCATCCTCGGGGACCCTGCATACCCGCTAATGCCCTGGCTCATGAAGCCCTACACTGGCGCACTGGACTCAGGGAAAGAACTCTTCAACTACCGGCTCAGCAAGTGCAGAATGGTGGTGGAGCGTGCTTTTGGCCGTCTCAAGGGGAGATGGAGAAGCTTACTCACTCGCTGTGATCTCAGCGAGACCAATATCCCCATTGTGATAGCTGCTTGCTGTGTGCTCCACAATCTGTGTGAGACCAAGGGGGAGACCTTTATGGCGGGGTGGGAGGTTGAGGCAAATAGCCTGGCTTCTGAGTACGCCCAGCCAGACAGCCGGGCGATTAGAAGATCCCAGCGGGACGCGCTGTGCATCAGGGAGGCTTTGAAAGCCAGGTTCCTGACTGAGCAGGGTCTCCAGTGACTGTTTACTTTGTGGACACAGATGCTGAACCTGCCCCCGTTTCTTTACCCAGTTACTGTTGACTATCCTTCCAAGTTACATACCCCCTTCACCACCTTCCCAACAAATAAAATCTGTTCCGTTTTGTTAATGAACAAGGTTCTCTTTCTTACTGTTTTCGCTGGAATGTTTTAAACCGGGGACGCAGACTGTGGCGGGGGGCGGGTTTAGTGTTCTGATGCAAATGATGCTTCTAAACTCCGGGACTGACAGGCTCTGCAGTGCTGGATTGGTTGTTTCAACGCAGCCTGCCAGCAGTCCTGGGCGGGACTGCGTGTATGTGTCGGCCAAGTGACTTTCTGGCAGGGGGCGGAGGGTAACAGACCCCCTGCTGCGTGGCTCTGTGATCCAGGATAAGGACCGCGGCATAAGATCTCTAACTGCCCTCCCCCGCCACAAAGTCACAGATCAACCCCCTCGCATCCCAGAACATGAAAACCGCCTCCCAGACTGACCAGGGTAACTGGTGACTGCACTGTGTATGTGTCCTGATGCTGGACCTGCCCCCGCCTCTGTAGCCTGCTAAAGGTGACTGTCCTGTCCAAGTAACAAACCCCTTCCCCCCCTTCAGACAGAATCCCCTCTAAAAGACACTCTCGGAAACAGTACTTAACAGAAACAGATTTTTTATTATGAACCGCACATGAAAAGGGGGGGGAGGAAACTTGGACGTGGGCTTGTGTGAGATGGGTAGGAAAGGACTTTTCAAACTTTGTGGAACGAGAGCCTTACATTGCTGCAGCAGTGTGCAGGGGCTGACTGACAGTTTTAACGGCCCTTGCCGCCCCTCCTTCTTTGGACTTTTGGTGAGGGGGGTGTGGGACTTGGTGGCGGGGGAGGGTGGTTAGAGATAGACAGCAGCAGGGCTCTGTCCTCCTGCCTCCGGTCTTGCAGAACATCCACTAGGCGCCAGAGCGTCTCCGTTTGCTCCCTCGTTAGTCCAAGCAGGGTTTGAGTAGTCTGCTGGTCCTCCTGGCGCCACCTCTCCTCCCGTTCCATGACTGCTCTGTGCATTTGTGACAAGTTCTCCCTCCACTGTGTCGTCTGGGCTGCCTGCTCTCGTGAGCAGTCCATAAGTTCATAAAACATGTCCTCACGCGTCTTCTTCTTCCTTCTCCTAATCTGCGCTAGCCTCTGGGAGTGTGATGCCAGGCTTGGTTGGGAGACAGTCGCAGATGTGTCTGTGGGAATGGGAAAAAGGGAGTGAATTCCTGAGACAGATAAATGAAGTTGTGAACAAAGAACATAGTCTTTCTCTGTGAACAACACCATGCACTGCACCTTTCACATGCGCACTCAGGACAAGGTCGAATTTTCGGCCCTCGCCTTCAGTGCCTGGGGTCTTGCAGTTGCGATCAGAGAAGCATTGCAGGACACCTCTACTTTCGTTGCAGTAAAACATGGTAAGCCGTAGACTTGTGGCAGCTTAAAAATGTAATAGTAGCACTGGGCTCCTTTCGCACTGAAAGCAAGGCCACTCTCTGCTGGCAGCAATCAGGGAAGCATGAGCTCTGCCCCTGTCCCACCACCTCGCGGCTGTCCCCGGGAAAGATCCCTGTATGCTGCCCCTCTGCCGCCTCCACCGCGTGGCTGTAAGGCAGTCCCAATACTAACATTCCCCCCCCTAATTTAAAGCAGGGCGTCATGTGTGATATAACTCTGATGAGGATCTCGGAGAGCGAGAGGGGAAGGATGCTTCGGGAGACCATGCAGAGGCCAGGGCCGTATGCCGCCATGCTGTGCCGTGCCATGATCCCGGACTACTTAATGGACTCATGGCGTGGGAACGTGTGTTACCACGGTGGACCGAACAAGATCGCCCTGCCACGGAACCTGATGCGCATGCTTGAGCGGTACCTCCAGGAGAGCTATGCTGAGCTATCCCAGGAGGACTCTCTGTCAATTCCCGGGCACATTGACCGTCTTTTCGTTTAAGTGCAGTAGAAGGGACTACAGAGTGGAGCGTCCTGTGGTGGCCTAATCATGAATATCCGGACATTATTTGATTTATTATACATAGTTAGGACTAAATAGTTGACTAAGCCAAAGAAATCATGAACACCAAATTGCTGATCTAGTTACTATTCCTGTTTTGTTATAAATAAAAGTTTCTATGTTTAAATGAGTGAATGAAAAGCCCATTCTTAACACTATAAATATTCCAGTCATGTTAAAATGAAATGTTTAGATGTTTAAAGCACTCACTGCTTGATCATTCCCCTGATTCGGTGTCCGGGGTAACGGCTGTGGACGGTTGGTAGGGGATCTCGGTAAGGGTGATGAAGAGCTCCTGGCTGTCGGGGAAATCAGCGGTGCAAGCGCTGTCGACTGCCTCGTCCTCCTCATCTCCTTCCTCATCTTCCCCGTCCGCTAACATTTCCGACGAGGAACCGGCCGTGGACAATATCCCATCCTCAGAGTCCACGGTCACTGGTGGGGTAGTGGTGGCGGCCGCACCTAGGATGGAATGCAGTGCCTCGTAGAAACGTGATGTGTGGGGCTGGGATCCGGAGCGTCGGTTTGCCTCTTTGGTTTTTTGGTAGCCTTGTCTCAGCTCCTTGATTTTCACGCGGCACTGCGTTGCATCCCGGCTGTATCCTCTCTCTGCCATGGCTTTAGAGATCTTCTCGTAGATCTTTGCATTCCTTCTTTTGGAGCGCAGCTCTGAAAGCACGGACTCATCGCCCCACACAGCGATGAGATCCAAGACTTCCCGATCAGTCCATGCTGGGGCCCTCTTTCTATTAGATTGCACGGCCATCTCTGCTGGAGAGCTCTGCATCGTTGCCAGTGCTGCTGAGCTCTCCACGCTGTCCAAACAGAAAATGAGATTCAAACTGCCCAGACAGGAAAAGGAATTCAAATTTTCCCGGGGCTTTTCCTGTGTGGCTGGTCAGAGCATCCGAGCTCGAAGTGCTGTCCAGAGCGTCAACAGAGTGGTGCACTGTGGGATAGCTCCCGGAGCTATTACCGTCGATTTCCATCCACACCTAGCCTAATTCGATACTGCCATTTCGAATTTAGCGCTACTCCTCTCGTTTTCGAGGAGTACAGAAGTCGAATTTAAGAGAGCTCTATGTCGAACTAAATAGCTTCGTGGTGTGGACGGGTGCAGGGTTAATTCGACGTAACGGCGCTAAATTCGATATAAACTCCTAGTGTAGACCAGGCCTTAGAGATGCCCAGGGGGTGGTGTGTAATTGTCCCAGATCACTGGGTGGGGGCTCGAGCTGGTTTTGTGTTGTATTGTTGAAAAGGAACCCTTAGATACTGAACCCAGCCCTTGTTGCTGCTGGCTCCACCTGGCAGAAGGGTTACACCACTAAAAACTCTTCTTTAACTGAGGGTTAAACTATAATCAAATTGAGGTCAAAGTCATGTCAAATAAACAAATTAGCAGCAATACTGCAATTAAGGGCTTGTCTACATGAGGGGTTAAACCAAATTAAGTAAAGTTAAACTGATTTGAAAACACTTGCATACACACAATGCATTCATTATGGCACACAGACGCCATATTTATAGCAAACTTGGGAATCCTCTTTCCAGAAAGCCAGGATCTTCTCAGAACCATGATGCTGGCCAGGTAGAAAACAAGCCCGATTCCTGTTGTGCAGCAACCGAGCCGAATTCCCAGCAAGAAAACCAGGCTGGGATTGTGGAGGCAGATCCTCTTGAGAAACTCCCAGCAGGTAAGTCTGTCCTTACAACTTAAAGTCATCAATTTAGGCAAAGCATGAGATTAACACAGCAAATCCTTATAAATCCTAAAACAGGAAGTTCAAGGAGGTAGCTGTTTCATAGATTCATAGATTCTAGGACTGGAAGGGACCTCGAGAGGTTATCGAGTCCAGTCCCCTGCCCGCATGGCAGGACCAAATACTGTCTAGACCATCCCTGATAGACATTTATCTAACCTACTCTTAAATATCTCCAGAGATGGAGATTCCACAACCTCCCTAGGCAATCTATTCCAGTGTTTAACCACCCTGACAGTTAGGAACTTTTTCCTAATGTCCAACCTAGACCTCCCTTGCTGCAGTTTAAGCCCATTGCTTCTTGTTCTATCCTTAGAGGCTAAGGTGAACAAGTTTTCTCCCTCCTCCTTATGACACCCTTTTAGATACCTGAAAACTGCTATCATGTCCCCTCTCAGTCTTCTCTTTTCCAAACTAAACAAACCCAATTCTTTCAGCCTTCCTTCATAGGTCATGTTCTCAAGACCTTTAATCATTCTTGTTGCTCTTCTCTGGACCCTTTCCAATTTCTCCACATCTTTCTTGAAATGCGGTGCCCAGAACTGGACACAATACTCCAGCTGAGGCCTAACCAGAGCAGAGTAGAGCGGAAGAATGACTTCTCGTGTCTTGCTCCCAACACACCTGTTAATACATCCCAGAATCATGTTTGCTTTTTTTGCAACAGCATCACACTGTTGACTCATATTTAGCTTGTGGTCCACTATAACCCCTAGATCCCTTTCTGCCGTACTCCTTGCTAGACAGTCTCTTCCCATTCTGTATGTGTGAAACTGATTTTTTCTTCCTAAGTGGAGCACTTTGCATTTGTCTTTGTTAAACTTCATCCTGTTTAACTCAGACCATTTCTCCAATTTGTTTAGTTACAAACCACCAGTGGAGAATTTTTATCCATGCCAGTGACATCAACTCTTAGGTGGGTAAATATTGTAGGATTGATACCAAATTATTGTTTATATCTAGATCACAGTCTCAAGGGCAATGGAGGTTTCCTACTTACATTTCATTCAGTGGTGGCTAATCTGTTTCCGTCCCCTGTCATCCTCAACACAGATACAAATATCACTTAAAGGCTTTGACAAGCAGAAGTTTCACAACTTTCACTCAATTCACAACTGGCAGTTTAGTTTCTTTGGACACTCACAGAACACGCACGTTCAACCACCTTAAGGCGGAGTCTGGGGCAATTTAAATTTAGCAGCTTATGCTTTTGTGTCTCTCCATGTAGATTCTTACAGAGGCTAATGCACTCAACCACATGATCACATCCTAAAATAATAAACACTGGGATGTCTTCCAGTTAATAGAAACAAAAGGTAAAAATAGAACAAGGAAAAATAAGGCACTTAAGATAAAAATGGGTTTGAACTCTTCAGTTCCCTTAGTCTTTGGACTCATACTGTAGTCAAAGGCCCGGTGATGGTTGCTGGTATTATGGTTGTTCTTGGCTACAAAGAGATTGGGCAAGGCTGGTAGCTGGTATGGATGTCATGACTCCCTTCGCCCGTGGTAATCAATCTCAGGCTCCTGGAACTTCAGTCTCCCTTAGCTGCCTTGGTGACCTGAAAGGCAAGGTCTTCTGCCTTTCCTTTTATCTGATTCTAGCTTATTCCTCCTTGCAACACCTCCCTTGGAGCTCTTGGGCAAATCAGGTGTGAAATATGCTTTGCATCCAAACAATGTGGTCCAGTCACATTGAAGTGGGTAAGCCTTAAAATATGTGTTGTTAAAATGAACACCAAAAATAGAAAAACATGAGGCCATTTTTGAGGAAGTTACACTAGCCTCCCTGCTCCAGGGTAAAATAACCAGAGGATGCTGCATGGTATCAGTATCTGGCAGAGGTCTCAGCAGGTCTATAAAAATAATTGATCACCTAACAACCTGTCACCTGCACTTCCATTGCATTCTAAGCATTTCTTAAAATAAATTTAAAGATTTGATGACAGCTGTCATATCTTTCCTTTGCAAGAAGAAAAATAGGGGACTAACCATTGTGCTCGAACGACATAAAAGGACACAACTGAGACTTGCTTTTAAGCTCACTAATATGAATTCCATTTGAACCAGAAATAATTATAAATGTATACCAAGGCTGTATTCTCATATATGTTAATTCTCTCACACTTGGACAGTGTGGAGCAAATATAATCTCTCCTACACCACTCTCTCCCATCTACCAATGCAGGGTGCATGGTTGTGGGAGTCTCTGACTGTCAAAATGGCTCCTTGGGACTGTTGCTTTCTGGTGTAAATTATAGCAGTCTGGATACTGCTCTAATTTATGCTGTGGACCAGCCCAGCTGCCAGGGAGCTCCATGACCAGGGCAGGGCAAAGGTGTCCAAAAGCTTCTTTTGCCTTCCTCCCTCATAGCTGTGCTGACTACTCCTTCGCTGAAGATCTATCCCTGGATTACTGGATTCTGGTGAGTTTCTGAGAATATTTCTTTTACCAGCATCAGCCTTTGGACAATCCTTCCAAGGAGCAGGGAACTTGTTTGCAATAAATTAAGCCTCGCTTGACCATCATGAGTACAATCATTTGACTCTGACTAAAACTTTATTGGCTGCAAGTTCTGCTTAGGAGGGTCAGTGAAAAGGAGCTAGGATAACTAGATTCATAGGCTTTTATGTCTAGAAGAGACCACCATTATCATCTAGTCTGACCTTTTCCAAAACACAGATCAAAGAACCTCACCCAGTAATTTCTGCATCCAACCCGTAACTACAGCTATAGCATAGCATCTAGAAAGACATCCGGTCCTGATTCACAGACTTCACCTGATGGAGAATTCACCATGTCACCAGGTAAGTTGTTCCAATAGTTAATTACACTCACTGTTAAAAATGTGTAGCTTATTCCTTGTCTGAATTTATCTAGTTTCAGCTCTTAACTATTGGCTCTTATTATGCTTCTTTTTGCTAGATTACTTATAGAACCATAGAATCATAGAAGATTAGGGTTGGAAGAGACCTCAGGAGGTCATCTAGTCCAACCCCCTGCTCAAAGCAGGACCAACACCAACTAACTCATCCCAGCCAGGGCTTTGTCAAACCGGGCCTTAAAAACCTCTAAGGATGGAGATTCCACCACCTCCTGAGGTAACCCATTCCAGTGCTTCACCACCCTCCTAGTGAAATAGTTTTTCCTAATATCCAACCTAGACCTCCCCCACTGCAACTTAAGACCATTGCTCCTTGTTCTGTCATCTGCCACCACTGAGAACAGCCAAGCTCCATCCTCTTTGGAACCCCCCTTCAGGTAGTTGAAGGCTGCTATCAAATCCCCCCTTACTCTTCTCTTCTGCAGTCTAAATAAGCCCAGTTCCCTCAGCTTCTCCTCATAAGTCATGTGCCCCAGCCCCCTGATCATTTTCATTGCCCTCCACTGGACTCTCTCCAATTTGTCCATATCCCTTCTGTAGTGGGGGACCCAAAGCTGGATGCAATACTCCAGATGTGGCCTCACCAGTGCCGAATAGAGGAGACCCTGGTCAAGTCATCTCTTTACTTGCTCTTGAATAAACTAAATAAATTGAGCGGCTTTAGTCTCTCACTATATTCCAAACCTCAAATCACTCTTATACCTCATTTCTGAACCCCCTCCTATTTTTCAATATCCTTTTTGAAATGTGGGCCCAGCACAGGATACAGTAGTTCAATAATGGTCTCACCAGTGTCCCATTCACCTTCCTATTCCTGCTTTATATTCCCATATTTATATCTCTGAGGCCACATTCTCCCGCTTAGCCACAGCATTACACTGGGCGCTCATGTTCAATTGATTATCTGCCAAGAATCCTAAGGCTTTTCAGAGTCACTGCTTTCCAGGATAGAGTCTCCCCACAACCCTCAGTCTTATAAGTGGGATCTACATTCTATATTCCTAGATGTATGACCTTGCATTTGGCTATGTTCAAATGCATGTTGTTCAAATGAGCCCACCTTCCCAAGAAAACCAAGTCAGTCTGTATAACTGATCTGTCCCCATTATTTATTACTGCACTGATTTTTGTGTCATCAACAAATTTTACCAGCCAGGATTGTATATTTTCTTACAGATCATTGATAAAGTTATTGAATAGCATTGGACTAAAAACGGATCCCTGTGGGAGCCCCACAGAAACATGCCCATTCAATGTCAATTCCCCACTTACAAATACTTTTTGTGAGCTATCAGTTAACCAGGTTTCACCCATTTAATGTGGGCTACATTGACTTTGTATACTACTCATTTTTTAAAAGCAGAATGTCATGCAGGGCTAATCAAATGCCTGGCAATACAATTGTTTTTACTAACCAGACTTTTCATGCCATTTAAAAAAAAATCATCAAGTTTGGTTGACATGTCATATTCGCCTTAAAATCATGTTGCTTGGCATTAATCAGTCTACCATCTTTTAATCCTTTACCGATTTGTTCCCCATATCAGCCTTTTCATGATTTTGCCCAGGACTGATCTCAAGCTAACCAACCCATAGTTTCCCAGGTCATCACGTTTATCCTTTTAAGTACTGGCACAATATTAATTACTACTGCTAAGAACTTCTTGTATCCTTATTACAAAGCTCACGCTTCCCCATAAAGTCAACTCCCCTTTAGTTACACAAACAGGTTTGGTTTCTGTAAAATGAATTTCCTGTGGAGGGAGAAAAACATGGGAATACAAACTAATCTTGTGAACCCAGAGAACTCATATTTATATTGCTCATTCCATGTTTGTTCATGCGGTGAATAATAGTATGAATATATACGGGTTATACAATAGCACCAATATTAGCACTTTAAACTTGTATATACTGCGATGTGCACAGTTTTCATTTGTAACACTAGATGTCACTGGAACCTCATTGAATAGCCAACAAACAGATTACACTGCTGGAGTTGATCTGATTACCTGAGGGATAGCGCCAAGTATCATGGCGAGCTAAGTCAAATTGTGGTTAACAAACATATGTTTAAACAAATTTTGCACGTCTGGATTTGAGAAGTAATTTTAAAAAAAATCATCACACCATATAATTTGTACTAGCATGTCCATTAAATAATTATTGAATGTGTCTAAAATGCAGATAAATCCAGACATGGAGCAGGTAAAATTTGGAGAACAGGAATTGCATTGTTTTATGTGCATAGATTTTAAGCCGAAGCAAAAATCTGTTCCCTTGTTCATGTATAGTGCCATGCGCAGGGCTAGCTGAACTCTTTAGCAATCAGTGTATGGAAGCTGCACAAGTTGAATCTGGGGTGCCGGTTCTGGTGGCAAAATCTGGCAATGAATCAACTCCTACAGCTTTACTTGGAGGTTCTTCACAAACACAAATCTCCGAAAACCCTCAAACTTCAAATCCAGCCACAATATCTGACTGCATGGCCAGCTTTAGATCTCAGTTACACATGTTTCAGAGTAGCAGCCGTGTTAGTCTGTATCCGCAAAAAGAACAGGAGTACTTGTGGCACCTTAGAGACTAACAAATTTATTTGAGCATAAGCTTTCGTGGGCTACAGCCCACTTCTTCGGATGCATAGAATGGAATATATATTGAGGAGATATATACACACATACAGAGAGCATGAAAAGGTGGGAGTTGTCTTACCAACTCTGAGAGGCCAGGTAAGTAAGAGAATGCCCCTCTGCCATGTACATTGGCCAAACCGGACAGTTTCTATGCAAAAGAATAAATGGACACAAATCTGACATCAGGAATCATAACATTCAAAAACCAGTAGGAGAACACTTTAACCTGTCTGGTCACTCAGTAACAGACCTGAGGGTGGCAATTTTGCAACAGAAAAGCTTCAAAAACAGACTCCAACGAGAAACTGCTGAACTTCAATTGATATGCAAACTAGATACAATCAATTTAGGCTTGAATAGAGACTGGGAATGGCTGAGCCATTACAAACATTGAATCTATCTCCCCATGTAAGTATTCTCACACTTCTTATCAAACTGTCTGGATTGGGCTATCTTGATTATCACTTCAAAAGTTTTTTTTCTCTTACTTAATTGGCCTCTCAGAGTTGGTAAGACAACTCCCACCTGTTCATGCTCTCTTTATGTGTGTATATATATATATATATATATATTCTCAATATATATTCCATTCTATGCATCCGAAGAAGTGGGCTGTAGCCCACGAAAGCTTGCTCAAATAAATTTGTTAGTTACACATGTGTAATTCCAGAGTAAATCCACTGAAGTCAGTGGAGTCATTCTGGATTTACACTGGTGTTGCTGAGTATCTGGCACCCTACATTCTGCAGCTAAAGTACTTTAGATGGTGCATTGATGGAGAGGGAAAGACAGAGGCCTGTGAAATAACAGCAACCCCCTGAATCTATCCAGCTACAGAAGATGATCTCTGTTCTGCGGGGTTTCCCCTTGGCTTCAGTTGCATCATACTGACTACGTCTACACTACCAATTTACATAGATTTTATTTAAGTCGAGATAGAGCCTCTGATTTAAGCAAGTCGATTTTGCATGTCCCCACTATGCTCATAGTGTCGGCGGAGTGCATCCTCACTAGCAGGGCTTGCATTGATGCAAAGAGCGCTGCACTGTGGGTAGCTATCCCACAGTGCGTGGAGCCAAGTGAAATTTTGGGTTGGGCTTGCAATGCCTTATGGGACCAAAACATTTGGACAGGTGATTATAGGAACATGGTGTTAGTCTCCCATGATGCATTTACCTCCCTCCCTCCCTCCCTCCCTGAAATCAACGGCAAAGAAACCAAGCCTTTTTCGTGCCTTTTTTCCCCTAAGCCTGGGTTACGCGCGCAGACGCCATAGCACGGCAAGTATGGACCCCTCTCAGCTGTACACTGTTGTTGTGAGCATTACAAACCCCTTGTGCCTTATCCTGCAGCATTTGCTCAGCCGAAGCAGGAGCCACCGCGCAGAACAATGTGATGCCATCAAGCAGCCGTGCTGGAAGCTATGGAGCAGAGCAATTTTCAGATGCTGGCAACAGTCGCGCATCACCTTGACACAGTGGAGCATCGCTTCTGGGCCTGGGAAACAAGCACTGACTGGTAGAAACACATAGTTATGCAGCTAAGGGATGACGAGCAGTGGCTACAGAACTTAAGGCCACTTTCATGGAACTGTGTGAAGAGCTTTCCCCAGCCCTGAAACGCAGCAATACTAAAATGAGAGCTACTCTGTCAGTTGAGAAGCGAGCGGTGATAGCTCTGTGGAAGCTTGCAACACCAGACTTCTACCGGTCAGTGGGGAATCATTTCGGAGTGGGTAAAACTACCGTGGTGTCTGTTGTGATCCAAGTTGCCAGGGCAATCAATGGACTTCTGCTCAGAAGGGTAGTGACTCTGGGCAAAGTGCAGGACGTAGTGGATAGTTTTGCCGTGATGGGGTTCCCTAACTGTGCTGGGGCAATAAACGGAACGCATATCCCTATCTTGGCACCAGACCACATTGCCAAAAAGTACATAAACCAAAAGAGATACTTCTCAATGGTTGCAAGTGCTGGTGGATCAGAGGGGCCGTTTCACTGACATCAGCGTGGGATAGTCAGGAAAGGTGCATGACGCACGCATCTTTAGGAACTCCAGTCTGTTCAGAAAGCTGCAAGCAGGGACTTTCTTTCCAGACTGCAAAATAACCGTTGGTGATGTTGAAATGCCAATCGTGATCTTGGGAGACCTAGCCTACCCCTTGCTCTCATGGCTCATAGGAGCCATGGACAGCAGTAACGAGCGGTTCAACCACAGGCTGAGCAAGTGCAGAATGGTGGTGGAATGTGCCTATGGATGTTTAAAAGCCCGCTGGCATAGTTTGCTTACTAGGTTAGACCTCAGTGAAAGCAATATCCGCATTGTTGTTGCTGTGTGCTCCATAATATCTGTGAAACAAAGGGAGAAAAGTTTCTGGCGGGGCGGGGGATTAAGGCAAATCGCCTGGCAGCCAATTTTGAGCAGCCAGACACCAGGGCAATAAGAAGAGCACATTGAGGGGTACTGTGTCTCTGTGAGGCTTTGAAAATTAGTTTCATCAATGACCCACAGTGATATTACACTTGTGTGTTGTTCCTTATCAAGCTGTCCCCTTAATTGCATGTACTACCCTGTAAATGACACCCCCTCTGACCACAGTGTGCTGAATGAATAAAGAGCCTTTTCTCCTCAATCCATTAAGTTTTATTATGCTCTCAAAAAATGAGAGACAGCAAAGAAAAGTAAGATAACCTGGGGCAAAAGGGCTGATAACATAGGGGGAGAGGGGAAAAGGACAGCTTGCTTACAATTGCATTGCTTACAATCACAGGTGTGGGAATGGGCGCTGTAGCGGGGTGGATACCCGCTCCTGCCCTGAGGGGTTTAAAAAGTGGCCTGGGAGGGCTTGAAAGCTGTAGCTCTAAAAGCTGGGCTAATTGGGGAAGTGGCTGCAGCTGGGCCATGCCCCAATCAGAGCTCAGCTGGCCTGTATAAAGAGGCTGGGAGCCAAGAGCTCAGAAGTCTCTCTCTGCACTCAGAGAGAGAAGGGCTTGGCTGCAGGGAGCTAGACACAGGGTACCTGAGTGGAGCAGGGCTGGGGAAAGGCTGGGGAGCTCCAGCCTAGAAAGCCCCAGGCTGCGGCCTAGGAGAAGGCCAAGGGGTACTGGAGGTTGCAGAGGGCAGCCCGGGGCTAGGCCAAGGCAGCAGGTCCAAACCCAACCTCGCCGATGATGAGTGGCCTATACTGCAGTCTGCCCCAGAGAGCGGGGGCTAGTTGGTGACAGGCAATGGCCTTATCCTGAGGCGAGGTAGGGATAGTGGGTGGGGGTTCTCCGGGGAGGGGAAACCCAGAGAAAGGGGTTCTGCCAGGGGGTGGCCCCCCAGATAAGGGCACCGGGGTCCTGGGAGGGACACGGGGGCCAGAAGCGGTAAGGCGGATCACCGGCCTGCAGAGGGCGCTCCGGAGGCTGGATTGAGCTGATTCCCCAAGACGACCAGCAGGAGGCACTGCAGGGGTGAGTCCGCACCCTTGCAGGCACCTTCCGGTCCTTGTACCCTCCCCTGGTGTTGAGTGCAAGGGATACTGAACGTCCCCCCTCCCCACATCCTAGGACGTTTGAGGAAGGAGGATGTGGAGCTTGGTGATGATGGCAGCAGGTTCAGCATAGGCTGCAGTGGGACTCTAGCATCCAGTTGCCTTTCTTGAACCTCAACCAGACACCTCAACACGTCTGTTTGCTCCCTCACAATCTGCAGCATCTCATCCTGCGTGTCACGCTTGTGCTCCCTGCACGCACTCCTCTCCTCGCTGTCCTTGTGCAGGCTGTAGGACAGTGCAATCCTCCCTGCGCTGAGCTCCGTCTTGTCACTCTCGGAGGCGCGCATTAACTCACTGAACATGTCCTCCCGAGTCTTCTTTTTCCTTCTTCTAATCTGGGAAAGTCTCTGTCCCGGTGTGGAGGATGCACTGACGGACAAGGTTTCAGTGCCAAGGAATACAAAGCACAAGGGTAGCATTGACCGTGCATATATTGTTTCTGGTGCAAGGTTAAATCTTTTTACAAAAGAAACACCCCTCAATGCACTCCCCTGCAAGCCACAACGTAAGCAGAACCGCTGCCTACTGCAAGAGTTGGTTTGCTGCTCCAGCCATGGTGAGTAAGGCCATGAGGCATGGGCGAGAGGCCTTGTGCTGCAGCTTTTGTTAAGACAACAGGGATCAATAGTTCCAACCTCAGAATAGCCCCCTTTCCTATAGCAACCGGGATGGTGCTTGAGGACAGGCACCAGCGTAAAGCTCCGCAAATAGTTTGATTGTTACAAAAGCAGCACCAGGTTGGGGTGGAAGGGAGACAAACAGGAAGCAACTCCTCCTCCCCCCACTTTTTTTTTTTTAAATGCTGGCTGCAATACGCAGTGATCCCTTCCCAGCACAACCAGGGCTCGTTCGGGAAACCATGGTTGTGTGACCCAGAATTCACCAAACAGGGCGGATTACTTGTCGAATTACTTGTGGTTTAAGGGCTAGTATTTAAAACCCTTTAGGTCGGCGGAAGGGACTCGGTAGTGTAGACACATACATTATTAACTTGACCTAGTACGGCATATTTGGACTGAAAATCAACCGCAATAAAACAGATATCATGACCTTTAATATTGCCTCACCATCACCAGTACGGATAGAGGATTATGTTCTCACCAATGTAGAAACATTCACATATTTGGGCAGCACCATCAGCCAGGGCGGTGGAACAAGCAAGGCCTCATGGAACAAAATAAATAAAGCCAGGAACACCTTCAGGAACTTAAATACAGTCTGGAAATCATCAAAATACAACACCAAAACCAAACTCAAGATTTATCAGAGCTGCATACTTTCAACACAACTTCATAGTGCAGAATGCTGGGGAATGAGAAAAGATGACATGTCCAAACTGTCTTCATTCCATACAACCTGCCTCAGAAAAATCCTCCATATATTTTGGCCCAGAACAATCTCAAACCAAGATCTATTGACTCAGTGCAGCTAAGAGGATCTGAGCACCATCATTGCCAGGAGGCATTGGAGATGGATCAGTCATGTGCTTCGGATGGAAACTGATTCCATCACCAGAGTAGCAATAAGATGGACACCTGAAGGCAAGCGAAAACGAGGCCACCCGAAAACAACATGGTGAAGAGCTGTGGAAACCGAGCTGAAAAATCTGGGGCACAGCTGGGGAACCATTGAAAGACTTGCCAGAAACAGACAGGATTGGAGGAGCTTTGTCACTGCCCTAAACGCCAGAGGCATAATAGGAACATGATGATGAATGTGGCATATGTCGACCTAACTTTGTAGTGTAGACCAGGCCTAAGATATTATGGTCCATTAAACTTGCAGTTCAGATCCTTCAACAGACAATGTGAAATCCTGGCCCTTTTGAAGTCAATGGCAAAATTTCCATGGATTTCAATTGGCCCAGGAATTTACCCCAAGTGGTGGAATTTGGACCTTCAACCAGGTGTAATGAATGGTGAGCACAAAACTGGTTTGTAGTACGGCCACCCTAAGAAACCAGCCCTGTTGTCAAGTTTTGTTGGATTAGGAAATCCATCCAGGTACAGACAAAACTCGCTCAGGGTCATGAATCCAGGTAAAAAGTTACTGGGGGAAGGAGATCATTCTGGTCAGCCCAGATCCTCATCGCAAAATCCTTTGACCTCCCTTCTTCCCTCTGGACCGTCTCTCCCCATGCAGAATCTCCTTCCACCCAGCATCTGCTTCCTGGCAAAGCCAGACCTTGGGCTCCTCAGGCTTGGGGCAGGTGATCTAGAAAAGTAAAACTGAATCTCTGCTGCTCTGCTTTTTTAAAGCATGTTTCTAGCCTTTTGCCTTGCAACAACAACCTTCAAATTGATATAAAGACCCCCTCACTAGCCATGAAAGCAATAAGCAGTAGGGGTGAGGAAAACCTAACAATGCTATACACCCATTTTTTAATGTTAAATTGAGTCCATTTAAAGCAAGGAAACAGTTTTCTGTCAGAAAAAGTTGATTTGAGAAAATTGAAATGTTTTGTGGGAATTTATCAGTCATCAACATTTTTGATGGGAACTTATTTATTTTGACTTATGACATAAAACAATGTAAAAATCAACATAGTTGGACATTTGTTATATTATAAGCCATAATAGAATATAAAAGTAATAATAATGAAATCACAATGAAATAGTTTAGAATATGTCATTTTACAAAAAAAAAAGTGCAGCTTTCAGCTTTTCAGCCTGATTTGGGACAACACCAAATTTTGAAATCTCGGAATTTCCCATTGGACAGAAATTCCATTTTCCAGCCAGCTCTACTGAAAAGAATTGTTTTGGTGACATGGCTGTAATGGATACTCATCCTTTCCATGTGGCAGGATGATTGATCTTTTGTATCCCTGACCCATGACAGGAGGCGGGTGCAGGAAATCAAATTCAGTGTCTTGGTGACACTCCTGTTTGTTGCACCTTTATTACATGGCATCTGAAAAAAGCTGTCATCCAGAAAGAAAGAGCAAATTAATCTACTCACCTGGAAAGGAACATGGCTATGAGGGAGGGGGGAGGAATAGCTCAGTGGTTTGAGCGTTGGCCTACTAAACCCAGGGTTGTGAGTTCAATACTTGAGGGGGCCACTTAGGGATCTGGGGCAAAATCAGTACTTGGTCACTGCTAGTGAAGGTAGGGGGCTGGACTTGATGACCTTTCAAGGTCCCTTCCAGTTCTAGGAGATAGGATATCTCCATTAATTTATTTATATGATCTCATGAAGGTGGTTGCTACACTTCCCATTTTCTCTGGAAGTAAGCAGTACTGAGGAAAAGCTGGAGTGTGTATGGAATCCTCCACAGCTGTACATGTGTCAGGACCAGAGGAGAGCTGGGTGACTAACAGGGTTTTTTGGTTTGCTGGCAATTCCAAATTCAGCTGTCCGGTGACACCCTGGATCATTATATTAAAGATTTAGGTAATAAAGCTAAGTTACATGGACTTGAATAGCTAAGAGTTGCACTAATTAGAGAGCAAGTTAATGAATAACCAGATGAAAACAAAGTTATGGCTTTGACTTTGTAAAAATCAGTGGATAGATGTAGTGCTAGTGCTTACCCAATTAACAAGCAGTGAGAAATGGGGTAATGATCTACCTACAGTACTTATGTAGCCCCCATCACCACAGCACCTCACAGTCTTCAGTGTATTTATCTTCAGAACATCCCCATGAGGTAGGGCAGTGCTGTTGGCCCTATTTTACAGGTGGGAAACTGAGGCACAGAGTGGCTACGTGACTTGCCCATGGTCACACACAAGTTCATAGAAGAGGAGGGCTCTCCAATGTTCTAGGCTAGCACCCTAACCGCTGGATCATCCTTCCTTTCAACGCCCACTTTACAGAGGTGTGGCAAGAGTTAATTGATTAATGCCTGGAACGTGTTTTAAGATAATCAATAAAAGTGAAATGTAGTTTTTCCAAGAGAAAGAGAAGGAAATCAAGTCAGAATCCCCTTCCCCCACACCTGGGCTCAGCCAGAGTGTTTACACCGACACACTAAGCAAACCCCGCTCCCTGTGCCGCTGCTGGGACTTGTCTCCTTCGATTTTATTTAGCACTTAGGAGAGAAAAAAACCTTGTAAATGTTATCTGTCTTGTCTTTTTTTTTATGTTCCCCCTCTCTTGGTATTTATAATGCACCCATCGTGGTGGTATCTGGGCACTAGGTACCCAGAGATTAGTAGAGGGTAAGGCTGTGTCTATGCTAGAGAGCCTAAACCATTGGTAACTGAGCTGGTGGGAATGCAATGGAGTGAAACAGGGTATCCACACAAGAGACACTCTTTCAAGTACAGTTCTACCCTGTGCCTACAAATGGCAATCAAATCCATAGTAGTAGCTGCACTGCTTTTGGGGTATTGATCTCACATTCTTTGGCAGAACTTCTTGAAGCAATGGCTTAAGGGGAATCTTGTAACACCTTGTGGGAGTCCCAGGGAATTATGGGAGAAGGGGTCAAAATCCCACAATTCCTTTGGAAACTCAGCCATTTCTGAGGCATATCCTGAAAATGGGGGTTAGGAAAGGATGGGGTTTGGTTAGAGAGACAATTTTGTGTTGGAGACTCTCTTGAGTTCTCATAAGTTTGGTGAGATCCCCCTGGGTTTGTCAAGTCCCAAGCCACATGCCTGAGAGAACCCTGTTGCCTCCCACGAGGCCCAAACACCCTGCTTCCCTTCCACAGTCTTTGAAGAGGCAGGGATTAGCCCTAGAAACAAATGTTGCACTCATGTATAAACCAGCACCTGTGTCAGGGCGGAGACAAACCCTCAGTTAGAACAAGGGACCATTGGGGGATGCTATGGGGAGTCACACATATCTCCCCGCAGCAACAGTCCCCAGCACCCAGATGGACAGAGGGATGCTCTGTGACCCAGTCCATGCAGCCCCCAGCCCCAGACTGTTGGTCCCAACCAGGGGCTGTCCCACTCCTTGCTGGTCATGGGTCCTTGGGTGCAGTGTGGGCTCGAAGGGTGAATCCCAGACTTTGTGATGTCCATCACTGTGCTGGTCAGGACTCCTGTCCTGAGTCTAGGCTGCTCCTGCAGCCTGGCTGCGTCCATGCCCCTGGCCTGCTCCCTGGGCCAATCCCCTCGTGTCAGGTTCCAGCTGTGTTTGGGCCTGCTCCCTCCAGCAGCTCCAGCCAACATGTTCAGTACTGGAGAGACACACTAGTGATGCATTGATGGTGAAATAGAGTATGTTGATAGATTCTTGACACAGAGCTAAACTGTGCAAATCAGCTTTATCGAATGCACCAATGTGCAAGCTAGCTGTAACCTATGCACTAGAAGAAAACTCAGCAGAAGTATGACTTGCAGATTATACGGGCATGAAATGCATGTCCTGGAGATTTCGGTTTTCAGTACCTGCTATCAGGTAGGGGTGGAGTTTCCTGAGAATACACAGGAAGGAGCAGGTGAGGATGGGATAATATATCATAGGTTCTTTGCTGCCTGCTGAAATCTGTCATTCAGAAACCCTGAGTCCCTTTGTGTCCCTCTGCATTAGCAGGAACACAGCTCCTCTTCCTTTCCTCAGGATTGGTCATATGCTTGGGCATTTGTCACCCAGACACCTGGCTCTGCTCCAGGTCTATGATATCCTTAGCTGCAAGGAGTCTCTCTTTTCCTGAACAGCTAGGCATTGACTGGGTGGATGATTTTTGGTGGCTTGAAGAAGAGGCTTGTATTTCGAGGCAGGTGTTTTTCTGGAGCTAATTTTCCTTGAATGCTGACCCAGCATGTGTATTGCACAGTGACTACATTTTCAGACTGGTGCTTGACGTGACAAATTGATATTTTAGTTTGCTGGCAGTTCTGAAAAATTAAAAAGAATTCATTTTGGATCAACCCAAAAATGAAAATGTTCAGAATTTCTGGCAAAATCAAAAAGATCATTTTTGGTTGAACACATTGAAATGAAGCCATTTTGAGCTTTTTTTCTTTTATCAAAAAATAAAATTAAAAGTACTTTTAAAACAAAAAGTTGAAATGTTTTGTTTTTAAAATGTTGAAACAAAACATTTTTACTTGTTTAGATTTTTCCCTCAAGTGAAACAATTTTCTGAAATCTACAAAAATTGGCAAAATAGTTCAATCAAATCATTTCTGCAATCTGCAATTTTTGCCACAAAAAAAAAAAGTTAGTCGGAAAATTGGATGGATGGCGTGGATTGCACCCTCAGCAACTTTGCAGATGACACTAAACTGGGAGGAGTGGTAGATACGCTGGAGGGTAGGGATAGGATACAGATGGACCTAGACAAATTAGAGGATTGGGCCAAAAGAAATCTGATGAGGTTCAACAAGGACAAGTGCAGAGTCCTTCACTTAGGACGGAAGAATCCCATGCACTGCTCCAGACTAGGGACCGAGTGGCTAGGCAGCAGTTCTGCAGAAAAGGACCTAAGGGTTACAGTGGACAAGAAGCTGGATATGAGTCAACAGTGTACCCTTGTTGCCAAGAAGGCTAAGAGCATTTTGGGCTGTATAAGTAGGAGCATTGCCAGCAGATTGAGGGACGTGATCATTCCTCTCTATTCGGCATTGGTGAGGCCTCATCTGGAGTACTGTGTCCAGTTTTGGGCCCCACACTACAAGAAGGATGTGGAAGAGTCCAGCGGAGGGCAACAAAAATTATTAGGGGACTGGGGCACATGATTTATGAGGAGAGGCTGAGGGAACTGGGATTATTTAGTCTGCAGAGGAGAAGAATGAGGGGGGATTTGATAGCTGCTTTCAACTACCTGAAAGGGGGTTCCAAAGAGGATGGATCTAGACTGTTCTCAGTGGTACCAGATGACAGAACAAGGAGTAATGGTCTCAAGTTGCAGTGGAGGAGGTTTAGTTTGGATATTAGGAAAAACTTTTTCACTAGGAGGGTGGTGAAGCACTGGAATGGGTTACCTAGGGAGGTGGTGGAATCTCCTTCCTTAGAGGTTTTTAAGGTCAGGCTTGACAAAGCCCTGGCTGGGATGATTTAGTTGGGAATTGGTCCTGCTTTGAGCAGGGGGTTGGACTAGATGACCTCCTGAGGTCCCTTCCAACCCTGATATTCTATGATTTAACCCAGCTCTGCTTGTAATAAATAATGACAGCAATTGCTGGTCTGTTAATTGACAATGCACTTTCTATGCTAAGAAATGTGGCCAAATCTTAAAGGAGTTTGAGGCGCAAGTGGTGTTCTCCCTGTGCAGGGAAAAGGCCTGGGTAGAGACCATCGAATTGTGGAAGTCAATGAATGGCTATGCAGGTGGTGTCGGAGAGAAGGCTTTGGATTCTTCGACCGTGGGATGGTGCTCCAAGAAGGAGGAGTGCTAGGCAGAGACGGGCTCCACCTAACGAAGAGAGGGAAGTACATCTTCGCAAGCAGGCTGGCTAACCTCGTGAAGAGGGCTTTAAACTAGTTCATTGGGGGAAGGAGACCAAAGCCCTGAGGTAAGTGGAGAAATGGGATACTGGGAGGAAGCACGAGCAGGAGAGTGCAAGAGGGGAGGACTCCTGTCTCAGACTGAGAAAGCGGGACAATCAGCGAGTTATCTAAAGTGCCTATACACAAATGCAAGAAGCCTGGGAAACAAGCAGGGAGAACTGGAAGTCCTGGCACAGTCAAGGAACTATGATGTCATTGGAATAACAGAGACTTGGTGGGATAACTCACATGACTGGAGTACTGTCATGGATGGATATAAACTGTTCAGGAAGGACAGGCAGGGCAGAAAAGGTGGGGGAGTTGCATTGTATGTAAGAGAGGAGTATGACTGCACAGAGCTCTGGTATGAAACTGCAGAAAAACCTGAGAGTCTCTGGATTAAGTTTAGAAGTGTGAGCAACAAGGGTGATGTTGTGGTGGGAGTCTGCTATAGACCACCAGACCAGGGGGATGAGGTGGACGAGGCTTTCTTCCGGCAACTAGCAGAAGTTACTAGATCGCAGGCCCTGGTTCTCATGGGAGACTTTAATCACCCTGATATCTGCCGGGAGAGCAATATAGCGGTGCACAGACAATCCAGGAAGTTTTTGGAAAGTGTAGGGGACAATTTCCTGGTGCAAGTGCTGGAGGAACCAACTGGGGCAGAGCTCTTCTAGACCTGCTGCTCACAAACCGGGAAGAATTAGTAGGGGAAGCAAAGATGGATGGGAACCTGGGAGGCAGTGACCATGAGATGGTCGAGTTCAGGATCCTGACACAAGGAAGAAAGGAGAGCAGCAGAATACGGATCCTGGACTTCAGAAAAGCAGACTTTGACTCCCTCAGGGAACTGATGGGCAGGATCCCCTGGGAGAATAACATAAGGGGAAAAGGAGTCCAGGAGAGCTGGCTGTATTTTAAAGAATCCTTATTGAGGTTGCAGGAAAAAACCATCCTGATGTGTAGAAAGAACAGTAAATATGGCAGGCAACCAGCTTGGCTTAACAGTGAAAGCCTTGCTGACCTTAAACGCAAAAAAGAAGCTTACAAGAAGTGGAAGATTGGGCAAATGACCAGGGAGGAGTATATAAATATTACTCAGGCATGCAGAAGTGAAATCAGGAAGGCCAAAACACACTTGGAGTTGCAGCTAGCAAGAGATGTTAAGAGTAACAAGAAGGGTTTCTTCAGGTATGTTAGCAACAAGAAGAAAGTCAAGGAAAGTGTGGGCCCCTTACTGAATGAGGGAGGCAACCTAATAACAGAGGATGTGGAAAAAGCTAATGTACTCAATGCTTTTTTTGCCTCTGTCTTCACGAACAAGGTCAGCTCCCAGACTGCTGCACTGGGCAGCACAGTATGGGGAGAAGGTGACCAGCCCTCTGTGGAGAAAGAAGTGGTTCGGGACTATTTAGAAAAACTGCATGAGCACAAGTCCATGGGGCCAGATGCGCTGCATGCGAGGGTGCTAAAGGAGTTGGCGGATGTGATTGCAGAGCCATTGGCCATTATCTTTGAAAACTCATGGTGATCAGGGGAGGTCCCGGATGACTGGAAAAAGGCTAATGTAGTGCCCATCTTTAAAAAAGGGAAGAAGGAGGATCCGGGGAACTACAGGCCAGTCAGCCTCACCTCAGTCCCTGGAAAAATCATGGAGCAGGTCCTCAAGGAATCAATTCTGAAGCACTTAGAGGAGAGGAAAGTGATCAGGAACAGTCAGCATGGATTCACCAAGGGCAAGTCATGCCTGACTAACCTAATTGCCTTCTATGAGGAGATAACTGGGTCTGTGGATGAGGGGAAAGCAGTGGATGTGTTATTCCTTGACTTTAGCAAAGCTTTTGATACGGTCTCCCACAGTATTCTTGCTGCCAAGTTAAAGAAGTATGGGCTGGATGAATGGACTATAAGGTGGATAGAAAGCTGGCTACATCGTCGGGCTCAACGGGTAGTGATCAACGGCTCCATGTCTAGTTGGCAGCCGGTTTCAAGTGGAGTGACCCAGGGGTCGGTCCTGGGGCCGGTTTTGTTCAATATTTTCATTAATGATCTGGAGGATGGCGTGGACTGCACTCTCAGCAAGTTTGCAGATGACACTAAACTGGGAGGAGTGGTAGATACGCTGGAGGGTAGGGACAGGATACAGAGGGACCTAGACAAATTAGAGGATTGGGCCAAAAGAAACCTGATGAGGTTCAACAAGGACAAGTGCAGAGTCCTGCACTTAGGACGGAAGAATCCCATGCACTGTTACAGACTAGGGACTGAATGGCTAGGCAGCAGTTCTGCAGAAAATGACCTAGGTGATACAGTGGACGAGAAGCTGGATATGAGTCAACAGTGTGCCCTTGTTGCCAAGAAGGCTAACGGCATTCTGGGCTGTATAAGTAGGGGCATTGCCAGCAGATCAAGGGACGTGATAATTCCTCTCTATTCGGCATTGGTGAGGCCTCATCTGGCGTACTGTGTCCAGTTTTGGGCCCCACACTACAAGAAGGATGTGGAAGAGTCCAGCGGAGGGCAACAAAAATTATTAGGGGGCTGGAGCACATGACTTATGAGGAGAGGCTGAGGGAACTGGGATTGTTTAGTCTTCAGAAGAGAAGAATGAGGGGGGATTTGATAGCTGCTTTCAACTACCTGAAAGGGGGTTCCAAAGAGGATGGATCTAGACTGTTCTCAGTGGTACCAGATGACAGAACAAGGAGTAATGGTCTCAAGTTGCAGTGGAGGAGGTTTAGTTTGGATATTAGGAAAAACGTTTTCACTAGGAGGGTGGTGAAGCACTGGAATGGGTTACCTAGGGAGGTGGTGGAATCTCCTTCCTTAGAGGTTTTTAAGGTCAGGCTTGACAAAACCCTGGCTGGGATGATTTAGTTGGGAATTGGTCCTGCTTTGAGCAGGGGGTTGGACTAGATGACCTCCTGAGGTCCCTTCCAACCCTGATATTTTATGATTCTATGATTCTAAATCCATGGGAGTTTTGCCATTTAATTCAACGAAGCCAGGATTTCATCCAAGCTTTTCATTCCGTACAAAGCAGCCTCCCCTCCGCTCCCCCACTCCTCAGTATCAGCTCTACTTTTTTTTTATTTTTCAGCTATGCCTCCAAAGCTCATTTATCTGTATGACAAGCAGCATCCACCCAAGGAAGTCATTCAGGTCATTTTCAGTAGGAACTCCTGTTTGCAAAAAGGGTGACTCGTCATAGCTAGCTTCAGTGACTGAGTTGGCTGTTAGTGGATTCAGACAGTGCCTAGTATCTGGTAGTAAGGTGAGTACCAGGGCAAAGCGAAAAGTGGAAGGGGAAAATTTTTTGCTAGTGGCTGCACAATTGTGCTATTGTTCTGTAGAAGAATCTGCAGAATAAAACGCTAGGCGGTGGAGGGCATAGTCCATGGCTGCACGTGGTTGCGAACTAGTTCAACATATTTCTTTTCAAGGATGGCCCTGTGGCCATGCTCCTCAGAACTCCCAGAGACATTGAATCTTCTTCATGTGCAATGCCTTCCTGAGCTACTGCTCATGCAGGCATCTCTGCACCACTCCCAGCACCAGGCTGTCCCTCAGCGGTGCAATAAAGCCCTTAATTGGTTCATTTGGATTTTAGGTTTTGGTTGCTGTTATAGAGGGCTGGAATAACACAGGGTCCTGAGGCCCATAGGCACCGACTCCGTGGGTGCTCCGGGGCTGGAGCACCCATGGGGAAAAATTAGTGGGTGCTCTGCACCCACTGGCAGCCAAGTTCCCCCCAGTCCCACCTCCTCCTCCCCCCCTCCTGAGCACGCCACATCCCCGCTCCTCTGCCTACCTGCCAGTGCTTCCCGCCAGTCCACCGCCAAACAGCTGTTTGGCAGCATTAGCATGCTCCGAGGGGAAGGGAGGAGCGGGAACGTGACGTGCTCAGGGGAAGAGGCAGGGTCGGGGTGGGGATTTGGGGAAGGAGTTGGAATAGGGGCAGGGAGGGGGCAGAGTTGGAGCGGGGACTTTGGGAAAGGGGTTGGAATGGGGGCAGGGAAGGGGCAGGAAGAAGCGGGCCTGGGGCGGGGCCTCATGGAAGGGGTGGAGTGGGGGGCGGGGCCAGGGGCAGAGGTGGGGGTCGAGTACCCACGGCAAAGAGGGGAAGTTGGCGCCTATGCTGAGGCCTAAAAGAAGATGCAAATACACATTGTAAAACCATGTCACTAATGTGTATCCTGGGCTTACGGACAGGCAGGGTGAATATTAAATAAGTCATTGAAGTACTTGACACTGCTGTCACCTGAATCCCATACTTAGTCCAGTAGATCAGTGGTTCTCAAACTTCTTTTTTTTTGCGAACCACTTGAAAATTGCTGAGGGTCTCAGCGGACCACTTAATGATCTTTCCAAATGTCTTTTGTACCATTAACTAACTATTGTAAAGCGCTTTGGATAAAAGTACTATATAAAAAAACCCAATAATAATAAACTTTTTTTGTTCTACAAATAAAAGCACACAACTCATATTTTAATATCAGTAGTCTTACCTTTCTAATGCAATGGATGTGCCCTCTCTCCCCTGCCGCGGCAGCCCCCGAGCTGGGGCTGGGAAGGAGGGGGGTCTCTCCCCGGCAGCCACAGCCCTGGAGCTGGGGAAAGTCGCCTCTTTCTCTGGCTGTCGCAGCCCTGCACATCCCAAATTCCCCCCACCCCCTCTTCTCACCCCACTGCCCCCTCCCACCTATCCCCTATTCCCCCCCCATAGCCACCACCTTACCTTACATGTGCATCTTCTCCAGGGTCCAGGCACCTAATTAGGGGAGCCACAGCTGTGCAGCTCCACTAATTAGTGGGTGGCCCTTCATTCTCTCGTATGCGGCCACCCAGGTGCGCACCTTAGAGGGAACTATCCACAGACCACCTGAATGGAGCTCGCAGACCACTGGTGGTCTGCGGACCACAGCTAGAGAACCTCTGCAGTAGATCATGCTCAGTTCAATAGCTGTCAAGCACTGTAATCCAGCACTGCTGTCAGTAAGAAAGCAAGTTGTCTTTGTCCATGTTTCAAGTGGCTTGATCAGAGGAATGGTCATGGGGATTTCCCATCACTGTCAATTTTTAAATCAAGTCTTGATGTTTTTTCTAGAAGATCTGCTCTAGGAAATATTTTGGGGAAGTTCTATGACCTGTGTTATACAGATGGTCAGACTAGATGATCATAATGGTTCCTTCTGGCCTTGGAACATATGAATCCAGGAAATGGCTACAATGGAACTGGGCAAGGCTAACTGTTTGTTCCAGCCTGGTGATCAGGCCCACCCAAGTGCACCCCCACACGCTGGAAATGCCTGAATTTCAAAGTGTGTTTCTTCCACCCCCCTACACACAATGTCGGATTCTGAGCATCTGTGGGTAGAATCCGTGACTGCTTTAGTGGCTTGCTCTGTACAACTGCTAAATGGTTGAGTTGATTTGGGTGATTGATGATGGGAAACCTACTGTCATGATCATATATCCAAACCATATGACATCTTAAATCACTTTACAGAATGAAATGAGTCTCATTTCCTCGTGTGATTTATCACTTTGAGGCTAAGCCAGGTATCTACTTAGCATGACCCAGCTGATCCACTATATTCTCAGCCAATATATCCTCAGGAGCAGTGTGCACATTGCTGGATTTATTATTATTGGCCCAGTGGGTAGAACTCTGGATTGGAAGTCAAAGGCCTTGGGTTCTCGTCCCAGCTTGGTCACTGACTTGCTGTGTGACCTTAGGCAAATGTCTGGTTCTTCTCCCACCTTTGTCTGTCATGTCTGTTTAAATTGTAAGTGCTTTGAGACAGGCGCTGGCTCTTAATATCTGCTTTAAAGTGCATAGCCCAATGGGGCCATGATCTCAACTGGGGCCTGTAGGCAATGAAACAATAAAGCGGTGTAATGGTAGGCCACATTGTGTGAGGCATGGTTCCCACATGAGACTTTAATCAATTGAGCTCCACAATTATTTATGTCCCATGTAGCCACTTTCAAATTGCTGCTGTTTTGGATATAGGCCTACTGACAAAAGGAACACAGCAAGAATTTGTCTAATGGGTGGGGAGTATTTTTTTTTCTTTTGTGTTTTTTTTCCACTCACAAACAGCTGAATAGTTTTAGCTCAAACTTTGCCCAAAAAAACTCACTTTGGGACATAGGCTAAGCACTGGAAATTTTAGACCCCCCACCCCAAGCAGAAGGGACCTGAGTGCTAGGAGTACAATGGAATCTCAGTGTTTACGAACACAAATCTTACAAACAACCAGTTGTGCAAACTGTATTTCCTGATGAAAAAGAAACAACACAACCACATTGATGTTGATGAAGAACAAGTCACATCGCTTTACATTTTGATGCCATCAGTGCATTGGAAGTAGCTTTGCAGCAGTATGACGGACAAGAAGAAAGTGATACAGTGCACCATACTGCAACTTACGCACCTCATCTCCTGTAATTTTGAGATGTTCAATTTTATGAACTTCTTGATATTGTGAACTCATCAATTCCCCCATTAGTTTGTAAAACAGGGGTTCTGCTGTATTTGAAAACAGGGTTTTATAAGTGAAAATGTTTTGAAACCTCAGCTATAGCAAGCACTAGCAAACACCTGCTATAATACCCATTTTGTAGTTAGGATACAGAGGCACAGGAAGGGTGAGTGAGAGGCCCATGGTTACAAAGAAAGTCAGTGGCAAGGTCAGTAATATAACCCAGAAATCCTGATTGCCAGTCTACTGCATTGACCATTATGAGAATAAATTTTCTCATGTAACATATAATATGAAATAGTGAACCATATTCCCACAGCAGGTATCAATTTGCCCCAAGGGACATTACTGCTTCAAACTTGCAATGATATGCCTAACCCAAGCCTCTATAGCATCTCAGCAGCTAAAATGAGTGATCGGAGACACTCCTGTTGTCAACGTGTTGTTCCTACTCTCCTGCTCTTTAATGAAATCTAAGAGCTGTGAATTAAGGCTTTCAGTCACCCAAAGGTGCCAAGCTGGAATAAAAGCTACAAAGCCATTTTTGTGACAGTGCTAATAAGTCACACAGACGTGCACATGCATATTTCTGCCTGTTGCACGTACCACAGTTAATGCCCATGATTTGCCAAGGTGTAGGGGGTAGGCTGCCTTTGCATTACTAGACACCTTGGGGAGGTTGAAGAGGGCTTGTCTGGCAGCAGCAGCTACACAATGGGGGCCAGATCCTCAGATGGTCTCAATTGTCCTAGCACCATTGATTTCACTAGAGCTAGGCCTGATTCTTTATATGCAATTTCAATAGCGCTCTGACAATTGACACCAGCTGAGGGCCTGGCTGCCAGTCACTGGCCCAGATGGCCTTGAGGTTAAGGGCGATGCACCAGTGTGGAATCTGAACTGGGCCTGGCATCTTAAGAAGCATTGAAGCTACTGTGCACATCATCAGCTTCTGCAAAGCCCTTTCACAAGGTGCAGCGACCCCCCCCCCTGCTGGCCCAGTGTGGAAGGGGGAGAACATGGCCTCACCCTGGTCCCTCTACTCTCTGCACCCGATGGCATTTCTGTCACCAAAGTGAGCACTGAAGTGCCCAGGTCTTTGCAAGCTGGAAGCATAAGAACCAAAATCCTCCTTGCACCTTGCTCAAGGGGAATGGAATGAGTCTCCCTGGGTCATCAATCCCCTCTTCGCACTCTCACACCAGAACAGACCCATTCTGCTTTTATTTTTTAACACTAAGATCCTGAGCCTGCAAGTTGTTCCACGCGGGTGAATTGCTGAGTGGCACAAGTTGCAGGATCGAGGCTGAAGTAACAGAAAAGGAAAAATAAAAGGAAAGCACAGATGTTGGCCCAATGACTAGAAATAAAGTGTGTGTATTATTATTTGTATTATAGTGGAGGTTAGAGGCCGCATCTGAGATCCAGGCACCATTGACTAGATTCCACCATCTCTTCACTTTCTTCTCCGCAGCACTAGACACACACAGTAATGGGGAGCTGATTTGAAACTTCTTGTTAAAATATTGCCAACATATCCCTGCTAAACTGTGGAGTGTTTTTTGTGACCTGGGAAAAAAACTGCACTGATACCTAGGATCCTTCTCCACCAAAGCCACTATTACTTGTGACTTAGGTCAACATTTGACTGTGGGTGGAGCGCCAGAGGTTAAACGCCGTGTCGTCCAGAATGAATGGTCTCTGCTTGATGACATTTGTTCATACTCGATTGGGAATGTTGTTCACTTAGAAAACATGACGTTAGTGGTTGAATCGCACAGCTCAAAGTCAAGGAAGCTGGGTTCTATTTCCTCTGCCACTGCCCCCATGACCTTGAGCAAATCATTTCACCTCTCTGAGCCGCTGTATTCTGAGCTGTCAAATATGGGATTTTAATACCACCCTACATCACAGGGTGGTTGCGAGGCTGACTTCATTAATTAGTGATAGGCTGAAGGTGATCTCGATGTCAACTGTCCTGAAGTTTGGATCTGGGATTTCTATTTCACCCATGATTAGATAGAGGCCACATGGAAAATTCAGATCCAGGCCCCATTTTGGATTCACTTTCATAAGGGTTGGAATGTTTGTCTGTAGAGTGAAGGTTTGGGCATATTTCTACTAGTAATGCTTAGTTAGCAGATATTAGTGATGCAGTAGTAGTTATTAATAATGTCCTTTCATATATTCAGGTTATGGCTACACTGCAGTCTGGAGGTGTGATTGCAGCATGTGCACACATACCTGAGCTAGCTGCAATCTAACGATCAATGTTAGCTTGAGTAGCAATAGCAGTGAAGCTGTGGCTGAACAAGGCAGCACAGCCAACCCCCACTCACCTGGGACCTTGGGTACATTCCCCAGTTGCTACCATGGCTTCATGGTTATTGTTACTTGAGTTAACTTTAATCTATCTATATATGATTGCAACATATATAGAAATATCCAATGTAGCTAGATCAAATGGGTCATTTCTCCATTAGTTTGGTTCTAGCCTACCATCCATGCTCTATCAGCAAAGTGAACTCTTGAGTTCCAATCATCATTTGGAGATGTTGACTGCACTGTTGTCAAATTGTCTTCAGGGTTTGCTGACCTATCTGTTTAAGCCCAACACCTGTTAGTATTTGCTCACTCTTAATTTTCCTGTTTACTTCCATGAATTCAAGAGTATTCCCTTTAATGAAAGATGACACCCTATACAATTTGTTTCACTTTTTCAAACTCAAATGCTATGGCTGAGGGTTTTTTTTTAAAGGGGCTGGGTAGTTTTATGGCAACTAATAATATTATAGCTCATAAACCTAAGATAATGACGGGGTCAGTCAAATGTCATCTTCTTGAGGCATAGCCTGCAGGAATCAGGAAGGATTTTTGCCCCTATGTACAGCACTACATAGTTAACAGGATAAATTATGATGTTTTGTCTTACTCAGAGCTATCAGGTATCAACCATTACCAGATGGCACAATAGTATGCTCTGGTACTTGGTACTTCAAAACAGTCAAACACCAGTTGCAACCATCAGAGAGATTATTTTCTTCACATCAAGTTTTCCTTCCAGATATATATTTCATCACAGCCTTGTATATATTTAGCATTTTGCCAAATTTGGCAAAGGGCCCAAAATCTACTTTTCAAGCACATGCTTAAGAACAAAACTTCGTGTTTACGAACATGGAAATGAAAATTGTTCCAAACATAATGGAAATAAAATTCTATTAAGAAGGTGCCTGAATATGGTTGCAAATAATTTTTCCCACTCTTCACTCAGTGCTAGTGTAACTCACACACCTTCTGGGCGTGGTGTTCTGTCCCATCTATTGGTACTGAGACCACTTAGAGAGAGAGAGCTTAATGAGTCTGCTCTACAGCCTTTAGTTAACAGCTATATGGCTTTTAGCTCATGCAGTAGAGGCTCATGCACTAAGCTCCAGAGGCCTCAGTTTGATCCCACCTGCCGACAACCAGGGTTTGTCAGTGTTACAAGTGGGAGCATGTCTGAAATTTCTACTAGGAAGTCTCTGAAGCTCGGGACACGCTTCCTCAGTTAGGGTAAGTAGGTAACCCACACACCTTCTGGGTGTGGTGTTCTGTCCCATCTAGTGGCACCGAGACCACTTGGATAGAGAGAGATTAATGATTCTGCTCTACAGGCTTAGCTAACAGCTATATGGCTTTTAGCTCATGCAGTACAGGTTCATGCACTATGTGCCAGAGGCCCCAGATTCAATCCCCCCGCCGATGACGAGGGTTTGTTGGTGTTACACTAGGACAGTACTATCCCTTCTGCCTTGGAACATGATGTTCAGCATTAATCACAACAGTAATCACCAGTGTTTTCACAATTAAGTTTCTTTTAGAACTTTCTTTTGCAAGGGTTCTGTTTGGTGGCTGATGGTTTCCATTGTATGTACTTTGTGGTATATTTTGAGACATCACACATAATTTCCTTCAGGATTTAGGTTCCTATGTGGTGATCTGACCTGTCTCCAGGTTCAACAGTAAATAGGCCATAGTTCCTGTAAAAGTACCAGACATTTTCTCTGTCTGACTCAGGTAGGTCTCAGGTGTGACGCAAATGCTCATAATCTCCCTAGTTCCAACTTGTTCACACAACTGAACAACATCACAAAACTTGTAGCAATTTATTAAAAGTAACTACAATTCTAAGACTAGAGCTGAATGAGTATCTTAGCAAAAGTAGCTAAGTACGTTAACAGTGTTAACCTGATATTTTTTTCAACTGTTCTTTGGTTATTTCCTACTCTTTTGTTTCCTATGTAAGTATTGGAGTGTACGTGTTCACTAGCAGAAATGTACATGGAAACAGCAAATGTTAAGGGTTAGATTGTGCCTTTAGGCACAGCCCTGAGGAAGGCCTGGTGTGAAAGTAGCATTACCTCTAGAACATAGGAATTGCCAGGCTGGATTAGACCCATGGTCTATTGAGTCCAACTGGCAACACCAGATGCTCAGGAGAGGGTGCAAGAAATCCTGCATGTGGCTGGCGTAGGATAATCTGTCCCCTGGGAGGTCTCCTCTTGCTCCCTAATCGTTAGAGATTGGCTTAAATCCTGAAAGATGAGGTGTTATGTCCCTTCCACAATGTTTGTTAGGAGTATCCCCAAGAGACATAGTGCCTCAGAGAAACCCCACTCAATTAGAATTCCTCCCATTTTGTCTCCTGACGCCCCTGGGGTAGGGATAATAAACCATCACAGTATGCAATTTTACCACAGTATTTCCTATTCTTATATATAAGCTATACCATAACTACAGCAATAAAATCAAAAACATTGGCATGATACATATTTAGTGACAATTGCAGTATCTCAACTCAACCTTCAAGCTCTTTGAGGTTCACCCATCCCTAAAACCCATTGTACATTTTAGCCACACTATTTTACATCCCGTCATCTTTCAAAACTAAGGTAACGTTTTAAGTCCTTTGCATGTTATCCTTACCACTATGCTATGTTGATAAGGGCAAATGTATTGCTTAATGCCTCTTAACAACAGTTGGAACTATATTTAAACACAAAGCATGTTTCTCTATTGCACTTCATACTGACAAGGCATTTTTGAGATTATTGAACGTCACCTATTCTAGTTAATAAGGTAGTCTCCTTTTTGCATGTCGTACCTACTACAGCTACTTAATAATTTAAATGCAAAAACAAACCTATGTGATCTCCTAGCACCAATTTTTCACCTAATTTTGTTTCTCTTGGAAATAAAAAAAGTTAGTTCATGGGAAAGACACATAATTCATCCCAGTAACTATTTAAAATACTCTACAATTAAAGTTTTGCAAGAGCTGTATTAAACCTTTTAACCTCCTCACACCCATCCCCTCAAGCTTTTTTAATTACTAGAGCCATGTATTTACTACCACTGCTAACCATAATACTATGCAAGGTCACAGGGCAATTCAGTGGAAGATCCAAGAGTAAAATCCAGGAATGCTTCTCTGACCACCAGACAACACTTAAATAGAATGTATAATATACAAAGAGAACTTACCGCATATGGCCAGATTCTCAGCTGAGGTAAATCAGTGTAGGTCCAGTTGAATTCAATGGGACTACTCTGATTTACTCAGCTGAGGATCTGGCCCTAAAGATCTGAACACAAAGAGCAACTCCTAAATTACTAGAGATGGCTTAAGCTGATGTTTGAATTATAACTACATCCGTAAAGGCTGCCTCTGGTAAAATAGCCAGAAGATCAATCCACTGTGGAGTATGGCTAGGGTGACCAGACAGCAAGTGTGAAAAATCAGGGTGGGGGGTAATAGGAGCCTATATAAGAAAAAAAATAACAAAAATCGGGACTGTCCCTATAAAATCGGGACATCTGGTCATCCTAAATATGGCTTACATTTTTAAAAGTGCATGCACAAAGTGTGTGCATCCACTTCTCCATATGCTTAAGTTGTGCATGAGCAGAAGTGCATGCCCAAGTCAAGGATTTTAGGCCAAAATCATTCTAGCAATTGCCTTATAGAATGGAAAAGATGTTTGGGACAAGGACTGAATGGGCATGTTTTATGGATAACAAGCTTCACAGCATAACTTTTGTGAGACAAGCTCATTCCTCAGGTGCTCACTGAGGCACAAGACCTAAGCTCTACTGCCGATACCAGCCAAGAAGTGCAGCTACTCCTGTCTTCAGCTGAGCCTTTTCTCCAAAGAATATAAAGAGCTTTATACGGGTAACAGATGTATGAACTTGTGCCATGATCCTGCAAACAATTATGTACATGAGTAACTTTAAACATGTAAGTAGTTTCATTAATTCCACCAGAACTATCCACATGCATAAATGTTTGCAGGACTCAGGCCTACTATATGACCCACTGAGTAGCCTTCGGCAAGACACTGAACATCTCAGTGCCTTGCTTTACTCATTTGTAAATGTGATATAATACTATTTTCATACTCCACACGGTGTTTTGAGATTGACGTTTATAATGCATTTTGAGCTCCTCAGATGAAAAGTGCTGCAGCAGTACAATGTATTACAGTTTCGTAGTTGCAGTAGTGATAACAAAAATACATACAGGGAGCTTTTTACCCACCACCAAAATGCAGCAGCCTCAGGAGCAAAACACTGCAGCTAGAGCACTGCAACTCCATACAAAAGTTCAGGGCAAGAAATGAAATTTACCTTTTCAAGTTGAAATTAAGAACCTGTCATGTAGGTAGACTGTAGTTAATTACGGAAAATAGACTATGAACTAGACACCAACAAGCCTGCTCTTTCTAGAAGTGCTATGGGATTTTTAATGCATGCACAAGTCATCAGGACCTTAGGTTCTATTGCTTCCAAAATATATTATCCATATGCAGTAAGAACAACATACATATTCAGTCTGGGATCACCTTTACCAAAAACACTCTGTTCCTACCTCTCCATCTGAGAGAATGAGACAGACCATGATTCATTCTGTAGCATTCTACATCAAACCAAGACACAAAATGGCAGCTCTCTATGCTGATTAAAGGCAGATTCTTATGCGTTTAAAAGCGCAGTACACAGAAAACAAATTACAACAGTACCTTTTATTTATTACATAGTTACAGGTCAGTGAGGTGACAACATTTACTGAGGACACAAAATGATTTGGATTAGTGTGTTAGGGAAGATTCTGTGAAGCTCCAGAAAAATCTAACAAAACTAGGAACATGTGCAATGTGATGACAAAAGCAAATTCATCATAAACAAATGCAAAGCCATGCACATAGGAAGGAGCAATTTTAACTACTTGTACACGTGGAGTGCTCTGAATTATCTATAATCACCCGGGAAAAGATATAGGCATCATCAGGCAGAGCTCAGTGAAGATATCTTCATGTGCAAAGTGGGTGTACTATAGTAACATAAGCTATATTAGAAAGGCAATTGACGATAATACATGGCCAAGCCATTATCCCCCTAATAGGGCTGATTTAAAAAAAAATCTGTCTAACCTGTTCTTTAGAAGAAAAATAGGTTTTTGACTATATGAAATTTTTCACAAAAAGTATCTACTTTCCACAGATTTTTTTTACTGAAAAACCAAATGCTCCAAAACCATAACATTTTGATTGTATATGCTGGCTCCAGTGCTTCCCGGGAGTTGTAGTTTGGTTGCCTTTGGTCCTCCTTCTCCTCTATGGGTCAGGCTCCCATCTGGACCACACCTCCCATGACACATGACAGCCAGGGACTCCTATGAAGCACTGCCTCCCAATGCTACCATCATGCGTCATGGGAGATGTCATCCAACCAGTCAGTGTGGATGATAAAGGACAGCGGGAGCATGAGGCACCCAAACTCCACTACCATAAAGCACATTGGCAGCATTCTAAATTAATAATTTCAGTATTTGCATTTCTCCCCCAAAATCATAATTTTTCACAGGAAAAAAAAAACATTTTCCAACTGGCTGTAGTCCCTACTCTGTTTAATTTTAAAAAAAAAAGAGAGGGGGGGGGGGGAAAGCATGATTCATCTTATCTCATGCTGGTCTTCAGGGTGGATCCTAAAAAAGTCCAATACCAGTAGATTTTGCCTCCCTCTCATTCCAGATGAGATTCATCCCAGTGAAGAGAGCCAGCACAAAACAGATGCACAATGTACATCCCACTTAACCCTGCAAACCAGCTTATGTGATGTGTAAGCCTTGATCTGGCCTTCTGCATGGGGTGAATTCTACCCTTTAGGAATAAGGACATGTAAAGATTTCCAATGAATAATGGCCCACATCCTCATCTGGTGCAAATCAGCATAGCTCCATTGATTTCAATAACAATATGTAATATAATGTAAGGAACTCTAATGGAAATAGCTCATACCTTTCAAGATTTGGAGCTAAGATTAAGTAACTATTGTGTATTGATTTGAGATGGAAACAGAGTATTATGCTCCTAATACTGATTAACCAATTCATTGTCTATGTTCCGTGCCTTATTCTTATGGCTAGCAACAGGTTGTACTGACCCATTGTTGTTGTTTTAAAATGTGTTTTCTTTATTAACAAAATTTAATTAGAAAATCCCATATGCATCTGGGCATGAACATTCAGTGCTGATGTGCAGACAGATAAACGAATCCCTTCAGGTTGTAATTATTAAGGTCACCAGGGAAATAATTAAATGACGTTTCAAGTGGAGCAGTTAAACCATACCTGATATAAATCAAGCATTTTTGTTCCTACTTATGGTGTTTATTGAGCCTGTAGGAGTATAGTCAAGCAACAAAAATGTTAAAGCATTAGACTGTTTAGGTCAACAGAATACCTGTGATGTGCATTTCCTGTTATTATCACTGATTATTTATAGAACAATCAGAATTTGCAATGTGCTTTACAGACATATAGAACAGCCATAATCCATGTCCTAGATAATTTACTATCTAGGCTGGGATTTTCAAAAGTGCTCAGCAATGAGCTAACTTTGCTTTCACTGTATTCAATGAGAGCAGAGTTAGGCCAACCCTGAGTAACCCTGTTTTCCGTGCGCCATTTGTTTCACCAGTTCACCAGTATCAGTGCATGTGATAGTTTTAAACAAATACAAGACAAACGATTTCACCAAAACTATTTACCGCCTGCCTTGAAATGGTTATCGATTATCTCATCTCAGATTTGCGGATGACATCGTACTAATTGTCGAAAGCACCAACCAACTGCAGAGCATGCTACGAAGACTCGACAAGAAAAGCAGTCAGGTCGGTCTGAAAATGGACCTTTGAAAAACTAAATACATGTGATCAGATGTCTTAAGAAAAGCCCGAATAATGGTAACAGGAGAAGAAATTGAAGAAGTGGAACAGTACGTATATTTGGGCCAAGAAGTTAATATGACATGAACGGAGAACTCTCGCAAAGGATTCGGGCAGGATGGTGTGCGTTTAATTCCATCAAGGACGTCCTCAAAGGAAAAATCGACAAGACCACACGTACAAATATCTTCAATTCAACAGTGCTGCCAGCCATGCTGTATGGCAGTGAAACCTGGGCACTGACGAAGAGAGAAGAACAGCGACTGTCAGTAGCTGAAAGGGCAATGGAACGAGATATGTTGGGAATTTCCCTTCTGGATCATATCCCAAATGAAATGATTAGAGAACGCAGCGGTGTGAAAGATATTGTCATGGAAAGCAGATGTACTAAGATATGATGGGCGAGCCACATAACACGGTTCACGGACAATAGGTGGACCGCAATCATTACTGAGTGGTACTCACAAGAACAGAAAAGACCACCTGGTCAGCCTCCAAGAATATGGGAAGATGACATTGTTAAACGTTTCGGACGAACATGGAGAAGAAAGGCAAGAATGCGAGAAGAATGGCGGATGTGTTGTGATCGGCACAGTCTTAACGACAGCTGAAGACCGATCGATCCAGGTGATCCAGGTGACAAGACAAACCATACAGGCGTCATATTGTGAATGGATCTCAGCTATCATTTTTGTGATGCATAACTCAAACCTTCATGTAGTGTCCATAAATACTGCCTAACAGTAGTACATTTCATCTGTAGATCTTAATGCACTTTACAAAGGTGAAGGGGAGCCCTTTAGTCTATCAGAGAAAGGCACAGCAAGATTCAATGGCTGGAAGTTGAAGTTAATTTTTTCTAAATAAGACATGAGTTCTCGACAGGAATGGCAGTTACCAAGGGTGGTGGCAAATTTATCATCACTTCATCTCTAAAGACCATGGGGATGCAGAGAATAGTTATTTTGCCTGATGCCCATGGAAATTAAGTAACTTTCTCAAAGTCACTCAGGGAGTCTGTAGCAGAATTGGCAACGCACACAGACTAACGTCTTAACCACTGGCCTATTGTTCCTCTCTGATATACCACAACATGAGTAGTCAGGAGATCTGAGTCTGATTCTGTCTTTCCACAAATTCCCTGTGTGACCTTGGGACACATTTGAAGGGCTGCAAACATTTGGTAGCCATTTTTCTCTTTTTTATTTCAAGCGGGGTTGGATGGTTGTGATTGCTCACATGGTCTTGGTTCTAGCGCCTTAATAGGCTCTGCATATGCTCACGAAGCACTAGCAGAAGGTATTTTGTCTGCTCATTTCCATAGAGAAAGTGTTTGGACTTTGTGAGCTCTCTCTGAACCAGCCATGAGCAGCTCTGTGCTGCTTGCTCCTGCAGTATACAGGGAGGTAGTTGTACTATCTGATGGTTCCCTCGGATGAAACCATAGAGAAGACTGGTTCATTTACCACAGACACTGGATGGGGATAAGGGTAGGAGATCATTGGCCTTCCAGACAAGAAAGCAACAGAAGGGAGATTGTGTGGGCACAGGGCTGTGTAGCCTAATGCTGGTTGGGTGAATTGGGGGTTGAATAGGGATGAAGGGCTGTGTAGCCTAGTGGTGGTTGGGGGAAGTGGGGGTAGGGTGGGGACGGAAGGCCTGTGGCCCAGTGGTGGTTGGGTGAACAGGGGTTGCATGGGGAAAAACTCAGAATTCAGGTGATTTGAAGACAGGAACCAGACCATGTAAGAACCAGACCATGTCCAGATCTGTTGAGACCATATATTGGCTGCAGCAAAGGAAATTGTGGAGGAAATGGCGCTCACTTGGGTTTATTCAAGCCTGAAAAAAGGCTTCAGCTTGTTTATTTATTCATTCCTAGGAACTCCAAACATTGTTCTAGTTGCTGTACACACATAGAACAAAAAGACAGTCCTTGACCCAAACATTTTACAATCTGGCTTGAGGGGTCTGGTCTGAGATTCAGATATGTTCTTATTTTCCCATTCCTAATATGAGCTTAGTTTACACAATGTAATGGTTATCTAACTTAATACAATTCAATGGTTATTTTGGTTGCAGCTTTAGAGACATTTGCTTTGCTCTGAATTTTGCCTTAGCTGGACCTTACAGTAAAGAATGATCTTCCTTTCAGCAAAATATAAAGGATTGGAGCCTACATTTTCAGACTCTCAGTGGAAAAACCTACTGTTGGTTATTCAACTATTTTCTAGAAAAACAACCTGGAAAGATAAATTATTCAGTGGGACTGGCTTGACAGTTGCCTTTGAAAATGCAAAAACTGGGCAGCAATATCTTGGGTTTGAAAGGAGCTCTGATTCAGAAATGCCAGTGTGCTTGTGTTATTATCTGAGTCTCCCCTGTAGGTGTTGAGCTGTCTGGACTGAGATTTATCTGTATTTTCTCTGAGGCTAAACAAAAGAATCAAACAAGATTTCTATAGGTGGATTTTGGCAATCGTCTGAGTTTCGTTGCTGTTTATGGCAAGAAAGAGTGGAAGTTGTTGCCCTTCTGTAGCTGCTAGGAGTAGAGTGTTTGCCTGGCACAAAGTGTACTTACAAAAAATAAATGCGGTAGAAGCCAACTGATTTTATCTGCACGGTCTGGCCTGGCAATTAATTCTCTTTTTGTGAGCCAGAGCTGAAACTACAAAGATGCTGTAATGCTAGATCGGAACTGATAACACATGCCTCCATTTTTAAATCCTTTACCAGCATAGAAATCCAAATCAGTCTACTGTACATAGGCAATAATCTCCTAAACACATTTTTCAGAATACCTTTTTTCCATTATTCTTTATAATAACTATGAGTAAAGCCATCTGTTCAATTAATAGAGATCTTTTCTGACCCCAAATATAACTTAGTGCTTCCCCTTCCTACACATACCGCCCGCCCCCCAACAATAGTACCCTAGAATAGCCTCAGAGGCTGTACTTCCACTGGCAGTTCTGCGTCCCCAAGGAGCAGAAGCCTACAAGGGAAGGAACAGAACTGGACAGGGGAGGAGAGAGGGAGCAGGCTGGGCAGCTCCCATGCGGGGGCCTAGGGGAGTAAGTGAAGAGGGAGCCCAGCAGCTCTGCTCCCACCAGAGCCCACTCTCCTCTTGTAAAAACGGTGTTATGCCAACCTGCAGGCTCCCCGCTGCAGGTCTCCCCTATCCAGCATTTCCTACTGGCTCCTGGACAGGGCTGGCTCCAGGCACCAGCGGAGGAAGCATGTGCCTGGGGCGGCACATGCTAAGGGGGCGCCATTCCATCCATTCTTGGGGCGGCACAGTCCAAGCGTCTTTTTTTGTTTGTTTGTTTGTTTGCTTGTTTTGCTTCGGCAGTTCGGGCAGCTTATTTTTTTTTTGCTTGGTGCGGCAAAAATGGTAGAGCCAGCCCTGCTCCTGGAAAGCTTTTTCTTCCCTCTCAGACCTCTCTTTTACTTGAAGGGGAGAGGAGGGGACCCAGAGCTGCCCAGGGAGTGTGCCGCCTCCTTCCCTCACCGCTGCCAGCTGCTCCCCATCCCTGATTACCACCCAGTGGATTAGGATGGAAGCAAAATGAGGTCCAGTGCCAGGTATAATAATGTAGTGTGGGAGAGAGCGCTCTGTCTGCTACAGAGAGGATGGATGGCCTGGGAGTTATAGCACTGCACTAGGCCTTGAGAGATCTGGCTTCACCTGCTGGCTCTGCTGCAGAGAGCCTGTGTGCCCTTGGGGGCATTTCCCCTTTCCGTGCCTCTATTCCCTCTCTGTAAAGGAGGATATTAATATGTCCCTGTCTCACAAGGGTGCTGCAAAAGCACACCCGTTATTTGCCTGTGAAATGCCCAGACACTATGCAGATGAGCATCATAGAAAAGCGTACAAGGCAGCAGCACTCCTGTCAATGCAGGAGCAGGTCTCCTGATCATCGCTTATTCCCACAGCACTCGGCACCCACACAGTGGATCAATGCCTGTTTTGCTATTCGTGTAAAACAGCCCTAAGGAAGCCTACTTGCTCCTTCACTGTTGTCCTTTTGAGAGTCTGTCTTGGGGCCAGTCTTGAACAGAACTTCTTTCTGTCTGAGACAAAACAGTGAAAGTGATCCCCTGGACAGATCTTCTTCATAAACATTCCTTGATACTATCAGGGATGGTATGGTTATTTCTCTACCCTGACTTTTATCTTTGCAAGATAGCTTGCATTTTGGAAGTCAATATTTCAATACATAAAAAAAATTAGGAGTTGAAATGTGAAGACCTTTTTGAAAGACTCTCTGTGGTCTTGAACTCTCAAAGTGATCATCATTTAATGCAGATTTCTCTTTAATGGAGAAAACAACACTGCTTTGGTTGTCAAAAATCAAGATTTCATCCATTCATCATCTGGAGGAAGAGAGAAGCCAGAGAACTGCATTATTTTCCTGATATTCCCAATTAGATCTTGTCTACATACAAATTGCATTGATTTAACAAAAGGAGTTTAGAAACTGGTTTAAGACTGTCCACACAGGGAGTTGTATCAACTTAATTGAATCAAGTATCAGGGGATAGCCGTGTTATTCTGTATCCACAAAAACAACAAGGAGTCTGGTGGCTCCTTAAAGACTAATAGATTTATTTGGGCATAAGCTTTTGTGGGTAAAAAACCCACTTCTTCAGATGCATCTGAATCCCAAATAAATCTGTTAGTCTTTAAGGTGCCACCGGACTCCTTGTTGTTTTAATTGAATCAGTTTCTAAACTTCTTTTGTTAAATCAGCACAACTTCTGTGCATAGGCATGGTCTTACCCTAGAAATGTAATGGCTAAACTAACTTCCCTGCAAATTAGGAGCCAAAAACCCAAGTGATGGGAATCAGTCTCCTAAACAAAAGCCCAAGTATTGACATACCATTGTTCAATATTCATTTCTGCCCCATGTTTAGCATTAGTAACCTGTAAAGGACAAACGCAACAACAAAATTGCACATGAGATGACATCAGGGCTCCTTGGTGTGAAATACAGCTCTAATGGAACGCGACAGCATCTGCTTTCACGTTGCTGAAGTCAATTCATCAATATGATGAGGGCAAATGTTTTGACAGGAAGCTTGAAATGATTAACGAGCAGGCACACATTTTATGTGTAGTTAAAATTGCAAACACCTGCTAAGCCTGAAACTTTATTAAATATAAAGGTTGAAGCAACCAGCACGTGGACTATGCTTTTTTTAAGGTGTAAATCTAGGCTGAGGCTTATGGGACTGTTCCAACACTGAACTCCTGGTGACTTTAGATCAGGCCCTCTATTATTTACATTCTGTGGTCTTTTTGGCCAAAGTTAGACAATGCGAGGTCAGGTTATTAAATAGTGTCACTAAAGGGTGAGATTGCAGACTACCCCAAATGTTTCTGTTCCATGAAATGCCTTTAACAGCGAGAACAAACATGTTAAATGGTTGTCAGTAGAACTATCCAGTGCTGAGCTAGTAATGGCCAACTAGATTAGTGCCCTTGAAACACACAGGAAGGATGGGGAAAAATGCTGATGCATGATGATGTGCCTCAGTGTAATGCTATGTAGGACAACTTCTTGGATGTTGTTAAACATGAACCTAACATCAGGTGAGGCAGCGTAAGGGTGTGACTAGATTAGATGGCTAGATTCCAGTCTTCTTTCTCTGTTTGTTGTAGATAGATTTCTTTTTTCCTTTGTCTTAACATAGTAGTTTTGTTGGTATGTTCATCCATAGCTGTGTCTGGTGTAACATCCATTTATAATTACATTTGTGCTGTAAGAAGGTGGGGCTAAATTCATCACAGTTACTTCAGCATCACAAGGACTGTCTTTGTGTTTGTATAGGGTCTGACTGTTCTATATTTGGGGCTCCCAGGAGCTCCCACAATACTGATAGTAAATAATAATGATCTTACATCCCTTCTATGTGTAGTGGAATTGTGCTGGTCTAAGAGAGAGCAGGATTGGCCCAATTCCTTCACTTTTCCACAGAATCAATATGACAAGGGCAGAGGTAGTGCAAGCTTCCCCTGGACTACAATTCAACTTTTCAAGCAGAGCTAGGCTGAGACCACCTCTGAGCACTGCCAGGGGAAATGACAGACACTCCAGCATGGAAACTGTGGATGCCTTTCAGGAAGATATGTTTTAGCAAACACACGTTACTGGACTCAGTTCAGGGATAAGTGGGTGAAATTCTGTGGCATCTAGTCTGCAGGAACTCAGACTAGATGATCTAATTGTTCTTTCTAGCCTTAAAATTCACAAATGACCAATTCACAACACAGGGTCACTGACCAGCCATCTGATTGTAATAACTTGGGGTTTTGGGTAGCTTGAGATGGAGTTGAACCAGTGATTTTCTGATGAAAAGGTCTCTGTCTAGTTATTAGTTCCCTGAACCATCTAGTCTCTCTAGCAGGTACTACTACAGCAAAGTATGTAAGAGCATGCTTGAGCCCCATTGACTTCTGTTAAAGCTAAGCACATGCTTAAATGCTTTGCTGATCTGGGACCGTACCGTATGCTTTGAGAAAATGCAATCACTCTATTACTCCTTCCTAAAACCTTTAAAAAAAAGAATTCATTTATTAAACAATAAAGAAGTGCCTGCTTAAAACAAGAGATCCATGAATACGGTAGACCTCCCCTTTTATTGCAAGTTGAAGCATCTCATCTTTCTTAGAGAACAGATATAAGTCACTTTGGTTGCAAGCCCTGAGCAGTAATTTGTATTCATAGTAAGTCATTTATTGAGTTAATTTATTTAAGGCTAGGGCATAATTTCTAATAATGGAAGAGACTCTAGGCCCAGTGAAATCTTCTCTCTGATAGGACATTAATATTTTAAGGGATTATAATACTCTGTCAATTGATCTATGTTTTTTAGGGGGTGAGTTAGAAGTTATTGATGATCAGTCTTATGAAAGATCACCTTCAGTGTGACTAGTACTCTGCAGCCTGAAGTCTGCATCGTGATCTTGAGCAGTGGGTCTCAAACTTTTTTACTGGCCACCCTTTTCATATCGCAAGCCGCTGAGTGTGACCCCCCCCCCCCAATAAGTTAAACACACTGTTTAATATATTTAACACCATTATAAATGCTGGAGGCAAGCGGGGTTTGGGGTGGAGGCTGACAGCTCGCGACCCCCCCATGTAATGATCTTGCGACCCCCCCTGAGGGGTCCCGACCCCCAGTTTGAAAACCCCTGATCTTGAGTGATGGTAGGAAGGTATTTTACTGAGGGAATGGGTGCAAGTGAAATGGGGAGGCTTTCATGTGTTGTGGGTTTGCAAGGTAGCTGATTGTCTCAGATCTCTACACATAGAGTGCAGCGAAGGGAGAATTTAATTCAGAAAAATTCACCAACTATCTTAAAGGTTTATTTGATAATCTTGTTGTTGATCTCAATTTCCAAAGACTTTAGATATGACAAATGAGATAGTGATTTGGGCATGGAGATGTTGTCATATACTCTGAAGGAGTCCCTGTGGCACCTTAGAGACTAACAAATGTTTTTGGGTATAAGCGTTTGTGGACTATAACACACTTTATCAGATGCATGGAGTGAAAAATACAGTCGGCAGGGATAAATATACAGCACATGAAAAGATGGGAGTTGCCTTACCAAGAGGGGAGGTCAGTGCTAACGAGCCCCATTCAATCAGGGTGGATGTGGCCCATTCCCAACAGTTAACAAGAAGGTGTGAGTGTCTACAGAGGGAAGATTACTTTTAGTAGTGACCCAGCCACTCCCAGTCTTTATTCAGGCCTAATTTGATGGTGTCAAGTTTGCAAATTAATTCCAGTTCTTCATTGAAGTTTTTTAATTAATGGAGATATCCTATCTCCTAGAACTGGAAGGGACCTTGAAAGGTCATCGAGTCCAGTCCCCTGCCTTCACTAGCAGGACCAAGTACTGATTTTGCCCCAGATCCCTAAGTGGCCCCCTCAAGGATTGAACTCACAACCCTGGGTTTAGCAGGCCAATGCTCAAACCACTGAGCTATCCCTCCCCCATTCTTTTGTTGTTAAAGAATGGCCACTTTTAAGTCTGTTATTGCATGTCCAGGGAGATTGAAATGCTCTCCTACTGGTTTTTGAATGTTACTCTTGATGTCTGATTTGTGTCCATTTATTCTTTTGCGTAGAGACTGTCTGGTTTGGCCAGTGTACATGGCAGACGGGCATTGCTGGCACATGATGGCATATATCACATTAGTAGATGTGCAGGTGAATGAGCCCCTTATGGTGTGGCCAGTGTGGTTAGGTCCTATGATGGTGTCCCTTGAATAGATATGCAGACAGAGTTGGCAACAGGGTTTGTTGTAGGGAATGGTTCCTGGGTTAGTGTTTCTGTTGTGTGGTGTGTAGTTGCGGGTGAGTATTTGCTTCAGGTTGGGGGGCTGTCTGTAAGCGAGGACTGGCCTGTCTCTCAAGGTCTGTGAGAGTGAGGGATAGTCCTCCAGGATAGGTTGAAGATCCTTGATGATGCGCTGGAGAGGTTTTAGTTGGGGGCTGTAGGTGATGGCTAGTGGCGTTCTGTTACTTTCTTTGTTGGGCCTGTCCTGTAGTAAGTGACTTCTGGGTACCCTTCTGGCTCTGTCAATCTGTTTCTTCACTTCCCCAGGTGGGTACTGTAGTTTTAAGAACGCCTGATAGAGATCCCGTAGGTGTTTGTCTCTGTCTAATCTAAGTGCAATGATAGTAATATGGGACTCATACTAATAGAAAGGGGAAATCCCATGATAGTGACTTGTACTGCAAGATAATAGGGAGGTTATCTTAACATACAAAATGTCATGCACAGGCACCCTGCTAAAGTTATAAATGTTAAAGCTCTACAGCCAGGCTTGCTTTTGACTCTGCCTGTGATAGTTTTTGACATTCTGATGTCCTGCAAAATCGTACCGGTTCGATAGATCCTGTGTAAAGATATAGTTCCCTTTAATTTAACTCCCACTCACTTCAGTGAAATGCTGCATACAATAGTGAAGTGACCTGAGAAAACAGAGAGCCCAAATCCTGCCTTAGGGTCTGATGCTGTGAGCACTTGCTACTGGATGCAGTGTTTGCCATCACAAGTAGTCCCATTGGCTTCAAGTATATATAATTAGTTATGCCTCTTAATGCATTGTGTGTGTGTTTAAAAAAGGTATATTTACTAAGAGCTGAATTCTGCTCTTGGCAGATTCCAACTCCACCACTTTGCGATCAATACCCCTACACGTATGATATCCCACTGGCATTAATTATCATGATTATTTTATCCTTATTGAGCAAAATGATTGTTGGCCTGGAAGGGCGTGCAGCCATAATGCACTGCATTTCCAACTATTGTTTTGATAAGATTGCATAAATAATGTTATTTATAAAGAGGATCCCATGGAGGCTTTCAGAGCACTACTTAGTCATATAAAGGCCAACACTTACTACCAGACGTGGTGATTCACTGCCATGCAGAAATTGAGTTTGCTGTCCAAATAGAATGAATGCTCGTGTCTGAACTATGCTCCTTGGGGCATCATCTGACTTTTCCTATGTTTGTGCATTGCTGTGCACATTATCAGTACTGGAGCCATCACTTAACAATCTCATCTTTTCTATGTTATTCTTTATCTCCGTCTTCAGAAAGACCAAACTCCAGTTCCCCTTTTCACCAGAGCTGCTGCGCTGTGCCAGGCGGGCACCTATTCAGTGATGGACCGTGCTCAGAGCAGCAGAGGCAGAGAGAAGCCAGTCAAACCCGTGCACCATCTCATTCCTTGTCCCAAACCCAAGGGAGCTCTTCCTGTGTCTGCTGCCAATGAGGGGCTTTTGCAGGGTCCCAGGGAATGGAGAAGGACACCACAGCAGAAACAGACTGGATTGTGCCAGTGGCTTATGTGTTTGTGATGGGGACGGTGTCCACCCCACACAAAGGCTGAAGGGGTTAAAGTGGCTAGGTGGGCCAATTAACCACCTAGGCAGCACCTAGAGAAGGAGCCAGGGAGCAAGGACTAATTAGAGATGAAGCTCAGCTGGCCAGGAAAAGGAGGAGCCTGTATGAAGTCCAGCAACTGAGAGTAGAAAGGGGGTGCAGAGAGTGAGGCTGCAGCCACTCTCAGGGTGAGAGAAGGCAAGTAGGAAATAGCCCCGAGATACAGCAGTATGGTTCAGGACTGTGCAGCCCTTGACTGCTTGCTGTAGGGTCCCTGGGCTGGAATTAGTGTAGAGCACAGGTCTGGGTTCCCCTACGAGCCACTGAGGAAGCAGCACCATTAAGGGACAGGGAATGAGAAGACTGCCTGGGACAGTGGGTCCCAAGAGACTTTGAGAACACAACACACACACACACACACCCCACCCCAGAAGAGGAAAACTGCAGTGACCTGGCCTGAAGAGGGAGCAATTGAGTCCTGAGAGGGAGAGAGGACCTGTAGGAAGGGGTGTCAGACTGGCAGAGCTAATACCCAGACATGACTATGAGGAAGCGCTCCAGCGGTGAGTAGACCACCCCATGACAGTGCTCCAGTATTCTGCCTCTGAGAGTTGCCAGTAATGGATACTTCAGGGGCAGGGACAAGAAAGCCTATAATGAGCAAGTCTGGAATAACTTGCCCATAAGGAAAGTCGTGTCCTTATCCCCTGCCAGGCAGAGGTTGGTTTATGCCTAGCAGCTGGAGGGCTTAAATTCCATCTTTCAAAAAATAATTCTATCTAATGTAACTTTGGGTGTTCTCATGATCCATATAAATCTCTCACCCTCTTTTGAATCCTGTTTAGCTCTTAGCGTCAATGACATATGGTGGCAGTGAGTTCCACAGGGTAATGGTGTTCTGTGTGGTTTTTTAAAAGCATCTCCTTCTATTTGCTTTGAAATAGTTGTCATTCAAATTCATAGACTGTCCCTTTGTTCTTATATCATGAGAAAAGAAACACAAGTGCCTGACTTACTTTCTCTATACTGATCATTATTTTGTATGTATCATGCCCCTTTTATTATTCCTTTCTTCCCTAAGCTAAACAATCCCAATCTTCTCAACCGCTTCTTATATGGAAATCTTTCCCTGGTACTGATCAATTTTATCTTCCATTTCTGAACCCCCTCCTATGTCTGCTATGCTTATTCTAAGATGGTATGGCCAGAACTGAACAAAGTATTATAAGTAAGGCTGTACTTTTGGTTACTTTTACATTATAATTTCTATCCCAATCTTTATGGAGTATAGATGACATTGGAGTGGCCCCATTTCATGCCATCGGGGCGAGTTAAACTTGTATATGGTAAAGGAACCATTTGACTGCGATGAGCAGAATAACATTGTCCCACACCTGTGCACAAATAATGGAGAGGAATCCGATGGGAGAACTGCTGAGGTGGGAAGTACCATGAGTATAGGATTACAGGTAGAGATCTGAGGAGGGAATACAAAGCTTTGCCTGCAATCTGAGTGCCTGCTAGGGGAGGGAAGGTGAGCTATCTGCACCTGCTGCTGGATCCCTGCCTGCAGTGGATTGGTGAGGGGACAGGTTTAGTGAATGAATGAAATCTCTGTTCTGTAACAGTCACACAATGTGACTGAGCTCAGACAGCAGTGAGCCAGCTAGATCCCCTATTGCAACAGACGACTCCACACAAGTTTATATTAGAAGTTGAGTTCAGAAATCTAGTATCTAGAGAGAGATTGGAAAACAGTTGGTTGGGGTGATATATATTTTTATAAACAACCTCATTTATATACATGCACACACATATTTTGCTCAAACAGCATAAATGAACTGCCTGACCAGGAGCAAAGCTTGGCATTTTGGAGGAAGAATTTATTGCATGTAAGTAAATCTTGGAAATCCTTATTTTATTTTTTCTTTGTCTTGCTGCATGTATTTAAGAACTCAATCCTAAAGCTCCAGGCAGGTCCATATGCCATTTGAAGTCCCTTTTAACTTCAGTGGGGCTCTGTGCAGGCTCAGGTTTCCCCCTCTACCAAGCAGTGTGAAGAATCAGGGCTTATGTCCTGGAATCTTACACTATTTGGGGCGGAAGCGTTTCTTCTCTTCTACATGAAAGGCTTGTTTCTAATTTCATTTGCACTGGTCTTGTGTAATATCATGAGACTTCTCCGGAGTCTTTCACTGGTGTAACTGACGGCAGAGTTCTATTACATTGAAACTGGCATGATTCTCCTTTTTCTTATGCTGTTGAAGGCAGTGGTGTGAGTGCGTGTACCATTCACTACACTAGTGTAAATGAAATCAGAATTAGGCCCTATATTTTAAGCTATTCACTGTGGATTTGGGGGGATAGTTAAAATTGGGTGATGGAGTGTGTGAATGCCTTCAACTGATTGTTCATATTTGTTTTAAGCATGCAGTCCTTGGACTTCCTGTACGTCACTGAGCTCAATGGGAGTTTGGGCTGTGCAAAGAATGTAGGCTCAGGCCCCAAAGTTTAAGACATTGGTAGCCTTGGCTAGAGCTCAGTGTGGCTATTTGCTGTGAAACTTCCCCATGCAACTGCCACAATTCACCTCAATGGTGCCAATTATTTCTGGAATGTAAAGGTCATTTTTCATATGATGTAATGATAGTCGCTTCAACCGAAACTGTCTATTTTGAGCAAGAACAAAGTTCACATGAGTTTGTATAGGACTCCTGAGAGTGCCAGGAAGTCACTTATTTGTTGTTCATGATTTCAGCAAAACTTTTTCAACCTAATGAAAACTAAATGCATAGGAAAACGTCAGTGTCTAGCATTGTGAAGATAGTTCTCAGTGCTAGCATAACAATCCTACCCCAGGCATGCATGCACCTTTGCCAGCAGAGTACAGGGGACAGTACCGCTGCTTCTGCTCATGACACAGTCCTGCCCTACCTGACTGTTTCAGTGCATAGGGACACAGCTCCCAGCTCTCACCGCTCTGTACATGGGTGAAGGGGACATGCGTATACAGACGAAAACTCTTCAGAACTTTCAGATTATCTCCTTACCATGTCAAGTGAGGAACAAAGAGAAGACATAATGGTGGGGGGAGCTATTAGGTCTTTTAATCCATCCCTCTGTTGGAATAGGATTGTTGCTCAAAGAAAGGTATCTACAGTAGGAGTTACCAAACTGTGATGAACAGAGCACTGGCTGCTGGTGTGCAGAAAGTTGGCTGGTCAGAGGGTGTTGGCTGCTTTTGCTTCCAGTTGTGAAATCACATTAAAAGAAGCTAAATATGTACAAAAACTTTCCTAATATCACTTTTCTATGTAATAATTGCAATAGTTGTTATAGGGATGCAGTGCGATCACTAGTGGGAGACAAGGTGTCCATGGACAATCTATTAATGCATGGTCCACACTACGTACAAGTTTGAGAACCTCTGACTTACAGACTATTTCCTTTTTAAAGGGATGTTTCCAGCAGTAGTGCCTGCCCCAACCCCACACAAAGTTTTGTCATTCATTCCAGTTTAGTGTTTAAAATATATTTTCATTGTCAAATTCACTCCTGTGCAGAGAGCCAGCAGAAGCTCTGCGCATCACGTCAGTCCCATTTAAATTGCTCACTAGATGGACTTCCATCATGGCAGCAGCTCTCCCATGTGTTGACAGGCCGGCAGAGTCCTTTTAACTCTTCAGGTCCATAGCAACATGTCCTTGTCCATTCTAAGTGATTGTAAAGTGAGCTGATGAAAAGTTCTAGGAGGACTAGCTTGAATATCATTCAATTTTATACATAAACTAGCTGCCTAATTTTCCTCCCATGTAAGTAATAAACCAGTGTAATTCCATTGCCTTCAAAAGCGTTGCTCCTAATTGACACTTGTGAAGAGAATCAGCTGACTGGTTTTTCAAGTCCACAACTACAAGAGGATGTGCCAAATTTATCCAAAAATTCAGAACTCCATTCCCGCAGGCTATAAACTTTATTTTTCCATCCAATGTATAAAAACTGCTTAAATAGTTATTTAGATTTTAAAATTGTAGCCTTGTACCTCAATAATAATTAGAAAATGGGTCCTTTCCAGAAATCTATCTTGCATAATATAATCTTTATATGACTGGCTCCTCTCCTGTCATCGCAACAGGGCCCATGTGTCAAACTGGATTTCCATACTCTTGTATGGTAGGTATATCCTAATAACACCTGGTTCTTTCCCGATTGGCTGGCAGAGAAGACGATGCATTTTAGGAGCCCTTGCTGACAAAGTCCCCTGACTACTCACATTCCAAAGCCGGTTTCTTTCAAGATCAGTTCAGAGATACCTACTTAAAATTCAGGCTTTGGGCAAAAAAGACAGACGATCTCAGGTTTGAATCTCTTCATTTCCTCTTCTAGATGGAAAACTACTGAAACATACTTGATGTCTAGAATACTCCAAAGCCAATTAAATATGATCCCAAAGTGTCTGATGGCACAGAATGATTAGGAAAGCAAGCAGCAATCATTCTAGTCATACCAAGGACCATTGTCACAGGGCAGTGTGATTACAGCCATGGGACACTCACTCTGAGGGAGGACAGGGGACATTCCCAGCAACACCCTCTTTAGTGTTCTCTGTTGGAGGAGCAATGCTAATAAATGGGGACACTCTAATCTCTGGCTGTAAGCCTTTCCCTGCCACCAGTACCTAATCTTGGGGGTTGCACTGACTCCCAGATAACCTCTAATGACACAGCACCGGCTCCACTTAAGGACTATGCTGTGCTGCACAGAAGCTGACATGCACTCAAGGTGAACCCAAATTTCTTCACATTCAGGATGGAAATATCACTGAGTTATCACTTCCTTGCGAGACTTCCAGCAACTCTAGTCATGGTCAGGGCGGCACCCAGCAGAGGCAACATGGAAATGAAAAAGGCTGTCCTAACGCTTCCGGAAAAAAGCCATTTGAATTTGGTTCTAAAAATGGCTGAAGGCTAAGGGGAGAGAGAGAGGTCTCATGAGCTGCTGAGCCTGCATGAGACACCCAGGACTCCAAATGGTTATTTGTGCCTAAGGCTGGATTTGAACCATTTGCAAATTATAGTGGTAAACACTGATGCTGAAAGCAACCTGGTTGCAACAGTGCCTTGCCAAGCTTTCACTTGGGAAATAGGATAGATCAGGTTGTGCCTGAGTCGGTAATGAGACTCTTCATTTTGTGCAGTAAATAGAGGCAGCTCTGAAATGAGCAAACAAAATGTTAACTGTTCTCGGGTCAGCATTTATTTTAGCTGTGCCAATGCTGGATGGCAAATTAATCTACTTTCTTGCAGTGCTTGTCTCTGTCCCACTCCAACCAAATTCTCCTCTGTGACATCCATGCAACTTGGATGGCACCAATGTAAGTAACAGATGTATAGGTTCAAATTCTGTCTTAGAACAAGGCAGTCTGACAATCCCAGTTCAAATTCCCACTGACTTCATGGATAGTATAGGTGCGTAAAGGCTGCAGGATCAGGTCCTAGATTATGTGTTAAATTAAAACATTAGACTGGTATGTGTTGTTGCATGGTGGTGTTATTCCCAGCATTCATGTGGCAGAGTCATTACTGAGAAGGTAGTGTTGTATAATTTTGCTGTACTCAGTGGGTAGTGTTTGGGTGGCCTTATCTACCCCTTTCCTTCAATCACAGAGAGAAAATAATCATTTACACTGAGACCTCTATGCACTGGTTTGGCAAAGAGGCCTGAACATGGGAGTCCTTTACATTTACTGTCATGTAAAGCAGCCTTGATGTAAATGAGAAGCAGGCCCCAGAGACGTACAATGTATACTTTTAGAGAGATGAGGCAGGTGAGGTAGTATCTTTTCTTGGACTAACTTTTGTTGGTGGAAGGGTCCAGCTCTAGAGCTTCCAGAAGCTCTTTTTCAGCTCTGGGGAAGGTAACTAGAGTGTCTGAGCTAAAAAGTTGGGACAGATTGTTAGGCATAAGGGGTTCACCCATGCTGTAGGAGACAACTTAAAATGAAGTGGGCAGGTAAGGCTTAGCAGGCAGTCAGGGCTGGGGTTAGGGGGTGGCAACCAGGGCAATTGCCCAGGGCCCCATGCCACAGGCACTTGCTCAGACTTCAGCTTTAGGCCCGAGCGGCGGGGCTCGGGCTTTGGCTTTCTGCCCTGGGCCCCAGCGAATCTAATGCCGGCCCTGCAGGCAGAGGGTGTGTGTTACAAATTGTTGCAATAAGCCAGTTGTAATAAAACCAGTGTCTGTTTAGTCCATGTTTTTAGTGTCTAGCAGAGTTATGAATTATACTGCAAAGAATGTTTATTTTTCTTATTAACACTTTATTACAGATAAACAGGATTGATGACACTACAAATTATTTTCTCTCTCTGTGTGTGTGTGTGTGTGTGTGTGTTTATCATCCTCTTGAACTAACGCTGCTGTATTCCTTACCTTTGGTGAGGCAGCATAGGCTGAGTTACAATAGATATACATATTGGACCAGATCCTCAGCTGGTGTAAATAAGCATAATTGCATTAACTGCAGTGGAGCTACATGGATTAACACCACCTGGGATTCTGGCCCCTGGTGTTTTTTCACAACACTTGCAATTTGTATAACCTTAAAAATCCACAGGGAAAGTATTATTTTTAAACAAGTGAATTATTAAATTCTCAGCATCTTCAATATAACTGTGAAAGACTAAGCAATATATAACTGTGCTGCATATCTTCTGGAGTTGGAAATAATTTCCCCATCAGTGAATTTATGTACTAATCTTGCATTTGTTGTATTTTACTGACAGTATAAGAAAAATCCAAATTAAACAGAGCCTAACATTGTTCCTGCAATCAACTAAAATTCTTGACTAGTTAATTATAAAAACAAAAATATATTGTACCAGATACAATCTTTTTCCCATCTGCTTTACTGCAGTAATTTGTAATCTTTGATTACAGCTCTTGGAATATATAAGTGGAAGAGTATGTGTATTTATTGGCCTGTTGGGATTCTTGTGCTGAATAGTACCACACAAAGCAATAGTTTTGACACTCCCGTCTCCCTATATATTTGGGATCAATAGTAAATCATAGATAAAGGGCATCATTCTCATTTCAATCAGGCTGATGCAAATCAAGAATAACTCCAGTGAAATCAATGCAGTTATACTGTAAAAATTCTTTGACATCAGAGGCAGGTGCATATTTAAGTGGAGTATAGAATGGTAATGCACTTGGTTTTGTGAGTTTATTCTCTTCCTTCATACGCTTTCATTACAGACTGTGTGTCTAATCCCCTTAGTTTTTTTTTATTAACATCAAGATAATTTAGGATTATGACACTGTTCAATCCTTTTTATGTCATGGGAGAGTTGCAGTGAAATCATTTTGCCCTGGTAATTCTATAGTAATCAGTTATCTAGATGCTGCACTGACATTACATTGTTCTCTCTTTGTAAACTCAAATCACAACAGCCTTTCAATGATAGATTTTGCTCTGATGTAAACTGGTGCAACTTCATGGAATTCAGTTAGGGTCCCTTACACCAATACATTTTGGCCCAATGTCTTCAGGTCCACTTTGCCATTTTGCCATTACAGCCTACATTCTAACAAGTTTATAATGGAATCACATACGGAACTCAATAGACTTCCAGTGAAATTGTTTCTTTTACTGTTTTAACCTTATTTGGAAACTCAGTCTCTGTAGTAGTACACTGGAACCATCGTGAGGATGTTGTGACAGGAGTGAACAGGGACTTAACATCACTAAAAAAAGAAGCCTGTAAGAAAGAAATATTGTATATGTTCTCTGTCATTTTTCAAACTTAAATACCTCATTTTTCTGAAAGAAGTTGAACTTGGGGAGAGAGGATGTTTACACTCTGGCTGTGTTTGGTGCTAGGAAGTGCTATCTTTCATACAAGTACAGTACTATCTAGCTAGCTTTGGTACTTATCTAGTGCCCATTACCATTACACCTGAGTGCTTCACAATCGTTAATGTATTTCTCCTCACTACTGCCCTTTGAGGTAGGGAAATGCTATTAAACCCATTTTACAGATGGGGACAAAGCAACAGAAATGCTGAGGCCCAGATCCTTAAAGGAATAGTAGGCTTTTAACAGCCATTGAAATCAAGGTCATATCAACTTTCAAGCAAAAAGCCTCTAAGTAATTTAACAAGACATCAAAATTCATGAAGCCACAGGGAGGAATAAATAACCCATTCTTTTAAATCTACCATGTAACATATTCTCTTTTGGAAATTTATATTTTTGCCATTTTACAAAACAGACTAACTGAAACCATTTTAGGAATATGCATTGAGACAGACATAGTAGATTGGAATGGCCTGATTCTCCATAGCCCTGCACCTTATTTCGTGATTTCCACTGAGCAGAGTGAGTGTAAAATGTTATCACATCCAAATGTTCACTGGTGTAAATGATGACACAAGTGTAGGGCAATGGAGCTCAGATCTTATGCCTTGACTCCCATCCAGTTGTAGAGGAATGAGCGATTGAATCCTCAGAACGAAAATGTCTCAATGAACTAGTTCATTATTCTGTTTTCAAGGATTAAAAATGAATTGGGTATTTTTTTTATAGTAAGCTCTTCTAAGTTTGAAGTTAGGAAGAGACTGTAAGGAACCCAGGATGATAAAATTCAGTGACCTCTCAACCATGTGTGTAAAGCAAAGGCTCTGTAACTTGGTGAACTTACTAGCTTGTTTTTCACTTGTGGGGAAAAAAACAAAACAAGAACTGGCTTATCCACAGGGCAAAATGAATCAGGTATTACCTCATGCCCACAATACTCTTTAGATTTTAATTAGTCTTCAAGCTGCAACACTGTCGGCTTTTTGTCTGCTAAGCAGAGCTAGGGTGGGTCACAATCTGGATGGGACACTACTAACGGGAATAAGTGCATTGCATTGGTAATCCAGCAGGTGATGTGCCCATCATGGCATTTATGAGCACTGCTCTTCTGAAGAGGCCGTCTTTCACATGAAATGAGAATACCAGGCCTCGACTCCAGCACTTTATTCTATTTAACATCTCACGGCACTTTTCAGGAGAGGAGCTGTGTTAATCCTAGTGCTCTGGCCCAATGCCAATTTGAATAATTGAATTCTGCCTCCATAAGAGCCCCCCCCCCCCAGTAATTTCAACTGGATACAATGTTCTCCACTTTCCATCCTAAACTGTTGTGTAGTGTTGCTGTGAGCTGTTAAAACAATTCCAGTTGCGTTTCAGTGGTGGGCAGGTAGGAAATCATGTGCATGCCAAACTGGATGAAAAGTGATAGATATGCAAGAGCCTTATCAGAATGTCAGAATTTACACAGAGAACTAGTGATGTCAGAATATATTTCATTTTGGGGAAACACTCCATTCATACCCCATTTTTGCCCCCACTTGATTCTCCTTATATGATTCCTTTGGGTTCATTGTGGTGCCTAGCGGAAACTGCTTGCCATATTGTTTCATGGAGCTGCTGCCAGGAATGCCATGAGAAAAGAACAGCAAGCCTCTTCCCTCGGTTCCCATATGCTGATCCCATCCATTACATACAGCAGGTAGGTTAGGACTTGAGAAACTCAAGCTCAGATCTGCCCTTAAGAGCACCTGAATCAAACAGCGGAGTGAGGCACTAAGGTGATAGGTCACTGAACCCCAGGCTTTAGGACTCACTCATTTCTCTCCTCTTACATTTAAAAGCAGCCGCTGGCAGCACAGGCAGCCAATGGTTTTGATTATTCTTTAATCTACTTATTGCAAGGCTTGCTTTTTAATGACGTGTACAACCACCTCTGCCTAGCAATAGGGTGGCAGGATGGCTACTGCTGGCATCACTTCCTTAAAGAGAAGTGGCATCCACTCTAGCATTGGGTGGTTTGCTATCCCTGCTGAAAATTTACAGAGCCTACCCCATCCAGGGCAAACTCTCAGCCTTGCCCAAGCTAGTCCCAAGTCAGGACTTCTGGGTGCTAACAGTGGGCTAGGTTCTCCCTTGCATCTGAGCTCAGCTCAGCACAGGAGCAGGGAGGAGCCATCAGGGAGCTGGTTACAGCTCTCTGATTTTCACAGCCTGGGCTCCACACGAGTTAGGCCACTGGAATATGGTCCCATAGAGAGACTACACCAGTGACGCCTGGGCAAATAAAACAGAACTTGATGATGCTTGCGCTCTGCCCTGGTGTGTCTTTTCTCTCTCTGGGAATGCTCTTTATATGGTGGATTGAGCAGCTGGTGCAGTAACCAGCTCTGCTGGCTTTGCATCAGCATGGAATACCCCTTTGCCCAGGGAGTTCTCCACTGGCAAGTTACAGTCTGAATCCAGCCCCTTTGTACCACCTGAGTAATGCAAATGGGCAGGATTGTAATGCACATTTGGGCCACAGTGTGCTAACTGAGATGGCTCTAACTGCAAAATAGGAAATGTTCAAAGTTTGGGGGTGTTTTAGTTTGGGGCATTATGGAATAAGGGCCAACTCTGAAGTTTGAATGCAAATTTCAGGCCATAATGAGAAAACACATTGAGTTAAATTCTGTTCTCAGTTGCTTTCACTGGCCTAAATCCAGAGTAACTGCACTGACTTGTATAGAGTTATTCCAGACTTACATAAATGTAACTCAGTGCAGAACATGGTCCATCAAAGCTGAATATTTCCTTGCCAATATCTGCATGAAAGCACTCATATACTCAGACGTATTTGCATGCTCATTTGGAGTGGTTTAATGGGTTTGATGGTACAACATCATGTTCCCAACTTGAGTTCAGCATGGCCAAGTAATGAGAATGTCTTAGCAACCACAGTGTGTGCAGATCAGCTAACTCCTAGTTTGTTCTTGTTAGAAAGTACATTTATTTGGGAGTGTGACACAGCCATCCATATGCTTTAGGGAAGCTTTTTAACTGACCCATTCTTTTGTTCAGTGAACTTAATACTGGAGAGGGGCTGCAGGTACATTGTAGTCAGATGAAGGCTAGTTGATCATCATGTTGTTCCTTTCAGAAAAGTACAGACCTGAGGAACTCTAAGGCTGAAAGCCAAGATTCAGTTCCACTCCCAGAAAAGTCAACAAAACTCTTTTAAAATAGAATGATTTCATCCTGTAGCGAACCCTGAGTTACCTGCCAGTGGTACTATTAATAACCATACGTTTATCGCAGGCATGACCTAATGGAGTACAGAGACTAAAACATTTTAAAGCAATATTTGGGGCCCAGTTGTGTTAGAAGCTAAAACCCTGCTGTGAGGAAAGGAGATCAGATGAATCCAGAGTTGGATCACTGTTAGGAAATGCTGAAAAGCCTTCCTACTTAATAAAGATTTTCCACCATAGCCAGAATGCCATTCACATCAATCCTTCTTTCTGCCCTTCTTAAACCAAAAACTCAACCCCAAGCCACATTTTCTGTGGGAGAAATGGTATCAAATCCAGAGCCTCCATGAAGTGCACTGAGCATTGCCAGTCTCTTTTATGTGGAAGACATTGCTGAGAGACCATGATGATGGGCATCATTACAGAACCGAAAGAAAGAAAGAACAGATTCTGGAGTCCATATGTGTTGAGAGTGCTGGATCAGGCCCTGATGTTCAGATTACAGAAGAAATGTTTAACTCTTGTCCCCCATCCACTCCCCCAGGATCATATCTCTATGTGTGCTCGTGCACATTTTCCTTAAACTGCTGTAAATTACATGCCGTTCCTTTCTGCTTCACAGATGATCAGTAGAAGTATCACAGCCAGCACTGAAACAAACTCCAGAAATGTACTGCAGATATTTTGTCCTCATCTGTGCGTGGCTTTTTCTTCCAACTCAAAGGTAAGGTTCCTGACAAGGATACCATCTGAAGTGTAGTTGATATAAATGCTGGGGGCAGGAGGGAAAATAGCCATGGTCCAGACTCCAATCCCTTCCTAAGAGGGCTGGATGCATCAGGGGAGAGCTGATTACTCCATCCCAAAGGATAGTGCAATGGGCACAACTCCCTGAGTCACAATCCCTCATTAGGGAGGTGCTGCCCCCTTTCTACAGCTCAGTCAGGCTCTTGAAAATTGCAGCTTTGTGTAACTTCCATTAGAGAATCTGGAACCACATGACCCTCCCCTAGTTTTAAGTTTAATTAAAGTGTAAAAGTCTGTGAATTTTTCAAGTGACCCTATGCCCAACTCCAAGGGAGGCTGAAACCGTTCATGCCTCAGTCCTGAAACAACATGAAGCTGAGCAGTTCTGATCGTTGCTTTGGGATTTGCGGGTTCCTTCAGATCCGAAACCTACAGTGAAATTTCAGGGCTATGAAACCTACATAAATGAGAACTGAAGAAAAAAAATTCACAGAAACCTCCAGAACCCAACCTGCTGCATTTCACACTGCATAGCCCTCGCTGCCATTAGGTACTGGCAGTGGGATGATGATGCACTGCCTTGGACCTTGTTTTGCCATTTACACCAGAATAAACATCATACGACCAGAATTATCCATTCATTTTCACTGCTGGCAATTTTTTTTGTACCCACTTTATACAGGGTGTAAGTGAACACACTTGGCTCCACTGGGAAATTACACCATGTTAGAACACGACCCCTCTCTGTCTTTCTAGCTAGGTACTTTAGCTTGCCCTGGTCACCTCAGTGTGTAAGTGCCTTCAGACACATTAGTGATTTCTCTTCAAAACACCCCTGGGTCAAGTTTATTGTCTAACTATGGGATGCTAATTTTTACATAACTATCAGAGATAGGTCTGAATGAAAACTCTGCATCTGATCACCCCTGGAGTGAGAAAAAAATTGACTTTGCACATTGGAGCTCAGACCCACTTCTGATCATCGGCCATGCAAGCACAGAGCCAAACACAGCAGCTTGATTGTGCTCAGTTTGAAAAGCTTTGGCTCAGGCTGTGAATGTTTAGTATTGGCTGCCATCTGCACCTCCCAACCCAATTCACCCAGAGGCTGAAGGTAGGATTCCTCCCTCTCCTGATGGCATTAGCTGCGCAGGGACACTCTGACACTAGAGGATTGTCCGTAAACAATAACAAGCGAGGTGCAAAGCATTTCCTGGATATCAGTGACCACCAAGGAGGAGTTGATGGCCTGAGGTACAGCTTTTGGCTATCAAAAGGTGATTAGTAGGGAGGGAGGAGGAATGGATGTATTCACATATGGGTTTTATAATGAGGGGGTGCAGTTTTAGATCTTGTAACCAACCAGCTTTGTAATGAGGGATGCCATTTCATGTGTTCCGTACTGGACAGTGTTAGAGACTTCTAAATCTCCTCCATTTCTAGGCTGTCAAACCGCATGTTCCAAATGATCACGAAGGACATCGCTTACACCCCATACTTATTCATGAGATGGGGGTAGTGGGGGCAGATCTGCAGGGGCAGTAGGGCTGCTGACAAAATCTCAGGCACCTAATTAACCCAGTCCTCATTGGGCTGCTAAGATAGCTGCGGAGGGCCCTATCCTGTGATGAACAGTCCTGTAGATGACACAGATAGATTGCTTGACTCTTCTTCAATATTGTCTTCTACCTATATAAGGGCTTTATACTCCCACCCACCAGGGTGGTATCTGAGTATCTTCTATGTAAAATCAATAGCAACAGCAAATCCCTAATGACTTCATGTAATGAGTCTCTGGCACTTTTCACTTCCTGGGGGCAACACACTGCTTGTAGCTGGGTCATGTGCTATATTTTTAAGGGGGGGGGGGGGGTGATTGGGTGTCTAAACCCCATTCTGTCACACCCACTAAGAGGTTAAGTGACAGAGTAGCTACCTCTCCAGCTGCAGCTGATTGGCAGTTCAGCAACACTTGGAATAAGAGGCTGCAGCGAGGTTGGGAGCTATCATCAGGAAACTGGGAAGAAGCCACCAAAGGAGCAGGACCAGGACGAGAAACACCCAAGGACTGGGGTGAAACCCACCAGCCTACGTGGGTATTCCTTCTCCTGCACTCCATGAACTAGAAGAAGACTGGACTGGGGTGTTGCTTCTAGGCCCAGAAGAAAGACAACATAAGGATTTGAGGATTGTGGGAACTGAACTGAAAGACTAGGAGAGCAAGGTCTGAAAGGGCCAGCCAGGGCCGGCCCACAACATTTTGGTACATTTCTTGGGTGGTGACTCTTCTTAGATGCTCCTGGAGTAAGCATCAAACTCAGCCATCAGCTCCACAATTTTAAGGAAGTTTCCATTGTTTGGCACAGACAGCTGATCTGAAGTGCCATGCAGTGCTAGGTTTTGAGTAGCAAAGTAGTAAAGAGACTCTGATGCAATCTCCTCTTGATGCTGATCATCTATGGTGGCCTTTAACCTTAGTCTCATCTCAAGCTCTTTCCTCTTATGGAATGCTCTCTGGTGATTTGCTGCCTTCTCATGGCATGCCAGCACAGCACTCCACCATCTCTGTGCATCTAGAGCAGAGAGAATACTTATGCACCAGCAACAGACACAATTTTCTACACTCTGGGTCCTAGTGGCGCCCCTTCCCCTCTCCCCAGTCTGGCACCTGAGGCGGCCGCCTCAGTTCGCCTCATGGTAAAGCCAGCCTTTGGGCCAGCATATATCTGACGAAGCTGCAGGCAGGCTAGAGGGACTGAGTCCCTTCACAGGCCAGGAGTTGGGTAAGGATTGAGGTGTAGAAGGGGTGTCACTGCTATGAATCTCACTGTATGATGGAAAGGCTTTTCCCAGCAGTTTATCACAGAAATGAGAGACTGGCTCTTCTTCCTTCAACCAAATCCCTGGATCAAGATCTGGGTTTGGACAGGGGTATGTAGCTTCCAACCAATCCACTTGGTAGGAGAATCTAAATCCAAATACCCTGAACACTAGGGAGGCTGTGATCCAGAGTTCCAAGCCGAGTTTGGATCCAGAGCCGGAGACCAGACCAGTGATGTTGGTTCTGACATGTCTTTACCTACTGCCGAAGATGGCCAGAGACATTAAAAATGAACCAAAAACCTCAGACGCCTAGTCTAACCACTGCTCCTCTTCTGTTTAAGAAGCAATGGTGCCTCAGCATCATTACCATGGTGCAGACACATGTAGCCAGAGACCATGGCTTTATTTGGCAAGGCTCATGAATTCAGCTACAGAATTTCACTGAGATCCTCCACTCTTCTCTGAAGCTGACAGGCCCATGCTTAGCAGCACAAGTCACTGGGAAAATATTACTTCAATACTGCATACTCTGCACTGGTATCCCACTGAATCCTATAGCATCCCCTACTGGCCAAGAGTAGCTCTGCAGCACCCTGCCTCAGTTTCCTTTTATGTTTGGGGCCCCTTAAAAGTCCACACAGTTCAGATACTTAAAACATTCGCCATCACACCGTCTTTTTAATAGACCTCAAAACCTATAACTTTCACCCCAGTTTCAGCTGGGCTCAAGCCATCCTCTCTGAAGATCTGTCCTCTCTCTAAAGTTTACTTCTTTCACCCTACTGCCAAGCTGGGCACATCCCCTCTGCCCTGGGCATCTGTCTTCCTGCTTTCCCACCACCTTTTGTCTGAGGCTTGGCCTTCTCCACTGGCCTTCCCAAACCCTGCTCATTCAGGGCCCTCCCAGAACCTTATCACTCTCTGACAGCATCTCCCAACCACCTGCAACTCTTTCCCCCTTTATAAGACTCAGGTGCCTTCCCTTAAGTCCACTTGGGCAGTGGGTCATCGGTCCAGGAGCACTGGACCCCACTGCCTCCTAAAGGGGCCAGTTCAGTTCAGGGTCTCTGACCTGGTTTTCAAAGTCTTGCATTGGATTAGTCCTGGCTACTGGAGAGATTGTCTCTCTCCATCCAGCCATGGCCTATTTTGAAGGCCGTATTGCACTTGAATGAGGAAACTATCAGCCAGCACGGTGAGGCTGACAACTGGGGCTGGAAGACGCTTCCCAAGACCAAGACACTGGATCTCCCTCTCAGATGAGAGAACAGCCACTAACCTCGCTGCATTCAGAGTTAAGTGCAACTATCACTGACAGTACTCTGCTCATGCTGACAGGGGCATTTTCATATTCAGAGTAAGAAAGGAGGAGACAGAAGCCCGTCTGTTGCTGAAAGGGGCTCGTTACCGTTATTTTTGTTACTTGGATTGTAAACCCTTTGGGGCAGTGGCCATCGCTGTGTTCTGTGTACAGCACAATGGGATCCCGGGGCATGGTTGGAGCTTCTAGCTCTTACCTTAGTTAGTCCATCCCATGCTTTGCTGCATATTGGGCTACCCACATTTGCCATCCTTGCCTGTCAACTGCCCTTCTCTCCAAATCTTCCGATTTCATGTTGAGGTGCTTGATGTCATTCAGAACTGTTCATTTCCATGTTATTCACGGTCTTTCTCTTTCTTCTTGTGTTTTCTGGCTTCCATTCAAGGGCAGTATTTGGTAAGCATTCTTTTTCCATTCTCAGCACGTCCCAGCCACTGATGTCTTCGTTTGTAGATTATTTGTGAGAGGGTACCTTGTCCAGTAATTTTTCTGACTTCTTCATTCGTCTTCCTATCTCTATATGTTATTCCCAATATTCTTCTCAGACAGTTGTGATGACATGCATCCAGCTTTTGCATATCTTTCTTGGTAAGTTGCCATGTCTCACTGCTATATATTGTGATGGCCATAACAATTGCTTTGTACACATTCAGTTTTGTCTTGAGGGAGATGTTTTTGAGTTGCCAGATTTTTTTGAGTCTTCCAAATGCAGCGTTTGCCTTCCCAATTCTTATTATTATTTCCTCGGAACTAGTACCATCTTGATGGTACTTCCAAGATACGTAAAATTGTCCACCTTCTCCAGTTTCTCTTCTTCAGTTTTGATTTCTGTCCCTATAGTCCCCATTAACATGACTTTACATTTGTTTGCATTGTATCTCAAACCTATCTTCTCCATTACTTCTTTCACTTGGTTTGTGCATTTTTGTAGTCCATTGGCATCTTCACTGATAAGAGCGATGTCATCAGCAAAGTCTAGATCAAATAGCCTTGAATTGTTCCATTTTAGGCCATATGTATCACTGTCGCATTGTTTTAATCCATAGTCGATGACTAGCATAAACAAAAAAGGAGACAGGATGCACCCTTGCCTTACACCTGTCTTGATGCTGAATGGCTTACTCAATCCATTTTCCATTTTAATGCAGCACTTTGAGTTGGCGTAGAATGTCTTCATAATGTTAATTAATTTTGTTGGAATTCCATATTGTTCCACAATTTTCCACATTGTTTCTCTATTTACACTATCGAATGCCTTTTGAAAGTCCACAAAATTGATGACAAGACTGCCTTGGAATTCAATTGTGTTCTCAATAATCCGTCTCAGGGTGAAAATAGCATCTGTGCATGATCTCCCTTGTCTAAATCCAGATTATTGTTCATGCAATACAAATAATAATTGTGGGAAGCATTCAGCTACTATGGTGATAGGCACTAATACAAGAACCCACATAAGTAAACATTAAGGAAGTCATAAGCAAATTCCAACTGTCACCATTCCAACTGTTTCTGCACATAAGCATCTTCCCCAGCCAACCATATCCCTCCTACACCGCTGTAAAACACCCCAAACTTTGGATTGTCTGTTTAATGAAGTCACACGCTGATTGCCCACAGTCCCTGTCCCGCACACAAATTAAACAGCAGAATCAAGTGCTGCTGGCTTTGATGAAGTGTTTTATGCAGTTTCTGTTGGACTGCTGTATACATGCAGGCAGTGTTTCCCAATCTTGGGACGCCGTTTGTTTAGGAAAAGCCCCGGCGGGCCGGGCCAGTTTGTTTACCTGCCGCATCCGCAGGTCTGGCCGATCACGGCTCCCACTGGCCGCGGTTCGCCGCTCCAGGCCAATGGGAGCTGCTGGAAGCGGCTGCCAGCACATCCCTCGTCCTGTGTCGCTTCCCGCAGCCCCCATTGGCCTGGAGTGGCGAACCGCGGCCAGTAGGAGCCGCGATCGGACGGACCTGCGGATGCGGCAGATAAACAAACAGGCCCGGCCTGCCAGGGGCTTTTCCTAAACAAGCGGCGTCCCAAGTTTGGGAATCACTCCATGCAGGGAACGCAGCTGCAGCTGCACAGCAGATGCTCCCAGCATGCCCTGCCATGCCTAACAATATGTATTTGTGTATTTTAGAAAGTGCACGCTGGGCCATAAATCGGACACACACAGCAGTGATGCGGTATCGCTCCCTGGATTTGAGAACCTCACAGAGGGCTACAACAAATATCTCAGGCCATACTTTGGTGGTACGTCAACAGAACATTTCAGTGTCTGATAAAACGATTATATAATCAGTAATATTTGCATGGAGAGAATAATGTTTTGTGGGTTTTCTTTAACAAGCACTAGTTTATCTGTCCCTGTTAAATTAGCTGGGGCTGGGACTATGTGCCCAAAGTCCATCCTCACCTACCCCATCCAATTCTGTTTGCTCAGTGGGACTGTATGTGTATGACTGAAGGCAGAATTTATTCCCTTCGGTCATATTTGTCTGTGGAATAAAGAACAGGAAGCTTAGAGAGTTTTGACACCTGTCAAATTAGATACATTGGGCTAAATTCTGCCCTGTTACAACCATGCAGCCCCTTTGTTTCAGTTTGTCCCCTTGGTGTGGCTGTGTATTTGTTAATGGACATCCATTTTATAAGGGTCATTGTGGCTGCAAATGAATGAAGCCTGGCTCCTTGAACTGCAGCATTGCTCACTTATAACTTCCTTCCTGTTTAGTCCCAGTCTCTGGGGATTTGTTTCCACTGTGGAACTATATACACTAAATTCTAAACAGCCTATGCCTGGGCTTTGCCTTAAATTTTGTGAAGGGACAGCCTTCTCAGTGCACAGAGCATGTCTGGATGTTCTGTGAAGTGCAGATGACCAAGCCTCATGCAGTCTGATTACGACCCTTATGCCGTGTAATGTAGCTGGTGTACATTGGCTTTGTCTTACACCTTTTCGCTTCTCTCTCTTTATCTTCCTCCTGTGGTAATAAATCTCTACAATAGTGGAGTTACATAGAGTAATGACCACTACGTCTGGTATTGTGGAATAATACCATTTGTCCCATAGGACAACAGATGGTTATAAAATAGAAGAGAGAAGTTTAAATGCATGCAAGTCAATATCAGCACAAGTTTAATGTGTTCATAACACGTTGGGTAAAAATTGTCAGGACTCTGGCTCCTAAATAACTATCACTTTTGAAAATGGGATCTAGCTCCTAAATCACTTCGGCGCTTTTGAAAATTGTCCTTTTTGCAACTTGAAATCTTATTAGGCAAATTCTAGATACATTTAAAAAATCTTGTTAAACCTAACTGACTTTTAGAAAGTGGGTGGCTTCAATTCTAACTGGCAAGATATATAGGATTGAGCAAGTCATATAGGCGAAAAAAGTACACGTGTTGACTACATAGATATATATGGCCTGTTCCTGAAATGTGGTGACCACCTACAAATCCTGTTGACTTCAGCGGAATTTGGGGTGCTAAGCACCAATCAGGATCAGGTCCATGTGGCAGTAGGGCTTGATTCTGCCTTCTTTATGCACCCAAATCTCCCACTGAAACCAATGGGAATGGAGCATTGGGCCCACTGCATATGAATGTTTGTGATCTGTGGGTTATGAAGAAAATGTTCTAATATGTTACTGTGCCATATATTTGCTACTGTGCTGACGGGGTTTGATCTTCCTCATGTTCACCCTTATTACAATAAAAAGAGGCAAAATATAAACCGACTTACACTACTGTCTTCTGACATTTCCTAGGATGGAGCTGCCCTCTTGTGGTGAATCCTAGCTTCAGTGCTCGAAAGAGGCAGCCACACTACCAAGCTATGTGGTTCTGTCAATGTAAAATTTTGTGTGTATTGACGCAGTGAAAGGGGATACTTTGCCTCCATTTTGTCATGTGTTTTACTCACTGACAAGCTAGCTCCTTTCTAGCTAACGGCTGTTCTTTAAGGGTTTCGCTTTACGGGAACTGAAGTGAACTCCACAAAGGGCTCACCCAGGCCCATAAGCACGAATGAGGCCTGCTTTGTCACCTTGTGTGGGTCCTGTGTGCTGAGGAGAATTTCACCCCATATGTACTGAAATCTGCTAACTAAATTTCTAGTAGGGCCCATTTCCTGACTTGGGAAACACCTGCCCAGGGGACAGGAAACCCCACGAGTTCTGACTTCGTTGTTCTACTAAGTGGACTGAGTTTTCTTCCACCTCTACAGAAATGGCAGGGGTTTGACCTCCTAAGCCCACAAATCTTCCTGACCCCAATGCCCCACAATTCATGCTCCCCATAGAGCAGTGACGCCCACTGGCTGCTGTCCCACCCAAGCCACCCGTTGTGGGGGGGAGACAGGGTATTCACTGTGCACTACCTCTGAAGGGACAACACATGAAGATAACATTGTTGTTTACAGCAATTTCCTGTGGGTAAGGAAGCTGGGGGGCAGGGAGGGCAGGTGGGGAACAGTGGCACAGACAGCAGCAGTCTCCATCTGGCTCTGCACCTGGTCCATACCCTCCTAAAGTACATCTACTGAGAGGCTTTTATGAGATCAGGCAAATAAGGAACAATGGCAGAGAGCTGGCAATTCCTCTTCCATCCTCTCCAGATAGGCTCCGGCCAGCTGGGTTCTCTGTGCTCAGTGAAGCAACAGGGTCAAATGGGCCCTATCCCAGGAGACAGAGAGCAGATTTCCAAAGCTGGGTGTGCAAAGGAGAACACGTATCTTTTCTCCATAAAGCAAATCTCTCTTCCCATATACTTCCAGTGCACCTTACAGCACTCTGTCGTCTGTTCAGCTCCAATTTCAAGGCAGGATGGAGGTGGCCACATTAAAACAAACCTAATACGCTATCTGCTGCCAAACAATGGTTCACTGGGGCACAATGCTCACTCACTGTAAAAGATTTCCTTAGATCCCGTTTGGCAGGTTCTCGGGGTGCCGGGTTCAGCACTCTGGGACGGGGGAGGTCAGACTCTGTGCACAGACAGTTGGGAGGGTCCCTAGATCAGGTCTCCACTATGAGTGTGTGTGTGTACACTGCAGTTGGGAGGTGTAATTGCAGCACATGGAGATGTACCTGAGATAGCTTTGATTTGAGCCCAGTGATCACTTTCAGTGAGTGGTGCTGCTCACATGAGAGGCCATGGCAGTTGATTAGACTCACAAAGGGTGACACCTGAATCACTTATAAATCCCTGAATAACCAGGATTGTAGGGAACAAAATCTCACCCTCCCAAACTCAGGGACAGGCTGCAGGACTGTAGAGGGAGAGTGAGGCTGGGGACTCTGCCCTGCTTTGCATCAGGAAAAGGCTGTGTGGTTCAGTGGACAGGACATGACTAGGGATAGGGGGGCTCAGTCCTATTCCTGCTTTTGGTTCTGACTCACTGGGCAAGTCGCTTAATTGCTCCAGGACTCAGTTTTCTCATCTGAGAAATGAGGATAATAATTCTTACCCACCTCTAGAGCACTCTGAGATCGAGCCTTGGAAAGTGTTATATAACGACTCAAGATTGTTATCATTACATATGCTGAGCCTTGTGTAGCCCTTGATTTCTGTGGCTGATTGCAATGGAAATATTGCCTACCTGGATTGCCTGGGTGTATGGCCACTAGTGCTGCACGTGATCATTTCTGTCCGCTGATGCCACCAAAGAAAGTGGCAGCACAAGTGAAAAGTTTTTGAGCATGAGATTTCACAACCCAAACAGTCTGCTCATGTTTAACTCTCTGAAATTTAGTCTAGTTCTTTGGTCGCTGGCAGCAATAGGGACACCCCTATATGTAGGCTTGGAAGGATTATACTTTTATAGGTAAATGTTGATTGCATCATACGTGTGCAAACCGATGAAAAAGTATTTCCATCAGTAATAATCAAAATAGACAGTTAGGCAAAGTAAGACCAATGCTGCTTCAGAACTTATTAGAGTTTGATTTTAAGGCTATTTACTTTGTATATTTTGATATTTGATGTTGACAATTTGGTTTAATGGTTACAAAGCTTTAACTTTTTTAATCTGTCTACTGTCATTAAATAATTGTCTGACCTCCCTATAGTTTCCCACAACTGTAAAAATTTAAACAGCTAGATAAAAATCTTTAAAAAGCTTTAAAATAAACATTGATATTATGCATTAAAATTATAAAAAAAAATCTAATTCTTGCAAGACTACCTATGTGTGCTGCTCGATTGAGTGCAGTGAACTGAATTCCATACTGAATTCTAAGTGTCCATTTCTTTTGTTTAGTACACAACAACATAGCGTTCCCTTCACCCTTTCTTCACTCTAATCTAAGCCTCTCTATCCCTCCCCAGGGAAACCTGTTCAAATAGCATTGAGCCTGGACGTTGCAAGTATTTCAAGTATATCTGAGAGTGACATGGTAAGTGACTCAGTCTCGATTACATACTGAGGAGAAAGGGATCCAAGTTTGAGACACCAGAGTTGGAGACCAAGAGTGACTGATGGTTTGGGTGCCTCTGTTCTTAGGAGCCCAGTGTGGCAATTCCCAGCTAAGCCACAGACATCCTATGACCTTGGGACCAGATAGTCATTTGGGACCAAGTCCTCAAAGGTATTTAGGCATCTAACTCCCTTTCAATGGGAATTGGGTGCCTAAAAACCTTTGACAATCTTGGCCGTGGTCTCCCTGTGCTCAGCTGCTCTTCTGCAAAATGGGGATAATAGCACTTTCCTCAATCACAGGGCTGCTGTGAGGATCAAATCCATTCACAATTCCCCATTCACAAGCACTCGGGTGCTACAGCCAAGGGGATATAAGGACTGAGTTAGAGACAGAGACAGGGGGCTGACTGCCAAAAGGCAGGAGCTCAGCATGTCCTGAATGCCGGTCCCTTTTGAGGGGTCTGAAGCTGGGCACCAAAAATGGTGGCACACAAAGTTATTATTCACAATGGAAGATCTTAGCCGTGGGCTGCAGCTGTTGTAGCATTTCATCCCCCCTTCTGTTTTCCTGCAGAGTCTCCTCTTGCAGGCTTAGGCATGACACTGAGCGTTGCTCCAGAAGCCACCTCCAGTCCTCCTCTTTAGCCTTCAGATTGTGGAGGAGTAAAGCGGATTAAAGCTGAGGAGAAGGCCTAATGTTCAGAGGGCTAGAAGGGCCATCGCCCCAAGGGGAAATATAAAGGGAAACCTTCACCAAATAGAGGGTATTTTCGTGAGTCTAGTCTCCCACCCCTTGTAAAACTACCCCTTTCTACAGCATATATTTCCTCCACATCCCACCTAAATTCCCCTTGTGTCAAGGAGAACATTATAGAGACATACTCTATGGCTAGATAAATAATTGAAATGACCCAGAGGTTTTCCCCTTCATCACCAGTATTAATAATTCACTATACTGAAACTCTTAACAGTGCATCTTTTCAATCACTTAAGTCGTAGAGTAGAACTTACTCCCCCACCTCGCACACACACACACAACAGTCTGAGAATCAAATCTGAAGAGTGAGGATAACATAATTTATTTAGCACCTTTCATACCGAAGGATTTTACAAACCATCTATTGAACATAAGGGAATCGATTTATCTGCCACTGAAATGCAGCCATGTCTGGGCAGGAACATGGTAGCTGTATAACGATGCACAACAACACTACACAATCATGAAAGCTGCATTTAGTTCATCTGCAAACTAGAGAGCCAAGGATTGCCACAAGGTCTGGTTATGTACCCAGGAGGCTCAGTAAAGAACTGTCTTTGTATCCATTACAACTGAGCCCTGTTTTTCCCTTTATCACGGGGGCACTATAAAAATACTTCATCCACTTGTAACTGCTGGGGGGATTTTAGGCAGGCTGGATATTGCAACCAAGTTGGAATTTGACCAGGACACTAGAATTAACACTCCTACTCTTGCAAAACGTTCTGTGAGATCTTCAATGACAACAGTTGGTCAAGATCTTGTTTTTTGACTCTCCTACCTAAAACTTCAGTCCCATAGCATCCCTAGTCCCTGGCTTGGGCTCAGTTTAGTACCGACCTGACAGAAGAGTAACACTACAAGCTTTGACTGCACTTCCTACTTTATTTGGCTTAAATAGCATGTTATTTTCTTACATTTCTTCAACATATCACCCCCAAAATACCTCTCCTCTAAGCACAACCCACCCGCCCCGTCTGAGTGATCTAAATATAGCTCCCAATGCTGAATGAAGGGAACAAATATTGTACAGGACCAGTGGCATGACTCACTCGTGGTCCTGCTTATCTCCATTACTCCAAACTGTGTTATTCTTCTCATTATCTACTACGCATAGTCTTTCCTTCCCTTACACAATTGCCTTCCATAGCTTAAACAAACGAACTTTCAATAGGGTGAATAGGTGAAATGCAGGTGAGTGTTTGCTCTTGGACTTTTAGCTCTGGTGAAAGGCCAATGCAGCTGTATTTGAATACCTGCTCTCCCTCTATGTGGCTATTATATATATATATATATACTGCATTTGTGTGTAGGTTACTTATATATTTTTCCCATACTGGAAGCTATTTCATATGTAATTGATGTAGGGGCTTGAGTAAGCCAGTCAACCTCTCTGCTTCTCTGTTTTCTCAGATGGAGATTATGATCCTTACCCACCTTAATACTTACTTATGTAAAGGGCTTTAAGGTTTAGGAGTGAAAAGCACAGTATAAGACTAAGTATTATGATTATGATTGTTTATTGGGTATGAATACATGGAAAAACCTCAAGCAAACAGAGGAATTAAGTTCAGAATTCAAGTCTACTAGCTTTGTCCTGTGTGTTTTAAGCTGAGTTTTGGTGTGTTACATGCCCTACATTTAATGCTATGGCTGTATCCTTTAGGAAAGACAGCCAGAGGTCTGGATATTGTAGCAAAGGAGGGTCAAACACACACACACACACACACACACACACACACACACACACACACAGTTTGTGAAGACTATGCCTCAGCCTCCTTAATACGTTTTGGACATAGGAGGTGGACACCAATGCCTCATAAACATTCTTGCTGCGTGTCTTCTCACACCTGCCTTTCTCCTTCAGGACTACACTGCTACAATATATCTACGGCAGCGCTGGACGGACCCCCGCCTGGTTTTTCATGGCAACAAGAGCTTCACTTTGGATGCTCGTCTAGTGGAATTGCTATGGGTGCCAGACACATATATTGTGGAGTCTAAACGGTCTTTCCTGCATGACGTTACCGTGGGGAATCGTCTTATAAGATTATTCTCCAATGGCACTGTCTTGTATGCATTACGGTAAGTCACGTACTGGTGGTGAAGAGCAAATTATTAAAACCACACCGGATCAGAATGTACGTAGGCTGGTGTGGCCATCATGGTTAACAAAAGCTTTGGAGTCAACAGGCCCCTGGTTTTGACATTATTTTCTGGATCTCAGCGTAATTTAATTGCTCCTTCACTGCAGTTGCACATTCCTCCCAGTCAGTGCAGTTGTTATCTTGTATTATTTCTATTGCATTAGTCCCTAGGAACTCCAGTCAAGGATCACCATCCCCTTCCCCCCCACCCACCATATCCTCCTTGTGGTAGGTGCTGTACAGAGCAGTAACACAGAAGACAGTCCCTGGCCAGGGACCTTACAATTTCAGTGACAGACAAAAGATGGCAGATGGATAAAACAGAATGGGCTGGAAGAATATGAGGGGCAGAGGTAACAAAATGAACAAACTTTAGCAGAAAACTGGAAGTCTTGGCTTGCTGCTTGCTTAACCAATACCAGCCAGTGGTGATCTGTAGGTATCACATGAATATTCAGTTAAAGCCACTTGTGTCATTTCCCCATTAATTTCCCATGCTCATAGGGCCAAACTGTGCTGACTTAGACTACACTGGTATAACTAAGCTCAGAATTTATACCTTAGGATGCAACTTCTCTGGTGTTATTAGTGCATTGATTTCAAAAGTCAGAACTATCCAAAAGCCTGATCAGAATCTTTGGAGTCTGTAGTTTGCTATGAAAAATAAAGACATCCTGCGATATGTTTTTATTGCACAGCTTCTGAACTCTTTCTCCCCATGTAGAATCACTACTACTGTTGCCTGTAACATGGACCTGTCAAAATATCCCATGGACACACAGATGTGTAAACTGCAGCTGGAAAGCTGTAAGTATAGCATTTTACAGATGCCTGAGAATATTTGCCTGGCCTATTTTGAATCTGTTTATTCGTATGTAGGTGTCCATTCAAATATTTGGTTTCAGCCAGAACAGCCTCTGAAAATGTGCCTTTATTTCTGCAAATACAGAAACTTTTCAAGAAGAAAACAGTTCAACTTAATTCTTCAAATATAAATTATTGTTATTCCAGGGTTTATAAGGTTCCTGTCCTCATGGTCCCCATGCACACTTTATATAAGTCACAATGGTAATAAACACTACCTTCCCCCAAACAGTCAGCAGGTATTTCAGTCTTTCACATAGACATAAATGATACTGTCTTTCTCTAAAATCACCTCCTTTTGAGCACACTCTTTCATTAGGGCTAGCCTTTGGTACAATAGGTGGATAATAGGACCCAAATTTTCAAAAGAGTGCCCTCAGTTATCATCCATATTGCACCCCATTCACACATGCAGTTCATGTTTGTGTATGCAGAAATCTCTGTCTTGAACACATGCATTGGACTGTAAACTTGCATAAGTCAGACATGCCCACTCGTGAAAATTAGAGACTAAGTGGAATTGCCTGGATTGTGGCTGAGACAGAATTTGGCTCTACAGCAATTTCATTGCTGGGCTGGTGGCTTCCCCTCTGAATAGGTCTGTCAGTTATTGATAAAACAAGCAAATGCAATGAGCTGGTAATAATCTCACTCTGGGTGCTAATGGACACATTTCCACATTATACCAAAAAAAAGTACCAAATCTGCAATTAACCAGCGCCTTTGATGCAATTAATCAGCGCCACTGATTCCCTAGGAATAAACAGTGCATGTTAGTCTCTAGGGTCCTCAGTCCAGCATCTTTCACCTGTGCTAAATCACTTACCATAAGTTATTTTCAAAGCAGAGGGAGTTTTTTTACCAGGGGGAAGATCTGAATTCAGGAAATGTGTATTGCCTGTGAAATTGGTGAGCTGAAGCTAGAGCCGGTCCTCGCACAGGAAGGCACAATGAAAGCTTTCCCATCTGCGCCCTTTGTTACAGTAACATAAATGTTGGCGAGCATGGGAACCCGCTCCTGCAAGCCCTCTGTGCACAGAACCCCACAGTGGTCCTCTCTGGGACTCCTGGCTGCAGGGCACTTGCAGGAGCAGTGATAGTCAGTAAGCAAAATGCTCTTGGTTACTTAAACTCGAAGGCCTGGATATTGCAATGCTGGCCATTTATTGACAACAGACTGCATAGATAACCCAATAGTAGTCGCCAGAGAGAGAGAGAACCATGGGACTGGCACCAATACACCGTGTCTTTCAGGAGAGGAGATCTCTGCTCCCGGATGCTGAGCAGAGGTCAGCTGACTCCCCCACCATTACACCCGTCTGTAATTCACCTGTGCAGGAAGGTCGCTTCCCGGTGCTCCAGGCGAAGCGAGGCACTCTCCCCGTCACACAGAAGTTCATCAGTAAAGATGGAGCTTTTCTTAGTTCCATCCTTGAGAATCCCCGGAGTAAAGCAGCAGCCAATCTCCCGTTTCAAGCCACAAAAAATAAATGCCTGAAATCTCATTATTTAAAAACCAGGTTTGACTTGCCAGCTTCTAGAATGGAGCTCCTATGGAAGCGCATATTATTTTCACATTAAAATCCTATTAGTTCACCATGATTAACTTTATTACAAAGAATAGCACCTGAAATAATAATGATTGGCCTCTTCTTTTAAAGTGTAGCTGGCTTCAGACTTTTTTTCTTTTAAAGTAATTGGGTCTTACGTCATGCTCAGTTGCTGTCTAATTCCAGTGAAATTACATGCATATTGCCAGCTGGAGATTTCATTAGGATAAATGCCTGGAATTAATGCTATTTAAATATATGCTAGATGAATTAACAACCTGTCATTTATTATAAAGTTTCCCTAAGTAACCGCAATTGCTATTATTACAAAACTGTCCAGAAACTTTGCAAAGTCACATGATTAGGGTTTGCACGCAGGGATTCAGAACCTGTGCATAGAATTTATGAGTACGTCAGAGGCATGCTCCAGTAATTTGTGTCTAATAGAAAACACAATTAGATAAACAATACTGTAGGAAGCGTGGTAGTTTTCCTCCAAGGTGTGAATTGGTGACTATTGGCCTACCAGTGTCACTAGTCATTTTTCAGACAGACATTTAATTAAAAGAATCAAACTAATAAGATTAATGGGCTTATTCACTAAATTAATATGACTTTTTTGAGCTGGATAGCTATTCGGTGAGTGAGTAGGAACGTCAGGTTATCAAAAAGATCACTCACTTTAATTTGCGGTCATGTTATGCTGTCACTTAAACTTCCAGAGCCAGATCCTCAGCTGGTGTAGTTTGGGGTAGCTTTGCAGAAGCCAGTGGAACTATGTTGACTTACACAGCTGAAGATCCGGTCTGGGCCCATTGTTTTCAGTGGGGAGTTCTATTTCAAAATCAATGGCGGCCCTGATAAATGAGCCTCACAATATTTGAATAGTCCAGTTCAGGGTTGATAAGCTCCCAGATGTTTAGATGCTTGTCCAAAGCATCTTTTAAGTGTGCATAAATGGGTGGGCCATTTGGTTAAGAAAGCCACACACACTCATAAGATTTCTGACTCTTCTGCTTCCAGTCATGAAAATTTATAACAGTTTACAGACTTGATTCTAGAACAGGGCGAAGGGTTGGGGATGAGACTTGTACTTCTTTCATAAACCCATATGGCTGACGTAATTATGCATGGGGATTGTTATTGACCAAGATCACCATTTGCAATTAAATTAGAGCTGAGTGGGATTTCCACCTTTAAAAAAATGTTAGAATATTTAAAAAATAAAATAAAATGCTGTAAGCAGATTATATGAAATAGGAGCTGACTCTCCACTGCCTTGCATGTTGTTATTTGCCACTGGGCAATGTGGGTGCAAAACGCTACCAGATCAGAATTCGCCATTCATTTACAACACTGGCAGAGACTTACACCCACATGAGCAGGGGTAACTGACTGCACCAGGCACTGAAGAATAAAGCCCATACAGCCTAATTTCAATTTCAATTTGATCCATCAGAATAAAAATATGGCTAATATAAGAACAACCACTTTCACCAACATTGTAAAGTAATTATACCTATAAAACAAAACCTGTAGCCACCTAGTAATCTCATTGCTTGTGGCTCCATAGCTGACTATTTCTGATTCTATCCAGTAGAGGGCAGTATGCCACGCATGGACTAGTTGGTTCATTACAGTAATGTGGTGCTTTATGTTGTCTGTAGGGGGATATGATGGAAACGACATAGTGTTCACTTGGTTTAGGGGAAACGATTCAGTTCATGGCCTGGAAAAACTGCGTCTCTCTCAGTACACTGTGGAACGTTATTACACTCTGGTCACGAGATCCCAGCAGGAAACAGGTAAAGCAGGGAGGTGGGACTGGTGGAAGAGCATGTGTATCTCGCAAGCATGTATAATTTTTCTCTTTCCATTATATGCAGTGATGTCTTTCAAGCCAAGAGGACATGAGTAGTGAGATCATTAGCAGTTCCTAGTCCCACTGGAAACAAGGCAGTAAAATTGCTTCTATAGGAATAGGTGATATGTTCCTTAGGTGTTAAATAATAATAATAATACCTAGCTCTTGTATTACACTTTTCAATAGTAGATTTCAAGGTACTTTACAAAGGGAGGTAAGTATCATTATTCCCATTCAAGTCATGGAAAATATGGATTTCACACGTGCCTGAAATCCACCTGACATTTTTATTACGTCAGAAAAACCTAGATTGTGCTTTCTGCATCTACAAACTATAAATATTGCATTAAGCATTCCAGGAAACACTTAAAGTAACTGGAATCAAAACTAACTTGTTGAATATTTGTTTCCAAAGGTCACTTCTGTCTTGATGCAATGGGAATGTATTTCTCATTACCAGCTGGTTTAAACTTCCTTCCCTAGTGTCAGAGATAATATGAGGAGCGAAACAACCTTCCTCAGGGTGACCAGATTTTCAAAATGAACCAGGACCCGGGGTGGGGGCCTACCAGCGAAGGATCAAAGGTTTTAAATATCCAGGACATCCTGGCCTTGTCAAGATACGGGCTGTCCTTAAGCATGGGCAGCATACACGGCTGCGTAGGGCACCAGAAAATTTAGCAAAAAGAACAGGAGTACTTGTGGCACCTTAGAGACTAACAAATTTATTAGAGCATAAGCTTTCGTGGGCTACAACCCACTTCTTCTATATGCATCCAAAGAAGTGGGTTGTAGCCCACGAAAGCTTATGCTCTAATAAATTTGTTAGTCTCTAAGGTGCCACAAGTACTCCTGTTCTTTTTGCGGATACAGACTAACACCGCTGCTACTCTGAAACCAGAAAATTTAGGGCACCCCTGGGTCTTAGTGTCCACCCTTCCACCTCTTCCTATCCCTTTCTATCCCTGTTCTGACCCTTCCTGCAGGCTCCCACCACAGTTGCCTGCTGCAGCCTAGTGAGTCTTCCTCTGGAGGGGATCTAGTAACTTAAATGTGAAAAAGCCTTCCAGCCTGCCAGATCTATTAGCACAACATTGAAACTGTTAAAGAGCCATTTAACAGGCATTTGTCACTCCCCAAGTATATACTGTCAGTTTCTGAATTTACTGACAAAAAAAGTTGTGCATTACTATAATATTTACTCAGAACATGTTAGTCTTCAGGACCTTAGTTTAAAATTTGCTTTAAAAATATTTCATTAGTGTGTTGCTGAAGATTATAAAATCACATCTCTAAAACATCCTTGCAAAGATTTTTAGATGCACAATCTGAGTATTCATCTTTAGCCTTAAAATAGGGATCGGCAACCTTTGTCATACAGCCCGTCAGGGAAATCTGCTGGCGGGCCGGGCTGGTTTGTTTACCTGCAGCGTCCGCAGGTTCGGCCGATCGCAGCTCCCACTGGCCGCGGTTCGCCATTCCAGGCTAATGGGGGCTGCGGGAAGCGGCGGCCAGCATATCCCTCGGCCCGTGCCGCTTTCCACAGCCACCATTGGCCTGGAACAGCGAACCGCGGGCAGTGGGAGCTGCGATCGGCGGAACCTGCGGACGCTGCAGGTAAACAAACCGGCACGGCCTGCCAGCAGATTTCCCTGACGGGCCATGTGCCAAAGGTTGCCGATCCCTGCCTTATATGCTTGGATCTTCAGACATATAGTTTTTTAAATAAATCCTTCAAAAGACCACCCTTATCTAAAATACACATTTTAATTTTAATTACTATAGTATAAAAAACTTGCTTCCAAAGTCTTCCTGTCCATCCCTTTCTCCCTTCACCCCCCTGTTGAAGAGAGCCCTTAATGGGACAACACCCCTTCCTTCCAGATAGCTGGACAAATGAGTTTCCTTTTCTTTACTTCTGACTATTTGATGAACTAGTTTTAAGAGAAACCTCCAGCAAAATCAGTACCTTAGTAAGATATAAAATCCTTTGTTATGCCTAAAATCTTTGGAAACATATTTTTTAAAGTTGGTGAAATTTCATAAACATGTCTATTGTTATGGACATCACACAAAGTAAATTAATGTTCCCTTTTTCTAAAAGCAATGAACATTGTTATGAACACACTAAACCTCTGTGACTGATTAATTTAAAAGAATGTCTTTGTTTCAGTGAGTTAAATATGTAGTGATCTGGAATGATTACTTTATGAAGGCTTGAGAGTACATTTAAAATATAAAATCATCTTAGAAATACTGATCAAGAAAATGTAAAACAGAAGAGCTGCATCATGTTTTCCATAATATTTAATGTTGTGTTCATCAAGACAGCTTACTTGCCCTTACTACAAAGATTTTACAAATAAATCTCTGACAAACTTCAGGGTATATCAAAAAACCTGTGACTGACATTTTTTATTCCCAAGTTTAGTGCTTTTAATTAGGTATCTTCTGCATGTCCAGTCTTCATCATCTGGCATGCTGTGGAAAACATGCTCCATTTTCTTTAGAAAGAAATTGCAGACAAGTGTTTTTTTCAAATGGCATTTGCTTCAGGGATTTGGCCGGAAGGGGGTGAGCGGGGAAGGAAGAAAGGAGGGAGGAGACAGTGGGGAGAGGACGGGGTCTGGGCAGAGTGGGGTGGGGCCTGGGACAGAGCAGGAGTGGAGTATGGGTGGGGCTACAGGCAGAAGAGGCGGGCTGGGGAGCTAGCCTCCTCAAGCAGCAGCTTCACCCACTGCCCATGACAGCAGGTAAGAGCGGGTCGGCTCCCGCACTCCCAGCGTGTGGTGCAGTGTCCTTAGGCAGAGGCCATATTCAGAGAGTCGAATGCGCCAGCGCAGTGCATTCTGCATGAGGAAGAGGGTACAGGGCTCTCTGCAGGGAACTGTGACTCTCCGCCACTGTGAGGTGCGCCGGGTGGCTCGGTATCCTTTGCTGCCTCGTCCCTCCCCCCCCGGGCTGTGAGCCCGGGCTGCCATCGGGCATAGGGGCACCAATTTAATAATAATAATGCAGGGGGTCCCATAAATCCTAAGGACAGCCCTGACAAGAGGTGTTTATTTAAGAAAACAGCTACAGGCAAACAGATGAGCTTCCACACAACTTCGTTCCAGTTTTGGAATCCCTTGTTAGAGATCATGTCCTGTCTGGAACTCTATACAGCACACAGAGACCATTAGTGGCTATATCATATATTGTATTTAACCAAATCATTACAGACATGCTACAGCAGTTCTATGGTACAAAGCAGAGAGCAGAAGTGAGAACACAATGTTGCATCCAATTGTAATGGCACAAAGCATTCTCTCTTTCCCGTTGGCCTTCCATGGTTGAGAACTTCAATTCTGTGATGATATTCCCACTTCCTACTAGCCTACAAAGCAGAAACCTGAGATCATGTTTCAATGGGCTATTATTAAGCTACAAGGCCAACCAGCTACCACCCTTGCTGTTTGCTGTAGAAAACTTAAGAGGAGCACATTGATGTAGGAAGCATTGTAACAGGTTAACCGGACTTAAAGACATTATGGGACAGATCCTCAGCTGATGTAAATCAGTGTCACTTCTTTGAAGTCCATGTTGCTATATCAATTTACACTGGCTGAGGAGCTGGCCTATAGAGAGGACTAAAGCAAAGCTTATGTTCACTCTTGGAGACATTGTCTAGTCAGATTTGGCCTGAAATACAGATTGTGTGAGAAAGAAGCTTTTACAAAGCACAAGGTTAATAGAAATGTTTCCTTCCATTGTGTTTTTTCCATGCCGATGGAAAAGGTTCTAAAGCACCAAATAACCATCACCACACAGCGTTTGCAACTCAAACACTACAGCCCTGTGCTAGCTTCATGACAGACTGATGGTGAAATTGACTTGAGGCTGAAGTGAAGTGGGTTAGGCTGATTTCCTTGCCTAAGTGGAGAGAGATGCAAGCAGTCACTAAGCAGCATGAATAGCAATAAATAAATTAGATTTTAAAATTTCTGTAATGTTAACAGAGTGGGGTGCTATTTCTGGGCCTGATCCATAGCCCACTGGGTTCAATGGAAAGACTCCCATTTACTTCAGCGGGTACTGGATCAGAATTTTAACCTGACAAAGTCCTTTTAAAATGCTTCCTTGAGAAAAATACTCTGTGCTGCTTGTTAGAGATGAAATGAAGTCATCAACCTGTTCCCAGGCTTTGTTAGGGTAACAGGCTGTGTGCTCGTATAGAGTGTGGAATATTGCCTGTAAATAATAAGATGGGGAGTCCTTAGTGAGCTGCCTATTTGTTTTAAATATCTCTTGCTTACCATACATTGTTAATTAACTTATATTGTACATTGGTTTGTTTAGGAAATATGAAATGAATAAAAAGACAAGATGGGTCAGTCTCTCTACTGATGTAACTTGATGTCACTCCAATGACTTCAATGGAGCTGTGCTGGTTCACATCAGCGGAGGAGCTGGCCTATGATATGCTTGAATCCTAATCAAACTCTCTCTGGAAACCTTGCTTTTGTGGCATGTGTCCTTGCTTTGCCTAACAGGCAACTACCCGAGACTGATACTGCACTTTGAGCTGCGAAGAAATATCCTGTACTTCATTTTGGAGACCTATGTTCCTTCCACGCTGCTCGTTGTCTTGTCCTGGGTTTCTTTTTGGATCACCCTGGATTCGGTTCCTGCAAGAACCTGCATTGGTGAGTGTAGCGCAGTGGTTCCCAAACTTTAACAACCTGTGAACCCCTTTCACCAAAATGTCAAGTCTCGCGAACCCCCTCCTAAAAAGGAATATTTCCAGGGATTTTCTCCTTTACCTGAGTATAAATTATAAAAGCAGTGATCTTGGAAATATAAAATTTGTTTTTATGACATGCTTATTACACACTATTTATTATTAATTATTATTTATCATTACAGTATTTTTATTACATTATGAAAATGGCAGCACTCTTCCAAGATCTCACTTTCGTAGCTTGTATCACTTTGAATAAGCTTGTTATAAGACAAGGCTCCCATGTTTCATCAAGAAGTATCAGATGTGAAACAGCATGAAGGTATCTAAGAAGCCAACTCAAAGAGTTCCTCTTATACAAGCATTCAGGTCTTGAGCAGTTCAAGCAAACAATACACATTACAACAAAGCTTAAACTTGTTCTTCATAATAATTTTAAAAACAATACTAGCTGCCTATTTAATTTTAAAAACGGCAAAAAATATCCTCCTTCCTTTCCATTTCTTATAAGGAGTCTTGAAGTTTAAATCTCCTCAGTGTGATAGATATGCTTGCTTTGATCTGCTTAGCTCTTGGAAGTCCAGGGGCTCCGGGCTGCTGGTCCCGTGCTGCCCAGGGTCCCTAAGGACAGCTCTGTCCGCCATTAGGGAATTTTTTCCCGAGAACCCCCTGTAACGTTTCGCAAACCCCCAGGGGTTCACGAACCCCAGTTTGGGAACCACTGGTGTAGCGGGATGGTCACCCGCTCCTGCCCTGAAGGGTTTAAAACAGCCCTGGGAGAGGGCTGTTGCAGGAGAAGGCAGCTACGAGGCTGATTGGGGAAGCACCCGCAGCTGGGCCACGCCCCAATCAGGCCTCAGCTGGCCCTATATAAGAGGCTGGGAGCCAGGAGCTCAGCAGACTCCCTCTAGCTTCTGAGAGGGAGGGACCTGGCTGCAGGGACCTGAGCAGAGTACCTGAGGGGAGCAGGGCTGGGGAAAGGTGGAGGAGCTGGGGAGCTCCAGCCTGGAAAGCCCCAGGCTGCGGCCTAGCATAAGGCCAATGGATACTGGGGGTTGCAGAGGACAGCCCAGGGGTAGGCAAAGGCAGCAGGTCCAAATCCAACCTTGCCGGTGATGAGTAGGTTGATACTGCAGTCTGCCCCAGGGCATGGGGGCTAGATGATGACTGGCAGTAGCCTTATACTGAGGTGAGGTGGGGATAGTGGGTGGGGGTTCTCTGGGGAGGGGAGACCCTGAGAGAAAGAGGTTACTGCCAAGGGGCAGCACCCCAGATAATGGGTCACTGGGTCCAGGAGGGACACGGGGGCCAAGCGGCAGTGGACACCAGCCTGCAGAGGGCGCTCCAGAGGCTGGATGAGCTAATTCCCAGAGATGACCAGCCGGAGGCGCCGCAGGGGTGAGTCCCACATTGCTACAGTGAGCTGCTGCCGGGGGAAGGGTACTTGAGGCATGTGCAAGTGAGTGGGCAGAGTGCAGTGTGCAGTACAGTCAAATGCCAGCTTTTCTCAGATGAGCATGGAAATGGAGAATGACAAATACAAAAGGCCTGGTTGCACTTCATCTTTGGCATGTGAAGAAGAGCCAGATTAGGAGCATGGAGGGTGGAGGAGTACATTCTAGTTGGAACACTGCCCCCACCAGAGCCCTTCATGGCCAGGGCTCCAATGCGATCCAGGACCTGAGGCACGCCTGCTGTCCATTTCAGGCTCCCCTCCATCTACCAGGGTATCTCCATCTGGGTTAATATTGCAGGCAGTGACATCACTTAGGTTCTGCACCTCCCCCAGAGAGGGACTTTTTGCATTCGCTGAGGGTAAGAAAACAGCCTAGGGGCGGGAAGAAGAGCAGCACAGAGGGGCTGGCCTTTTTCACTGATGCACTTCAGTATCCATGGGGCAGGAACTTCTCTTCCCACTGGATTCCCTGGGTGGAGAAGCTGAATTCTCTGCTTCCTCCATCTGTACAAAGTGGTATGAAGTGCTTACCATTGTAAGTCAATGGAGGATTTGGATTTGGTAGTGTTATACCCACTAGGCCTTGGTGTAAAGGACTATCCAATGGGTAAGAGAACCAGGCTTTTTGTTTCCTGAAGTGCGGGTGAAATGCTTTCCCATTGGACCTGAAAATATGTCCTTCTCCACCTTACAGGAGTAACAACTGTGCTGTCGATGACAACTCTGATGATTGGCTCCCGGACCTCACTATCTAAAACCAACTGCTTCATAAAGGCCATTGACGTTTATCTTGGCATCTGCTTCAGTTTCATTTTTGGTGCCCTGCTGGAATATGCAATTGCTCACTACAGCTCATCACAAAAACATGCAGCTAAAGAGCCTCAAAAGGTACATACGGAGGTGCCTTAATGAGCAAGGTGATATTGAGTCAGATGTAGTTGGTCCTTGTTAATGGCATATCCAATGAAGAGTGAACTGGAGAAATAGTCTTCCTGTTGGGGGACGAATAAGAGGCACATGAGTGTCTCTCTCTTTTTCCTGTACCCATTAAGCAATGGTATATACAACTCCCACAGTCTCACGCAACACTGGCCCATAGCCATGATGCTAGTGTTTGGCATCACTTGAGTGCTACTAGCTCCAGAATCCTAACAAATCTGACTGTGTTCACTCATTGTCTAGATGCATGTTAATAGCCAGAAGAACCTTTCTTGCTGGCAAAATGTGGTGAGTAACTGTGCCAAGCCAAAGCATTACAGCAGTGGGGAAGACCACCCTGACCATGGGGAGAACTGCAAGTTGCAACATGAAGCCTGCAGGGGCTTTTCTTTCCTATTGACATGCAGCCTTACGCTGTGCACCCAGCTGATTTTATAAGTTATGAGGATTGGGCTGGTTCAGTGCTTGGAATAGAGACCTCCAAGGAATACCTCCATTCTTCAGGAAATGCTACTGTGATCCATAAGATGGCACTTACTGAATGTTTAAATTTTGCATGTAACAACCCTAGCATTACGGGTCATCAACAGTGATAGACCCTTCAGGTCTAAAGCATAGGGCTCTACCACTTAAGCTAAAGGAGTAAATCCCTTAGTTGAGAGCTGTGTGTAGTCTCTTATCTTCTGTACAGAGCAGCCAATAGAGGAGGATATGACACACTTAGCCAGTGCATTACATGTGTATCCAAATCACATCACCTAACATTAATTGCGCTCTATCATTTCCTAGGGGCCTACCAAAGAAACTGAAGATGTCAACATCACGAACATCCTCAATAGCTCCATCACCAGTTATAAGCAGAAAATAAGTTTAGCCAGCACTGAGATTTCCAGCGATAACATCGACTATCGTGACCTGACCATGAAAACCCATGACAAAATTAGGTTTGTGTTGAGAAACAAAATGCACAGGATCATCAGCTATTTCACAATTCAGAATCCCAGCAATGTTGACCATTACTCAAAGTTACTTTTTCCTTTGTTTTTCATGCTGGTCAATGTATTTTACTGGGCTTACTATCTGTATTTTTAGAAAATGACACCTCTTCATTCTCACACTTCAGAGGAGCTTGAAACCAGGTGGGACAAACCCACCTTTATTCCTTGATACCCCTTACTGGACAGAAAACTCACTGAGCTAATCCTACCACATTACAATTGTCCTGGAAAGAAAGGTAGATCTTCCACAGTTCATAGAAGGAGCTACAATTCTCAGAACATTGGGGACCAGGAATACAGCCAGTGAACCCTTATTATTGCTCTGTAACCAGCATTTTTATCCTGCTCCTTGTCTTGAGTTTCTTTTAATATGTGTGGGTCAGAGTGTAGTTGTGATTCAGCCACTTTTCTCTCCATAAAATGCTATTAATCTACGATGGCAACTGTGATGCTCTGTACCTTGGGGGAACACTCTGAACCCCCATGTTCATCCTTATAATATGATTGTGTGGTATCCAATGCAAAGTTTGTCATGTTAGGTGTCTTCGGGAGGCTTGTGATGCGCTGAGCATTGTTGTTATAGTAATGTTATAGGTTGTAATTTCATGTATATAGTTATGAGGCTGAAAATGTGTCCTCATGGCTTAAAACAAGCCCAGGCAAAAACTCTCCAGGAGCAGAGGCCCAAGCAAAATTCTCCAGGAGCAGAGGGGCAGTTCACACCTCATCAGGGCATGTATGGGACAAACCCAGCCCAGCCTCACAGAAACAAAGGACACTGGCCTAGGCAACAACAAAGGATCTGTTGGACTCTCAAGTGAGTCACCCCCCTCCCTTGGTCAGTTTGGGACTATGATGAGGTAATGCGCACCTGCCTCTGAGGGGGAGGGAGGAAAGACAAGGGGGAAGAAAGAACATGATAAAAGGGAGAGATGTTCGCCACACTCTCTCTCTTCCACCGCCATCTACAGACACCGCAACCAAGCACCTGAAGTGCTGATCAAAGGGGAGAGCCTGGCTGAAGGGCAACCAGCCATCCTGTGGTGAGAAGCATCTAAGTTTTTGTAAGGGCACTGAAAGTGTTAAGATCAGCTTAGAATGCCTTTTGCTTTTATTTCATTTGACCAAATCTGACTTGTTGTGCTTAGATTTTAAGTGATTATAAGTCAATCTTTTGTAGTTAATAAATCTGTTTGTTTATTCTACCAGAAGCAGTGTATTTGGTTTGAAGCGTGTCAGAGACTCCCCTTGGGATAACAAGCCTGGTACATATCAATTTATTTGTTAAATTGATGAACACATATAAGCTTGTAGCGTCCAACGGGCATAACTGGACACTACAAGACGGAGGTTCCTAGGGTTGTCTGGGACAGGAGATATTGGCTAGTGTCATTCGCTTGCACAATCCAAGCAGCAGCTGGCCAAAAGTGCTCACTCGCATAGCTGGGAGCAGCTTACATGCTAGAGGCTGTGTGCGAACAGCCCGGAAGTGGGGGTTCTCACAGCAGAGCAGGGTAAGGCTGGCTCCCAGAGTCAAGGATTGGACTGACTTAGCAGCTCACTGGTCCAGATAATATCGGGGAATGTCACAGCAACCCTGCTGCAACTTTTGTTACCTCTTGACAATTCCTCTAACATTGCACTCCAAATATTGTTTGTGCCAGCTTCTGGGCAAGTGTTTTTCTGATGTCTGTTTTATCATATGGAAAAATGCAGAGTTGCACACACACACACACACACACACGCACACTGGATTTGCAGACGCAGGGTCATAATGGTACAGTTTGCAAACACTGATCCCATTTGTGTGCACAAAAATGGGTTCTTCATACAACACCAGGTTGGTCCATGTGAAAAATACATTGCCCATACAAGATTGGGGAGGGTCGTTTTAAAGGCCAGCTTCCATCCCCTTTGAAAACCATTTCTTATCTTTCATTTTAAAAATTAGTCAATTTCTAGCCCTCATAGTTGCAGAGAAAAGCTTGAAAACATGAAACCTAAAGGCTCCAAAACCAGAAGGTTGGTGAAAGGAATCCATATTTAAAATCTCGTGACCTTTAAGCCAATCTCATGATTTTTGTGGACCCGATCCATGAGTTTGACCACTTGAGGTTGGCAATAGGGCACTTGTTTCTGTTCTTGAATAAAAGCCCAACAGCACAAACAGTACATCATACAGGTGTTTAATCTCAGTAGATTTCTCTCTTCCTGCTTTAAAAAAAAAAAGTTCCCCTAACATTCTCTGTGCCTGAAGATTTATTGAGATCCCTCTTGAACTCCTATACTCTTGGATTCGACTGCCTTAAAAACTCAGCATCTCCCTGTCTCATTCATTTTCTACAGTGTGACACATCACTGACCCTATAGATAATTCTTGTATGACTCTTTAAAAGTTGTACCTACATTTTTTGTAATAAAATCAGAAATCTAAATAGTGGGATGATAATGGGACAAATTCCACTTTGTTACGCTGGCATAAATGCTGAGTAGATCAACAGACGTCAGTGGCATAACCCTGGAATAACATTGGTGTATTGGAGAACAGAATCGGGCCCCTGTGATTGCAGAGTGCATATGCTGGAAACTTCAGGTCAAGTGAAGTAAAATTCTTAATTCCCATAAGTTTTCCATCCACATATCTCATCAATGGTCAAAGACTGTGAAATAAATACAGAACTGCAGATTAAAACTTTGTACAGGAAAATTGCTCCAGATATGCAGAAGCTGAATGTTAACCATGCACTATTACTGAGCTGGGTCCCTCTTGAATATTCTACTCAAAAACCCAGGCATATTTTACAGGCAATTTGGTTTGGAAGTTGGGCTAGAGAACTCTATAAATCAGACCATTGCGCACAATGGCCAGAGCTACCTAGGCTCTGCCATGATAGACATATCTTGAGAATAGCTCATCTTTGATAATATTTTTGTGCTTGCTTTTCTAGTCCTGGCAGGAAGTGAGAAGGAATGTGATTTATTTTTAAAGTTACCTGAATATTTTTAATCCTTTGGTTCTGGCTGTCTTTGTTGTTGTTTTTTAAAAGCGGTCTCTGTTAATTCTGCTATTGTCTGTGCCCAATCATCGATCTCTGATTAGAGGGTCAATCATGCCCCAAGATCTGTGTATAGAGGGGACCTTCCAGTGCCAGACTTCACCGTTCCAGTGTGTGAGAAGGGGATCAGCTGGCTCTGTGGCAGCATTCCCACCCCAGTGACCACACTGAGGGGTCTCTGTAGGGTCAGGGTCTGCATGGAGGGAGAAGCAGGGCCTTGCTGGGCTTGAGGTAGGGAGCTGTCAGTCTCACACTGGGTAGGGCCGGGAAGAGCACACCTTGTCCTCCCTTCAGCCCCATGGAATTTACCTGGAAAAATAAATATTTCCTAGGGCTGTATTATGTTTCCTATGTTTGTGGAAGGGATCCTCCTTAAAGGGGCCAGCTGTGGCCTGGGTGTCCCTGGTTGCAGGGTCTCTAAGACCCATGTTGCCAAGGACTCCTCAGTTCTGTGGCTCACCCTGTGTGGCCCTCAATGGGCTGATTGAAGAGAAACTCTGCAAAGTGGTCCTTGGAGACAGCCTTTTTCTCAGCTCCCTCCCTCAGGTCTGACCACAGGAAGGGCTGATCCAGCCCCACAACACCAACTCCCTAACTCCTTTGTGTTGGGTGTGAGGGCACCTGTTTTTAGACTGCCAGGCTATTTGACCTCGCTTGGACGAGAGAGCCCTTGAGGGTATGTCCACAGAGCAGCTGGGAGTGAGCCTTCCAGCCCTGGGTGACAGACTCCTGCTAGCTTTGCTTGAGCTAGCATGCTAAAAATAGCACTGTGGAAGTTGTGGCACGGGCGGTGGCTTGGGCTAGCCACCGAAGCATGGACCCAGGGTTTGGGGGACTTGGACTCAGGTGGCTAGCCTGAGCTACCGCCCATGCCACAATGTCCACACTGCTCTTTTTAGTGTGCTAGCTCGAGTAGAGCTAGTGCAAATCTTTCTGCCTAGGCTGGGAGGCACGCTTCTAGCTGCAGTGTAGCATAGCCATACTCTGAAAGGCCTACCTCCAAAGAACCACCTTGGGCTGCTCCCTCAGAAGAGGGGAGGGGCTAAAAAAGAAACTGGGGTCAACTGATTGCTTGTGACAAATCAAACAAGGCCAGGGATGGGAGTAGGGTCAGAGGTTCAATAAAAGGGAAGCAGAGAAGTTCAGGCAGCTCCCATTGCTTCAAGATGATGGCACAAGCTGCCAGAACTGAAAGCCCTCTAGCCCAGTCCTCTTTACAGTTACAGCACAGATACCAACAGCTGTGCAAGCTGCCCTGCCAAGCTGACGTGACTCTAACGCAATGAATGTCTACGTGGCATGTGATGGGACTAGTACAGTCTCTGTGGTCCACACCGGCCTTGGCCCCTCTGCTCAGATGCGGGAGTAAAGTGAGGTGATGGGTTTTATAATGTAATCAGCTGCCTGCTCGGAACTGGATTGAGTTCACATTTCACACAAACCACCGAACAGCTCTGACGAGCTTTAATCAAACACAGATGGATTAAAAATTGCATCGTCTCTCAAGTTCCATGTTCTGTTATTAAGCCCTTTGCCTCTTGCACCCTAGACTTACTGAGCAGGTGACATTGTGAGAGATGACATTTGTCAGGGCGCTGGACACCACAGAACTCCAGAAGCAACATCCCAAGATGCCAAAGCTGTGTAAAGCATATTCTGAGCATGGGGAAGGAGTAGCACCGTGCAGGTCAATGGGTTGTTTAACAGTGTAACGCCATCATTAACGCCTCCTTCCTCAGCAATAATATATTCTTAATGGTCTTTATCCTTTCAACCTTGGTAAGGGACAAAGCTGCCTCTGCAGATGAAGGCAGAGATGGAGTAGTATGTTGTTGTTTAAGTGTAGAACACTGTTACACTTCTCCAAAAAGTCAAATTCAAAGCAGTGCTCGGGAGCTAATTATGTTTGTCGGCTCAATTTTGCTCACTCCAAAATCAGCATGACTGACTGCTTTGTTCTAGAAATGAGTTAAATGTGTGTGTGTCCCACACCCGCACTTCAAAGCACTGAGCATTTGGTATTGTGTATCTTTAGGCTAGAGAGGATGGTTTAATTTCCTGATTTTAAAGTAAGTCTCTTAAACAGATTATATATGGCTGATTTTGTTTCCTTTTGGTATATGCAACTTTCATTTCATGCCTTCACTAAAGGCATAATCTAGAAGTTCTTACTCAGGCAAAACTACTGTTGATTGCAATGTCTGTCTTCAGTTGGAGTTTTGCCTGAGAAAGGACATATCTGCATGCATATTTGTATTAGAGTTGTGCAAGTATGAGTGTTTGCTTGGTATGTGACTGACTAAAGTGAGCTAAATCTCTTACTATGGTTTGTTATAGAAGGTGGGAAAAGCGTGTGAAACTTTATGGATTTCTTACTTTAATAACTTTTTATTGAACTATTTTGCTACAGTACATTGTGAAGGATCAAAACCACATATTCATAAATCATATCTTGTATTAAGTGCAGCACCTGAGAAAAAAATGGGAACCGAATGACAATGGCAAGTGAATAAACAAAATTCCAATAATGAAATGTAGGCTTGTACATAGTGGCATTTAAACTCTATTCCATAAAATGTAATAAAGTGAATGTTTGAAATATAAAACCAAAGCCCTGGAGAGGTCATCTGTTTTTTTAAAAATCACCACTTTCTTTTTGCGTCAATTTCTTCCTTTAATCCCAACTAAAATGCTGTTATTTGTTCTATGCTGAGCTTCACACACAAACACTTAACAAAGGGAACTTTCTCTATTATAGTGGACGTGGTTAGCAGCTCCCAGGGTTGAGGCTGAACACTCTATTTGACAACGCTCCCTTTTTAAGAGGGGCTCATAACTTGTTCACAGAAGTTCTCTGTGAGCTGAAATTCTTCACCCACCGCCCCTCCCCCAACTCAGCAAACCCCCCCCAATATTTTTAAAAGTTTCAGCACAATTCATTCTATGTGTTACTGGTTTGGGGTCTACGTTATATAGCATACACACTATATATATAAAATAGTACAATACACACATATCCCACAAAGAAAAATCATTATTTAAAAATCAGTTATGGTTGGTTCAGGGGAACATCCACCTACATAATCCCTTACAAGCAAGGTAATGCCCAAATGTGTTTGCATCCCCATTGCACTGGCTTTCTGCAAACATTCTAGCAAAAGAGGTTACTGGCCAGATTATTCCTGGAGGTCCCGATTCAACAAAGCACTTAAGCACATGCTTCACTTTAAGTGCAGGATACTTCTTTAATGTCCCTTAACCTCCACAATCACTTTCAGTGACAGACTCTAACCCTTTATAAATAAGTTCCATACACCTCCAGCATGTACAATAACACAATGCGCACACCCAACTCCTCACAAATACACTGTAACACAAAATCTTAAATCTGACCTCAGCTGGGTGCAACTGGAGTAGCCAGGAGGCTGTTCTGTTGGACTGAGCTCAAACCAGCCTCCAGCTAGGTCCAAGATTTGGGAGAAAGGGAGATAAAGGTGACATAAAGCCACCTCTGCCTCACCCCACCACACCTGCACCAGCACAGCTCCAGAACAGTGGAGGATTTGTCTCTGCTAGTGTAAATCAGTATAGCTCCATTGATTTCAGTGGAGTTGCACCAGTTTACACCAGCTATGGATCTGGCCCCAAGGGTGCAGACTGATTCTTGTAGATCACTTACCTTTGACACTAATGACCACAACGTGTTGTTCACAGTCATCATGAGGCATAGATAGAGTCACTCTTGAGATGCTCTCTTCTTTTCTCTCTCAGGCCTGGTCTACAGCTAAAACTTAGGTTGACCTAGCCATGTTGCTCAGGGCTCTAAAAAAGCTCATGCCCAGTGTGACATAGTTAGGTTGACCTAACCCAGTAGTTCTCAACCTATTTATCATTGTGGGCCGCAGGTTGAGAACCACAGTGCCCCCGCAGTCCCTGATGCCCAGTGCCCCTCACCCAGAGACCCCTCCACCAAATGGGACTATGAGCACAACTGGGCGTGGGGGTGGGCAGCCGGCAGCCTGAACCCTGCTGAGTGGGGCCAGGCAACCGGGACCCGGACCCTGCCGTGCCCTGCCAGGAGCATGGGCTGGCAGCCAGGACCCGAGGCACAGGCCAGGAACCTGGGGGTTCTGTAGCACCCCTGCAAACCCCTAGTTCCCGGGGCCCCCCACCTCCTCAATGCTTTCCTGAATCAGGACTCCAATCAGGGAATAATACCAGCTGACCAGTTGATTTAGATGACTGACCAACCACAGTGAAAATTTCAAATTTTGGCAGCCAGCTATTCATGAATAATCGGAGGGGTTAGTCACTGAAGAAATGTACAAATAATGTTCAATTTTTCCCTGTACACCTCATGTGATATTGCTTCTGGGCACTGCCACATTTCATGGGAAGTACTGAATGTGCACTTCCAGTGTAGCATGCTACTTAGCAACCTGGTCAAGGAAAACTGCATTCTTTGCTTCTGCTGTGCTAAGCACAACAGATGGAACCACCAAATCTAGCATGGGTTCTGTAGATCTTTCTCTTATTGGGTTGTACCAAAGTCCTTCCCTTGGATTTTCTGTGGACAATTTTGTTTCATTTATTTTCATTGATTTTATAATTCTCATAAATTGTAAATGCTAGTGTTGCCGGCACAAATGCCCGAGGACAGCAACAGTGGGGTTCGTTGCCCGGCGTGCTTCGCGCCAATAAACATACCGGGGTGGAGAAACAATCAAAGTTTATTTGAGATCTCAAAGTGGTGCAAGGAGACAGACAAGTCTCAAATCGAGCACACCAGCAAAAAACAGTGTCTCTCCTCATATACTTTTCACAACTAAGCCCCCCCTCTATCCCCCTCTACCACCCCCCCCTCTCTACCGAAGGCATGTTTATACATTTAAGCCGTTAAATCATTCTAGGGCTATAAATCTAGCTTGTTAGTAACATTCCTCTAAACAACAGAGGCTCCTGTGGCACCTTTAAGACTAACAGAAGTATTGGGAGCATAAGCTTACGTGGGTAAGAACCTCACTTCTTCAGATGCAAGTAATGGAAATCTCCAGAGGCAGGTATAAATCAGTATGGAGATAACGAGGTTAGTTCAGTCAGGGAGGGTGAGGTGCTCTGCTAGCAGTTGAGGTGTGAACACCAAGGGAGGAGAAACTGCTTCTGTAGTTGGATAGCCATTCACAGTCTTTGTTTAATCTTGATCTGATGGTGTCAAATTTGCAAATGAACTGGAGCTCAGCAGTTTCTCTTTGGAGTCTGGTCCTGAAGTTTTTTTGCTGTAAGATGGCTACCTTTACATCTGCTATTGTGTGTCCAGGGAGGTTGAAGTGTTCTCCTACAGGTTTTTGTATATTGCCATTCCTGATATCTGACTTGTGTCCATTTATCCTCTTGCGTAGTGACTGTCCAGTTTGGCCAATGTACATAGCAGAGGGGCATTGCTGGCACATGATGGCATATATAACATTGGTGGACGTGCAGGTGAATGAGCCGGTGATGTTGTAGCTGATCTGGTTAGGTCCTGTGATGGTGTTGCTGGTGTAGATATGTGGGCAGAGTTGGCATCGAGGTTTGTTGCATGGGTTGGTTCCTGAGTTAGAGTTGTTATGGTGCGGTGCGTGGTTGCTGGTGAGAATATGCTTAAGGTTGGCGGGTTGTCTGTGGGCGAGGACTGGCCTGCCTCCCAAGGTCTGTGAAAGTGAGGGATCATTGTCCAGGATGGGTTGTAGATCACTGATGATGCGTTGGAGAGGTTTAAGCTGAGGACTGTAGGTGATGGCCAGTGGAGTTCTGTTGGTTTCTTTTTTGGGCCTGTCTTGTAGCAGGAGGCTTCTGGGTACACGTCTGGCTCTGTTGATTTGTTTCTTTATTTCCTTGTGTGGGTATCGTAGTTTTGAGAATGCTTGGTGAAGATCTTGTAGGCGTTGGTCTCTGTCTGAGGGATTGGAGCAGATGCGATTGTACCTCAGTGCTTGGCTGTAGACGATGGATCGTGTGGTGTGTCCGGGGTGGAAGCTGGAGGCATGAAGGTAGGTGTAGCGGTCGGTGGGTTTTTGGTATAGGGTGGTGTTAACGTGGCCATCGCTTATTTGTACGGTGGTGTCTAGGAAGTGGACCTCCCGTGTAGATTGGTCCAGGCTGAGGTTGATGGTGGGGTGGAAGCTGTTGAAATCATGGTGGAATTCTTCCAGGGTCTCCTTCCCATGGGTCCAGATGATGAAGATGTCATCAATGTAGCGTAGGTAGAGAAGGGGCGTGAGTGGACGAGAGCTGAGGAAGCGTTGTTCCAGGTCAGCCATAAAAATGTTGGCATATTGTGGGGCCATGCGGGTGCCCATAGCGGTGCCACTGGTCTGGAGGTATATATTGTCACCAAATTTGAAATAATTGTGCGTGAGGATAAAGTCACAGAGCTCAGCAATAAGTTGTGCTGTGTCATCATCAGGGATACTGTTCCTGACAGCTTGTATTCCATCTGTGTGTGGGATGTTTGTGTAGAGAGCCTCTACATCCATGGTGGCTAGGATGGTGTTTTCTGGGAGGTCACCAATGCACTGTAGTTTTCTCAGGAAATCTGTGGTGTCACGGAGATAGCTGGGAGTGCTGGTGGCGTAGGGTCTGAGTAGGGAGTCCACATATCCAGACAGTCCTTCAGTGAGAGTGCCAATGCCCGAGATGATGGGGCGTCCAGGATTTCCAGGTTTGTGGATCTTGGGCAGTAGATAGAATAACGCCGGTCGGGGCTCTAAGGGTATGTTGATTTGTTCCTGTGTTAGTGTAGGGAGTGTCCTGAGTAGATGGTGCAGTTTCTTAGTGTATTCCTCAGTGGGATCTGAGGAAAGTGGCCTGTAGAATTTGGTATTGGAGAGTTGTCTGGCAGCCTCCTTCTGGTAGTCAGACCTGTTCATGATGACAACAGCACCTCCTTTATCAGCCTCTTTGATGATAATGTCAGGGTGGTTTCTGAGGCTGTGGATGGCATTGCGTTCTGCACGACTTGCGTTCTGCACATGATTTCAACAGCTTCCACCCCACCATCAACCTCAGCCTGGACCAATCTACACGGGAGGTCCACTTCCTAGACACCACCGTACAAATAAGCGATGGCCACGTTAACACCACCCTATACCGAAAACCCACCGACCGCTACGCCTACCTTCATGCCTCCAGCTTCCACCCCGGACACACCACACGATCCATCGTCTACAGCCAAGCACTGAGGTACAATCGCATCTGCTCCAATCCCTCAGACAGAGACCAACGCCTACAAGATCTTCACCAAGCATTCTCAAAACTACGATACCCACACAAGGAAATAAAGAAACAAATCAACAGAGCCAGACGTGTACCCAGAAGCCTCCTGCTACAAGACAGGCCCAAAAAAGAAACCAACAGAACTCCACTGGCCATCACCTACAGTCCTCAGCTTAAACCTCTCCAACGCATCATCAGTGATCTACAACCCATCCTGGACAATGATCCCTCACTTTCACAGACCTTGGGAGGCAGGCCAGTCCTCGCCCACAGACAACCCGCCAACCTTAAGCATATTCTCACCAGCAACCACGCACCACACCATAACAACTCTAACTCAGGAACCAACCCATGCAACAAACCTCGATGCCAACTCTGCCCACATATCTACACCAGCAACACCATCACAGGACCTAACCAGATCAGCTACAACATCACCGGCTCATTCACCTGCACGTCCACCGATGTTATATATGCCATCATGTGCCAGCAATGCCCCTCTGCTATGTACATTGGCCAAACTGGACAGTCACTACGCAAGAGGATAAATGGACACAAGTCAGATATCAGGAATGGCAATATACAAAAACCTGTAGGAGAACACTTCAACCTCCCTGGACACACAATAGCAGATGTAAAGGTAGCCATCTTACAGCAAAAAAACTTCAGGACCAGACTCCAAAGAGAAACTGCTGAGCTCCAGTTCATTTGCAAATTTGACACCATCAGATCAGGATTAAACAAAGACTGTGAATGGCTATCCAACGACAGAAGCAGTTTCTCCTCCCTTGGTGTTCACACCTCAACTGCTAGCAGAGCACCTCACCCTCCCTGACTGAACTAACCTCGTTATCTCCATACTGATTTATACCTGCCTCTGGAGATTTCCATTACTTGCATCTGAAGAAGTGAGGTTCTTACCCACGTAAGCTTATGCTCCCAATACTTCTGTTAGTCTTAAAGGTGCCACAGGACCCTCTGTTGCTTTTTACAGATTCAGACTAACACGGCTACCCCTCTGATACTATTCCTCTAAACAGTTATTTGGTTCTGTTTACCCTTAGTTTATTACCCCTTCTCCAGCTAAAAACATGCAAACCTCATCATTATTGCTTGGTACCTGGGTACGAGCAAGGTCGTAATTGGTAACTGGCTATTTACACATTCCAATTTCTGTCCTTGGCTTTTGAGGTCGATTAGAGTTAAACATGGAAGGACAGAGTTTAAACATGGAAGAACTTTGGTTCATATATATAGGCCTAATGACGTCAACAATTCCCTCCTTTGAGAATACTCAACAAGCTTTTGGCTGAGTTTTCTCATATTCTGTAGACAAGATACGATTGAGTGCCATAGAGCTGGGGTTCTCAATGAGAGGGTATGCTGGGATTTCTGGGGAACGGGGGGCACAAAGCTTACGGAGGAGCAATTTAAAACAAGCAATCAGGAGGAGTGTGACCAGGCACAGTACCACACCTGTGAGGAGGAGACGCACAAGGCTATTTCCCAGTCCTCCTAGGTTGGGCAACCAACTCCAAAGGGAATCAAAAACTGTGGGTTCCCTTTCCTGAGCCTTCCACTGCTCAAAAGCCTGTTCGGCTGACAGGACGTGTTTGTTAATGTCCTGTGAGTTTTCTGGGACATAAGTACAACATTCACTCCCAATAAGGACACACACCCCGCCCCGGGAGGCTAAAACATAATCTAAGGCCTGTCTGTTTTGCAGGGACAGCAACCGGAGCTGGTAAAGCTCTGAGTTAAGGCTTTTCTCTATGGCCAAGGTCTCATTGGCATACTTGGTGAGAAACACAGAGAGCCTACGATAAAATTGAGCCAGTCGTCCCACCCCATAGGATGGGAGAAAGATCATACCCAATCCGTCTCCTTCTGTAATGGGCTCTGGAGTGGCATACAAAGATCTACGCTGCCTGGGGCGGCCAGGGGGCAGTTTAGGGAAGACACGAAGGGGAGGGGCAAGATATCTTAGATAGCAGCTTCCATACCACCGATGCGGTAGCCACTTATAGGCAGAGGTATCGCAAATATAAAAGGAGTGGCCATTCCCTACCAAGCCATTATAACCGCTACTCCACCTATTTGTTTGTCTGTCATTAAACGATCCGAACCGGGCGGTAGAGTCGGATTTGCCGTTAACATAGACAGGGATGGAAGCGTCACTGTCAGGGGATAAATAATACTGACAGGTGCTATTCCCAGCAAACCAGGTGTGATTGCTGGACTTAAACTGTCGATAGCACACCAAACCAGGGGCCACTGGCCGCAACCTAATAGGGGAAGGGATATACGTTGAGTTGGCCTGCGGCTTCCAGGGGTCGTCCCTTAACGCATACTGGGACTCAATGGTACAGTTCTGCGACAAGGGGGTACCCGAGGCATTTTTCCCCTACTGAACCATCCCCAACAGATATCTGACCAATTCTGGGGAACTACCCTCCAGGGTAACCCTGCAGCATGGTGCGGGATTTGGGAGCATACCCAGCAGTTAGAGAGGTTAAACTCTTGGGCAAAGCAAACCTTCAGGGACGCATATGTGTTTGTCTCTAAGTTAGTAGGGATTCCTTTCCATCCCGCATGTGCCTGGGGGGGAAACGGGAGTTAACAAGAGGAGTGTCTCTATGGCAAAGAGCACCACTGTGGCAGACCCTGGACCTGAACTCATATTGGGCAGGTGACCCTAGGGCCTAACAATCACAATTCCCCAAATACCCACAAAATAACAATTACCAATAGCAAGCAGATTAAAAACAACAGGGACCAGGCCACCAGGTTAGGCCGGCCCTGTGAAAATAAACACAACCAACGCTCAGAGGTCTCGCGGGGAGTGCGCTGTGACTATCCAAAGAGATCACAGGGCATTCCTAGCAGACACTATTGTCGCCTGAATAACAGCTTAAGTCCCAGATCGTCGCTGGCAGTCTTCTCTGCAGGCTGGACGGTCCACCGTTCAGGAGCAGGCACTGCTTTCAGGCGAGAGTGATGAATCCAGTTCTTGTGTCCCTCAACCTTTGCTGCTGTATGGGAGACCAGCAGGACGGTGTGAGGTCCCTTCCACTTCTCTTGGAGAGGCTCGTCCTTCCAAGTCCGAACGAGTACGGAATCGCCTGGCTGCAAGGAGTGGATCGGGGCATCCAGCGGGAGAGGCTGCAAATCTTTGGTATACCTGTGGAAAGAACAAAGAACAGCAGACAGAGAGCACATGTACTGAAATAAGAAGCCACACCCCATTTCCCACTCCCCTGCCAGAACCGGTGTACCATTCATAGGCCATGCCCTTCCAAACATAATCTCGAAGGGACTGAACCCTAACCTGCCCTTAGGGAGAGTGCGAATGCGGAGCAAAACAAGGGGCAAAGCATCAGGCCACTTAAGGGAAGCCTCTTGGCAAACCTTTGAGAGGTGCCGCTTAAGAGTCTGATTCGTACGTTCCACTACCCCACTGGCCTGCGGTCGCCATGGCGTGTGAAGCTTCCAGGGGATCTGTAGGGCATCCGATATCTTCTGAACGACTTGGGATGTGAAGTGTGTTCCATTATCAGATTCCATCCACTGGGAGAGCAATCTGAGCCTTACTCTGTGCTACTCGATATCCTCGAAGTCCAACAAAGTTCAGGGGGCTCACAGTGGCTTTAAGGCAAGAGGTTAGACCCACAGCAGCAATTAACAAGTCATCCACATATTGCAGGAGGAGGACTTCGTCCTCGTTGTCCCACTCCTCCAAGTCTCTAGCCAGGGCCTGGCTGAAAAGGGTGGGGGGATTTTTAAATCCCTGGGCCAGCACTGTCCAGCAAAGCTGCTTTCTAACCCTCCTTTTGTCCTCCCACTCGAAGGAGAAAATCTCCTGAGACTGGGGGTCAACCGGAATCGTGAAGAAAGCATCCTTTAAATCCAGCACTGAAAAATGGGTGTACTGCCCCCCTATAGAGGCCAACAATGTATACGGATTTGGAACAAGGGGGTGTAGAGTCTTAACCTGCTCATTAACTGCCCTCAGGTCCTGGACCAGCCGGTATGTGCCATTGGGCTTTTGTACAGGCAAGATAGGAGTGTTCCAAGCTGACTGGCATTCTCGAAGTACCCCGCACTTTAGGAACTGGTCTATAGTCTCCTGCAGTCCCTCTCTGGCTTCCCTTTTGATCGGATACTGCTTGATTCGCTGGCAAGCGCTGAACAATAACAGGAGTATGATGGGCTGCCTTTCCTGGGATCCCTGATGCCCATACCAGAGGAAAAACCCGCTTCTCCCACTGACTCCACTCTGGGGCTTGCATAGCTGAGGGCTCAATTGCAAGGGTCATTATCCAGGCATTCTCTGGGGGTAAGGTGAGGCTTATTTCATCTTGAGTGAAATGCAGGGTGGCACCTAAGCAACAAAGCAGGTCCTGTCCTAATAGTGGCGTTGGACAATCGGGGAGGTAAACCAGTCTGTGAGATAGAGTTCTGTTTCCCAAAGCACATTCCGCTGGGGCATATACTGGGCACTTAGTTCCTTTCCCTGTGGCTCCCACCACAGTGAGGGAATCTGCCACAGGCAGCTGAAGGGGTTGTTTTACAGCAGTTCGTGCAGCTCCAGAGTCTATTAAAAAGTCTATGTCCGAATCTCCCACCCGCATTTTTACTCGGGGTTCTGGGGGCAGGATAGTCCGTCTCCCCTGACACCACTATTCTTGATCCTCTGCTGCCATCATAGGGGTACCTTCCCTTTCGGGGCACTCATTTTTCCAATGTCCCTCCTTTCGGCATATGGCACACTGATTGCGACCCAGACGCCTTTCCTGTAAGCCAGGGCGCCCACGCCCACGTCCTCTCATTCCCCGGCCCCTTCCACCTTCCTGAAATCTTCCCCTGCCACCAGCCTGTACTGCTGCAACCATCATTTTCACTTGCCTCTTTTCCTTTTCTCCCTCTCTAAGGCTGTAAGCCCTGTTTGCAGTTTCCAGAATCTGTGCCATTGTCATGCCCATCAAATCCTCCTTTTTCTGCAGTTTCCTTTTAATATCAGGGGCAGCACGGCTGGTAAAGATACCCTTTATAATTGCCTCAGTAGCCTGATCATCGGGGTTTGCATTAGTAGTTTGCCTGATGGTATCCCGAATACGCTGCAGAAAAGCAACCGGACTCTCTTTTGGCTCCTGTACTAGCTCATACGGCTTAGCCCAATTGTTATGTCGGACAGCTGAGTGTCGGAGACCATGTAATAGGAGCTCCTTGTATACAGTGAGATGGGTAAGATCCGCCGGCACGTTGGGATTCCACCGGGGGTCTGCTGTAGGGACCTGGACTGCAGCAGCAGGGACGTGTGCTGCGTTTGCCTCATGTCTACGCTGTGCCTCCTCCCATGCCTTAGACACAACCTGATTACGCTCCACCTCAGACAGCAGGGTCCGCATAAGGATATTACAGTCATCCCAGTCAGGCTTATGGCTAGCCAGACACCCTTCAAAGACCGAGATAAACTTGCTTGGATTCGTAGAAAATTCCCCTGCCTGTGTCTTAAAAGCTGCTAGGTCCACTGGGTTAAAAGGCACATGGGTATAAACCTGCATTGTAGTGGCTGGGCGATTTTCTGTTCCAGTACGGGCTATCCGAGTCTCAGTAATCAATGGATAGAATCCCACCGAGGGGGCAATCTCTGGGACCTGAGGCACCCTGTCTTTATATGGTGGGGGTGTTGGAGCCGAAGGGGACACCGACTCTGCCATCACAACCGGGGGAGGGTTCTGGGGACTAACAGTAGTTACTACCGAACCTGTCGGAGTCAAATTACACCTTTGCAAAAGATCTGACCTATTTCTTAACAACATAAACAACTGTACATACATATGTTCATTCCATTTACCCGTACGCTGACAAAACAAAAGCAATTGAAGGATCGTATTATAATTAAGTGATCCCTCCGGTGGCCACCTTTCCTGGTCCTCTAGCTGATATTGAGGCCAGTCTACTGTACAGAATCTTTTCAGTTTACTTTTAATCAACGGATCCGATCCAAACACTTTCCAGTTCACCAGAATGCATTCTAAGGGCGTACACCTTGCCCTGCCTGCAGTACTCTGCCCCTGCCCCATACTCTAGGGAGACACTGGGCGTCCCCAGGTCAAAACAGGTAAAGTCCCCACTGGACTGTTCCTACCTTATCCAAGGGTCCAGTTCTGCACCGTCGCCCGCAGCTGCTTCTCCACTAATCGAGCGCGTTGCACTGTTGTACCCTCCGGGGTCGACCAAACCACGTCTCCGCCGAGGCCCCCGATGAAGTCACCGGTGCGCGCTGGGCGTCGGTCGTCGCCGCAATCCGTCGACCTCCGAGAGGGGTCCGGGCAAGGCTAAATTTCAGCCTCGAGCCCACCCGGGGACGCCAAGACTGTTGCCGGCACAAATGCCCGAGGACAGCAACAGCGGGGTTCGTTGCCCGGCGTGCTTCGCGCCAATAAACATACCGGGGTGGAGAAACAATCAAAGTTTATTTGAGATCTCAAAGTGGTGCAAGGAGACAGACAAGTCTCAAATCGAGCACACCAGCAAAAAACAGTGTCTCTCCTCATATACTTTTCACAACTAAGCCCCCCCTCTCTCCCCCTCTACCACCCCCCCCTCTCTACCGAAGGCATGTTTATACATTTAAGCCGTTAAATCATTCTAGGGCTATAAATCTAGCTTGTTAGTAACATTCCTCTAAACAGTTATTTGGTTCTGTTTACCCTTAGTTTATTACCCCTTCTCCAGCTAAAAACATGCAAACCTCATCATTATTGCTTGGTACCTGGGTACGAGCAAGGTCGTAATTGGTAACTGGCTATTTACACATTCCAATTTCTGTCCTTGGCTTTTGAGGTCGATTAGAGTTAAACATGGAAGGACAGAGTTTAAACATGGAAGAACTTTGGTTCATATATATAGGCCTAATGATGTCAACACTAGCACTGGGGGGAGGGGGGACTTGCAACCAACAATTTAATTTCAGTTTCGCTTTGTGAACTGCCTGCAAGCAGGGTGCAATTTTCTCTCACTTATGCAGTATTCAATATTATTTGCTTAATAATATCTGTGAATAACTCTTGATCTATAGCTTGTTTGCGGGCACTTAGTTATGAATACTTGATAGTCAAAATTTGATCTGCTTTGATTGGACATGGGTCCTATGGTGTGTTTCTTTTGCCTTATTTGGGACAAACAAACAGATAGAATCAGGTTTCCTTGTGAATGCTTGTGTGGCTACTCTGCTGAATCAGCTTAAATCTTGCTGTTTCAGACCCTGACTTAGCAAAGCAACTGAGCACATGCCTAAGTGCTTTGCTGAATCGGGGCCTCCATAAACATTCTGGCCAGTAAACTCATTTGCTAGAATGTTTGTTTGCAGAAACAAGTCGAACACAAAGGAAATGCAAACACAATCAAAACTAAATTATGAAAACAAAGTGTGAACTAATATTCACCAAAGGTTTGGGTAGTAAATTCCCCACTCTAGTAAACATACATATTTCTGAAAGCAACAGTAGATTAGGGGAGTGGGAACACCTTAAAGTAAATTTAAGTATTTAAGCAAATCTACTGGCAGGGAGGGAGTAAGGAGTACAGGGATAGAAAGAATGAAAGGGACTTGAAAGTAACAAGCATGAGGAGCAGTCAGGCTATTCTAACCAGTCTCGCTCACACATATGCATACGTGCCCACACACATACATACATAGGAGGAACTTTCTTAATATTACTGACATCTGATCTGTGATTATCCACTTTCATAGTAAACCCCAGTATGATGGGGTGTCCTCTCCACACTTGCTCTGAAGGGGTGAAGGTAGGCCAGAGGGGTCAATTAACCTATTAGGTAGCAAGCTGGGGGGAATTATGGCTGAGAGGACATCCCTAATTAGAAGAAACTCACATGTGCAGGAACAGGTTGGGCTTTCATAAAGCCAGGAAGCAGACAGCAGAAAGCTGCAATTCCTCCCTGGAGGGAAAAGGAGGTGTGTTGGGGCTACAGAGGCAAATAGCTTACTACAGTTACTCCATGGGAGGAAGGAGTTTTGAGACTGGCAAACCCAGAGAAGGAGGGGAGAGCCAGCAGGTTAGGAAGGGGCTCAGGGAAATGCAGCAAGCTTCAGGATGGAACAGACCTGGCCCGCCGACTAGAGTGCCTCTGAGCTGGAACCCAGAGTAGAGCGTGGGCCCAGATTCCCCTGCCAGCCACTGGGGAAGAGGCACCAGCAGGGCAGTGAATAGGAAGACTGCCTGAGCCTGTTGGTGGGAACAGACTTGGGAAACCACTTGGTGACCTGGCTGGATGGCTGTCACGAAGAGGACACTGTGGTTCCTGGAGTAAGCATGGTGCCCAGGCTGAGAGAGTGATGGCGGGCAACCGCAGGAAGGGGCATCAGCCACACACAGCTGTTTCCCAGGGTGACCAGGAGGCAGCGCTACCAATGGTGAGTACAGCAGCCCTTCACACAGTCCTGTGCTGATCTCCATGCAGGTTGAGCCCTTTACCCTGAAGGGGCAACTGCAGAGCTCATTGTGGGATTTAGAGCTGTAATAAATAACAAAAAGTAATCCTGTTTTAATTTGTGAGTGTCCATTGTCCAAAAGCCTCTCCAGGTCTGTCTACACTGCAATGAAACACCCAGGGCTGGCCCATGTCAGCTGACTCAGGCTCACGGGCCTCATGCCAGAGGGCTGAGTCAGCTGACATGGGCCAGCCCCGGGTGTTTCATTACAGTGTAGACTGACCCTGAGGGTCAGAGTTAACTCAGGTTACCTACACATGAGTTACTCCTCTCAAGTTAGCCTAGTGTCAGTGAGAGCAGCCATGCTGCGAAATAGTCGAGTTAGGGTTTGGGGTTTTTTTTGAACTTTCATATGGGTTTATTTCTGTAACCTCAATCAGCTTCCAGGAGGTATGGCCCAGCTGGGGATTCCTCTTCACTTCTTGCTCAGAAATCTAAGGGGCTACAAATGGCAATAAGGAGACGCCAACATTGCTTACAAACTCCATTCAATGCCACACAACTCTGCCTAGCAAAGCAATGTTGCTACTGCCACCCTAGTACATGTTCGGCTCCTTCAGGCACCACATGGCAGCCATATACTTGATGATCTCGCTGTTCCAGCATGGGAAGTACAGTCTGCGGTCGGTGTGGTCCACGCTAACCAAGGATGTGGTGTTCCAGCCAATTTCCTGTCTCTCTGTCTGTGGCTTTGTGTATTTCTTGGTTGGCTCCAGTGCAGTATGGTGAATAAGATTTAGAAACTTGGCGTCTTCTATGTTAGCGTGTCAAGACATTGGCTTCCTGGTGATCGTGTGAACCCATTTGAGGGAGTTGACTCTGTACTCCATGTGCAGTTGTTGGCACTGCAACTCCTTCTGAAACGTCTCACAGAAAATCTGGTTCTGATGCATCAGGTCAGGCGACTCCTTCTTGCAGCCCCACACAGCAGTGAAGTTGCTGCATTCACAATGGCACTACACTCACTCATTTGTGGCCCTAGGAATTCTGGGGGCACATCCCATGATTCTTAGCAGTAAGCTGCATTGCACTATGAATTCCCTCTGTGTATTGTGGCTGGTCAACGTGAGTTAAAAGCACCATTACATGCGGGTTGTTGACCTGAATTTGATGGGTGAATTTTTATAGCTCGCCACTGATCGCATCCGACCAGAAGATTTATAGGTTCTTATCCAATTCAGACTACAGAGTTTAAGAACTCAGAGTTCTATATTGGGAGAGGATTCTCGGGGAGCTTGGCAAGAATGCATACACTGAGGACAATACCAAATTGGTAAAATCTTTATTGCCATTAACATTAAAACAAGGAATGCAATGAAACTTAACTGCAAAACAGTAAAAATTCCAAAACTCCTGCTGGTAACATTTCTATTATAAGTATCTTAACCTAACATACTCACACCCTTCCTTGGGAACCCGGTAATAGGAGGTGAAGGACCAGCCTCACTCCTGGCATGACCGATTAAGCAATGGTGCTGGCTTGTTATGCTCATACAAAGCACACGGGATCTTTATAGAGGAAGGCAAATACGCAGCATTTATTGAAAATACAACAGTTAGCATATGCTTTTCAGTGTTGCACACACGCAGAGAGTCCTGCCAGTGATGTTTATAGTTCCCAGTCTGTTGTAGCTTGAGTCAATCTAATGGCCAGTTAGATTGAGCACGAGTGTGGAGCTGGGCTCTTGTCAGTCGCGATCTGATGCTCTGAGGCTTTGCAGGACTGAACCCAGAGTTCCATGGCAAAACACCCCAACTTTATAGTTGTAAATTCCCATTTGAGTCCATGCATTTTGCAATGTCATCCTGTAATCATTAGTCCTTAAGTGGTGTTATCATTTGATGGTTATTGTCGGGCTTCCCATCATTATCTCCTATTTGTTGTCTCGCCTTCGGGGGTGCCTGCCTCACCTCTGAGGTCGTCAATGCTGCTAACATGTTTAGCATCGGATACAATGGATGTTTTCTGATAGTCTCCTGGTCTTTCCAAGTCTTTCACTTTTTTCTTGACCATCTGGACATTTGTGATGGCTTTCACACCTTATCTTTTCCTGATGCGTGCATTCCTCATTCACACAAACAATCTCTTACAGAAACCTTCAAAGGTATACAGACAGCAGTATTGCATATTCAGCAGAATACATTGTAAATCAAGCCTTGCTAAATCTTATAACTAAAACAATTCATATTGGGGCTTCATGCCCTCAACATTCCTCTAATCTCCTTAACATAGATACAATACAAGATCCTGTCTCTTACTTACTAAAACCTTAAAACAAAGAAATGTATATTTAACTAGAGTGCTTAATTTGTAATCCATATAGGAAACCATAGTAGACATTATAATGTATCCTAAAACAAAAGGGTGACCATAATCCGTCATAAGGATTGTTCTGGTCTGTCATTCCTTTCTGCTAGTCAAAAAGGGTGACTGACAGGATAAAATCAAATCATACATTAATTCTCATGGGACATTATAAAATCCTGCTCCTACAGGCTTTCCCGATGGTTAGGAATGTTGAGTAGTTATACTATACTGCATAAACTGAGCTGATAGCGTGATAGACGATAGTCTCTAGAGTAAAGTACTCCAAGAAACCAAAGCTTCAAGAGTTAGAGTATAGAGCTTAGAACCAGAACTTAGACTCTCGAGCCTCTAAATTCTATCCCTAAAACTATCCTTACAGGGTATTTTATAGGATCCTGATCTATGTAATTCAGGCTAACCTACTATTCCCAAATCTTGTTTCCGTACCCTAAAAAATTTATGGGTGCCTTTCTCCTATAGGTTAGTGGATTATGACACTTACTTTCTAAATATATTAATAAGAATTATCTCACTCCAAAACTGCCAACCTAGACTCTCTTGATGACCTCAAGATGTGGTGTACCCTACGGTTACCAACCGGTTGTAGGAGCCGGATAAACCTGTGATGTGGGACAGTTCCTCCCTTTGGTTCCCCAAAGTTCAGGGACCATTCTTAACGGTGCCAAAAGTTGCCAGCTTTTATGCTAACATATTTATAACTGATTATACTTTTTGGTATCAAGCAGATCTTATAAGCCGGTAGGCTTCTTGCATTTCAGCAAAACTACTTATTTGGAAATACATGTCTCAACACATCCTAAATTCCAAGGAATTATTACTGATAAAATCTAAGAATAAAATGGATTAATATTAGAAAAGGAAACATATTAATTAATACTGCTGGCCAAATTAGTAGGATATAATAGCTATCAAAATAATCCTATAGGCTACAGGGTAAAGGGTTTTTGTGTGTGGATAGGACTCGAGTTAGGGGCAACACTCTAGTTACAACTTGAGTTAACTTTGCAGTGAAGACAAGCCCTGAGTGTATTAACAGGAGATAACTAAAAACAGCCTCTTCCATGGAAGAACAACATAGAATATCAGGGTTGGAAGGGACCTCAGGAGGTCATCTAGTCCAACCCCCAACTAAATCATCCAATTTTTTGCCCCAAATCGCCCCCTCAAGGATTGAGCTCACAGCCCTGGATTTAGTAGGCCAATGCTCAAACCACTGAGCTATCCCAAAGAAACTGTGGATAGGAGCTAAACAGGCACCAGCTGGTTTACTGGGCAGGAAGCTTGATTAGATTTATAAAGTGCCTGCCAGCTTTAGAACAAAAGGGGGAGTGTATGCACTGGCAAGCCCCTCCTCCCCCTAGGAACTCCACTGGCCATTGGCCAGCCAGAGAGAGATGGAAGCTGATTGGCTTCTTGCTCCCCACAATCATTAATTTAAACCCAGGCCCGGGGTTTCTTGAGTCTTACCCCTTTTAGGGGCCCCTCTGCCCCTCCCCCATAATTATATAGTAAGGAACTATGGTTTTAGGTGCTGTGGGTCTGACTGATCGCCTGGTTTAGGGGTCAGGAAGGAATTTTTCCCATCGGAGCCAAATTGACTAAAGTTGGTGGGTGTGGGTGGTGGGTGGGTGTGTATGTATGTATGTGTGTATGTGTGTGTGTGTATATATATATATATATATAAGCAGAGTCAGGATGTGCTCTACCCTGACATCTGGTGGGGAATTATGGTGAGTGTGAAAAAGAACTTTAGGGGCTGATCTTGTTTGCATAGGCACACCCACCCCGCCTAGCATGAGCCCACGGCAGCCCAAAATGGTCACTTTGGCAGCTGTAGGATTCCCAATTTCTCTATTATTGGGGCAGGAGGAATAAAGTGTTGTTACCCTGATCATGTAAATCAAGGACAATGAAACTGTTTTATGACAGAGGGTCTCACCATCACCTAAGTAGCACTTGCTAGACAAGGGACATGGGTTCCAAAACCAGTAAATTGAGAGAGGCTGGGGGTAGGTATGTGTACCTGAAGGTATGGGCCCCTTTTGAGGGCCTGGAATGTCAATTACACTGTTGAATAGCAGAGCTAATTTTGCTTCCATTAGGAGTCTAGCTAGAGGTTGTTAAGCTGAATTTATTTTGGGCCAATGGTGCACTAGCACTGGGGCTCCCCTACTACAAGCTAAAATTACTTAAAAAGCTAAAATTGCTGATCTGAGATCAAAGTGCTGTGTTAACTAGTGGGGGAGCCTGAAGATATATTGCTAAGCAGCTGGCAGAGTGGAGCAGTTTGTGGGATGGTTGGAGCCGCCCACGGAACAGTGAGCGGAGCAGAGCTGAGCAGTTTGTGGGGGCAGCTGGAGCGGTTCATGGGAAAGCTGGTGTAGTGGAGCGGCTGGCAGAGCCGAGCAGTTTGTGGGACGGTTGGAGCGGCCCACGGAACAGCGAGTGGAACGGAGCGGAGCAGACCAGAGCAGTTTGCAGGGACGGCTGGAGCGGAGCGGCGCGGCGCGACTGGTAGAGCGGAGCCATTCGTGGTGAAGGCTGCAGCAGAACTCCATGGAGAGGCAGGGCAGTCGGCCTCAGACCACGTAAGGTGCCCCTTAACACCCTGTGTGCCCCCCCCCCGTTTCCACCCAGACTGGGGGGGTAAAACTCTGCAGATAAACTTTTGAACTCTGGGGCAGCAGTGACCAGGGACAAAGACTTTGGGGTTGTTGGACTTTGGGGTGATTGGACTTAAGATCCTGAGGGGAAAAGGACACTGCCAAACTTACTTGGCGGTGGGTCTTTTGCTCATGGTTTGTGTTATGAATTCTGTTTGTGGTGTTTTCCCAACATAATGCTGCATTGTTTCCCTCCTTTATTAAAAGGCTTTTGCTACACTCAAACTTCGTGCTTGCGAGAGGGGAAGTATTGCCTCCTAGAGGCGCCCAGGGGGTGGTATGTAATTGTCCCAGGTCACTGGGTGGGGGCTTGAGCCGGTTTTGCATTGCGTTATTGAAACGGAACCCCTAGATACTAAACCCGGCCCCTGTTGCTGCCAACTCAGAGGGGCAGAAGGGTCACATTTTGGGGGGCTCGTCCGGGATCATGCTAGGTGGGGTGGGTGTGCCTATGCAAACAAGATCAGCCCCTAAAGTTCTTTTTCACACTCACCATAATTCACCACCAGATGTCAGGGTAGAGCTCATCCTGACTCTGCTTACAATAGCATTATGGAGACACAGGTTAAACTGAAATAGAATTTAGAAATGTAGTATTAGGAATTGTATGAATGTCTAGTTCATAACATCTGGCTAGTGGGGATAAAAGGCCAAGAGGGCCATTGCCCAGAAATAAGAGCGATGAGATTTCCCTGTGAACCGCAAGCCTAAAGGAAAAGGGGAGACCTGTAGTCTTCATGGAGTGGGGTCCCTCTTTAGTATCTTCTGTCCCCTTTGCAGGGGGGAGGGTGAGAGGATTCACCAGAAGAAAGTCAGCCGTCAGTTGTGGGCTGTATGATAGGAGCCCTGTGAATCCTGCACGGGACCCACTCTAATGCCTGGAATGGGGCAATGGGGTAGATCGCACCTCTCCCCAGTGTGAAGTTAATAAAACCGCAGCCTGCCACTTAAATACACCCTTCTGTCTGGCCTTGTTCCCTGGCATGTCCTGATAGAAAAACAAGCAATGTACACAAAGGAAACAAAATCGTCTGTGCTTTACCTTGAAGGATCAGCTTTGACATAGGTGGAGCAGGCAGGCCCGCCGATGGGGGGGGGGGGGGGGCAATTGCCCAGCAGCCCGGGGGATTTAAAAGGGCCCGGGGCCCCTGGCTGCTGCCGCCACAGTAGCAGTGGCCAGAAGCCCTGGGCCCTTTTAAATTGCCTGGGTGGGCCGCAGAGCTCCTAGACGAGTGTGGGGTGGTACTGGCAGTGGCAAAGGCAGCTGGGCGGGCATGTGGAAGTCCTGGCCATGCCAGAAGAGCACGCCCAGCCCAAACATCAGGCGGACCTTTCTAGGGGGCCCATTGACTGTTCTGCCCTGGGCACAGAGCCATCCCTAGGGTACGGTGAATCGGGGTGACCACTCTGGGCCCTGCACTTTGGGGGGCCCCACAAGCCAGCGCGATTGGCCAACATGGCTGGTCCTGGAAGTGACAGGTCGGTCCTGGAAGTGACAGATTCGTCACTTCTGCCCAGGGCCCCTCACCCCCCCTAGGGACGGCCCTGGCCCTGGGGCCCGGAATTGCTGTCGGCAGGCCTGGGAGCAGGAGAGAGTTTTTGAGTACTAAATCCTGGCAGGGAAAGAACCTGGACAGAGGCTGGCCATCCTTGGGTTTGGTAACCAATCAAACCCCACTGATCTCTTCTGCCCAAAGAGGAGGGAGGGAATAAGTGACATTCTGTGTGGAATGTAGAGCTTTGAGGGACCACTACTTACCTACAAATCACATGAAACTCCTGTACCTCCTATTGTTCTGAGTAACCCCTAATGCTGCTCTTTACTGTACCTTTATATTTTCAGATTGCATTTGACAATGCTGCAAGTATATAGGGGGAAAGAGTGACATTTTCCATACACAGTTAGGATTTGTGAGAGTCTTTTTCACACAGCATCAGAGAGATAAAAGTGTATTAAACATAGGAAAATAATATGGTAAACCATAAGAAGGGGGATTAAGGGACAACCTGGTTAGATTTTTAAGTTAATGGTGTTCGTTGTACAAGTGTGTGATGTTATTGACATGAACTGTGAACGTATAGATTGTTGCAACCACTGTTATATATTTGCAGCAAATATTGTACAAAGATTGTCAAGTGAGGTGTCTATGAAAAGATTATGATCTGCTGGTTATGATTATGCTATCTGTATGCATGTGTGATGTTATGAGTATAATATAATATCTCATTGAAAGGTCACAGGGCCAGAGAGTTAATTAACTCAGACTGACCTGACCCATGGGTGAACCTTAAGGACTGGTTAGGAAGATATGTGAAAGAATAGAGCTTTGAAATGCAAGTCTGTTAGAGATCTCAAGGGTAGATGTTTGCTCAGGTCTTGTGATGAAGCAAACAAGTCTTGTCTATTGCTATAACTTTAATTCAAAGATCAAAAAGGAATATTAACATTTATGATAATACTTGAGTGAAATAGTATTATTGTCTATATGTCTCTTTGAAGGTTGTGGTAACCTGTATCTGAACTGTTTAATGGATAAATTACCCAGTGCTAATTGCCAGGATGTTTGGAAGGAGAGTTAAGCCTATTGTTTTCTCAGGCAGAAAGGCTGCTGGAAATATATAAGAACCCTGGGACATAATCCTTCTTCATCGCAGATCTGCTTTGGGTTTCAAGAGGGGGAAACCTTAAGCCACAAGGATTGAGATCCCCAGTCATTGACTGGAGCCACCCTGAATATGGACATTGGACTATAACCTATGGACTATTTCTAAAAAGACTTTTGGCAACTACAAGCTCCCCTCTGCTATGCATCTGAACCTCAAGAATTGAATTCAAGTCTGTATGTATATTGATCTTTTAACCAACACACTCTCTCTCTTTTCTTTTTAATAAATTTTAGTTTAGTTAATAAGAATTGACTATAGCGTGTACTTTGGGTAAGATCTAAGTTGTAATTGAACCTGGTATGTGGCTGATCCTTTGGGATTGGAAGAACCTTTTCTTTTATATGATGAGATAAGATTTTCAGTAATCATCATCATAGCTGACAGGTGTGTCTGGATGGAGGCCTGAGGCTGGGTACTTTAAGGGAACTGCATTGTTTGGACTTCTGAGTAACCAGTGAGGTACTATAGAAGCTGTTTTGTGCTGGCTTGGTAAATCTAAGTATTGGAATAACCACCAGCTTTTGGGGTTTGTCTGCCCCGTTTTGTTTGCAGTTCACCCTGATTGAGTGACCTCAGCTGGCTCCCACGGGCAGCACCGTCACAGCATGTATCAATTTTGTAGTTGAAATTATGAATATTGGCTATGTACTTGTATCTCAATGTTTTTGATTCTAAGTAGTGTTAGTGAAGCATTTGGTCAGCTTCTTCAGAAAATATTTTGCAGATTAAGTGCTCAATCAAGAAACACTTAACTAACAATGGACCTTGGGAGACTCCAATCCACATGAGAAGCCTTTCTGGGAACGTTCAAGGTAGCATGTGAGCAATGGCTGCTCTCCCTGTAAAGAACTGAGTCATGCATGGACATGTGACTTGCCCATGTGACTCAAAACTCCATCTTGCTGCTGTGATTTTCACAGTAAGAACAAAGGGGTGTCCTTCCACATGGCAGAGAATATAAAAGGCCCTGGAAACCCCTCCATTTGGTCTTCAGTCCTGCTTCTTACTTCTGGAGGAAACTTGCTACAAACTGAAGCTCTGAACAGGGGACTGAATTACCCATCCAAGCTGTGGCTGTACTCCAGAGACTTGATTTGAACCTGCTACAAGCTTGAACCAAGAACTTTGCCATTACTGTATGTAATTGATTCCATTTAACCAATTTTAGCTCTCATCTATATTTCTTTCTTTTTATGAATAAACCTTTAGATTTTAGAATCTGAAGGATTGGCAACAGCGTGATTTGTGGGTAAGATCTGACTTGTATATTGATCTGGGGCTTGGTCCTTTGGGATCAGGAGAACCTTTTTTTCTTTTACTGGGGTATTGGTTTTCATAACCATTCATCCCCATAAGGAGGGGCCCTGGTGGTGATACTGAGAAACTGGAGTGTCTGAGGGAATTGCTTGTATGACTTCTGGTTAGCCAGTGGGGTAAAACCAATGTTCTCTCGGTTTGGTTTGCTGTAATAGTAAAGGAACTCCAGCTTTGGGCTGTAACTGCCCTGCTCTAAGCAATTTGCCCTAAATTGATACTCTCAGTAGTGTCCTGCCAGACGCAGCTTTGTTACAAAGTGTAAATGATTGCACAAGATAAAAATACAGAGGCATAGGCGTGTGCACGGGGTGTGCCGGGTGTGCCCAGGCACACCCTAATGCAGGGGTGGGCAAATGGCTCCACTCCCCGGCGCGGCAAGCCACGAGGTCCGGGCTCCCGGGCCTGAGCGCCCGGCCGAGTGCAGCAAGCCGCCGGCCCCTCCCCCGCCTTCCTCCCTCCCCTGGAGCCATGCCACCACGCACGCAGTGCTCTGGGGGCTGGGGCTGCGCACTCCCGCGGGGCAGTGTTTAGCTCCGCGGGGAGGCTAGGAGCCTTATCTCATGGTAAGGGGTCCTGGCTCAGGGGGGTTGGATAAGGGGTGGGATCCCGGGGGGGGGTGGTTAGGGGTGGGGGGTCTCTGGAGGGGGCAGTCAGGGAGCAGGGGGGATTGGATGGGGCATGGAAGTCCCGGGGTCTCTCAGGGGGTGGATAGGGGTCAGGGCAGTCAGGAGACAGGGAGCAAGGAGGGTCCTGGGGGGGCAGTTAGTGGGGGGGGGTCTCTGGAGGGGGTGGTCAGGGGACAAGGAGCTGGGGGGGGTTGGATGAGTCAGGAGTTCTGGGGGGGGAGCTGTCAGGAGGCAGGGGTGTGGAGAGGGGTTGGGGAGGCAGGGAGCGAGGGGGTTGTATGGGTTGGGAGTTCTGGGGGTCCTGTCAGGAGGCGGGGAGCGGTTGAACAGGCGTGGGAGTCCCGGGGGTGTGGATAAGGGTCGGGGCAGTCAGGGGACGGGTAGGATACTAGGGGGGCAGTCAGGGGACAAGGAGCAGGGAGGCTTAGGTAGGGGGTGGAGTCCTGGGGGGCAGTTAGGGGTAGGGGACCCAGGAGGGGGTAGTCGGGGGGGTTGGACAAGGAGCAGGGGGGGTTGGGGGTTCTGAGGGGGGAAGTCAGGGGGTGGGAAGTAGGAGGGAGTGGATGGGGGCAGGACTAGGGCGGGGCTCCCTGGGTGCACACCCTAATGAAATGGGCTGCGCACGCCTATGTACAGAGGAGAATCAAGCCATAGTTACCCCTGGGAGTTTTCCTGACACCCCTTTAACCTGTGGGCCATGCTTGATTTTTTGGGTTCTTCTCATTTGTTCCGTTTCTTCTTAAAAACATTTTCTGCCTGCCTCACCCCTGAGCCAGCATAAGCAACTCTTTGGTGATGCAGTATCAGGCACTCCTGGTACAGCTTGAACTCTGCAGTTTGAACTCAGAAGCAATTTTTTTCACCAAGATGAAAGATCCCAGATGATTAATCTTATTGCCATACATGTGGCTTACATTATTACCTCAAAAATAAATTGTATATGTAAACATTACCATCTGTGGCAAGGAATCTTATGCATTTTTAAAAGGCGAACAACATGCTCAGATACGCTCCTACTGAACTGGTGGCAGAAATTTTATTTGTTTACTGTATAAAACATGGCAGCATGTAGAAAGCCATAAAGCCACGTCAAGGAAACGTGCTTTGGGAAGCACCCAATTATCACGGTGCTGTTTGACTGGCCAAAGTCGTTGGGTTTTTTTTTTTTTATTTCCCCCCTCCAAATCCGCACATGGAAATAACTTTTCTGTTTGGTGGTGAAAGTCAGTAACAGTAACCATTGTGGTGCACAGCCCATCGTGGAGCTGAGATTAGCCAATGGGCATGTTAACTAGAGTTGGGTGCTCGGTTTTCTTGAATTGTTTGACAAATTTTGCTTCCCCCCCCCCCCCCTTGTAGCAGTATATTGGTTTTAAAAAATCACATCCCCAACTGATGTAATTTATATCAGTACAAACTCTGTGTAGACCAGGCATTAGAGTAAGAGCTCGTACTTTTTTAGAAATATTAGCTTCAGGTGTCTTCTGTATTGTGTCTGTCTGGTATCTTATGTAAAAGCCCCATTGCTTTTACTGCCTAGAAAATGATTGTGGTGCAGTATCTCTCTCTGATCTTGCTGCAGATGGAACTGATTGGAAGATTTTCATTTTAAAATGTTTCATCAGCCTGGGCAAAAAACAAAAAATCAATCTGAAGTACGCCCTGTTGGCCAGAGACAAAGGCCATTTGTCCTGCCAACTTAAACAGGAAACTAGCTAAGCTAAAAGCACTGGGGGTGAAATCCTGGCCCCATTGATTTCAATACAGCCAGGGTTTCACCCTGGGCAATTCACTCTCTCTCACTTTTTTTTGATTCATATTCACTTTATCTGAGATTTGGATTCCAGCTTTTATTTCTTTTATCAATCTTTTTATTAGGTGCCCGTAAAACATACAGATCCAAGGAGAATAACAAAAACTACCTGCCACTCAGCAATCATAAGAAACCGGGCTATCCTAGTAAAGTGTATATAATAATGCAAATGAAATGGCTCTGGGTTTTTTGATAAGTGAATACCTAAATCAGGGGTGGCCAAATTGTGGCTCTGGAGCCACATGCAGCTCTTCAGAAGTTTAATATGTGGCTCCTTGTGTAGGCACTGACTCCGGGGCTGGAGCTACAGGTGCCAATTTTCCAATGTGCCGGGGGGTGCTCACTGCTCAACCCCTGGCTCTGCCACAGGTCCTGCCCCCACTCCACCCCTTCCCGCCCACTCCCCTGAGCCAGCCATGCCCTCGCTCCTCCACCTCCCTCTCAGAGCCTTCTGCATGCTGTGAAACAGCTGATTGGGAGGTGCAGGGAGGGAGAGGGAGGCACTGATCGGCAGGGCTGCCGGTGGGCAGGAGGCGCTGGGAGTGGAGGGGGGAGCTAATGGAGGGGTGTGGGGGTTGCTGATGTATTACTGTGGCTCTTTGGCAATGTACATTAGTAAATTCTGTCTCTTTCTCAGGCTCACCCCTGACCTAAATAATGGTCAACAAGTCAAAAACCGAGCCATATAGGAATTGTTACCCTGCAGGGAGCTGTATGTCTTGGCTTAAATTAAACTACATCTATTATTACTTAGTACCCATAAAGTCAACAACAAAGGCCTTTCTTATCTGATGTGCCTGTATATATTATCCATCCAGTTACATGAGCTCTTTGGTGCAAGGACAGTCATTTGCTAAACGTTTGTACAGCGCCTAGCATGGGGGCAGCTAATCTGGTTGATCTCTAAGTGCTGCCACAATGTAGATGTTGTTAAAGTCCCCAGGGCAGTTGGGATGGGGTTGTCCCAGTAAAGCCAAGGCCCAACCCTCAATGTCAAGTCTGCGTGGTGTGGAAACAGACAAGGGGGGGGGGGGCAACTGGATGTGGAGCAGATACAGCTGGGATTTATTAACCTACCAAGTCCTATTGCCAGGAAAATGAGGAAGAAGTAAGGAGTGGCCAGTCTGGGAGGGGTGAGATCAAACTCCACCCAGCTAGATACTGCTTCCCTTCTTGGACCTGAGAGGGGAGGGTGGGGCTGATGCTTGGCTGTGATTAGGCTCTGGAGAGAGAAGGCATTTTGTTGAACTATTTACACCCTGAAAGTTAGTGGATTTCTTTGTCTCTACAACACAGGGATCTATGGCTCAGTTGTTCAAGATTCCCATTAGCTCTCACTTTATAGGAATTGACTAAATAACAATTCATAATAGCAACAGGCTGAAAAATGATCTCTTAGAGCCAAATTATGCCTGGTTCTTGGAGGTGTACTAGATGCGGAAGGAGAGAAGGGTAAAGTACTTGGACAGCCTATTCATCCCCCTAAACCCCTTATCTCTATTGCACCTTCATAGTAGGTGCCAGTATTTGGCTGCTGGTGTTAGGGAGTGGTGTCTGCTATTGCTACCTGCAATCCTAATAATGACCCCAACATGGCAGCACCTGTGTGGGCTCTATCCACCCCTCTTCCTACCCCTAACCCCAATGCTACACAGCAGCGAGCACTGACAAGAGCACTGCCAGACCTTCTCATGGGTGTAGCAAGTCCTGCTGTTTATGGAGCTCTGGAGGCAGCATGCCTGGTGGAGTTACCCCAGCACTACAGCTCTCCTAGCCCAGGACAGCTCTGCTTCACCAGAGGCATAATGAAGCCTTTGGTGTTTGTGATTCCACCTTTGATTTTTAATTTTACGCATTAGGATGAATGGACAACTCATGGATCATCTTGTCTGGGTAGTGCTCAACACAGGCAAAATTCTGCACTCTTCTCTTCAGTGTACCGTGTGTGCACTCCAGCATCACCCCGTCAACGTCTCATAAGAACGGCCATACTGGATCAGACCAACGGTCCATCTAGCCCACTATCCTGTCTTCTGACAGTGGCCGATGCTTCAGAGGGAATGAACAGAAGAACAGGCAATCGTTGATCCATCCCCTGTCATCCACTCGCAGCTTCTGGCAAACGAGTGTTCCTCACAAGAACTCAGCAAGATCTATAGTGTGCATCCAAATACCCTTGAAAACTGACTGCCTTAAACAATGACAGTATGTAGACTGTACTCTCATTTGACTTCTGTAGCTAGTGTACATGTTCCTAAAGAGTGAGTGCATGATATGACAATATCACTGCCCAAACCTATATCACTGCACTGGATCCTATTAAGAAAGACACGCGGTGCTAAAACTTGGCACAACCATAGTCCTCAGAACAGAGGTGGGCAAAATTTTTGGCCCGAGGGCCACATCTGGCAATAGAAATTGTACGGCGGGCCATGAATGCTCACAAAATTGGGTTTGGGGTGTGGGTGAGGGCTCTGGTTTGGGGGGGTGGCTCCGGGGTGGGGTCAGAAATGAGGAATTTAAGGTGTAGGAGGGTGCTCTGGGCTGGGACTGAGGGGTTCAGAGGGCAGGAGGGGGATCAGGGCTGGTGCAACGGGTTGGGGTATGGGAAGGGTTGCAGGCTCTGGTTGGGGGTGCGGGCTTTGAGGTGGGGCTGGGGATGAGGGGTTTGGGGTGCAGGAGGGTGCTCTGGGCTGGGTCAAGGGGTTTGGAGGGCAGGAGGGAAATTGGGGCGTGGGGAGAGGCTCAGGGGTGCAGGCTCCGGGCAGCGCTTACCTCAAGCAGCTCTGGGAAGCAGCTGCATGTCCTTTCTCTGGCTCCTACGCGGAGGCGCGGCCAGGTGGCTCTATACACTGCCCCATTTGCAGGCACCGCCCCTGTAGCTCCCATTGGAGCGCCAGAGGTTGCCCTTGGAGTGGGGCCATGCCACTGCTTCCAGGAGCTGCATGGAGAGGCCCCCCAACCCTGCTCCCCGGCTTGAGCACAGGGGCAGGGCCATGCCACTGCTTTTGGGAGCCACGTGGAGCGGCCCCCGACCCTGCACCCTGGCTGGAGTGCCGGAGCAGGGCAAGCCCCACTGGATGCAGACCGCAGGCCATAGTTTGCCCACCCTGCCTCAGAAGCATCAATGGGATCTATTAGTAAAGACTAATAATTAATACTTTCTGTAGATCTCAAAGCACTACAGGACTGGATACAGGCTCTCCCGCACCGAGACAAATGGTCATTCCACCCACAGAATGAGCACATTGTATGCGAGACATTGTACAGTGGGGATAAGCAAGGAAAGTTTTTTGCCTTAAACCAGTACTGGCTTCCAGTTGTTGCTTCAGTACGGAATCTCTGCAGCATCTTTTGTGCCCTCCCTGTAACAGAAAGCAGTGCTTACTTGAATTGCCTTGTGGGATAGCAGCTGAGGCTAAAGGAAAGCCCTCAAAGCTCTCCTTTTAATGCCTTGCCTGCTGATTGCATGTTTTTAGGGACAGGTAGCTTTTGCTAATTAGACTTTTAATAATAAAGTTTCCATTGCTTTGGAAAATGTGAACTTTGCTGGGTAGCTCAAACAAGCCCTGCAGTTATAGTTACAATATCCTAAAGATTTAGCTTCCCAGTAATAATAGGTCTAAGCCTTCGCACTGCCAGAGGCTATAACTATTTTATTTGAAATGAAACCTCTCATAAATATCCAACTATGAAGTCACTTTATATCAGTTGCTGTTATATAAACTGGACAGGGCTAAATATCCAATCAGCCAATATCAGGGTTGCCAGAAAGAAAGGCTGTATGTACAATGCTTGCAAATTGACAGAGCTCCTTCTCTTTATTAAGCCATCCTAGGAAGTGTTTTGTTTTGCACCTTATAGCAACTTCTGTGACGATTGCAGCCATAGGCCAGTGGTCATAGCAGAGTCATCTTCTCTAAGCCTGAGGGTACGTCTATACTTTTAAAAAACCCTGTGGCAGTAAGTCGGGAGCCGAATCAGCTGACGGGCTTGTGTAGCTTCTGCCATGTGGCTAAAAATAGAAGTGTAGACATTGCTGCTCAGGCTGGTGCCCAGGCTCTGACATCCCCACTCCTCCCCCTTTGCCAGCCTGAGCGGGCATGTCTGCGTTGCTATTTGTAGCCCCATAGCACCAGCCTGAGTCAGTTGATGTGGGCTCTTACTGCGGGGGGGAGGGGACAGTTTCAGTGTAGATGTTCTCAGTGTAGATGTAATCTCCTCTTGATGTCTGTCCTATCAGCCCCACAATGGGAAGGGATACTAAAAGGAAGCTGTGCTTAAGTTGCATACTGCATCCTGTTCTGTCAGACTAAAGTTCCTCATGATACTGCCAAGAACCAGCACTCTATTCTTTGGTGCCCAGGGGCTGGAGTTAAATAATAGATGTTGATTATCACTTTAATCTTAGTTTTGTACCATGCCTAAATTCGCCCATTTTTAGTAGAGCGAGATAAACACGCGTCTGTTCTAAGCTCCAATATTTTCTTTCTTGATTGAATTGCTAAATTTCTGGGTGGCTAAACTGCCCCCTCTCCCAGCATCCCTGTTATCTTTGCCCCTGCACATGAAGCTCTGAGAACAGGTACTGCATTTTTCTTGACAAGTGAGCTGAAAGGACCATGGGCCAGATTTTAAAGGTGTTTAGGCAGATTTTTAAAGGTATGGAAATTGTGGGTGTTAGATGCCTAGGCACCATTGAAAATCTGTCTAGCTACCAATCTGCATCTTTAGATGCCTACATAGCTTTAAAATCTGGCCCTATATGACAATAGCTTGATTAAGCATGTCCATGTTCCAAACATTTGCCTTCAATAACATTGGAATATTGAGAAGGGTGGGGGACTCTCTGACATATGAGTAAGAGCTAGAACACAGCAAAGTGATTTTGACACTAGCCCAAATTATTGCAAATTTCCAAATTCACCCCCTTTTTTAAAAGGTTCAACTCTGTTGCGCAAGAGTATGTCTACACTGCAGTGAAAAGCCCACGGCTGGCCCATGCCAGCCAACTCGGGCTTGTGGGGCTCTGACTGCGGGGCAGTTTCATTGCAGTGTAAACCTCTGGGCTAGGGTTGGATCTCGGGCTCAAGGATCTTGCAAGGTGGGAGAGTCTGAGAGTTTGGGCTCTGGTCCCAGCCTGGAAGTCTACACTGCAATCAAACAGCCCCACAGCCCAAGCCCTGCAAGCCTGAGTTATGGGTATCTAGTTGCTGTGTAGGCATACCCTTAGAGTCCTGCCCTACCCCCTACTTCCACCTTGCCCTACCCCCTACTTCCACCTTGACATCGTCCTGGCATTAGAATAGCTACCCATCTGTCTCCCCTCTCCCCCTTCCCTCATTCCCACCCCATGCCCATTGCTATAAGCCCACTCACACACAACTTACCTCTTTCCTACTTTTCTTTCCAGGAGGGCAGCTCCGTTGGGTCTGTGCTATCCCTGGCAGCTCCTTACTGAATCTTCGCAAGTGCTGATGCATTCCAGAATCACCTGTGCCCCCGATTTTAATATTAATATGCATGTATGTGGCAGCTCTCATATCAAAGACCTTTGAAAACTATCCATAAAGAATCCTTTCACCCATCACTGAAGCCCTGCCTGGGGTGAAGCAAGGCAATTGTTCCACAGCCACGCTACGCAACAGTTTAGAACAAGAACTGACTGACTGTGCATGGTAGAGAACAAAAAGGAGAGCGCTCTCTCATCTCTCTGCCCCTCTCTTGGGAAGTGAGAGCTCATAGGCCAGTGGTCATAGCGGAGTTATTCTTCCTCTTGGGAGCAGGAATAACAGCCAAATTGTAGATGTACCACATGGGCCCTAGCATCTCTGCTTTGAATGTTCATAGACTATGTTATGCACCAATCCAATCCCAGTGATCAAAAACCTAAGGGGAAAAGCCTGTCTAGGTGACGGACAACTGTCATCCTCAGTAGATAGGCATTGAGTGTTTCTAAGCATAGCATTACTGTGGGCTAGCTATCAGGCAAATGAGCAAACTGATGGCACCTCCTTTTAATCTTTTGAAGAAAACAATTAAAATATATAGGCTGTATTATTAAAATATGTAAAATTTATAATTTAATTATAAGATTAGAGCTTTATAGTCTAATGGCCCCACTGTATTTTGCATATTAGTGAACAATTGCTTCCTTAAAGCACGCAGTAGAATCATTTACTTGATACTGGAGAATAAGTTAATTATGGATCCCCTGCCTTTGACTAATGGATTTAATAATCACGTTACTGTAGAATTAACTTCTACTTCTCCGTCTTATAGCACTAATGAGGAGATTCGTAAGTTATGTTTCCTAAAAGTAAGATTGGCGTGTGTGCATGCGCACAAAGCTGCCTGTACAGTTCTGGCTTCCAGCCCGCAGTTCCTCCAAGAACATTTAATGGTATCCATCACTTTTGCCTCCATCTATCCTTAATCCCCCCCCAGCAGCTTGCCATCCCCTCCACTGGCTTTGCCAGAAAACTTAGGTTCCAGTATGAAAGGATAATTTCCAATGTAAGGGCCAGGTTGTAAGAGAGGATGTGAGGAGCTCTTCCCCCAACACACTTTTGCTCACTTATGCAGGGGCCACCCACAAACTGAGCCAAATTCTGCTCCCCATAACACCAGTGCAAATCCAGAGTAACTCCATAGATCTCAATGGAGTTCTACTAATATAAAACTAGCGAGAGCTCAGATTCCTCCCCTTACTGCTTGGGCTCCTCAAGCAGACGGACCAACAGACTCCCACCCTGGAGGTACCAAACTGTGTTAGCGAAGAAATCTCTGTAAATTGCAAAGAATTTGATCAAAGAAAAGCCCTGGCACATTTGGAAAGATTCGTATGTAGCACTGTGAAAACATCACAGCAGACCTCACCATGCTTGATTAGGATCCCCAGCCTGGAGACTTGTGGGCAGAAGGACAAAAATCTTCGTGCCAACAGCTAACAAGCTTCGGGTGCCAGGGACAATTAATGCTCCAGTCATTGCCAAAGAGCTATAAGGCAGGAAAGTGGAGAAGTAGTACAATGACAAGAATGCCCAGCCATTACTGTGCTGCAAGTGGGAAATAACTACATTTCAAAGAGAACATGCCTGACAAGTGGTAATAGCTATTCCATCAGGACCAAGGTCATATATCACCACCACTCCCAAGAGTCGGACCAACAAGAGGAACAGAAGGTTTGTAACAAAATCAAGTACAGTGGCTCTCTTGAAGACATTCATAATGCTGCCAACAGAGGTAATACAAACCCAGCCAGTCACTGACAATGAAAATCAACAGGAGCGCAAACACAAGCTCAAGGTGGAAGATCAACTTCAGCCACCAAACAAGCTTCTACAGAAGAAATCGTTTTGACTTGAATAGGAGTTTGCCTGAGGGAGGATTGAAGGTCTGGCCCACAGACCAGATGGAATACTACATTGTATTGGGTATGGTGTCCTAACAAGAGCGCCGCCAGCTTTTCTGCCGCCCTAGGCGGCAGAAGGTCCCGCCCCGAAATGCCGCCCCCCACAGAGGTGGCGGAAGGTCCTGCCGCTGAAATACTGCCACGGTTGCCGCCCCCCAAACTGTAGCGCCCTAGGCAACCACCTAGGTCGCCTAATGGGTTGCGCTGGCCCTGTCTCCTAAACTCAATGCCTCTTTCACTCAAATAGCCTCTTCCTTAAACAAAAATTAATCAAGACATACAATGTTTACAGTGGATAGTCATATAGCCATGCATTTGTGTCAGGATACTAGGCCTGGCATCTTAAACGCACATAAATAACAGCCTCTGTATGGAGCTGTCATAACTATAAAGGGAAGGGTAACGGCTCTCCCGTGTACAGTACTATAAAATCCCTCCTGGCCAGAGACTCCAAAATCCTTTTACCTGTAAAGGGTTAAGAAGCTCGGGTAACCTGGCTGACACCTGACCCAAAGGACCAATAAGGGGACAAGATACTTTCAAATCTTGGGGGGGGAAAGGCTTTTGTTTGTGCTCTTTGTTTAAGGGGTGGTTCGCTCTTGGGACTGAGAGGGACCAGACATCAATCCAGGTTCTCCCCATCTTTCTAAACAAGTCTCTCATATTTCAAACTTGTAAGTAAAAAGCCAGGCAAGGCGTCTTAGTTTTACTTTGTTTTCTCAACTTGTAAATGTACCTTTTACTAGAGTGTTTATCTTTGTTTGCTGTACTTTGAACCTGAGACTAGAGGGGGGGTCCTCTGAGCTCTTTAAGTTTGATTACCCTGTAAAGTTATTTTCCATACTGATTTTACAGAGATGATTTTTTACCTTTTTCTTTAATTAAAAGCCTTCTTTTTAAGAACCTGATTGATTTTTCCTTGTTTTTTAGATCCAAGGGAGTTGGATCTGTATTCACCAGGAGTTGGTGAAAGGAAGGAGGGGGGAAGGGTCAATTTCTCCTTGTTTTAAGATCCAAGGGGTTTGGATCTGTATTCACCAGGGAATTGGTGAAAGGTTTCTCAAAGCTTCCCAGGGAAGGGAATTAGCTTGTGGGAATGGTGGCAGCGGACCAGATCTAAGCTGGTAGTTAAGCTTAGAAGTCCTCATGCAGGCCCCCACACTTGTACCCTAAAGTTCAAAGTGGGGATACAGCCTTGACAGGAGCCCTTTCTGTGATGATTACAGATCTGACAAGGAGCTGGGATGCAGTGGAAGTACTGGGACCGTGTGGTGTACAAAGAGATGGGAACAAGGAACTGGGGTAAAGGGGGAAACTGAGATTGGATTAGAAGCCCAATAAGGGGCACTGGGACTGGAAGCCAGTTGGGGGGGAGGAATAGACTTGAATTCTACCCCTCCCTTTGCCACAGAGTTCCTATGTGATGCTTGGCAAGTTGCTTAAAGAAAACTTTTTACAAGGGGTCACTAAGTGTGTTCCTCACTTTCTGGGTGCCTGACTTGAGACCCTGGCATCTGATTTGCAGAAGAACACAGCTATAACTGCAGTCTAAGACCTTGTCTACAGTAACGAGGTAAGTCGATCTAAGTTACGCTAGTTAAGTTATGTAAGTAACATAACTTAAGTCGACGTAGCTTAGATCGACGTACAGCGATATCTACACTGCACTCTCCCATTGACTTATTGTGTTTTCACCAGACCCGCTAAATCAATGCCGCTGCATTGATTTAGCGCTGTAGTGAAGACAATCCCTAAGGGAGCTGGGCTTCGCACAGCAAATGCTAAGTACTCTGAAAAAGCTAGACCTGGACATCTCAAATTGGGCACCCAAATTTAGGGGAAACTTTTTACCTTAATCTCTGTGCCTCAATTCCCCATCTGTAAAATGGAGATAATAGCCTCTTACCTCCCAGGGGTGTTGTGAAAATAAATGCATAAACATTTATGCAATCAGATCCTTCAGCAATGAGTGCCATGGAAAAGCCCGTAAGGTGGTTAATAATTCTGTCTTCAGAGCAGGGTTTGGACAGAGTGCAGTAAATAAGGCCACACAGTGAACAATGAGGATACAACAAAATATTGAGTAGCTCACTGAATGAAGGCAAGGGCCCTGTGAGGAAAAAAAATAGTATGTGCTCATGTAAATAAAGACTATAATAATCCATGCATGCAAGGGGGCTGAATTATAGCTGCATAAGAAACCTGGTTTCTGGCATTGCCTAATTTTTGAATCCTTGACTTTGCAACCTTAATATTTTTTTAACATTGGGGAAAGGGAAAGAGAGTAGTGCATGCAATGTAAATATAGAATTAACATGAATATAAACTACAGTTTCCTGGCCATTCTTTCAGATTCCTTGTGAGACCACAAATGAAGATTTGTGCAGGGCTCTCAACCCTCCCTAGGGTTTTGCAGGGGAAAACAATGGAGGGAGAGACCTGGTCAACGGTTACCTTTGGAACCTTAGTGTAGCCCCATTCAAGTTTAGGGGAGTTGCTGTACATGTGTATATCCAAAGGAAGAATTTGGTCTTTGGTTTTTTTTAGCAGAGATCTATCCACTGAGTGCTTACAGAGATAAGGGGCCAGGCTCTGAGGTCCGTACTCAAACAAACCTGAGCAAAGGTTTCTGGATCTGGCCCACAGACTAGAGCACCTGACTCCAATGTTTTCTTCAAAAGAAATAATATGTTAAGGTTGTCAAGACACAGTTTCAGGTTGCATCCACCATATACCATGTATTACCACGTAAAGCCAAATAATGCAGTGTAACCCTGCAATTTAACATAATACTGCGACATGATGAGAAGGCAGGAAATGAATAAAAATGTAATTTCCTAAACAATTCGCTTAAAGGAATTGCTGTGCAGGGGGAATATGGTTTTGCCATTATCCTGCTGGAAGAAGCATTGCTACTACTAGTAGCAGGACATAATGTGTTCTACTGGAGGAGTTCAGGATTTTTGCTATTATCAATAAGTGCCTATTCTGTGGGGCTCCAGTTATCAGCCTTTCTGCAGAAACCTGACAGCATTCTGCCCATTCTTGCCCTGTGCCAGTGAGACCAACTGGTTTGAAGTGAGCTGCATTGGTGGAATAGCTCCTCCCAGCAGGGATAAGGAGCCAGTTATTCAGCTCCACAGTGGTACATAGGGACCTTAAAGCCGTAAAGGGAATGCTGAAAGTTGCAGTAGGATGTATTCAATGGGTGGCCCAAGCTTGTGAAATCTGCTCTCTCTGGAGCACCCACTGCTCTGGAAGTTCTTCCTTCAAGATAGCACATCCATCTGGAATCTGCTCCTTCCAGCTCATGCCCGATTCTGGAACTTTCTCCCTCAGGTGGTTCTCCAGAGCCCAAGCCTGGTGAGTTTCAGGAAAAACCTACTTGTGAGGCTAGGATTTTGCTTGACTTTATGGCAGGAAATTATGGGGCTTTAATGGGCTAGGGGTTCTGCTATAGTCTGTGAATCTCTAGTTGGTTTCATTGCGGTAGCATGTACAGATGCCTTGGCAGTGGGAGTAAGTACAAGTTTCTATATCAATAAGATTCAAAAATAAATAAGAATTTGACTTATTTATTCAAGGATCCCATTCCACCAATGTCTCTCCAATCCCAAGCAATTTAAAATGGCTTTTCAAATTTTCATGAGAGGGTACCAGCCCAATGCATGGGATGAGGCTGCCTGCCATGAATCTGGGCAATAAGGAAATACTAATGATCTTTCACTTGCCCATCAAAAAAATCACTCATTAGGGCAGTTTGATTCTGCAAATTGACTACACGAAAATTGCAACTTGCTCTTCAAATCCACTACCTCCATATTCACATTTCAGCAACACAAATATATCTCACTTCTTTCTCTCCTGTTAGCCCTAAAGAGCTAACACAACTTAGAGACAGTCAGCTGGAGTCTGTTCCTTCCTGCTTGTCATCAACATAATTGTCAGTTATACATGAGCAAGCACATGGAAGGCATTAGGGTTGTACAGGTGCCACTGAGGTGACCATCTGAGGACTGTGAGTTGCACAGGTTTGGCCTGCAGTCATGGTAGAATCCATGGTAGAGATGGACATACCTTAGGCTTAACTTTCAGAACCCAGGCTGAGTTTGCAGGCCTAGGCACTCAGACCTCTCTCTACATGTAAAGTGAACACTTTTAATATAAATAATTGAGGCACAATAAATCAGGACCTCTTGATACCATTTTTAGAGTTGCTTTTGCAGCATAGAATTGCACTTGAAAGAAATTAAGATGAGGATCTTGAGCATGCCGATGATATTGACCATCATGGACCATGGACTCCTGACCAACTACAGATAATGGTGGAAGAGCTGCAGAATCTGTGGGACTGAAGATCAGTGGTGAGAAAACCAAAGTTATGCAAGCTTCCTATAAAATGGTAAGGAATGACCTGCTGATTCTGCATGTGGATGGCAATGACACTGAATGGGTGAATAGCTTATCCAGGTAGTCAGTTGACAGAAGGACGTTCTATAGCGGCAGAAGTCATATGTCATATCAGTCTTGCATCTATGGTATTTCAGCTTCTTCAGAGGTCTCTGTTTGGGCCATGGGATGTCTGTGTGACAACTAAGATAGGAGTGTTCAATGTGGTAGTGATGATGATTCTGTTACATGGAGCAGAAACATGGCCATTATAAACAGCTGAGGAGAGGTGTTTGGGGTTTTATTTCCAGTGTCAAAAGTTATGGGGTGTTCCAGTGGCTTGATTTTTGTCACAAACAAGGAGATATTTACATGATACGAGCAAGCTGCAGTCTTGCACCAGTTGAGAAAAAGACAACTGCAGTGGTGGCATCCTGGCCGACCTGAAGAAGATGCTATGCTTTTACAGAAGGTTTATAGAGCTGAGGTCAAAGGACGGAGAGCAAGAGACTGACCACAAATGATGTTGGAAGGTGCCATTTTGAGGGATTTAAGAAGCCTAAACCCTCCCATACTGACTCTTGCTGAAGGAAGATTTGCAAGGGACTGTTCGAGATGGAAGGCCATTCTGTGCACCATGACGTCTACATCACATCTGTGTGAATCTGCTGCTGCTGGGTGAATATAGCATTTAAAAACCATTTAGAACTGTGTTAGAGAGCAGCTTTGGAGTCCCAGTAGAGCAGTCTTTGGGGGACAGCTGAACACAGATCAGAGTTCACTGGTTTAGTCATAGAGTGGTTAGGATTTTATATGGCTTTTCACAGATACAGTTTTAGATAGTTTTCCAAGGCAATCCCACAATACACAAAACAATGGCAACAAAGCAAGTGCATGGTCATCCCTTTCTTTTTTGGTTAGTACTTAGATTGTAAGCTGTTGGGGGCAGGAACTGTTTTTGTTCTACGTTTGTACAGCACCTAGCACAATGTGCTGTGGCTGGGGTTCCTATGTGCTACTGCAATACAAATAATAACTGCTAATCTAGCAGGTCAATGTAAACTAGACTCACTGATTAGTGCTTTATCTTTTCTCATGGGTTCATGCACTTTGGAAATGGTTCCTGAAGGGTCATGGTGATGACCATTTAATAAAATACTGTTACACACTTTAAGCCACGTTTCAATTTAAGTCATTTTTTAAAATGGCATAATTGGATGTCTTGCTTGGGGTTGCTACCTGAATAGAGAATCAGAAGGGGACTGGTTAGTGAGGGGGGAAAAGGAAGGAGTGTGGTCAGACAAGGAAGGGGTGTGATTCAATGGTGAAGAAAAACTCTGGAAAGCAGGGTTGCAGAGTGGGGTCTTGGAGATTGAAGAACAAGGAGAGTGGGGTTGGGTAAGGCAGTACTTTGCCCTGGAAGGGTATTTCAGAGGGTTGGGCATTTCAGTCTGAATGGGCAATACATATTGTAAGAAGATTTATGCAGAATAACCAAGTCACCAATGTGACCCGATTTTTGTAAACCTCCTCCATTACCCTCTCTTCTCTCCCCCCCCCCCCCACTTCTTGAGCAATCTTTACTGTTAGATAAGTTCTTTAGAGCAGGAAGCATGTCTTCCTATAAGTCTGTGGCAACAATAATCCTAACCTTATTGATAAGGACACAATCATTTCCTGTTACATCTGTGTCATTTTTTATTTTGTGGGGAGCAACAGAATGTTAATGAAAGGAAGATATTTAGACTATGAAGTTGTCTGGGTTTCTGCAAAAGACAATCACCATGTTTGTCCCTTCCCCTATCCCCCACACGCATTGAAACAAGCTTCCAAGCTTATACACATATTGAGGTAATACCATTTTTATATTAAACCATATAGAAATGTCCCTTTAAATGCTATGTGTGAAAGATCATATTTCCACTCTGTGATTCTTCTTTTCCTCTGTATTTATTTAACACAACATTGGTTATGAAAATGTGAGCAAATTTGTCTTACTAGAGTCATAATAATCATCATATCAACTTTAATGTAGCTGCTACTTGTGAAAATTACTTTTGGCAAAACTCTTGTCAATGAAAGATGGTTCATGGGGTGTTAGACAGACATAAATATGGCCATCTATTCATGTTTCAGTCTTGATCACTTTTATATTAGAGTAAGAAATGAGGCTCAAATACACATTGGATCAGCCCAAGACCATGTTAACACTCCATTGTGTTTGACTGCAAAAAGCTATCCAAAATGACCCAAGAAATTCTCATCCGGGATCTTCTTCTATTTTATGAAGCAACAGCTTTTTAACAGCTTGTTGAATTTCCATTGTGTTCACCACAGGTAGTGAGAAACTCAGTGTTTTAAAAACTCATTTGACATGGCTTTAGAGACAACCGATCTGATTTTCCTCTCACTTGCATTCATTTAATTCCATTGACTTCAGTAGAGTTAATCCTGAGTTACACCAGTTTAAGTGAGAGCAGAATCCGACCTAATTTTTAATTACCTTATTTACAGTCTTTAATTCAGATATTTCTTGAAGATTTAAGTGACATAGTGTTTAACATTGGCTATTCAGTGAAAACCTCAGGCAACTGCCTGGCTATAGTAAGGAGTCCTTCCTAGCATATTTTTGTTTCCCAGTTCTTTCTGGCTTTGAACTCATGTGTTACCTATTAAAAGAGAAGTGCCAAGTTCTTTCCTACTTATTAACATCCTGAATGTCTGCACCGGGATCTTCCCCAGTCTAACTTCTCTCTGCAAACATGGATCCCTACAACAAGGTCCATTCATTTTTTACTGCATACAAACCTCTGAAAACTTCTGTGCTTTACTGTAGATTTTCATCCACTGCATTTCCAAGTAATGAAGTTGACATTGACATTTAGAATCTGTAATGTGAAACAATATGTGCAATTATATTTTACACTTCTACATCAAATTCTAAAATATATTAAATGGATCAAGAAGGTGGGATAAGAATCTGTTTTCATTAATTCACTAGTCACATATTTGCTGATTCTTAAAGTTTAGAGCATCACTTACATACTTAATTTACTATTTTATAGTGTGACCCTACAGTCAGAGGCAGTGCACAGTACAGAATATGAATTAGCCCAGCCATGATGTAGACAATATGAAGTGTATCACAGGACTCTTCCAAGCAGGCTTTAAATGTGGGCCCTCAAAAGTTAGGAAACAAATGAACTATTTTAGCTGACATTCCACAAAAAATTCAGTTTGAGGCAAGCACCTGACATGGAAAATTTGACCCCAAATGGTTAAAGTTTGGCAAAATTATGAAGAACTGAGAGCATGGTTTTAAAAGGGAATGGGTCAGGCAACCTTAATAACAGGCAGCACTTTTACAGTACATCATTTACAGAAAATAAATAATCCAATGACAAAAAAAAATCACAAGATCAAGAGTACAGCTCCATTATTTATCAGTCATGTATTTGCATTCCACTGAAGGCAACAGACTGTGGGAGACTGAGGTGGAAACATCACTTTCGGGACTGGTGCTGGAAGGCTGAAGCCCCTGCACCTGCACGAGGCCCTGAGCTTGAGTGGTCCCCACAGGGTTAGAAATTTATTTTTCTAAGCACACACAGAGTCAGCTCCTCATACAGCAGTGAGGCACTGGGCCTCATTCTGAGAGCTCCACCTCCATCCTCAAACATGCTCTGGTAAGACATGAAGGGCAAGATATTCTGAGGTGGGTGATGTATCCCAGTGCGGGGGGGTGGGGAGGGGAGGAGCTCCAAGGGGAAATTTTCTCCAGCTTCTCACCCACTGACAATGGTGTTTTAGCCTGAGGGCCTTCCTCTAGGCTTCCCCGTGGTGGGTAAAGGGCCTTAGTGTTGGGCTTTTCTGTTACATGAGAGGCCCTAGCAAATGGGTCCAACAGGGAAGTCCCCAATGTTTTTGAACCTATCCTGATCACTATATTGAATGCCAGAAAGAGCGTTAGCAGAAGGTCAACAGATGCAAAACTCTTTACTAGATTACTAAAGCATTATATTTTTTAATTCTAATCCTGTCCTCCAACATGCTTGCAACACCGCCCAGTTTGGTGTCATTGGCAAATTTTATGAGCATACTCACCACTCCATTACCCAAGTCATTAATGAAAATATTGAATAGTATCAGATGCAGGACAGAACCCTGCAGGACTGCACTAGATACATCCTCCCAGTTTGATAATGAATCATTGATAATGACTCTTTGAGTACAGTCTTTCAACTAGTTATGCACCCACCTAATAGTAATGTTATCTAGGCCAGATTTCCCTAGTTTGCTTATGAGAACATCATGTGGGACTGTGTCAAAAACCTTACTAAAATCCACCTACATCATATCTACTGCTCCCCCTTCCCGATCCACTAGGCCAGTAACCCTGTCAAAGAAGGAACTTGAGTTGGTTTGGCATGATTTGTTCTTGACAAATTCATGCTGGCTATTTCTTATAACTATTATCTGCAAGTTGCTTACAAATTGATTGTTTATTAAATTGTTCCAGTATATTTTCTTCCAGGTATCAAAGTTTGGCTGATCAGTCTATAATTCCCCAGGTCCTCTTTGTTCCCCCTCTTAAAGATAGGTACAGTACTATGTTTGCCCTTCTCCGGTCTTCCAGGATCTCACCAGTCCACCATGAGTTCTCGAAGATAGTTGCTAATGTTCCGAGACTGCATCAGCCAGTTCCTTAAGTAACCTAGGATGGATTTCATCAGGCCAGTTTGAATACATCTAACTTATCTAAATATTCTTTAACATTTTCTTTTCCTATTTTGGTTTGTGTTCTTTCCCCCTTGCTGTTGATATTACTTGTGTTGAGTACACCTCTACCCCGATATAACGCTGTCCTCGGGAGCCAAAAAATCTTACCGTGTTATAGGTGAAACCGCGTTATATCGAACTTGCTTTGATCCGCTGGAGCGCGCAGCCCACCCCCCGGAGCACTGCTTTACTGCGTTATATCCGAATTAGTGTTATATTGGGTTGCGTTATATCGGGGTAGAGGTGTATCTGGTCACCATGAGTCTTTTTAATGAAGACTAAAGCAAAATAGGCATTAAACACCTCAGCCTTCTTGATGTCATCAGTTATTAGCTCTCCTCCCCCTCTAAGCAGAGGACCTACACTTTCCTTCATCTTTCTCTTGCTATGAATATATTTAAAGAACCCCTTCTTGTTGCTTTTTATGTTCCTGGCTAGGTATAACTCATTTTGTGCCTTTAGCCCTTCTGATTTTCTCTCTCTATATATTTGTATTATTATTTTGTACTCCTCCTTCATAATTTGTCCATGTTTCTGCTTTTTGTAGGATTCGTTTTTGCTTTTAAGGCCATTAAAGAGCTCCTGATGGAGCCATGTTGGCCTCTTACTATTCTTCCTGCCTTGCCTTTGCACTGGGAGCGTTTGCAATTGTGCCTTTAATATTGTCTCCTTGGGAAACTGCCAGCTCTCCTAAATGTCTATATCCCTTAGATTTTCGTCTCATGGGACCTTATCTACCAGTTCTCTCAGTTTGTTAACGCTGCTTTTTTTTTTTTTTTTTTTTTTTTAAGTCCACTGACCTTATTCTGCTGCTTTTACTCCCTCCTCTCCTTAGAATCATGAAATCTATTGTTTCATGAGCACCGTCACCCAATTTGCCTTCCACCTTCAGATTTGCCGCCAATTCCTCCCTGTTGGACAGCATCAGCACGCTAAACTGGCTGTCCTCTGGTTACTTCTGGAACACGAAGTTGTCTCTAATATATTTCAAGGATTTATTGGAAATTTTGCATTTTGCTACATTACTTTTCCAAAAGATGTCTGGGGAGTTGAAATTCTTCCCTTAGTGGGGCGTGCTCCATTCCTGTCCACTTGCACCGCAAAAAACAGCTTAGACTCTACTGGTTAGGTAGCCATGCTATGCAGTTTATTTAAATTCCCTCCACCACCTTTAAATTTCCACACAGAAGTACAATTTATCATTGTACTTGTATCATCAGCCCTCTCCCCAGAGCCTGAGAGAAGATGAGGTCTCCCTTCCTTGGGAGCTCTGAATCTGGGCTCAGCTAGCCCAGCTCCTCTCCCCTGTCACTTTCTTCCTGTGCCTTTTTATCTGTCCTCTGTTTGAGCTAATTAATCCTCGAGCACCACCCAACCTGCCAGCCTGATTAGATAATTACATTCCAATGACCAATCAGATCACTCTGGGGGACCTAATTAGTGCTACAGTGATCAGAGTGCTGGCTGACCTGCTAGCTCCCAGCACTGTCACACCCCTATTACTATTATTTTCACAAAGGCAGGGGGACAGAGCCAGAACAATGAATCCAGGGACCCACCTCCATGTTTGAAGTTCAGATCTGGATCCAAGTGTTGCGTTTTATACCTAGCCAGGAACATAAAAAGCAACAAGAAGGGGTTCTTTAAATATATTCATAGCAAGAGAAAGATGAAGGAAAGTGTAGGTCCTCTGCTTAGAGGGGGAGGAGAGCTAATAACTGATGACATCAAGAAGGCTGAGGTGTTTAATGCCTATTTTGCTTTAGTCTTCATTAAAAAGACTCATGGTGACCAGATACACCTCTACCCCGATATAACGCAACCCATACATTCCCTCCATAATGGAATTATGAATCCAAACACACGCAGACTAGGGAGATATTTGGACCTAAACCTTGATCCAAATGTCCTGGCTCTGGCTCAGCTCTAGAGGTAAGTCCCCTGCTGTTTTGGGCATTGGTTTCCATCCATGTTTAGTTCTTTGTGACTAACACTATTAAGGGAGTGAGAGAAAAGAGGGAAATAGAACAAAGCATGTACTTCTCTGCTCTTTCATCAGTTCATTCTGTACCTCTTCCTACAGCGGCTACAATATAATGTTTTTCAATAGAACAACTCTGCAAATTTGGCTCAAGGAGACCCTGAGCAAACAGCATTTCACAAATCTTCAACTCAGCTGTCAGAAGGGAAGTGTGTTTCATATGTATGCAAGACCTGCTTTCCAAACTACATTAGAGAAAAGCTTCTAGGTTTGTATGCATTTTTATTTATCAGTTCCAGATCAGGAACCTGATGCTAATTTCTCTTTAAAGCCTCCACAGTACATTTATATTCCAAAAACAAAAAAGGAGTGTGACTTTTTCTCTCTTGCTCGCTCTTGCTGTGTGGGGGGGTTCTTCCTCCCCCCTTGGTTTTACTCCAAAGACCTTTGCATTTCATTACATTCTCAAGATGAAGGTTCTGGAGGTTATAGTAGTGCTGGTAGCCCTAGTACAAGTTTCTCAAAGTTTCCCCACCTTGTACTACAGGAGTTGGTTGAGATTGTTAAGGGAAGGAGATAGCTGTGGAAAATGCAATTTGGAACTTTGCTCCAAGCCTACACACTGTCCAGCCGGGACTGTATTAGATCAGTGTGGCTGCTGTCCTGAATGTGGGAATGTGGAAGGGCAGATCTGTGACTTGGATAAGGTCAATCATTTCTACGGACAGTGTGGGGAGAACATGGAGTGCAGGCTGGATGCCGACGAAACCAAGTTTGGGGAAATCCCTGAACCACAATGTGTCTGCAAATCCCAGGAAAGTGTCTGTGGACCCGAAGGCAAGACCTATGCGAACATCTGCCAATTCAATGAGGCTTACTCTGAGAAGAGAAGAAATATCAACATGAAGCACAAAGGACCATGTGAATCAGGTAACACACATAGACATGTATACCAAGTAAACTGTTCTCTAAAGCAGATATATAAAGGAGACAAAGATTTGATGTTAATTTCTAGAAATATCTTTTAATGTTTCAGCCTACTTACAGCAAAATAATGCTTCAGCATCATTATAATTACTGTACTACTTCTTTGAGATTTAAACAAGCAGTTCATCAGCTGGTGTTTAATCTTGTGTGTTGTAAGCTTCTATATTACCATAGTATTGTAAGCTTCTATGGATTTTATATCACACGGTCCTCCGAATATGTGGAATGTGAACTTGTATATTATACAAGTTATATGTAAAGTTATATATGACCATAATTGAATTAATATCACAAAGTCACTAATAAGTGAAAGATGTTCAGAGTAGCTGAGCAGAAAGTGAAATGTGGTGAGGGTCAACCACAGAGATAAAAAATCTTTAGAATTATTATTATTTAATGCCTGAACTGATATTGCAGAGGTGGGTAGCAAGGCAGGTCTCAGTTAATATGGTGATGGAACCGGAATGGAATAGAATAGAATAGGGTTTGGAAATCACTTAAATAAAGTTCCATTCTTGATATAAAGAGTTAAAAATAATGTAACAATGATTTTTAAAAGATCTAAACACCCACTGATGATTACAAATCCACACATTAGAACAGAATCAAACTGGAATAATTTCCCTAAAGGCAGTTGCATTCACGTTGATTATATAAAATTATGAACCTCATTTCAGTTTGTTGAGGCTTTAAACTAAATACACCTTTTGGCTATATTTTATTTGCATAGGTAAGAAACAAGCATTCAAATGCAGCTATACTGCATGGCAGGGTGGTGGGAGAGAGAATGAAGTGGTTAGGGTAGTTATTTGAACACTGGCTGTTTTTACAGTCTGATTTTAATGTGATTCATCCTTCAGGAATTAGTATCACCATCTCACATAGCAGATTTCTGAGTGACCTAATGCACAATATGGAGAGAGGTCCAAATTACACACAGCTAGACACAAATAAGGACTCAGAATGCACATATAGAGGGACTTTCTATACAAGATCTCAAAGTGTATATATGTTTGCAGTTTATGTGAGATTATATGTAGAGTTCTCACACAAATCTGTACACATGCATATGCATATTCCTGTTTAAAAATGTAATGATGCATCATCTCCTATCAATTGTTTTATATAGTACAAAATGTTGCTTGGAAGTAGCCTCATTTCTTTGCAGAGAATTTTAAGCTTCTTGTCTCTCCATGACTTTCTCCCCTGAAGTTTATTTAAATTGTTTGCTTGTTTTACTAAGCTGGAATAGTAAGTGCTGAGTGCAAGCAGAACCAAATGTACAGGATCCTCAGGTTTGCACATCAGCAGACATGTCAAAGAACATTCTCCAAATGTTATAGCCCCACTGCCCCTTGGAACAGAAAGGATATTGCAGAAGACTAAAGTTGCACTGAAAAAATGTGCTTGAAACTGGAGATCCAGAATACTGAACTTTTCCACTGATAGCCTCTTGCGGGGCCAGATTCAGAGGTGCTAGAGGTGATAGCTTGTACGTTGGTTACTGGTACAGCATTTGGCACAACAGCCTATAGTCCTCGAGGGCCATGTCGTATTTCCACTGGGCTCTTCCCATTCTTGGCTGTGAACAGACAACTCTGGGCCAAATTCAGAAGTGATATAAATGGTGGTTTTTGTGACAACTCTGGTCCACATATATTTGCTCCCTGGACCCAGGGGGCAATTGCATAAGGGTGGAGGTTCATTGTCAGGGGAGGGAACACAGCAATCCCTCGCTCCTGTAGGGGGTTTGCCAAGCATCTTTAATTTGTGGCCTTGGCTCCATAGGAGTGTTGCTGGCCAAGGAGCTCAGAATGTGCATATCCATTGATTGTCCTGTTCCCACCCTCCCTTCAGCCATCTCAGTGCCAGGCAGTTCCAGCCCCCCAACAGAGTGGGGGTTGTTGTCTGCCAGCCCAGCACCCACTCCAGACTTTGTCATGAGGATCCTACATGCTGGCAGGAGGGAATCCAGCTACAGGGACTCCAGCTACATGAATTTACATTCATGCTGTAATGGAGGAATTGTTGCAGGAAAAGCAACCAACTAGAGGATGCAAGATAAAGTAGCTCCCCCTGTCTCCATCTCACCTTATCCTCTCCAACCTTACCAGAGTCCTTGTTGACTGAGATTTGGTAGCACTGCTGTTCTATCCCATCTGTTCATTCTCCTCTCGTGGCATTAGGGTGACCAGATGTCCCGATTTTATAGGGACAGTCCCGATATTTGGGGCTTTGTCTTATATAGGCACCTATTACCCCCCCCCACCTCCGTCCCGATTTTTCACATTTACTGTCTAGTCACCCTACCTGGCATGCCAGAGCTCCATGGGGAAAGGTTGATACTGACTCTCCTAATGTTCCTCTGCAACACAGTGTTGCATACATAGAACTAGTCACTTTAAAGAGAACCTTGGTGGCTTTAGTTTATATTCTCCTTGCAATTTACCAGTCAAACATTGGAGTGGGGAGCATGCAGTGCATCCTCCTCTGGCCACACCTTCTATTCCTTAGCAATCCCATTTTCTGCTCTATACACTGGTGTGAACAAGGGCAGCATATCTGCACTCCAGTATATTTACAAGTGCTCTTGCAGGTGGTAGGCAGCTCAAGCCCTGATTCTGATCCACTTTGTAACTGTGTAAATCAGTAACTCCTGGATCCTGGGAGTTAGACTACATGACCCTTGCTGTCCCTTCTAACCCTATGATTCTAATCCTGATTCTGCCCCGTCTGTCTGTCTGGCCTTGGACAAGTTATTTAGCCTCTGTGTGCCTCAGTTTCTCCAAGTGTAAAATGGGCATAATAGTTCTTGCCCACTTTTGTAAAGCACTTTGCAATCTAAGGATGAAAGCACTGTAAAAATTCACAGTATTGGTATAGCAGCAGGGCAGAATATACACCTTATTTTATACTTGTGCACTGTGCAATGGACAGGATGATGGGACTTTATAAGAACTTCAGCATGTTTTACTTTAGGACAATAAAACTATATGTGATCTTAGGGGAAAACATTAAGAAGTTATCAGAGGCTGCCAAGCTGTCATGCAAAGCTCTTTGAATTGTCTTCCGCCATGTGAGAGAATAGATAGGATTTCAAAGAGGAATATTTGCTTAAAAGCCAAGTTCCAAAGGGTAAAAAAGGCATTTTAGCTCTAAAGTGGCAGAAAAAAGTAAAAGATTAAAAGGTATTTTAAATCTTATGTCACTAATACAAATGCACAATGATCTAGATCAGGATAGTACATTGAATGTGCTATTCACCATTGCTCTGTGTCTTGTGAGCTTGTTTACAGCGCTGCAAAGTTTGTGTAAAAGGCCACCATTATGTTGTGGCAGTGTTTTATACCAGTTTCACACAGCTACAAGTAACTCCAAAAGGTGTAATGCAATGGAAAGTCTAGGCCCTGAGATTGGCAATTTATCTGTGCCTTGGTATTCTGCTGGTTGTCCTTTGAATGAGAAACAGATGCTGAGCACTGATCTGTATCTTTTGGTAGCATTCTGTAAATATATACATCATTAATCTCAATGTATGTTGTGTTCATACTTTTCCTTCAAAGCATCTCCTGTCCTAGGGATGCCGAATAGATTAATTGTATACAGCAACTGATGAATAAATAAATAACAATAAACTCCTTTCATCACAAGAGCAGACTTTTATCTTCTGTCTGCCACAAAAACACACATACACACAAAGTCAAAGTCACACATGAGAAAAGGCCCTTTTTCCTTCCCCAAAAGGTTGGTTTGATCAATTTCTAGATTACCAATAATAGCTTACAAAGATTAACTGTATTGATGACATGCAGCTTCTCCACACTTAATACATCCTCTTTCAAACCTTTGCTGCTGTTGATTTCACAAAGCAATAGACCCACCCCACAGCATTTCTCTTTACAGTCAGCAGTACCTTTCTTTCAGCAGCACAAAATACCAGATTATTTTAATGGGAATTTTATACGAAAGGAGCAAAGGAATAGTTTACCACCTTGTGTGCATTGTGTTACAAATCAAACAAATAACAGTAAACATAAATATCATATAGTTGGAGAAATATACCATTTTGTTGTTACCAAATCAACATTCTTTTGTTTGAGTTTGATGTTGGATTGAAAAAAAAATATAATATCACTTAGAAAATGATTTCTGCACTTTTTTCAATAGTTTTGGGGCTAATGGCTATTTTTCTCACATCTGTGGCGGCAGCGATAGGTGACAAATACATAGTAGGGTAAAATTCATGGTCAATATTTTCAAAAGCAACTAGTGATTTTGAATACTCGCTCATCCTCTAAATCAGGCCCCCTTAAAGCATCTCATGTTGGGCACCCACAAATGGAGGCACCCCAAATCATTAGTCGCTGTTGTAAATCCTGGACCATACTGCTGGCTCGGAGTGCAAGTCCACTACCTGGTCCATGGAGAACTTGGGGTCATCTATAGCTCATCTTCCCCATCCCTTTGCACGGGTGCTCAAGAGAGAGGTTATAAGGGAAGCAGCTGGGGGAAAATGTTATTTGGTAGATAATGCTCCAAAGCCAGAAGTCTGGGAGCTTTGCTGTTTCATCTCTGATTGTGTTGAATGATCTTCCTGTCCTGTCATAAGCATTTACCTTTGCTGAAGGGTAACTGTGTCCTCTTCTCGTGAAATAATTCTACAAGTAAATAGCTTTCTGAGGTGAACTATGTGGGGATTTGAGGGGGAACATACTCCTCTGCAACCCAGACTAAGAGCCCAGATCACTAGTCTTTGGCTAGTTTCAGAGTAGCAGCTGTGTTAGTCTGTATCCGCAAAAAGAACAGGAGTACTTGTGACACCTTAGAGACTAACAAATTTATTTGAGCATAAGCTTTCGTGGGCTACAGCCCACTTCTTCGGATGCATCTCTGGCTACTACTCTAATCCAAGTAAGGTTTGAAGTAAGTGGATTCATCCACTTGGTAGACTCACTGGGTAGGTCTATACTGCATTGTATACCCAGGTCTGTGGGTATACAAGCCCGTGCTTGAGCATCCACGCTGCATTGTAAACCTGAGTTAAAATTGCTGGGCTCGGGTCTCACAGCCATGCTGATGTGTCCAAACTGCACTGTGCAGACCTTCTGACTTGGGTCTGTGGCTTGAGCTGATTCCACACTCCAAAATGACAGGGCTTGGTCCTGAGTCTCAGTGGGACTCCAGTTCTTACTCAGCACCGCTAGCAGAGTCCCTGGGTCTGAGTCCAGAGGGGATCCAGGCCCCAATCAAACTGATTTCTGTTTGGCTGGAAGAGGGGCTTGGGCTCAAATTTCTGTCTGAACTCGGGTTTATAGTGCAGGATAGACATACCCACTGTGGCCGTTCCCCCGGCCTGCTCAAGAACTCCCCACACTTACTCCCACAGAATGCCACTCTGTGGCATGGAAGGCGTTGCAAACCCCAACCTCCCTACCCCTGTTGCCTCTTCAAAGCTTGTCCTCATTGACTCCCCTACAGAAGCACAACCAGGATGTTTCAGGCCTTATGCTGTTGGTGGAAGGGGAGGCTGGATTTCAGTCATAAAGACTGTGCCAACCTAGAATGAAGCGGAACAGATACACTGCATGTGAGATGCTCCCCTCAGGAAATTCTAGAGTAAGGTATGTGTATTAAGGGTAAAGGCACAGTTATGTGAACACAGACACACATGCAAGGCCAGAGTTGTAGGTATGCAAAATCAGAAACACATGCAAAGGGAACTTTTAAAAATCTGGCCTTCAATACATATTGTTCTTAAAGTGCTGGCTTACTTGAGTTCACTTTGCCCTTGCAACAGGCAGCAAGATGTTTTTGTGAGACCAGATTCTTAAATCATTCTGGGTTATTTTTTAATCTGTTAGCACCTCACTTTTGATTGGAATTGTTAAATACTGCAAATAATTTGTGAATATTCATTCAAATTCCAAGTGCCTGCTTGGTTTGATCAAGTCCATATACCTTTCTATTTGCTATGGGTGTGTGAGCTTGCACAGTGCTGAGTGTTCTGGCCCTGATCCAGCAACATTCTTAAGCACATGCTTCACATCAATCAATCAGATTGCTCATGTGCTTACAGTTAAGTCTGTGTTTAAGTGGTAGATCGTGGTTAGAGTGCTCAACACCGTACAGCACTGAGTCCTGTTTGCAAACAGCCACACAAGCAGGGTTGTGTTCACAGGAATATCTGGAAAATTTGAGTTCTTCAGATGAATACTTGGATCAGCATCTGAGCACAGGTATCCAGAAGTAAGATTCACCTGTTTAAAAAGTTTCTCATCCAATCTGTGAGCAGAAATAACTATCTACATAACGACTAGTGACAAGTCAAGGTAAACATTTTGGCTCCCTAGGCTTACCTGTACTTCCATGCGGAGTCCCATTAAAATCAATAGAACTACCAGTAGTAAAGTTAAGCAGACGTGAACATTTCTCATCCTAACTTTTCAATGTATCCTTTATGAATTCTGAGTACATTAGGCAACTCTGAAAATCTCAGCCCTAAAGGATTTGAATGCCTAATTCTCATTAAAGCTCATGTGAATTAGATGTTCAAATACTGTAGTCAGTTTTGAAAATCTGAGCTTAGAAGAAAACCAGGATTGTTTAATGAGCAATATATAAACAGCAAATGAGATAAATTTGCTGGATATTTTCTCTGCAATGCATAATTTGATCTGGTCTGTATTTGATGTTGTCAGCACCTAACTAGATCAATTATATCTGACTGCATGTATTGAAGCTATTGTTTAGAAATCTGGAGCATTGCTGTGACAATTTCAGCTGCTGAAACATTCATTCTGCAGAGACGTATTGACTCAAATATTACAGGCAAAAATGTATTTATTTACCAAAGCTTCCATCTCCAAGCATCTGGGACACAGGACAAAAAAAACATCAACAATTAAACCCAAACTGGACCTAGTGTCCCAGAAAATACAGATAACTTTAAAAAAAGATAGGAAACATATGTTCGACTGAAAAATGTGTTAGTTGTGGACAAACATACTGGGGAAAAAATGCAAATAGAGTGCCAAAAAGTAGGCTATAACAATGATGATGTTTTTGTTTTTTTCTCTGATTGTTGATGTAACAAATCATATAGTATGTTCAATACATGCATAGTACATGCTGCATATGTACATTCAGTAGATGCATTCATGTACATTCAGCCTGACCCTTATCCTTTAACTGTTTATTTTCTTATTGTGTTCAAAGCACTGGATGGGCTCCCTCTTGTGGTTAATGTAAACCTTTTCTTCTTTCAGCCAAACGTGAAAAGCTAGTGAATAAATTAAGGTAGCTTTGAACTACAGTATAGCTGTTTATTTTTTATTGGGTAAAATGGTTCAGATAACTGGTCGTTCATAAGACTGATATTCTACTGTATTAGTATTTTATTACCTTTATGTAACATGCAGAAAATGCATTCTTTGCTTTTTCAAAACAAAGCACTGATATGTGCTCAAAAATATTAACAATTTTTAAACATAAGTTACATTAAGCTGTGATCAAATTAGGCAAGATAGAAAAGGCTTAGGCCCAGGTATTTTAAGAATTGCTCCACTCAATGTTGCAATTCCTCATTCTGCATGTATTGATCTCATTTATAACCTCTGTAGCCCGGTATAAGGTTATATTGCGTATTTGCATTGTAAACTTCTGTAACTGTGTAACTCACCAAACAGGAAAGAAGCATTAATTAGTGTAAAGTGCTGGTCTTGTGGACAACGGGGCCTTTGGAAGCAAATGAGCCATTGTGATATCTCAAAAGGACAAAGACTTTGATTACCTTCCCCACTGGCATAAAGAGGAGTCAGGCACTGACACTTGTTCTATCAGTTTGGAGTCTGGGGAGAAGGGGATAAAAATCTCTGACAAGGAGAAACTTGATTCTTTTTGCTGCTTGGACTCTAAAGGGGCAAGAATCACTAAGCAAAAGCCCCCCCAGCTGTTTTGCCTGGGTTAGCCCCAAAGGACATATAAAGTCAGCTTATGACAGCAATTTCTATTATCTTTTGAAACTCAAGACTGATACTCATTTATTTGTGTATGTTACCTGCTTTAACCTCATAACTCCCTTTTTTTTTCTTTTCTTATTTAATAAACCTGTAGTTAGTTTATTACAGGATTTGCTACAGGCAGCATCTTCAGGTTGAGATCTGAGTAAGTGACTGGAAGTAATCTGAATATGGTTGGGATATTTGGTATAAGTGACCATCTGTGATGCCTGGGTGGCAAGATAGACCGGAATGCCCAAGGGGACTGTCTGTGCCTCCATGGTAAGACTGTTATAGTGCATTCGGAGTTCACACTTGTTACTGGGTGGGTGAAACATAATTATAGAACATACCACCAGTTTGGGGTGTTTGCCAGTCTCAGGGCAGACTGTGAGCCGCTCCAGACTGCATGACAATATTGTTTGACATTTTCTTACTGCGTACCGGCAATTGCATTTTACCACGTCCATCTATCAGGCTTTTTTCATATTGGTTCCTTGCAGCTCCTGTTATTTCTTTGCCACCTCAGGATGCTCAGAACTTCACAGGTAATGACATAATCTTTGGCTGTGAGGTGTCCGCCTATCCTATGCCACACCTTGAGTGGAAGAAAAAAGGGAATAAAATGTTTCTGCCAGGAGATGATGCCCACATCTCAATCCAGGTAGATTATGCTTATTCCACGGATCATATTTTTTACTATTGAGTTGTGGGGAGGAGATGGAGGGTTAAAGAGGCTGTCTCATTTTTACTGCCTTTCTCCTGTTGCAGAGACAAGTTGGGTGAGGTAATATCTTTTATTGGACCAACTTCTGTTGGTGAGAGAGACTGGGTTCAGGTCTCCTGTTGCTTCACTACATAGCCTAGTTTATCTGCATATGATAAAAGATTTAGAAAACCTGACCTATGAGGAAAGATTAAAAAAAACTGGGCATGTTGAGTCTTGAGAAAAGAAAACTGAGTGAGGACCTGAGAAGTCTTCAAATATATTAAGGGCTGTTATAAAAAGGATGGTATCAATTGTTCTCCATGTCCACTGGTGGTAGAACAAGAAGTAATGGGCTTAATCTGCAGCAAGGGAGATTTAGGTTAGATAGTACAAAAGAACGGCATACTGGGTCAGACCAAAGGTCCATCTAGCCCAGTATCCTGTCTACCGACAGTGGCCAATGCCAGGTGCCCCAGAGGGAGTGAACCTAACAGGTAATGATCAAGTGATCTCTCTCCTGCCATCCATCTCCACCCTCTGACAAACAGAGGCTAGGGACACCATTCCTTACCCATCGTGGCTAATAGCCATTAATGGACTTAACCTCCATGAATTTATCCAGTTCTCTTTTAAATGCCGTTATAGTCCTAGCCTTCACAACCTCCTCAGGTAAGGAGTTCCACAAGTTGACTGTGCGCTGTGTGAAGAAGAACTTCCTTTTATTTGTTTTAAACCTGCTGCCTATTAATTTCATTTGGTGACCCCTAGGTCTTGTATTATGGGAATAAGGAAATAACTTTTCCTTATCTACTTTCTCCACATCACTCATAATTTTATATACCTCTATCATATCCCCCCTTAGTCTCCTCTTTTCCAAGCTGAAAAGTCCTAGCCTCTTTAATCTCTCCTCATATGGGACCCTCTCCAAACCCCTAATTATTTTAGTTGCCCTTCTCTGAACCTTTTCTAGTGCCAGTATATCTTTTTTGAGATGAGGAGACCACATCTGTACACAGTATTCAAGATGTGGGCGTACCATCGATTTATATAAGGGCAATAATATATTCTCCGTCTTATTCTCTATCCCCTTTTTAATGATTCCTAACATCCTGTTTGCTTTTTTGACTGCCTCTCCACACTGCGTGGACATCTTCAGAGAACTATTCACGATGACTCCAAGATCTTTTTCCTGATTCGTTGTAGCTAAATTAGCCCCCATCATATTGTATGTATAGTTGGGGTTATTTTTTCCAATGTGCAATACTTTACATTTATCCACATTAAATTTCATTTGCCATTTTGTTGCCCAGTCACTTAATTTTGTGAGATCTTTTTGAAGTTCTTCACAGTCTGCTTTGGTCTTAACTATCTTGAGCAGTTTAGTATCGTCTGCAAACTTTGCCACCTCACTTTTTACCCCTTTCTCCAGATCATTTATGAATAAGTTGAATAGGATTGGTCCTAGGACTGACCCTTGGGAAACGCCACTAGTTACCCCTCTCCATTCTGAGAATTTACCATTAATTCCTACCCTTTGTTCCCTGTCTTTTAACCAGTTCTCAATCCATGAAAGGACCTTCCCTCTTATCCCATGACAACTTAATTTACGTAAGAGCCTTTGGTGAGGGACCTTGTCAAAGGTTTTCTGGAAATCTAAGTACACTATGTCCACTGGATCCCCCTTGTCCACATGTTTGTTGACCCCTTCAAAGAACTCTAATAGAGTAGTAAGACACGATTTCCCTTTAGAGAAACCATGTTGACTTTTGCCCAACAATTTATGTTCTTCTATGTGTCTGACAATTTTATTCTTTACTATTGTTTCGACTAATTTGCCTGGTACCGACGTTAGACTTACCGGTCTGTAATTGCCGGGATCACCTCTAGAGCCCTTTTTAAATATTGGCGTTACATTAGCTATCTTCCAGTCGTTGGGTACAGAAGCCGATTTAAAGGACAGGTTACAAACCCTAGTTAATAGTTCCGCAATTTCACATTTGAGTTCTTTCAGAACTCTTGGGTGAATGCCATCTGGTCCCGGTGACTTGTTAATGTTAAGTTTATCAATTAATTCCAAAACCTCCTCTAGTGACACTTCAATCTGTGACAGTTCCTCAGATTTGTCACCTACAAAAACCGGCTCAGGTTTGGGAATCTCCCTAACATCCTCAGCCGTGAAGGCTGAAGCAAAGAATTCGTTTAGTTTCTCTGCAATGACTTTATCGTCTTTAAGCGCTCCTTTTCTATCTCTATCATCGAGGGGCCCCACTGGTTGTTTAGCAGGCTTCCTGCTTCTGATGTACTTAAAAAACATTTTGTTATTACCTTTTGAGTTTTTGGCTAGCCGTTCTTCAAACTCCTCTTTGGCTTTTCTTATTACATTTTTACACTTAATTTGGCAGTGTTTATGCTCCTTTCTATTTACCTCACTAGGATTTGACTTCCACTTTTTAAAGGAAGTTTTTTTATCTCTCACTGCTTCTTTTACATGGTTGTTAAGCCACGGTGGCTCTTTTTTAGTAGAAAATCTTTCTCATTACAAGGATAGCTAAGCCCTGGAACAGGCTTCTATGGGAGGTTGTGGAATCCTCATCACTGGAGGTTAAGAACAAGTTGGATAAATACCTGTCAGGGATGGTCTAGGTTTACTTGGTCCTGCCTCAGTGCAGGGGCATGGATTCAATGACTTCTCAAAGTCCCTTCCTGCTCCACATTTTTATGATTCTATGAACATCAATAACAGGATACAACACTATTACAAAGCCTATGTTGTTATGATAAATAGCTTGCTAGCAGGGGGTGCTGCCGTATGGTCCTGCCTGGGGAATTAAGAGAATTCTGCTTTCAGAAATGCTTGATGAGAGAGGACAGCATATGTAGAGGAAGAAGTAAACCCTGAATGTTGCACTGTCTTGGCTCTCTCTAATGGATCTGGTCAGGATCCAGAAGTCCTTACCAGGCAAAACTCCCATTAACTTCATTGTGATTTTTGCCTGCATAAAGACAAAGAAGATCTGGCTCTCTGATCATTGGCAGTTAAGTAGCTGCTGTCAAGAATAAAAGTATATATTAAATCTAATCCAAGAGTGTATGCAAGGGTGGTGTACCCCATGCTGAGGAAGAAGTTCCTCCACCTCCTTGTGTGGCAGGAAAAATAAGAGCTTTCTGTCCTGGAAGGTGAAGTGACTGCAGGCCTCGGTAGGGGAAACAACCTTTAAAAGGAAGTGTTTGGGTTGTAGGAGGGGCCCTGAATTCCAGAGGTGAGAAGACCTCTGCCTGGACCTGGGCTGAGAGGCCCTTTGTCACCTTTTATGCTGTTCAGACCTGGGCACTGTAGGCAAAGTGAAACAAGTTTGCTTTGAACTCCCGGCCATATTTGGGATTCACTACCCTTCTGGAGCCAGAGCTTCCATAGACCCCTGCCTGGAAAACATGGAGCCTAGCACTCAGCCAGCTCAGTGCAGGAGCCAGCTGGTCCAGCCCAGCGGGAAGGGCAGGGTCTCCTCCCCTAAAGACAATACACCACCTATGATTAGAGGGGAGCAGTATCCCCTGGAGAATGAAGGTGGGGCTGGGCCAGCTGGTCACACCAGAAGACAATAGAGGGACAGAAATCTAAAAGCCACCATTTCCACCCACCTGTACCCTCACCCCCAAAAGACTTATAACGATGAGAGGCCCAGGAGGCCTATGGAGAAGCTGACATATGGAGCAGAAGTGGAGTCAGGTGGGGGGCTGGGGATGCAGAGCAGGGAGGGGGTCAGGGCTGAGTGTTGGAGAAGTTTGGGGAAGTGGGCAGGGGCAGCATGAGTTGAGGGGGCCCAGGGCAGCAAAGGGGAGGGGCACACAGGAGTAGATAAAGCTTGGAGGCCAAGGGGCAGTGGCAATGTACAGTAATGGAGAGCAGAGTTTGGCTCCACACATAATCCAGGTAATTACCCTTGTGAAAAGCATCCTCTTCTCTGGTGTCTGCTAAATCTTGACAGTGTATCTGCCTTCTCTCAGGCAAGAGGTGGGCCTAAGAAGTACGGTGTGACAGGGTGGCTGCAAATTCAAGGCATCAAGAAATCGGACGAAGGCATCTACATCTGCCAAACAAAAAACAAGTATGGCACTGCATATGCATCTGCAAGACTGAAAGTCATTGATGGTAAAGTGTTTTTCTTTTGAGGTGAAGAATTTTCAGCATTTGGTTTCAACATTTAGAGCCTGGGTTTCAAATGCTTCTGCCTCACCTGGTAAATGCAAATCCTCTGTGTTGGCACTTAAACTGATGCTCAGGTGCATAAAGCAGGCAATTGCCCATCAAACTGTGTGGATCTGTCAGGGGCTGAGCACCCTCAGTTCCCACAGACTTCACCTCACAGGGATTGGCCCTTATATGCTAAGGTGAGTGTCCAAATGTGAATGTCCTATTAAGAGGCCCACATTTGAAAACTGTGTTCTGTCACTCTATCCTTATCCCTTATCTCTTATCAGCTCTAGGTATTTTTAGTCAAAAATGTGTATGAAATGCAGTAAACAAAAAAGGATAAACTGGTTAATATCATGGGGGTTTGCTACAATTTTCACCTTTTTCCACCTGAAAGACACTGTGGATCACAGCTGTAAAGTTGTGCCATCCCTTTTTACACAACCCCCCTTTGACCACAGGTAGAGTTCCATACCAGAACCATAGCTGCATGTGGCTCTGAGCAATTCTTAGAACTTCAACAATTCTGTTTAATCATTTACTTTTTGAAAAATTAGGAAGGAATTTGAAATTGCTTTTAATAAGCGTGCTTAGAGAAACATATGAAGTAACTTTTACTATTTATTTTTGATTGGGTACAGTCCTGGAGGCTAAACTCCTTTTGACTCTAAAGAGAATTGTGCTTGCATTGCATGGGCAGAAGCAAGCTACATTGTTCATATTTTGCTCTTGATATGGGCCTCTTCTCTTTGCCAAACAATGGGCTAGATCCTACAATTGTAATTTCATGTGCAGAGCACTTGCAGGATCAATTCATGGTTTACTTGTGTTTGGAATAGAGTTAAAATAGGTGTGTTTTCCACACTTGAGAGTGGGAGAGAGAGATAAATATGGCAAAGCTCCCATTGACTTCAATGATACAGAAACAAGCCATCAGATATTGCCTCTTTCTCTCCAAAAGAGAACTTGCTAACCCATTAACAAGTGTGTTAACATGACTTTAGAATTCTACAGTGAGCTTATCTTCCTCTTAGTTCTTGCTTTGTGTATGTTCCTTTTAATGTGGAGACAATTTATGTCTTGCTGTGCAGGTTCATCCTCTACATTTCAGATTTCTGCGGGCAGCAGAATCACAAGCTACACTACAGATTATGGAGACAATTATGACCATACTGAAGAGGATGAGGAGGAAGAATATGAATCTGGGGACTATGAAAATTGAAATAAGTTTCTATGATAGTCTAGATATATTAAGGGTCCAATATCCTTCCCTTTCAGCTGTATTTACCAGTGTGATCTGTTCTGTAAAGAGTCCCTTCCTTCCCACAGTTTATATAGCACTCTTCTGGAATTTGCAGGATGTGCTCAGTCATTTGGCCAAAGAGTACTGTACTACATACCGGTAATAATAATCAGATAGACCATAGGCTGGTATTGTCAGACGATTGAACACAACTCTTAAACATGAACCTGCCTATTAAGTATTCTGAAAAAGATCCTTTTCTCCATTTTAATTTTTTTAAATGTTGAAGATTGGATTAACAAAATCAGTTCTGAAACTAAAGGAACTCTTTACCTCCCATCCATTATCTTCTTTCTGCATTGCCCATGTAGATCTCAAGAGAGCAGTCACAAACACAAGTAGTTACGATTGCAAAATAGTTTCAAATTAAACTTCTTTAACACTTTCAGGAAGACTTTCCTTTTCTGGTTTGATAGCTTCCAGGGTTAGTCTCAGCCAAAAGTGAATTGTCTGTTTTTTGTTTTTTGGGGTTTTTTTTTTTTTTTGAGCTGAGTGCATGAAACAATTACACTTTTCCCATTGTATAAAAATAGCAGGTCTCCTAAGTCGTCATGCTAGTCAGGGGCAGAAATTTACTATCTGACAGAAGGGATATGGGACCCAAGGAGCAGTGAGGGAAATCTAGGGCTTCCTGTGTAACCAAACCGACAGACATACTGTATGGTCCACCCAGAATAATTTATTTACCTCCTATTCTTTCCCTCGATCATCACTTATGCTTTAAGCAGAATTGTGTAAGGTGGGGATTTCTACGAATTAATGTGGAGTTAGCAGGGGTGGCTACTCCTGGTCTCTGTCCATGCCCTTCAGACACATGGAATTCCAACTGTACAACGGTCACATAGACAAAATTCTGTGGGCTCCAACACTCACCTTTTCTGGGATGCTTCCAACTAGCAGTGTGTTTTAGCTGTACACACTTCTGATCCCTCAAGATATTGCATTCATGGAAATGCCAAAGGCATTTTTTAAAAGCACAAAATTATTTATTTTTTAAAATATTCTGGGAAAATTCACATACATTTTCCAAGCAATCTAAATCATTGGCCATGTTCCATAAGGTCAATCTAATGTGACTCTAGGTGCCTTCAGTCTTGTTTCTCCACACATTTAAAACTTTAACATTTGGAATGTAAAATGATAGCCCTTAAAACTTGCCAATAAGATTTAGATAACTAAAGAATTACCTGAGGCCAAGATATTCAATAATGGGTTCCTGTAATTCAACTCTTACTTAGTGCCCAAAATTTGGCTTTAAGTGTCCTGGTTTTCAGACATGCTGAGCACCCATTACATCCCATTGCATCTCTGAAAATCAAGCCACTTATTTAGGTGCCTAAATATGGACTTAAGACCTAAACTCTAGGCACCCAGTGTTTAAAGTATTGGCCTCAGTACTTGCAATCTTTCCTCAGTATTTCCTATACTAAATACAGTGATGTACAATAAATGCTGGAAATAGTGCGCTAATATTCTCTATTTATCCAACTTAAAGTTAGGAAAGTTTTAAGTGCATCCACTGAAAATGGTGCATTGACTTTACATTAATTTAGTTTTTTGCATTTAGTGCGTATATAACGTGGGTGTTCTGAATGTATGTACAGTGAAGTTTGAACATCTCCTTTACTCTTAAGATGTTGATTTTTCTGCCATATGCCATTGGAAAATTAAATTTTCCTTAGATTTGCAATAAAGTCGTAGGCTGGATATGAACCCTGTTCATAGGTGCTGGAACTAAGGGTGCGGGGGTGCTGCAGCACCCCCTGACTTGAAGTGGTTTCTATTATATACAGGGTTTAGAGTTTGGTTCAATGGCTCTGAGCACCCCCACTATAAAAATTGTTCCAGCACCCGTGCCCCTGTTTGCCATGAGGTATTAATGAACTTCGTGCAGATAATAAAGAAATATTTGAGGTTGTTGGTTTTTGTTGTTGTTTTTTGTAGATTTCCTAGCATGATGTTAATTTAGGAATGAAGTTCATGCCATGAGGTCATTGACAAGATCATTTGACTTAGATTTAAAAGCAGGACCGGCTCCAGGGTTTTTGCCGCCCCAAGCAATTGCGATCGGCGTCAGCTCCACCACACCGCTTTCTTCTTCGGCGGTAATTCGGTGGCAGGTGCTTCCTTCCGAGAGGGATCTGCCTCCAAATTGCCACCCCTTCCCCTTGGCCGCCCCAAGCACCTGCTTGCTGGGCTAGTGCCTGGAGCCGGCCCTGTTTAAAAGATGGCTTTGGATTTAACCAGTGGCCTTAGTGTTATAAGCTATTACCAATCTTTCTACAGATAGGCCAAACAACTTACATTTTTGTATATTAGCTAAATGTTTATTAATTTAAAAAGAAACTTGATCAGTAGATTTTATTAATTTCTAAAATGTAATCTATTTCTATTGAAAATACCCAATCCATAGACATGGAGTTCTAGGGGATTTATTTGTTTGTTTATTTGTTTGTTACTACAAACAAGAGCTTACCAAAGCAAATCATTTAATTGTGGTAAAGTACATATCAACACAGGGGACCAAAATATATTATCTTCAAAACATTATCCATGGAGACAAACTAGAATTCTTTATGGTCTCCTGCTGTTAATTCAAAATTAAAAACAGAAAGAGAATGACAGCTGGAGGAGAAAAACATATATCATACTAGAGATGTGTCAAAAACTGTACAGTTGTATGCAAACTAGAAAATTTGGCTGGATTCTTTTTGACCACCCTCAGAGAGCAAACATTTCCAAAGTGTAGTTAAATGTATTTTGTTTGCGGATGTGTGTATTTGGGGTAGTTTAACCACTACATTGCTGTGTTATTTATTGCCATGAAATTCTTATTCCTTTCAGTGGAAATATCGTGCAAAAAAAAAGTGAAGTCATTCAAGAAAGAGGGCATACAACAAGCTGATCTTTTCTTGGCTGCTTTCTCTCTCTCTTTTTTTATTTTTTAAATCAGACCTTTCTAAATTAAATAAAAAGGATACAACAGATTCAGCCTTTTTCAGGTGGGATAACAATATGAATAAACACAAACAAATAGATCCAATTTAGGGTTTCTCTTTAGCAAGAGGTGTAGTCAAATAACCCCGTAACAACAAATTCAGTAGGATGGTGCCATTCCACACAGGAGAAAATGAGACACACACCTGAGCTGGAAATATACGTTAAAACCACAGGGAAGTCCAAGTGAGACCTCTTATTAGGAACAATGCATTCTTAGTTCCCAGTCCTGCTCCCATGGAAGCCAATAAGGGTTTAGCTACTGATTTCAATGGAAGCAAGATTAGCTATGATGCCAAAACCATGCAGCACCTTCAGAACAGTGTCTCCAATGTGTCCTACTGTCCAGCTTCCAGTGTAAAGGTGGGCAAAAGGCATAAAAACTCTTTACTTAATTGTTATTTTTAAGAAACTGAAAAAGGGTTTTGTTCTTTATATTCTATTGTCAGTGGTAGAATCTCCCCACAAAAAGCATCTGAGTCTTGGTTTACATTTGCCCTACTATCCTCTATCTGGGTCTGTAATGGGGTTAGGAGGTGGTTTCACTGAGGGTTTAGAAACACACATGCACTCTCCCTCTGATTATGTTTGATTTTAAATCCCTGGAGTTTCCTACTTTTTCTGCCCTTAAAATGATTGTGCTTGCTCCCTATGAAGACTGGATCCTCAATGCAACCAAGACAAGCAGCCATTTTAACTGATACAGCCACACACTAGAGAGTGCACAAAATTGGCATGATCTCCACATTCCCACAGGTGAACAATGGTGTCACTCTCTAATACTCCCAATTCTGCCCAGCCCAAGAAACAAGAGCTTTAAGTTTGCTCCAGCATTGCATGTTGACTGTCTTTTGAGCAAGGCATTCACCCAGAAAAAAGGTTGCTGTTGCTTATCTTAACACTATGCCTATGAATCTCAGTGCATTTGTAGTTATTTTTTTAATCAGTTCTATTATCACAGTATTGCTGCCTCACTATGCAAATATCCTAACCTGCTAATATGAATGAAGGAGTATTGTAATATACAAACAAATGTGTATAACACAAAACTGAATAAAACCAAAGGCTTAATAATTTACTGTGAAAGACATAATACATTTAAATAATCCAACACTAACACATTTGATTAAGAGGGGCCCTTAATATTACAAATCTTAAAACGGTAAAGGTATTTATAAGTTTTTGTGCAGCTAAACGTTACCTAGCCACTATAGTCAGTGGACCAAGCTCAGCGTTGAGATACACACACTTCTGAGCTCTAATCCTCTCTCCCTGTGTAGCCTTTTGGCAATTCACTTCACTTCTCTGTCTTGTCTACAAAATGGGATGTTGTGAGGTTTAATTTGTTGCTATCTATACTGTGTATGTGTACAGCACTGGACAGGAGCTAGTTCTGCTAGTTTCTGAGGTGACTTCTACATGGAATACCACATTATACAAGATCCCAGGAAGAGATGACAACCTTTGGCCAACTCACAGCTTGATCAAAATGTTTTGCCACTACAGGTGTTACTACATGTAGATAGTGGCAGGGAGCTAGAGTATTGTTCAGTTCTCAGAGGAGTGGACGCTGACGATGAGGTGTGTGTTCTAGTTACTTGCAGAAAATGCTAGGCATTATCCACTGGTACAATGGCCTCCTGCAATGTCTGGGGCAAGTGGTGGAGAGTGTCAAGAGACACTTGCCAAGAAAGCTTGCTGAAAGGTGAGGCACTGTATCATGGGATAGAGCTGGGACAGCCCTCTGAACTGATGCAGTTACAACATGTGACCTCCTATCCACAGTGAGGAAAAAGCATCATTCTCAGCATTTGTCCACCCAGACCAGAGACTTGCTCCTGAGTAGTACAATCATCAATAAAAGGGACCAATGCCTTTAAAGCTCCTGGAGCTGCATTTATATGTGGATACAGGACATTTTACTGGTGTTGCAAGTTCTGGGCATTACACTTTGTTGTTTGCAATGCCGTTCTGCCTAGGGTAAACAGGGCTTAAGAAACTCTATTTGGAAGCTTGCATTGGCTCCTCATTCAGCTTCTTAAGTAAAATTCAAATGGAAAGGAGCTCATCCATTTCTCAGCTGTTACCAAGCATTGATGGAACAGAAGCTTCCTTTGGAAGGAAGGGGAGGGCAGACAGAAGAAAGAGGACAAGGAGGGGGGTGACCATTGTTGTTATAGTTACCCCATTAACATTTCCCCACTGGGCAAAGGGATATTTAATGATATTTTGATGATGAGGTCTCAGCCATGAACCACTGGGCGTTTGTACATTGACAACATCAGGAAGACCCAATTGTGATGCTATATGGAATATGTGGAACATTTGGTGGTATTATTGATACCAATATTATAAAATTGCAAATAATCTGACCAGATATGCCCTGTAGGGTACATGCAAAAATGTTATTTGCCAAGTATGATAATCTTGTTTATATGTTTATCACCTTTGTATTGTGAGTCATAGATATGTATGGTATATCTGTATTTCCAAATTTGTGCTGTGTTTCTGTGTGACACCCCCCAGACAGGTTGGCATCAGTTGCTCTGCATCCTATGCCAGCTCCTCTCTGCCCTTGGCCTAGCCTATTTGATGGCCCATTAAGGGTCATGAGCTATACAATGAACCCATTGAAAGGAGCCAGGGGATATGCTTATGAGCCAGCAAGGCATTTAAGGGCGGTGGACAGCTTTTCCATGCCATGTCCTGTGAAGCTTGTATTTGGGACACAGAAAGTACAGGCCACATGGGAAAGGGAATATAAAGGGCAGTGGCATCTTCTTCATTTTGTCTTCATTCCTGCTTCTTACCTCTGGAGTAACTTTTTTCTACAAACTGAAGCTCTGAACAAAGGACTGAATGACCTATGTGGATGTGTTCCAGAGGGACTTTCAAGCCAGCAAACTTGCCAAGTACTAAGAACCTGATATATGGACTTTGAAGTCTTATGTATGTATCTGAGTGCTTTACCATTTAACAACTCTCTTCTTGTTCGTTCTTTCTTTCTTTCTTTCTTTCTTTCTTTCTTTCTTTCTTTCTTTCTTTCTTTTATTACCTTTAGTTTTAGATGCTAAAGGACTGGCTGGCAGCGTGGTATTTTGGGTAAGATCCAAACCAATATTGACCTGGTAATGTAGCTGGCCCTTTGGGGTCAGAAGAACATTTTGTATAGTGAACAGAGTTTTTAAATAACTTCCTACTGTACTGGACCTATGTGCTGATTGGGAAACAGAGTGCTGGAATACAATAAAGGGGGCTGTATGATTTCTTTTTTAGCTTCTTGATAATAAGTGTGGGGGATCAGGAGCACAGTTTGTGACTGGTTGGTGAGTCTAACTTCAGTGTTAACCACCAGTTTTGGGAGTATCTGCTTTCCTTTTTGCAGTCTGCCCTGACCTTGGCATTGTCAGTGAGATCTACCCTAGGCACCCAAGGTCACACCCAGGGCCACCGGGGGGGGGGGGGGGGACGGCAAGTGGGGCAATTTGCCCCAGGCCCCGGACCCCACAGGGGCCCCCACAAGAATATAGTATTCTATGGTATTGCAACTTTTTTTTACGGAAAGGGCCCCCAAAATTGCTTTGCCCCAGGCCCCCTGAATCCTCTGGGCGGCCCTGGTCACACCAACCAAACTGAATGTAGTTTTGGATAATCACAGCCCATACTTCTGCAATGGAATACTAGATTATCCAGTTAATATTCACCAGGCTTTATATTTGTACAAACACCAAGAAAGGTGGACAATAGGCACCCAACCAGCATAATAGATGTGTGCAGCTCAGAAAGGGTCTACACTGTCATGTTAACTGTGACCCAAGTGGATCCTTGCCTTACCATACACATTTGATGATGAGTGATGCCATGTATGACAGAGCCATAATAAATATATGCATCTGTGGGCTGCTACATCTTCATCTGGGGATCCATGAACCCGCTAACCTGAGCTGCTGCCCAGTCCACAGTACTCAAGATACAGACCTCAGACTTCTGCATCAGAAAATCTGTTCCAAAGACCCAATATCTTGGCCCTGTCTGGTAACTAAGGCAGGTAAGATGAGGGAATTGTTAAGGCAGGTATATAATCCCGACAGGCAGATGATTGCACAATGCTCCCCGCCCACCTTCTGCTGCCAAGCATCTCTGCCTAAAGTTGCTCTGCATCCTGTGCCAGCTCCTCTCTGCCCTCCTAATGCACACTGCCTCTCTCCTTTGTGCTCAGTCTAAGGGAGGAGGTGGGAATACACATGGGGGAAGACAGCTCAAAACGACTGGGCAAGGCAGGAAGCAGTAGGTGTTTTGGCAGATTAGACATAGGGCTAGTTTAGACTTATTTTAGATGAGAGTCCTGACCTGGCCTTGTCTTCCTGAGGCTGCCAACACTCCCCCACTTGTCTGCCCACCTGATCCCTTACCAAATGCTCAGTTCTTAAATTTTTATAACTCATTGGCTTTGTTCTTTAAAAAGCTTTGCACAGCAGAAAGCACGGTTTAGTTGCACAACATACAAGCCTGAGGAGAGCCTATGCATGAGGCACATGTGGTTAAGAACCAGTGATCCAAACCCCCCTATGCATCTGGTTCCTAACCCACAAGTGCACAGTACAACAAAAGGGCAGGGCTTATGCAGAGAATGGATGTATCTAAGGAGGCATGGGCTGATGTGTGCGGGTTATGGCATATGAGTGCTCTTACGCCTCACTCTTGATACTAGGCAGAAGTAACCTGTTTTCCGTACAGCAGTGCTCAATTTATGCACGGTCATGATTCCCTGCATTTCCAGTGTTGTTCATTGCTTTTTAAGCTTATACATACCACACTTTGCAGTTGTTTGAGTAGGCCCAAGGTCTTTCAGTAGAATGTAGAAGTTTTTAATCTTATAGTTACCACTTGTACTGACAAGTTTCTTTTAGCAGTTAGTCTGATTCATTGCTACACTGCATCAGATCCATAGCCAGAAGAAACGTATATACAATCTCCACACTTTATAATTAAGCAATTGGCCATTATTTTTATTATCCCCGAGACTTTCTTTTCAGTTTCCATTCGTGGTAATTCTCTCTATTTTGGGGATATTTGTTGGGCTCCTGACCCCTGTTTTCCCTTTAAGGTTTTTGATTATTATTATGATGATTATTTTTATGATTTGTATCAATGTAGCATCTAGGAGCCTTAGTAAAGGACCAGCACCCCCACTGTGCCAGGTGTTGTACAAACAGATTAAAAAGACAGGCCCTCCCCAGTCCTCCTTTCCTTGTGTGTATCTCTGTGCCCTTCTTCTGTGCCATTTTGCATGTTTTGTGACTTTCTCTTTCCCCATTGTTTATGATCATCCAGGTACTACTACTGCTCTTCCATGCGATAAAGAAGGGGTGGTGATTTTGGTGAGGTGCATGCATGGGAGTCAGGGGATCTGGGCTGAGGCCAAGATTTTTTAACGTGGCCTTTGATTTTTGAGGGCCCAATTTCAGACACTCTAGCCTGATTTTTGGAGGTGCTAAGCACTGACTTCAGTTGGGACTCAACAAGGAACTCCGTTTGTAGCATTTTCCCCCTTGTTTTCCCTCCATTCTCAGGCAGCTGGGCCAATTCACAACCTTATTGGGAGCTGTTTGGTATAGATAATATTCAAATATTTATAAACGGGTGACAGCAAATTGCACACAAGCATATAAGTCAGGCTGTGTGTGTCAAGCTCTCCTAACATCAAATAATTATTTCCAGCACTTCTAGATTATCATTATTACGTCTCAGAACCCATTGACAAAAGCAGCAGCAACACTAAGAGGACTGACTAGGAAAATGTCAGTTTCACTCTCCACTCCAGGTCTTTGGACACATCTCTTCAGGGAAGCAATAGCGCCAGCTCAGGCCTTCCTGTGGCATCTTCATGCTGTGCATGAGACTTTTTAAAATGAGGCAGCAGGGGAAATAACCCACAATCCTATGCCAAATTTCAGATCCTGGAGCACCTGCTAATATGGTAACTTGGATAAAAATGACAAGGGACATCAATCCTTTCGTTTAGAGCCGAAACTGATTAACACAGGGCAAAGGAGGAAATTCTTCCCGCCATGCTGTAATATTGCACAGCAAGGTGCATTAAGGTGTTTGTGAGGAGTGACTGGTGGATAGACAATGCTGAACCAGGTGCCCTACTGCTCTGTTCTAGGCTGTTGGCCTTTCCTATACTTCTTCACCAGTGGCAAAATAACTCGAGTGACACTCTCTTGGGGCTCCATGTAGGAAGTAAAGCAGATGCTTTTTTCTGATTACTATATTTGGATTTTGAACTAAAATGAGCCCTAAGGTAAACCCATTCCACATGGATTTAAGCAGAGGATCATTTTCCTACACCAAGCAGGGGATTTTGGAGTCACTGAGGCACCCGCTAGCAGTGATGTACTCCTCTGCCTCTGCCAGCCAAAAAGACCACCGCAGCAAAAGGACCATTTATTGGATAAAGGTCCTGATCCATTTGATTTAATAGAGTCCCGCCATCTTGACTCACAGTGATGTCACCATTGATGGCGATGGTGGCACGTACAAGGAGTTAGTCTCATGGCTTTTGTCCAATTACCACATCCCTCCAGCCTAGCATGCCGTCACCCCCAGCATCCCCTCCACCGCATGCAGCAGGAGAAATGGGACCACGCATCACACTGAATAGCAGAAATGGGGCAACAGTCCATCTCCACCAACCCTCTTGCCCCCATTTACCCTAGAGCAGACTGGATTGCGTGCTCCATCTTATCAGTGCTGGCTGCTCCTTGCCTCCCATGGCCCCCAGCATGCTCCACACTCCCCCTGCCCTCTGCTGCTCTGCTCTGCACTGCCTCCCCCACTGCTTGCTGGCTTACACTGCATTATTACCCCCCACTCCCCCATAGTTGTATTGCATGGCTCTCTCCGCCCTCTGCTAGCTGTGCACTGCCTCCCCTCTGCCCACCTCATCACTGCATACTCTCTAGGACACCCCCACCCCAGTTTACCACTGCATTCCCCCCACTTCCTCTCTGCCCCTATTCTCCTCTCCCCCCTACACTGCATCGCCCCCCCACCACAGAACCACATTGCATACCCCTTTCACATTGCCCCCACACTGCATCGCCCCTCCCCCATACACTGCATTGCCCCTCCCCCTTGGTGACGCCCCGCCCCTTCACACTGCCCGCTTCGGCTCGCTTCCCTTCTCCCTCACTGTATCGCGCCGCCCCCCCGGCTCCACACACTGCATTCTCCGCCTCCCAGGCTGCACACGCTGCCCCCGCCCCCGGCCCGCCCCGCGTTGCCCCCTGCCCCGGGCCGGGCACGGCCCCCCCGCCCGGCTCCCGGTGCCGCTCGGGAAGATGGCGCGGCACGTCCAGGTCAGTGCGCCGCGGGCCGGGCCGGGCCGGGCGGAGGAGCCGTTGGGAACTGGCCTGGCGGTTGGAGCTGGTGTGGCGCGCTGGGTCGGCCACGGAGATGGCCCCGGGGGCAGCGAGCCAGGCAGGCCGGGCGGGGTGGTGCGCTGGGGGCGGGGCCAGGCTGGGAATGGGGTGGGGGTGCGTAAGGGGGGGGGTCGCTTGCGGGCAAGGGAGATCGCGGGGGGGGGGGTACCAGGGTGCGTCGTGGGGTGTGCCAGGGTGCGTCGTGGGGTGTGCCAGGGTGGGGAGGAGGATACTGGGGGGTGCTAGGGTGGGTCATGGGGTGGGTCCCGAAGGGGGTGCCAGGATGAGTCGCGGAGCGGTACTGGGGGGTGCCAAGGTGTGTCAGGGAGGGGTGTACCAAAGGGGTTGCCAGGGTGGGTCCTGGAGGTGTATGGGGAGGGGGTGCCAGGGTGGGTTGCAGAGGGGTGTACCAAAGGGGGTACCAGGGTGGGTTGCAGAGGGGTGTACCAAAGGGGGTGCCAGGGTGGGTCAGGGAGAGATACTGGGGGATGCTAGGGTGGGTCAGGGAGGGGTACTGGGGCGTGCCAGGGTGGGTCGGGAGAGAATCTGGGGGATGCCAGGGTGGGTTGGGGAGGGGTACCAAAGGTGTGGGTTGGTGGGCACTGGGGGGGTTGATGAAACGACGGTGCCTGGAAGGCTGCAGAAAGCTGGAGGGACGGTGCCATAATCTACAGGGGGAATAATACTGGCACAGTGCTAGTGCCTGTGTGTGTGAAAGGGGGACTGATGTAGCAAGATAACCAGTGCAAAGGTACTCACAGGCCATAAATGATACAGGGGGCAGGGATAGAGCTGTGCAGAAAATTTGTGTGCAGAATTTCTCTTTGCAGAAAATTTGACATGGGAAAAAATCAGAACAAAAAGTTGGACATTAAAATTTCCTAGGGAGAGACATTTCATTTCCCACACATCTCTACTTCTGCTTCAGCTTGCTGGGTCATTTATAGTTAGTTGGTGCCTTTGCACCTCTGGCTCCTTTGCATTGGCTATCTTGCTGTATCTCCTGAAGCATTGCTACAGCTATTGCAAACCAGATTGGGGGGCATTTGGGAAATACAGGCATCAGTTGCACGTGACCACGTGGGTTGGTATCATATTAGGAGAGGTTTATGCCAATCCCATTTCTGCTTGGAGGGGCAGTGTGTTTCCTATGTCTGCTCTCTATAATCTGTCATTGGCTTTCCCCACAGTAATGGTGTTATTTTTAAAAACAGACTAGTGGAAAATACCTGTATTAGATCATCCACTTTAGTTTTTTGAAGCACAGAATCATGCCCTTCAGCGTGCCTATTTATTAACTCAGTGTGCTTTTTGAAACATCATGCAACAAACACAATACATTGATTAAATAACAAGTTCCTGCATATTGACAGAATTCCAAGTACAGGACACAAGCTAGTTCTTGCCTACCAGCATGCATCTTTCCTACAGTTTTCCTCAAGCAAAAACGTGTCTGATAAGGTATGTCTACATGTATGACGATGTGTAAATTACAGGCAGTACAGGAGCTTCTGGAGCCTTTCCCCTATGGAGCCTTTCACTGTGGCCAGGAAAGGCTCTGGCAGGGGGAGGCAGTGGGACACTACACTGCTAAAAAGAGCAATATAGACATGGGAGGCACTGCATGGGCATGTAGTGAGCCATGTATGGTATAAACCCTGGTGTATAAAGCACTCTACTCTACTCATCTAAGCCATGCCTCACCATCTACACTGCTATTTATACCCATGCTAGCTGGAAGTGCAGTGTCTGAACTCTGCACACCGTCCTAAGTATGGCTGTACCTATAGATATGCCATGCAGAGTGCCCCGAAGGGCGGTAGGCCCCATCTCGGATAGACCAACTAATTTAGGGCTAGATTATTTTCTTGTTCTGACTATTGTCTAGTGTTTTGTCCAGTGTAGTTTTAAAAACCAGATGTGATGTGCCTTCCCTCATTTCCCTTGGGCAGTTACTCCACAGCCTAATACATGTCATTGGCACGAGGTTTACCTGGGTATTCAGCCTAAATATTTTCTGACTTAATTTCAGCCTGCTATTCTTAGTTGTACTCTAATATACTGTACCAGATAATTCCTCTTCATCCTTGGTGCTCACATTCAGCTATTTGGAGTCTGTAAATCATCGCTTAGTCAAGCTATAAATATTTAGTTCTTTTAATCTGTGATCATAAATAATTTTATTACTTTACTCTCGACTTTCCCAAATTTATCAGTACTTTATCTGGTATTTATCCAGGGCTGAATGTAGAATTCCAGATGTGATATAAAGATGGTCAGTAACCTTGTCCATGACATGGTACCTGAGTAGATGCTGCCTAAAATTGTGTTGACCTTTTGGAGCACAACCATACTGCATAGCAGATTTATGTCTCCTTTTCCAGTCACTATCACTTTTAGGTCTCTTTCATTACTTTGGCTTCCCTTTTTGTCCCTCTTAGGGCAGGTCTTCACTACGGGGGGGGTCAATTTAAGATACGCAAATTCAGCTATGCGAATAGCGTAGCTGAATTCGACGTATCGCAGCCGACTTACCCCGCTGTAAGGACGGTGGCAAAATCGACCTCTGCGGCTTCCCGTCGACGACGCTTACTCCCACCTCCGCTGGTGGAGTAAGAGCGTCGATTCGGGGATCGATTGTCGCGTCCCGACGAGACGCGATAATTCGATCCCCAAGAGGTCGATTTCTACCCGCCGCTTCAGGCGGGTAGTGTAGACCTAGCCTAAGTCTCAGTGTGTATTTTGGATTATTTTCCCCCAGATGTATTTGCTTGCATTTTTCCAAGTTTCATTTTCATTTTAATCTGAACAGGAGTAGTTCACTTAATTTTGCAACCGGGATTGTTACATTAGTTACTTTTTTTCCTATAAAGTTCAGAGACTGATTTCTCTTTCAGCTTCAGCATCCCCTAGATGAACAAATTATATGTACCAAAAAAAAAATTGTGGCTGTTTCCACAAGTTTTTAATGTGCAAACTATATATGGCCATTTTTTTTTTAACCTGAAAGTTGAAGGTTGTATTATATAAATTCAGGGGCAGCCAATCAAATCCAGTGAAGGTTTCAATGGTTACCTTTTAAAAGAAGAAGTGATTCTTCATACTTATTAGAAATGTATTCTGAGAGTTACTGTCGCCCTTTCCTTGATAGAATCACTGGGAAACTACATACCGTGATTAATTAAACCAAATTTAATTAGACAGAGATTCTGTTAGTGGTTTGTCTTTAAAATTTTCTTGGACTATCATGTAGCTGAGTTTTGATGGTTGTAAATTCAATCCTTTTATTTAAAATAAAAAACAAAGCTTTAAGCATTGATTTATAGGTGAAGGTATGGAGGAAGAGGTGCAAAGGCAGCTGACTTCAGGTTCTCTATTCTAAACAAGGCCTGTCAAATATTAGATTAGGCCTATTAGAATTTCCCTGGCTGCTTCTTTCTAGGTTACACTCAGGGCTTGAAGTATTTACCAGATGCCTTCTAATAGAAGGACTAGGCCACCCCACCATCAACCTCAGCCTGGACCAATCTACACGGGAGGTCCACTTCCTAGACACCACGGTGCAAATAAGTGACGGTCACGTTAACACCACCCTATACCGAAAACCCACCGACCGCTATGCCTACCTTCATGCCTCCAGCTTCCATCCCGGACACACCACACGATCCATTGTCTACAGCCAAGCACTGAGATACAGCCGTATCTGCTCCAACCCCTGAAACAGAGACCAACCCCTACAAAATCTTCACCAAGCATTCTCAAAACTACGATACCCGCATGAGGAAATAAGGAAACAGATCAACAGAGCCAGACGTGTACCCAGAAGCCTCCTACTGCAAGACAAGCCCAAGAAAGAAACCAACAGAACTCCACTGGCCATCACATACAGTCCCCAGCTAAAACCTCTCCAACGCATCATCAGTGATCTACAACCCATCCTGGACAATGATCCCTCACTTTCACAGGCCTTGGGTGGCAGGCCAGTCCTCGCCCACAGACAACCCGCCAACCTGAAGCATATTCTCACCAGTAACTACACACCGCACCATAGTAACTCTAACTCAGGAACCAATCCATGCAACAAACCTCGATGCCAACTCTGCCCACATATCTACACCAGCGACACCATCACAGGACCTAACCAGATCAGCCACACCATCACCGGTTCATTCACCTGCACGTCCACCAATGTAATATACGCCATCATATGCCAGCAATGCCCCTCTGCTATGTACATCGGCCAAACTGGACGGTCCCTACGTAAAAGGATAAATGGACACAAATCAGATATTAGGAATGGCAATATACAAAAACCTGTAGGAGAACATTTCAACCTCCCTGGACACACAATAGCAGATTTAAAGGTAGCCATCCTGCAGCAAAAAAACGTCAGGACCAGACTTCAAAGAGAAACTGCTGAGCTTCAGTTCATCTGCAAATTTGATACTATCAGCTCAGGATTAAACAAAGACTGTGAATGGCTAGCCAGCAACGAAAGCAGTTTCTCCTCTCCCTTGGTGTTCACACCTCAACTGCTAGAAGAGGGCCTCATCCTCCCTGATTGAACTAACCTCGTTATCTCTAGCCTGACTCACTCTTGCTTGCGTATTTATACCTGCCTCTGGAAATTTCCACTACATGCATCCGAAGAAGTGGGTATTCACCCACGAAAGCTCATGCTCCTATACGTCTGTTAGTTTATAAGGTGCCACAGGACTCTTCGCTGCTTTTACAGATCCAGACTAACACGGCTACCCCTTTGATACTAGGTCTACTAACTCATAGCTGATGAGAAAGATGAGAGTGCCTACTTGTGAGATCCTGTTAAAAAGTCAGCTTCTGGAAAGTCAGAGGATGTTGGGATTTCTGTTGGTATACTATCCCTCAATCTTGTTCAGGGGGCTTCATCTTTCATATTCTCTAGCTAGTTAGGTCTCTAATAAATCTCAATTCTCTGGCTGATGGACTGTAGAAACGATCCTTTCTCTCTCTCTCTCCTCCCCACCCACCTGAAGACCTTCTTTGAGAGTTGTGAGATGGATAGATATTTTTGCTGTTTTGCCTGTCCTCTAACCTCCGAACTTTGGGGTCTCCTCCCTGTGAGTAGCTGCATTGTCTGCCTCTGCTGATCCAAGTTTTTCCAAGCCGCAATATAGTGACAAGAATCATGTCAATTTCATTTTAATTTTTCCCCACAGGTTGAATAACACCAGTGAAACTGAGTAGTCTTGTCAATTTTTCCTTGCTGCTGCTTGGAACAATATGAGCTATTGGTGTGCAGACTCAGGAAGACAGAACTGCATTTCACGTATTCTGAAGGATATCTTTGCAACCAGAAATGAAAACTTCTCTGTCAAAGAAACTAATGGCTTTTTGCCAGGGAAAACCTCCCATTCTTTGTTCTCCTAATTTATTTCATTGTTCCCTCCCTCGTTTTGCTCCTTTGTTCTTCCCTTGTTTGTCTTGTTCCAATTAATCTCGGTACTAACCTTCTGGATAGTGAAGAGGCAGTAATGTTTTTTTTGGGACTAGCCATTAGAGGGTATTCTAGAAGGAGACACTCTATACCTAGAGATCAAGGTCCAGATCCTTAAAGGTATCTAGGTGCCTAACTCCCATTGAAATCAGTGGGAGTTAGGCACCTAAATGCCTTTGAGCATCTGAGCCCAGAGGCCTCACCTTTGTAATCCTCTTAGTTGCTTTCTCTCCAAGATTTAACTTGAGTTCTGTGCCTACATTTTTGTAATCCTGCCATTATTTATAGGTATTCTGAATAATGTGATTTGACGTTGTTGGAAATTCTGCCTCTGGACAGTTGTACTTACAGGAGGGAAGTGGCAGTGGCCGCTGGTTTACATTTTCAAATTCTGTGATGACTTTCTCTGAAGTCTTCTCTGCAGCCGCTTTTACTATTGGAGTAAAAAATCCCAAAAACACTTGGTGGCATCCTCTGTATTTGGAAATGGTCATAAATAACAAGCACTCACTTAGTCCTGGATTAAATACTCTGGTGTTAAGGAAACATGAAGTTTGCCTCATTTGTGCCAGCAGCTATATTAGTGGATGGGCTGGTATTTTTTCCCCTGAGGCTCTTTAAAGCAGCTAGTATTGTACAATGATCTTCTTACAATTAATATTTCAAAAGTGCAGCACAAACAATAGCTTGGAGGGTGCATTTTTGCTTCATTTGAATTCTTTGCAAACAGATTGCTGTAGTTTCTTCAGCGTTTGCTCTCAGGCTTCAGCGTGTCAAGAACATTTCAAATGGTTGCTAGTCCTTTGAGGATACGACTTTCTTTTTTGCTGCTGAATGATCAGGACATGCATACTCAAAAATTCATTCTAGTTTTAGAGCTATTATCACTACTAGTGAATTTCCTGTACTTAAAATGGGGACTATCTCTAAAGCCATTAATATTGTAACATGGAATATCATTTTACTTCTTGAATTGTCCTGGTGATTTCAGTAGGTGTAGCTGAGGAGTAGGATATCTCAGTGTGAGTAAGGGCTGGTCTACACTAGGATCTTATAACGATATACCTACATCTCTCAGTGATGTGAAAAATCCACGCTCCTGAGAGACATAGCTATACTGACCTAACCCCGGGTGCAGACAGCACTAGGTGGGTGGAAGAGGGAGCCCTTTGGGGAGGTGGATTACCTATGCTGACAGGAGAATCTACATTAAAATGCTGCAGCTGCGCTCCTGTAGGGTTGTAAGTGTAGACATATGGTAAGAGGGTAATGTGGCCCTGTACTTACCCAGGCTAAACTTTATTAAAAGACAGCATTCTAGGAATGTAACTTTTCACCTTGAACAACCTGAGCCTTTGTATCCTTCCTTAGATTTGCACACAGAGGGTCTCTGCTACACATAGATCTTGCCCCTCCCTACCTGAAAGTGGAGTTGGCCATTTCGGCAGCACTTTCCCCCATCCCTTCTACATATCCCACAGAGGGGTCTCACATGGGTAGGAGATGGAGGGTGGAGTGGCTGGACTGGAGCCTCAGTGGACACACAATGTTCCTCCTTCAGCCTTGCACAATTTATTCAGGAAAGATAATGCAGACCCAGATAGTATTATCTTTTCCACAGAGCACCCATCCACTGGGGTCCCACAGCCAGCGTATGGTCCCTGGTAGAATGGTTAAATGAAAGGCCTAGTTGTCTACCTCATGGGAGAGGCATAGAGGACAACAAACTCCACCTCTCTCAAGGAATGATATGGGGAGGATATCCATGAGAAGATCCTCACAGAAGTGTTCTTCCTGAAGTTCTCTCATGGGTTTGCCATCAGGGGTTGACCCAGGCACTTAGGAGAAAAATGCTAGCTAGATTTTTTTTTGGTGCAAAGTCCTTGTTTAGCTGTGGATGTTTGGAAGCACAGTTAGTTGTCTGCATCTTGAATTGAGGGTTTTTTTTTTTTTAAGTGAGGAATCATGAGTGTTATTTTGTGCAAGATCATGCTACTGGTTAGCAAAGGAATGTCTCTTGAAAGTGTGTGCTTTCCCAGGGAATATACCGTATATAGTCGATCATAAGACGGTTCGTTTATAAGTCGATCCCCCCCCAAGATAAGTAAAAATAGAAAATTTTTATAACCCGTTCATAAGCCGACCCTATAATTCAGGGGTCAGCAAACTTTGGCTCCAGGGCCATCAGGATAAGCTGCTGGCGGGCTGAGATGGTTTGTTTACCTCGAGCGTCCGCAGTCACGGAGGTAAACCTAAGTAAACAAAAGTGTCCCGGTGCGCCAGCTGCTTACCCTGACGGGCCAGGACAGCAACTGGTGGGGAAATATTTTGGGGGGGAGAAGCTGGGAGTCAGGGGAGTAACCCCTGTGACCACCTCCACATGACCCCACCTCTAGCCCGGGACCCCCACACTCTCCCCATCCCATCCCTTCCCACCTTATCTGGGGAGGGCCAGGGGAAGATGTCTCTGACCTGGCTGGAGCTGCTCCGGCAGGCTGGGCAGCGCGGCTGCAGCCTGCTCCGGCGGGCCAGACCGGGCAGCGCGGCCGCAGCATGTTCCAGCGGGCTGGGCTGGGCGGCGTGGCCGCAGTGTGCTCCGGCGGCGTGGCCACAGCCTGCTCTGGGGGGCGGGGCCGAGCGGCACAGCTGCAGCCTGCCAGCCCCGGAGCTGCAGCCGCTTTGGCGGCTGGGGGGAGAGCAGCGTGGCCAGAAGCGGAGAGACTCTGGCCCCGCCTCTTCCCTTCTGGATGTACTGCCTCTCCTTGTGCCCTCTGTTGGGGGGAGGGGCTGTGTCCCACCTCTCCTTCTCTATAGCCATTCATAAGCCAACCCCCTTCTCTGGTGCTTCCCTTTTTTACTAAAAAAATTGGGCTTATGGATGAGTATATATGGTAATCTCTTAACTGTCTCCTGTATCTGAAGCAGTCCCAATGGGCCATGTTGAAAGAAAACTAGACTGAATTTTTCTCAGTGCATCATTTGGTGAGAAGCACTACTTTTAACTGTAATTAAGTTAAAGATTTTAGTAAAATTGCTAATTTTGGAGACACTTGCTGAATAGTAATGTTATTGTTGGGAGATCAAAGTCAGGGAATGTAAATGTAAGATAGGAACTGTTCTAATCCGGATAGCATAAGATCTATTTGAAACTGATGAGAAAAAGCTCCTTATCATCCAGAATGAATAGCACTAAGGTAGCTAATATATGATTAGTTATTATGATTTGTTTGTTTTTAATAATTGCATTAAAAGCAGATTGCTTGCATTGATTAAGAACATAAGAATGGCCATATTGGGTCAGACCAATGGTCCATCTAGCCCAATATCCTGTCTTCCGACAGTGGCTGATGCCAGCCGCTTCAGAAGGGAAGCAACAGAATGGAGTAGCTATCAACTGATCCATCCTCCTGTCATCCGCTCCCAGTTTCTGGCTGTCAGAGGCTTAGGGACACCCAGAGCATGGGGTTGACCATCTTGGGTAATAGCCATTGATGGACCTACCCTTCATGAACTTATCCAGTTCTTCTTTGAACTCAGTTATACTGTTGGCCCTCAACATCCCCTAACAACGGGTTGCACAGGTTGACTGTGTGTTATGTGAAGAAGTACTTCCTCATGTTTGTTTTAAACCTGATGCCAGTTAATTTCACTGGGAGATGCCTGGTTCTTGTGTTATATGAAGGGGTAAATAACACTTCCTTATTTGCTTTCTCCACACCATTAATGATTTTCTAGACCTTTGCCATAGCCCCCCTTAGATGTCTCTTTTCTATGCTGAATAGTCCCAGTCTTTTTAATCTCTCCTTGTATGGAAGCTATTTCATACCCCTAATTGTTTTTGTTGCCCTTCTCTGAACTTTTTCCAGTTCTAATATATCTTGTTTGAGATGGGATGACCAGAACTGCGCATAGTATTCAAGGTGTGGGCGTACCATGGCTTTATATAGTGGCATTATATTTTTTGTCTTCCTATATATCCCTTTCCTAATGGTTCCTAACATTCTGTTAGCTTTTTTGACTGCCGCTGCATGTTGAGCAGATGTTTTCAGAGAACTATCCGCAATGACTCCAAGATCTCTCTCTTGAGTGGTAACAGCTAATTTAGACCCCATCATTTTGTATGTATAGTTGGGATTATTTTTTTCAATGTGCATTACTTTGCATTTATCAACATTGAATTTCATCTGCTCAGTCATGTGAGATTCTATTGTAACTCTTCTCAGTCAGTTTTGTATTTAACTACCTTGAGTAATTTTGTATTCTCTGCAAATTTTTCCATCTTACTGTGTACCCCTTTTTCCAGATCATTTATGAATATGTTGAACAGCATTGGTCCCAGTACAGATCCTTGAGGGGCCCTGCTATTTTCCTCTCCCCACTGTGAAAACTGGCAATTTGTTCGTATCCTTTGTTTCCTGTCTTTTAACCAGTTACTGAGAGGACCTTCCCTCTTAGCCCATGACTGCTTACTTTGCTTATCAACGATTGTTAAGGAATCTTGTTAAAGGCTTTCTGAAAGTCTAAGTATACTATATCCACTGGATCATCCTTGTTCACATGTTTGTTGACTGTCTCAAAGAATTTTAATAGTCGTCATTTCCCTTTACCAAAGCCTTGTTGATTCTCCAACATATTCTGTTCATCTTTGTATTTAGTGCTACTGGGTGCATAAATTCTTTCACAGGAAATCATAATAATTATGTTTAATTCCAATTCTTGTCATTAGTTTGAATGAGAAACTAATGTACAGACTACTGACCTGTGCATGCAGATTTATTCCCAAGAATTTTGCACGTGCATTGACTTTTACATAACTATAGAAAGAAATCTTGGAGGAATCAGAGATGATCTATGGTTTATCTCCTGCTGTTCCCCAGAGTTGCATGGATGGAGGTTATAATTCAGAAATAATGGGACAGAGGAGACTCAGACAGTGGACTATGTAATTAACGTGTATTAAGTGTCCGAATGATGGTGGGTTAATGCCAGTCTTTATTTGCCAGTGAAACTTTAACTCAACAAAAATGTTGACTTTAGCACCTCTGCTACCACTTCTTTTTTAAAGGATTGCAGATTTATCCTCACCCCAATTTTTTAGTGGCAGTGACTGTTGCCTATATTGGAGGGTGCCTAAAGTGAAATCAAAGTTTATTAAGGAAGATTTTTTAGGCCATGTTTCTAGGAGAATGGAGATAGTAGCAGTGAAGCGGCTTCCACTTCCTCCAGTGGGATGGTACTGGGTTTGATACTTAGAGAGACAATATCAGAATATCTGGGGGGGAAATGATTCATTGTGCAGTTCCAAGTCCATTGTTTAGAGGCTGCTAATATCAGGCAAATAATATTTGATGATTAAAGGAGCAACTTCAGCATGCAGAGATTAGTATGCAGGTCTTAATTTCAAGGTCATCTTCAGTGCTCTTGTACTTGCCTTTTAATTTTGTACAAGGGTGTTGAGTCCTCTCTAGTGGAGAAGGGACTTCTGTAAGGTCTCGTTTGCAATGTAAAGTGTAGGAGAGACTAAAATGACCTTTCTGTGAAAGAGCTGGACTCTGAAGTGCTGAAACATTCCAGACATGACCTCAGGAGTCGCTGTGGCCAATCCCCAGGGTGCTATTTTGTTTGCTTTTGAGTTGAGATATCCTGCAATGGGAGTTCAGTGAGTGAAAGAAAAAAAACTGCTAAAATTGAAGGGAGGGATTGGACTGAAGCTTGTAGCTCAGCATGAGCTCTAAGGAAGAAAATTGAAGAGAAGTGACCCAATATTCCATGGAGCATTTCAGGGGATGCAGATCCATAAGTGTGGATCTTGTTTGAAGATCTGTTGTGTCAATAACTGTTGGAGGGTAAAGTGAATATAAACAACTGTTGGTGAGTGAGTGTTGGGCAGAAGAGAGTTTAATTTCTTTAAGTTAGTGTCTTGTTTGGGAGTTAGTGTACATATGTTGTTGTTTTTTCAGGGTCTTATTTTCATTCATTAGTTTATATTTATAGAGGAATAAATAAATCTTCCCTTTTTATGTGACTCAAGGAGTGAGTTGCTTGAAAGGGAAACATTTTATCTTCAGGAGATGCTAATCTTTAAGAGAATCACTAGGGGGATATGAGATGTGTGTTGTCTTAGTACTCCTGGGGGAATTCTGTGCCACTGTGCAATGCAGAATTTTGCAGAAATTAACCTGCGCGCAGAATTTCCTTTCCCCCACAGAAATGGGTTGCGGTGCTGCTTGCCTCCACTAAGGGCTGCTGGACCCTGCAAAGCCCCGCTCACACATAGAAGACACTGCCGGGGGGAGGGAGAGGGAGCTAGAGCAGTGGTTCTCAAAGCCGGTCCGCCGCTTGTTCAGGGAAAACCCCTGGTGGGCCGGGACGGTTTGTTTACCTGCCGTGTCCGCAGGTTCAGCCGATCGCAGCTCCCACTGGCCGCGGTTCGCCGCTCCAGGCCAATGGCTGTGGGAAGTGGCGCGGGCCGAGGGATGTGCTGGCCGCCCTTCCCGCAGCCCCCATTGGCCTGGAGCGGCGAACCGCGGCCAGTGGGAGCCGCGATCGGCTGAACCTGCGGACGCGGCAGGTAAACAAACCGGCCCGGACCGCCAGGGGCTTTCCCTGAACAAGTGGTGGACCGGCTTTGAGAACCATTGAGCTAGAGGGTTCCTGGCAGCTGCAGTTCCCAGCGTGCCCTGAAGGAAGGAGATGGCACGTAGGAAACTCCATGCAAGCCTGGCACCAAGCATCAGGCTGTTTCTCCCTCTGGATCCCTGGGCTCTGGGGGGGAGGGGAGTGGGTGTCTGGGCTAGGGGGGCCACAGCTGGGCTCGGGTGTGTGTATGTCTGGGCTCTGTGGGGGAGAGGGTGTGGGTATCTGGGCAAGGGGGGCCCTGTGGTTGGGCTTGGTGGGCAGAGGGTGCAGGTATTTGGGCTGGGGGCAACACATTCAGTTTGCTCAGTGTGTCTGATAGTTTCAAAGCCACGTAGGAGATCTGGATGTCCAGTTCCCATCGATGGGAGCTGGTAGTCCAAATCTCTTTACGGTAAATTTACCCAGAAAATGAAGGTGTGATTGTAGCATGGGTAGGCATACCCATGGGCCAACAACCGAGTACATATCCAGGTCCCCTGCAGGCTTGTATTGGGACAGCCAGCCCACTTTGAACCCTGTGCCGCCACGTCTTCACTACTATTGTTACCTGAGCTAGTAAGGTTAAAGGTAGGGTGGATATGCTTACCTGTGCTACACTCACACCTTCATTTGCAGTGTAGATGTCCCCTTAGACAGCTTTGAAAATCTCAGCCTGAAAAATTTCTGTTTTAGTCACTAAAACCTACCAGCGGAGGCACTTGTTCACCCTTTTCGTGATAATGGGGGCGGAGGGGGGAGAAAGTATTTTAATTTCTCATTAGAATAGTGACTCAAAGTAATTGCTAACTGTACTGACCCCACTTTGTTCTAAAACAAGTGTTAAGTATGAAGTGACAGATGGACTTTTTGTAGACTTGCGCCTCAGTCTTGCAAAGACTTAGGCCCATGCTTAACATAAAGCATATGGATAGACGCCGTGACTGTCTATTGGTCTTACATAGATTTCTCTCTGGTCTTCAGTCTTCATTTGGCTTCCTCCTAAACAGTGTCTTGTTCATTCTTTCTCTTTTCCTCCTGTGTTGCATTATCTCTCTCTAAAAAATACCTCATGTTATAGCTGCTTTTAGCATTTAGTACTTTCTTCATTGTGCTTTCAAATATTGATTCTTCAGTCAATAGGTTACAACATTTTCGTGCTATTATCAGATATGCTCAGTAAGTCAACTGTTGATTTAAAGCTTACCTTTGCAATGTTTGGAACTTACAGCTAATGTTAGAGAGCAAACTTTTTTTAAAATACATGTTAAATTTTGATTCTTTTTATTAACTTTACCAGACCTGTTGTTCCTGTTCTAAATTTCAAATTAGGAGTAGTCCATGATAAAAGAATTGTGTTCTGTCACTTAATTTTAATCACTAGTATAATGTCTTCCGTTTTAGTACTGAGGAATATAACATCTGTTTGTCTCTCTTCCACATATATTTTACTGGAGTTCTGTGCTACTTTTACTGCAGTGGGAATTGGGAGGGAAAGAAGCTACAGGGGTTTGATTGCACTTTTCTGGAAAGCTGAGCATAGGTAGCATTTCATGCTACTGTACTGGATATATGTCGGTGTCTGTAAATAGCCAGTACTGTGAATCTTAAGGAAGGCTTCCGCAGGTGAAAGGCGTATTTGGCGGTTTCAGTATTGTTCTTTCTTAACAGAGTTTGGCAGAGCTAGAAGTACTATGTAACCAGCTCTATGAGGGGACTGATCTAGCACAGCGGATGCAAGCAGAGAAGGTGCTCTTGGAGCTTATTGACAGCCCTGAATGTCTCAGCCAGTGTCAACTTTTACTAGAACAAGGAACAGTAAGTACCTGGGAGAAGTGTAAAGTCTGACAATGTAAACATGCATTTATCATGAGACCCACATTGGAGGTCCAGGTAATATCAGTGTAAACGCAATACATGTGAGATGCTCATCTCTTATAACAAATTGAGTTTTTCCTTCATAAATAAAATTCCAGCAAATCTATCTACACACATAAATTGGTATTAGAGGGTGGGCTTTGTGGGACTGACCGTACCTAGCATTAGAAAATAGATGGCCAGAAACAGGGGGAAAACCTAACTATGGGGGAAAATAGATGTAAATGTTAAATGTTGGTCTAATACTTGCAAAAGGTAGGAACCTCACACTTAAGGGGCTTTATGCCACCCATTGCTTAGTATTGCTCCTCAACATGATTTGCTCCAACACTTTTACAGCTAAGTCCCTATGCTCTTGCTCCTCCAAGTTACAATGGGACAGGGTAAGTATGGGGTGAAAAGCCTTAAACTATGTTTTCTTGTTGTCTTAGTTTAAACCAGTCTCTTAGCATTATTTCAGTTTTCTTTTTAGAGTACGAGGAGTCCGGTGGCACCTTAAAGACTAACAGATTTATTTGGGCATAAGCTTTCGTGGGTAAAAAAACCACTTCTTCAGATGCAAGGAGAAGTGGGTTTTTTACCAAAGAAAGCTTATGCCCAAATAAATTTGTTAGTCTTTAAGGTGTCACCGGACTCCTCGTTGTTTTTGTGGATACAGACTAACACGGCTACCCCTCTGATTTTTAGAGTATTATGTGTTTTTTGTACTGATATTTTATATACAGATATTTTGTCAGATTTAAAAGGTGGTGGGGGAACCAACACTGAGTTAAACCATCAGTTCTTCATAATCATTACTGTGTTTTGGAACCATTATGATTTCAGATGATGTGCCTAAGACATGTCCATTATCTGGAAATCATTGACATAGTTGGTAATGCCTTGGAAGAACCTGACAAATCTATTATGTTAATGGATGCGTAAGGAGTTGTTAATTCTGTTTATCATTATGATACAGTTAAGTTATTGCAATAGATCTTGCAAAATGCATTCTCAATGGGGGGAAAATGAAAATATTCAAAGTTAGTATAGCACATTGGCCTGATCCCGTAATCCATACTCCTGAGTAAGGATTACTTATTTGAGGAGTCCCATTCATATGAGGTTGCAGCTGTGGTCTCGTTCATTGAACAACGGTCTGGTGAATCGAGTGTTGGAGTCAGGACACCTACTACTTTCCATTTCCAGGTCTGCTACTGACTTTCTTTGACCTTTAGCAAGTCAGTTATCTTCTCTCTGCTTTAATTATCCTCTCTATAAATTGTTATATAAATGTTTACTCAGCTTTGTAAAGTGCTTTGAGATCCTTGGATAAAAGGTGCAAAATATTATTGTTAGAAAAGACTCAATTATTCTGTGTCTTCAGTAAGACTCTGTTGTTCAGGATGTGAGAAATACAAGCATAAATATTGTTCTCTTCAATTTTCGGTGCATAGTAATTGCATTACAATAATTAGAATTCCATAATAGTATCAAGTGAAACAAATATAGGACCTGGTCTTGCAAAGATTTACACACGTATTTAATTGTAAGTGTGTGCATAAGTCTTTCCAGGATTGGGGTCATAATGTGAACAAATGTAACAATACAGTTGAGCTACAGAATTGTTGTAATAAAGATACAGAAAATTCAGAATTCTAGTAAATTTCCTTGTTCTGTGTGTGTATGATTGTCTTGAGATTATGTGTAAGACTGATTTAATATGTGGTACATTTTCTCTTAGGGTAGGTGAATGGCTTCTATGATCTAATACGTTTTTTCCATCAACTGATGTGAAAATGGTGTTCAACACCTTTGTTGTTAAGGTGTAGTTTCCATTTATGTTATTGTGGAAGCAGGGTAGTGGTTCCATAGGTAAGATTATAGTTTGCTGAGGCTTACACTTGAACCAGGAATTAAATCTCTTACATGCACAAAGAATATTATGTATCCAACTATAGCAATTTTTCCTCAGTAATGAATTTTCTGAGAATTTTCAAGTAAATCTGTTAATTAGTTTGTTACAATAATTTTAAAATGGCACATCTAACTTGTTTTTGAAAATTTATAGCAAGTAAATTTCTTAACTCTAATCTGTTGTTTTATTTACATTATGTACATATGCATATAAAACAATGTCTGTCTGTACTAAACCACACAAATATTTTTCAGATGTAATGTGGCTTGCTTAATTGATCTGAGATTATTAAAAATCATAGTGTATATCTCTAGTGGAAGTGTGTGGTGTAGCCCAGCCCATAGATCTAGCTTTAGCATTTATTTTACTTAGCAGTAACACAAGGAAGCCTCCAGTCCTGTATCCTGTAAGACAGTGGCTCTCAACATTTCCAGACTACTGTACCCCTTTTAAGAGTCTCATTTGTCTGACGTACCCCAAGCATGGGTGGTGGATACCATAGGCTGGGGGAGGCTATACCTCCCCAAATTGCCAGGCATGGCCCCACCCACGCTCTGTCCCCAGCTTCCACTTGGCGCGGCCGCTCCAATATCCCTGTGGGGTGGCCCCAGCTCCGGCCCTCCTCATGCTCCGGGGCTAGGCAGGCTGGGGCTGCATTGCCTGCCCTCCCGCTATTCTGGGACTGGGGGCGGGGCTCCCTCCCACTGCTCTGGGGTGGGGGAGCTGCGGCCACATCGCCCACCCTTCCGCTGCTCTGGGGCTGAAATTTTAGTTTGTACTGACTTTGCTAGTGCTTTTTATATAGCTTGTTGTAAAACTAGGCAAGTATCTAGATGAGTTGATGTAACACTTGGAAGACCTCTGCATACGCATACCCCTGGTTGAGAACCACTGCTGTAAGACATTGGCTTAAGCCAGGGGTAGGCAACCTATGGCACGCGAGCTGATTTTTAGTGGCACTCACACTGCCCGGGTCCTGGCCACTGGCCCAGGGGGCTCTGCATTTTAATTTAATTTTAAATGAAGCTTCTTAAACATTTTAAAAACCTTATTTACTTTACATACAACAATAGTTTAGTTATATATTATAGACTTATAGAAAGAGATCTTCTAAAAACATTAAAATGTATTACTGGCACGTGAAACCTTAAAGTAGAGTGAATAAATGAAGACTCGGCACACCACTTCTGAAAGGTTGCCGACCGCTGGCTTAAGCAGTTAGCATAAGGTTTGAGGCCTATGAACTTTGGCACAGATAAATGGCCCAATGGTCACCCCTAAGGTTTGGGGAACTGGGTTGTTTAAGAGGGAAGTTTGTACATAACATTAGGCAACTGCAGGAATATTAAACTGATACTAGGCTTGGATATTTTAGTATAGGATCGTTGGCAAATACTTAACTACGAATTTGCCTTGACAACAAATTGGCGTATATGGTAATAAGTTGCAATTATTAATATACTAACCTCTAGGATAAGGGCACCCCAACATTAGTAGGGTAAGGAAACACAAATAAGAAAAAGGGGAGAAATCCCTACTGAATATGCGTTAGGCACAGTGGCGTCAGCGTAACATATTATAAAAGCCTGTATGCTTGGGAAGAGAGAGATGTATGTAGCTCTTGAGAGATGCCAGGATGATGGCCACTGGTGATCGTGATGAGGAAGATAATGGCTAATATTTCAGGTTGTTCTGCAAGGGATGGTGTGAGTGTATGGGTGTTCAAATGTACATTCTTTATTATTTCTGTCTACCTTGCTGGGTTAGAGTATTGGTGACTTTGCTAACTGTATTATTAAACTATTACAAATATAGAAGTGTGAGTGTTGAAACCATGCACACTGGGGTTCCCAACTGACCAGTAATTTTGATAAAACTGAGGTTGATCTTGAGACAAGAATCTGTCAAACCTCAGAGTGTTAACTGGAAATTCCTAAGTAATCAATATAATTAATACACAATCCACAGATCAGGCAACAGTGGTTTGAAAGGGTAAAAATTCAAGTACGTAATTAATTTTGTTGGCCAGATTCTGAACCCCAACTCAGCAGTACAAGGAAAGTGTAAAGCTGCACTGGAGGGACAGCTGGGGACTTACCCAACAGAGGTAGTGCACAAGGGGTGGGAGGGCTAGAAAGGGAGCATGCCAGAGGTGGAGGTAGGCAGGTGCAGATTGCTCTTTCTGATCCGGGGCTGGTGCAGTGCTTCATGTGAGGCCACTGGAACCTTAAAGCAGCCCTACGGCTGTTTTGGCTTCCAACAGGCCCAAGATCAAGGGAGTAAAAAGGTGGGTTAGAGCCATGCTTTTCCCACAACACTTTTGTGTAAACAGCTGATAATCTGGCCGTGGTGTTTTTTTTTTTTTTTTTTTTTTTGCTACTGTATGGTATGGAAGTTCTAAGAATGCAGTTTTAAAATGATGTTTGTGATTAAACTATTAAGTATTGTAGTGCTGGAAGGTTGATGTTAAAATTGTGCATTGCAGTGTGATCTTCAGTTCTTTCATGTGTGCATTTAGGATGATGGTATTGTTGAATTGAAAGTGAGTGTGCTAGAGGGGGTTGGTATAATTGAGTGACACAATGGAAGTGGGCTAATATTTGAAGGACTAGCATTTTGTTAGGCGTGAATGTTGCCTTTTTGTGTTTATGCAGTTGTGAAGCAATACCCTTGAGAAAATGACATAGTGTAAGTGTTGTAATAACAGTTTTGAATGTTGATTTTTGCCAGAGTTATCTTTGAAACCCCCAACTCAATTTGTTGAATTAAAGAATATCTTTAAGAAGTTTGATTCCAAGGCCAATTACAGTTTTCATAGAGAGATGTCTGGTCTGATCCATTGCCAGAGGTGTTGCGGATCACATCTCTTGTGTTCTCAGATGAACAACTTAGTTTACTTTTCAGCCTCGAAGGCTGTAATGAAGCTTATTTTGATCATCATGCACAAAAAACTCAAATGCTAAAGTCATGAGTTTTAAACAAACAAAAGCAAATCAAGACTTCAGATCTTTGAATCCAGGATTCTTGTGACTAAATCTAGGATGTGACAAATTCATCCCTTAGTTATAAAACATCAAATGATTTAAAACCAAAGATTTGAAAGATTTAAAAAACTCAGCCCAGTAATAAGAATGGGAAAGTGTTGTTAGAAAAGTAGTTCCAATCACAAGGCTACATTTTTTTGAAGGTTGCTGGAGGCGGGGAATGGAAAGGTCTTCTCATCTCCTATAACTTGGAATTTTTAGTGATTTTTAAAATGACTATGCTGTATTTGTTTTTATGTATTTATGTTTAATTTTTAGTATATCAAGTATATAGCCAAATCATTGTCTGACCAACTGTAATCCTACCTGCTCGTTCTGCTTTCTTTTGGCATAATAATAATTTTTAATAAAATGGTATGGTGTTTGTTTCTATAGACATCCTATGCTCAGCTTCTAGCAGCAACATGCCTTTCCAAACTTGTAAGCAGAACAACTCCTTTACCCATCGAACAAAGAATTGACATCAGTAAGTAACTTGCATTATTTCTATTAAAATAACAGCAAAAAATTGCATCTATATATTCTAAACATTCATATCACCATAGTACTGATTCCGTGAACGTTCCATTTTGCCCTACTTCTGTCCGTTTATGTGTAACTATTTTTTTAAAGTGCAGTTGTAGTCAGAGAATGACTCTAAACCTGACACTGTCAGGTTCTGCATTTATTCTCTTCTGTTAACTTCCATATCAAATTTTCTCACTTTCAAAGCCAAAAATAGCTGGATTTTCTAGTTGCCAGAGTTGTAAGCTCCTGCTGGACCTGGAAACCAAGTTAAATCCTTTCTATGCTTTATTGGACAAAAGGGAGAGAACCTGGGCACCTGGGTGTAAAAGAGAGAGAGCACAGTGCCCTTTCTTGCTGTCCCTTACTCTTGTACAGGGGCCTGACATGATGGAACTCATTTCCTGCTCTTACCAGCTCCTTATTTGATGAACTCGCTGATTGTGGATGCAAACATACATTGCACCCTATCAGGAGTGTAGCAGTGGCTGTGTTACCCTGCATATAGGAGAATTTTAGGAGGCACCCAGTTTCCCATCTGTAAAATGAATATAATAATAGTTGCCATCCTTACCTACCGCACAAGGTGTAGTGAAGGTTAGTGAATGTTTGGAAACATGAAAATTCCCAGGTATTATTAGTACACCCATTAATCTCTTACATTTACGTTACTCCATTTTTTCCCCTTCCGATTAGCTCTTGGCAGTTCTGATAAGCAAGTCAGGGCAGAGTTCACTTCCAGACTTAGGACCCTGCACAAACTTACACATGTGTTTGATTTTAAGGGCGTGACATTAACTTCGTTGGGGCTACTAATTAAGCAAGCGTGTAAATCTTAGCAGGACTGAGCTTTGAATAATTAATCATTTTGCATGAGAAACATCTAATATAGATTGGAATTTTCAGTACTGTCAAATGTTGTTTAGACCAGGGATGAGGAGAACACAGAAACATTCTAAAATGTTTCAAACAGGTTTTAGGTATTTTGTAATCTTAATCTTGTAGAAAAATGTCTCATCAGAGAGGCCTAGGATTGAATGTACATAGAGGAAAGCTCTCCAGAGCAGTATTGAGGCCCCCTACTGAGGAAATATATGGAAGTCTGCAATGCTTCGGCTAGTGTTGTACCTGTTCTGTGGAGAGAGGATTGAATCTACAGGGTTGTGAATCCACCTTTCTTGATGACTAAATTCAGCCTACATGTTGTTTTTCTCCTCGGGAACAAATGAACTTTTGTATATGATAAATCATCCTGCAAGTGTATAAAACAGAAATGTCCTTCCCTTCCACTCCCCAGGAAACTGTTCTCTTATTTGAGAGAAGCAAAGGTGAAAAGTTTTCTGCCTTAGGAAATATGCCTAGACAGAACTGAAAGCAGCCTGTACAGGCGCATGCCTGAGAACACTTGTTAATTTCTTGTATTTCATAAATGAGGTCTGAAGGCTGCTGTTGCATTTGAGGCAGAGTAATTGATGCCCAGTAGGTGGGACAGAATGAATGATTACATTGGTTAACTAGTCAGCATCCTTGGTATTCACAAACTATTGTCAAATGTATGTTAGAATGATAATTACATACATACTTTGGTGCAAATAGCTCCAATGTAGTTAATATTTTCCATGACTTAATTTTTTGAAATTAGTGTCTTTATACTAAGCATAAAAAAAACTGATGACATCACATGACCTAGATTCCCACATTTCTATTATAATGGCTCAAGTGTGTTTTTAAAAAGAATTGTAATGTTGACTAAGCATGTTTCTTTACAGGGAATTATATTCTGAACTACGTAGCCTCTCAACCCAAACTGGCTCCTTTTGTCATCCAGGCTCTTGTTCAGGTCATCGCTAAAATTACAAAATTAGGATGGTTTGAGGTTCAAAAAGATCAGCTCATCTTCAGAGACATTATTGCTGATGTAAAAAAATTTTTACAGGTAAGAAAAATTATCCAATCATGTTGCTACTTAAAATTACATAGTCTTGCATTAAATTCAGCTCTCTTCTCACTTAATGAATAGCTTGCTGAGTGACCCAAAGGGTATTTATATACAGATTAGAAAGGCAGGGACCAGTGCCAAAAAAAATTACTTAGGTTGAAGGACCGGAGCAGGCCTGCTACAGGTTTAAGGTTTAGTTTTTAGCAAACTGCCAGGGCTAGAAATAAATGCTTTATTTCATTCCCCATTTTTTCCAAAGGTATAAAACACTTGTTTCTCACCTTGGCAGATTATGAGTTAGCAGACTTTAAAGTCGTGCCATTCTGATTACCATCTTTATTTTTCCCACTTGAATTCTAATAGGGTTTTAGCAGCTATTATCTCAAAAACATGAAGACATGAGTACTGTACTATCTGTAAGGTGGGAATATCATCCTTCAAATGGAATAAAGCATTAACTCTGACTGTAGTGATTATTGCAATATTGGCTGCTACAATTGTGCAAATAGTGTTCAGTTGTACGACCAGTACAAAAATTTTTCAGGACCAGTACACTTTTCTAAACACTGGTCCTGGATAATGGATCAAAAAGAAAAACGTTTATATATTTGATACAGTGGATGCCATTAAAATCTTTACAGTGCTGCCTTTGTGATAACATGTCTGCCATACTCACGTTGCTTCTTATGGGAATACGGAGAGATACCACCCTAACTGTAACTACTTACAAAGGCATGTGTAAAGATTTTTACTGTACTGCACAGATTATCTGTTATTTTGTACACACATAAAGTGGTTTTGATAATGACATGGTCAGCATTCCTCCTTTCTCATGGTCACATTAAAAATTTTTTCCTGCATGACCCAAAAAAGCAGAGCTGATTGCTTAAAAAAAAAAAAAAAAAAAAGAGTGAGTTAGAATGTGTATTCTGTCTCAGTGGGTGTGGAGTCACAATTTGTAAGGGCTCTGCCACTTAGGCAATGGAAGTGGGTAGGTGACTCACTGTTGTGGGGTTGGCGTTGTGGGCTTTCCTTGTCTTGTGACTTGGGTTTAAACACACTAAGTCAGTGGTTCCCAAACTTGTTCCGCCACTTGTGCAGGGAAAGCCCCTGGCAGGCCAAGCCCCTGGCAGGCCGGGCCGGTTTGTTTACCTGCCGCGTCTGCAGGTTCGGCCGATCGCGGCTCCCAGTGGCCGCGGTTCGCTGCTCCAGGCCAATGGGAGCTGCTGGAAGCGGTGCGGGCCGAGGGACGTACTGTCTGCCGCTTCCAGCAGCTCCCATTGGCCTGGAGCAGCGAACTGCGGCCACTGGGAGCCGCGATCGGCTGAACCCACGGACGCGGCAGGTAAACAAACCGGCCCAGCCCTCCAGGGGCTTTCCCTGCACAAGCGGCGGAACAAGTTTGGGAACCACTGCACTAGGTCATAATAAGGGAGGGTCACTCACCTCCCCCTCCAGCATTTGGGGCCTTGGCTTGGTTGCTCCTAGCACAAGGCATCTGATTGGACCCAGTATGCCCTAGGGCAGTTACGGTAGGTAGGGCCAGGCAGGGACCAGCATGAAAACCTGTCAGGTGAAACTTGCATAGTTCTCAGGGAAAGGTGAAACCCCCCACTCTGCTACATGAGCAAATTCTTTCCTGACTCTGAAAAACAATGATCTGCAAAGGTCGCCTGGCAGACATTGCCAGAAGCAGTAGCAAATAATCAGGGTGAATGTGGGTTGTTGTGATGCCCTAAATGGGAGTCCTTATGAGCAGTACAGAGGAACCTGCAGGAGGATTACAAATGTCATTGCCTCTTATCTCAGAGGCTTAGGTGGAGCTTTGAAAATAAGGAGACTAAAGACAGGTAATACTTTGTATTGGTCGGGTGGCGTATTGGAACGTTGCAGAGTTAGGACTCAACTGTTTTGGTTAATTCCTTCTAAGGTTTGAAGTTAAACAGTTCAATAAGATTGTGGCCAGTGATCTTTAAACTCTAGTGTGGAGAGTTTTATTGGTGCTGCTTGGTCAGTGGCACAGATATATTCTTGTGTTTTTTCTGCCGGTATCTAAACACATCCATAATCCCTAGATTAGGAATAACATTAAAACTCAGAGTGTAAGAAAATTAGTATCAAAATGCATACATGGAATGGGGCGGAGGGGTTATTTTCTTTCCAGAACTTATTTCAGTGAAATATCTGTAGTGGATTTGTCTAGATATTTCTGCATTTATTTCCTTAAGGGATGGTAATATGTATTGTTGGTCCAGGACGCTGTCTGTGGTGGTGTTCCTGGCTAGTAAGCAAGGAAAATAATGGGTGGAACAGTTTCAGTCGTGTTCTCTGCCATTGAGTGTCAGATTTATGCTTCATTTGTTTCTCTTTTTCAAAATAATTTGATTATAATATGTAAATGGAATGTTTTGAGCTAAATTGGGAATGACAATAAAAGATGGGCTGTAATATTTATTAAAAACAAATTCTTGAGTTGTATACTGTAGCCTTTTGCAGTTATTTTATAAATGATTGCAGTGTGACTCTGCATTGGGTAGTTCACTAATAATGGAGGCTTAAATACAAAACTTTGCTACTTAAGAGATTTCTTTCATTAAATTAAAAATTCCTGTAGAGGAGAAAATAAAGCTATAAATCTACTAGTGAACTGAATTTACTATTGAAATGGAAAAAAACCTAAGCAATAATAGTATATGTTGATAATTAATGAATAGCAGTCTTAGGGCTGGTCCACACTGGGGCGGGGGATCGATATAGGAAACGCAACTTCAGCTACGAGAATAGCGTAGCTGAAGTCGACGTTTCCTATATCGAACTAAAAGTACTTACTTCGGGTCCACGCGGCGCAGGCAGGCTCCCCCGTCGACAGCGCTTCCTCCTCTCGGCGAGCAGGAGTTCCGCAGTCGACGGGGGAGCGCTTCTGGGATCGATCTATCGCGTCCAGATGAGACGCGATAAATCAATCCCAGAAGATCGATCTCTACCCGCCGAATTAGGCGGGTAGTGTGGACCAGCCCTTAGCTATGTGCAGCTTAGTAATCATATGTGAATTTGATCCATTAGAACAGGCCTGCACAACTCGTAAAGCGGCGAGGGCCATATTACTCCAAAGAAAATAGCTGAGGGCCGAAACCCCCCGGCCGTACTGAAACGCCCCCCCCCGCGCCACCCAGCCCCGCCGAACCCCATCTCCCCCCCCCAGCGCCGCCCAGCCCCCGTGTAAGCAAGCAGGACTCACCCCGGCGGCGCCTCCTGCTGGTCTTCTCGGGAATTAGCTCATCCAGCCGTTGGAGGGTCCGGGGGCATTAGCTGCCTTCCCCGCGGAGCCTCTGGCCCCCCGGCCCGCTGGAGCGCAGCCGAGCGGGAGAGGTGCGGGGCTCCCCGGCAGCGGCGGGGAAGTTTATCGGTTTGGGGGACCCTGACCGGCTCCTCGCCCCTGTACGCCGGCCGCCCCGCCTGGGACAAGTCTCGCCCCGGCAGCCCCTCTCCGCCGCGTGTCTCTGATGGGTGGCCCACACCCCCGGGCCGCGCCGCCCACCCGGGCCCTGCCCGCTCCGCGCTGCCCCCGGACGCACCGTGCTGCCCCGTGGGCTGCAGGGCTGGAGCAGCCGCCGCGCTGCACTGCAGCGCTCCCGGCCCCGGCCGGCCATGGCCCGTGTGCCCAGGCTGCTGCACAGGGGCATCTCCTCCCCAGGCCCGGCTCGGGATCCAATGGGGCAGTGAGGGGGCGGGGCTGGGGGCAGGGATTTGGGGAGGGATCCAATGGGGGAAGGAGGAGGCGGAGTGGGGCGGGGGGGGGGGGGGTGAGAGCCCCTCCGGGCTCCGCCTGTGCGCCGGAGCAGAGGGCAAAATTGTTTGTTTGTCCAGTGTCCCGACCGAACATCGTTCAGGACGCGGGACAAACAAGCAAATATCAGGACAGTCCCGATAAAATCGGGACGTCTGGTCATCCTAGCGCCGCGTCCAGGAGCAGCCCTGGACAGCGCTGCAGCGGCGCTGCTCCAGAGAGGCCTGAGCTCCTCCCGCTCAGAGCCGTGTGGTAAGAGGGCGGGGCTGCGAGCTGCAGCCGAGCAGCGGGAGCTCACGTCCCGCTGGAGCCAGGCCGCTGCAGCGCTGTCCAGGGCCGCTCCTGGACGCGGCGCGCTGAGGCTCTGGGAGACGGGGGAGGCGGGGGTTAGCAGCATGGTAAGGCTCTCTGAGCTGGGCATCCCCCCCCAGCCCTGACCCCCAGCTCCGAGCACAGCCCCTGTGAGCTGAGCAGCCCCCGACTCCATCCCCCAGCAGCCCTGACCCCCAGCTCTGAGTCCAGCCCCTCTGAGCCGGACACCCCCCTGACCGCCAGCCCCTCTGAGCCTGACACCCCCCGACCCCATCCCCCAGCAGCCTTGACCCCCAGCTCCGAGCACAGCCCCTCTGAGCCAGACACCCCCCCGACCCCATCCCCCCGCAGCCATGACCCCTAGCTCTGAGCCCAGCCCCTCTGAGCTGGACATCCCCCTGACCCGGACATCCCCCTGACCCCAGCCCCCGTGAGCTGCGGCTAGAGCCCAGGCCGGATGCCTCCCCCCTCTCTCGGACTTACCAGGTCTGCCTCGTGCCCAGCCAGCGCTTCCCGCCTCAGCAGCCCCGGAAGTGACGCTGGACGCCAGGCAGGAGGCGCGGGAGATGGCGACTCGTGTGCGGGGGGGGGCCGACCTCACAGCCCGCGGTGGGGGGCAGTTTCCGAGTTCACCCCCTGCCCGGGGGGCCCGACCTCACAGCCCCGCGCGCCGCGCTCTGACCTGACAGTCAGAAGCGCGGCTGCCGGGTTCGCTCCCTGCCGGCGGGGGGGGGGGGGGGGGGGGGGGACGACGACCTCAGCCCCGCGCGCCGCGCTCTGACTACCCTGACAGTCAGAAGCGCGGCTGCCGGGTTCGCCCCCTGCCGGCGGGGGGGGCGACCTCAGCCCCGCGCGCCGCGCTCTGACTGCCCTGACAGTCAGAAGCGCGGGGCAGGGGGCGAACCCGGCAGCCGCGCTTCTGACTGTCAGGGCAGTCAGAGCGCGGCGCGCGGGGCTGAGGTCGCCCCCCCCCCCCCCCCCCCCCCCCCCCGCCGGCAGGGGGCGAACCCGGCAGCCGCGCTTCTGACTGTCAGGGCAGTCAGAGCGCGGCGCGCGGGGCTGTGAGGTCGGGCCCCCCGGGCAGGGGGTGAACCCGGAAACCGCCCCCCACCGCTTGCCCGCGGGCCGCACAGTGGGCCCACGCGGGCCGCACAGTGGGCCCACGCGGGCCGCGTGTTGTGCAGGCCTGCATTAGAATGTAATTTACTGTGCAGAGAAGGTGATTAGGAGTCAGGACTCCTGTGTTCTATTCTCAGGTCTTCCACTAACTCTCTCTACCATCTTGCGCAAGTCTATGCTTTAGTTTTTCCCATCTGTAAAATGTGATTAGTATTTTCTTATCATTGAGGGGTGGGGTGACCAGAAGTCCCGATTTTACAGGGACAGTCCCGATATTTGGGGCTTTGTCTTATATAGAGTCCTATTACCCCCCACCCCTTGTCCCGATTTTTCACACTTGCTGTCTGGTCACCCTACTGAGGGGGCTTGTGTGATGTAATGAATATTTGCAACCTGCTTTGATGTTCTGATATGAAAGACATTAAGGTGTTTAAGTTACTATTCAAGATCTGTTTAAATAAGTACCCTTAGTAATCTGTTCTGTGATTGTGGAACACTTTTACTTTTTCTGTTTGTAGTACCCATTTTGTTAGTTTGAACAAAAAGCAAAACCAAACCTGTAGAGTGCCACTTGACCAATATCAAGAGAACCACATGAGCAATGCATGTTTAAACAGACAAAATTACAACAGTGACCCTGAAAGAACCTTGCTTCTGTGCACTTCCGATACCCACTTTCCAAAAGAGGCTCTTCCTACTCTGGTCCCATCAGAAAAAGCCGAACATATATGTGGGCCTTGCAGTGTGCTGAGAAGATTGACAAAACTTGGGTCTGTCGGGCAAGAGGGAAGGAAATTAATTCCAGAGTCAAGGACCCTTTTCTGAGAAAACACTGTCAACATACCCTAGATGTATAAATCTTGGGACTATCAGCTTGGGTAATCCAGTTGATCACAAGTGCCAGGTTCTATTGTGTTCTTATTCAAGTGCAAAGTAATACTAAATCATTCCTCATTCCTATGAATAATTTGCTAAAGAGATGTTTGTTTAGTAGTAATTTCACCCTATCTTACACTTTTATAGAATGCCTTTCATCTCAAAGCATTCCAAAGAGTTGTTCAATTGTGGGTCACATCCTCTGATATGCTCCTGTGTGGCTCCCATTGAACGGTACTTAATGTATAGAAGAATCACTTCACTGCTAAGTTGCAGACACCTGCAGGATGGGGTATGTCAGTCAGGCCAAAACCAGCATGTTGCTTTTCAGTGTAATAGGGAATGTTTGACCAGACCTCAGTGCAAATCTGTACTCTTCTGAAAAGTACCATCTGATCTTTAATCCACCCAGGACACTTTTTTTAAACTCTCATCTAAACTATGTGGGACTCAGTATAGCTATCCTTGGAAGGATAAAGGATTTAATTAACCTTAGAGAAGTGTTTAATAGTGGTGTTCCTCTAATGTAGATATTCAGAATATATATTTCTAAACTGAAGATATATAATATAATAATATCCTTAAGTTTTAATGTTTTATGGTGAGATTTTGAGAGCCACCTCGGGGATTTGGACTTGCAATTCATACTAGTTTAATGAGAATTGGACATCTAAATCTTGTAGACAACTTTAAAAATCTCAGCCTAAAAATTTAGGTTCACCCAACCTGTTTCTGGTAATATTAGAAATGTCAAGTGTTACATTTTAGATGTATAGATTAGGGAATTTATCTGTTTCGTTCTGTAGGCGACTGTAGACCATTATATCATAGGAGTGATGATCCTTTCAGAACTGACTCAGGAAATGAACTTGGTAAGTATGTATAGTTTTTTCCCTTTTGTACGAGATGAATGTAACGCTGCTAAAGCAGTGTGTCAGAGTCCCCCTGCACACTATAGAAGTGCAATTAAAAAACAGGACTTAGACATGGAGGATTCTTTTGTTTTAAAATCCCAGGTGTTTAGGGGACCGAGACTTTTCAATGGGTGGATGTGACCTAAAAGTAGGTTGCCCATCAAAAGTAGGGTGGAAAAGGGGAAAACATTGCCACAAATATATATAGCAGTGAAGGCACAGCGACACAAGCTTCAGCTGTACAAGCCCACTCAGAACCCTGGGTACATATGTTGCTAGCCCATATCATACACGCTGCCATGTCTTTACTGTTTTTTCGCTGTGCAAACTAGATTAAAGTTAGCATAGGTATGCCTACCAGGGCTGCAATCACGCCTCCAATTGCAGTGTAGACATACCCTTTATCTCATTACCAGTCTCAGCAGCTTGCTCTTTGTGTTTTTGTACATAAAGTTCAAAGAAGAATGATCCTGGAGAGTGAAGTTTGATTCTGGTGTTCATGGTTTGGGATGGAGGGTAGGGCTCAAGCTAGAAATGGAGTGTATTGGTTAGAGAAAAGGAAAAACACCAAAATTAAAGCAAAGGAAAATGATTTGGTGACCTGACTTGATACAACACTAAAACAGGAACAGTCAAAGTGCAGACCAGCTCTCCCTCTCTTACAGAACTTCACAGTGCAGGAGCAATTTCACATGAGATCCATAGGTGATGTTTTGCAGAGCAGCTGCTGAATATCTCATCACTTGCTTCCGCTTGTTCTTGGTGTTGCTATAGACCTAGTAGGCCAGCATCATGGGCAGGGCATAGGACAAACCAGAAATAATAGGTAATATAGGAAAAAATAGAATAAGAACAACAATGGATAGGAAAGAACAGAGTCAGTGGGTATTGGTATTGGTAAGAGAAACCAGGAGGCCTGGATTTCGTACCTGACCATAGTCTTCATCTGTTGTGACTAATGACTCGTGCCAGAAATGCCCCTTCACTAGTCTTAAGGAAGAAAAAAGACTTGTTTATTCTTGTGGCCTTATTTTTTTTAGGTTGATTATTCAAGACCTTCAGCGAAACATCGTAAAATAGCTACCTCATTCCGTGACACGTCTTTAAAAGATATTTTGATGCTGGCATGCTCTCTTCTAAAGGAGGTAAGAATGTTTTATAACTGAAGCTAGTATTAAAATGCCTTAAAAGTGAGGCTCTTATGTTTTTACTGCTTTAAATTTATGGTAGGTATTACTCTGAGTGGACAAGGTCAGTCTGTACCTAGATGGGTGTTTGCTTACATCAAATTAGAACAGGCACAAGTAACCGATAAAATTGTTGAATTTTTGAGTGCCTGTCCAGTTTGTCTATTTGCTTCTTCAGTTATGTTCTGCCTTCCAGAGTAGACAGCGTGTATCCTGAGATTTTCTTCTTGTTTCCTATATTGTTTCCCTAGTTTAGTTTTATTTTAGCTTAGTTAGGCCTTCTACCTCAGTGTTCCTAATAAGGATGATAAATCCTCTTGATGTGGCAGAGTAGCCTGGTCTGACGAGGGTTTCTGCCTCTCCTGCTAGCCCTGTGAGCCTCTGTGTGGCACTCTGAGGTAGTTCAGACCCCAGCTCCTCCACAGGCTTGACAGCAGGTACTGAGGAGCAGCCTTCAGTAGCCTAAGTCTCTCAGGCCCATCTTGGCTTAAGAGACTCCAAAACTGGGCTCTTTGCTGTTTGCGTCTTGTCTTCCCTGCTGATCAAGGCCTTCGTTGTGTTTAGGAAGCTGCTGAGCTCTGCTTCTCTTAAGATCAAGCAACTGCTTGCATTTGAGAGTAGTCTATTTTTAAAAACAACACTTGCTTCCCACTCCCTCAGTGCTTTCTTTGGGAGCTGCTGGTTGTTCAACGCTTGAGAAAATCAAATTATTTATTTAGGTGCTGAAATTTGGACCTAGAAGCCTAACTTTTGGCACACATTTTTTAAATTCTTGTCCACAGCCATTGGGACGTGGATGGTGTTTGCAATGACTGGTGAATATGCTGCCCATGTACATTCAAGGTTTTAAATCAGTGATGGAAATATGCATTCATGGAGAAATCCTGTACTGTCTACAAGAAAGATTAGATACATTCAGAGATATCTAGAACCCCTTTACAGAGGCTACAAACCTGTTGCAGATGGTACAGTGCTATATTAGGGTTCTCTCACCAGGGCCGGCTTTAGGCACCGCGGGGCCCAATTCAAAGGAGCTGCTGCCGAAGTCCCGCCGCTGTCTTCGGCGGCAGCTCAATCGCTGCCGCAGAGGAAGGACCCTCCGCCGAAATGCCGCCGAAGACAGGGGCAACGATTGAGCTGCCGTCGAAGACAGCGGCGAGACTTCGGCAGCAGCTCCTTCGGGACGTTGCGGGGCCCGATTCCGGGGAATCGGCTGAATCGCCCTAAAACCGGCCCTGTCTCTCACACACATGCCACGCCAAACATTCTCTAGCCTAATTGCCTTCAAGCTCAGCTGAACTAAAGTTAAATTGATACTCCCAAACACTGAAAAGTCTGCACATGTTCAGCCCAGCCACCCTTCCAGGTAGTAGTTAATATGTAATAATTAAAACATCTGTATAATGCCAACTTCTCTTCAGGAAACTATAGCATTTACTAACTTATTTAATTGTGCACTAAACTAACATTTATCAAACCACTGGTGTAATTTCTACCCATAAAATGTGAGCACTCACATAAAAGTTGTATAAAAGCTTAGCAGAGTAACAAGTGTAATTGGAAAATAAAAATAAAATAGTGCAAGCTGTTGGTTTCCGAGCTGGGTTCTTTATGGCTCGTGCATCGTCACCAGTGATGAAGTTTCAACAATTACAACTCAGTTAACAGTTCTGCTGATGGCACAAAATAGATTCCAGCTCCCTCTCCCAGAGTCAAAACCTTTGGTCACTAAATCAACAGATCTGAATCTGAATATAAACAGGGAGCAGATGCACTGAGTAAGAAGGGGCTGCATTTTGATTGCTGTTTTGGCCAGAAAAGTAACTCTTTAAGGAAACAATTTTCCAACCTCCAAGAACAACTTTAGTGACTAATATGTTTGAAGCTCGAAACTCATTGCCTTTATACTATATGTTTATAGTTGTAGTCGGTTGTTTAATTTGTGGTTGTGATGGCTTTCTTTGTAATTATATATTATGGTAATTGCTGTAGTTAGAGAAGGGCCTGTGTAAAACTGTCATCTTACTCAGAATGTATGCTCTTTGTAAGCCTCCAAATCCCATCAGCATACTTCACTGACAAAAGTAAGTGTTTACTCTTGGCTCTGTAGCGCTAGCAATGCAGCTGAGGGATAGTGAGTTGTATTGTATTCTGGTTTTATATATCACCAAACTGTTAGCTAAATTCAGACTGTAGGCTTTGTATTACTGATGCTGTTGTAAAACAAGAAGAACCCATTCTGGTTCACACCCCAGAGGAGTTTCTGAAGCTTTTGAATTGTAAAGTGAAAACATATTTGCTCTGGAGCAAACGAGGGAGAATGAGTATGGAACCCCAAATGTAAAATTTAGATACATTCTTCTAAGTTTAACCACACTTTAAAGATTAGGTCTGTATCTTGGTGATGCACAATTTATATACCAATACTGTAGGAAAATGTATCACTTTACTTGCCTTTTTTTGAAAGAAGAGAACTGAGTCTTAGAGGAATAAAGTCTAATTTACTTTACCCTTTATGGGCGAAAAACCTTTAAAACTTAAAATTTATATTTAAAAAATTGAAATTTCTCTATGTACTGACAATCTGTTGTAAAGATTTAGAACCAAATATTTTCTGTTTCAAAATTATATTCAATCTGTTGTATACAAACAACTTAATGAAATGTTTTAATTTTTTAAATATAGTTATTGGCCAAACCTTTAAACCTTCAGGATCAACAACAACAAAGTTTAGCAATGCATCTCTTGAAACTTGTCCTCAACTGTCTTAACTTTGACTTCATTGGCAATTCAGCAGATGAGTCCGCAGATGATCTATGCACCGTACAGATCCCAACAAACTGGAGAACAAGTAAGAAAAGATCATAACTGTTAACACTGAAGTGCATTCTACACGTAGTGGAATATGTTATCTGTTTGTTTTGATACAGTACTTGTAATTATAAAATTATCTAAGATCTTTTCCTGTAAGGTAGTCTTGTTTGCTGATATATTAAACAGGAAACCTCATGTGGCTATTTTATAATTTCTATCTATAACCGAAACAGTGTCTCTTTCCTTAATGTACTATACCACACAGCGGTGTACAATTCAAACTGTTCTCTGCAGGTTCTTATACCATGCCCATCACCAAAGTATCTGAGTACAGTAACTCTTCACTTTAAGTTGTCCCGGTTAACATTGTTTCGTTGTTACATTGCTGATCAATTAGGGAACATGCTCATTTAAAGTTTGCAATGCTCCACACTTACATTGTTTGGCTGCCTGCTTTCTCCACAGCTGGCAGCCTCCCTACGCGCCCCCCCCTCCCCACAGTGCTTCCCACCCGCTGGCAGACCCCGCGGATCAGCACCTTCCCCCTCCTTCCCCCCCGCCCGCGGCAGTCAGCTGGCTTGCAGCGTTTCGGGGGGAGGAGGGAGGGGTGAGGAGCGAGGACTCGGCGCGCAGGCTCCCCCTCCCTCCTCTGCCTCTCTAACGCCTCAAGCCAGCTGATTGCCCTGGGCAGGAGGCGGGGGGGAGGGAGGGGGGAGCCTGCGCGCCGAGTCCTCGCTCCTTCCTCCTCCCTCCTGCCCCCTAAACACCGCAAGCCAGCTTATTGCCCCAGGCAGGAGGGAGGGGGGAGGAGCGAGGACTCATTGTGCAGGCTCCCCCTCCCTCCCCTGCCTCCTGCCAGTGGCAATCAGCTTGCTTATGGCATTTAGAAGGGAGGGGAGGGAGGGGGGAGGAGCGAGGACGCAGCGTGGGAAGTAAAGGGGGAGGAGGTGGGGGGAGAAGAGGCAGGTCAAGGATGGGGGCTTGGGGGAAAGGGGGGAGTGGGCAGGCTGAGGGTTGAGCCCCCCCGCCCCTGGTGCTTGCAGAGTAGTGGAAGCTGCCGCTGCTGTGCAATGTGCTTCCCCTAGCCTACAGCACCTTCAGCCTCCTTGCCTGCCTCATCTCCAGTGCCAGTGGACTGTGCCTTTGTAGGGTAAGGCAGGGGCACCTCCCAACTATAGTACTGTACTGTATGTACAGTATGTTTGTAAACACACAGCACGTATACACTACTCTCCCCCTCCCCCCCCCACGTAGTATTAAATTGCTTCTTTAAAATTGTTTAAAATGTATATAATGCCTTTTGTCTGGCAAAAAATTTTTCCCTGGAACCTAACCCCCCCTATTTACATTAAATCTTATGGGGAAATTGGATTCACTTAACATCGTTTCACTTAAAGTCGCATTTTTCAGGAACATAACTACAACGTTAAGTGAGGAGTTACTGTACCTTGGAGAGCTGCAGTAAGCTGTCTGTGTGTATAATACAGGTCATTTATAGAATCACGTTCCTGGGTATCCATGTGTGAAAGGGCAAGGTCCGACCCACCCCTTCTTCTGCTCTGTCTATACAGACTATTTGGAGACTTTCAGTTGTTAAACACCACCATATAGTTTATTTACATTTGATCTTACTGGGCCATGCATAACATCATTTATAGCAGCAGGTTCTCCTCAATCCTCTGCCAAGGAGGAGAGACGGAAGAGGTGTCTCCACCCAGAGATGCTTCTTGGTTTTGGCACTCCTAGCCTGTTTTTCCTTCTTGTACCTTCATTTACCCTCTGCCTTAAAGTGCCAATTAGCTGGTTGGTCCACCCTCCAGCCCATTCTAATCCACTGATTAGGCACAGTCAGGTCCACTGCCTGTGTGTGTGAATTAACTGGTGTTTAAGTGATCAGAGTGCTGGCTCAGCTGTTGTTCCCAGAACTTTGTCACACCATGACAAAGTGTTGCATGACTTGTTGTATAGATAATTTTTTTCTTTTGATGTATAGAATAGATTAGTTGTGCTAAAAGAGCATTACAAGGTCTTATAAACTATACATTGTTTGAGCTGAGCTATTTAGTACACTTATATTGATATTTTGTTCTTTAATCAGAATTGTACCTCAGTCTTAGCACTTTTATGAAAAATAAAAACAATTCTGGTGATAGATATTTAATTATTACTGATAAACAGTGATAAAAACATTTCTTTTTTTCCCCTCAGTCTTCCTAGAACCAGAGACCTTGGACCTGTTTTTTGATTTGTATCATTCCCTTCCACCAGTGCTGTCGCAGTTGGTAAGTAAAGCTTAGTGATTTACATTGTAATAATTACTAAAAACAGTTCTCTTTTGACTATGTACATTTATTAAACTTACAGGCTAAATGTTTACTCCCTGTCCATCCCCAGTGACATCTTTGGTGCCACCTGCATATAATTTGGGCCATCCCCTGTAAATGGAGATGTGAAATTATTCTGCATGTTTAATATCTTCTGTAACCTCACGGTCATGATTTGCCGTTTGAGATATATAATAAACACACCAAATATGTTAAAAGAACATTATTAAGATTGCAAAGTCAAGCACTCAGAAGTTAGAACATGCTAGAATTAAGGTTGCCTGTGTACCCTTAATTCGACCCTTAATGTGTGTGCATTATGATACAGTCTTTAATTATGATTATACACTATTTTATCTCCAGGACTGCTGCCTCATTCAGGGCAACCAGTGCTTTGGGGAGGATCACTACCATCAGCTCCCAGTCTTCTTGCCCAACCCAGTCACAGCCTTGCTACCACCAACTACCAGTCACTGTCCCTCTTTCATCCCCTCTTACAGTCCCAATCTCATCCATCTCCTTTTACCTAGCCTATTTCTTGAACACAGCTGAATTCTTTTTGCTGACACTTGCCAAAAAAAAAAAATTCCACCTGAGGCAGACAACCAGCATGGGAAAATTTTAGCCAAACAGCTCTTCTTTGAGTAGTGTCCCTATAGGTGTGTAGGTTTGGCAGCTCCCTCTGCGTCTTTGATCAGAGATCTTCTGTAGTAGTGCCTGTTGGGCCTCACATGTTCTCCTCTCTATTTTGCGCCAGGGTCGGCATCTATAAATAGCGCTGTGCGGTCCAACTGCCCTCAGTTTCTTCTCAACCACCTTTGGTGTGAGACCGAATCCAGAGCAGAGCCCTTCTACTTTTAGAGATATTCTCATTAACTTACCTTACTTTAGTAGTGATTAGCCATTTTCATGAATTTTCTCCCCGTAAAAAGAAACCAAAACTTTGCTACTCTTCCCTCCCTGTTACCTTACGCTGCCCTGTTTCCCGCCCTCCCTGATTGGGAGCTCTCCCCCTCAGGACTATGCTGGGATCCCCCTGATTGAAGAGGTCTCTCTCTTGTTGGTAGGCCTTACCCATAAGTAACGGTCACTCACAGTGCATCCGCTGCCTCGGTGAGGGTTATGTCGCACAGAAGTGCACCCACTGCATTAACTCAACCACCCGGACCCGAAAGGACCGTGAACTCAGACTGAAACTTCTCCTCATGGAGAGTTCTCTACGGCCAGCTTTGGACCCCAGCCCTGATACTTCTCAGGCACGGCTCTCGCACTCGACTTGGTCATCAGCTGATCCCCGCTTGCTGCGGCCATCCGAAAGGAAATCTTCTCTTTCCCGCTCAGGTGGGAAGAAACTGGCCACTACATCACTTTCAAAGGAACCACCTCAGAGAATGCCATCCCCTGCGAGGTCAGTAGCCTCACCATCGTCAGGGGTGAGACTTAACTCCCATGACCGTCTGGGTACTTCCAGTACTGGAGTTAGACAGAAGTCCAAGGACTCTAAATGGGCAGGACCACAGGTGGACACGCTGTCTCTTGGGACCGAGAAGCACAGTGAAAGAGCTTCCAAAACGATACCTCCAGCTGCTCGGCTAATGGCAGCAGCCGTGTTCGTGGTAAAACATGCCGCGTTGCACATGCACTGTCTCCAGACATGGCTATGCACACTACCTCCCAGACACAGACTTCACAAACTCCAATCTATGCCTATCAAGATCAAGGACTCACTACACTGGTGGACACAACCCCAAAACATCTGTATGGGGGTCTTTTTTCTCCAACCAGCAATGTCCCTGATTCTAACAACCAATGCCTCCCTAATCAGCTTGGGAGCACACCTTCAGACCCACATGGAGCAGGGAAGGTGGGCCCCCACATCAACCTTGTAGAGCTGTGAGTGATTCACAATGCATGCTGACATTTCCTACCACGATCAGACACTGGACAGACAATATCGCCTGCATATTCTACATCAACAGACAAGGCGGAATGAGGTCCCTCTCCCTATGCTTGGAAGCACTGAAATTGTGGAATTGGTGTATCCAACACAACATCAACATTTCAGCCACATACCTGCCTGGACACCAGAACACTACGGAAGACTCAGGGTACGTCTATACTTACCTGTTGGTTCGGCGGCAAGCAATCGATCTTCTGGGATCGATTTATCGCGTCTTGTCTAGACGCTTTAAATCGATCCCGGAAGTGCTCGCCGTCGACGCCGGTAATCCTGCTCCGCGAGAGGAGTAGGCGGAGTCGACAGGGGAGCCTGCCTGCCGCGTGTGGACCCGCAGTAAGTACTTTTAAGTTCGAACTAAGATACTTCGACTTCAGCTACGTTATTCACGTAGCTGAAGTTGCGTATCTTAGTTCGAACTGGGGGCTTAGTGTGGACCAGCCCTCAGTGAGCAGACAATTCTCACAAGACTGTGAGTGGGAACTAGGCACAAGAGTCCTTCAGTGCATATTCAGCCGCTGGGGATTTCCCCGCATAGATCTCTTTGCCACACCAGAGAACGCCAAATGCCTTCAGTTCTGCTCACGGATGGGTGTAGGCCATGCCTTCCTCATTACATGGGATGCTCTACGACTTTATGCCTTTCCACCTTTTCCCCTCTTGTTTAAGGTACTTCACAAAATACAGGTGGAACGAGCTCAAGTCATCCTCATAGCCCCAACATTACTATGACAAACTTGGTATTCTTACCTCTTATGCATGACGGTGTATTCTCTGATCATCCTGCAATTGATTCCACACCTCCTCTTGCAGGATGCGAGCTGAATTCTCCATCCCAATCTATGTCTTGCTCATCTCAAGGCATGGCTCCTTCATGGTTACAGGATTCAGAGATGACCTGTTCAGAGGCAGTAAAAGAGGTTCTCTTAAATAGCATAGAGTCATAGACTTTAAGATCAGAAGGGACCATTATGATCATCTAGTCTGACCTCCTGCACAACGCAGGCCACAGAATCTCACCCACCCATTCCTGTAATAAACCCATAACCTATGTCTGAGCTACTGAGGTCCTCAAATCATGGTTTAAAGACTTCAAGGTGCAGAGAATCCTCCAGCAAGTGACCCGCGCCCCACGCTGCAGAGGAAGGCGAAAAACCCCCTCTGACAATCTGCCCCAGAGGAAAATTCATTCCCAACTCCAAATATGGAGATCAGCTAAGCCCTGAGCATGTGGGCAAGACTCACCAGCCAGACACCCAGAAAAGAATTCTCTGTAGTAACTCAGATCCCACCCCATCTAACATCCCATCACAGGCCACATGACATGACACGACTCACTGTACTTACCTCCAAAAATGGGAAAGATTCCAATTCCAGTACACAGCCAATCATGTCTCAGCAATGAACGCCCTGTTACCACTCATTCTTGATTATATTCTAGATCTTAAAAGATCAGACCTATCTACAAGCTCCATTCATATGCACTTGGTCACCATCACAGCATTCCACCCCAAGATAGATGTCTATTCCATATTCACCCACCTGATCATGAAGAGATTCCTTCAGGGCCTTTACACTCACATATGACATCCCACCCAGCCCTGGGATCCCAACCTCATCTTTCACCCTCTCACCAGACTGCTATTTGAGCCCATGGCAACATGATCCTACATTCATCTTTCCATGAAAACAGCATTTCTTGTAGCCATCATGTTGGTCCGATGAGTAGGAGAAATAGGGGCTCTCATGGTATACTCCCCATACGCAATTTTTCCTAAGTACAAAGTCATGTTACACACGCATCCAAAATTCCTACCCAAGGTACTATCCTCCTTGCATTTGAACCAACCTATCCACCTTCCCTGTTTCTTCCCAAAGCCACACACCGACCAACAAGAAGCGACTCTACTCACCTTGGACGTTAGGAAAGCTTTAGTCTTTTACCTTGCTAGAACTAAATCTTTCAGACAATCGCCACAGGGAGTGTCTGTATCCAAACAGCATCTTTCCAAGTGGATCACACAGTGCATACACCTTAGTTATCAACTGCACAACCAGCTACCTCCACATGGAAGTCGAGCACATTCCACTTGCTCTGTCTCCACCTTGATTGCCTTTCTCAACAATGTGCCGATCACTGACATTGGCAAAGCAGCCACCTGGGCATCCGCGGACACTTTTAGCCAACACTATGCAATTATCCATGACACAGCATCAGATGCCCTACTAGGATGCACTGCCCTCTCCTCCTTATTAGACGCCACTCCGAAGCCCCAGCCTTCCATCTACGGGTACTGCTCTACAGTCACCTACAGTGGAGCACCCATAGGGACACTACTCAAAGAAGAAGAGAAGGTTACTCACCCTGTGCAGTAACTAGCTTCTCCGAGATGTGAGTTCTTATGAGTGCTGCACTACCCGCCCTCCTCCTCCTCTGCTTCGGAGCTCAAAGATAAGCTCTATGTGAGAGAAGGAACTGAGGGCAGTTGGAGCTCACATTCCTATATATAGATGCTGCCCATGGCGCGAGACAGGGAGGAGCATATGCGGCCCAATGGGCACTGCTATCGAAGATCTCCAATCCCAGGCGCAAGGGGTGCTGCGGCACCTACAGTGGAGAAACCATAGGGAGACACATCTCAAAGAACCTCAGTTAGTGCATAGGGTGAGTAACCTTAGAATCATAGAATATCAGGGTTTGAAGAGATCTCAGGAGGTCATCTAGTCCAACCCCCTGCTCAAAGCAGGACTAATCCCTAACTAAATCATCCCAGCCAGGGATTTGTCAAGCCTAACCGTAAACCTCTAAGGAAGGAGATTCCACCACCTCTCTAGGTAAGCCATTCCAGTGCTTCACCACCCTCCTAGTGAAAAAGTTTTTCCTAATATCGAACCTAAACCTCCCCCACTGCAACTTGAGACCATTACTCCTTGTTCTGCCATCTGGTACCACTGAGAACAGTCTAAATCCATCCTCTTTGGAACCCCCTTTCAGGGAATTGAAAGAAGCTGTCAAATCCCCCCTCATTCTTCTCTTCTGCAGACTAAACAATCCCAGTTCCCTCAACCTCTCCTCATAAGTCATGTGCTCCAGCCCCGTAATCATTTTTGTTGCTCTCCGTTGGACTCTTTCCAATTTTTCCACATCCTTCTTGTAATGTGGGGCCCCAAACTGGACACAATACTCCAGATGAGGCCTCACCAATGCCGAAGAGAGGGGAACGATCACATCACTCGATCTGCTGGCAATGCCCCTACTTATACAGCCCAAAATGCCGTTAGCCTTCGTGGCAACAAGGGCACACCATCGACTCATATCCAGCTTCTCGTCCCCTGTAACTCCTAGGTCCTTTTCTGTAGAACTGCTGCCTAGCCATTCGGTCCCTAGTCCAGGGGTAGGCAACCTGTGGCACTCATACTGCCCGGGTCCTCGCCTGTCCTGGGGGCTCTGCATTTTAATTTAATTTTAAATGAAGCTTCTTAAACATTGTAAAAACCTTATTTACTTTTCATACAACAGTAGTTTAGTTATATATTATAGACTTATAGAAAGAGATCTTCTAAAACATTAAAATGTATTACTGGCACGCAAAACCTTAAATTAGAGTGAATAAATGAAGACTCGGCACACCACTTCTGAAACGTTGCCGACCCCTGCCCTAGTCTGTAGCAGTGCATGGGATTCTTTGGTCCTAAGTGCAGGACTCTGCACTTGTCCTTGTTGAACCTCATCAGATTTCTTTTGGCCCAATCCTCTAATTTGTCTAGGTCCGTCTGTATCCTATCCCTACCCTCCAGCATATCTACCACTCCTCCCAGTTTAGTGTCATCTGCAAACTTGCTGAGGGTGCAGTCCATGCCATCCTCCAGATCATTAATGAAGATATTCAACAAAACCGGCCCCAGGACCAACCCTTGGGGCACTCCGCTTGATACCGGCTGCCAACTAGACATGGAGCCACTGATCAGTACTTGTTGAGCCCGACGATCTAGCCAGCTTTCTATCCACCTTATAGTCAATTCATCCAACCCATTCTTCTTTAACTTGCCGGCATGAATACTGTGGGAGACCATATCAAAAGCTTTGCTAAAGTCAAGGAATAACACGTCCACTGCTTTCCCCTCATCCACAGAGCCAGTTATCTCGTCATAGAAGGCAATTAGGTTAGTCAGGCATGACTTGCCCTTTGTGAATCCATTCTGACTGTTCCTGATCACTTTCCTCTCCTCTAAGTGCTTCAGAATTGATTCCTTGAGGACCTGCTCCATTATTTTTCCAGGGACTGAGGTGAGGCTGACTGGCCTGTAGTTCCCTGGATCCTCCTCCTTCTCTTTTTTTAAAGATGGGCACTACATTAGCCTTTTTCCAGTCATCCAGGATCTCCCCTGATCACCATGAGTTTTCAAAGATAATGGCCAATGGCTCTGCAATCACATCCGCCAACTCCTTTAGCACCCTCGGATGCAGCGCATCTGGCCCCATAGACTTGTGCTCGTCCAGCTTTTCTAAATAGTCCTGAATCACTTCTTTCTCCACAGAGCGCTGGTCACCTCCTCCCCATGCTGTGCTGCCCAGTGCAGCAGTCTGGGAGCTGACCTTGTTCGTGAAGACAGAGGCAAAAAAAGCATTGAGTACATTAGCTTTTTCCACATCCTCTGTCACTAGGTTGCCTCCCTCATTCAGTAAGGGGCCCACACTTTCCTTGACCTTCTTCTTGTTGCTAACATACCTGAAGAAACCCTTCTTCTTACTCTTAACATCTCTTGCTGGCTGCAAGTCCAAGTGCGATTTGGCCTTCCTGATTTCACTCCTGCATGCCTGAGCAATATTTTTATACTCCTCCCTGGTCATTTGTCCAATCTTTCACTTCTTGTAAGCTTCTTTTTTGTGTTTAAGATCAGCAAGGATTTCACTGTTAAGCCAAGCTGGTCGCTTGCCATATTTACTATTCTTTCTACACATCGGGATGGTTTTTTCCTGCAACCTCAATAAGGATTCTTTAAAGTACAGCCAGCTCTCCTGGACTCCTTTTCCCCTTATGTTATTCTCCCAGGGGATCCTTCCCATCAGTTCCCTGAGGGAGTCAAAGTCTGTTTTTCTGAAGTCCAGGATCCGTATTCTGCTGCTCTCCTTTCTTCCTTGTCAGGATCCTGAACTCGACCATCTCATGGTCACTGCCTCCCAGGTTCCCATCCACTTTTGCTTCCCCTACTAATTCTTCCTTGTTTGTGAGCAGCAGGTCAAGAAGAGCTCTGCCCCTAGTTGGTTCTTCCAGCACTTGCACCAGGAAATTGTCCCCTACACTTTCCAAAAACTTCCTGGTTTGTCTGTGCACCGCTGGATTGCTCTCCCAGCAGATATCAGGGTGATTGAAGTCTCCCATGAGAACCAGGGTCTGTGATCTAGTAACTTCTGCTAGTTGCCGGAAGAAAGCCTTGTCCACCTCATCCCCCTGGTCTGGTGGTCTATAGCAGACTCCCACCTCGACATCACCCTTTTTGCTCACAGTTCTAAACTTAATCCAGAGACTCTCAGGTTTTTCTGCAGTTTCATACCGGAGCTCTGAGCAGTCATACTGCTCTCTTACATACAGTGCAACTCCCCCACCTTTTCTGCCCTGCCTGTCCTTCCTGAACAGTTTATATCCATCCATGACAGTACTCCAGTCATGTGAGTTATCCCACCAAGTCTCTGTTATTCCAATCACATTATAATTGGGGGAGGGATAGCTCAGTGGTTTGAGCATTGGCCTGCTAAACCCAGGGTTGTGAGTTCAATCCTTGAGGGGGCCATTTAGGGATCTGGGACAAAAATCTGTATGGGGATTGGTCCTGCTTTGAGCAGGGGGTTGGACTAGATGACCTCCTGAGGTCCCTTCCAACCCTGATATTCTGTGATTCTGTGATAATTCCTTGGCAGTTATTATATGGAAAGGAAAAAATGGTCTTATAATGGGAGGTGTTGAGCAACCTGAATAGTAAACGGTGCAACAGCCCTGGGAAGAATCCTTCCAAGTAAGGGAAGACGACTGGTCAGGCAGCAGAGATTTGCTTTTTTAATTTTACAATTATTTTATTAAAAAACAACAACAACAATGAGGAGTACTTGTGGCACTTTATGCCCAAATAAATTTGTTAGTCTATAAGCTTTCGTGGGCTAAAACCCAGATGCATGGAGTGGAAAATACAGTAGGAAGATATATATAGCAGTACATGAAAAGATGAAAGTTGCCTTACCCAGTGGGGGGGGGGGGGTGTCAAGACAAATCAATTAAAGTGGGCTATTATCAACAGGATGAAAAATCACTTTTGTAGTGGTAATCAGGGTGGCTCATTTCAAACAGTTAACAAGAAGGTGTGAGTAACAGTAGGGGCAAATTAGCATGGGGAAATTAGTTTTTTTTAGTTCTTGTAGTGACTAACACGGTTAGTGTACAGACTAACACGGCTACCACTCTGAAACCTTTCTTTTTTTAGGCACTTTCCTGTTTGGTTCAGTTTGCTTCTACAAGAAGATCTTTATTTAGCAATCCAGAACGCGCCAAGTATCTTGGGAATCTAATCAAAGGAGTGAAAAGAATCCTTGAAAATCCTCAGGTATTTTTGTTTTTTAAATTCTTTGCAAATGTTAAAATTATTTGTGAATGTCTATGCCCTGTCACAACCCTGTTGCCTCTCTTCATCCCTCATGACCGTCTTCCAGAGGCCTTTCTTTCCATCCTTCTCCTCCTTTCTTAACCAGAAATCATTTTGGGACACGGTTCGTACAAAATAAGCTATGCACAACAAAGCTGTCATCTGTTAAATTAACAATGTTTGAAGAGGCGTTATGCCCTTGTCTTGGCCATGTAGGAATAAAGACAAGAGGCAGTGGAGGTGGTTTAATTACGTTGTGTGAATAAAAGGTGCAGCCTATCTGGAAATACCTGGCAATAAATTGTACAGTGCTGGTCATCATTCTTTCCTTAATTGTTTCCAGTTATTTGGGAGGGCTGCCGTCAGCCCTTCTTCCCAACCCGGTCCCAGCCAGCCTGTAGCTGGGACCCCACTGCCTTCCCCTCATGTGAAGGTTAAGGGGGACTGAAAAATGGGGGCGGGGGAGAAGGGTTGTTTTCCTGCTATACCAGACATTACAAGTCCCAACCTCCCTTTCTCCAGCTTCCCTTAGAAGATGCCTCCCTAAATCCACTTCCAACTCCTGTTTATCTCCTCTGTAATGAGTACCTGCACTCGACACTGGCCACACTTGCTGCTTATTTAGTTGTGACATCTTGACCTAACCACCTTACCTATCTCATGAGCTGACTTGCTGTGGGGAAGGCTAAAACACTCCACTCTGCCCCAGCTAATCTGGCAGTGAAGAAAAAATTCCTTCCCAGAACCAAATGAAAAAGGGGCTAGCACAAGCCCACAACTGATCATAAAACCTGGTTCTGCTCTGATCCCATGAGTGGGAAGGTGGGTGTTGCTAATCAGGGGTTGAGAGAGAGCAAGAGAATTCTTTCTGGAATGCATGGGTATAAATACCCTGTTCCTTCCCTGGTGAATATGGGGGTGAGTGACCATCCCTGGTCCAGCCACTTCCTGTACCCCCCTTGGCTCCACTGAGGGAAATGTGTCCCCCTCTTCCTCCCTATCGTCACCCAAATACCGTAGGGACCCTTAAAGGATCCCTGTCCTCTTTTTCCTACTGCCCAAAGAGTCAGTTCATTCAGTTGCTGTGAGCATATTAGGTTAGTCTGGTGATTTTAAAAAACTTTGTTTCTGTAATTTTAGGGTTTATCTGATCCAGGTAACTACCATGAATTCTGTCGTTTTTTGGCTCGACTAAAGACAAACTACCAGTTGGGAGAACTAGTAATGGTGAAGGATTACTCAGAGGTTATCCGATTGATAGCCAATTTCACTATTACTAGTTTACAGGTAAGGATATATACAGCCTTAAATCCTTGACAGATGTGGGATTTGGTTTTTGGGATTTTGTTGTTTTGTTTTGGGGTTCGGTTTGTATTCAACTGATGTTATTTTACTTGAAAATGTACTTTGTTCCACGTTTGGCAGTAATGTAACTTGGTAAACTCTTCAGCCCTGGGCTCACGTCTTCCTATGTGTTTGTGCTAAAGTGTCTAGTACAGGGGTGGCCAAAATTATTGACTCTCTGAGCTGCATATGACAATCTTCAGATGTTTGAGAGCCCCCGGGAGGCGCCTGATGGGGCTCGGGGCTTCAGTCATGTGGGGAGAGGGGTCTCAGGGCTTCAGCCCTGCTCCCGCTGAAGCCCTGAGCCCTGGCAGGTGCGCCCCGTGGGACTGAAGCCCCAAGACCCCCTCCCTGCTAGACAGAAGCCAGAGGTGATGCGTGGGAGGAGGCACAGGGGTCACGTGCCCCCCGCCAGATTTTTACCAGGGTTTGATCACATGGTGCCACTGGCCCTCTCCCTGTACAGCAGCTGCTAGAGCCAGCAAGCTGGAAGCTGTGGCCCTGGGGAGAGACAGAGGAGCTAAAGCAGCGGCCCTCCCTGCAGTTCCCAATTCTTTGCATCTGCCTCTTCACAAGGAGCTAACACCTGGGAGCTGCAGGGAGGGCCCGCTGAGGGTAAGACAGGGGTGTGACACCAGCTGTGGTGGGCGGAACCTTTAAATTGTCACCCCCCCACACTCTCAGCAGGCACCGGTCGTCTCACACAGAAGCTCCTAGATGCACCATCCCGCTGCTAGGCAGAAGCCCTGAGGGCCCCCCCCCCCCCCCAAGTCTGGTAGGCAGAGAATGGGGGGAGGAGTGTCCACAAGCTGCACTTTAACTGTAAAAACAGCCAGATGCGGCTCACGAGCTGCTGTTTGGCCACCCCTGGTCTAGTATAATTCAGTGGGGCCTTGATTCTGATTGGGGTATTCGAGCACTTCCTAAACGTAAATAATACTAGTAGTAAAGATAAGATTTGTATGTTCATAAATTTTCACACTGGGATAAGATATGCTCTAATTAAAATTACATTTGTTTCTTTGTAGCACTGGGAGTTTGCTCCAAACAGTGTTCACTATCTGCTAACTCTGTGGCAGAGAATGGTAGCATCGGTACCTTTTGTGAAATCAACAGAACCACACCTCTTAGATACATATGCACCAGAGATCACAAAAGCATACATTACTTCGAGACTGGAATCTGTTCCTGTAGTTATAAGGTAAACCTTCTTCAGTATAAATAGAGCTTTGCAGTTTTAGAGCACTGATTAGCTGGTACATTGTTCTTTCTGTGGTGCTTTTGTTTTAAAATCAATAAAACGTAATGGCATTTTTCTCACGTCAGTTACATTAAATTATATTCATTGATGTTAGTAATCACTCCTGTTTCTCACTGTTGTGAGATCAGAATTTGGCCCAGTGTCTTAAAAGCAAAAGCAAAAATAAAACTTGAGTTCAAGTTGCTTTTTTTTCCAGAGCCCCCTTATTTTATAAAAAGATCCTTGCCCGTTATAATCCAATATCTAAAATATTTTTGGTGCTGAGCCTCTTCTGCCATTTATGCCATCAGAGCAGGAGTTTCCTAGGGTCCCTCACTACATCAGCAAAGGAAGGCAGCAAAAGGAATCCCACCTGTTAATGAAAGGGTAGGAGAGAGTAGCACAAGATGAGGTGGCAGAATTATTTTAAAGTGTGATTCTGCTTTGAAAAAGGACTGTAAAGAGGTCCCTTTTTACTCAGCACATCTGCTCCCTGTTGTATTCGAAGTTGTAGTTGCTCATTTTAGTACAAAAAATAAGCTATGAGCTGTTTTTAAAAAATATATATATTTATTCCTCTGTTCTCCACAAGGCCAATACAGCTAGGAGAGAGTGAGTTGGATTCTATTCCATTTCACATATCATCAACAAAATTGCTAACTAAGTTCCATTTGCAGAATCTCTTTTGTTGTTGATGTGTGAACTGGAAGGAAGGCCGCTTTACTTTGCAGGGCTTGCAGTTAGGCAAAAAAACCTTTTACTCGTAAACTGAGCGTATTCTATCCATAACTAACTCTCTCACACACAAAAAAATGAAACACCAGTATACGTTTTCTATAGTCACTTTTCAGAGAATAACTGTACTTTTAAAAAAATTGAATAAAAGGGTTGGTTAACGTATTTCTGTACTAAATGCCATGACAGCTTGGTTAATGAGATACAAATCTGTGCTGATTCAGTATTATTTTTGCTTTGCAGTACACGTTTAAGTGAGTACTACCTTCATTTGCTACATAGATTTATGCTTATTGTCGCAGCTAGTAATTTTATTTACTGACTTGACCGTTTATAGCCAAAATCCCTTTTATATTTTAGACAAATTTACCATACGATCACAGCAAATAAAACACCCAAAGAAAAAATGTGTTTTGAATGGCTAAAAATGTTTAATACTTCTTCAGGGGTCTCTATGCATTCCCACTTGCAGGATCTAGTTCTTCTAGTGTCAAGCTGTGAAACTGTATAATTAAGCTTTGTCTCCTGTGGGGTGCAGTAGTGCTCTCATGCTAGGATGTTGTCATCATGTCAGTCTGTATGAGGAAGATCACTACCTCAGCCATCTCAGTTCCTTTGCTGCAACACCTAAGTGAAACTACTTCTCAAGTCTGCAAGCATGTTAGCCTATCCTTTTATAGTGAGTCAGTCAGTCAGTCAGTCATATTAAAGTTAGAATAGATGGGGCCACTTGCCTTGGATTATCCCCTAGGCTGTGTCAGGTCCTGAATTCCGTATGGGGTTGAAAAGATGTGCCACCTGCTCAACCATCTTTCCAGAAACAGATGAACATGTATGGTGCCTACTGTGCCTGGGAGAGGCTCATACTCTCCCAAGAGACAGCTTGCTGTACTATCTCTTCTCAGATGAGGAGGAACAGAAAGTTAATACGGCAGATGCACTTGGCTTCCTTGGACTATCCTAGCATTCCTTTGGGAGTTTTGAGGTCCATCTCTTTGCTGAGGTCTTCTGTAAAAAGATCTGAGATGAATTTTGCTGCCCCAGCTTCATTGCTCCCCTCATTGTCAGGCCTCAGATTGACCTTCCTGAGGCAAATGCTTACTTGGGCTGAGTCTCCTGGTTGGTACTGTCCAGTGCTGCATGCTCCATCCAAACAGGACTGCTCTGGCACTACAGTCTTTGTTGGCACCAAAAATTTCCTCGGTGCCCTCCCAGTCAGCACTAGTCAACATCACTATTGAGAGACAGGCTTCCAGATCTCCTCATGATCCTGTTCCAGGGAAGAGAAAAGAGGAGGAAGCATTCTGATCTGTGAAAGGAGCCTAAGGAGAAAAAGAAAAGGAGGCATTGTCTCCTCTACTGATGCATGTCCGCTGTGGAGACTGCTTACCTGTTTTGACATCACTCTTGGCACACCCACTAGCTGTACATCTAACAGTGGGGAAGGAAAACATACAGGCAGACATCCTCAGCAGGAAATCTTACAACCAACATGAATGGTCCCTAAATGAGGTAGTATCCTCATTATTATTCAGGTATAATCAACCACGAATGCCCAGTGTCCTTTACTGGCACCAATGGTCACAGAGATAAGAAATCTTTATCGGATGCATTGCTGCTGAATTGGAGCAGTCCTTTCATAGCCTTCCTTAGATACCCAGAGTCATAAGGAAAATCAGAGAGGACAGAGTCAACATCATACTGTTAGCACAAATGTGGCTGTGGCAGTACTGGCACACTGTTCTGTCCAGAGAACTGTTGGTTCAGCTTCCGTTATGCCCTGACCTCCTTTCTCAATGGCAAGGGTGTTTTTTTTTTTTTTTTTTTTTTCCATTTATGGCCTCTGCACCCATTATAGCGTTACATAAAGAAGTCATTTTGAGACCTCACCCCAGCTTTATATCTGCGGTGGTGTCAAATTTTCATCTGTCCCATTATATCTCCCTTCCTGTTTTGTTCCTCAGTTCCCAGGCTACCCAGGCTTCTGTGCTTAGATGTTGAGCTTTGTTACTCCTTAGCCAAATAAACAGTATCTCTTGGCTTAAAGATGTATTCTGCTAGGGCCAGAGCTGCCTCTGTAGCTGTCTGAGACTGTAGATGTCTGAGACTGCTATTGTAGAGACTTGCAAAGCAGCAATATGGAGTTCTGCTTATTCTTTCATTAAGCATTATTCGTTGGACTTGGCATTGGGATCTAATGCTCAGTTTTGTAAGGCATTATCATAGCCCATTTTTGCCTAGAATGTCTTGTTCACCATCCTCTAATAGGAGCACTACTTGCTACTTTCTCATAAGTGGAAATGCATTGAGGCCCTTGAAGAAGAAAGCGGGATTATTTACTAGTAACCATTTTTCTTCAAGAGTTATCTCTGTGCATTCACATTGCTCATCTGCCTTTCCCCTCTGCCTCTGAGTTCGTTGTATTTCAGGACTCTATAGGCTCGGGAGAAGGATGGAGGTGGTTGGGGTGTGTATGATCCTTTATATAGATTATATAGTTTAAGACAATGATGACATTCCAGCATGAGAATGCTAATGGACTGCCCAGAGGACACAACTTCGTTATACAGTCCTGTAGCTTGATGCTGGAGATGCTAGTTATCACGGATGTGAATGCACAGAGGCGACTCTTAAAGAACAATAGTTTTTAGTAAGTAACCCCTATTTTATGTGTATTGCAGAGATGGTCTGGAAGATCCTCTGGATGATACAGCTACTGTATTTCAGCAGCTGGAGCAACTCTGCACAGTCAGCAGGTGTGAATATGAAAAGACCTGTGCACTTCTTGTACAGTTGTTTGACCAAAATGCACAAAACTACCAAAAGCTATTGCATTCTTCTAGTAGGAATCCACTAGAAATCACAGTCCAAGAAGGTTAGTATTTATTTCATTTATGATTGAGACTGCATTGTTCTCTGTTATGTGGACTTGAAATGATGCAAAATTATCCATCTGTGTATGAGAGGGAAGTGTGATCAGGTGGTCTGAGTACATGTCTGGAAAGTGGTAACTCTTGAGTTCTAACCCAGTTAGAAGGCAGTGGGAGCTGTGAGAACCCATCACTTCTGAAAACCAGGCTTTACATTTCTCAAGTTGGATACCTGAAAACTGAGGGACCGAAACTTGACAGCCACTTTTGAAAATGTAGGCCTTAACTTCTCTGATTTGGCTGCCCCATCTGTAAAATAAATACACTAATTATCCTTACTTCCATCTGAGTTTTGTGAGGATTAATTACTAGTATTGGAAAAGCAACTTAGCTATAAAGAGATAATGTATGTAAATTGTACAATATTCTGTCCTATGTAATTTTATTACATAGATTAATTATTCCTATCTGTGCCTTGTTTAACTTGATCATGTAAATGACTAACTCTTTCCTAGTGTAGCTGTTTTATAGTTATTGTATCTTTATATGACTGAATTGAGTTTTTCCCCCCAATACAGCTGTTCTTTTACAGATGAAATATTTTGGATCGGATATTGCCATTCATACTGCTGCTTTTTGTTGACATATTGAAAATGCGGAGTTAAATGTGGGGGCCATTTTATTCTAACTTATATAATTCATGTGGTGTGGTCTGACTCTTTCTCTTACTTCCCTTCCCTGTATGCACCTGTCACTTCCCCTTTGTGGTCCATTAGCAAACTTGCACTGAAAGGCAGTTTTCTGTTCTCCAGCTGCAGTCTGTACTTCACTGCTGTTATTGGATTCTTCTATGCATAGAGTCAAAGGGGAATGGTCAGTTACAGTAACGCAGGAAGGTTCCATAGGTCGATACTTGGGCATAAGAGAAAGTTTGGTGCAGTTTAATTCTGTATTGCTCCTTGCAGAAGAATTCAGTTTCTTTTCTGCAAACTAAACACTTCTGTTCATGCTGAACAATAAATGTTATATCCCTTAGTTATACATACTTTAATTTAGATGTTTAATGGCTTTTAATGTTACAAAATAAGTTAATATTATATTAAGATCTCATTTTATTATATTGTCTTGCTCTCTGTATCGATGGTGATGCGGTCATAGTTTACTAAAACAATAATCCCCAAGAAATGGGTCATTAACAGTAGTTAACGATTACTTGTGATCTATGGTAATGACTGATTTCTTTGGGATTATTGCTGTTATAAACCATAATTACAGATTATTACAGCAATAATTATTTTGCCAAAGAAAAAAATGTAGTCTAGCTAAGCAGCTGCAAAAGCAAGTGCCCTGAACATTTCATATAGTTGAAGTAGAGAGGAACAGGGAAAACTGTAATGGTAAACTGGTTCTGTGTTAAGAGTTGAAATTCTGCTTTCCACAAATGAGACAGGAGAGAAAGAGTCATCAGAAAAATAGCCTTTGTTTAAATCTGAGCTACTTCCATAAGTGTCAGAGTAACTAGTTTTATGTTTAAATACAAATTGTTGACAAGAGTGTGTGGTTCAAAATAGTGGCTCTGCTGTTTGAACCATGCAGCTCTGAAAAGCAGCTGCTGTTTGCTGCAGTCTTTTGAAATGGCCACTCTTTATTGGGTGGCTTAAGCCTTTCAAGTCACTGGAGCACCTGCTGTTGATTTGGTCATTTTAGCTATGCAGTCCTCTGGTGCTGCTGCTTCTAGATTGGGTAATCCCTGCCCCACTTTAAATTGGCTGCTATATGTTGTGTAATTGCGGAATATTTTTGTGCCTGGGTGTGTCTTTTTTATTTGGCAGTGGTGTCTTTTTTTTTTTTTTTTTTTGGTGTGGAGAGGCTTCTTGAGAACCACAAATCTAGTTAGTTATTGGGATGGTCTCAATACTCTCTGGAACCCTTCTTAATAATAACAATAAATAATTTATAATAGAATTATATTCAAATTCTCATAACACTCCTGTGAAATAGGTAGGCATTCTCTCTTTTTTTTAAAAAAAACAGATGAGTAAATTGAGACAGAAAAATTAAGGCCAAATTTTCAAAAGCATTCAGTAATTATGGTTGCCTCAGTTGTTGCATGTGCAATTTGAGATGTCAAATGTCTGATTTTATTTTTTCAGTGTTGCTGTTCAACTGAAGTGCCTATTTACTTCAGCAGTGTGCAGCACGTAAGAAAATTAGGCTGGAGGTGTATCAGGCACTCAAAATCAGTGTTCACTGCTGAAAATTTTGACATAAACTACTTGTTTAAAGTCTCACTTAGGGTATGTCTAGTTGCAGTGTAGACATACCCAAAGAGTCCAAAAAGAGCTGAGTTTAGTGCTAAGGAGCTTCTTGTTCAAATAGCTGGTCTCATGTTCAAACAGTGGGTCATGCTGCCTTCCTAGAGAGGGGCTCTCGTGCAGTGCGTATTTTACCTTTATCGTTCTTAGAAACTTGTAAATAAAATATTTTTCATTGCAATGTTTGGCCATTTGGCAAACATCTTATTTTTTTGCTGCTCCCTTGAATTAGCTTGCTTTTGTAATCATCTTTCTCTGGCTGTGCATTAGCCCCGTGCCATCAGTGATGAGTTCAGCAAGTATTTCACAGTCTTTGGAACACAGTTGTCCCCATAGGTGATTAATAGACACCTCCTTCATTGATTCACTAATGTTCTGTATAATTACATACAATACAGTTGGTCAATGTATGATACCACATAGCTTTTTAAAAAACAGATTATCTAGAATCCAGGGGATGTTCTCTCGGATTATATATTTTTAGACATTGGCTAGGTGTAAGTGCCTTAACAGGTTAATAGTTCTCCTTTTTAATTTAAATGTTTCCACAACCATCACAGCAAATCTCATAGATTTTAAGGCGAGAAGAGACCATTAGTCTGACCTCCTGTATGTCAGATTGTAGAATTTCACCCAGTACCTCCTGTATACTGCTCAGTGAGTGCCAAATCAGCCTGTGACAGAATCACAAAAATAACACTTATTTCAAAACTACATGTTTGACTTAGTGTGAGGAGTTAATTTTATAATTTATTGAAATAGAAAAAGATACTGACATTTGATACTGTTACTCCAGATTGTTTAGGTACATACTGCAAAATCTTTGCAAAGAATCATTCCCCCTGCGGTCTTCAGTCAGAGGTCCCCTCTGCCAGTGAGTCTGAGGTCATCTGAATCCATCACATCACATCTTTCCTCAAGTTCACAGAGGACATATTGGAAGGTCCAGGATAGGCACATGGGGAGGGGATGAGGGTTGGGGTACAAATGATGGGGCTCCAAGGGCTGCTACTATCTGGCTGCATTGTATGAAAGAACATGTAAGGCTAGGGATTAAAGATAAGTGAAGAGAGACAGTGCCTCCATGCTTTCTTATCTTGGGGGTGTGGGGCAAACCACCATTTCCTTGACCAAAGAATTTTGAGGAAACTCTGTATTGGAGGGGCAGAAATGGGGAATTGCGAAGAAGTGATGGGGCTGAGGAAATGGCCCAGTGAAGGTCTCAGATATCTAATGAATTTTAAAGTAGGTGTCATCAACGTCTCTCCAAAACTGTAAAATTGTTTATTAATGTTCCTTTGTGCCTTAGAAGTAAAAGTAAACATTAGCGTATGTATCACTAAGCTTTATCTGCTGGTGATTTCAAATTCTATTGCAAAAGTTTTTGCAAGATAGTTAAAATATAGATCAGAATGCTCTGTTATAAATACTTGTATTGAAAATCATGTCCCCCTTATTTGCATTCTGTGGTACATTTTAGTATCTATTTTATCATTGCTTGTGTTCTTCCCATTTCATTATTATCACAGGGTTTAAATGCAGGGCCTGATTTTGTTATTGTTTACATCAGAGTAACACCTCTAATTGAAATGGAGTTATCCCTGATTTACACCAATGTGAGAAATTAGGATCCGACCTTTAAGGCATAGGAGTGTACCTCAGAAAGATTTAGCTGAATGGGCCTGGGCAGCGAAAATTCATTGCCCTTCAGTTCTATACTTTCAGAATGTGTCACTGTAAAACTTGGGGGAAATTAAATGAAGCTTAGTGGTGTATACAAATGAAGAATTCAGCAAAGAATGTGAAACAAACTTTAAACACTAACATTTTTGCAAATTAGAACATGCTATACATATATCAAAATCTCTATTATACATTTCTTAGAATAATTTTTCTCTATACATGCATACTTTTGGGTAATGTGTTTAGTCATGAAGAGATTTAGGATCCTTCCAGAAAGACAGAACAAACAAATCTGAAAAGTCTGTCTGTCTGTCATTCTCTCTCTCTCTCTCTCTCTCTCATATTTTACCTGTTCCTTTAAGATAAAATATAATATTTTGCCCTCAGTCTCTGCAGAGAAATGTCATGAAGGACAGTATGTGACCATTAGTATGTTGTTTAAAAGGAAAATATTGCCGTGTTCATGTATCTAGGTTTTCCTTGGCATTCAATATTGAAACATGTTTTGGTCAAATCTAAGTCTCCAAGACCTTGTCTTCACTAGGGAAAACAGGCCTGTTCATAACTCGAGGTAAAATCCTAGTGAAGACAAGGCAGTTTCTGGTTTTCACATAAGTTAGCTGGTGGAATTAAAGAATATGATCCGCCATAGCCTTAACTCATGTATAAACTATCTTGTCTTCACTAGGATTCTACTTTGAGTTAGTTAACTTGAGTTAGCGGTACAACTTTTTTCCTAGTGAAGATACAGGCCAGGAATAGCATTGTAGTTGAGGGGACATGTTAATGTGCAACTGGAAGCTCTAACAATCTGATAAATCTCTTACAATTAATCTCTTAGATCAGGGAAAATACTATTTTAATACCACTATACCTTTTTTCCCGGTAGAGGGTATTCCCAGTTACTAGGGCTCATGGTTAAATGCAAATAATTTAGCTGGGGCTACCTTGGTCTAAATAGGTACCATTATTGAAGATCAGGGTCTTGTAGTTAAACTACCTGGGAGAAATTTAAACTGTCCTAATTTATGCCACATGGCATTGGATTTCCTGAGTTTCTGGGATACACAGTTTACATGATCTGCAGGTATAAAAACTCTTTCAAGATCTACAGGGCTAGTACTGTAACAGTCCTGAAGATCCCATACTTATCAGCATGGAGCTTACAGTCTGCATACTGTCTAAGCCCCATTGGCAGTGCATACAGACTTTGTAAGCACAAGGGCAGTAGGTATGGATCTTGCAAAATTTACATATTGACCCTACAGATAGTCTAATGGTTGGGTTGTACTTGAAGACCCTGTAAGCTCTGAAGTGGCAATCACATAGCTTACAAGATTGGCAAAATGGGCCTGCAAAGCTTTTAATGGATAAGATGTACTTTCAAAACTTTTCAGTTCTGATGGCAGTGCCTACGGCCCTTGAAAACTACATGATGGAAAGCTACTAATTTTCTGGAACAGGAAATATTTAACTCTAAGGGCATACAGGCTTTGCCCTGTGTCTGCAAAACTTCTAATTTCATTGGCTCAGAACTAGAGAACTTATAAACTACCAAGAGTGACTCTGAAGTTTTTTAATTCCTTATTTGAATGAGCGGTAACAAACTATGCAGGCTGTGCCTGTGGAATTCATAAATTTTGCCAGACCTGAAGCTTATAAATCCTGAAGCAACCTCATAGAATCCCTAAAGTTAAAATAATTATTGAGAATAACTCCCAAATGAACTCCACAACCTTTAAAAGCTTACATTAATAAAACAAATTTGAGTTTGTAGACTAAGCGGTATTTGAGGTGAAATGCTAGGAAAAAATAGAAGTCTTGTCAAAAAGCAAAAAAAATCTTTCATTTTCCTAGCCTGAACTAACTTCCATAAAGAAAAAAACAAAAACAACAATTCTTATGGTTAAAGACCAGATGTGAGAGCGTTCAGATAGAAGGGAGAGTTAAAACTGAGGTGTGTTTAGCACCTTATCCTCTTAAAATGGAAAGCAAATTACAACTTTAACTATGGAATTGCTACCACTGTTGACATATCCTGTGGATAGGTTCTGCAGGCCGCTAATAAATTGGACATTGCTGAGTCATACTGATAGTCTGGCTAGAGCTCCTCCTTCCTCCGAGCAATTGGTACTGGGTTCTGTCAGAGAGAGGATACTAAACAATATGGAAGTCTGGTCTTCTCTAGTCTAATGCCTATGTTCATGTTTATAGTTAAGGTTTTTTTTAAAGAGGAAGAAACCCTCAAATTTGGCCTTTTCACTTGTCAGTGCTCGATTGTTCCTAAGTGTATAATTTTGATTGGTTTGTCCACTCCACTTTAAAATGTCTTAATGGATGACGCTTCCACCACTACTCTTGCAGACTCTTCCACAGTCATATGTCTTACAGAACTATACTCTGCTAATGTAGTTGCTTATTAGAGGGTTTTTCTTTCTTTTTAATGTTAGGACGTCTGGCGTGGCTGGTATATCTTGTTGGTACTGTTGTAGGAGGAAGATTAACTTACACCAGTACAGATGAACATGATGCCATGGATGGAGAATTATCCTGTCGGTAAGTGTATTGTTAAAACAAACCAAAACAGGGGTTATGTGTTTTTTAACATCTATTGGTAAACAAGAGGTGCCCAAACTTTGCTCAGTTGTTGGATGCATTGTCATCTGCCACAAACTCAAGGGCTTTACTTAATTTGTGTGAATTTGAGCCAATTGCAACCGTGTTCCTTCATCTTTCAGTATGGTGGTGGGGTTCTAGATCCCAGGATGTAGTGTTTTCATCCTGATCTGAGTGGCCAGGCAGTAAGTCACTTAGGGCTAGAATTTCAAAATTGCCCTCTCATTTTCTGTGCCCCAGTTTTTGAGTGTCCAACTTTGGATGATTGTGGCTGAGCACCTGCACCTACCATTTGTTATGTATATAGACTTAAAAAGGTAGTTATTATTTATTATGTACATGGACTTAAAATGGTAGTTTTGCTAATTGTTAGTTTTATCATTTGTCCATTTCTTGCATTGCTTCCTTTATTTTAATCACATCACATGAGTTTGCAAGTAAGGAATTCAGTGGCAACTGCAGATGCTCAGCACCTTTGAAAATTACGCAATAGACATTTGAAGTCAAATACTCAGAATTCGAGGTCACTTTTAAGGCTGGGGGAGAGGTTATTGTGGATACCACATTCTCTGTGATAAATAGGGGAGTCCCACTTTCCCTGGCTTTACACCAGCACACTTGAAAAAGGGACTTACACACTTAGAATTGGCTAATGATGCCTGTATTTACATCCTCATTTCAGGCTTCACTAATCTGCCTTGGACTCTGCATCATTATTGATGTTCTACTGTATTATTAAATGTGAGAGGTATTTTAAAACACAGAATTTGTGTGTCTGGCTTCTAATCCAGATATTGCATATTTCAGAATTAGAAAAAAGTCATAGTAATTTTCAGAGCAACCAAATAAATTGTCAGAGATTTAGTATTTTAAGAATTAAGTATGAACAGAAGGAGGAGGAAAATGAGAAGCAAGAGCTGTCACACTTTAGAAACAAAGGCCCAGATCTTTAGTGTAAATTAAAATAGCTACTCTGAAATCAGTACAGGTACGCACACAGACATCAGCTGAGGATCTGGCCCAAAAACACAATTTTCATGCAAACCTAAGTAGTAAAGAATGGGGTAAAAGTGAGACAGATAATATATCACATACTGCATAAACAAGATTGTTTTCTAAATAGAACGTTTTTCATCATTTTCCATTAAACGCAAACAGTTCTTTACCCTTAAAGTAATTTACTTTGCATTTGCATTTTGAGTTCTGATGCTTCTTAGCTGTAGTAGCTAATGCTTTCATTATATAAATGCTGTACTAAGAAAAAGAGCATTTTGCAAGTTGACAGAAGTATAAAAATGTATTTCAAGTGACAGAGCATAGTTTAGCAAGAAGCATGGTGTTGATGTGCAGCTGTGAGTGGTGGTCATTTTAGTAGTTTATAAAAGAAGGAAATGCAAGGAAGAAAAGTAGCAAACACTAGCTTAGGCAAATAAATAATGGCTGATGGACCCATGAGAAATTAGCTGTCAGAATATTGTTTGTGTCTTTGAAAATTCCTCCTGAGAATGTTTTCCCTTGGCATTAAGAGTTTTTCAGCTGATATCCTTGATGGATGCCCAGTTACCACGGTCTAGTAATGAAAAAGTAGAACTTGCGATTCTCTGGTTTTTGGATCAATTCCGTAAAACATATGTGGGGGACCAGCTTCAGCGCACCTCAAAGGTAAGTCTTTGCAGCAAACAAGATTTGTGTAATTAAAATGAAGAAATCTGTGTAGGAAATGGGTTACTAATATATCTTAAGTGTATGTGTAAAAAGTTGTGCCGGAGTAAAAACTGAAGACATTATCTGATGGATATTAAGCTTATAGATATTTAATTTATTAATTTTATATAGTTTGAGAAGATTTACCACCTTGTATATTTCAAGGTTTGGCATACAGAGAGTTAATGTTTTTAACAGTTGTATTCATTTAACAGTTTTAGGTTACTTTGCATTTCAATTTTTTATTTCAAACATTTAACTGGGTTCTGCTATATTGTGTTATATTTCACATCTGGGTACACAAGATTTATTCTTTTAATAGTTCTTTTCTTTTGACAGTTACTCATTTATGCAGTTTCCACTGTATTTCTCACATTACTTGGCTTTTCTGCATTTTAAATAGGGAAGGAAGAGGGAAAAGTAAGATGCATTCTTGAAAGAAGCAGCAGTTAATTCACCTTAACTGTAGGGGACAGTCATAATATAGATGTTATAAAGAGAGCATCAGTAAGACAGGATCAGTTGATCTTGAAAAAGATTGAAGGAATTTTGTTTGAGCCCCAAGCAAATCTTTAGCAAGACTTTTGACAGTGACTAAGATTTTTGATTTTTTTTTTTACTTATTGTACCCATGCTTTCTGGTGAACAGTCCCAAACCAAAGAATTATTTTATCCCTTTTGGTTTGAATCATACTTTAGGGTTATTGAATGGCTCCTTACTTTGATATTAAAAAATAAAGTTTTATAATATGCTGAATTACTTTTTCACGGAAACGTAAGTGTTGCTTCAATTCCCAAAGCTCATTTGTGTTTTTCAAATATGACACATTACTTTATAATATTACAACAACAGATTCTGCTCCTGCTCAAATCTGACAAAACTCCCATTGACTGAAATTCAGTGGAAGCAAGATTGTGTCATAATCATTCTGACCAATAATATCTGTTTTTTGTCAGGTGGTAAATAAATATATTGATGTCCTAATTCTCCTTATTGTGTGTGGGCTCTTGCTGTCTGGGCTGGTGCTGGGTGGAAATGACCTGTTAATGCATGATGGAGTATAGTATGCTGTACCAGACTGTCATGTTTTTTTTAGCACCCTCTCCCAGCCAATCCAGCAGAAGCTGTGCCTTCCATTATCATTCTGGTATAGGGACAGTGCTGATGTACAACTGGGGGAAGAATTTGGGTCTGAGTAAAATGAAGTATTAACACTCAAATGCCTGGGGCTTCCCTGTCAAAAGAAGAATGTAAAGCTTGAGTTCTTACACACTAAACCATAACATGAGGCACATGAAATTTATTATGGTAATCCGTGTATTTTACTGGCTGAGAAGTCTTAAGATTACTGTCACAACTGCCATTCATATGAAAGTTTAAATCGTTAACTGTTGATTAAAATGTTACTAAATAGCAAAAATGTTTTTAATTTGACTCCTTGCATGAGTGGAGTCTTATTGGCCTCACCACTGTAATGTCTTGAGGCCTATCACTCCCCTCCTGCACTAACACCTGATAAAGGAAGAGGTTTGATCTAGAATTTTCCATTATGAGGACTGTACCCAAGTACTCAAAGTCAGACTTGTGCATGTTGGGTCCTCTCTGTGTGTGGGTCTGACCCCTGATTTTTCTGTTATCGATAGAAGTTGCATGCCTGTACTTGCAATTAGCTCCATATGTGTGGAATCCTGTGTGTAGAGCCCCATTGAAGTTGGTGTATTTTTAAAAACTATCCCAAAGTATATTTATTTGATATTTTACACGTATGAGAAAAACAGAAAGCAGAACTTGTGCTATCTTTTTATTGTTTTTTCTTGCTGTAGCGGCATTTGTAGCAGCAGATGGCATTCTATCCTCGCAGTTGTAAATCCTCTGGTACTGCATATTGCTGGCAGGTAGCTACAAATATGCAATAAAAGGATTCACGCTTGGAAGCAGAAAAACAGATATATATCAATTGGCCAAGTTAATATCCATTTATATAAATATTCACGATGGTTCAGATTGTTGTACAAAGTTTTATTTACAGAACAGATAATGGATATTCTGCATATTTCAGCCATATTGAGATAGTTTGAAATAGTTTTATGTGAACATTGTTAAATTTGATCTTATGTTCATATACTTAGAAACAAGCAGTGATTAGAGAAAATTGAGTAATCTAACTTAATTACAATACTTGTTCTACAGTTAGTGTAATGCAGCAAAGTTTCTTTTGGCTTGTTGGTGTAAATTTGGAGCTACATTTTAAAAAATATTTTATCCAAAACCTCCTATGGCAATTAAGAATAACATCAAATACAGAGATGGTAGGAAAAACAATGAAAATAATTCAGCAAATTCATTGCCTACGGTCTATTGTTCATTAAATGGTCCTCGAGAGTTTTCTTTCTAAGTAAACTGAAAAAGCCTCGAAGGCTGTTCCCATGGTGCCACTACATATTTGCGGTGCCACTGAGCGGGTGCTACTATATTGTCAATGTAAGAGTAATGTACTAGGACATAATCTTTCTGAGTTGTACACATTAACATATGTAATATGTTTCTAAGTGCTATTGGGCCATATTCTCTGGTATGGTATAGAGCAGCACTACTGGTGTATTTTTGTCCTAAAGCTGATGTAGCTGGCCTAACCAGACTAACCCCACTGTAAGGCTAATCCTGTGGTGGCATATTGCTGACATAGGTGCTGTTAGTGTAGTAGGAAAGAGGTGTGTCTGGAACTGCCCTGTGCTGTGCTGATCTTAGGCTGTGTTTTCAACTCTTTGGACAACTAACAGCTGTTCTATAATGGTGCTTGGGGTCTGCCCCTGAACAGAATAGCATTTGGATCAAAGCAGTGCAGACATGAACTTTTTAAACCAGGTTTGTGCCACCAACCATCTATTAGCAGATCAGCCTCACACGAGGATCTGGCCCATTATTTCAGCAGCCAAAGTCTTATTTATTACAGAACACTTTGTGTTTCATTATTTGACTCATTTATTAAATGGGTTTTATGTCAATATTCTTAACTTGTGACCAATAAGTACATTTATTTTTGTGGTGTTATTATTTAAGGTGATTATTTCTTCCTGTTCAGAAAATGTAAGTGATAGGGGAAACATCATGAATATTTGAGGGAAATAACATACACGCTCAAGAGGGAAATGACCCTTTCTCCTACATGTATTATGTGTTATATTGCTAAAGTATGGTTTTTGAGGATATTTAAGAGATACATTTTAGCCAGATACATGCCCCAAGTAGCACTCTGGTATATGTGAGGGGTGAGGATTGATATCCTAGTGAGATGGTGGGGTGTTTCCTTCCTCCTGACTGGCAGATTTGAAACTTCCTCAGTCACTTGATTTCCCTTTTGGGCTTGGGATAAATGACCAGGTCTTTGAATGGGGGGAAGGGGTGATGGGCAGGAGTGCTTTCCTGGTCCATTGTCAGTGGTTGGCAAACTTCGCCTCCACCTTTGAAATTTACTTTTGTAGGGGCATTGTTGATATGCAGTCACAAGTATTGGGAGCCAGCAGTAGATGTAGTGTTTCCCAGAATGCTTAGGTCTACAGGAAACCATCACTGTATTGTGTTTTAGAAAGAAGTTTTACCTCTCCACAGATTGGTGTTGGGTGGGTGGGGAGGTGTGTGTGTACGCGCACATGTGAGTTGAGAGGGAGTTTAAACTTACTGTACAGCAGGCATTCTCAAACTCTTTAATTATGTTTACTGCAATTTAATAGAGAGATTATCAGGTGATCTCTCCTGTCATCAATATTCATATTACTTTCCCATAGCAAGTACAAAAAATGCTTAAATGGAAGAGTAACATTAGGAAAGTAAGGAGTGTATTTTCAGCTGTCTTTTTATACTGTTTAGTAGCAGGAAACAGGTCAGCACAAAATAATCTGTAAGTGCTACATAGGCCACCAACAAGTACTCAGCATGTCGACATTGGTCCATGGACCACAGCTTGAGAACTTCTGCCCTGGGGAAGTGCTGCTAGTGGTAGAGCTGCAATGAATGTTTAATGTAGTCATAGGAAGAGGGCTGGTTTGGACGATTATGGCTTCGGGAGACACATCTCACTGGATCTGGGCTCTTTGGTTCTCATCAGTTTGTGGCTTGATATTACTCTGGGTAAATCTGAATATAGCACATTGGAGAGGTTGTTTTTTTTTCTGGATAATAAATAATGGGAGTACAACTTAGTTGATAAAATGTATACGCTTAATAGGTTTGATAAAAGTTATGGCGGTCACTTAAATCAAGTCAACTTGGTGGTATTTGCATATCCTGACCTCAAAGTAATAGCAACTATCATTACTACTAACAATGTGCTGTTAAGTTTCTCATACATTTAAAGTTTACAGTAAAGTTATAAAAAGTTACTCTTGGCTTAAATTTCCTTTTCCTTTTATAGACTGAGTTGCTATGTTTCTAGTATACAAAGTTAAAAGCATACATATGTACTTACACACTCAGATGCTCCACAACACTCTTGAGCAAACTGTATTTTTAAAAACAAAAGACTCCTTTTAACTGTCAGCTCCTTTGTAACTTCTGTGGTTTTGTTTTTTGAGTATGGTAGTAAGTATGTACTAGATTTGAAGGTGGAGATGGGATTTACTCACTAGACGGTTCTAGTGGTTTTACATATTTTATAACCTAATATTTTTTTTTTAAAAGAAATTAAATTCAAAATGTTAAGGTGCTGAATGAATTCAGAATCAGGGCTCTAATACTGTCCATCATTTGTGTTGTTTTGTGGCCTCTATCTTTAGTCTTCCTCCCCTCTCCCCATTTCCCTTTTCCCCCCATCACCATGGATTAAGGATTATGTCTACCTTAATTATGCACTTGTCATCTTTACTTTGTACAGCATGTGATGCTATTTAATAGCATTTAACCTTGGATTATATTTTTAGGATTGGGTCATTCTACATCGATTTCCAAAACACTTCAGGCCAGAATTGTGTCCTATTACACCTTTGGGTGAGGGCAGCCTTGTGGAAGCAGCATTAGTAAGAGCAAGTGTTTTGATTTGGCTGTGGCACTTAACAGAGCTCTATCACAGATTAGTCCTGTTAGGATCAGGAGTGGTCTTCCTGAGGACTTGTGTGGTTAGGCAGGGGAGTACCCTGGTTAAAATGTACAGACAACTCCCACATGCTGGCCCAGAAACCTGTTCCATTAATCTGGCTGTAGATGACCTGCAGGGTATGAACTCCACAAATTTTGGGAGGAGACCAGAACTGGGTCCAGTAGCTCCAATGAGCTTGTCTACCTCTTTACCTATTTGTGCATATGCTTGAGGAGGGTGAGTTTTAGCTCCTAATTTAAATGATCAGGTTTAGCAAGTATATATCTGACCGCTTCAAAAGTATCTGTAATGCAAAACATTTTCAGTTCCACATTCCAGTACGAACCATTTTAAAATAAAAGTTTCAAATTTGAAATCCAACGGGCCAGATTCTTGGTTTAGCCTGAGAATGTAACGGAGGCTGATTGTCTTTCCTGGGCTCTGTCCTAACCCCAGTGTAGATTAGAGCAGTCTGGGGGCTGTTTGAATCTACACAAAATGGCAATGGTTCCCAAGGGCCCGCTCTTGGGAAACCATTCCAGTTTAGTATCAGAGGGGTAGCAGTGTTAGTCTGGGTCTGTAAAAAGCAACAAAGAGTCCTGTGGCACCTTATAGGAATACTGGGGTGTAGTGTGTTCTGACCTGCCTTGCTTCTTCATGCCCCGTGGATTAAAATGGAGGGATGCAATGGTAGAGTATTCTAGAGTAAGAGCAAGCTCCCATGCCCATGGGAGTTTTGGACAGTTTTACTCCATTTGTGCCAGCTGGCCCAGTATTCTCATTTGGACATAGAAGCTATGGAGAAGGGTAAATGGCAGAGATTATTGTATTTTAGTTATTCACAGTAAAAGTTATTCCTAGATTGGGGCATGATTGTGAAGTGGGTTAACTAATTATTGTTTTTGGTGGGGGGGAAGATCTTCTGGTGTATATTATGTATAATACCGTCACATTCCATCTATTCGTCTGTCTAACCAATATAAAGAAGGTCAAGCTATTAAATAATATTTGGGACTACATTCATATTAAGATACTTTCCCAATTTTTTAACTTGTAAATGTAAAATATGAGCTTTTGAGAAATAGAGCTGCATCATAATAAACAAAAATTAGGAGAGTTAGAATTAGACAACAGTATATTGTAAGGGAAGAAAGGAACAAAATATGTTGATTTGAGGATAATTTTCAGCCTTGGTAAATGTAATTTGCAATTGCTAAAAGCACAATAGAAGGATATTCTGACATTATTTAGGCACTTTTTGAATTTAGGGCCAGGTTCATTCTCTAATGCAGAACGTCTGTTACATTGACTTACATTGATATCCCTTTTCTACATTCATTATTTATTTGATTGTCTTCTCTGCAGGCATGCTAACATTAGAGCTGGTAGGAACAATAAATACGCGTACAGAATTTGGCTACTTTTGGCTCTGATCCTGTAAAGCATCACCCACGGTAGGATCCTTGTGCCTGTGTGGAGCCCCATTGACTTCACTGGGGCTCTGTGTGGGTGCAGCCATTGGCCTGTGCAAGCTACATAACAGGATCGGGACCTTAGTGTCTTCGTGATTAATGATATCTTAACACTTTTGAGTGATGACCCTTTTTCTGAGCTGTAAAATATATACACTGTTTTATTTCATTACAAGAAAGTAAAGGATTGCTGTGCTGACAGGTGGTGGAAATTAGCAGGCAGTTTTGAAATTGTGCTGTGCACTAGAAATTAGATCTCATTTTAATTCAGCTTTTCCCAACTAGTAAATGAGGTTAATGCCATACATATTCAGCTGATATGGATGAAGAAATTGATATAAAGTAGATCAACATAGCTACAGGGCTAGTTTAATTTATAGGTAAAGAGGCAGTGATAAATGGAAGTAATGTAGTAGTGGTCACTAAACTCCTCAGCCATCAGGGATTCAATAGTGTTAGTTGCTCATTAAAGATATTGTCGGGGTGCATCAAATAGAAATTTGAAAAGGAATAGCCAACTAACCCCTAATTATCAAAATACAGAAAATACTAATTATGCCTTAATTAGCTTTTCTTTTAATGTACTGAAATTGTTACTTTTTGTGTAGCACAAATGGATAGTTATAACAACAATAAATAGGTTGTTTTAATAACTTTCTTTTACCTCTGGGAAAACGGCACTCCAATTTTTAATATGCAATAATGCTTCTCTGTAGCCTGTAGGAGATGAAAATTATTAAGTAGCTTTATTTTTTGAAGATTTTACAGCAGCTTTGGGAAGAATTATTTCACCATGCATCAATTATTTTTAATTGAACTGAATATTTTTCAGATTGCATGAAATGCCTCTCACTTGAGTTTAACATGTAGAGTTTGTTAAGGAAGCATCATAATGACAACTGGGTGCAACTTACCTCCGTAATACATTCGAGTAGGGGTATGGAATTATTAAAGTTTCAAAAGATGGAAAGAGGAGGCAACAATTTCTTTTTATGTAGATAAAACTGAGATAAGCCATGACTTCCTTATCAAAAATACGCTATAGTTTACATATACAGTACTCTGGTTATTAAAAAACTTGTATCAGAGAATAGGATATTGCCATGCACATGTTGTTAGTTAATGATCATGGGGATTGAAATTATGGATAAAGTAGAAGCATTCTGATGAAATATTTCTAATTTGGAGTAATGTTCAGTAATATGTGGAAGAAAGTATATTGAAGACAGTAATCATTTATGTCATAGGGACAGATCTTGGCTTTAGTATTTTCCACAGCATGGCAACAAGACTGTACTCCACAGCAACAGAATGCTTTTCTTAAAGTGCTTGCTTCAAAGCTCATGAAGTCAATGGAGAGTCTCCCACCTAATACTGAGAGAGAGAGAGAGAGAGGTGACTTCAGGAGCGGCCGTCAAGCCTATTACTCTTTATAGGCAGAGCCCGGGTCTCTGCTACCCCACTGATCATATATGTGAGTTGTGTGTAAGAGGGTAATGTCAGAAGTAACTGTGTTTTCTTAACATCTGAATCAGCTAGGGAGAACCTGCCTGTTGTGTTGACAGGTAGAAAAGACTGAATAGGTCAGGTGGCCTGGAATAAATGCCAAAGCTGTGAGCCATGCAATTGTTTTGCTACCCTTTTCTCCAAAACCCTTAGTCCTAAACATGAGCAAAATACTGTAAATATAACCACCCAAGAAGTAACAGGTTTTGAGGTTTCAAAATACAAAGTTTAAATATGGCACAAAATTTTAAGTACACTCTCTATTTAATGTGATTGATATGCCTTTCTTCCTGGTGAAAGATGTTATAAATAAGTTTGACTTGAGCAAACGTGCAGTCTTAAGTTATTTTTGATTGATGGGCAATTGAAATCTGTAAATTTATCACTGACTTTGAAGGGAAATCTTACTTGCAAAAATATAAGGACCAAAGTGGGATGAGAAATTTCAAGGCTTCTACAACAAAACCTGAATCTTTCTCCTGCAGAGAGATCCTGTTTCCTACTCATTAAAAGTTAATGTCTGGTCATTGGATTTTACATTGTCTCTCCAGGGCACACCGATGCGTTGACTCCATTCAGTTCTTGATAGTGCATTTGATACCAGCTCAGACAGGCCTATATGACTCTGGCCTGGCCTAGACTTAAAAGTTAGGTCGACAAGGCTACAGTGCTTGGGAATGTGAAAAATTAACACCCATGAGCACCAGAGCTGTGCTGATCTAACCCTGGTGTTGGAGAGGTGGATTACCTACATCAGTGGTTCTCAATCTTTCCACACTACTGTATCCCCTTTCAGGAATCTGATTTGTCTTGCGTACCCCCAAGTTTCACCTCATTTAAAAACTACGTGCTTACAAAATCAGACCTAAATATACAAAAGTGTCACAGCATGCTATTATTGAAAAATTGCTTGCTTTCTCATTTTTACCATATAATTATCAAATAAATCGACTGGAATATAAATATTGTACTTACATTTCAGTGTGATACTTGAATCTGTTTTTCACTTGTGAGCCTTGTCTGAAGCCCGGGCCCCAGGTGGTGGGGCTGAAACAGGTAACTTAGCTTCACAGGGTCCTGTGGCGTGAACCCTGGTCAGTTGCCCTGCTTGCCACTCCCTAATGCCAGCCATGCACTTGTGACCTCTCTGGGAGCTGCAACCCCCAGGTTGAGAAACACCGATCTAGATGAGTTGAGTACCCCCTGGAAGACCTCTGAGCACCCCCAGGGGTACACATACCACTGGCTGAGAACCACTGCCTTCACTGACAGAAAAATCTCTTCTACACTATAGTACCAGTGCTATAGTTGTGCCTCTGTGGTGCTACTAGCTCCCTGTCAGTGCTGTAGCGTTGACATGGACTCTGAGAGTCTTTTCTTACTTCCCTTCTCCAGGGGAGGAATTAACTTTGTCACACCAAGTGGGTAGCAATACAATGTGAGTGGGTAAACTGAGTCACGCATTTTTGTAAAAAAATTCCCACATTCTCCACACTTTCATACTCTAAACAGCCAGAATACACTGCACACTGTGGTTTCAAATCAGTGGATGTAAAACTGTGTTTCTCATATTTGTCCTATTATTTCTTTCTAAGCTGACATGGCACAACATGCTATTGTCCTTTTTGGTAAATGATCTATTTTTCTAAATCACCCTTTAGTGAGAACTGAGATCAAACAAAGGGTATGTCTACATTGCAATTAGAGGTGTGATTACAGCTCAAGTAGGAATACTCATGCTAGCTTAAATCTAGATAGGCTGGCTAAAAATAGCAGTGAAGATACAGTGGCGTGGGTTGTACAAGCCCACTTGGAAACCTAAATACATACTTGAATTGCTTTCCTCTCTGAGCTGCAACCAAAGCTGTGAACTTAAACACCTTATGCAACATATGAGACTTCATGACATGTTTTGTCATGGTCTCCACTTTATGTATTAAATAATATTTTGTAAGGAGGCTAGTACTCGTTTAGCAGAAGATTTAGCAGCCTGCTACTTACACTTGGATCTGGCACTCTTCACTGAAACAATAGCAGGGGTGTCTATTTTTTATCATTTTAATTTTATTGAACCTTTTGTGCAAAATGTTATATTTTTCGTGACCTCCTATGATAAGGTCTCCCATTACCCGATCTGTGACTCCCATGCAGATTTTAACCAAATATTGGATTAGTAATTCTATGTCATTGGACATAGGAAGTTTGTAGTGGCAGATGCAGGAATAAAATCCACTTCTCCAGAATGGCATTCAGCTTCCTTAACTACAAGAACATTCTTTCTTCCCGCAGTTTCCTGTCTCATTACTACACATCTTCCAACTTCATGCAAATGAGGCAAGCATCTTACAGACAAACAGCCTTATTCACTACACAAACAAGATTCATTCCCTCAGCACCATCCAGTCTGTGTACTGGGATTGCAGGGGTTTTCTGCAGGGGGGGGGGGGGGAAAGTAACATGACATTATGTAATTAAAGACTACACCAAAATGCATGAATACAGGTAGGTCAAATTAAGGTTGAATGGGCAACCTTAATTCTGGAATTTCCTAACTTTTGAATAAACACTTTATGCAACATATGAGACTTCATGACATGTTTTGTCATGGTCTCCACTTTATGTATTAAATAATATTTTGTAAGGGGGCTAGTACTCGTTTAGCAGAAGATTTAGCAGCCTGCTACTTACACTTGGATCCTGCTAAGATATGCTTTTATGTACATCTTAGACATTCATTTATCTCTACTTTATAATGCGTTTAAGTGAACATTTAGTCCATTTATTCACACCAGACACTACCTGTATAAACATTTATATAATTAGTATTTAATTCTATATTTATAATCAAAACATTGGTTTCTGTAAAGTTCTGTGCTATTAGAGAGAATACTTTTCTAATAAAAATCAAACAATCTTCAGAATAAATAACGATCATAGTTCAGTTCTGCAACTGGCTCTAACTCAGCTTTATTTTGTAGCTGCTAATAAAGGCACATTATCATGTTCAGGCATTGCAATTATCATTGAAATGTGTATGTCCATTAACCACAACATTAGGCTGAGGATATAATTACTGTCTAGAGCCAATATCTTTGTGAAGCTACATCTATGATGCTATTAAGCTATAAGCAATATTTTGTAAACTAATATTTAAACGATTCAGAATTGATACCATCACTTGCAGACCTTAAAAGTAATACTGCATCCATTCAAATGATTGACTTCTTAAGTGCTTGGCAAATATATTATCGGGTTATTTGGATATGATTATAATTTGTGATTTGAGAGAGATTAGTATTTTTTAATAGCAATTGCCCAGAACAAATTAATCTTGTGGGGTGAGGGGGAGGTGGTGTTGTATATAAAGCCAAGTGCTGATAAATCAGTGGCACAGTATGTCAGAAAGAGCTATGAGCATGCTTTGTTCTAATGAGGGTTGTATTGCAGGGCATTTAGTACAGAGATTCAGAAAGGAATAAAAAAAAAAAGGAGTCTCCCCAAATCATATTCCAAGTGTGTGGTTGGAGTGGGAGTTAAGTGTGTGTTCTTATATCATGTCACTGTCTTGGGCCATATTCTGCTCCTGCTATAATCAAGGGGAGATTCTCATATCTTAGGGTTCTCTTCCTGCTCTCATCTTACATAAATCCAGATATTACATCTTCTAAACTAGGTCAAATGGGTAATGAGTAGTGTAGAATATATGGTGTCAGAATGACCCACAGAGTGAAAAATGTGCTCTTCTGCTCTGCTTCTTCCGTGTTTTGTGGAGTTCTTTTTAAACAAAATACACATCTAGGGCAGTCTTTAACTCCTGAATGCATTGCAACAGGATGGCAGAGATTCAAGTTAAGTTTAAGAACTTGAGAATTAAACAAATTGCATGAATTAATATTTTCTGTTTCAACAACAAGTGAATATCATTCATTAATTCATCTACTCATCTCAGGAATTGAAAATGTCAGGCAAAGCAGCTGTTAGGGGCTACATGTTGCACCCGGCTTCATCTTGCAATGCTCTTTGTTGTATTTTGAATACAGGTGTACTGGAAACACTTATAATAACCAGGGGCAGCTTCCTTACTAAATCCTCCTAATAACCAAATAGTCTTCCCTTCCCTAACTTATTAACTATTTAAAGCTTATTCATGTTGGACTTTTATATTTGCCTTACTGTAATATATTTGTTTGTTGGTACTCTATATTGGCCTTAGATCAAGGATGTTCTGTATGCCTTTAGGATTTTTAAAACAAAGCATCTTTAATAGAGCTGGTCGGAAATTTTTAATCTAAATGATTTTCTGGTGAAAAAATGCCTTTTTGCAAAACCAAAATGTTCTACAGGAAGATTTCAGCTTTGCCAAAAAATTTCGATTTTTCCATTGGGAAAAAACTGAAACAACCTCTTTCTCTCCCCCTTCCCCCCCCCCCCCCCCAGGCTCTTAAAGCACAGATAAGAGCTTTCCAGAAGGGCTGCCAAGGCCTGACTCTGGTGCTCAACCTCTTTCCCCCCCCCCCCTTCTGTTACATGGAGAGGCAGAAAGCCAGGCTGCACAGACTGTGTGTTTCTCCCCTTTCCCTTCCCCACCCACTCCACGTGCTAGGGCCAGCAATGCAAAGACCCCAGGCACTCAGCCTCTCTTCCCCCCGCCCCCCTCCAAGCTCTAAGGCTGGAGAGGCTGAGCATTCTGACTCTCTTCCTCTCTGTCCTTGAAGCTTGAGGGGAGGCTGTGTGTCTGGGTTCTCTGCCTTTTGGGCTTCAAGAGCTGTTGGGGAGATGGGGAGGCTGAGTAGCTGGGCTCTCTGCCTTTTTGTCTGGGGTGGAGGTGGAGAGGTTGCCTCTTGCCTGGCTGCCAGAGAGGCTGGAAGGCTGTTGTCAATTTCACTTTCTGCCCAAGTGAAATTGACAAAAGTCTTCTAGGTGGGCAGTGGGGAAGGTGAAAAATACTGTTTGGGTTCTCCTGAAATGGAATTCTTCTTGAAATCCCTTCCTCTAAAAAATGTTGTGGTTTTGGTGATTTATCTCTGTTTGGGATGAAGAAAAAGTGTACTGTCTACCTGTGTTATTCAGAGAGGTAAAAAACACAAAATAACATATCACCAGTACATCTGTCAAATAAAAAGAAGCTTTCAGGGCACTAGATGGCTCTTGGGAGAAGTGGTGGATTATACTCCTTTCACTTTTAGATTGCGTGTGCAAATCCTGCACTGGTCAGTAATGACAGAAAGCATTTAAATCAAATAGCTTTTTAGAGAAATCAGTTTGTGGACTTAGTCTAGTTGTCAGCGGACAGATATCCTTGTGAGAAAAAGTATTACAGCTGGCAATAACTTACCTCCCTTATTGGCATTGTCAACAGAAAACTAAAGGATTGAATGGGCATGGAGCATGACCATCCCTCTGACCTCTAGAGATGGACTCTCCAGGTTGAGGTGGTTCAGAGCCCTCTCTGGGGCAGTCTGGGGAAGGTTGGACATGTGCTTCTCATTTTATACCTGTACTATGGATAAGCAAATGAGCTTTACTTCATGAGCACTAAATTCACTTAATTTTAAAGATTTTATTTTTGTTAGGAAATAATTTCCCCTAAGTAACATTCTTTGAAGGTAAAATTACGTATGGACAGACACCTCTGAGGCATGTAGCCATGGGCGGATGGTTAGCCAGGATAAAGTAGTGAAAATGTTAAAACTTTATGGCTTTACAATCAGCTATTAGGTCTGTATTAAATATCACACGTGACTTGTCATTCTTAAACGTAATCTTTGCCAGTCCAATCTCTAGGAGTACTTTCCATCTCTTTTGTCAGTCAGGCACAAGTTCCAATAAGATTAATAATTTCCTAGTGTATGCCGTTTCTCTCCCTCCTCTCCCTTCCCCCCCGCCACCTCCAGTCACATATCATCACACCTTATTTATTGCTGTAAAATGTGTTTGCTTTACCTGCATTTCTGCTGTTCATATTTGCTCCTAGTTTTAATTTGCAGTTCAAGACTTATTTCCAAGCATTTGTGTTGAAAAACAATCACCATCTGCATCCTTTAGAAGATATAAGGAAAGACAAGTAACATAAAGAAGGCGTGTTTAGGGAACCTGATTCTAGTCATCAAGATACTGTCACTTACCCATCCAATCTAACACGCAATAAATCATATTCACTCTAATGGAGATGAAGACATAGAGTCAAGTTGCTAAGAACTGTTTCCTGCAAAGCAACAACAGCCAAATTAATGATATAGTATGAGGATCACTTATGGTTTGAGATATAAATGAAGTTTGATCTACTGCCTCAGTGTTCCTGTGCCCTTGCTTTGGAAACGTAATGAAATTGTCATAAATGTGAACTGGGCCTTTGCCTTGGTCTGCACTCAAATTTGCATGACATTGCCAAAATATTAAATGGCCTGGCCTACTCTCAAAGATTGGTTATGTCGGGAAAAGACTGGGATCGTAGGAAAGAGTTTCCTAGTGTAATTAGAGGAGGACGTTGTTAAGGTTCAATACCTTTCCTCCTCTGAGGAGAGTGAAATGTCATCTCTCGCCCTTCTCTTTTTCCGCTGAATTCAAGACATTTTTGACAGACGTTACTTATGTAAACAACTATACATAAAGACTCCAGCTCACTAACTAAACGAAAAAGTAATCCAGCACACAGAACTCTATCTGTCCACTTGTTAATATGTGGCTCAGCCAAGCATTTCAGCAATTCACTCGCTACCTTCCCTCTAGGCCGTCAACAAATTATAGTTTCTCTAGTTGGATAAAGAAGATTGAGTGGGACATGTCCAAAGCTGGATCCGACAGTAGTGACCTATACCCATAATTTGTTTTCAAGAAGACGTTAATTTAAGGACTCTCTTGGTCTCCCTTAATTATTTTTTTTTAACCTGTCATTCAGCCCATTTAAAGATAGGCAGTTCAGGATTCTTTGCAACACTTATTGTCCACTCAGGCTCAATGTCCTGTGTGACAATTCATTGCATTAAGAGATCTGTTCCATTTACTTTTAACTGTGGTAAGGTGTAGAGGAAGACCTTTCCATCTCTGTTTCCAAATGCTTTCATGAAGCATCACTTTTAAATGACCATAATAAGATCAGCAATGCTCTTGATTAATCTAGGGGACTTTTTAGTACTCACCCATTATACTGGACCCTTACTATAGAATCACATGCTGTCCTTTAGTTCTTCAGCTATATCTCAAGACACTGAAACTTTTCATATATGATGCTTTAGCAACCAGAAGATAGGCAGACAGCCTTCTGCCTCCAATAATTCCTGTTTTTGTCACAAGTTAATAAAAATGATTTAAGGACACTGAAAAAATAATGGAATTTTTGATTCCCCAGAGGACTGAGCGATGAGAAATGACACAGTTTGGTAAACCATAAGTAGCCTGATGCAGCTCAGTATGTCACTTAACGAGAGGAGGTGCCCTTGGATAGCTGCAGCTCAAAGTGTCATTCTGTAACTATTGTGTAGCCCATGTGTCAGAAAGGTTTAACTCTCCTTGCGATCACTAAATATAATAAAAAGTGCATGCAGGCTTCTTTCTTCACTACAGAAAACTCTTCTTTTTATTCTATAGTCTCTTGTGTTTTGACCAGTATATGATGGAGACAGCATCCCATCTATGCCAGGATGAGCTCCAAGACTATCAGACTGGGCACTAGAATGCCACAAACATCTTCTCGTCAGTAAGTTTGTTAGATGGTTTCCAGACTACTGCAGTTATTACATTGGCTAGAGCACACCATCAGTCCATCACAAAGGCTACCCATTTGCGTTATTGGAATGATCAATTTGAGAGCATTAAGAAGTAATGAGCACCCCTGAGCTCACCAAGTCTATTCAAACTTTGACTAAGCAACTTCCTTCAAAGCACTAGTGGAATGTTTCTGTTAGGCTCAATGGCCTTACTGAACCAGAGATCAGCATTCAGTGGTTACCAGTTAAAACTCTATTGTCTGTACAGTGATCCTAGTGAGTTCAGAACCTGAGTAAGCAGCTCTTACGCCTATATCAGTTAAAGTTATTGCTGAAATGGTGGATGAAGGAACACCACAGATTGGTGTGGAAATATTTGTGTTTAAATTATTTCAGCAGACATACAATTTTTAATCGAATATTCAAACTACCCAGATTTTTCATCCCCTATGTGAATTCTTGCTGCTGTATGACTGGAGTTATTTACTAGCATCCCACACCACAATAGTTCCCAAAAAGTGGGTTAGGCATTTTAAGGAGCTCTGCCATGGGAAAAAAAGAAACACTTGAGGACATTGAGCCATATTTTTAGTTTAATATTACAAAGCAAAACTTCAATAGGGTGGGTGGAGGATAGAAATAAAATATTTGTGGACTGATTGATTTATTAATATGGAACTCTAGTGTGATCTTTTGAAGGAACTTCAGTTGAGTACTGAAAGCCATCTTCTCCATCTGAAAACATGTTTCCTCACATTCAGAGACTTGAAAAGGAAGACATCTTCTCTAAACAGTACTCTATGGTACTACCTTGGACTTCTTAGTTTGGAGATTTTGTTAGGTGTGCATTATATACCTCTGCTAAATCTGAATGAAAGAGACCAGCAGAAATCGGCATACCTTACAGACTTGTGAAAAGTCCAAGGTGGTTAAGTCAAATGTGCATGAGCTTTTTAGAGCTAGTTGGTTCCAAAGCAGTATTTTGGCAGAGGTGTGTGAGGGTGGACAGGTGAGAGTTCTGATTGTTTCACCTTACACCAAATATCCAATCTCTTCCTTTTGCATTTTCAACCCACTCTGTTGGTTGCTTTTGAGTAATTAGGAGAACTAGTGATGCTTTCTAGATCAAGTTATGAGGAACCAAAACAATTTAGAAAAAGATTTACACTTAGATTACTTAATTTTTAAATGCTCATATTTTCCAAAAGCCTTGTCAAATTTATCTTAAATTTGTGTGCATGTCCATATGTATATGTGTGCATATATAAGTACATTTTATATTAATATTTATTTTATTTGTTTTAGAGGAATACTTTGTTTTATCCTTAAAATTATAGTCAACAATTATAATTGAAAATCCACATATTATACTAATGGGCAGTGAAAGTCTAATTGCTTCTGTGGATTTTGACTCCCTTCATAGTGATACCTCACTCTGCTAAGAATGCACCTTCAGTCCATTATATGCAAGATCCACGGTGCTAATCCATTTGCAATGAAGCATTTCATATCAGCCAGATAAGTGATAAATGCTGTATTCCAAGGGGATTATTGCCTCCACATCCTCTACTGCTTAGAAAAGAAGTTGCCTATTTTGTGGTTGTTCCCCATTGGAAGTACAGATACAGGCCTCGTCTGCATGAGAAAATTGTTCTGATTTAACTATATTGCTTTAGAAACTGATTTAGTTAAATTGGTACACCCCCCTTGTGTGGACATGCTTTCAATTTGAGTGCCTTATGTCAATTTAATTTAAGTTAGTATAGAGTCAGGGCCACCCCTTCAAGCAGGCAGTGCTCTTTGCAACTACATGGGGAGAAGAGTTGCTATGCCAAAACTCCCGAATTGAGAAGGAGCCACTCTTTTGCCAAGCAGGCCCTCAACAATTATAGCAAAACTTCATTTATGGTGAATTTTTTTATCTGAGTTACAGCACAAACTCTCTTAAAACTAAGAATGTTCCACTGTATGGTTTTTAAAATCCCATTTTTGTTGGCAGATTTTTTTTTAAAATATCCTTTGTTTGATAGGACCTACAGACACTGTGTGCCAAAGTGCTGGAGAGTCAGTAGAGAGAGTGCAAGTTAATGAACTAAACCCTCTTCCTTGAGATAGGCTAGTGTCATTGATGTTTTTTTGTGACAAAGTAAATAAGTAATACCACGTTAATGTTCACATTCCATTAGAAAAGTTCTTGACAGTGACCCTTTTTTGCAGATATCTTCAGCAAATGTTTACTCTTGAACTCTATTAATTTTAAAACTATAAAGCTATTTTAAAGAAGTATGCAGCTTTCAATTAGAAATGAGCTCCAGTATCTAAGGAAGTTTCATTTCAACCAAAGGACTCAATCATGGTTCTTTCATGAGCCCCGGATAAGGGACAGGGCATAGTTGCATTGCCCTTGGAGCTGAGTGGAAGGTAAACTGTGCCTTCTGAGTTCTCCCTTGCTCCAAGGAGGAAGTACCTTGCACCAGGTCTATATTTCACCCACTTGTGCGGGAGGGGAAATGTGGCTGCCTTGTGAAGGCTGCTCTCTTCCCCACAAGGGTACCCACAATCTGGAGACAAGGGGGGTCCATTAAGCTTCCTTACAAACCAGCCCACTGTTTGGCCCAAAATGAGCGCAGAGCTCATGGAAAACATATTTCATTTTTAAGCATGTTTACCTCTTAAGAACCATGGCATATTTTAAGAGAGTTTTGTACCTGAAACCCCATAATTATTTGCATATGTTTAATAAAAACAACATACCTATCTGGTAACTAAATTTTTATTTGGCTCACATCATCAAAATGCAGATGACCTAAAATGGTACATTGTTAGAATGGTAATATGCTGCTTGGAAAAAAATACCCTGTGATTTAGTTTTGATTCTGACAATACTCAAAAGGATTTGTTATGTCTTACAGACCTTTCTGCAAACTACTAATGGGATGAACACAATATATCACTTTTATAATAGTAAGCTATTAAAGGCAAACATAAAGCAGTCTGAAGCCCATAAGTGCTGCCAACAGCTCCCGCTTTAATGAATTCCCTTTTAGATGTCCATTAAATGCTCATGGCAAATGTACTCATAATGGAAATGGCAAATCTAAATGGGTAGATATGAATAATCCATGGAGTTTAAATTCTGTTTATGATCATCTTCACATTTAGTTTTCAAGACAACGCAGTTTAGTTTTCATTACAGTTTGGAATAAAGAGGACAGGGAGTAATTGATTGCTTCAAGCAGATTAAAATCAATGGCTTTCTTTTCAAAGAACCAGTTCAATGCAGTAATTCCAACTTTAAACATTGATTTAGGGAACTCAACGCAAAATGTTTTGTGCTGTGTGAACTTTTATATAGAAAGACATATTAATTTTATATCTGTATATGTATATAGAAATATATAGAGGCTGTTAGTGTGTGCATGAGTTAATAATGATCTATATTAAGATATTTGGATATTATTGCAATCATATAATGAATCACTGAGATTCCCGTCATCATTGTACTACTGTTTGTAACCCATTAGCACAGAGAAATTACAGCCCATCATACATCATTACTATGATTGAGGCTTTATTACCATATTCTCAAATTGTTTGCTTGCCATAAACTAAGTAGACACCAGACAACTATAGGTAAACCATAGACTATGCATTATTGTGCTGGAAATAATGAAGGGTTATTGTAGCATAATGTGGCAAAACTTATGAGGAAAATAAACTTGGCGGCAATAGCGAACCTGAGTCGCCTTACATTTATTTGAAAGGTCAAATATATTTGTTATGATCAGGTTATTGTTTACTGATTTCATGAATCATACTCTTCATATTTCGAAGAGCCCTTATTTATTTTTAATTGCAAGCTTTAAAGCCTATAGACTATACGCTGTAATGTTCAACTTCAGAAATTGATTGACAACTCACAGAGAATTGGGATGTTCATCTTCATTGTGGTTGTGGTGGTGGAGTGTACTAAATACTAGAGTTACTGAAACTGTAATGGCAATTGTATTCCATTCTATTGGCAAGGGGGAAGTTAAGGAAAAAGAGGCTAAAACAGCCAATGCAATTGAGGTAACAAGTGATGCAGTAGTTTTCCAAGCAGACAGGGGCAGCATCAGCAGCAACAATTTGAGGTGTTGTATTGAAATATTTTGTTTTGGTGCTAACAGATGGATAAACAGATTGTATTGGGATCTTGGTGGGAACTAAATCAGCTGTCTTTGAGGGGATTAAAGGTCATGAATGCAAAGGAGGTGTGGGATTTAAAAAGTGTGGTCTAGAATAGATGTTACTTCGCCTGGGAAAAGAAAATCAAGCCTTTTTTTTTAAATTTTTGTCAGTGAATTTACTGTTCATGAAAAGTAAGAAGGAAGGGCTTAACCCATAGTTCTAATCCTGACATGTAACTCTCCCTCCCATTCCAGTTCTGTCTGTCTTGAGCAGAGACTGCCATCTGTGCTGAAGTATTTGGCGGAATTGGGATATTGGCAAACGGGGGACTAGGGTGAGAATGTTAAGTTCTCTTTCACATGCTAGCAAACAGAGTCAAGAATTGTATGCAGACCTGAAGAGAGAAGACAGAGGCACTATCCACTTACCTATACATAGCGAACTTCCTACATTTCAGCCCTCTCCTTGTAATGTAAGTGTTCCTTTTGTGTTGCATTTCTTTAAAGAAAGTTGGGACCTCTCCAATGTCTGAGCAGAATCATTTAAAATAACATTACGGTTTTTAGTGTGCAGATTTTGAGATAGGACATAACTGGATTAACTTTGACTAGGCTAAGTAGGCATTATTTGGCTGAGAGGTAATGGAAATATTCAGGGCTTCTGAAATGGTTCCAGCTTATTATGATTATTATCAATTATGATTATGAATCAGTAGTGCCTAGAGGCCCAGGTTAGGATTGGGGCTTCATGTTGCTAGTAACTGTCCACATATATGAGCCACTATTCAGGAAAGTACTTAAGCATGTGCTTAAAGTTAAACATGTGCTTAAGTGCTTTTTCTGAAGAGGGTTGTTTTCCTCAATCAGGGCCATAACAAAAATGTGATCCTTCCTCCAAAGAGCTTACAATCTATATATATGATGAGAGACAGATAGATACAGTAGATTCCACTCATTAGCAACCTCTTGGTTGCCAGCAAAAAGTTGTTCTTGTCTAGTAGTTGCTAATAAGCAAAAGGCAAGTTTGTGAGGCAGCAGCCAGGGAAGGAAGCACTGGGATGTGGTCTTCCCTGGCTGTAGCCCTGCAAACCTGCCTATGGGGGGACTGCACCCAGGATGCGAGGAGGAGGACTGCAGCCAGGATGCCAGGGCTTTCCATGGGGAGCAGGAGCGCTGGGGGGGACCATGGAGCTGCATGAAACCTCTTCCTGTACTCTCCAGGGGTCAGGGTTTCCCTCCCTATGTACAGTCCCCCAGCCGGACTCAGCCCAGAGAGCATGGGAGTGGGGAGTACCATGCAGCTCCGGCATCCAGGCTGCCGGTCCACCCCCACTACTGTTCTGCCCACAGCCTCCCCTCCCAGCCTGCAGCCCCTTACCTTCTGTGCACATCCTGTGCGCAGGCAGGGTTTGCCAGACTGCAGCCCTAAAATAAATCACTGGGATAGACTGAGCACCAGACGCAGGCCGGTTTGCTGGGCTGCAGCCAGGTAAGGCAGATGCCAGCGCTTCCTTCCCTGGCTGCAGTCTCGCAAACTTGCCTGCAGGGGGTGCTTGACATGTCTCGACACTTCCTCCTGGAGCTGCAGCCCTGCAAACCTGCCTGCAGGTGGAGCCTTTCTTCCAAAAAATGTTACAGTAAGCTGCATGCCATTGCCAATATGCGAATGCCATTAACATTAAAGTCAAGGGGTGGGATTTGTTACCGGCAAAATGTTGCTATTAACCAGAAGTTGTTAATATCTGGGTTGCTATTAAGTGGAATCCACTGTACAACAGACTTGAAATCACAAATGTTCATATATGTCTGTTTATATAAGGGGATATTGTGTTACAGACCAATGGGGAGGCTGGTGATTGCTAAGTCATGGAAGTAGTTGTAAGCTCAGCTGGGATTTTGAAGAATTAGTTGTGGCTCTGTGATGCTGTTCCTATTCTTAAAGGAAAATTCAAAGTAACAAGACCAGACAAAGTGTGTTGACTATATAGCAACTGTCCTAAGAACAAATAGATCTCTTAGAGCATCTCTTTGGGGGACTCCTCTCAAATATAGGAGTAAATCTTACTTCACTGGCCAGTATTACTGCCGGCTCTTCTCATATGCTAGGTCATCTTCTTTCCCAGGGGAATGTGGAACTGATCAAGTTAGAAGATAGATAGTACATAGATTAGGCACAGCTTATTTCTTTTTAAAATACAGTCTGGTTAGCTATGATATAAATATACAATGTGTTTCTGTATGTGTGTAATCTTATTTAATTTTCATGGGTTGTGTTTATATATTTGAAGGATACTCCAACTTTTTACCAAACATATTTTTATAATGATAAACTATATCAGAATCTTCCTACATGTTTGATTTTCATATGGTTATCTTTGTGATTAAAAACACAGTAAATACAGGAGAAACACATATTAGATCATTTTAAGATTAATTTGATATTTTTATTTGGAGATTTAGGCTAACCTGAGTCTCCTATAATTAACGTTACCAGACAGGCAAAGGGACATTCATTAAGTATATTGTGCCAGGGCCAAACTTTTTGCCTCCTTGCTCAGAACAATCTTACACAGTCACAGTTCTCAGATGCCTTTTCTGTGGCTAAATAGGCCTTCTGCTTTCAGTGCTGTCAGTCCACAACTTTCATGAGCATCCAGTTCATATGGGCACATGTAATGTAATTTCCCACTTATGTTAAATTCCAAGGGCATGTAATTAAGCTGTTTAACTCAAGTAAAAGTTAAAAGCAGACACTGAATTTGTCATAACTTCTGGCCAACTCAATTACAATAAAAATTAGAACTGGGGAATCTCCAAAGTGATATTTCAAGTTGAACCTTCTTTTACTATTAGAAAAGTTTAATAATAATAAAAAAAAAAAAGTGCTACCCCATTAGAGTATTGCTGGACCTTCCTCATGAGTTTATTTTGTCTATCAATAATATAACAGATAATACAGATTACACTGCCAGATAACACAGACATGTTTTATAACTATGATGTAATCAAAAGCCAATCCTTCTGAGCCATGATGCTGCAGGGGTGATTTTTTTTAAGTGTTAAAAAATACACATATGCACGTACACACCACGTAACTGTAAATATCTGCATGTATTCTTGTCCAGAGAAAATGAGCCAGGAAGCATTATTCTGGCGAGGAAGAATAGTAAGAAGTCAATATGGTTTCATCAGGAACTCTTTAATGACCTGAAAATCAAAAAGGAATCCTACAAAAAGTGGAAACATGGATGAATTGCTAAGGAGGAGTACAAAAGAACAGCACAAGTATTTAGGGACAAAATCAGAAAGGCTAAGGCATAAAATTAGTTATATCTATCATGGAACATAAAAGATTATAAAAAGAGGTTCTTTAAATACACTAGGAGTAAGAGAAAGACAAAGGAAAGTATCAGTCCTTTACTTAGTGGGCAAGGGTAACTGATAACTGATGACATCAAGCAGGCTGAGGTATTTAATGCCTGTTTTGCTACAGTCTTCACTAAAATATTAATTGTGTTGAGTATCTGGTTGTAAGAACAAGGGGGAAGGAACGCAAGCCAAAATAAGGAAAGAACAGGTTAAAAAATATGTATACAAGTTAAATATGTTCAAGGTGGCAGGGCCTGATGAAATTCATCCAAGGGTACTTTAAGGGTTAAGGACCCACAGATACTCTGCTTCCTTGCTAGTTTAACATCCAGGCAGTATAACAGGCGCAGCTGGGCCTCTGCTGAGCCACCTGGGTGGCCAAAGTGCCTGATGAGCTGAGGGAATCAGCAGACCTGCTCTTAAGACCAGCAACAGCAGTAGGCTCTAACTGCTCAGAGCATTCACCCACAGCTGCGTGTGCTTATATCTAGCCCTGCTCCAGCCTTGGTCCCAGCATTGCTCATGGCTTGCCTCACTACAGGTAACTTGGTTCTGACCCTCGGCTCCAATTCCTGACCTCAAACTTCAGCTCTGCCCTTGGCTCTGTTATTAGGCCACTGACTCTGGTTCTGAACCCAGGCTCCAGTTCCTGGCTACTAACTCCTGCTCTCATCATTAGGCTTCACTCCTGCTCCAGCCACTAGGCATGACCGCCTACCTCCCAGTCGCTTGACAGGCACTTAAGAAACTAGCTGAAGCAATCTCAGAGCAGTTAGTGTTTACATTTGAAAACTCATTGAGGATAGGTGAGGTCCCAGAGCACTGGAGAAGGGCAAACATATTTTTAAAAAGGGGAACAAGGGGAACAAAGAGGACCCTGGAATTATAGAGCAGTCAACCTAACTCTGATACCTTGAAAGATACTGGAACAAATTATTAAACAATCAGTTTATAAGCATCTAGAGAGTAATAGGGTTATAAAAAATAGCCAGCATGGATTTGTCAAGAACAAATCATGCCAAACCAATCTAATTTTTCTCTTTGATAGGGCTACTGTTGTAGTGGACCGGGGGGAAGCAGTAGACATGATATACCTTGATTTTAGGAAGGCTTTTGACACAATCCCACAATGAAATTCAAAAGCAAACTCTGAAATGTGGTCTAGATGAAATTACTGTAAGGTGGGTGCAAAACTGCTTGAAAGACCATACTCAAAGATTAGTTATCAATGGTTTGCTGTCAGATTTGGAGGGTATTGTGACACCCTGACTCCCCAATATTCATCACTGTCATGTAATTAGGATATGTTTTGTACAAAGTATGTCTTGAAAGGTGTCATTCTAAAAGTCGTGATCTGCTAGACATTAATATCTCGTTGGATTGTATGTGCTATCGTCGTATGTGAAGTTATGAAGTTTAGCTATGTATGTGTTACTGGAACATGTTGTGAGGTTGAAAACACCCACAAGCAGCCTTTCAGGTACAACAGTAAAAAGGCCAAATGTTAATGGCTTATTGAGGAAATGCACACAAGCACAAGGATTACCCCAGAAACTGTGTATAATAGAAACCTCTCAGAGATAGCACTACACAATGGGAACTGTTTGACCCATGTCGCAGCAAAAGAGTTTTCCAGCAAGTGGGAAGAAGATATAAAAGGGGGACAATGACATCATGAGGGTACCTCACTCTCCCTGCAACAACACACCTAGAAACACCTGAGGGCCAAGGACTGAACTGTGGGAAGTGATGGTCCCAGGCTAGAAGGATCTTTAGCCTGTGTATGAAAACCTGGGAAAGCCAAGGCTACTTGTGCCTTAAGAGTCTGCCAGCTTGTTTATCACTCAGGGTGAGAATTTGCTAATTTATATCCTACCTATCTAGTGTGTTAAACTCAGTTTACGGTTTTATTTATTTACTAAGGTAATCTGCTTTGATCTGTTGGCTATCCCTTATAATCACTTAAAATCTACCTCTTGTACTTAATAAACTTGTTTTTGTTTTAAATAATTTGTGTAATTCATAACCGGGGGAGCAAGAAGCTGTGCATATCTCTCTCCACATTCAGGAAGAGGGCGAATTTCAGTTAGTTTATGCTGTACAGTTCTCTGTGCAGCGCAAGACAATACAATTTTGGGTTTACTCTCCAGAGGGGGAGTGCACTTGAGTGCTGGACAATTCCTTAGCTGAAAGCCTTCCCATGCAGTACTGATTTCGGTGTCTGTCTTTTTACAGCTGGTTGTATCCCTACCTGTGTGTGTGCTAGAGGAGGTTTGAGGGCCTGGCTTAGCAGGACAGGGTGAGGAAGCGCAGGCTGGTGGAACAGGCGGGCTCAGTGGTGCCCCAGAACATCAGGTGGCACCCCAGAGTGGGGGGGTAACCTGTCCCAGGTATATATAGTGGGTCCCTGCAGGGATCAGTCCTGGATCCGGTACTACCTATATTCAATATTTTCACTGATGACTTGGATAATGGAGTGAAGAATGTGCTTATAAAATTTGCTAATGACACCAAGCTGGGAGAGGTTCCAAGCACTTTGGAGGATGGGATTAGAATTTCAAAACAGCCTTGATAAGTTGGAGAATTGGCCTGAATTCAATAAGATGAAATTCAATAAAGACAAGTGCAAAGTACTTCACTTAGGAAGGAAAAATCAAATGCACAACTACAAAATGAGGACTAACTGGCTAGGTGGTAGTAGTGCTGAAAAGGATTTGGGGTTATAGTGGATCACAAATTGAATGAGTCAACAATGTTATGCAGTTGCAAAAAAGTCTGTTCTGGAGTATTTTAACAGAAGAATCTGTCATATGTAAAATATATGAGATAATTGTTTGCTCTACCTGACACTGGTAAGGCCTCAGCTGGAGTACTGTCCAATTCTGGGCACCATAGTTCAGGAAACATGTGGCCATATTGGAGAGAGTTCAGAAGAGGGCAACAAAAATGAAAAAAAGGTTTAGAAAACCTGACCTATGAGGAAAGGTTGAAAAAAGTGAGCATGTTAGTCTTTGGAAAAGAAGACTGATAAGTCTTCAAATATGTTAAGCGCTGTTATAAAGAGGACTGTGAAGATAGAACAAGAAGTAATGGGCGTAATATGCAGCAAAGGAGATTCAGGTTAGTTTAGCTATTAGGAAAAGTTTCTATCTATAAGGGTGGTTAAGTTCTTCCAAGGCTTCCAAGGGAGGTTGTGGAATCCCCATCATTGGAGGTTTTTAAGAACAGGTTGAATAAACACCTGTGGGGGTGGTCTAGGTTTACTTGATCCTGCCTTAGCATGGACTTGATGACTTCTTGAGGTCCCTTCCAGCCCCACATTTCGATGATTGTTTGATTCCCCACTACAAAGAGTAAAAGACAATAGATACACAGATGGAGTCCTGTATTGCTGTAGGCGCTACAACTAGGAGCTGGTAATGAAATTGAAATGAGAAAATGAACATGTTCACTATATAGGAGGAGAAGTACTTATAAAATCAAAAGAGGAGGAGCTTTTATCATAGATTATAGTTGCAGTGAAAAAAAACTGTAATATAACTGATGGGGATAATCACACACACACAAAAAGTGAAGTAGCATGTCCAGTTACTTGTCAATTTACATAATTTGTATTAATCTCAGGAAACTGAAGTATAAAACACAGTGAACCAAATTCAACCCTAATGGGTTAATGGGAGTTGTGGCTTGCTTGCTTCATTGAATTTTGCCTGATGGCACTTTGGAAAAATAGAAAATAATAATAATGATTCTTTGAGTGATTGTCCATATGGATTCCACTTCTAGTGCATATGTGCTCCACACACATAAGATTAAATTTTTTTGGTCATTAGTGTCAGTTGTGGCTGCATCTGTACCCTTGATGGCCTCACACACTTCCATTTGAGGGCATACAGGGTAGAGTGGGCCCAACAGTCCCTAATTTACTTCTTACCACCTGTGGCAGTGTAGTGAGGCAGAGTGGCCTTCCACGGACCAGGAGGGGGAGGAACCCCTCACTGAGCCCTGATGGGCGGAGCCAGGCCATGCTCACCCCTCCTTCCAGAAGTCAGTGGGTGGGACAGGAAGTATAAAAGGCGGGTCTGAAAGCTCATTTGGGCAGCAGCTTCCGGAGCTGGGAGACTGCTGCAGGCCCCTGGGGAGCTGAGGACTGGCCAGAGCCGTTGGAGCCATATGCTGATCCAAACACAGAGGAGCTGCCAGCACTACCACAGGCCTTCTACCTGGACGATCTGGACATCCCTCTACAGGACCAGGTACACCCCGAGGTGGAGTTAGGAAGTGGCCCGTGGCAGCCGACCCTAGTCTGGCTGCAGCACTGCCTGAGCATAGGTTAGTGTGTTGCGGTCAGGATCCCCGCTGACCTAGTTGCAAATCCTGCTGCCACTGTTAGGGCCCTTGGCTAGGGCACAGTGGAGTGGGTGGGCCTTTGCCCCCCCCCCGCCGCCCCAACCCTGGGGTGGCAGTCTCCCCCTCTCGGGGCCAAGAAGCCACCACCTGTTGGCCATCCGCCGGAGTCAGGATGCCCGAACCCCTTGCTGCTCAACCCTGAACACAGGTCCGAGCCATAGACCTCTGTTGCCTCACCCTGCCTGAGGGCTTGGGCTATCTAACTGTCTTTGCTGTTCGACCCTGATAGATGGTTGCTGTGCCACTAATTTCCCACGACAGGCGACGCCCAGAGATATAGTGAGGCGGACTGGCCTCCCATGGACCTGGAGGAAGAGGAACCCCGCTGCTGAACCACTACAGGCAGCAAGACAGGACCCCTACCTTGTCTGCTTCTCTGCGTACTGTATGAGTTTGCTCTGTGTGTGTGTGTGTGGATAGCATAGTGAGAGTTGTGTGTGTGTGTGGATAGCACAGTGAGTGAAGTTTTTTCTCTTTTTGTGCCCTTTAATAAAGTGTGTTTTATATTGGTGTTTTTATAGACTAGGTGGTTTGTGTTAGAAACTTTCTTGGTACTGGGATTTTTCCACTATTGCTGAAACAAAGTTAGGATTCAAATCTTGCCCCTATGCAATTCTGCTCACTTTTTTGTCTTGGAGAGGCGCACATCACCAATAGGTGGTCAGTCTGTCACTCCTTTTCTAAGAGGACACATGAGGCAAGAGAAGTCCATCTTAAGCTCCTTCCCTTGGAGCCCTCGATGAGGCCAGGAAAAAAGGACATCCCAGGTCTGAATGGACCTCCTCAGCTAGGGCTCCTATGAGCTGTGGCTCAACTCCAAGATCCTGGTCTCACTCTTCAAAGAGATCAAACCCATCAACCACCGAGACCGGCTGGGCAGCTAAGTTCTCCTTCACCCAGTCATCAGACTGGGGTAGCAAGGAACATCATTTCCACTGTGAGTGCAGGCATAGGTCAACCTCAGGACCTAGTAAAATGAGGCAAAAATCTTCTTGAGCCACTAGACAAAAGGAGGTTTGTGACCCAACTTGGGTCCCACTGATGCCTCGGCAAAATCTGGTCACCAAATACACATGATACATTTTGAGACAGCAGTCCACGCTTCACTCGATACTGACCATTTTAGCATTGAAGTTGGCACACACGGTGCTGCTACTTCCAGTTACAGTCCCTGCAGTGAAGATGCTTCTGGCACCAGATTCGTTGGTGTTGAAGTTATTCTTGGTACTGAGTGATCTTGCAGTGACTGCACAACTTAAATCATCATTGCTCTCCTCAGCTGTTAGTGCACTCTTTACTTGGTTTTGATTACTGGTACTGCTACCATTCACCTTGTTCGTATTCATATGACCCCTAGTAATATTATGGAATCCAAGGGTCAGCACTATAAACATAGACCCATGAGATCTTGGGAACACTCACCTTGGTATCCTCCTTCACTGCCACATGTGCCCTGCCTTTTGCCCCTGTAATGTGCAAGCTGGCCCCTACTGGGCTCTTTGAGGCATGCAACTGGCTATGAAGACTGGCTCTACTGCTTTCCCACCCCTCATCAAAACTTTGTAGGGCTGTCCGAGCAGCTGCAGGTGATAGTCTCACAGCCTGTGCCAGGACGAACATCTGCTGGAAATAGAAGAGTATTTGATTTCAACGGTAATATACTTTTCTCACCAGATGAGGAACTAGGGCCCTTCACTCCTGGTCAGCTGAGTAACTTCAAAATATTTCAAGAACTTTACATTGCGTAGCACATGTTTTAGTAACCTATATATGGAGAGTAATGCAAGAAGAATCCCACAAGTTACTGGACATTCTGCACTCCTCCATACCTGGAAGCCTTGCCATGCCCATCCAAGAAGAGCTATTGGAACCAGCAAAAGAAATTGTGGCAGAGCCTGGCATCCACCTCTAAAAAGGTAGGTAGGCATTATCAAGTTCCCGCTAAAGGGTTTGAGTATTTTTACACACACACAGTTCCTGGATCACTGGCAACGGCAACAGTAAATGAAAGAACCAGTCAGCCGGGATGCCCAAGAATGACACCAAGAGACAAAGACCCCCCAAAAGCTAGACCCCTTTGGCAGAAAGATTTATTCATCACTAGGTCTACAGATGCATATCTTAAATTACCATGCACTTCTGTCAAAATATGATTACCTCAACTGGGTCAAAGTGCCACAATTCATAGAGAAGCTCCCTCAAGAACATAGGGAGGAAGCAAAGTCTATTGTGACTGAAGGACATTTGATAGCTCAAACATTGCTACAGCTTGTGTTAGATTCTCCGGATATGGCAGCATGTTCAGTGGCCAACCTCATTACCATGCGCTCCTGTCAAGGCTGTATCCCTACTTTGAACTTTAGGGTACAAATGTAGGGGCCTGCATGAAAACTTCTAAGCTTATCTACCAGCTTAGCTCTGGTCCGCTGCCACCATCTTAAGAATTCCCTCCCTGGGAAGCCTTGAGAAACCTTTCACCAATTCCCTGGTGAATACAGATCCAAACTCCTTGGATTTTAAACAAGGAGAAATTGACCCTTCCCCCCTCCTTCCTTTCACCAACTCCTGGTGAATACAGATCCAAACCCCCTTTGGATCTTAAAACAAGGAGAAATTGACCCTTCCCCCCTCCTTCCTTTCACCAACTCCTGGTGAATACAGATCCAAACCCCCTTTGGATCTTAAAACAAGGAGAAATCAATCAGGTTTTAAAAAAGAAGGCTTTTAATTAAAGCAAAAGGTAAAAATCATCTCTGCAAAATCAGTATGGAAAATAACTTTACAGGGTAATCAAACTTAAAGAGCTCAGAGGAATCCCCTCTGTCTTAGGTTCAAAGTATAGCAAACAAGATAAGCACTTTAGTAAAAGGTACATTTACAAGTTGAGAAAACAAAGTAAATCTAAGACGCCTTGCCTGGCTTTTACTTACAATTTTGAAATAAGAGAGACTTGTTTAGAAAGATGGGGAGAACCTGGATTGATGTCTGGTCCCTCTCAGTCCCAAGAGCGAACAACCCCTTAAACAAAGGACACACACAAAAGCCTTTCCCCCCCCAAGATTTGAAAGTATCTTGTCCCCTTATTGGTCCTCTGGGTCAGGTGTCAGCCAGGTTACCCGAGCTTCTTAACCCTTTACAGGTAAAAGGATTTTAGAGTCTCTGACCAGGAGGGACTTTAGTACTGTACACAGTATGGCTGTCACCCTTCCCTTTATAGTTATGACAGCTCCAGCTTCAGGAATACTAAAGAAGATTAATTCAGTGTGCATACAGATGAAGCCCTGTATTCTCTAAAAGATTCTAGAGCCATGCTCCACTGGCTAGGAGTATATACCCAACCCCTAGGAGAAAGATGGCCAGCTCTGAAAGCTTCACAAGATAGAAGCCCTCTACTTACTCTTATAATGTGCAAAAGTCATCAGAGCCACTGAGAAAGAAGCAGCAGTTCCAACAAAGGAGGCCCTCTGCCTTTTCCTCCTTTACTATGCACCATGTCTGCCTCATGGCAGCAAGTTTGATACTTCTGTCAGGAGCCACTCAGAACTATTAGAAGATCTTTGGCCCTTCTCTTTCCCTTTTGGCAATTGCCTTTTTTACTTTCGAGAGGCCAGGAATTGAATTCTCAGACAGCTTGGTCTTAGAAACTATAAATATTCAATTTCAGTGACTTCCTATGCCTCACCCTCACCCTGGTCCCTCTTTTGGGACCTCTTTCATGAGATACTGTTACAAATAAAAGGGGATTCCCTTTTGACACTCTGAGTAGTGGAAGAGGTGCCCCTGGAATTCAGAGGGAAGGGTTTTACTCACATTATTTTCTAATCTTAAAGAAGAAAGAGGGCTTGGTGTCCAGTACTAGATTTGAGATGTCAACAAGTTCTTCTGCTGTTTCAATTTCAGGATAACTCTGGTGCCCATAATCCCACTGTTAGATCCGAAAGACTGGTTTGCAGCTCTCAACCTACAAGACGCGTGCTTTTCCATATAGATTTATCATGTGCACAGGAAGTACCCCCACTTGGAATCTGAGTTATCCCATTCTGCCAATATGCATCCCCTGACCTTTGGTCTTTCAACAGCACCAATGGTATTTACCAAGTGGTTGGCAATTGTGGCATCTCACTTAAGAAGACAAGGAATCCAGCTATACCTGTACCTCAATGGCTGGCACATATAAGGAAGTTCACTGCAACAGAGTGAACAGTTTCATTAACCTAATTCTATATCTTTTTACCACACTGGGCCTCAGGATCAACAGAGAAAATTCTACACGATTGATGACCCAGAGAATAAAGTTCATAGGGGCTGTGTTAGATTTCACATCAGCAAGGTATTAGCTACCACAGGAGGGATTCCAGACCATGGTAGACCTCATCAGCTATCTGCAGGCTCATCCACAAATGCCTGTAAGTATATGCCTCAGATTCCTGGGTCATATGGTTGCCTGCCTTATGTCATACAGCATGCCAGACATCACCTGTGCTCCAAGCATGGGTAGTTTAAAATCTGTGTATCTACCCAACAGACATCACAAGGACCTGAGATCCCCTGAGAAGTCCTCTCTGATTGTTTAATTGGTGGAAGGCCCTCTCTATGAATGCAAAGGAGTAATATTTTTCCACCTCTGCCTACCAAGAGACTGATGACACATGCCTTTACGTTCAGATGGAAAGCTTGCATAGATCACCTTCAGATCCAAGACTCCCAAAGATATGCATTTCCACATAAACATTCTGGAACTCAGAGCTGTTCTTTTAGTGTGCATGGTATTTCTTCTCATGCTGCTCAGACTAATGATCCAGGTAATGATAGACAACACAGCAATGCTTTATGTCAACAGACATGGAGGAGTATGGTCATCCCCTCTTAGCCAAGAAGCTGTTCATCTCTGGAACTGTTGCATTAGTAACCAGATCACATCAGTGGCTTTACATGTACCAGGATTACAGAACCTCAGACCAGACCAACTCAGCAGGCAATTTTGAGATGACCACAATGGACTCAGTCTTGCAGTGCATCTTTTGCAAATACAGGTATCCAAGAATAGATCTATTTGCTGTGCGTATGAGCCCAGGTTCCCTGTTAGATGCTTTCCTCATTTCATTGAGTCTGGGGATAATGTTCTCTTATCCTCCATTCCTGTTAATATCAAGGGTCCTGAGAAAACAGAGGGTTCAGCAATAATGATCAGACACTCTTGGTATTCAGACCTAACAAACATGTCAACTCAGCTCCTGATCACATCATCTGTCTTATCTGACATGATCTTGCAGACCAAAGGGCCATGTTTTTCACCTGGACCCAGTATCATTGCATGTAACGGTAACTTCCATCAAAAGAAACTGTTCAGGTGATCCAGAATATTTTGGTGCATAACAGCAAAGACTCCACTAGTCTCAGCTATTCAGCTAAATGTATTTGGGCAGTACAGTGTAATCTTGTCCCCCTTAAAAGCCCTAATTCCTGATTGTCTAGACTGTTTGCTACTCATAAAATGTTCAGGGCTATCCATCAGCTGCATATGGGTACATTTAGCAGCAATACCAGCACATCATCTGTTCATTCAGGGTCACGCAATATTTTCCTCTTCTATAGTTGCAAAATTCACAGAGGGCCTCATTTGTGTCTTTCCCCAAATTCAGGAGCCCCGTCCTTGGGATCTCAACATAGTCTTTGCTGGTTTAATGGAACCACCCTCCCCCTTTTGAAACCTAGCAACTTGTTCTTTATACCATCTCACTCTGAAGACTGCCTTTTTACATCAGCTTGAAGGGTAGGGGAAATTTAGGCCCAATAGCTGGCCCACCTTACACTGCGTTTCATAGGGATAAGGGAAAGCTTAGACCGCACCTTAAGCTTTTAACTAAGATTGTCACAGATTTTCATTTAAATTAGCTGATTAACCTGCCAGTTTTCTTCCCTAAACCCCACTCTAAATTCAGGGAATCCAAACTGCACACAATTGATATGGTTAGAACTCTGTAATATTACCTTGACAGGATAAGACCCTTCGGAGCTTTCATTGAATCATAGAATATCAGGGTTGGAAGGGACCTCAGGAGGTCATCTAGTCCAACCCCCTGCTCAAAGCAGGACCAATCCTCAGACAGATTTTTACCCTAGTTCCCTAAATGGCCCCCTCAAGGATTGAACTCACAACCCTGGGTTTAGCAGGCCAATGCTCAAACCACTGAGCTTTCCTTCCCCCGGGGATGTTCATCTGTAGACAGAGTGTCTTAATGGGTATCTAATTGTATTCACTCATGCTATAAAATAGCTAGATTAACTTCACCCATGTAGGTTAGAGTCCATTCCAGTAGGACTGATGGCAGCTTCTGTGTATATCTCAGAAATGTGCAGGGCAGCGGTGTATGGAAATCAGTCTACACTTTCACCCAGTGATATCTCTTAATCTTGAGGTCTCAAGATCTAATGCTCACTTTGGCAGAGCTGTCTTGAAATCATCATTTAAAGTAGATTCCTAGCACTCATCTCCTGATTTTGAAGTCACTGCTTACTAATCACCAGAAGTAGAATCCAAGTGACCAATCATTTGAGGAGGAAAGAAAGGTTACTTACCCTACAGTAACTATGGTTCTTTGATTCTCCAGCTCCTCTTCCTCCTTCCCTCATTACTATGGAGCCCTGTGCCATCTGGATTCTGTATGGGTGAAGGAACTGATAGTGGTTGGGCCTGCTCCACACTTTATGCCGTTGGGCGAGAGGGGCATGAGGACATCCAGGGTACTTCAGTGGACACTGCTGGCTAAAAGAATCTGATCTTGGGTGCATGTTCACCAGAAGTGGAATCTGTGTGGACAACAGACTTCCAAGAACCTCAGTCACTGTAGGCTAACTGTTCTTTGTTGTTAGTTAATTGTATTAGTGTCCACAGGATAGGATCAGGATCTGAAGAAAAAGCTTACCTTTTTAAAGTATATTCACACGTTTACCTTTGTATTTTCAATAAGTTTTTCAAGCAAAGATTTTGAAGTTGGACTGAAATGATTATCTTGAAAGATTACACAGTGCTTCCTCTTGAAAGGTCATCTTTTACAAGCAGTTACCACACAATCATCCCTCAGACTCCAGTTTTCCATACAGCATATTTAGGCCCTGATTCTGCAAGGTACTTATGTAAATGCCTAACATTATGTATATGAGTAGTCCCATTGACTTTAATGGGACAGTGCATTTGCTTAAAGTTAGGCTCATGCTTACATACCCTGCCAAGCTGGTGCTTAGAATATAAAATAATGGTGGTATTTCACATATCAGCGTATGGCAGCTGCTGGACTTATTCATGGCCATCAATGGAGCCTTGTGCTGCAACGTGTACCATTGTTGCTATACATTGATATGAAATCACTTTTAGCACAGTGCCTGGAAAAGAGTTTGCTTATTTTGCATTAAAAAAAATAAGTACAACTGCATGATCCTTCTTGGTGTAAGAAGTTCAGGATGTCCAGTATCCTTTTCACATTGTAGTTCTTGATAACTATACATAAAATGTAGATTAAACTAAGAAACATTGATTCATTGTACTATCCCACTCCAGAGGGGACGTGATCTTTCTTTTTGTAACCCTTCCTTAGATTTCTGTTTCTTAATGAGAATAAAGTATACACTTCTTGAGGGACTCCAGCTAAAGAGAACGGTTACAAATACTTCAGTAATACAGAATCTGCAAACCAGAAATTTCATATTAATTATCGTTGTGATACAGCCATATACAAGGACTTAGTTGTGATGGTTAAAATATGATTCACCTAGAAAGACTTCAAAGAACAGCATATATCAGCTGTTCAGCTGAAGGCTTCTTTTGTATTTACTGTTAAGCAGTTTTTACTGTTCAGATGCTGTCATGCATTAAGTGTATACTTCATTCTCATTATATGGATGTTTATGTAACTCTCTAGTATACAGCTGTAGTATTCTCTTCAACAACTATAAACCCAGTTATAGTCCCCCCTCATTATAAAAACACCTTTTTTCTCAGGCAAAATACTCTGAAGATAGTGATGTGCTATTGTATACGGTATTATATAATTCCATTACCTCTTTAATGGACATTAGTTTAAATGGAGCTTCCCCAGTGCCCTCTAATCTTTGAGCCATGAATGCAACCACGGGGTTAGCTCAATTGTCAGTGAGTCAGTATCATATTTTTTCAAGGAGAAACTTCTGTCAGTAGATTTGGAGTGTGCCATCTGGGAGCAAACTTGGTTAGGCAGCAATTTTTCTTGAATTTAAGACAGCTGCAATTATAAGCATTCCACAAAATTGTATTTTTTTAATTAGGCATGAGGCATAACAAGGAATAGCTTCACATTAAGTTTTGGGGAGCCAATAAACATTAAACAAGCCTTATTATTAGAATTTCACAGAGCTGTAGAAAGGTGTTGCAAGTATTCCTTTATCATATGGTTTTACCACCTTTTTTTGTATGGTATTGCACTACATAAACCCTTGTATTTTTATATACATTGAATCTCTTCATGTAAATTAACACATTTTCCAGGGTTATTTTTTGACTGATATATCAGTATATATATATATTATCTGTTTAGACATCTAGCCAAAAACAACTAATTCATATATTTGCCTTAAACTACTTTATTTATTTTTTTAAAGTTTCATTTGCTAGGTATTAATCTTGGGTATTGCTTGGATGTTTAGACTTACAACATGTTTGCATCTGCTTTGCTCATGTAAGGTGGAGAAAATTCCATATTTACTCATAATAAAAGTATTAGAGAAACTGTCAATAAATTTTCTGTCATAATTGAATCATATGATATCTAAATTGTTGATAATGTGATCTGCTCGTTAAACAAAAGTGTCTGGAGAAAATGATGGATTAATTGACTGATGGCTAAGGTTTCTCTCAAATATAATGGTTTACCCAGTTTGATTTGATTTGTGTAAAATAACTTTCTCTAATAAACAATTTGCTCAGAGGCAATAGAAGAAATGAATGGTTATCAAACCAAACTTAATTAGTCTATCCTAGATTGATATTACTTGGGGAGTCTTCGTTTTAATTGTGGAGGGCTGGATACAAAGAGTTCGGTTCATTATATTTTTCCTTTATAAACACTATTGTGTAACTACCTATGGAATAATAACATGTGATTTCATTTTAATAAATGCTTGTAAAGTGAATTAGCTAATTATGCCAGGCTAAAAATGATTCCTTTAATTATTTTGGATATTTAACTGGTACTTCAATTTTATTATTGTTAGTCTGTAAATGTGATTTGTATTAGCTCTGCCAAACTAATTATAATATATAACTTAAACAATTTGAACAGGTTTGTAATGCTTCTAATGGACCCTTCTGTGCTAAGTAAAACATTTCTATTACACAAAGTATACATATGAAGAGGGAATTGTTATCGTAGATTCGCTATAAGAAAGCGAAGACCAATAATGGCAATATTTTTTCTTTAAAAATATATTGTGATTAAACAGAGAATTTGAAACCGTTTAAAACAACCCTTGCATAATCTTGTGCAAAAACTCAACTTATTTCCTTCAGAACCAGGTTGATAGGTAACATAACTCTTTAAGCCACACTGTCAAGTAGTTTAATTACAACTAACTATTGGTCCTAAAGTAAGGTTTTTACAAAACATACTATTGATAGAACTGTTTTCAGAATAATTTATTGAGGTGCTGACTTAGCAGTCCATCCTTATTGAACAAAGCAGTTAATGGAATTTAAGTGCATCCTAGTCTTCAGAAGTTAAGGACGTGCTTAATGGGTTTGCTGAATCATAGTCAGTACTCAGCACCATGCAGGATTGAGTTTTAAGACTGTCAGTTTAGGCTGAATATTTTGGTTTGGTTTAAAAAAAACACAAAATAGTATCGGTAGAAATGTTTTCTGAATTTTGTCTCTATACATGTCTATGGAAAAAACTATTGTTTAGAAGTTAATTTAAAAGTGGAAAAATCACATTAAGGGTGAAGAATAAATTAGGTGTTTATAGTTATGTCTTTTTGAATAATCTAAGTTGTTAGTACAAGTAAGCAAATTCATTTTTCTTAAATATAATTTTTCCCCTTTTAGGTTACTTAAATGTACTGTAGGTAATTTAATTTGATAGATACCTGAAAAATCTTTCAGTAGAAATCTCATAGTAGAATGAATGGAGAGTTGTTTTTTGCTTGTTTGTTTTACCTATATGTGTTCATTGTCTGTGGGTTTACAGTCTCACTTTGGAGCCTGAAAACTTATGTACATAAATTACTGTGTATGGAGATGACTGTACCTTTTAATCTGTTTGAATGACAGAAAACTACTACAAAGTGAGATGCTAAGCATGTCTTTGGAGCAGAAATGAACCCATACAAAGACTTCAAAATTAAAAATAAATACAGTAAGCCTTCATGAATGCTTTCTGATGTATGGCTACTTATATAGGGAATATGCACATTGATTCCCAATTTGTAGGTCTTCAAAAATTTTTTTACATAACTGCATCTTCACTGTGATTCATCCTTGCTTTCCAAGAACAGCCTTTGTTAGAGGATATAGTAATCATGAAAGTAATAAAAAGTGCTCTCATTTAGTTCAACAAATTACTCTTTAAGCATAGTTTTAAGAAAATAAAGAGAATCTAACAAGTCCTAGGACACTAATCAAACACCAAAGCCCAAGAGTGAAATCCTGGCCTCACTAAAGTCAAAGGCAGTTTTCCATTGACTTCAGTGGGGCTAGGATTTCACCCCAAGTTTTCACTACCATTTCATGTGAAATGGTTTAATTATTATTTTAATAATAAATAATATCATACACTTAGATGAAAATACAGACGCTCCCCGACTTACGCAAGCGTTGCATAAGTCGGAAACATATACCCGACCATTACGCCAAAAAAAAAACAGTCAAAACCCCCACCCCTACTATTTCTAGCTTACGGAACTTTTTCCATAAGTTCAGGTTTGCTTAAGTCGGGTTTGCGTAACCCGGGGGGCATCTGTACATTGTTCTAACCTTATGGTTTTTCCCCTTCATTGAATTGTGCCTTCTATCTCACCAGTCCCAGAAATATTTTCAATAATTTGAGAGAGGGGTGTCTGCATTGTCCTGCAGAGACAAAAGTGGCAGATAAGGTTTCACCCCTGCCTTCCGGGAACAGCAGCCCAGCACATTTTTATCATTTTACGATAATTTTTTGCAATATAATACCTGTCGTCTCAGCAGAACATTGAGAATGGTGGGTGAAGAGAAGGGCTGTGTATTCAATGGGTGAGATCGTCAACCCTGCTCCAGTGCCTTTTAGCTGGGTAAAAAGGGCTGGAGCAGTGTAGAAGGGCCCTAAGAGCCATGTTTCTAGCTGAGGGAGAATTGCCTCAGGCCTGTCTCAGCAGTTCCAGAGCTGAGGCTAGCTTCTAAGCACTCCCTCCCAAGCCCTGGCATTTGGGCATTCCAGGGATGAGATTGGGGGCAGTAGGGATGTGTCGAGTGGGACGTTGAGTGCTTTCAAGAGGTGCAGCACTCAATCACACCTAACATATTTAAACACACTCAAAGTGCATACAATCACTGAATAGATGTAAAAGTATAAAATATCATTTTGTTGCCTGTTTAAAAACAAAAACTCAGTTTTGCACCTGTGTTCTCATGCTGTTAATCCAACAAAAACTCACTTATAACCAACACAACTTTAGACATTGTTGAAATCATTGATTACAAATGACAATGTAATACCTTCTGTAGACATGCCGACTCTTTTCTCTGTGGTAAATAATTTATCTACGATCTTTGTTTGATGAATGAGGCATTTCAAACTCTCTGGTTTATACTGAATGTGTAGGGTGAACCGGGTGATGATTGGTGTGTGGTCTATATCTGTGAGATGAGGCGTCTGATTTATTTCAGAGAGAGTGAATATGGAAGGTCTCATGAGGTTTCTGCTGTGCAGCTTCTCTGCTTGTAGGTCAGTGCCCCTCATCTGTGGAATTTGGAGGTGACCTAGGGTTGCTGGAATTTCCAGAACTAAGCACTGCCATTCAACTCAGGTCACCAGAAATTCAGCCTCTCGCCATGGGACAAGTTGACTGTTCAGTTTCTCCTGACAACTTTTGTTTTATAATTTTTATTCATTTTTATGCAATAGCCTTTTACTTCTATGAAGCTCTGTCTCATGCAGTCTTATAATGAGAATAGTACCTGTGTGATTTTCAGCCCACGGACCTTGACTCCATCTGAAGGTCGGGAATGGGTATTACTCCATTATTTTCCCTTTCCATAGTCTGGCTCTTCATTATAGTATAAGGAGCACTTCAGGTAGTTGGGCCCTGAAGAGAGCCACATAAGAACTCCATTCCCCATTCAGGTGCACCATCATGGGATTAAAGAAGGAAAAGTGGGAAATCCCTTCCCAGGTTCAGAATGCCTCCAGATTTACTGAGGGCTTATCCACAATACCGCTTAAATTGATGTAAATTACATCGCTCAAGGGTGTGAAAAAGCCACACCCCTGAGCAACATAAACTACATCAATTTAAAGCAGTGTCTGCACCATGCTATGTTGGCAGGAGAGTGCTCTCCTGTCGACATAGCACGTCTTCACCAGGCGCACTACAGAGGAATGCAGCTGCGCTGATGTAGTGCAGTAGTGTAAAGCCTTGAGAGGTATTAGGTCTCTCCTACAGTGCTTATATGGGTGGCAGCCAGCCAAGGAAGCAGGCATCCTTTCAGGCTTCCTGAGCCATCTAGCACACTATTCCCGTAATGAGGATACTTGTTCCAGTACAGCTCCTCAGTTGAGTGGTCCCCAGTCCATACTGAATAGCATATAAATAACCAGGATAAATACCATACACAACACACAAATTAAATGCATGACTTTCCCAGGACAGGAAACTAGTGATTTGCAAGGAAGCTATTAATATTGAGAATAATAAAATATCATCTTCAAGCATTATTAGATACAAGCTTTCCCATACATGCTTCTTTGAGGACATCATAAGATCCAAATGGGGATTTTTACTTAAAAACAAACTTTAAACTAAAATATATGAAAACATAAAGAAATATCCTAAGTTTTGGGAACCTAAGATTGGTGCTGCAGAAGCTCCACTAGTGAAAGACATAGTCTCATCTTCAGAAAGGGAATTTACTTCCAGAAGATCCCAGACCATAAGCGTGAGGACCCACTACAGTGTACTCCTGATTATTCTAATAGCATGGGGGACAGGGATTTTATTGTGATTATCAGAAGTTCAGATAATTGAGAGGGCAGAAGCCATTCAGCAGTAGGGTGGCCTCCTCTGTGGCTGGGAGCTGATCTTCCTCCTCGTAGTCCTGGATGGAGTTAGGGGGGTTTTGCTTTGCCCTGCTCACTCATTCCTGTGATAGCTGGGCTGCAGAGGGCTCCCTGTGCTGCCGCAGAGCCGGCAACACCCAGCCCCAGCAGGAGTAAGGTGTGGGGCAGAGCAGAGACCCCAGGCCTGGTCTCTGCTCTATTGCGCCAGGACCACAGCCGTCTCTGAACATTGTGCCTGCAGGGTTCAGGTGTCGCTGGCCCTGCAACAGAGCAGGGAGCCCTCTGCAGTTCTGCTGTCACGGTCCCGCTCACTCCTATGACAGAGGGGCTACAGAGGGCTCTATGCGCTGCCGCAAGAGCCATTCAGTAGCAGGGTGACCTCCCCTGCAACCTCAGGCTTGTCCTGCTCCTCCTTTTTGCAGTCCTGGCCAAGAGTCTCTGATCTATTATCTGAATCCCTTCCTTGTCCCGCAGCATGAGATACCTGGGAGCAAGGAAGGGATTTGGGTAACACGGAGGTTCAGATAATATGAATTTGGATGAATGGGACTGTACTGTATATAGCAGTGTCCAAGTCTCAGCTGTAGCCATTTCAGACCAAAAATATTTCCTGTAGTTAGTAAGGAAGATCATGTAAGGGAATGATCCTAGGTTTGAGTGTGAGATTTTGCTTTTCATAGAATCATAGAAGACTAGGGTTGGAAGAGACCTCAGGAGGTAGGGTTGCCAACCCTCCCGCTTTTGCCAGGAGTCTCCTGAAATCACGCTCTTATCTTCTGGAGGCTACTTCAGCCAAACCGGGAGATATTGGGCACTAACAGTCCGGTGCGGCAGCGGAGCTAAGGCAGGCTCCCTTACCTGCCTTGGCTCCGTGCCACTCCCGGAAGCGGCCAGCACCATCCCTGTGGCCCCTGGAGGGGGGGCAGGGTTCTCCCTGCGCTGCCCCTGCCCCGAGCACCAACTACACAGTACCCATTGGTTGGGAACTGGCCAATGGGAGCTGCGGGGTGGTGCCTGCGGGCAGCAGCACGCAGAGACTCCCTGGCCCCCTGGCTTAGGAGCCGCTGCCAGAGGGATGTGCTGGTCACTTTCAGGAGCCACCTGAGGTAAGCGCCCGACCCCCTGATCCCCTCCTGCACCCGAACTCTCTGCCCCAGGCCAGAGCCCGCATCCCGCACTCGCTCCCAGAGCCCGCACCCCGCACTCTCTTCCGCACCCAAACTCCCTCCCAGAGCCCACGCCCCCTCCCGCACCCAAACTCCCTCCCAGAGCCTACACCCCACACCCCAAGCCTGCACCCCAACCCCCAGCCCAGAGCCTGCACCCAAACTCCCTCCCAGAGCAGGACCCCACACCCCCCCTCCTGCACCCCAACCTCCTGCCCCAGCGTGGTGAAAGTGAGTGAGGGTTGGGGAGAGTGAGCGACAGAGGGAGGGGGATCGAGTGAGTGGGGGTGGGGCCTCGCAGAAGGGGCAGGGCAGGGTATAGGGTTAAGGGTCTTTGGGTTTGCGTGATTAGACAGTTGGCAACCCTATCAGGAGGTCATCTAGTCCAACCCCTTCCTCAAAGCAGGACCAACCCCAACTAGATCATCCCCCAGCCAGGGCTTTGTCAAGCTGGACCTTAAAAATCTCCAGGGATGGAGATTCCACCACGTCCCTAGGTAACCCATTCCAGTGCTTCACCATCTTCCTAGTGAAATAGTTTTTCCTAAGATCCAACCTAGACCTCTCCCACTGCAACTTGAGACCATTGCTCCTTGTTCTGTCATCTGCCACCACTGAGAACAGCCTAGCTCCATCCTCTTTGGACCTCCCTTCAGGTAGTTGAAGGCTGCTATCAAATCCCCCCCCTCACTCTTCTCTTCTGCAGACTAAATAACCCCAGTTCCCTCAGCCTCTCCTCATAAGTCATGTGCCTAAGCCCCCTTATCAGTTTTGTTGCCCTCCGCTGGGCTCTTTCTAATTTTTCCACATCCTCTTTTTAGTGTAAGGCCCAAAACTGGACACAGTACTCCAGATGAGGCCTCACCAATGTCGAATAGAGGGGAATAATCATGTCCCTCAATTTGCTGGCAATGCTCCTACAAATGCGACCCAATATGCTGTTAGCCTTCTTGGCAACAAGGGCACACTGTCGACTCATATCCAGCTTCTCGTCCACTGTAATCCCCAGGTCCTTTTCTGCAGAACTGCTGCTTAGCCAGTCGATTCCCAGCCTATAGCAGTGCATGGGATTCTACCGTCCTAAGTACAGGACTTTGCACTTGTCCTTGTTGAACCTCATCAGATTTCTTTTGGTCCTTATCCTCCAATTTGTCTAGGTTACTCTGGACCCTATCCCTTTTGGCACCATTTGTGGAATGGTATTGTTTCTGGAGTGTATATAGAAAATAAGATATAATAGAAGAAATCAGGGCCTTATTGAAGTCTATGGGAGTTTTGGCACTAACTTCAATGGAGCCACGATTTCAATCAAAATGTTTTATTCTTGACTAGTGCGAATTTAGGTAGGAAGGTCTGAGCCACATATTTTTATGTAATGGACAAGAAACGAAATAGTGGGAAGTCTCCACCATAATGAATGGTGAACTAGATAATGCACAGTGGCAGGTTCTGTTATTGGTTTGTGTTTGATGGTAGGCCATATTGGAAATATATAGTGTGTAATATGGGTATTGATAAAAGAGTTGCTAGTCCATAGGTTGAGGCTGGGTGCCACTTCAGGGACATAATTAAGGTTTTTCTGTTGGTCTATTTATTTTCCACATTCATATTTATTTAGAGATTGATAAATTCTGAAATATCTTTATAGATATTTATATTTAACAAATACTTCTTGTTAAACTGTAACTTTCCTTAGAATGACCATGTTTTAAATTTAAATACCATCTTTACCTATAGGTTAATCAAGTTCTTATTGGTTTTATATATAATGTTCATAGCAAGATATACTGAACGGACTAAGCTTATATGTAAATAAGCATTTTTTGAAGAACTATGCCTGTTTTTGGAATTTTTTCAATAGTGTCTGTAGTAACATCTCTGAATTTGGTTGGTAAGTTCTCTCACTTCTTTCTTCCTCTTCCCTCTGCCTCTCAGCACAATATTGAAGTTGGTCCTGGAAAACAGAAATCAAGAACTAGTAGGAAAACTCACATTAGTACTAACTAATGTGTATATCTTTAAAAAAAAATAGAAATTTCCTCTGATTGCTTAAGTTAAGTCTGACAGTTTTCAAATATAGAACCTAATTTCATTAGGTAGTCTTATTCATTCTATTAAAGAAAACATTTGTACATAAATTTATGTCCCACAGTCATGAAATGAGTAAAGATTCTTTTGCTTTTTGCAAGTGCGTTTTTATGGGTCAGTGAAAGATAGTAGTTTTATTTAATAGCAAATAAGTGCAAATCATAAAGTGCTGCTAAAACTTTCAGTTTGATTAAAAATGCAAGTTTTTCCTGAAAGCATTAAAACTTTAGCATCAGGATTGAAAATCTGTCTTATATTTATTTAAAGAAATATTATAGGATTTACATTACAAAACAGAAAGCAGTCTTGCAAAAAACTGATGGTATCTATAAGATAAAATTGTTACAAGCATAATGAGCATAGTTAGGGGAAATGCTTCTTAAATATTTTAAGCTAATGTATATAGAATGTTTTTTTTAGCAGTTCAAGTCCTAAGTATATGATAAAGAGATATATTTGGTATCCTTTTACTGTGTGGGAACTCATTTAATTTCTATTATTCGATATGCTGGGAAACTCCTATGTCAGCTGACTGGTATAAACTGATAAGTATTTCATATACATTCATATTAAATTATCTCTCACTACATACCATAATTAACCTATATTTATCAAATAACTGTACAATCAAATGCCACATCACCTAGCATTTTGTAATTACAGTGTGTGTGCAGGGAATTACGTGAATTTTTCAGATTATTCTAAGCACGCAAAATCATGACTTCGTGGGGGTTGAGGGTAACTAGTATCTCTCATGGGCCTGGTCTACACTATGACTTTAATTCGGATTTAGCAGCGTTAAATCGAATTAACCCTGCACCCGTCCACACAACGAAGCCATTTATTTCGAAATAAAGGGCTCTTAAAATCGATTTCTGTACTCCACCCCGACGAGCGGAGTAGCGCCAAAATCGATTTTGTCATTTCGAATTAGGGTTAGTGTGGCCGCAATTCGATGGTATTGGCCTCCGGGAGCTATCCCACAGTGCACCATTGTGACCGGTCATGACAGCAATCTGAACTCGGATGCACTGGCCAGGTAGACAGGAAAAGCCCCGCGAACATTTGAATTTCATTTCCTGTTTGCCCAGCGTGGAGAGCACAGGTGACCACAGATAGCTCATCAGCACAGGTAACCATGCAGGCCGATAATCGAAAAAGAGCACCAGCATGGACCGTACGGGAGGTACTGGATCTGATTGCTATATGGGGAGAGGATTTAGTGCTAGCAGAACTTCGTTCAAAAAGACGAAATGCCAAAACTTTTGAAAAAATCTCCAAGGGCATGATGGAGAGAGGCCACAATAGGGACTCAGATCAGTGCCGCGTGAAAGTCAAGGAGCTCAGACAAGCCTATCAAAAAACAAAGGAGGCAAACGGTCGCTCCGGGTCAGAGCCGCGGACATGCCGCTTCTACGCCGCGCTGCATGCAGTTCTAGGGGGGGGCGCCACGACTACCCCACCTCTGACCGTGGATTCCGAGGCGGGGATAATCTCATCAGCTACACCTGAGGATTCTGCGGACGGGAAAGAGGAGGAGGAGGAGGACGAGCTTGCAGAGAGCACCCAGCACTCCGTTCTCCCCAACAGCCAGGATCTTTTTCTCAGCCTGACTGAAGTACCCTCCCAACCCAGTATCCAAGACCACGACCCCATGGAAGGGACCTCAGGTGAGTTTACCTCGTAAAATATAAAACTTGTTTTAAAAGCAAGGGTTTTTAATGATTACTTTGCCCTGAGGACTTGGGATGCATTCGCAGCCAGTACAGCTACTGGAAAAGTCTGTTAACGTGTCTGGGGATGGAGCGGAAATCCTCCAGGGACATCTCCATGAAGCTCTCCTGGAGGTACTCCAAAAGCCTTGCCACAAGGTTTCTGGGCAGTGCAGCCTTATTCCGTCCTCATGGTAGGACACTTGACCGCGCCATGCTTGCAGCAAGTAATCTGGTATCATTGCATGACAAAGCCTGGCAGCGTATGGTCCCGGTGTTTGCTGGCATTCAAGCAACATCCGTTCTTTATCTTGCTGTGTAATCCTCAGGAGAGTGATATTGCTCATGGTAACCTGGTTGAAATACGGGAATTTAATTAAGGGGACAGAGGTGGCTGTTCCTACTGGGCTGTTTGCCTGTGGCTGAAAAGAAATCCTTCCCTGCAGTTAGCCAAGCGCGGGGGGGGGGGGGGAGAATTGGCCCAGAGCTTTTCGCGTTTGGCTAGCAGGGATCTTCCCTGATACCAGCCACGTGGTGGGGGGAGGGGTAAAGCGATCATCCCAGAGAATTCATGGCGGGGTGGGGGGTGTTAGTTTGGTTCCTGCAGGGATCTTCCCTGATACCAGCCACGCGGTGGGGGGAGGGATAAAGCGATCATCCCAGAGAATTGGATGGGGGGGGGGGTTAGTTTGTTTTCTGCTGCTGAAGGTTAACAGGAAAACCGCAGCACTCAACGGGCTTTGCTTGGTATGTGGGAAAGGAGGGCGCAGAAGCTGAAAGACAATGGCTTACCATGGCCGCATGCAAGCCGAATTCTGTTGCCCGGACCTGCGTCTGTGATCTCTAGCAGCAAAGCCACAGGCACTCAATATTAAGAGGCAAAATGCGACCTTGCACAGAAATCACATGTGCTATGTAATGTGAATAGTGTTGGTCACCGTGAAAGAGTATAAGCATTGTTCTGCAAAATGTATCTTTTTAAAAAATTCTCTCCTTTTTTCCCTCCCTCCAGCAGCTGCAAATTCTTCAAGCCTCCCTCCTCCGTCCCGAAGGCTATCACAGATAAGGCGTCGGAAAAAGAAGACGCGAGACGATATGTTCGCAGAAATCATGGAATCCACCCGCAGTGACAGAGCTCATCTGAATGAGTGGAAGGACACGGTTTCAAAGTATAGGAAAGAAGCCAGTGAACGTGAGGACAGGAGGGACCAACGTGAGGACATGAGGGACCAACATCAGGACAGGAGGGACCAACGTGAGGAGAGGAGAGACGCTCGAGATGAGAGGTGGCGGCAGGAAGATCAGAGGAGGCAGGATGCAACGCTGGGGCTGCTGCGTGAGCAAACAGACATGCTCCGGTGTCTGGTGGAGCTTCAGGAACGGCAGCAGGATAACAGAGTGCCGCTACAGCCCCGTATAACCCCCCTCACCATGTTCCATAGCCTCCTCACCCAGACGTGTAAGAATGCGGGGGGGAGGCTCCGTACACCTTCCCATTCCACCCCAGTGGACAGCCCAAGCAAAAGGCTGTCATTTTTTTAACCTTTTTTTAGTGGCCTTTTCCTTCCCGCCGATCCTCCTCCCAAACCCCACCCGGGTTCCCTCCCTCTTTTTATAATCTATTAATAAAGAATAAATGATTTTTAAACGATAGTGACTTTATTTGGTTTGAAAGCAAGCTGGGGGAAGGGGGAGGGTGGGTTCCTTACAGAGAATGAGTCAATAGAAGGGGCGGGGTTTTCATGAAGGAGAAACAAACAGATATTTCACACTGTAGCCTGGCCAGTCATGAAACTGGTTTTCAAAGCTTCTCTGATGCACAGCGCTTCCTGGTGTGCTCTTCTAATCGTCCTGGTGTCTGGCTGCGTGTAATCAGCAGCTAGGCGATTTGCCTCAGCCTCCCACCCCGCCATAAAGGTCTCCCCCTTACTCTCATAGAGATTGTGGAGCACACAGCAAGCAGAAATAACAATGGGGAGATTGGTTTGGCTGAGGTCTGAGCGAATCAGTAACGATCGCCAGCGACCTTTTAAAGGTCAAATGCACATTCTACCACCATTCTGCACTTGCTCAGCCTGTAGTTGAACAGCTCCTGACTCCTGTCCAGGCTGCCTGTGTATGGCTTCATGAGCCATGGCATTAAGGGGTAGGCTGGGTCCCCAAGAATAACTATTGGCATTTCAACATCCCCGACGGTTATTTTCTGGTCCGGGAAGTAAGTCCCTTGCTGCAGCCCTTTAAACAGAGTAGTATTCCTGAAGACGCGAGCGTCATGAACCCTTCCCGGCCAGCCCACGTTGATGTTGGTGAAACGTCCCTTGTGATCCACAAGTGCTTGCAGCACCATTGAAAAGTACCCCTTGCGGTTTATGTACTGGGTACCCTGGTGCTCCGGTGCCAAGATAGGGATATGGGTTCCATCTATCGCCCCACCACAGTTAGGGAAGCCCATTGCAGCAAAGCCATCCACTATGACCTGCACATTTCCCAGAGTCACTACCTTTCGTAGCAGCACCTGAGTGATTGCTTTGGCTACTTGCATCACAGCAGCCCCCACAGTAGATTTGCCCACTCCAAATTGATTCCCGACTGACCGGTAGCTGTCTGGTGTTGCAAGCTTCCACAGGGCTATCGCCACTCGCTTTTCAACTGTGAGGGCTGCTCTCATCTTGGTATTCTGGCATTTCAGGGCAGGGGACAGCAAGTCACAAAGTTCCATGAAAGTGCCCTTACGCATGCGAAAGTTCCGCAGCCACTGGGAATCATCCCACACCTGCAACACTATGCGGTCCCACCAGTCTGTGCTTGTTTCCCTTGCCCAGAATCTGCGTTCCATGGATAGAACCTGCCCCATTAACAACATGATCTCCAAAGCACCGGGGCCCGCGGTTTGAGAGAATTCTGTGTCCGTGTCCATGTCCATGTCCATGTCCATGTCCTTGTCCTCATCACGCTTGTCGCTGCGCTGCCGCCGCCTCCTCGCCTCGTTTTTCTGGTCCTGGCTCAGCATAAACTCCACGAGAACGCGCGAGGTGTTTACAATGTTCATGACTGCTGTCTTGAGCTGAGCGGGCTCCATGATTGCCGTGGTATGGAGTCTGCAGTGTTCACCCAGGAAAAAAGGCGCGAAATGGTTGTCTGCCGTCCGTTGCTTTCATGCAGGGAGGGATGGAGGGGTGAGGCTGTACCCAGAACCACCTGCGACAATGTTTTTTGTCCCATCAGGCACTGGGATCTCAACCCAGAATTCCAATGGGCGGGGGAGACTGCGGGAACTATGGGATAGCTATGGGATAGCTACCCACAGTGCAACGCTTCAGAAATCGACGCTAGCCCCGGTACATGGACGCACACCGCCGAATTAATGTGCTTAGTGTGGCCGCATACATTCGACTTTATACAATCTGTTTCCCAAATTCGAATTATATAAATTCGGATTAATCCCATAGTGTAGACATACCCATGATCAGGTCATAAAAGTGTACATAATTCCCTGTTTAATTAATGGCTGATCAAGGAGAACTCTTTAAAGTCAATCAAGATCTTTTGTATCACTACCAGAAGTTGAATCATAAGCACTCCTAATAGATTGGCTTCAGTCCTATTTGATTCCCAGTAGACAACTGGATTACATGTGGCTCTTGATGAATAAATTGCCTTACTGGTGTTTCACACCCAGAGATTGACTCCTCCAGTTTCTCTATCGGTGTCTTGAGGATGAGGATAGAATTAAAAAGCTAGGCACATTTCAAATCATAATTTTGTACATTGTTATTTTGAGTCAAAAGGATAACCAACTAGTAATGAATTAATTAGACAAGCACAGGAACTATTAGGGTTTTACCGTGTCTGAAGGTCTTTAATGTATGTATGCAGGGTGATGTCCTGAGTCTTTTCTTGTTTAGCTAGAATGCTATGGTATCTCATCCAGACAGTAAACTCACCACACAAGTTACCCTTTGATTAACAGGTGGGGAATGAGATGTTCCTTTAACATTGTTAGCTGTTAAAATGTTATCTAGAAAAATTCCTATCCTTCATTTATAAAGATTGCAAAAAATTTTGCTTTGTTGGATGAGACTGCTGCGTGGACAGCCATTTTAAAAATTGTTTTCTTATTGCTAAATAGCAACAACAAAAGTAGATGTTGTAGGATAGTTTCTGTGTCTAGAAACTTCTACTGACAAACTATGTAGAATGCATATAGCAGGATTATTGAGGCATCTCTTGTATTTAATCCACACATGGATGCAAAAAAGACACTGCCCATGTAGACTCATCCCTGAAGAACAAAATTTTATCATCTCATTTAGTAGGCCACCACCAAAGAAGCAAGCCAGAAGATTGAACAGAATCCACCTTGTAACCAAGAAGAATTATGTTTAATGTGTTTCATTGCATCTATAACATTCAAAATTTGACTTGGAAAGAAACAGCTAATAAACACATTTTGAAGCATTATTTGTGCTTAGTGAGCTTTGTATGCTTTTTATGAAAAAATGATGCTCTGTAGCACCCTTGAAACAACATTCAGAAGTACATCAATGAAATTTGTAAGCACAGAAATTCACACATGTAATTAGCCATTTATGTGTTTAAATGCAGGTTCCTGTACGCCCTCAGAGGTGTATTTACAAGTTTTGCCAGTATATTTATGAAGGCTTCTCTGAAAATTTGTCCTTTGTCTTTTGATTCGGTCTCAATACTTAATCAAATGTTGTGGTTGTTTAGCTGTGACATTTCTATTGACACAGGCAATCTTTTTATAATAAACTTACAGCAAGTAAAGGGTATTGTATTTAAAACATAAACCTTGAGAGTCAGGTGATCTGGGTTCTGTTCCGGCTTCCACCATAAAATTCCTTGGTGACCTTGGACAAGTTGCTTAAACTCTGTCTGCTTCTGAGCTGAACAGTAAACTAGACATGACAAGCCTCCCATTTGTGAGATACTCACTTTAGTCTTTTAAAATATTTGAGATCCTCAATAGGTGTTCTATGAGTGCAAAGTGGTGTTGGTTCTTGTGATTACTATAAAACACAGTCCAAAAGTATACATGGGGAGGGATTTTTAAACAAAAGAGTTTTTTTCATTGAAAAATGTCAGTTAATCAAAATGTATCAGAGTCAATTAAACTTTTGTCAGGAAGGTTTCTCAGGTCCAGGATGGATAGCAGAGTAGTTTGGGCACTCCCCTGGGATGTGGGAAACCCAAGTTCAAGTTTCTGCTCTACCTGATTCAGATTAATGACTTGAGCCTAGGTCTCTCACACCCCAAGTGAGTGCTCTAACTGCTGGGCTATAGACTCCACTTTACATAAAGAATTGTAATAGTCACTGGGCCAGAGAGAGGGAGAAACTGACTCTCTAGCTTGGTGGTGTGGGAGACCCAGGTTCAAGCTCCTGCTTTGAATCAAGCCCATATATCTCAGGTGAGTGCACTTACCCCAGACTATTGACTGTTCTGGGGGTGGGTCTCTCTCCCTTATGTTTTTAGTGAAATTTTTTGAAAAGTCTCATTTTTGTTCCACATTGAAATGAAAACAAAATGTCAATTTTTCACAAAATGGAATTATTTTTCCAGCCAGCCCTATCCACAAATAGCTTTTTCCAAACGGTTTCTCTTTCCCAGCAGTTTACTACACATACAAAGTTCTTCTCAGTTTACTGTGCGTATTTTTATCTGTGTCTGGGCAGAAGATTACACTCCATCTTTATTGGACCCATACCTGTCACTGTGATCCATACGTTTTTGACCTCCAGGCTTGACTATTGCAACACCTGTCTAGAAATGAAGCCACATGCTCTGAAATAGTTTTGATTGGTACAAAATGCAGGCACCTATGTGCTTAACACCACAAGTCATTGTGAACGCCTAACGACAGTATTCCACTCTGTAGTGGCTCTACATTAATAAACTGCAAGTCTGTATTCAGTCTCTCTCTCCTGATATTTACAGCCTTCCATGAGGTTGGTCTCAACTTCTTGAGAAATCACCTCTCCCTCCCCCGCTATGATCCACCGAAACAATGAAACTGTTAACTAGTAGGAGGTTTGTGAATGCAAGAGACAGAGCCCTTTCAGGAACTGGGCCTGGGTTACGGTACTCACTCCTATTGTAGACACACATTGTTAACTCTGGGGTGCCCCTCTTTGCTCAGACGTGGTGTTATAGGAGACTTTGCCTCCAAAGCTCACACTGGTCACTACTTGCTCGGTCTCAAGAGCGGGTCCCAGCTGGTCCTTTCTCTGGACTCCCTTCCTGGGTCACCTGTGGCTCAACCCTCCAGGGTGAACTAAAGGTCCAAGTCCAAATTCCCATACTCCATACGGATAGTCCTTCTGCACCTCCCTCTGTCGGGCTTCACCAAAACCCTCTGTTGCTCCTCTATTGGGATTCCCCTACTGCCTCCCTTCCCTAGGGATTCTGACAGCTTTCCATAGGGATCTCCCTGCTGCAAAGCTTCTCTTAACTACCATCTTTTCTGCCCCTTCTGAGCTTCTCTTCTGTTCTCTTCTCTTAGGCCCTAACTCAGGGCTCCCCCACAGGAGCCTATTCTGCTCCCTATGGGGGTCTCAGCCTGTTTTCCTCAGGCTCTTCCCAGAGGGGAGCTCCCCCTTGTTCCTCTTTCCGGGGTCACCTTCCTTTTACTGAGTTCTCAGCTCTACTTAAGGGCCTAGCTCTGTCTCTTCTGGCCAAAAGGCAATCATACCCCAGGTGGGAGCATGACTAATTGGGGTCAGTTTCTAATTAAGCCCCATTGCACCCAACTGGGTCACTAATTAGCACTTAGGTTGCGAGCTCACAAGAGAGGCTGAGGGATAGCTGCTCTCAGTCATAGGCAAGGCTGAGCCCAACTTACCTCAAAGGGTCAGCCAGCCCATGCCACCCTACTAAAGGTGAGAATGAACACAAAAATAGCCAAGTTCAGAAACTAAATGCAAAACTCATTTCTCAAAAATTATTGAGGGAAAGCTAAGTTTATGCACAGACACACACAAATCTACGCACACTCACAGAAACACGGAAATATATAAATTCCTGTAAACTAATCAAGCTATTTTTTTCTACAAGTTGGGAAAGAAGGAAGGGAGAAAGACTGTTATGTCTATTTTTAAATACTTCATCTGTGCTCAAATACTACAGTGATTAGGACATATAACACAAGAACAGACACCTCCTTAACCCTATGTCATTACAACGGATTAGTGAAATGGAAGCTATTTTTCTATTTATTTCCTATGGAATATGAATTTGTTCTCTTCTCCTCTCCCACCCCATAGTCAGTGGATGTATCATTTTTGTCTTCTGTGTTACAGCAATCTGCCGTTAATTTAAAAACCGTGGATCAAGTTTTAAACTTTATCTGGCTAAATTATACTCAAGCTGGGTGCTTAGATGTACAAAATTGGTATTTTCACAGTTAGCCATCTTTGTACAAGTTTTGCTCGCACAGTTAGTTTATTCCACACTTACAAGATTCCAGTCACCATGGAAGTTTGACTGTACAATGTATCTGCTTCATGCTATTCCTCAAAGTACAACCAGCCTTTTAATACTGATATTATGTACATGCAGATGGGCGGGCATGCAATTTCTAGACATAAGTATTATGTTAAAAATGGGCTATTTCTTTGCTTTTTTTATGGCAAGCATTCAGATTTCTTTTATATCTGTGCCTAATCCTGGTAGTTCCTTCGTAGAACTAAAACATCTGCGGAAGTAATATTTGATTTCTAGATGATTTGATACTTAGAGAATAAAAATAAAACTAGGCTTGGCAGAATTCAGTTTTTAAAATTTTGACAGATAATATTATTTTTAAGCAGTTTTTGTCTTTTTATTAATTTTACATTTTCACAGTTGTGGAAAATTATTTTCACAGTTGGGAGCTCAGACAATTATTTAATGATAGTAGACCTTGAGATTCAAAAAGTTAAGGCTTTAAATTAAAACATTAAAACACAAGTTGTCATTATCACTTGTCAAAGTATACAAAGTAAATAGTCTTAAATCAAACTCTAGTAAGTTCTCAAGCAGCATTTTTTCTTTCTTTGCCTACCTGTAAATTTTGATGGAAATGTTTTTTCACCTGTTTATGTTTACAGTGAAATCGACATTTACTGATATTTACTCATAAAAATCTAATCCTTCCAAGCAAATAAAACCAACACTCCTTGTAATAGTCCAGTCAGCTAGTAAATGGCATTCAGGATTGGACAAGAGGTGACTTTAAGCTTTAATGGAAAAAGCATTTTTAAAAAGGATTGTGTCAAACATAGTACAATAACTCTAAAATAAGAAAGGGCTGGGAGAATGCAAAAGTGAAAGGATGTGCTCTTACCTGTTGCCAAATGTTTTTTCATGTATGCATTACAGCTCTTTTTTGTAATGGTCAGTATTATCCTTATTGTGTACTGTTTACATGTCTGACTTCTTGTTTGGATTTTACTTGGTGATTTAGTATTAATTTTTAATGTGAAAGCACTTAGCATTAGGAGTTTGACATTTTGTCTGACCTTAATCACCAGGAGGATCATGAGAGGTTTATTCAGTGGGAAGAGAACTGTTACAGCTCTGACAGAAATGATGGGAAATAAGTAAACAGCCTTTTAAATCTTCACCAGAAATCAATAGGGTTTAAAGATGATGGACGTTGGTGTTTTTTGCTGCTTAAGGACTTCAACCTTTTACGGGAAAATATCTTCTCAAAGTGTCAGCATTTTTCCCCCTTAGCACAATGAATCACTGCTGCAAATAGAACACTCTGCATAGAACGCTCTTCATCATTATTATGATAATGATGTTGTATATGACTGTCTACGATAATGCAAAAGATGTTTTGCACTTTTGTACATAGAGAGATGCGGCCATACTTCATAATGTTGCTAATTATTGTTCCGTATAGGCCAGCAAAATAACTTGGTTCATGATGTTTAAACTGATAAATTTGTGCTGTTTGTTCTGCCATAGAAATGGTTGCTGTTTCTAATTTTTCCTGTTAGTCGTGTTTTCCTCACATCAGTAGAAATAGCTTTATTTAAGTGACAGTTCTCAACTTCTTTTAGTAACCAAGGATAAAAGCCGCTCTAGAGTCATTGAATCAAAAAGTATTTTAGAAGTGATACAGGTTTTGAGCTGGTGCACAACATATTGTACGGTTTTGCTTTTCATGAATGATTTATTAGACTCTAGGATGCTACAGTATTTAGTAATATATCCACAAACAGCTCTATTCAGACCCAAGTATTCATACATTTATGTCATCATCAATCATATGATGTGCTATTTGTTTTATATTATACAATATTGGATTCCATTTTAAAATAGCTAAGTATATAGTAAATTATTTTCAAATATAGTAAAGTTGCTGTTAAATAGTAATTGAGAACTTGACTTTCAAGCTTTCAGTTAATTTGTTTGCATCCTTATGCAGCCATTTACTCTGAATAAAGTGAACGGGATTTAATTTGTGATTTGTAGACAACCTTTTACATTAGAAATGATAACTGTAGCAACTATGGTTTTATGCTAATACCTAAGTGTGCCACATATACTTGTAGATAAAATCGTCCCTTAAGACCTCCTGATATAAAGTGATCTTTGATTTAAGGATGCAGTACTTTGGCTACATCTATGTTCAATGATTATTAAACTGGAGTTATTACATACAAGCTGATGGAATATTTTCAGTAGTTTATCTCAATTGATTAGCCATATCGAGTACAGGGTGGTGAGGAACATTTGAAGCAATTCTTCCTTGTTCTTTGTAAAGCAGCCTGTCTCTCCCTGTTTCGCTTTTAGCTTTCCATTTCCCTTTATATTGCATACCAGCAGAACTATAATATAGCTGAATCAGATTAGGATATCAGTTTTGCAAGGTGCTGAGCACTTTCGTCCTGATGCAGCAATCACTTACGCATGTGCTTAACTTGAAGCACAGCATAGCACTGTGAAATCTATGAAACTACACGTGTGCTTCAAGTTAGACACATACTTAAGTGCTTTGCAGGACTGGGGCCAGAATGCTCAGCACCTTGCAGGGATTTTCATCCTTTTGGACAGTATGTAGGAAAAGCTTCTTGTGGGTGTGCTGCTATCTGGATTTGGACAATGAAAATAGCATCTCACTTTTGTTTTGGCCACAAAACTAATCTCAACATTTTAAGAATTTGTTAAAGATTGGGATACTATTGTCAGGCAGCTCTTACTCTTTTGAAAATTTATAATCGATACTTAATAACAAATAGTGCACCTAGCTGTAGAACAAAAACAAAGCTAGTGTACATGTGGTGGGCCAGATGATCTTCAGCTAACATTAATCAGCATAACTGATTTGGTGCAAAATAAGTAGGTAAATATAATGTTGCTTTCTTCGTACTGGACCTTTAAATGTCTAGGAGCCTGCTCCCTGCTTGGAGGAGCGGCCATTTTGCTTTCAGTTCATATTCAACCTGTTAACAGAGGAGTTGTACACTGTGCTCTCATGGTGACCTTTCTGTTCTTGTTTCAGTATTTTCCCCTAATCAAAAATAAGTAATTTAGAATGAAAAACTGTATTTGCTCTTTATGTATGAAAAACATAACAATACAAGTAGATAATTACTTGTTGATAATACTCAGAAGGTATATGTGTTTTGGGGGGAGATAGGGGGCATGGACTTTAAGAACTACTGAGCATTGGTCTAATTCTTTTTCCATTGAAGTCACTGGTAAAGCACCCATTGACTTCATAATAATATTTAGCCCTGCCATGAGGTCCCTTCCAGTTCTATGATTCAGTGAGAGCAACATTAGGCCAATACTCAGTGCTTTTGAAAATAAGCCCTTCATTTTAATGAACTTTACAAACATGAACTAATCCTCGTAACATCCCCATTAAGGAGGCAGTGTTATCCCTGTTACTTATGAGGAAATTGAAATAGAGCATTCATGACTTGTGTCAGGTGACAGAAGGAATGGATGTCAGAGCCAAGATTAACGCCAACCGAAAAGACTACACCTCTGCCTATAATGTTCGAAGAAATTTTCACTGGTCTATGCTTTATGCAGAAACTTAGATGAACATCAAGGACCCAAATAAATAAATAACCCAAAACAACAGCAAGTCTCAGAGTAGCAGTGTCAACAAAATAATATAATAACACTGGTCTACAATTTTTGAGAAGTCGTCTGCTTCAGAGATAAAATGTGCTATTTATTATGTATTTTGATGTGCTGAATTCAAATATGACAATTAAAACAACTGATTGGCTACTGTTTCTAAGATATTTAAGTTTTTACATTTTATGTCTATGTATATTGTGTAGATAGTAGAGTTTTAATCATAAATTGTAAACCTAGGTCTTTTCATGTGTTTATGGTTGCTTTACATGATAATATTTCACCTGTCCTGTTTATGTAACACTTCAAAAATCAGCAAAAGGGTTATATAAATAAAATTTATTATGAAACAAAAGGCAAAAAACTATTTGTACATAGTTTAGTCCTATCCAGTGTCTACTCGGCGCTTCTTGGCTTGTCTCTTGTATTCATTAAATGGAGCATCTCTTGTCACTGTCCAGCAATAGTCTGCAAGCATTGATGGGCTCCATTTGCCCTGATAGCGTTTCTCCATTGTTGCAATGTCCTGGTGAAATGGCTCGCCGTGCTGGTCGCTCACTGCTCCGCAGTTCGGTGGAAAAAAATCTAGATGAGAGTGCAAAAAATGTATCTTTAGTGACATGTTGCAACCAAGGCTTTTGTATGCCTTGAGGAGGTTTTCCACCAACAACCTGTAGTTGTCTGCCTTGTTGTTTCCGAGAAAATTTATTGCCACTAACTGGAAGGCTTTCCATGCCGTCTTTTCCTTGCCACGCAGTGCATGGTCAAATGCATCATCTGGAAGAAGTTAACGAATCTGAGGACCAACAAAGACACCTTCCTTTATCTTAGCTTCACTTAACCTTGGAAATTTTCCACGGAGGTACTTGAAAGCTGCTTGTGTTTTGTCAATGGCCTTGACAAAGTTCTTCATCAGACCCAGCTTGATATGTAAGGGTGGTAACAAAATCTTCCTTGATTCAACAAGTGGTGGATGCTGAACACTTTTCCTCCCAGGCTCCAGTGACTGTCGGAGTGGCCAATCTTTCTTGATGTAGTGGGAATCTCTTGCACGACTATCCCATTCGCAGAGAAAACAGCAGTACTTTGTGTATCCAGTCTGCAGACCAAGCAAGAGAGCAACACCCTTCAAATCGCCACAAAGCTGCCACTGATGTTGGTCATAGTTTATGCACCTCAAAAGTTGTTTCATGTTGTCCTAGGTTTCCTTCATATGGACTGCATGACCAACTGGAATTGATGGCAAAACATTGCCATTATGGAGTAAAACAGCTTTAAGACTCGTCTTCGATGAATCAATGAACAGTCTCCACTCATCTGGATCGTGTACGATGTTGAGGGCTGCCATCACACCATCGATGTTGTTGCAGGCTACAAGATCACCTTCCATGAAGAAGAATGGGACAAGATCCTTTTGACGGTCACGGAACATGGAAACCCTAACATCACCTGCCAGGAGATTCCACTGCTGTAGTCTGGAGCCCAACAGCTCTGCCTTACTCTTGGGTAGTTCCAAATCCCTGACATGGTCATTCAGTTCACCTTGTGTTATGAGATGTGGTTCAGAGGACGAGGATGGGAGAAAATGTGGGTCCTGTGACATTGATGGTTCAGGACCAGAAGTTTCATCCTCTTCCTCGTCTGACTCAAATGAGAATGATTCTGGTGCATCAGGAACCGGCAGTCCTTCTCCGTGGGGTACTGGGCGTATAGCTGATGGAATGTTTGGATAATGCACAGTCCACTTTTTCTTCTTTGACACACCTTTCCCAACTGGAGGCACCATGCAGAAGTAACAATTGCTGGTATGATCTGTTGGCTCTCTCCAAATCATTGGCATGCAAAAGGTATAGATTTCCTTTTCCTGTTCAACCACTGGTGAAGATTTGTTGCACAAGTGTTGCAGCATATGTGTGGGGCCCACCTCTTGTCCTGATCTCCAATTTTGCAGCCAAAATAAAGGTGATAGGCTTTCTTAACCATAGTGGTTATACTGCGCTTTTGTGATGCAAAAGTCACTTCACCACAAACATAGCAGAAGTTATCTGCACTGTTCACACAAGTACGAGGCATCTCTGCTCACTTTGGCTAAACAGAAATGTGTCCCTTTGCAAAATCAAACACTGACAAATAAGAGAGCACGACACTGTATGATTTCTAGAGCTGATATAGGGCAATTTGTTCAGCAGAGTGATGTAAGCTTCGTTATGATTGCATCATCCATGACTTCTAGGAATAACATGATGCAATTTATATCATGTATGACGCAATACCAGCTTCAGATTGCATCATTCATTGTTTTGCCTAAAAAGCAAGTACTGTCCAAACCCAGTCATAGATTTATTCATAGATCCAGTCAAAGATGTATTTTAGTCATTTCTGGTTTAAATTGAGATCCCTTCCCTTTATAACTCACTTATCCTCTGCCATTCCCAAGTCAAGGGTCGTATATACTGACCCAATAGCATATCTTGAAAACTAGAGCCAATCAACAATTTTAAGCATCATTTTTGTTCTCAGTGACCCAGAATTAGTAAAGTTTGACTACATTTATTTCAGAAGCATTTTGGCTGTAGAGCAGTGGAGGAGATGGCTTTTGACATGGTTTAGAACTATTTTACTGCCATTCCCTGAGTGGAGAGTCAGGAAAAAAATTGATTGATGTTGAAATAATTTATTCTGAATGACAGCTGTGAAGCTAAGATCTTCTCATAAATTCTTTTTTTTAACCCCTCAGCATCTTCTACCTTTTTCTTTATCAGTCTTGATTTACCCATAACTATGAACACTAAATTAACATTGGAATCTGATTTTCTTTACTCTTCCAACATTAAACTGCAAACCTGCCAGTTTTGTAATTTTGTTTCCTCTGGTCTCCTTGTTGAAGCTTGATGTGTTACAATACCTTAAATAGTTTTCACCTTTGTTCACGGCAAAGCCCAGAATTCTGAAGATAGAAAGTAATATTCTAAAGTAATTTTTATGGGTCATTTATGCATACCATCTCATGGAGATGAAGCATTGTGCCTTCTATTGTGATTTGCATACACAAACTCTTTACTTTTCTAAATTATTAATGTGTTTTAAAAAAATCATTAGCTAAATTCTGGGCTCATATTTTTGCCCTCAAGTGCTCCTTCAGATGCTGTTAGAAGTAAATAGGTTTTATGAATTCTTCATTAAAAATTAAGAATTAAAAATAGGGTGAAATCCTGATCCCACTGAAGTCCATTGCAAAACTCCCATTAACATCAGTCAGGCCAGAATTTCACCCTAGATGCCTTCCCATTTCCGCTTCTTTTACATATGTTTGACTTACCAACTTACATATGTTTACCATAGCCAACTTATAAAACAATTATGTCATAGTCTGTTATGTACAAGGAGTAACCTTTGGGTTTATTTGATGGTCTTACCATGGCCTGTTGAAATAATTGTTCCGTTTGGGAAGTTACTGGTATCTCTTCCCTGCCCCTCTTTTAAAAAAAAATAAAAAAATAAAAAGGCCTAAATCAATAAAAGAAACATAGAAGTGGAGTGCTGGAAAGGACCTTGAAAGATCATCTAGTGCAGTCCCCATTGCTGAGGCAGGACCAAGTATTTCTATATCTGTCCAACCTGTTCTTTAAATCCTCCAGTGATATGGATTCCACATCCTCCCTTGGAATCGTATTCCAGGGCTTAATTACCCTTATCGTTAGAAAGCTTTCTATAATATCTAACCTAAATCTCCCTTGCTGCAGATTAAGCCCATTACTTCTTACCCTACCTTCAGTGGACATGAACAATTGATCGCCATTCTCTTTATAACAGCCCTTAATATGTCTGAAGACTGTTCCCCTCAGTCTTCTTTTCTCAAGACTAAACATGCCCAGTTTTTTTAATCTTTCCTCCTAGGTCAGGTTTTCTAAACCTGTTATAATTTTTATTGCTCTCCTCTGGACTCTCTCCAATTTGGCTACATCTTTCTAAAGTGGTGCCCAGACTTGGACACAGTAATCCACCTAAGGCCTCACCAGTGCTGAGTAGAGCAAACAGTTACCTCCCAGGGCTTACATACAACACTTCTGTTAATACACCCCAGAATATTAGTCTTTTTCACAACTGAATTACATTGTTGGCTCGTAGTCATGATGCACTATAACCCCCAGATCCTTTTCAGCGATACTACTGCCTAGCCAGTTAATCCCCATTTTGTAGTTGTGCATTTGATTTTTCCTTCCTAAGTGCAATACTTTGCACTTGTCTTAATTTAATTTCATCTTTGTTGATTTTAGACCAGTTCTTCAATTGATCCAGGCAATTTTGAATGCCTAATCCTGTTTTCCAAAGTACTTGCAATCCCTCCCAGTTTGCTGTCATCCACGGATTTTATAAGCATCCTCTCCACTACATTATCCAAGTCATTAATAGAAGTATGGAATAGTACTGGCCCCAGGAATCACCCCTGTGGGACTCCATTAGATACACCCTTCAGATTTGACAGCAAACCATTGATAGCTATTCTTTGAGTATAGTCTTGCAACCAATTTTGCACCCACATTATAATAATATTTATAATAATTGTTGCATGAGAACATAAGAATGGCCATACTGGGTCAGATCAGTGGTCCATCTAGCCCAGTATCCTACCTTCCAAGAGTGGTCAGTGCCAGGTGCTTCAGAGGGAATGAACAGAACAGGGCAATTATCAAGTGATCCTTCCCCTGTCATCCAGTCCCAGCTTATGGCAGTCAGAGGTTTGGGGACACCCAGATCATAGGGTTGTGTCCCTGACCCTCTTGGCATATAGCCATTGATGGACCTATTCTCTGTGAACTTATCAAATTCTTTTTTTAACTCAGTTATACTTTTGGCCTTCACAACACCCCCTGGCAATGGGTTGCACAGGTTGACTGTCCATTGCATGAAGAAGTACTTCCTGGTGTTTGTTTTAAACCTGCCACTTATTAATTTCACAGGGTGGCCCCTGGTTCTTATGTTTATATAAAGGGGTAAATAACGCTTCCCAATTCACTTTCTCCACACCATTCATGATTTTCTAGACCTCTATCATAGCCCCCATTAGTCATCTCTTTTCTACACTGAACAGTCCCAGCCTGGGAAAGTCACTCTCTGGCTTTCTAGCCCTTAGGGGGCACACACTTTTTTGAAGAAGCCAGACATCAGCCCCGACCACTTAATGTGTGGGGAGGTCAATTCTTCCTATCTTGCATCTGCATTGGAACAGTTCGCTGTTCTGCATTTAATATTGTCTCTTTGAGAAACTGCCAGCTCTCCTGAACACTTTTTTCCCTTAGATTTTATTCCCATCAATCCTTACCTGCCAGTTCTCTGAGTTTGTTGTAGTTGTAGTTAAATGTAGACATTTTTAGGCAAAATATATGAAGGTTTGTTCTTTTTTCCTTTGACTTCCAAACTTTTAGTTCAGGAATTTGTGATTTTGTGGCAACTGCAACTATTGATTTAAAAATATAGTGCGACTGCAGCTCTCTGCATGTTTTAGGTCTATACTATCTAGTGCAGGTGAAATAACGATTTTGGAATCTTACGTTTTATATTATATATAATTTATATATTAACACACGTGCACACACACACATACATGCTTTCCTGTATGCCTTTAGGATTATAGTAAAGTTCTAGCTTAAAGCTTAGGAAATTCCTACTGTGGGATCATAAGATCATCTGAACTGGGGGGGTTTAATTTACCCCATTGTGTCTCAAAGACCATTCCATCCTTAACTGTGAGTTTCCTTGCTTTGTGTCTCTTACTTGCGTATGTTTGACATATTTCCACCTCTATTTAACATTTAATATTCCACCAGTTGAAGTTAACATTTTCCCTCCAAGACCCTGTATTAATGTCTTTAAAATTATTGGACTATAAAATAATTTGCAGGATTTTCATGTCTATTGTCCACCTGAAAAGCTATTGAATAAAGTTTATTTGTCAAGATTTTAAGCTCAGAGAAGGAGAAGGATGGCAGTTTTTCTTTAAGTATTATCCTTGATACTAAAGATAGGGTTCTCAGCAGCCATGCTTCCCATTGATGGAGCATTCTGGCTGGCACAGCTGGAAAAATGTAATTGGGTGGCATTATTTCCATTGCTGTGTATTCTATTTACTAAGCAGTCATCAGTGATTGTACTTGTACTCATAAGGGATACAGTAAGTGCAAAGAGAATCTTATTGTACTGTACTCTGGAATCTAATTAGTATCAAGGTGGAGGATACAGTTAGTAGCCTGGGAGCAGGTGTAATTCTGTGGGCAAGTTAATGATAGAATGGTAAGGGGAGGTGTCATTTAATTTGTAAAAATCTACAGAATTACAATTTCAGTGGTGTCACCCTCTGCAGGATGGCAGGGGGACTCGTTCCCCACACCCTTAGCTCCAGATCCTCCGATTGGTGGAAATTTTAATAATACCTAACTCAACCCATTTCTGATGACAGTGTATCTTTCGAAAGCCCTTTCTCCCACAAACACAGTAGTACCAAATGTGACAAATCTAGAGCAATTATGTAGATGCATATTTGAGAAAATGTTTTAAAATCAACATTATTTTAATTATACTTTAACATAGGACTGTCAAACATGCAGTTAGTCACAAAGTTAAATTGTGACCCTCGACTGATCATAGAATAATAGAATAATCGAATATTAGGGTTGGAAGAGACCTCAGGAGATCACCTAGTCCAATCCCCTGCTCAAAGCAGGACCAACATCAACTAAATCATTCCAGCCAGAGCTTTGTCAAGCCGGGCTTTAAAAACCTCTAAGGATGGAGATTCCACCACCTCCCTAGGCTGATAGTTGTGGGTTATCCGTTAATGCTCAGAATTATTTTTTTTTTAATGTTACAGATTACTATAAATTGAAGAACTGCTTCAAGTTGATTTGCCATCATTGGCAAAAACAACAACAACAACAAAGAACCAGTTCAGTGGTATTGATTATCAGCTTGGTTTATTATTCCAAAAGCGTTGTAATGAGGCACTGGTTAAGATATCAGAATCCACTCAGAAATTACTGGAATCCATCCACAAACGGTATGCACATAGTTATGTAATATACATGACATGACATATAAATAATTACAATCCCAAGGTAATTTATTACAAAATGCTTGTTGGGAGGGATAGCTCAGTGGTTTGAGCATTGGCCTGCTAAACCCAGGGTCGTGAGTTCAATACTTGAGGGGGCCACTTAGGGATCTGGGGCAAAATCAGTACTTGGTCCTGCTAGTGAAGGCAGGGGGCTGGACTCAATGACCTTTAAAGGTCCCTTCCATTTCTAGGAGATAGGATATCTCCATTAATTTATTTTATTTTAATTTACCTTAGTCTTGATCATTTTTAGGCATTTGGTGAAACGAGGAGTACTGACTTATAGCTGAATCTTTGGAGAATACCACCATGGAGGGCCTGGTTAAACACAATGCTTGGTGGCACTTTACATGCTCTAAGAAGTGCACCCATAAACTGAATTTGGGAAGTTTGGAGAGGAAGTACATAAAACATCATGAAAAAATTGAAGATGCCAGGACAAAGGCTAGCTGTGGGCAAGACTTGCCTTATACTAGGTTCCATGGCATGCATTTCAAGAAGAACACCTGCTTCTTCTGCGGTAAGCTGGAAGCCTGAAGGCATTCATTAAGCACAGTTTCAACACAAGACAGGTGAGAAACTGCATGAAGCAGTCACTCTTAGAATGTTGCATAGAATGTTAAGTGGGTACATTTACCCAAAAGACGCCCACGCATATGGCATGATTTGTATGAAGCGTTCAGAACCCAAAGAATTATCCCATGCTCCATCCATATATGGGCTCTAGTCAAGAAGAACAGACTAAAACTGTGTTCAAATGCAAAGAAGAAAGTCAGAGTGAAGATGGCAGGGACCATTAGAGCTAACCTTAGATAGGTCATTGTTTGCATGCCTCTTGGTACTGTCCTGTTTTCCGTGTGACGTTGATCTACATGAGACTTTGGGAAAATATGAGTTCTCCATGGTACCACAATTGGTGTTCGACTGTGCTGGAACAATGTATGTGTGTCAGGCAAAAAGCAAACTAATGCACATCTTGCATGAGCTTCCTAAGCCAAGATCTACTGACAACATGCCCAGTATCTTATGCCAGCAGTCATACATGGTATTGTGTAAAGTGGACATGGTATGATAAACCAGAAACTGTTAACATCTACTGAAATTTGGCTGAATATTTCATTTGTGAGGCTACAGAGAAAATACTGGACCTATGAGGAAGTCCACCTCATATTTGAAATGTATGCAGAGGAATCAATTAAAAATATTACCAGACAGAAGAGATTCTATGGTATCGCAATTGTCCATACAAAATCAATGATTCCACAAACATCTCCAATGTTGCATGGAGAAGCTACTATCTTATTCTCGTACAAAAAACATTCCAGCATGCAAATAATTGCTCAAAGAATTTCATCATTGCATGGCGTAATGAAGTTGATGCCTGACATTATTCAATGGAATTTCTTCGTGGTTCCCATGAGGAGGCTAACACTGAAATTATCTGGCATGCCATCTGTGACACTAGTAGAAAAGGTGCCAATTTATGCCTAGGTCCCCATGTTTCGGCTGAACACTGACAAATACTGAGCTCGAATCAATGTGGCTCACCTGTGTGTTAGTTAGTTAAAATAGATATTAGAATTATAAGAATTTGTTTAGTGTTTAGACTTTATGAAATGCTTGTGAGTTGCTGCACGCATTAATCTCACGTATAACATCTGTGTCCCACATTGTAAGGTAATATTTGAACAGTTGTATTGTGAGCCTCTGTGACTGTGTAAATCACCAGACAGGAGAGAGACATGAACTAGGGTGAAGTACTGATTTCCAACGGAAGGTGTTATGTCCTGCCTGACAGGAAAGGTCCATCAACACCAGATGGACTATTGTGGGATGATAAAGAGGACAAAAGACATTTGTTGTTTTGCCCTCCCCCCGTGAAGAGGAGTCATGCAAATGGATTTCTTCTGTCAGCTGAAGGGACTGTATCGCTATGCTGCTTGAACTTTGGAGTGCCAGGTTTACTAGGCATAAGCAAGAGATCCCCAATGCCTAGCCTGGCTTAGCCCTAAATGTTGTATAGATCTTGCTTAGTATAGAAGCTTCTATTACTTTTGGAAACGTAAGTTTGGAACTCATTTGTGTGTAGATATGTTTACCTTCCTTAAACCTTGTACATAACTCTCTTGTTTCCTTTTCCTACTTAATAAACCTCTATATAGTTTATTATAGAATTGGCTTCAAACATTGTCTTTGGTGTGAGATCTAAAGTGCAATTGACCTGGGATAAGCTCACCCAGGTGGCAAGATAGATCAGAGTACCTAAGAGGATTGTCTGAGACTCCACGTTTAGGCTGTTATAAAGCCTGATGAGTTTACACTTGATACTCAGTTGGTGAAATCTAAGAATAGACTTCACCCTGAATTTGAGGCTTGTGCCCTGGTTCTTAACAGTCTGCCCTGTGGTTGATACTCATGCTCTTGAGTCACTGCAGGCACCTTTACGCCATCAATGCCTCAGAGAGGGATCGTACTAAACTCTGGATTTTTGCACAAGACACAGATGTTCTAGTGCAGGGGTTCTCAAACTGGGGGTCACAAGCTGTCAACCACCACACTCCACTTTACCTCCAGAATGTTAATAATGTTAAATATTAAAAAAGTGTTGTTAATTTATAAGGGGAGGGGAGTTGCACTCAGAGGCTTGCTGTGTGAAAGGGGTCACCAATACAAAAGTTTGAGAACCACTGTTCTGGTGCTTTCTGGGAGATGCTTTCCAAGACTTCCTCAAAATTCTGTTTTTGTGCCTTGTCCTGGGGAACAGAGTTGCTGTATGTCCCTCAGACATTCAGACCATTAAAAGCTGACTCGCTGCCAGGTTTCCACACCCTTTCAGGATGTGACAATACTGGATACTGGAACATTGTCTGGAAAGACCAAATTACCTTACTGAAAGGTATTTGATTCAGCCTCTGCAGACTGTCTCCTCACTGTGAAGGTGCTTGCAGTGGCTGAGACAGTCACTGATGGGGTCCTAATTGCACTGGAGACATTCATATGCCAAGTTTAACATTTGAAGACCAACATTATAACACGTGCAGAGCTATATTGGTGGATGTTTCCCAAGAAGCAGACAAATGGAGAAAAATTACCGCTGACAAGGTATGCATTTATACCTGCTAACAAGAGGGCTAATATTCAGTTGAATGGGTCTGAGATGTTTGAGCGCATTCAAACTGCCCTCTCCTATTGGATCTTGGAGGATGGGCTGATCACCCGTTATTTGTGAAATACCATCTTTCTCACATCAATCCTTCAGCTAATCAAATGCTCACCATCCTGAAAATGTTTGGCCAGCAATCTGCCTTGTACGGAGAAGTGAAAGTGAAGTGTGGACGACGATCAATGTAACAACATGTCCAATAGTGGTATTCTAGACAGAGATGACACTGATGATGACTTTGATGAATAAATATTTTCAATCCTACATGTCAAGGCTAACTGTTTTAGGATTACTAATGATCAATGTCTTTTTGTATAAACAATGCACTCCTGTGTTAAAGTATAATTAAAAAATTATTTTAAATACATTTTCTCAATTACATATTTACATAATTGTTCTAGGTTTGTCACATTTGATACCATTGTGTTCGTGGGAGAAATGGCTTTCAAATGATACCCAACTCTGCCCATTTCCGACAAGATTGTATTATCAAGATTTCCACCAACCAGAGGACCTGGAACAAGTGTTCTCTCTCCCCCCCCCATCCTGTCCCCCGCCGTCGCCACGCTGCAGAGGGTGACACCATTAAAAATATGATTCTGTAGATTATTATGACTCAAATGACAACTCCCTTGCTTTTCTGTCACTAACTTGCTCTTGGAATGAGATTGTACTACATTACACTCCCAGAGTTAATTCAAGACAGTGCACCCTTATGCATGACATTTGGATGAGGTTACTGTAGTCATTGCATGGAGATATTACTCTAGTCTTCTGTTCAGGCTTGACTATCAGTGAGAGGCAGGTATAGGGGCTGGAACAAGGGGTCTTGAGGATGCTGCCACAGCCCCTGGCTGACGGTAGTGATAACAACCAAAATACATGGTTCTACCTTCAGCATCCCCACTATAAAAATTGTTTCAGCACCACTGGAAGCAGGTGGTGAAAAAGTACACTGCATAAATTGTGTGTGCCAGAAACTTTCACCTTCCCTTATTTTAGCTTTACTGAATGTGTAATTGTATGCTTGTGGTCATGAGGATGTGTATGTATGTTGTGGTATAGTTAGGTGCCATGCATGCTTCCATTTTCTTCTGTGATTTCATCATCAGCAATGTCTGTAATTCTAGGTCTAGTTCTTCTCAGTAGAGGCTGCTAGTAGAATATGTTCAAGGGCCATATTCAACTGGTTCCCTAGACTGAAATCACTGAACTTTTCAACTGTGATTTAACTCCTTATGAGGCATACAATGGTGGCCATTTTGATGAATGGTGCATTATGGGGGGCAGCATACATAAGAATAGCCATGCAAACATTTTTTTAAACTTATACTGTGTTTGTATATATTTCTGTATATACACTGACCACTTCAATGCATGTTCAAATTCAGGATTACGAGGGAAATGGCTGATGTAACCCATTATTACATGTTGGGTACTAATAGATAACCTATTTTGGATTGACTTATTATTATTGATTCATGGATTTAATAGAAAAAACTGAAGCATTGGCTAACTGAAAGGACTAACAGAGTTATATATTTCGTGAATTAAAGAGTGGCAGGAATGTAAACTCTGAAGCTGCCATTAAATTGACAGAGTGAATGTTAATGCTTGCTACATTGATGTTAGAGGTCCCAATCATTTGTCAGTGTGCTCCTATAATACATGCAGTACATCTTCATTAGATAGGCATATAGCAATCAGTTTCATGTTTCCGGATGAGCCTGTGGCCAGGCCGTAATTAACCTTTTGAACCAGAATTTGTAACAGAATGTAAAATCAGTTTAGCTTATCAATTACACTCACACTCAATTGATAGTTGCCCAAAGTGGGTTTATGGTGGAAGGATGGAGGTAATAATTTACTCATCTTTTTAAAAAGTAAAAATATTCATAATTTCTCCAGTGATAAATTTAAGTAAAGCTGAATGCCCAACTCTCATATTTAACATCACTGTATTTCAGCACATTAAACACTGACTGTGACTGTGAATACTATACCTGCCATAAGTAAGATGCACAAAAGTATTTGCTCTGAATAAACCTGAGTAAAGAATAGGAACCTTCTCATTGACATTGCAGAAGCATTTGATTGTTGAAAAATTATCCATGTTACATCAGAGTTGACATTAATTTCAGTATGTCACATATTTCAGAAACCTGAGCTTTAGTGTACTTGTGTTTTTAAAATAAATACTGAATTTAAAAAACAGTACTTTAATATGATTTTTAAAGGCATTATAAACTATATTTCTGTTTCATTCTCCTGATGTAGCCTGGATTTTATATTGAATTCCAGTAGTACTTGAAGGGAAAGCATTACAGTTACTTAATGATAGTATTCAAAGATAGCTAGCAAAAAGTTTAACATTTTTCTTAAGCAAATGATATATCTCTTTGATTTTATTTTTTGGGATCGTCCAGTGCTGTGTATATATTCAGAGTGCTTTGAAATCAACTTTTTACATTTTGTTTCCCCCATAATGTACTTTATTCAGCATAAAAATGGACTGACTGCTTTTTGTTAGGTTTGTTTCTGCTGTCACTGTGTTATACGGATATAAAAGAATTTCCTTCTTAAAGAATATTTTATCATTATTATTCTATGAATATAGACAGTAATTCCTCTGTCCACCCCTGTAATATCATAAGATAGAGAAAAAAAATCCTATTACATGTCCATAATATATAGAAGATTCTTAGCATGCACTCTAATAATTCTGACTGGCTCTTTTCTCTTTTTAGTACTGAAAATTTGATTTTTAAAACCTACTTAAACAAATAAACATAGAATTACCAGAATGTCTTCTGTGAAAAGCAATAAATGTTATATCATTGAGAAGACTTCTAACATGTTTTAGGTCTTTCATGTGTTTTTAGAAACTAAACACAATAATATTCATCTTCCAAGGATGAGCAAACTTTTTTTAAGCTTACCTTATGCTATCCATTTTTTCCTGCTCTAATTTCTAGTGACTAGTGCTAACTCAACAGTGTCCACCAAAGTCTGGTTATTCTTTTGCTAGACATAGTCTGTCTCTTGGGAACATACAGAACTGTTTTATAAAGTGGTGATCAAAGATGACCAAACAGAGCAAAATTTGAATCTCATCCCTCTTGGTGAGTGCTCTTCATTAGTGCACTTACAAACCAAATTTGACTTGGGCTGGAAAGTGTGCCACCTCTTCTATTTCCTTCCTTCACCTCTCTGTGGTAATTTAAAATGATTTGGGATGCTCATAATTCTCAAGCTCTCATTTAGTGGTTTTGTAGTTAGGGGCTCTGATGTTAGGATTGAACTCTAAAACTCTTGGTTTTGAAAAAAGTCCTTCCTTTTTATTTGGATTCTGTTGTCTTAGGCAATGGAATTGTAGACTAGTTGTAAAACAAGTGGCTTAGATATTCAGTCATGGCTGTCAGCCAGCTTGCAAATAAGAAGCCTTCAACAGTTTCATTTGGCTTCAACTGCCACCCCAACCAAAGTGCCCCATGAGCTTTTGCTGCCGCCAGGAGACTCTCTCCATTTTGCACAGCAATGTATTCTTCTTAAAATGAGCATGATTCTGAATGACTGTAGTCCCTGCATGGAACAATTAAAGTTGGAAATGGGCCAAAGTGTTTTAACCCCTTGGAGAAATTATCAATTTCTTCATAAAACCTGAAACCCATGAAAAATTAAATTAAAAAAAATATAAGCGGTTTCAACCTAAAAAGAAGAACCCTTAGCAGGAAATGCAGAACAGTCTATCTCAGCACCATAGAACAAATAGAAGCAGCAGCTAATGACAGAGAGGAATGGAAGAAACTAGTTCCACCCTGTGCACCAGCATTGGTGTGAAAAGATGTAAAAATAATAATCAACCTAAAAAGACCCAGAAGCTACCATTGTCAATTAATTTTTAAACCAGAATTTAATAAAATAAATATCCATAATCTGATGTCTGTTGTCTTTGCAAAAGTTCACTGCCCATATAAAATGTTAGGCTGATTTTTTTCAGCTGCTCCAGTTCCTTCCTCTCTGTCCTCTGTGGGAAGCATATTTCCACAGATAACACCATTGCAGTGTTTGTTTAACAAGCAAAGAATGTAGGGGTTTGTTCATCTTAAATGATCACTTCAGGCCTGTGCTCTCAGTCGTGTGATTTAATTTTTAGGGTTTTTTTAAAATCCGTTAATCATGCGTAGTTAGATTTTTAAGTCCCCACTAGAAATTCTGGGTGTTGTATAAAAATATGTACAAAAAATTACCAGTGGCCCTACTCACAAAACGTCCAATACTGAGTATGTACAAAAATCTCTTCCATTCTAGAAACCCTGATTCCCCATTCTATCATTCCGTTCCCACCCTCCCCTTCTCAGGGGTAAGCCTGTTGTAGGTGTATTGTAGACTGTTGGGTTACTGAGAGCTTCTTGAATGAATGTTTTAAGATTCAACTTTAAAGTAATTATCAATTCTATCAATCACATCCATACTCGGTGAAAGTCTACATAGCACAAACTAAGACTTCCTAAATCCTGTACCAGCATGTAGAGCCTAGGGCAAAACCTGGGATGGGCGGGTTTCTTTGGGGCAGTCTTACATTGTTCCATGTGTTAGTCAGGAAACTCCAAGATATAAAACTGTAGACTTGGAAAATACCTATTAGATCATTAGGTCCATCCCTCAGTGCCTGCACAATGCATTTGCTAGTGCTGTATCCAGTTTGCATGGATTTAAAAGTTGTATGGCCTGATTTTCAGATATGCTGGGCACCCACAACTCCATTGAAGTCAATTGGAGCTCAACACATCTGAAAATCAGGTCACCAAATATTAGGATCGCTACTCCTTCGCTTGGGAGACAAAGTTTTTATTTTTATTTTTTTACATGATTTCATACTGTTAGGGCAGGGACTACACTGTATCTGGGAGTGAGCCTCCCAACCGGTTCCACGGACTCATGTTAATGAGACTTGCGCTAGTGCTCTAAAAATAGCTGTGTAGATGTTGCACCTCACGTTGGAGCTTGGGCTCCGAAGCCTGGGGATGGGGTGGGCTTGAGAGCCTGAGCTCTGAGATGTATCTCAAAGTAACGTCTACATAGTGGTTTTTAGAGCGCTAGTGCAAGCCCATCTTCAACAGGACTGTGGACCCATTCTGGACGTGTTGCTCAAGATGCAGTGTAGATCCATTCTTAGGATCATTTCTTCCCTTATTCGGAAAATGATTTATGGTTGCACTATATAGATCAGACAGTTTTTTTTCTCCTTTCAAACCCACTGTACCTGTTGGTAGTTCTGCTTGGGCATTGCTCAGTCACTCAGGACATTTAGTCCCAGAGCACAGTTACAGTTAATGTTCCTCTACGTAAGAAATTTGAATAAGACCATGAACAGGTGTTTGAAACGTCACAGTTTTGGGAGTTTAATAAATACTTATTTTGCTCACTGTAGCAAATGTGAAACATCACAAGAGGGAACGAGGCCCTGTTTGAGCACTTATTTCTGATTCACATCACTTCTCCGCTGTACAATAGACGAAATCTTTGTGTCTGGAAGTTCTTGATAAATATGTTGCTTCGCTGTTCTGGGAACATCCTGAGGGGAGATTTTATTCTCAAGGGATTTGCACTGAACTTCTTTCCACAATACCATTGTCTGTATTTAAGAAGATTTGTAATACCGATTCAAGAAATAACTTCCAACATTCCCAAACATTTATCTTTTTTATTATTGATATAATTTTAAATAATAAAATATTTGTGTTATTTTAATATTTAGAAAGCAGCCACTCTTCAGTGGCGGCCTTTTCCAGGGTGGGGTGCTGTTATGCTCGGTGCTGCATAAGCACACAGTAAATGCCAGTCGCTGGCCCGAAGAGTTTACAATCTACAAGATGAGAGAGACTAATTTTCTGCACGTGTGTGGGTATTCTTTTTAGAAGTGTTCTGGAGTAATGTTTTATCTTTTTTTTCCCCTTGCCCTCTTCGCTCTTGCACTGCAGACACTTCTGAGTTTCTAGTCTGTGATCATTTACAAATACTGTATGGATTTAGCACTGAAATAATAAGTGCACCAGAAAAACCATTCTAATTTTAAAAAGAAATAAGATGTCATTCTTCATAGTGAGGTTAAAATCAATTATGAAAAGATGCTTGTTGAGGAGAAAAATAGCTAACTTGATGTTAACATTTTAAAATCACTTTTTTCTCTCAAAGGTTTGTTGTACAAAAATCAAGAGGAAGCAAGGGCTGTGTTTGAAAATGTCTCTTTCCAAGTCTAGCTGATTATTTACAGTGTCATGTTTAGTTCAGGAAACACCAACAAAACATAACCTAAAGTTTCTTTAAAAAATGTTAGAGAATAAAGGAAGAAACTTTGGACATGGGGAGTTAGTTCAAGGGGAGATAAAAAAAACTCCCATCAAGGAAATGTTTTTAGCTGAATAGAAATGTTCCTTTATCTGAAGGGTTTGCTTTCTCGTGGTTTTAAATGGTATTGGGGTAGTAGAGGAAGTTGAACATCAGGGCCCTAGGGTTCTCCCACTCTGCTCTTGCTGCTGCTGTCCAGGGTAAGTTCTCTGCTTAGTTGTGGAATGTATGAGCAGAAGTTACTGTAGTCTAGGACTATGAAGATACCATCAGGACCTGGCTATTACCAACTCCCCTACTCTTTCACACACACACACACCCTCAATCTTTTCCACACTTACTACATTAGTCAGTCTCCCAACCAGACAACACAGCTTTCAGAATCTCAAATTGTTTACATAATTGAGAATCACAAGGCTGTGGATGTATTGAACCAGCCCTCCCTGCACCCAGTGCAACTTTAAAGGAATGGGGAGCTACTGAAGTCGTGTACCTCTACCCCCGAAGTTCTACTTCTGCAGGAGGGAGCTTGGCTAATCCCCTCTCCTACCACATGGTGCTGCACAGTTTCTCCTTCCTGTTGAATGGTGGAGCAATTTTAAAGGGTTACTCCCCCATGGAAATTCTGTTGACAGCTTCAGCCCACAAGAGAACTTCAATGGGACTACACCGGTGCTGAAAGTTAGGCATGTGCTTGAAGTGCCTTGCTGAGTCAGGACCTTAGTGCCGACCTACTAACAAATGAAAGATATAAATAGATGTATTTGGAATAGGCATACACCTTTTAATTTCATTGAAATTACTGAATTCTCGATAAAAAAAATTAAATATTTTGCTAGAAAAATGGATTCACTCTTTTTAGAAATCAGGATAGTTGGCAGGTATGTGCAGGAAATTCATGTATACTTACTATAGACATAGCTTTTCTCCTAACATCTTGTGCACAAATCCCTTTCTCCAGTGGATGGCCTGTAATACTGGTATGACTTGCTGCTACTGTACTTATGTTGCTATGGTTTTGCACTCATATAGCATTCTGGTATTGTTGGGTTATATGCTATGCTGCATATTGGTGTGATTTTATTCCCTAATTTGTATGTGCTTTTATAGTTTCTAAAGACTTAAGTACTTTAAAATAATGATATTCATTTAAAAGAGACAAGCTTAATATAGCCCGGTCCATTGTTATTGTATAACTGGGGAAAATCTGCTGTTTCTGCATTGTTTCTAATGGTTTTTATTTGTTGAAAGCAAAGAGTCAGAACCTGTAGAAAGACATTTTAGCTCATTATTGTGAAATCAAGTCTCCATTTAAAGGCAAAGGTTATATATAGATAATGTGTGCTAGAGTAAAGAGTCTCTCATATAAGAATGAGTGTCACTTTCATATCTGTACTGAAATATGCTGAAAAACATGTATGCACTAGAGTAAACAGTCTCATATAAGAATGAGTGTTCCTTTCTTATCCATACTGAAGTGTTCTGAAAAACATGTATAAGAAAGCTGTGATAATGAGCAGTACAGTAGAGAGAGGTGATTTATGATACCGGTTTCTGACAGCTATAGTGCTGAGATTCCCAGGGTATCTGATCACTGCATTAGCATGCTGACAGCTCAGCATTTAGGACATTATGGTAATTTATCCTGCATATGCTGTCACCTGCACTGTCAGAGTTTCTTTTTAATGATGGTATAACTATTTTGTTTGTTTGTACTGCATTCTTTTCATTTGGCTAATGCCTTCTCATTAGATTGCACCTAGTAAATGAGAGTAATTAAGTGCTTCCTATAGCTCAGATGCAATGATTAAGTTGCCGAGCTGCTGCTGATTATGTTTTGTCATTTATCTCTATTAATCTGAGAATAATCCCGATGATAAACACATGTAATTTTTTGCTAATGTTCAATAGGTGAAATTTATAGTTTCTCAATGGAGCCCAAGCAGTAAGTGTATATTTATATATCGATAGTAAGTTATTCTGCTAGTGTTTGTGTGTTAAATAAACATACAATTATCTGTGCAACTAAAGCAAAACAGCATAACGTCTAGTGCTATGTAGAGGCTTCAGTTTTTTAAAGTGCGTCTTTCTTACTGGAAGTTACTATTGATAACTTCTAATCAAGTCTGTGTTTCTGTATGGTTTGTTTTCTAGAATGTCTGCAAAGAGAGCTATGATTTGTAATCCTTTTTCATTTAGGATACTGAAAATGCTTTCCTTTTTCAACAATGGGTTCTCATATCTTTATCTTTATTCCTATAATACAAAACCCCATCCCTAACAGGAAAACATAGCTTTGATGTTAATATTTCCACATTAAAATACACCACAACTAGAAAAAAAACCAAAAAACCCAGGCAGGTGGCAAACTGAACTTCCCTTCTCCAATTTAGAAACCCTTATCTACGTGGAGCTGGAGCTTGAGGAAATAATTTTTGGTCCTATTCCTGCTTACAACATTGCAATAATAAAATATACACTGAATAATAATCATAATTATACAGTACTTAAATTGCTCAGGGTTGTGTATTTGAAGGACCTTAGTATACCTCTCTTCAAAAGATTGCTAGAAGATTAGTCTAATTTCACTTTATAGTTCAAGATAGGTAATTAGATGACAAGATCAGACAATTATCCCGTTACTATTGCAGTACAATTATCAGTACTTTGGATTTTTTATATCAAGGTCTAGTTGAAAAGTAGCCCAGACAGCCAATGCATATTTCAAGTGAATAACTTATTTTGGAAAATGACTTTTTCAGAAGAACCATTTCAAAATGCTCCCTCTTTCACATGTTGCCCAGTTTTTGTAATGTTTCTTTGAGTTTCTCTAGCTAAACAAACACAGCTCCCAAACTCTAAGCTGCACATTCATTCTCTGTCTTCTCTGTCACTTGCTATTGTGCACATACATGCCCATTTTGATAACATCACAGATATTAGGTCACTTTTGAAATTTTAAAATTAAACCTCAAAAGAGATTTCCCCTTATTCAGAATAATTTTCTGAACTCCCCAATGATTAGCCAGTAGAACTGCTCAGATCTGTCAGCTACTCCTGTGTTCCGGTGCTACCAGCCCGGCTCCCTCACTCACCAGCTGAAGGGGAGGCAGGGGCAGCTGTGGGAGCCATAGAGGGTGAGTGGGGATGTGGGAGGGCTGGCAGAGTGAGCCTTTGGGGAGATGCGAGGGTTTGAGCACGGTTTTGAAGATGAATGGGGATGTACGAGGAGAGTATGAGTGGAAAGGGCCTTGGGTGTGTTGCAGCCTGGATAGAGGACTCCAGTGCTAGGCAAAAGCTGTAATAAGGACTGGAATGCTTGCTTTTCTTTTAGGTTGTCAATATTTGTCAGAAGCCTAATTGCCTACTTTGTATCCAAAGGGACCTTAACTTGGTGAAACCTACTTGATTTTTCAAACACATCCTTTTAAACCAATACATACAATTATTTAATGATACATTAATTTTAATTATTTTCTTGTACAAAAATATGTATAAACTGTAAATCAATTGGTAGCTTGAAATATATGTGAATCAAATAGAGCTGCTATCCATTAGTAACTTTTGTTTTCTTTTTTGAAATGTAACTTTAAGTTCATCTACATTTTTTATGCAATAATATTAAGGACTAAATGCAGTTTGTGTGGGTCTTTTGGAGCAGTTGTTTAAAACCCCATGTACTGAATTCTGTTATCATTTCTCTTGGGTGGATCAGGAAAGCAGTTGAACCGACTAGTGATGGCTGCTGGGCTTTCATTTCTCTGTGACTGGTAAATGAAACACATGCAGCCTCACCAAACTACATGACTAATGACAACCTCCAGTGGCTCCTGCAATCAAAGATTAATTTGCTTTATCAAGTTTAAAGAATAGTAGGCGATAAATCATGTCAAAAAAAAAGTCAGTGGCAGGCTGATGTTCTTTTGTACGGTGGAGGACAGGTGCAATGGAAGATTCATCTGCCATAGACAGTTAATTTTGTTCTCACACTGTTGTGTTAGTCTTAATTTTTATTTAGTTGATATTTGAGTCAGACAACATCCATTGTCAAGATCAACTAGTATTATTTTTTGTCTAAAATGTAGAAAATTGGTGGTTAAGTTTTTCAAATTAAATACTTTTTGAGACCATGTCACTTGGCTACAAAATCAAATGCTTTCATCGTATTTTCTTTAATGATTGATGGACATATTTGTACACATTTCTTGTTTTTTTCCCCCACAACCTCATATGGATGAGGATAAAACTAATTGTTATATTTCTATACACAGTCGTAGTTTAGTTTTACGTTTTCCCCTTCTTCACATTTGTGGATTTTCTTACTCCATCGCTAGAGAAATATGTTAGTTATGAAACTAGTGGACGAGTGGAGTAAGGGACTAATGCAGACTTTCTGTAGTGTGCAGGATTTGGGTGGTATTCCTTTAAACAGTTTGTGAGCCCTCTAGTGGTGCTTTCTGTGGTTTGTATTTAAAAATCTGCCAGAGTGGCAGTGTTTATACGTAGCTAGTAGAACTGGCCAGAAAAGAGAATTTTCTTCTCATGAAAGAGAATTTCTCAAAAAAATTAATCGTGATGAAAACAATTGCACTGTTAAACAATAGAATACCAATTGAAATTTATTAAATATTTTTGGATGTTTTCTACATTTTCAAATATATTGATTTCAATTACAACACAGAATACAAAGTGAACAGTGCTCACTTAATATTTATTTTTTATTACCAATATTTGCACTGTAAAAAACAAAAGAAATAGTATTTTTCAATTAATCTAATACGAGTACTGTAGTGCAATTTCTTTATCATGAAAGTTGAACTTACAAATGTAGAATTATGTACAAAAAAATAACTGCATTCAAAAATAAAACAATGTAAAACTTTAGAGCCTACAAGTCCACTCAATCCTACTTCAGCCAATCGCTCAGAGAAACAAGTTTGGTTAAAATTTGCAGGAGATGATGCTGCCCGCTTCTTGTTTACAATGTCACCTGAAAGTGAGAACAGGCATTCACATGGCACTTTTGTGTATTTAAGTGTTAGTTATGCTAAACATTCGTATGCCCCTTCATTCTTTGGCCACCGTTCCAGAGAACATGCTTTTGTGCTGATGATGCTCGTTAAAAAAATAATGCGTTAATTACATTTGTGACTGAACTCCTTGGGGGAGAATTGTATGTCTCCTGTTCTATTTTACCTGCATTCCGTCATATATTTCATGTTATAGCAGTCTTGGTCGATGACCCATCACATGTTCATTTTAAGAACACTTTCACAGCAGATTTGATTAAACTCAAAGAAGGTACCAATGTGAGATTTCTAAAAATAGCTACTGCACTCGGCCCAAGGTTTAAGAATCTGAAGTGCCATCCAAAATCTGAGAGGGATGAGGTGTGGAGCATGCTTTCAGAAGACTTAAAAGAGCAACACTCCAATGCGGAAACTACAGAACCCGAACCACCAAAAAAGTAAATCAACCTTCTGCTGGTGGCATCTCACTCAGATGATGAAAATGAACATATGTCGGTCCGCTCTGCTTTGGATCATTATCGAGCAGAACCCGTCATCAGCATGGATGCATGTCCTCTGGAATGGTGGTTGAAGCATGAAGGGACATATGAATCTTTAGCACATCTGGCACGTAAATATCTTGTGGTGCCGGCTACAACAGTGCCATGCGAACGCCTGTTCTCACTTTCAGGTGACATTGCAATCAAGAAGTGGACAGCATTATCTCCTGCAAATTGTAACCCAACTTGTTTGTCTGAGCGATTGGCCGAAGTAGGACTGAGTGGACTTGCAGGCTCTAAAATTTTACATTGTTTTATTTTTGAATGCAACTTTTTTGTACATAATTCTACATTTGTAAGTTCAACTTTCATGATAAAGAGATTGCACTGTAGTGCTTGTTTTAGGTGAATTGAAAAATACTATTTCTTTTGGCTTTTTACAGCGCAAATACTTGTAATAAAAAATAAATATTATGTGAGCACTGTACATTTTGAATTCTGTGTTGTAATGGAAATCAATATATTTGAAAATGCAGAAAACATCCAAAAATATTTAAATAAATGGTATTCTATTATTATTTAACAGTGCGATTAATCGTGCGATTAATTGCAATTAATTTTTTTAATTGTGCATTAATCACTATTAGTTTTTTTAATCACTTGACAGCGCTAGAAGCTAGGCCTTGTACATTGTGTACAGTTAGTAAACACAATTATGAGGGACAAACTGCCGATGTGGTTATTTCCTGTTTTCTTTGTTGCATAAAGAACAAGTAACACAAGACTCTTCATGTAAGTAAAATCCATTTTAAATTTTGTGCACAAACTATATTTGAAGAAAGTAGATTATAATTAATCTAAATTATTAGCAATTGTTTGTAATTGCTATAATATAGGCTACCGACGGGCTCAGGAAACTCTCCGGTAGGGCTGTTATGACATCAGAAGTAGTTCAACCAATCACTACCCTTCCTCGTTAGCAAATTTGCAGGCAACAGTTCTGTTGGTTGTAGTACTGGTATGAGAGAGACTGAACATGCATCAAGAGTTTTCATTGGCAGATTAACTGGCCCACCTGGCACCATTTTTAAAGATTCAGTGGCTGCTTACTAGCATGGGCATCGATTTTTGAAAGTCTCCCCATGCCACTCTTGTCTCAGCGACACTGCTCATTGAAGTAGCACTGTCAAGGGAGCTGAGGCAGGAGCACATGGGGAGCCCATAAAGTACAGACAAGCTGAGACTCTGGGATTGGTCTCTCCCAGCCCTCCCTTCCCACAATGCCAATTTCACTAATACAGCCCTCTACACCAATAAATTGATTGTAAATTAAGGGCCAGATTCACCAGTACACGTCAACTGCTTTGTGCTGCTCTGTTGATACAAAGTTGCTGTAACTCCATTTTACCTGGCTAGTGCATTCTGACTGCTATGGTGTGCTAGTGGATCTGCCCTTTAAAATTAAAGTAAAAAAAAAATCTCAAGGTTAATATTACTTATCCTCAAGTCATTAGAAATACTGCATGTTCTCTGCCTCAGCTGAGTAAGCCCTTGGAGCTGCGATCAGTGCTTTGCTAAAGTATCAGTAAAACCTTAACTGAGCATCCTGGGTTTAGAATGCTTGGTTTGGAGATAATTTCAACATCCCTGGAACATGTTTACCCATATGTTACTGAAATATTCACTTAGCCATAACTCTATTCTAACAGTTGTTTGTCTGGAAATATATCATGGACCAGAATCTAATCTAATCAATGTGCTTGCTTCCACAGAGCAAGCGATCTAAATTAATTTGGAACCAGGCATTCCACATTAGCTGGGGTTAAAAAAAAAAAAATTCCCAAACTAAAAATGTTTAGAGAACAGACTGTCTTATCTCAAATTTGGAAGAATCTTTGAAATGAAGCTATGTCCCATAATAGAAACTACTTTATCCTGGGAAAATTTTCTGTGACAGTCTTCAGTGCACTAGATGTCATGCCCATTCATTTGGGGACCGTCAGTGTCTCTACGCAATTTGCAATAAACATTGAAAGAGGAGTTGGAAATAGAGAACCTTCTTGTGGAAATCAGTTAAATGTTCTGAGATGATTTAGATGAACACCTCCGTGCCTACCTTTGATTCTTTTTCAGAGAAAAAGGCTACTCCATTTCCTCAGTACCTCACAGAGTCAAGAACTAGAACAAATTTTGAGGTGAAGTAAGTTACACTTGAGAATATCTTGAGTGTCTGCAAGAACCATCAGGGTTTATAACTCATTATTTGGCAGTAATTATGTTTTTGGTTTTGTTTCTGTTTTGCTTTGTTTTGTTTTGCACCAGTTGTGACAAGCTTAACATTGAAGTAGCTTGAATCAATCTGCATGGATGCCCTTGGAGCATGCTGCAAGAGCAGCTTCTGTAAAAGGAGGGAAATGTTTGAACTGGAAGATATGTGTTTTCTCCTATGAAAACTCCTGCTCTGTTTTTCTAAAGTAAAAGGACAGGCAAGTTCTTTTCCCCAGAATCTTTCAGTCTATTCCATTTATTTCGGAAATCTTAAGGGATATTAGTGAACGTGTGATAATTTCTTTACATAAGTGGGTTAGAGGAGGGCAGAAAGCATATCCATCTAACCAATGAGAAGCCAACGATTAATTGACTATACAATTATCAGAGCAATAGCATGGTCAGTAGTGAACATTACACAAGTTATATTATACATAACCATTTTCCACAGCCTGGAAATGTTGCAGAATATACAAAGTGTGGGGTCCCATGCGGGAGCGGATAAAGCACACGACCAATGTGGTTGCAAGCTGACTCAAGCTGACTCCAACTCTGTTTATTACAAGCTTTCTTTTATAGTCTTTCTTAACATTACATAACACAATTAGGCTATAATTACACATCTACCGATTGGACAAGAAGGAGAATCATGTATTTATCACATGTATAGCCCCACACCGATTGGTTCAATTGTTCCTTACATAAGGCCTCATCTTATATAACCACCAGGGGGCCTTACATAAGGCCATGATTTATTGCCAGGCAAGTGTCCCATCGTGACCCTTACCCTCTCATGGAACTTTACATCCCCACACCTCCCCCCTTTTTCTTAAATAAGGAAGTACAGCATTATCAGGTGTCTAGGCTGTGACAAACAATAAGTGCAGGTCCGGTGTCACTACTGGATAAGCCTCGGGCGCAAATTCCCCATCTATATGGGCTTCCCTAATAAGTCCGTGCCAACGCTTTACGGGGTCTGGGGGGTCCGAGCCGCCCGGGATATTGTTCGAAGCATGTCGCAGGGTGGAAACATCGGATGAAACTGTATATGGTCATCTGTTAGCTTCTGACACTTTACAATGTTATTCAAGTTAGCACCCATTAAATTTGTCACTAGATACACTTCATTAAAATTTTCTATTGAAGTTGCTGGTATAACAAAACCCCCGCGTCTTTGTCCCCATTTCAGCAAACGGGACAACGCGTCAGAGGGAAGCTTCTCTCCCTTTTTTTTTCAGCGATGCGTAATAAAAAATCATGCACCGTCTCCTCCTCCTGCAGACAAAGCAGAGCCCATTTTATGGAATGCAGCCGCTCACCTGTGAGCTCACGAACGCCTCTCTCGGACGACCAGGAGCCGGTATCCTCCGGTACCTCCTGCCGCGGCTGCCATCGAATGCAGCCGCTCACCTGTGACCTCACGAACGTCTCTCTCGGACGACCAGGAGCCGGTATCCTCCGGTACCTCCTGCCGCGGCTGCCATCGAATGCAGCCGCTCACCTGTGAGCTCACGAACGTCTCTCTCGGACGACCAGGAGCCGGTATCCTCCGGTACCTCCTGCCGCGGCTGCCATCTAATGCAGCCGCTCACCTGTGAGCTCACGAACGCCTCTCTCGGACGACCAGGAGCCGGTATCCTCTGGTACCTCCTGCCGCGGCTGCCATCGAATGCAGCCGCTCACCTGTGAGCTCACGAACGCCTCTCTCGGACGACCAGGAGCCGGTATCCTCCGGTACCTCCTGCCGCGGCAGCCACCTCCGCCTTTTCTCACCGAACGCTTCAGTCGGCTGTGTTTGCATACGTGATAGGAGAATTTGGACAGTCTTTATTTGCATCCCCAATTTCTTTAGTTTCCATGGCTGCATCCTCACTTTTTTCAGTTTCTGTGGCTGCAGATGTTTTTATATATTTCATTCTTTTTGTTCTGGTGTAAGGTTCTTCTGCATGTTTACGTTTTTGTTTCTTTATATGTGTTTGTTTTTCTTCTTCATTATGATTACCATTTCCATTTATTTCCACCCGAGCTGTATTATCCCTCTTATGCTTTTTCTTCTTCTTCTTCCTCTCTGCATTATTGCTTTTGGAAGTTTCCTCATTTTCATCTTCAGTACCTTCCTTTTCTTTCTTAGGCTTTAATCGGCTGCCTCGATGTCCAAGCTGAATCACGTCGGGGTCACCATTTGTGGGGAGTGGATAAAGCACACGACCAATGTGGTTGCAAGCTGACTCCAACTCTGTTTATTACAAGCTTTCTTTTATAGTCTTTCTTAACATTACATAACACAATTAGGCTATAATTACACATCTACCGATTGGACAAGAAGGAGAATCATGTGTTTATCACATGTATAGCCCCACACCGATTGGTTCAATTGCTCCTTACATAAGGCCTCATCTTATATAACCACCAGGGGGCCTTACATAAGGCCTCATCTTATATAACCACCAGGGGGCCTTACATAAGGCCATGATTTATTGCCAGGCAAGTGTCCCATCGTGACCCTTACCCTCTCATGGAACTTTACATCCCCACAACAAAGTTTGGATTATTCTCTGTGTTCATCAGCTCTTCGTAAAAGTACTCAAATCCTCCCAAGGTTAGGTTATTTTTATTGAGCTACTGGCAAACTTTTCCTGCATATTGTGGACTAGTATATGTATGAATAAAATAGAGTAGGTTTATAGGTTGTACTGGTATAACACTGTTATTACGTAATGATTATATAATATTTTAACAGGTTTCAGAGTAGAAGCCGTGTTAGTCTGTATCCGCAACAATAACAGGAGTACTTGTGGCACCTTAGAGACTAACAAATTTATTAGAGCATAAGCTTTCGTGGGCTACAACCCACTTCTTCGGATGCATATAGAGTGAACCATATATTGAGGAGATATATATACACACACATACAGAGAGCATGAACAGGTGGGAGTTGTCTTACCAACTCTGAGAGGCCAATTAAGTAAGAGGAAAAAAAACTTTTGAAGTGATAATCAAGATGGCTCAGTACAGACAGTTTGTACTGTTTTTTTTCCTCTTACTTAATTGGCCTCTCAGAGTTGGTAAGACAACTCCCACCTGTTCATGCTCTCTGTATGTGTGTGTATATATATCTCCTCAATATATGGTTCACTCTATATGCATCCGAAGAAGTGGGTTGTAGCCCACGAAAGCTTATGCTCTAATAAATTTGTTAGTCTCTAAGGTGCCACAAGTACTCCTGTTATTTTTGATAATATTTTAACATAGCTTTCTTCCTCTTGGAGTTTAGTATGCATCTCTAAAATGTCATTTGAAGGACAGATAATTGCTTCATTCTTCTATTCCTTGCCGGTCCTCCAGAGCATGGAGAAAAGCCATTTATTACAGCTATATGACAGGTGGCATCAATATCTTCTTCACTGAATGCCCTAGACTATGGAGTGTTCCAAGTTGGTTCAAAAGAACTAAAAGAACTATGGAAGGCCATAAGGAGGGGTTTGTATTGTTATTTCTCCAGAGTATTCTCACTAGTGATGAGTTGTTACTCCAGGCTTGTAGATCTATGGAGAAAGCAGCCTTTTGGGAACACAATTTATATCTGAGCCATTTTTTTATGTCTGTTTAAGTATTAAATGATTTGTGTCAATTTTACATGTTATTGAATGTAAAAGACTTATTTATCAGAAGGTATTTAGCAAATGTTACATAATACAATATTAAACAAAATAATCTGTACTGGAAAAAAGTTGGAATGAATATTTAATTTCTAGGTCTATTTTAGATACCCTATAAATACCATCATATCTAAAGACAGGATGCACAGAAAATGATGTTTTAAGTAACTGAAATATTGTGGGCCACCTTTGAGTGAATTCTCAAAAGTAATGGCACACTCTGTTTTATTATCATTCACCTACATGTTTTCCATGCACTTTATTCAGGAAGAGATTCAATGCTGGTTTGTTGAATGTTTGCTAATTTTTAGAATATTATTAGTTCACTGCTAGCTATATAAACACCTAAATGTCTGTGCTAAGTCATAGCTGAATAATCAAAATTAATTTTTGAAATCTCTTTTTAAGATAAATGAAGTGTATAATAAATGTACAAGTCATCAGTACATACTGGACAAGTTAAGAGATTGTTTAGCTCTTAGTCTTTCAGATTCTCTGACATATAGATTAGTCTCGTATTTGACATTCCATTATTTATCATATACACATAATCAAATCTATCTTGTTGGTTTGAGAAGTCAGCAGAACATACTAAAAATATGCTCCATTCATTATTAAAAGGCATTACTATCAATCATATTACAAACTGATTGCATCATCTAGAAAAGCGCAATCAAAATGTAGATGTAGTGGCTGCACATCTACAGATTCAGGCACTTAGGAACATTCACATGTGGTATTTGGCTTACCTCTGCATAGGAAATGACTTGATGCTACCTACTTGACTTATTTTGAGACACGAGCCGCTATATCCTTTGGCATGTTAAACTGTTCCTGAAAGTTCTGGATAGTTCATTTTCCTTGGATTGACTCCTAGTGCTAAATCATTTATTTCTAAAATGAGTCACTTTATGGGGCTTGTGGTATACTGAATATCTGCATGCTTATGTACAAACACTTTCTCAATATATTTAGAAATTTAACAGTTAGCATTGTCACTGTAATGAGTGTGCAGATTGTCTATAGCAGATTTTTATTCTTACCTAAATGTCTGTTATGGTAAAGGAGTTTTCTACTAATTTAACATCTAAAAAAATAATGTCAGTGCACGGTGTGTCAATGAAGGTGTCTCTTTGTTTCTACATATCACACAAAGTATTCAGATGATACTGAGTCAGATGCCTGTCCTCCTTCCATTGAAGTTAAAAGGAAGATGGCTTCTACTTACTTCAGTGGGAGAAGGAGGAGGGTCCTAAATGGTCAAAGAGAGGAATCTGATGATTTAGCAGCTAGAATCTCAATATGTTGCTATGCATGAGAAATAATAATAAACCTTTAAAGACTTGAGACAGATAAAAAAGGAAATTCTGAACCCAGCTGTATCAACTTAGTCTTTTGTGCTTAGACATCATAGCACATACTGATGATTTGTCTGCTGAGCCCTCAGAACTCTGAGAAATCACACATACAGCGCCAATTTCTGCTCTCAGTAACACCTGTATAAATCTCCATTTCAGTCAGTGGAGTTACTCCAGCTTTACACTGATGTAAATGAGAGCAGAAATGAGCCACACCATACTTGCTCCAGTGCATTGAAATAAATGTTTTAGATAGAGAACAAAGTGGCAGTCTTACCTGGGAATTGGTTTGCTTATGTATTTTGTGTCAGAAATGCCTGGTAATCAAAATGTTTAAGAATGTAAAATAAAAACACTAAAGTGGAAGTTAGATTGGCTCCTGTCTGGGCAGGGAGTTAGGCAGGCATTATGAAGTAGCTGCAAGAAAAGATTGAAAGAAGGGATTGTAACACAGCTGGACAACTCCTCCCTTATGAAAATAATAGGATAGAAAGAGAAAGGGTTGTGTCTCTTGCTTTCCCTATTTTCCAGCTGTGTAGTTGTATCTTTTCACTCCCATTCTTAGTTTATAAAAATCACTTTAACAAGACTGTGCTCCCCGCACGTCAACCAGCACATAACTGTATTAGCAAAATTTGTGTTTAAATTATTTTTAAAATCTTTTCCTTAAACAGGAGAAAACTAATGTAGATGGTACAGTACCTCCATGATCCTATTTCTGAATAGCCAGTCTGCAACTATTCACTCTATTGTGATTTGCTCAAATGTCGGCCCTCTTCTGTTTGTTGTATAGTTTCCCTCATTATCAACATTGGTGGTAGTCCACACTTCTCTGAATGCAGGCAAGAGAATTTAGGGCATACTTCACTCCACATACCACTTGCAGCTATTGCCACATATTTCAGTGGACCCTACAGTAGAGGCTGAACTGCAAGACTTTCTGTACATTACCCAAAATAATTATTTGTTGGGATTCCTGGGTTCCATTCACAGTTCTGCCATGGTCAGTTGTGCGATTATTATTACTTTTGTAACCTATTTAAATATTGATACATTTATATTCAGGATCCTTGCTGATTGAGCCACTGGGATGGATTTTTTGTATTTACCCATGCTATACTCACCTTAGGAGTTGCATACTCCATAATACTTACAGATAGTGTAATGTTTCAAGGCTAAAATGTCTAGGTTGGTCAATATCTGGTTTTAATCAATGCTTGATATCCATATCATTCCCCTCCAACCCTTCCAAAATGCAGCTGTCAAGTATGTTAGGGCTTGTCTACACTACCGCGCAGGGTAGATCTAAGATAGGCAACTTCAGCTATGTGAATAGCGTAGCTGAAGTCAGCGTACTTAGATCTGCTTACCTCAGTGTCTTCACTGCAGTAAGTCGACTGCCGACACTCTCCTATCGACTCTGCTTGCGCTCCTCGTTCTGGTGGAGTACCGGAGTCGACGGGACAGTGCTCAGCAGTCAATTTATTGGGTTTATACTAGACCCGATACATCGACCCCCGCTGGATCGATCGCTGCCCGCCGATTCGGTGGGTAGTGTAGACAAGCCCTTATTCATCCATAGATCAGACCACTTCACTCCCCTTGCCTAATCCCCCACTGGCTTCCTCAGTTTAAACTTTTTGCGTGAAATCCTCATTCCATTGAAGTCAATGACAAAACTCCCATTGACTTCAGCAGGGCCTGAATTTCATCCTTATCTTTGCCTTCAAAGCCCTACACTATTCCATCCCAATGAATGTAATTTTTAATGGTGTTCATTTCTCCAATTTCACCAACCTCAATACATCTGTGATTTCCTTGTCTCTCTGTCTTTGTGCCTTCTTGCCAGCATCCTCCTTTGCATGGAACATCTCCCTAGTCCAAATATGCCAGGCCCCCACTCTCTCTTCATTTATATCCCTTGTTAATGTCACACCTATTTTGTGACCCTCCACAAATGTGTATACTAAGTTATGTCAGACACCCCACATTTTTGCTTTGTTTAGTCCTTTCTCTTGGTTTCCTAATGGTTATGGCTTCTTTTTTCTGTTCCCTAAATTTTGAGCTCTTTTGGAGAATATTTTGCCTTTATATTTGTGTCTTGTAGAGTGCTGAGCATATATGCGACATGTAAAGAAATAATACACAGTACTCCAGGAAGCCCTCAATTACTCCAGGGAGTGGTGGCCCCACGTAAAGGGAGTGTAAAAGTGTCTTAGAGCCAAGTGCTCCACCCCATTTTCCACCAAGCACAGCGTAATTAGACTCTAGAATCTGCCCCATAACATCTCCATTAAATACATTAATAGTGATGTTGGAAATAAATCTTGGAAGGAATTTAAGATTATGCAGCACATTTACTAATATACTGTAGATAGTTGAAAGAAATTGAGCAAACTTTTTTTACTGGAGACCCCTTTCACATCTCAAGCCTCTGAGTGCGACCCCCCTAATAAGTTAAACACACTGTTTAATATATTTAACACCATTATAAATGCTGGAGGCAAGTGGGGTTTGGGGTGGAGGTTGACAGCTCGCGACCCCCCCCCCCCATGTAATGACCTCGCGACCCCCTGAGGGGTCCCGACCCCCAGTTTGAGAACCCCTGCTATAAGTATATGTGTGGTTTTATTTTGGGGAGAGGGTGAGTAAGATTATTCTTTATACATAATTAAAAATGAATTGATATTTTAGAGGCATTATGTAGGAAGAAAGTTACATGGACAAAGCAATACCGAAGCCACTAATGTTATAAAAATAGCAGGAAATGGAGGAAATTAATAACAGGGCAATACTTTATAAATATGTTGTCGTCATCATGATAGACAGTTTAAAAGAATGTATTGCTTAGCTTAATGATTTAGAAGACAATCAGATAGTAAAGAACAAATGTATGAAAATAGCTGAGTACATCGACTAAAAAATAATATAGGACAAAAACAAAGGAAGGTAAATGCACATCAGTTTGTACATAGTTTAGATGTAATTGCTTATACTAGTTGTAATAAGGCAGAACATTATTTAAGAGCAGCTTAATTAATTTAATATATACATATGTAAGGTATACAGATAATGAAATAAGATTACATTTAATGTAGTTCAAAATCTGTTTTTCACCCAAAAATGGTTGCTTAGGGATCTATAAATATAATTCATTAAAAATAGGAATACTGGGTTTTTTGGCTGCATGTGATATAAATACATGTGTTCATTATTGAAAACCCACTGGGAATGGTAGTTTTAACAATAAATAACTGCTAGTTTTGAGGAATATAATTGAAAAACCAATGTTCCAATTTTCACCAAGGTAGTTTGAAGGACATCTTTGAAAATACATATTATTTAAACTATTTTTCACATAAATGATTTAACCAAACCATCTGCTAAATTTTATATTCAATTGTATACTTTTTAGGAAAAGCCTAAACAAGAAAGTTATTCTTTGTATGCTGTTTAATCTTATTCATAACCCCTGTTTTACCCTCAACTGTTAGGTAAAGGGTCAGATTTTACTAACGTGGCTAATAGGACATAAATACAGACATTTCACATGGTGTACCATGTAAATGTAAACCTTTGTAGTTACAAGTTTTTGTAGCTGGAGAATTGTTTTAAAAGGCATGTAATTTATTAGCTATCAGTAGCTGCTTTATTGCCTTGCTGCGCTGCAGTAATAAATAAAAGAAAGTGAACTGATTTTACAAATGGCACACAAGGTGCACATTTTGTGAAAAAAGTCTTTTTTTAAAGAATTGGCATTAAATCCTTTTTTTGTGATGACAAAGAGGCTAAGAGTGCAAACTGTATTTTCTGTTTATCGAAAACAGAGTCTTTTTTTCTCGGGGGCATTTTTTCCTATGATCATCAAGGGATTTCAAAAGCAATAAAGTGTGGAATCATTGTTCGACTTGAACAGTATTAAAACTTAGGTTTTAATTTCAGTGAAGTAATAAGATTTGAACCTGTCTCACATTACAGCACTGTAAGGCATTTAGCAATTGTATTTTAAAGGAGGTTTTTAAAATGCAGCTCACTTGTAAGCTAACTGTCTGTCTAGTAATTAATAGTTTCTCTTCAGCACAGGCTGTTGTGATCTTACTAGGAAATCTCAGTTTTTGTTAATAACAAATTATGATAATTGTAAGGATGTTAATTCTTAATTAGTTTAAACCTTCAGTCATTTTTTGCTCTTTTCTGAGAATTATTTTAAAATGAGGACAAAAGGAAAAAAGTGAAGTGTAAGGGATTCAACATAATTTTCAGCTTCCATTTTTTAAAAATGTGACACTACAGCTACCTGTAAATTTCAATAAGCTTTATTTCCTGATTAAGAACCTACTTCAGCCACCTGCCAAGAATGAATAAAGTATCTTATGCATACGCACTGCTTGTAAATCATGGATGTTAATTACTTTTACACAGAAGTACATGTAGGATAACACTGCATAGAAAGCTAACTGTTCCCTGTACTCATGTGTTGAAGCCTAGAACATTGAGACTTACTTCTACAGCTTAGAAAAGAACATAAAGGTTTAAAATATAAATGTTTCTTCAGATCAGCTTGACAACATATTGGCTAATGAGACAGGATTTACCATTGTGAATAGCAGTTGAAAATAATTACATGTAGTTAAAAGAAAAAGTTTACACAAAGATGCATGTTCAAAACAGCCATCAATGTTTAACATTTGAGTAGTGAGCTATGGCCTTTCATGATGATTTTGAACAGTAACTGCCTCCATTAGCCATAAGGTTTGTTTCTTTATTTTAGTAAATGGCCTAGATTGTAAATATTAGAGGATCTAAAATAAATCAACACATTATCCTAAGGATACAAAATGTAAGAGCTATTTGTGGTTGGAAACCTTTGACAGATAGTTTGGATGAAGCAGATGATTGCCCGCCTCTCGTATCTGGCCTCCATTGCTATGCCTGCAGGCAGTTTAGTGTTATAGTTGTATATTGATGTCAGGGTTACTACTGAGTGGCTAGCAATGACAGATGTCTATAATTACAGGCAATGCTTCCAGTATTTCAGAAGAGCCAGCCTATGTTGAACAATTATCTTATTTCTGGCTTGCCAAAGAGTGTTGTTCAAATTGCTAGTATTAGCTATGGGGACTGTAACACCTCCCCTAATGCCTTGGGATAAATGTGCAAAAAGCAGTCAGATATACAACTTAAATACAAAATCTTTTTAAAACAAGTGATACTGATAAGGTTCAAATACTTAGGGCTTGATGCTGAAAGGTGCTCAGCACCTGCAGCTACTATTGAGGTCAATGGGAGTTGCACATGTTGAACACTTCCTATAAATAGACCATTATCATTTAATTGATTAGTTTATTATTTACATATATCTGACAAAATCTTAATGCATATCAGAGTTCTGAGTGTGCCATTGATCTAGATAAAGTTAAGCACTTACAGTAGAATTTAGTTTACCATCTTTTTATAGCTATAACTGCAAGTAGGAATATAACCCCTTGATATCACTAGTTTTGAACAAATGTAGCTCTTTCCCTTTGCAGTTTTCTGACTGAAGTGAAATTTGCTCTCATGTCCATATAATATTGGTTAAACTCAATCATTAAAGGATATCAAAGCAGTATTTAGGTTTCCCATTAAATACCTGACTGCATATGAAACTTGAATCTCTGATATGGTGCTGATCACCACCTGGAAACTGCTGCCGCAGAGTGGGACATTGAAAGCCTACAAATTTAGGCAAGAAGGATAGAAGGGTATGGGTATGAAATTAATAGAACTTTTGATGAGAACCACTAATATTTGATCAAATGTGCACCAAAATGCACATACTTAAACAGATGGAGGATGGAAGCCAGAGAGAGTGAGAGAATGCAATTAAAAAAACTCCACCATGGATAGTGACTAAGTAAATATACAAATTATTATTTACAATTTAAATATATTTAAGTGGTTTACTTAATAGGGATGGATTTAACCAGGTGCTTAGAGTTAAGCATGTGCTTAAGTGCTTGGCTAAACGAAGGCCTAATAGATCAATTAAAATTTCTAGTAGAAAAAGAAGAGAGAACAAAAACTTAAATTATCTTCAATAACGTGAATGTTTGAAGGGCCATGGATACATCTTGTATATTGACCATCCAAAATACCTTTGAACTAGTGACTGCTGGCATCTTCATTTAGATCAAGTGTAACCCTTTTAATGCTTAAGAATTCAATATTTTGCTTCAATATTGAACATCCAACTTCTTTTTATGATTATTACTCCAATATAAAGACAGAATGGAATTTACTTTGTAGTCTTTTTACACTGGCTTCTTACTCTCCACTGTCACAATGCATCATAATTTTTTTAGCACCAAGTAGTAGATTCAGAAATGTCAATTTGCATAATTAAGCCTAATTTTCTGTTTCAGAGTGAACTCCTGCTCAGCAGTGCTTCTTACTTTTCAAGCTCTCAAACTGTGAGGTTGGGCAAAATTGGATTTTTTTCCTCTCAGTAATAAATAAAAATGAAAACTTTGTCCAAAGAATATTGTGCCTATATTTGGGCTGCATCCATAACCATAGGCCTGGTGCAGCAGCAGTCCCAATAGTTTTGCACTAAGCATCAGAAATACAAATCACTCTCCAAAGAAACTCCTTATTCTCCTCAGTGTGCCTTCAAGGTGGGCAGATACCTTCAAGATGGAAGGCAGGGGGACAACAGAGACCTTGGGAAGAGATTGGAAATATCAAAGGCAGGATGAGGAAAATGAGTGGATTTCACTCCCCACTTCAGAGAAATTTGATTAAATAAAAAGCAATTTCCATTAAAAATAAAAAGATTCTCTCAAGTGGGAAGTGCACACTTCATATGGACAGGTGGGGAATTTGCAATCCTGGCACCATGGTTTCCTGTGAATCCTGTTCCTCCAAGTAAGCTAATGGGAGTGGGACAAGAACAACCCATGATGGTAGTATTAAGTGCTGATATCATCAGAAGCTGTGCAGATGACCACATCATTTCTGATAAAACATTCCCCCAGTGTTGTGGGGAGAGAGCACCTTTGATGCTGGCACTGAGTGAAAGGGATGTTCATACATATGTACAGTATGCTCAGGCTTCTTCCTCTGATGCTACAGCTGAGTTGCAATCACAGTATTCTGATTATTATAGTCACTAACTGCTATTTTAAAATGTCATTTTATAGAATGCCTATGCCTGGCAAAGGATCCCTCTATGCTATTTTAAACTCGATATACATCTAGTATATAAATGTATCATGCTATTCATGTCATCAGTACCCTTCCTACTCTGCTAGTTGGGGTGGGGAGCAGATGGCAACAAATGGGAGAATGGTGTTTTGATGCCCCCCAGAGGGTCACCTCGTCCCCTGTTCTCACAGATTTTGGTTGAAAGTTGGTCATAAATACCTATTTTACTTTCCAACCCTCCTCCCACCCCGACCCCCACTATATCTGTATCGTATTCCTAAGTTAGGGAGCTAAACGTGCAGCTAAAGAGGAAATGGCTCACTTCAATACTCAGCATATTCTGTTGGCCTGGTCTCTGAGCTGGAGATCTTGAGATCTCACTTTTTAAGACAAGTCCCTGTCCATGTTGTAACTGTTCAGGAATACAGGCATTCTTGGTGACATAGTTCAGGGCCTCCACAGTATTCTCCTCTTTGTGCTCAGATACAGGTAAATGAGTTCGGAAAGCTTGAATTATTATCTCAGTCCCTTCTCCTTACTGTCCTGGATGGCATTTAGCCTGGTAGTCAATTCCTTGACCTATTTAGTAGGGAAGTTAGCAGTTCTGTCCTGTATGTTTGTCTCTATGTGTCATGTTCTTTTTCTCTTAGCTTTTTAGGCCAACTATTTAAACCTGGGAGCTCATATTTTCAAAGTCATTGAGAGGGGATTTGGAAGCTCAGTTCCTGTTGATTTTACTGGGAATTGGGCATACAAATCCCTTAGGCAACTTTGGAAATCTCATTCTGGGTGCCTAAAGACACCTAAATCTATATTTAGGCACATGTATTTTTCAGATTTTCAGAAGCCTCTAAACATCAAGCCATTTAATTAGGTGTCTAACTTAAGCACTCAGCTCCTGACCTGGGATGCACTGGTAGGATATGTAGGGACTGGGGCTGGCTCCACTAGCCCCTTCACAATAAGTGCAAGATTTCAAACTAAGGGCTAGGTAAGTGACCAGCATATGTGCAGCATACACTTGAGGAAGGCTCATACTGCTCCTTTTTGGAAAAATAGTAAGGAGTGTTCCAGAGTAGTTCCCCACCTCACCCCACTCCTCCCCTCCCACCTCTTCTGCATTAACATCATGGCTCAAGGCTCAGCTTGCAGCTGTTACCACTTGGCTCCTGCCCAGCTGGCTTAAAAATAGTAAAGGCCTAGTTTTGCCCTCAGCATCTGATGACAAAATACTTTAATGTTGTGTTCTACATTAGTACTTGTTCTCTGTAGCAAGGCCTGGAGAGTATCAGGAAATTATAACATCTTAAGCATTTATTGTGTGCCTAAGGGTAATAACTTTACTGTAGTTTTCTAAAGATTCATTATCCAGAATCTTAATTCATTATAACATCTTTTATGAAACATATAGAATCAACATTTTCTTGTATTTTCTTATTTGCACAGTGTGTGAGATTCATTTCTCTGTTTTAATTTGTTTCATGTGGTGCATTTGAGTACATTCCATACAGTGCCGTTATTGAATTTCTGTGACTGTCATTATATAGCCATACAACCTTTAGGAACTCATATTCTGAGTTTCCCAGTTCTGTAATCTGTTTCACATTTAAGGATTGACATAATTAGCTTCTTCAGAGTTATAATGATAGTTCCAAAAAACAAAGCTAAACATATCTAGGGCCAAAAGATTACATGAGCATAGAGTAATAAAACTTTAATTTTTACAATACTTGCTATATTATATCTCTATATTTTCTTAAACTATAATTAAGTTCAAGCGAGTTGCTTCATGAAATTTTGTCTCTGCCCATGTATTTATATATTTCTCCCTTTTTTCCTCCCTTCCTGTTTTATAGTGTAGCAAATAAACTTCAAATTAGTTGGGGGGGAAAGAGTAGCAATATGTAATTTGAGTAGCTGATGAATTAGAGTGTCTTTTGGATCACAGAATATGCCCTCACTTGTTCACAAGCTCAGCTATTGTCTACTGTAAACCTCTAAGTACTATTGAGTTAGTGTTAATGGTACAGATGAAGAAAGTATATTTTGACATTGGTTCACAGCATCCTCATCCCACACGTGCTCCTTTCCCTCTGACAATATTATTCATTTACTACCCTATTTACTGTGCTGGCCACATGCCTTCCCTTCACTATCATGCCCATTTCTCTGTTGCTTGATTACTGTGTTATCTGTCACTTGCTTACTGTGTGAAATCATAGAAACAAAGATCCTAGCTAGTGCTTCCTTTATACAGTCTTTAGTATGCGTGGCAATGAAGGAGTCCCTGTCAATGTAGGGTGAAGTTACAGCCTGTCCATATTTTCATCCCATGAGCTCAGCTTGCAGAACGGCTAAGTCCAGAATTAAATTGGGAACCTCAAAACTTGGTGTTGTTTCATTTTCTTATTGTGAAGTTCAATTACATTGTGGTGATATTACAACATGACCACACAGCTCTATAACCTGATGCTGGGTCTGCATGTGAACTTGCGATATTGGGCAGGGCTGGGAAAAGAGTATTCAAAATTCTAAAGATGGCAGAAAATTAATTATTCCTTTGGCAGTTTCCTTCCAAATTATGATTAATCCTCCCACTAATGTAAGTGTTATAAAAGGGCCTGAATGCACCAGTATTGGTGCGATACTGCTGCCTAGGGTGATTTAGGATGCAGGTATTTCATGAAAGTATGTCCCCATGCAATTCTTCTGTGGCTCAACTCAACTGAGTACATATATGGCACCTATATTTAACCCAATGAGAGAAACCACAAGAACCTGATTCAATTTTAAATTGGAAGTTTAAAATGAGGGCACTTCAGGGGACCATGTCACATCACCCTGAGGCCCAACTGGCAATATTACCCTCTGCTCCTTGAATACATTCCATACTCTTCTGTTAAAATTTTGTAACTCATTGAATGTCCAAACATAAAAGCTGACTAATGACTACCTTCAGGAGTCCGAGAAAATGGTACTTACCAATGTTTGCATTCTGTTGCTATGGAGGCCAAAACTATGGAGTTTCTCAACGCAAAAGCGTATTTTGTTTTGGGTAATGATGTCACTATATATGTTTAAAATTTTGTAGTTTCAGAACAAACCTTAAATCCAAGTAAGGCTGTGTAGTTGACTAATATCTCCTATACTGTATAAGGATATTGCCACTTTCCTCTCTAAATGGCAAATCTTAATATTTGGCTGAGAAGGAAAAGATTACTGGGGTACAGAAGGAAAGCTAACCTAAAATGTGACATAACTGCACTATTACGTTCTCCGCACCGTAGGGGGAGAAGGAATTGCTTGAGTGTGAGAAATGTTGGAACACAAAACCAGCATGCAATGTTGGAACCAGCAAACCCTGGTTTTGTTCAGATTTTCGTGTGAGTGTGTGTGTGTGAGAGAGAGAGAGAGAGAGAGAGAGAGTATGAAATAAGTGGTGCTGGCAGTGACACCTATGATTAAGGTTGTCTAACTTTTTTATACCTGTATTACCTAGTGTTTATTGAAGATGGGTTTTAACCACTTCATTATCTACTTGCAAATTTGCTAAAGATTTATGTCATCTTACAAAATGTGTAGTAGTCTTTAAAACAAGCACTGTATTCATACATTGACTTAAAATGACCCTGTCACATGTGAAAACAAATCAAATTGTTGCTGTTAATGAGCTTTTCAATTTACTATTCAGTGGATCAGATAAGTAGATTTAAGAGGTAATGATCCCGTTTAGCACTCAAGCTTGGCTGTCAGATCCTAGTAGTTGAAGAAAATCCTCAGGGACAAAAGCGTTGACACAGTTCTTGATGGGATAATGGGAATCAAAGCTAATGGATGATAAAAGGAGTAGTAAGAGTTACACGGATAATTGTGGATTAAAGCACTGCTCTTTGTCAACATTGACTGCTGTTCCAGTATTTTATTTGGTAAACTCTGATGTGGTGAGAGCCTCTTTTGACAACAGAACACAATGCTAATATAGCAGGTGAGCACTTGTGCTCGCATTTCCTATCACAGGAAGGAAAACATCTGAATATCAATATATGTTAGTAAGGAACGCAAACCTTTCTGGTGAAAAGATTTGATGTGAAAAAAGTAGAAAACAAATACAGAGGTTAAACTTTTGCACGCACAAAAATTGGATAGTATAACTTGTTTCAGTGGCATAGTATTTACAGTTAAAGTACCAGACTGTGTGTTTTGAATATTAAATATATGTATATTGTAAATGATAATTCTTTAAATATTTGACATTACTTTTTTCAAGGTATTTGGAGGGATTGTACTGTCTATAATAAAGAATTTTAGTATTCCAATTGTCTAGTTCACCAAAGATTTTGTCATTATATGATAGTCCTATTAAAAGTTGACATTTTTACTTATACTGGAAATAAATATATCCTTGCTGGTATCTCCAGTTATTGCACAAATTGGATTTTGTCATGACTTTATTGCATTCCGATTTGAAATCTGTAGGATTTGAAAACATATCTACTTACTCCATCATAGAGTTAAATACTGGCATTTCCTAAGAGTGACTTGATGGGGTGGCATCACTAGCAGCAGTGGAAATAGGTATAAACAAGTATGATATCCTACCAGAAGTATTCAATATCTGTAATTCATTGCAATTTATAAGTGTGATAAGTAACGTTTCAGAATAAAATTGGCAGCTAGATGGCACCAGTCTTTCATCATTGGGTGGCTTAAGTTACATGTGTTGTGACTTTGGTGATCTCAACCTAGATCTTAATACATACTTGCCCTGAGCACATAATATGGCAGAATTTCATAAAGTTGGTACTCCTTTCTTTGGTGGGATTTAGGGATAAAATAGGAATACTTCAGGACTGAACTAAAATGCACTAGTTGGTAGAGTTGTGTTTGGCCCAGGTCTTCAGTGAAAAGCAGGGGTGCTCTAGCTCAAAATGAGGTGCACTGGCAGAACAATATGAAGAATTTTTGCCAAGCGCCTGTTCCCACTGTCTCAGATTCTAGTAGAGTTCTATTAAGTAGTTACTTTCGTGGTCACTAAAAATGTCACCAAAGTTTGTCAAGAACATGCAGTAATGCTAACTGTGAGACATAATGCTAATGTATCTGACTTGACCTGCTGATTGATAAGTCATCATAATAACAGATCCCTCTAACTGGCAGAATATAAGGAAAACTTGAGAGTTAATCAGTGTCCTGGACCTGGAATGAAGGGTGATTGAAAATCACACAACTCAATGTCTTTACGTTACTTGGAAGGAAAGGGAAAGCCCACAATTGGATGCCTGGGGAATGCGTAGTTCTACCTGATTACATCAGTGAAAATGCAACAACTTAACAAATGTAAGCTAAGGTGCGGGAGCAACATTTACACCGATGCTGCTAAGGCTAGAGAGTGGTGGAAGATATTGCTTTGCTGCACCCCATTAAGGCTGCTTATAAAGCGCCATTACCTCCATGAGAGGAGGTGGTTTGCTCACTGAACCACAGAGTAAGTGCATGCTTATAGTGAGTATTTACCACATCTGTTTGGGAGGAGATGGTTAAGCAGGGCTGAGTGAAAATCTGTTAGCCCCAAATTCCTGAATCTGGAGGACATGAGTCATCTATACACGTGATTTAGCCAGGGCCAGATGGATTTAGAGAATAACCCACATTCATGCTTGTGCCCTTTGGCTGCATAAACAGAATGTGGAAGGGTTAATATATTTTTGATATAACATTTTTGATACTTGTAAATGTCTATAATGTGTTACTGTTGAAATGTTTATTTTCAGGTGTATGCCCGAATGTCAGAAGTCTTAGGAATAACAGATGACAACCATGTTCTAGAAACATTTATGGCAAAAATGTGAGTTTGTGCTTGAGTTCTATTCTATACGTTATTTTGTTTTGTCTTTAATGTTTATCCATAATCAAAGTTTAAATTTAAAATCCCCAGTTGAATTTTAATGAGAATAATTCTAGGTGTTTTCATAAATAGTTTTAAAAATTGAGACATGGGGTAAAATTTTCAAAAGAGCCTAGGTGCCACTATAAAGAGACTTTGGGCTCCTAAATGCTGCCTGTCAATGGTACTTAAGCTCCTAGGTGCCTAAAACGCTTTTGAAAATGGGATTGAGGAGCCTTGACCACTGATACTCTCTTTTGAAAATATTGCCATTGGTCATTATGATCTTCAGTGTGTGTGCGTACACATGCTCCACACACATCTATCCTTTTTCTCTGTGGCTTAGCCTGCTAGGTCACCAGGCAGTCCTCTCACTTTTACACTAGTAACAGCCAGGAAAGACAAGCAGCCAAACGGAAGTAACTTCACTCTCTTTGGTGGCAGCTCATCCTTATCTCCCCAGTTTGATATTCACCTCATTACAGTACAGATGCTGGGAAGTGAGCGCTACATCTTGCTTGTAGTCACACTCCAGAATTTTCAAAAGAAAAGAGTTGGAAACTCACTGAATGGGGCAAAATCCCTCCCTTAAATATAGATTCAGACAGGGATGAGACCATGAATGACCAAGGTTTGTGAAGCAGCTATGGAAGATTATAACCACCAGCCCTCTCTCTTGTGATACTTGCCTGAATAAATTAATTCTACCTGGCATCACAATGTTCAAATAGATTTTTTTATTCTCCCTCTAAGAATACCTCTAAAAATTATCAGATATCTTCATGTCTGTTCTCAGGCACCCTCTGTGGTTTCCTGGGGGCAGACTTTTCTTTTTCTCATGTCCAGCAAGCCCCAGAAAAACTTCCAAAGTTTTGGCTTTTACAAGTTATACACTGTCTTTCTGCCTATATCAAGACTCGATGGATTCCCTTCTGAGGCAGAGAGGGTTTCCTCTGAAACTGAGGATTAACCCCTGAAGCAAACCAAAAGAGTTTCTTGGGAAGAATAGGAATATCTGCTCCAAAATGTGAAGGCCCCCATGAAAACACAGATTCTAAAGGTCTCCTTGTGTTCCTGGGAATGGAAAAGGATAAGGGCACCTTTCCTTTCTATCCCTCCCAAATTGGCTTCCTCTAAATCTGGTCAATATAGACTTACAAATGGTTTTCAATAGGGCGTTGTCGTTGCTAGGAAAACACCCTACTAAAACCATAAGATTAACCGTGACCAGTTGATACAATACTAAATATAACAGTAATAAATCACCAGGACCAGATGGTATTCACCCAAGAATTCTGAAGGAACTCAAATGTGAAATTGCAGAACTACTAACTGTAGTCTGTAACCTATCATTTAAATCAGCTTCTGTATTAAATGACTGGAGGATAGCTAATGTGACACCAATTTTTAAAAAGGGCTCCAGAGATGATCCCGGCAATTACAGGCTGGTAAGCCTGACTTCAGTACTGGGCAAACTGGTTGAAACTATAGTAAAGAGCAAAATTGTCAGACATAGATTAACATAACTTGTTGGGGAAGAGTCAACATGGTTTTGGTGCCTCACCAATCTACTAGAATTCTTTGAGGGGGTCAACAAGCATGTGGACAAGGGGGATCCAGTGGATATAATGTACTTAGATTTTAAAAAAGCCTTTGACAAGATCCCTCACCAAAGGCTCTTAAACAAAGTAAGCTGTCATGGGATAAGAGGGAAGGTTCTCGCATGGATTGGTAACTGGTTAAAAGATAGGAAACAAAGGGTAGGAATAAATGGTCAGTTTTCAGAATGAAGAGCGGTAAATAGTGGTGTCCACCAGGGGTCTGAACAGGGCCCAGTCCTATTCAATATATTCATAAATGATCTGGAAAAAGGGGTAAACAGTGAGGTGGCAAAATTTGCAGATGATACAAAATTGCTCAAGATAGTTAAGTCCCAGGCAGACTGCAAAGAACTACAAAAGGATCTCACAAAACTGGGTGACTGGGTAACAAAATAACAGATGAAATTCAATGTTGATAAATGCAAAGTAATGCACATTGGAAAACATAATCCCAACTATACATATAAAATGATGGGGTCTAAATTGGCTGTTACCACTCAAGAAAGAGATCTTGGAATCATTGTGGATATTTCTCTGAACACATCCACTCAATGTGCAACGGCAGTCAAAAAAAACAAACAGAATGTTGGGAATCATTAAGAAAGGGATAGATAATAAAACATAAAATATCGTATTGCTTCTATATAAATCCATGGTACACCCACATCTTGAATACTGTGTGCAGATGTGGTCGCCCCATCTCAAAAAAGATATATTAGAATTGGAAAAGGTTCAGAAAAGGGCAACAAAAATTATTAGGGGTATGGAACGGCAGAGAGATTAATGGCAGAGAGATTAATAAGACTGGGACTTTTCAGCTTGGAAAAGAGATGACTAAGGGGGGGATATGATAGAGGTCTATAAAATCATGACTGGTATGGAGAAAGTAAATAAAGAAGTGTTATTTACTCCCTCTCATAATGCAAGAACTGGGGGTCACCAAATGAAATTAATAGGCAGCAGGTTAAAACAAACAAAAGGATGTATTTTTTCATAGAACACACAGTCAACCTGTGGAGCTTCTTGCCAGAGGATGTTGTGAAGGCCAAGACTATAACGGGGTTCAAAAAAGAACTAGATAAGTTCATGGAGGATAGGTCCATAAATGGCTATTACCCAGGATGGAAAGGGATGGTGTCCCTAGCCTCTGTTTGTCAGGAGCTGGGAATGGGTGACAGGGGATGGATCACTTGATACTTGTTCTGCTCATTCCCTCTGGAGCACCTGGCATTGGCCACTGTTGGAAGACAGAATACTGGGCTAGATGGACCTTCTTCTTTTCTACAGTAACTACAAACGTGTTTAAAATTCTGTAAGTTAACATGACTTCTCCAGGTCGTTTTCTCCCATGACCTAATTTCCTAGTGAAGACAAGACCTAAATGGCTTCCTTTCACCAAGATAAAGTATGCTGTTTTAGCTTGCTTTAAGAAAACTGACCTACCCATCAAATCTAATGTTTCTCTAAAGAAACCCTATGAGCTAGGTCAATGGAAGGGGGATGAACAGAAAAATGTGTGTTCTGGGGCCTGCCCAATTCTATATTGCATATTATTTTTCTTTTGTGTCCAGATCAGCTGTCAGTCAGCTGCCGGAGGTCCAAAAAACTCAGGATTTTTGTGTTTTCCGAACCTGCTCTCTGCCCACCCGTGCAGGGAGCGGGAGAGTATCAAATCTGGTGAGCCAGCAGAGAGGAGTGTTGTGGGAAGGAGGGCCTTTCATCTGCTAACTATCCTGTGTCTTCTTGAGGGCAAATCACAATAGTTTCCCTAATAAACAAAAGCCCCAGAAACATGTCCACGTATTGTATCTTTTTCTCCTTTCCCCTTCTTTGTAAATAGGCTTGGCAGAATTCAGGGTGTTTTTTTATCATTTTGATGGATAATATCAATGTTTGTTTAAGCATTTTTTAAAAATGTTTGTTGATTTAAATTTTCACAGTTGCATGAAATTATTTAAGCATTTATTTTTATCAATTTAAATTTTCATAGTTTTAGGAAATTTTGTGTAGGTTAGACGATGGTGGAGTCAAGACAATAATTATTTAATGACAGTAGATATTGAGATTCAAAAAGTTAGTTTTATAACCGTTAACACAAATTGTCAATATCACATGTCAAAATATACAAAGTAAATATCCTTAAATCAAACTCTAATAAGTTCTCAAGCTGCATTTTTCTTACTTTGCCTATCTATAAATTTCTATTATCTATAGAAATATTTTTGTCAGTTTGTGTGTATACAGCAAAATCTACATTTATTGATATTTACCGATAATCTAATCCTTCCAAGCCTATTTATAAACTGTCTCTACCTTGACTTGATTATTTGTAATGTGGTTGGGGCAGGGATCATGTTGAGTTCACTTATCTATATGGCATCTAGCATGCTTATGGGGGATCCAGGAATAAATAATAAAAAATAAATAAAAATTGTTTCCAGGAGGTGAACAGAGCTGAGGATCTGTCCTGTCCTGCCAGGGTAAAAATACATTCTACCTGCTAGTGCATCTTCCTGGGCAAATTTCTGCACACCTTCTCTAAGTACTACAGGCATCAGCTAATGCAGCAATGGTTGGCTGAAGTGTGCTTAGAAAAGCCTTCCCCAGAGAAGACCTTTTCTTAGGAAAACAGGTGAAAGAGATCACTATGGGTATTTCATCATTCATTCCCCTTCCTCTGCCCCATTGGAGCAGCTTTTAGCTTCTGAATGCTGTATTCCTACCCAGCCAGTATACTTTAGGATACTACTATTAAGAACTCTGATCTGTATTTAACAGAACAAGCCACAGAAAAACTAATGAGTTTTCCCCTTGCCTGTGAATGTGTTTCCTGTGACTTGGTCAATCAGCACAGAGACCACCCTTAATGGACACTTGTCCTGCAATTTCTGGAAGAAGCACTGGGTAGGGAATTAGGCAGTCTAACCTTCATTCTTTGAGACCAAATGGAGTAAAACTAGGAATCGGAGGAGGGGCCATTGTATCAAATATAGATGCTTCAGTTTGATTGGCTGACTTTCCTTCTGTTGCTACCAATGAGAGGAAAATTTTGTGGCCTGTGTCCTATGACCAACTCTCAGAAAACCAATTAACAGGTAAGAGGATAAGTACTACATGCATTTAATTTTGTCATGTATGTCTTTGCATAAGCAATGTAAACTAAGCAGTAATGAAATCCTATGTATATGCGTAGCATTTTAATGCCATCTTGAACACTTCTGAAAAAGTTTAAAAAACAATCCTAGTTTTACATGACATGTTCTGTATTTTTCTCATTTCTCCTCCTCCATGGTTTATTACATTTGTATGAAAATAGTATCTTTGTTTATGAACTGTTCATTGATTGCACTGGAGATAATTTTGGTATCACAAAAGGAGTATTATTTCTTAAAGTGGAGAATAAGAAGTAAATACTATTTTCAAATGACAAAAATCTATTTTCTGTACACCTTTTTATGTCCCTAACCATTAAAATAAACTGTCTACTTACCAACAATAGTGTGTTTAGTGTAAATCTGAACTAGAGTCCATAGTATACTGATACAGCAAATAAAACATTATGGGTAGTCTTGACTGCCAACATTTCTGTTGCTTTATTCCTAGGCCTAATCTGAGCAGATTCTGCCATCTGTGCCAAATAGTCTGCATCTTTTGTACTATGGACGCATGACTACACTGAGATTACCAGTCACTTTCCCTTGTGAGCCAAGTCAGTATCTTAACCCAGTGGTGGGAAATCTACAGCCCACGGGTCGGATACAGCCCACTGCTTTATTTCATCTGGCCTGTGACAATTCTCCGCGCTGTGGGCCGGAAGCCCCGAGCCTTATCACCCCTCATGGGATTGGAGCCGTGAGCGCCAGCTCGCCCCGCTGCGGGGGAAGCTATGGTTGCCAGACCATTAAAAGTCCAGTTGGCTCCGCGCAGCTCCTGGAAGAAGCCGACATGTCCCTGCAGCCTAGGCGCAGGGGCGGTCAGGGAAGCTCTGGGTGCTTCTCCAGCACCAGCTCCACAGCTCCCATTGGCCAGGAACCACGGCCAATGGGAACTACAGAGGCGATGCCTGCGGGCGCGGGCAGCATGTACCGTGCAGAGCCACCTGACCATCCCCACGCCTAGGAGGCGGACATGCCAGCCACTTCTGGGAACAGCGTGGAGACAGGAAGCCTGCCTTAGCCCCGCTGCGCCACAGACTGGGGGCCACCTGAAGTAAGCACCACCCGGCCAGAGGCCGCTCCCCAAACCTTCTGCCCCAGGTTGGAACCCTAACTCCCTCCCAGATCCTGCATCCCCACCTGCAACCCAATCCCCTACCCCAGCCATGAGCCCCCTCCCGCAGCCAAACTCACTCCCGGAGCCCACACCCTACCCCTCTGCCACAACCCTGAGCCCACTCCTGCACTCCAAATCCCTTGGGCCCAGCCCAGAGCCCCCTCCTGTACTCCAAACCCCTCATCCCCAGCCCCACCCCAGAGCCCTCACCCCCTCCCACACCGCAATCCCCTTCCCTATCCTGGAGCCCCATCCTGCACCCTGAACCCCTCATTTCTCGCCCCACCCCGGAGCCTGCAGCCCCAGCTGGAGCCCTCACCCCCACCCGCACTCCAAACCCTTGCCCCAGCCCAGTGAAAGTGAGTGAGGGAGGGGGGCCTTGGGGAAGGGGTGTTCAGTTTTGTGCAATTAGAAAGTTGGCAACCCTAGGGGAAGCCCCGAGCCTCCGCCGCAGCCCCATGCGTCTGGAACCATGAGCGCCGCGCCCTCCCCTCCTCCCCCCAGCCCCGGCAGGGCTGTGTGTGGCCCGCAATCTGTGGGTCAATGGCCCCGATAGAAAAAATGTTCCCCATCCCTGTCTTAACCCAAATTTGTAGATTAGAAAGCCATTAACTCTCTGCACAGGCTAGACCCATTGACAGGGCCAGCTTTAGTAAGCGCGGGGCCCGATTCGAATACCCGGCGGCGGTCCGGGTCTTCGGCAGCACTTTGGCGGCGAGTCCTTCACTTGCTCCGGGTCTTCCGCGGCACTGAAGGACCTGCCGCCGAAATGCCGCCGAAGACCCAGAGCAAGTGAAGGACCTGCCACTGACGTGCCGCCGGTGAGTAATAAAATTAAAAAGGCGCCTAAGTTAGGTGCTCTTCTTTAGGGCACGGGCCCCTCTTAGGCGCGGGGCCCAATTCGGGGGAATTGTCCTAAAGCTGGCCCTCCCCATTGATCTCACTTTTTTCTGTGTAAGGAAAATGTTAACACTCGTGGTAAATATTTTTTTTAATACTGTGTTCTTCATAAATACCATTGTGATTGACATTAAAATGCCAGTGTTTCTGTGTATTTGCATGGTGGTATGTAAGGCATGACAGTTGCTGTTTTGTTAATGCACGGTGTTATCTGATATAGCACCCTTATTTGCTATTCAGAGGGATAATGCTTCCTCCTTAATGGCAAACACTGTCTTTCATATCAGAAAGGGGGAGAAATACATTCGTAATGTTGAAGTAATACTTCACCGTTGCAATCTAACATTAGAACTATTGAATACCCTTGAGATCATGTTAACTACTTTTTCATCTAATCATGAAATAGTAGCAGTTTGTCTATAGTACTAGAGTCTTGAAAGAAGTTGTCAAGACACTTAAAATGTGTGAAGAAAATATTCTGTACTTAAATACTGTGGGAGGAACATAGGGAACACAACTATAATGGTTTGATATGCAATGGTCAAACAAGTGGTGATCCTTCATGACATTAATTAATTTTTGTATTCCACTAATTAGGGGACTTGCACCTCCTCTTGTAGTAGCTTGCTGGTTCTTATGACAAACTTAATGTCTGGTTGCCATGTGCAGCATTCCTTCGAGTCTGATTATCCTTCCATTGGAAGTAATTTACCAGCCTCCTTTTGAACTTCTGGACATCACTTTCTAAGGGGCAGGTTTTTATACACCCATGTGGCCACTCATGCAGTGAAAGTATCTATTATCAGCCATAATCTTATAGCTGTCCCATCAAGAATCTTGGATTTCACAAGGAAGCCCTTTTAGTTTCCACTGTCCTTGCTTAGCTTCACCAGTGCTCAAGAAAGTTGATCTTCATTTGAAAAACACTAAGGCCCAGATTTGGGCAGTGCTGTGCTCAGTGTTGCATTGCCTAAGTCTCATTTTCAAGAGAGATTTAGACACTTATGAGCCAAAATCCCAATGAGATTTAGGCTTGTAGAGACTTAGGCTCCTAAATCTATTAGGCATTGCAATGCTGAATGCAGCAACACCTAAATAACTTTAAAAATCTGGGCCCTAGTCTCAAAATAAGTTCTTCTGGCTTTTATGTGTCTTATATCACAGCTAAACTCATAGATTTATGTACTCTTGTGACACAACTATGTAAACTCAACTATTCTTCAGCTTTTATTTAGAGTTAGACTTGGGCATATTCAGTTGTGATTGGTCACTGGTTTATGAAAAAAGAATTAAAGTTTGTCAAATTCTTCATTTCAGACATTAATTTGTTTAGCATGTTGTTTGTGAACCCATCCTGATCTCTGCAAATATTATGTTGTTTAAACTTGTCACATAGTTGTGGTAATTAATTATTAGTCTTTGGATTCACAAAATGTTCGTATTTGTTTTACATGATTGGTTATCAGAGTCACAGAGTATTGTTTCTGCTCCCTGATAGGATAACTGAAATGAGACGAGTGAATAACTAATAACAAACATCTCCTGTGAATGTATGGATGAATCCAGTAATTATCTATCTGGGGTACATGTACACATATATATATATATATTTTTCCTAGGGTGCTTGTCTTCATACTATCTAAGCACCAAATATTCATGGAAAATTCAGGATTTGTGAACATGTTCCCAAATACCCAGCAATTGCCTGTTTGCTTGTGAATAGCCAATATGACCCCATGAATCATAGCAAACTACAACTCAAATATTTTATTTGTGAAGGTATTTTGTGTTTTTTTTTAACTATTTGCATTTACCCAGCTCTAGTGAAGAGTTATATTCACTCAATGTCCATGTGCCACAAGGAGTTCTGAACTGTAAAAGATGATAACCTGCAAGAAATAAAGCATGAGTATATAGAGCTCTGTTGCTAGCATATTGCCCATTTCCTCCTTGTTACTAAAACACATATAGCACACTATGGCTGAGATTTCCAAAGACTTTTAGGTGGTTTGGATGCCCAATTTTCATTCATTTGAATGGGAATTGAGAATCCAATATTTGAAATTTTCAGCCTAATATATTAAATTGTGGTTTTGTCTCTTTGAATTTTAAAACTCATATTGTGTAAAAGTGTCCAAAATAATCTTAATTGGTCACTAAGAATATCCCTATACTATGTGACTTGGGTTGTTCAGCTATTTTGAAATTTGGTTCATGTCATCCATAGTTAACCTTCTTCAACGTTTTGAGTGTTTGTCTATCCTTCATAGCCACATAAAAATAAATGTCACAATATGCATATATAGCCTTTCAAAATCATGATTTTATTTGCACATCATCTCCATTTTTGTAATACTTATACAGGTTTCCACCCTCCTCCTCTTCATTTAAGGTAGCAAACAATAATACAAGGCTTATAGTATTATAACAGGGATGCATGCAATGATAACTTGAAGAGGCAACCACCACCTTGTGACCCAAGTAGACTTGCAACTCTCTTCCTGCTCACACCTATGCCTCAGTCCTTCAGTCTCCCCTTTCCCACATTCACTGTACACTTTGGTTTTTCCCATCCTCATTCCTTTCCTGATTCTTCATAATTGTCTCATTTGCTCCCTTCCCTAGAGCTCCCATCCCATTCCCAATGAAGTAGTAACCTCCAGAGTTTACTATAGTACTTTTTTCTGTAAGCTCATCATGCAGTCAGCACCATGGACAGCTCTAACAGCAGTGTGGGTTTAAAGTTCTGGGTTCACTTATTAAGAAGACATGGTGAGAATGATCAAGGGAAGGAAAGGCAGTAGAAAATTGTTGAATAGTTCAGAAAGATTGAGTGGAAAGATACTTTTACATCCATCATTACCCCTCTTCATTAATATGATATCCCTAATTATGCAAACTTTGACAATAAGTGTTCACTGGTCAGAATAGTTTTAATTAAGATGTTTGTATGTTTACCTATGTTTATCTATAAAATATGTGGGTAACTTGTTTTTGCTTAGGATTCGAGGTAAGAGAAGGAGAAGTTGGGAGGGGGGAGGTATTCAAGTTTTTTTAAATATTCAGCCTAAAAATAATAATAAGGCAAATAGTTTCAAAGGTACTACATTAAGAAAAGCATAATCTTTGATATGATGATCCGACCACAAAATGAAGCAGATTTTACCTTAGACAAAATATCATTAAAGTAGTGCTCACAGGTAGTAGGGCTTACAGGCAGTCTGAAGTTCCTCTTGTCTGGTACAGTCTCAGAGGCCTGAGTTTGGTTATTCTGATCCCTTGGTACTGGATCTAATACTGGTACTAATAATAAATATTTGTGTTACCAGAATAACTATAAACCTTGCCATTTGGATGTTGTGTCTCTTTTCCAGTTTATAAATACTGGAACAATGTTAGTGACACTATTTCATTTTTTGAGAACAATTACAGCCCAGTATTTTGGTTTTCGTATACCAAATATGGAAATATTCTGTCATTTCTTTGTTCCACATTATGTATATTTGCTTTTAAAAATGTGATCTCTGTTAGTCTGTTATGTAAGTTTCTGTAGACTTGAGATTCTGATTGGAATCCTGTTAAATGTAATTTTTTACTTTCTGTCATGCATTTGAAGTTTCCTGCTCAGTTGCTTTAACGCTCTTTCACTTAGTATCTTTATCAATTAGTCACTTAAGAGACAGAGAAAAGGACACCAGCACTTGGACTCAAATGCTTGACTTCTTGAAGAGCTTGAATTTCTCACCTATGTTGTTCCTTGGCTTCTCTCCCTCAAATATTGGAAAATCATAAAATTGGTTTGGTGTTCTGTACACTTAGTTATATTTCTGTTCAGGTTTTACAGATTTTTCCTGTGAGCTGTTATGGCATAAATGTAATTTAATATATTACTCATTAATATTGTCCATCATTCCTGTTGCGTGGTGTCGATACACCAAAAACAGAAATGGAAATGGTCAGGACTCACCAATATGTCGTCAACCTTTTACATGCACCATTCGTACTTTTCATCATCCAAATGCAGCAGCATATGGAGCAAAAAGAATAGGCCAAACTGGGAAGAAACATTAGAAGAAAAGGAAAAGTCAAACAAGAATGGGACAGCTTTTTTAAAATGGTCTGTTTTGCTTCTTCTCTCTTTAAACGTTCAAACTTTGGATGCTGAAGTTTAGAATAGATTTCTGCCTTTTTTTTTTTTTTTTTTTTTTTTGGAGAATTGCCTTTTATGATTTTGGTATTGATGTTGGATCTGGATAATCCAAATTGATTTTTATTGCTTTCTACAATATATATCTGTTAGGATTTAGTATAGCAGAAACATTTTGAGAACTCCCTACAATAGGGATAAACGGTAAATTATGGACTTGCTAGGATAGGCTGTTTCTTTAAGACAATATGAGCCATTATATTTGTTCATAGTGGTTTTTATTAAATGAGTCAATGCTTATTCGTGCATTTAAGATGAGAAGCTTTGTTTTTTGCAGTGTTAGCGTAGAAATGAGCAAATAATTATGTTTGGAACTTGTCCAAAACTACATGCATGCACAAAAAACCAAACACATACACACATACCCCTATGAGAAAAGACTTCACCTTTACCCTGCATAGTAGTGTGTGTGTGTGTGTGTGTTTGTGTGTGACCTTTATCCTACATAGTTGTGTGTGTGTGTGTGTGTGTGTGTGTGTGTGTGTGTGTGTGTGTGTGTGTGTGTGTGTGTAGCAAAACTATGCTGATTTAAGGCACTTAACTTCTCTACTTCAGGTTCACCATCCCCAAAATTGAAGTAACACCACCTACTTACACACTTTGCATTGCAAACTATAAGGGTATACAATGAGTATTGATATGTCACTGAATTTGAAACAGATACATTTCAGAAGGGCTCTGATGTTTTCTTTTAATTTCTGCAAATGAATCCAGCATTAGAGTATCTACTGTATATTTTCTGAGACAACACACTCTTTCTCAGCACTTTGTTCTTTCCAAGCAGTTTACAAACATTGAGAGGTAAATTTATGTTTCTTACAAGCCAGAACTGGGGAGCCATCTTAAGTGATAGCATCTGGAGGTTCATGCTTGGGTGTGCTGGGAGAGTGGGGTGCTAAGGGCTTTACTAAGTATCTCTACTAAGCGCATCCACCCAAGGCCAGCCATAATTTGGCCTAAGAGGTATTGGTTAATACTTTGATATTGTGTTTGTTTTCAGGTACTGAAAGAGAACATCTAAACCCTTTTGTGTTGTATTGTTTTCAAATCCAATATTAGATCTATACCAATATATACTCTCATTAGGGTGTTTTGGATTTTTGTAACAATGCTGCTTAGGAGAGAAGGTTGGACTAAGTTTAAGGTGCTATCCTTAGGAGGCCCAGGTTCAATTCCCTTTTCCACTACAGATTTCCTCTCTGACCTTTGCCGTGTTGCTTAGTCTCTCTTTGCCTCAGTTTCCTATATGTAAAATGGGGATAATGGCATTTCCCTACCACAATTATGAAATCCTCAGATACTACATTATTAGGGGCCATATAAATATATAAGATGGATAAGGAGAAGGTCGTGTTACCATGAAAAATGGTGGCAGAGCAACTGATAGGGAAGTGGTAAAAATAGATTATTTAATGCTAAATTGGTTGTAGGTTTATAAAATGTTGAAATTACTGGTTCAAGAATAAAAAGTATTGAATTAACTTATTTTTTGTAATGTTTCCCATCTCGTGAACATAAAAAGAACAGTATCTACCAGAAGGATGTATTTGTACAACAGTACCCTAGCATTTTGTGTGTGTGTGTGTGTGTGTGTGTGTGTGTATACTTACCCACACCCTTCTCACAAAGAGGGAAACATTATTTATTATAAACTCTCTCTCCTTTTTTCTTTAAATTATTCTAGTGTTACAAACCTTAAATGTTGGGGAAGATGCGAGCCTGTGATTTCAAGAACTCTTCAGTTTCTAAATGATCTTTCTGTTGGATATCCTTTTTATTGTACATCGCGGGTCCTAGTCAATGAAAATAATTTAGTAAAAATTAATATTTGCAAGCCATTTTCCATTTTATAGTAAATTGTTTTAACACCAGTGAGAATATTAATATTAAAAATATTAGTTTGGTTTGGCCTTTTTATATGCATAGCACATTTTAAGTTATTTTTTGTTTCCCCATTCTGAGTCTCAACACAAGATTATCCATATGACTAGTTCATTAACATCATTAGTCTCATTCATGACATCCTCCAGAAGACAAGAATGTCATTGACTCTAAAGAGAGCAAGGCTGGACCCATTTTGGCTCTGATTCAACTGAGGTACTTGAACCCATACCTGACTTTAAGTGCATGAGTAATCCCAGTAAAATCCATGTGACTACTTACATCCATAAAGTCAGGCATGGGCTTAAATATCTTGTAGAACCAGTGCCTTCATTGTTTGTATTTGCAACACCATGATCTTGAATTTTTGTTATCAGTTCACCTGAGTCCTGGGTTAGATTTTGCTTTGACACAAACTTTTTGAGGCTGCTACTTAAGTCATAAATCATAAAAGAGAGTATGATATGTTTACTCTTTGAATTTCCAAAAAGTCAGACAAGAAGATCAATTTTCAAAGAAAATTAGCATATAGTAATTTTTGACATATCAAGATGTTTAAGTGGATACAGGCAATGGAAAACAAAAATTTTCAGAACTGATAGAAATGTTCAGTAAGGGAAGTCCTTCGATATATTTAAAATAAAAACTGCTTTTCTTTCAGTTTCAGGTGAAGAGATTAATGTTATAGACAGTCAGAAAGGAAAAGAGGCTAGAAAGTGCAGCCTTGAATCATTTTATTTTCTCCTTAGAATTCTAGTCATCACAGCAGAATGTTAATATATTTCCTTGTATTAAATGCTGCTTATTGTTTTGCAGATTGAATAAGTGCATTTAATTTAGCTAAAATTATGCAGTGTATGTTTTCTCACACTTACTACAAGTATTATTAATCAGCCAACATGGGAGATGTTAAATATATGTATATCTACTGTTACCACCACCAGATATAATGGGGCACAGGTGAAATCTAAACATCACTAAGGTATTTAACAAAAACAAAAAGGGGATTGATTATTGCAATGCATGAATAAGAATGTACAAGAGTTAATGGGTTCGCTTTCCCTCTACTGTGTCTGGTTGTATTCAATACACTAAGTTAACCAAGAAGTTTAAAATATTCCACCTAATTCAAAATACTTGCTTCTTTTGTTGCTCGTTTATGTACATAAGCTGAAATAGTCACCATTATATTACTGTTAACAGGAATGGGCCGGTTATATGTTTGTTATTACATGACTAAGAATTTAGAAGGCAGCTCTACTTCCCAACCACCACCACCACCATAGGAATTGGGGTCAGTCACTTAGCATTTGATGTGCAGGAATGTATTTGAGACCTGCCTCACCATCCCAGCCCTAAAAAATGGGGAACAATCTGCAGTTACTGACACAACGGATACTTGTTTTAAGGCTGTAAGGTGACCAAGGAATATGTTGATGGTTTAACAATTTTCAGATAGTACTTTGAGTAAAGTAGATGAGTTTGCTGTTTGTGATTTGGATACAATATTACCATGATCTGGGAGCTTAAACAGGGGTATATAATTAAGGGTCCTGAAGAGCAGATTTGTAAGGAGAGTTTTCCTTAAGTAATTTATTAAGTGTTGCTAAGATCCCTGATAAAAGCAGAGCTTTAAAGCTGTGCCATATGAAAGTATCCAGAAGTAGTGATACCTTTCCAAATATACTGATATGTAAATGAGACTTCACAAAAAAACACATTTTAAAATCAATAAGAAGGAAGATGAACTAAAACCATAAACATCAAAATATATTTAAGCAAACATTCTAAGAACAGTAGCTTCTCTGGTTTAGATGGGTGGGGTAGGACAGATAGCTTTAATGCTGGTTCACTTCACTGTGATGTGTTTGTATTAGTTAAGTTTAGAATTGTGTTCCTTGGCAAACCATAAAAGATTTCAAAAGTATTAGACACCCACTTTTGTGCTGGAATTTAATATGCAACTTTTTATTGGAAAATAATCGTCCTTGTCTGGCAAAATCCACCATGCAATATTTCTGTTAGTAGGCATAATGCAATAAAGACAGGGAGGGCTATTTATCACTACAAATTTTGAGGATTTCAGGATTCTTTTTATTATTTTAATATATTTCTTTGGTATTAAATCAGAAAAATGATAAATTACACCTGTCGAGGCTGTTTTTCCTTTTTGCTGGAAAATGATGTACAACCCAATTTCACTGGTCATTTTGGCTTTTAAAGATATGTATTTTTTTTCCTATAAAAAACTTCACCAATAGGGTTTTTTTTTTTATAATAATGCTGAAGTACTTTTTATTTCTAAACCTATGAAGTGGTTTATAAGTACTTCCTGGCATTGCAAACTTTGGCCTTTTCACACTGTTAGTTTTTTTTTTCCTTTTTTTTTTAAAAATAATGATTTAAAAGGACTTTGGAAGAAACATTATATTTTTAAGAGACCAGATCCAGGAGCTTCACTTTCAGCATATGATATAGGGTACATCTTGATTGGGTTGAAAGGTTAAAAAGAAATAATTTCAGTTCTTGGCCAGTATTTGTCATTCATGTGCATATAATTTTCTTAGTAGAAAATTAATCTCTACATATCCAGTCAGTCTCTAAATGTTCATAGAAATTTGGTACTTATCTTTTTATTATGCATAAAAGTCATTATTTCTAAAGATTCTCTTAGTTAAAAAGAAAAATCTTAATGCTAATTAGCACTCTACATAACATCAAAAAGGAAAAAAATAACATTTTTAAAACAACAAACGGCAACAAATGATTTGTACTGGTGTCGCGTTTTACATTATTTTAACAGTGATTCCAGGTTTGCATATTCAGAAATATATTAGCCCAATTTGATTTTAAAGCTCAGTTATTTGAATTATAAATCATTATGTCCCTTCTAGCTGATCATTCATGAAATATCTTTGAATTCATTTACATAATGGAATACATTAGTGGTTCCTTTATGTCAGTGCCATCGTAGTGCTCCCTCATGCATGTTTAGTTCTTCCTAATAATTAACTTTATCATCATACATTTTCCATAACAAAATAATTATAATTGTGTTGTTATTTTGTAAAGCAACTGGCTGCAAAATACTCATTCTGTCAAAAAGTCTGCTTTATCTACGTTTATTTTTAAAGATCTCTCTTATAAGGAGGAGAAATTATATAGCTTTGCAATATGAAAACAAATAGCTCTTAACCAAGTACTGTAGGTTAACAAAAATAAATATGCTAACTATTTCCTTTAAATCAGGTTAGCAGGTTTGCCAAAAGCAGCATTCCCCATCCACAGCCTTTTAAGGAATTGGATAATAACTTTAAAAAATAGTTTGATCAGTTTGAAGTTAAAATTAATCATTCCTACAAAAACCTTACATCATAAGAACATAAAGGTTGCAAATTGAAGCACTCAAGTCAGGAAATAACAATGTGCAATCTCAACTGCCCACTTGTGTGTATGTGTCACAACAGACTTGAAATATATTATCTCTTTCTATTTTTTGTCCACCCGGTCCCTACCTCATTCAGTGCAGGAGATGACCAGTGCTCAATGAATGAGACAGCTGTTCAGTATTTCTTTTTATCCTCAAGGTACAGTGTGTGGTCCCATATTTCATTTACTGCACACCATCTAAACGCCATATTACAGACACCAGCCTCATTCAGAGTATACATAGTACAACTGTAGGGAATGGAGAAATGTTGTGGAAAAAGATCCTGTGGGGGCAAAATTGTATGTGATCATGCAGCTGAAGACTGTATCATAATACACATGCACTGAATTGGGAAAAGGGTTAACTTGTCACTTCCTGACTTTTGAGTGCTTCTTTAATTTAGTTTTGCAACTTTAACTTTTGTTTAGTTTAGTTTTTTAAAGGGATTTCCTACATTTTTTAAAAGAAAAACGAAAAAAAAGAAATCCCACTATGTAGGATAAACTTGGGGCCAGATTCTCAGCACCAAAGCAGGTGGAGGACTGCCCTAAATGGGCAGCAATGGATTCCCTTAATGGAGGAATCCTCAAGGGATTAGTACCAACACAGGGGATGTTTTTGAGGCAGGGTATATTTGCCAGGCCAAAGCTCAACCCTTAGAGAGCCATCTGCTCCCCCCTGCTCTGATGTACACTGAGCATCTGGCCTCTTGTGTTTTATTAACATCCTTTGAATATTTTCAGGTCTTTCTAAACCTCATACTTCTGTCTTCATGCTCAGCATTTAAACCTGTGTTTTAGTGCAAGAAAATAGAATACTGGGTAAAGGCCTGAGCATTCTTAATATTAACTATGGGTTTTAGTCATGGATGGAAAGAACACCCATAGTGTTAGGCAGTGTAAGTAATAACACACTATTGAGCATTGCTATGACATAACTTCACAATTTAGTTGTATGCTGTGGCACCAGGCTGAAGGTTTAAGATCCCATATGCTATGTACTTTCTATCAGGTTGGGATACCCAGTGACAAACATGGCAGTTTAAACACAGTTTTGTCTTACATTGAACCAAGATACAACTCTGAAGAAGTCAGAGGCTGTAGTATGATTCCTGAACCTTATTCAGATCCATATGTATTGTAAGACAGAACCATGTTTTAACTTTGAAGACTGAAATGTTGCAGCGGAGTCCCCTGTTATGTTAGAAATTAGCATAGATCGGACCTAAGTTCCCAGAAAACTGAAAGTGCTGTTATTGCAAACAAACACGTTCCCCTGAGTGTGACATTGCACTTAGAAATTTGTAGAATTGGCTTAAAGTGAAAACAAAAAAAAAGTACTACACTAAGCAATTCTGAACTATGAGGTTGTGGTCTTGTAAGTAAGATTACTTCCTCAATCCTGCATGTTTTCTAAAAGTGTAAATAACTAGTAAAACATTGCAGGTATCTGTATTTCTTCATATAATGAGGGCTTCTGTTGGAAAAACATGTCATGGAAATACGTTTTTTCTTCACAATTTTTAAAGGGTGAAACTGTTTTCTTGGATACACATTTTGAAACCACTTCTGTCAACCATGTGACCTCAAGAGCCAATGGCAAACAGGATTTGCATTGTTTTGTGAAGATTTTGCATAAATGATTGTGGCTGGGATTTGTAGGCACCCAACACCCTTAGCCGTCTTTGAAATAAAATTTTCATATACACCTCTACCCCGATATAACGCGACCCGATATAACACAAATTCTGATATAAAGCGGTAAAGCAGTGCTCCGGGGGGGCGGGGCTGCGCACTCTGGCAGATCAAAGCAAGTTTGGTATAACGCGGTTTCACCTATAACGCGGTAAGATTTTTTGGCTCCCGAGGACAGCGTTATATTGAGGTAGAGGTGTATATGCATATACATGCACAAGCAAATGTAGAGGCTCTTTGTCAGCATTTGGCCCTTTAGGTCAATGATATGAACAAAACTTTTCTTTTTTTAGTAGTTGATAACCTGCAACAGGTTTCATTCTTTAATATTTATTACTTTAGAGTGTAATTAAAGACAGCAAAGTTGGCATAGGTTATGATTTTAAAAAGTCTTTTTTTCCCTTGGTTTGTAAAATAGTTCTGCATACACAGTTTCACAGTAAATACATCTTAAATGTACTGGATTCATCTTGAGAATGTTCCACTTTATTGCTCCCATAAATATTCCACTGGCAAAACATGACTTAGTGTTCATTAACAGCATGAATGGGAGAGATTCCTACTAATGGTAGAGTTGTGGGGGTTTTACCTTTTTTTTTTTTTCTTTTTTTTTTAAAGATACTGTCAGTTTTCACTTGTCTGTTTGCTGAAGAATCATAATAGGATACATACCTAAGATATGCCAGATGTCTTATGTGACTTACTGACTTTTCTGGCTAACCAAACCAAGGGCTGGCTTGATTCTGCAGTGTGTTGAGAAGCATCCGAGTGCCATTTACTTCAGCAGAGACTGAGATGCCTCAGCATTTCTAAGATCAGATTCTTAGCTTAGTTAGCATCTTCTTTGCTGGTTGACAACTGATTTTAAGAAAACTAGCGAAATGTTGTAATTCCTGTTTTTTTTTAAATGTTGCATATAATTATAGGTTATTGTCTTTGGGGGGGATGAGCAATAAAAGTATTCAAAATCCAGAAGCATTGAAGGATAGTTTTATATCCTGTAACTTTCTCTTTCTGTCTGTGAACCAAATGCTTCTCTGAAGATGCCATCCTGCAGGAGTCTCACCTTTCAGAGTTCAGAGGTTACCTTTTTGTGTGTGACAAGTCAGGAGAGTTCTCTTGCATCTTATTTTTTGTCTTTTTCCCCCTAAGGCAAGATTATCTTAAGTTGCACATCTTCCACACCCACATACCCCTGGGAACTTCATCTCCCTTGCAATCAAAAGGAGAGTCTTTATACTCAGTAAGGCTGGTGTTTATACCAGTAGCTGGCCTAACTTGCCCAGTACACTCCTTCCACTACCCTTAAAGGTAAAACAAAACAAAACAAAAACCCTGAAGAGCTAGGGAGTTCCTTCAATGTCACACTTAGGAGTGAAGAAGAATTAAAGAAAGGAGAAGAAAAAGTAAGGGAATTCCTTTCTGTCCATTGTGGTCCTGTTTAAGGCCCCCAGCTAGCCAATTTGATTGCCCATTGGCAACCTCTCTCAGTGAGGGCAAATCCTATTGACCAGCTGCCACTACAAAACAGCAGTATTTCCTCCACCATCCTGGCCACGTGGTACTATCTGGAAAACCAGCACCATTTATTGTCGAAAACTTTTAGTTTAATTCTAAATATCATTTAATTCATTGGCTCTTTTGCGACTAAAATATGTGACATGAAAAGTAATTGCTTTGGTTAACAATAGATAATCAATTTTAATGTTTGTAATACTATTTCTGAGCTATATATTTTTTCAGAAACACCATATTTTTAAGATATGTGTATTTTAATACTTTCAGTTAGCAATTGTATCATTCATAATTATGCAAGTTAAGTTTACAGCAATATTCAAATCTCAGCATAATACTTTAAGGGAGACTTTCCTTAACGTCTGTTACTTATATTCTCTTAAAAAAACTTGTGAAAATAGATGCTGTGAAGTTCATGCTTCAGAATCACACAGTAAGTTTTCTTATTATGTTCAAATATTTTAGACTCCTTCATAATTTTGTAAGCTATTTTAACTTGTGATGTCCTTATGTTTTGCCAGAGTAAACACTTTCCTTTTTTGGGAGTGAATGATAATTACAGTCTCAGTGACCTTAGATGCCGAACAACTTTCTACACTGCTCTCACTCGCCTGCTCATGGTAGATCTAGGTAAGAGTCAAACTAAAGTGTTTCTCAGGTCTCTTTGATATTTGTAATCTTATTAATTTTAGAAACAGAGCTTAAGTCTGCTTAATGAGAGGTTACTGACACTATTAAAAATAGGTTATGAGTTCAGTACATCTGTTCTAGATGGTGTTTAAAATAATTCATAATAGCTTTTGAGGTTTGTGGCCATTGAAATACAATAGTCTTTTTTTTATTTGCTAGATTTGGTTATAGTAATATGAGTTCTGAAAGCGAGACCAGTAGTTTATTGCACATAAGACTTTTTGGATCCATTAGTGTAATTTGGCTACTTACAATGCAAGGGCCTGATCTTGTGACATTCTAAAAAGTTTCACCTTCGACTGACTTCAGTGACTACTCCAAAGGCACCGGTTTCAATGTTTACTCTAGCAGATGGTTGTACTACTTCATATAAATTCTCAGCCTGTAAGGAATCTCAGCTCTGAGAGTTTGAATCAGAGTATTGAGCAGACACTTAATGTATTTGTTTAATTTTACACACATGAGTAGTCCTGTTTGAAGTCAATAAGATTATTCATGTGCATAAATTTAAGCATGTACGTTAAGTGTGTGTAGGATCGGGACATTAGTGGTTAGCCTGGTTTGCACCAATATATTGACAATAAACTGATTTTATCCCATCCCTTAGCACCATATGATATTAATTTAGGACTCATCAGGCAGGTAAGACTCCTTTTCAATCTATTTGTGAGCAGGATTTTAGCCTTTAGTTTAGTAACAATGATGGGTGGTTACATACTAGCACAGATGATAAATTTACTAAAAGAAGCATAGGATTAATGATCCGGAGGATGGCGTGGACTGCACCCTCAGCAAGTTTGCAGATGACACTAACTGGGAGGAGTGGTAGATACGCTGGAGGGTAGGGATAGGATACAGAAGGACCTAGACAAATTAGAGGATTGGGCCAAAATAAATCTGATGAGGTTCAACAAGGACAAGTGCAGAATCCCATGCACTGCTACAGATTAGGGACCGAATGGCTAGGCAGCAGTTCTGCAGAAAAGGACCTGGGGTTACAGTGGACGAGAAGCCGGATATGAGTCAAGAGTGTGCCCTTGTTTCCAAGAAGGCTTACGGCATTTTGGGCTGTATAAGTAGGGGCATTGCCAGCAGATCGAGGGACGTGATCATTCCCCTCTATTCGACATTGGTGAGGCCTCATCTGGAGGACTGTGTCCAATTTTGGGCCCCACACTACAAGAAGGATGTGGAAAAATTGGAAAGAGTCCAGCGGAGGGCAACAAAAATGATTAGGGGGCTGGAGCACATGACTTATGAGGAGAGGCTGAGGGTACTGGGATTGTTTAGTCTTCAGAAGAGAAGAATGAGGGGGGATTTGATAGCTGCTTTCAACTACCTGAAAGGGGGTTCCAAAGAGGATAGATCTAGACTGTTCTCAGTGGTAGCAGACGACAGAACAAGGAGCAATGGACTCAAGTTGCAGTGGGGGAGGTTTAGGTTGGATATTAGGAAAAACTTTTTTCACTAGGAGGGTGGCAAAGCACTGGAATGGGTTACCTAGGGAGGTGGTGGAATCTCCTTCCTTAGAGGTTTTTAAGGTCAGGCTTGATGAAGCCCTGGCTAGGATGATTTAGTTGGAGATTGGTCCTGCTTTGAGCAGCGGGTTGGACTAAATGACCTCCTGAGGTTCCTTCCAACCCTGATTCTATGATTGGTTTGCAAGAAACATAAGTTATGAGCCAAATGTTCAACCAGTGTAAATTGACATAGGTTCAATGAAGTCAATGGAGGCACACCAGTTTTCATCAGCTAGCCCATTAGATACAATTATATATATTATTGTTTTTATATATATTATTATTCAAATTATAGTCATAATAATTCTTTCCCTTAAAGATTTCTGTGCAAAAATTACAGTTTGTGAGAATGAGTGTATTGCTAAATTAAAATTAGAGATTGGCAGAAAAGGGAATGTCAGCCTTCTGAGAGAAAGTTGGATTAGAAATAGAGTAGGGTTTGAGGTCTAGGTTTATCTGATAGTGCCATCATTTTATATGAGCATTTCTGCAAGGTTTGAGCTGCAACTGGTGGAACTCTCACAGGTATGCCAAGATTTCCTGTATCTTCAGTGGTAGAAATCGCTTGCAGTCAGCTGTTCTCACAAATTTGCTGTCATTTTTTAATTTGATGAATTTAGTTAATTTTGGAATAGCAATTTGGTTCATGATGCGATGTCAATTGGAGATATGAGTCTACATTCAGTCTGGCTGTAGTTCAAGGACTCTCTTGAGTTAGGTGAAGTATTACCCTCTAGTTTTTCTAGATGCCCCTAATTTATTCCTGGCTTTTCTGTGGGTGGTGGTTACCCTATTTGTACCCTAAAAATAGTCTTTCCTTCTTGAGGACATTTGGGGCTGTCATTTACCCTCTTTTCTGCCATTTGTTGTTTTAATATTTGGATATGTTAAAAATAGGAATTAGGCAAGTAAATTGATTTTTCAGGCTCCCACAGAAAGATTTAGCCAGGCAGCATATTTGCAAAGGTGGCTTACCTCAAAAGCTATCTATACTTGCATTTCAACTGTTTTCAGGAGCAGTTCAGCTGCATCCATTGCTGACACCTGTTGTAAGCAGGGGGTAAATTTCCTAGTGGAAACCATGCAGACATGCAGCTTTAGTGATTTTCCCTATAGGAAGAGCAGAGAGTGAGCAGAACCAACCCATCTAGGTGATAAAAGTCACATCTTCAAAGAGGTGTTGTGTGAGCAAGATGCCATTCCGGTTGATAACTCTAGGCAAGTGAAACACAAGAGAAATGTGATTGCCCAGAAATTAATGGTTCATTGAGATTGGCTTGATTCCTCTACATTAGTGGCCAGAAGACCTGACAGGAATAGGTGTAGCTGGAGGAAGACCTAAACAAACTTATTGGATTAATATCCTATGGATTCCCATTTGGAGTATATTAGCTTGTCTGTTTCTGACCTTTCAGAGAAACACATCTAGAGAAGTGCACAGGGAAAACTCTGCTTTTCAGTTGAGAATACAGATGTGAAACATCAAACGCACATGAGCTATACTTTTCCTGTGTGTGTGTGACAAATACATACCTTTTAAATGACATCATTCTTAACTTTATAGAACTGTAAGGTTTATAAACAAGCAGCAAGTCATCGGTTTTAGTCCAAAGAGAATTGGTCATCATACTAGTCATCCTTTTCAGGCTTTCTAACATTAAATGAAGAAAGGATTTGTTAAGGAAGTTTTTCATATTATTGACTTTTAAAAATAATTTACATGGAGATAAAATTAAGATGAAGTCTCATGGTAAATTAGTGTTTTTTAAGAAATGTAATGTGCTTTTCTGGATTCAAATATAAAATTAGTTGTAAATTAGCCTTTTATAGAAAGTGTAGAATTAGTTGTATTTAAACCATTCCCTTTGGAGTGGTTAGAAAAACCAAATCAACCATGGGGGAGGGAGCAAGAATTAGCAGTACATTAATTGGCATTTACTTTAAAAGGCACTTGGTTTCTGTTCAGTAATTTGAACCTTGTTTGAATGTAATTACACTTTGAATGCTGTGTGTGCCCCAGGTTGTATTTCTAATGAAAATAGACTTTTTTGACATTTACAATTGCACCATTTTGTCAAATTGGTCCATGGCCCACGATTTTTAAAGTAAACTAAATATTCACTTGTGTAAAGTATAGAGTAAAGAAAATGGTTACTGAAACGCCAACAAAATGCTTTCGTAAGTAAAGGTTTCAGAAGATTTTAATCCAGTTTTTCTTTGAATTTTGGATTATCAAAGGCTTTACACGTAAATTATAAAAAGCTCCTCCTGAAGACATTGGGCCTGATTCTCCACTGCCTTGTACTCTGTGTAGTTATTTACACCAGTGCAAAATGAATCCCCGCTCAGTGGATATAAAACACTACCAACTAATGTAAACCACAGCCAGATCTACTCAGCGAGATGCCTGCTTGGGAAATGCTGCAGTCTGCCCTTAAAGCATGAAAGATCCACCAAAATGTGCCATTGAAGGATCTTTTTTCTTTCAAAGGGCATAATGAGGCCATAAATGAGTCTAAGTGCACACTAGTTTGTGGCTTGAATCATCGCAAAAGAGCAGTTTACAATGGTAATTTGTTCATGGAATGGTTTCTTTCTTTTCCAGTTCTGTAAAAAAGCATCATTTAACTCTCATATTTTATATTACATGAATGTGGATCATACAATAATCATACTGATGATAGTGCGTGGAGACTTGCTTTTGTGGTTGGATTTTTTTTTTTTAACTGAAGTAAAATATTTGAGGAATTGAATGTTTTATAGCTAATTATTTCTGGGCCGCCTAAAAGAGTCTTACTCCACTACACTTATTTTGAAAACAAAAATAATGATAAAGGTACTTTTTCACTTGGAAGAACCAGTTAGGTTGCAATAAAAAATTACTTAGGTCCCAACCTGACACACAACCATTGGACAATATGGCACACGTCATAGTCACTTACCAAGGGCTTGGACAATAGCCCATTTCAGCTGATGGGATTTCCATTGACTTCAACGGGATTTGGATCGAGCCCCAAGAGCAAAAAAAGGGAGATATAGGATTACAGATGGCATACACAAACTAGCCAATCCTATGTATACACCAAATTCATCCACAAAATGTTGAAGGAAAAATAGTTAAATGTCTTCTAAAGACATTTTGTAGAGGGAGGTCATATTAATTCCTCCATTAATTTGTCAGTTTTTGTCATAACTATTTTCCTCTCTTTGCTTTTTCCAAACATTTTACCTAATTATGGGCCAAATTCTATCCTCGGTTATGTGTTATTGGTTTCCATTGAATTTGGATGTGTGGGTATATCTAATGATACACATGAAAGGATCCAGTATCTAGCCAAGTTTTGGTGTCATTCTTATAAACCAAATCTAGGCCTTGATTCTGCAAAGACAAGCACAGAGCGGACCCCGGTTGAATTCAGAGAGGCTCCATGCACATAGGGTTCCAGCCACACAATTATCTTTTCAGGATCTGAGTCTTAATTTGTTTGTTTCCCCCCCACCCCCCCCAAAAAAATTATGAAAAACTATCAGAAAAGTTAAAGTATCTGGGTGATACATACAATATCTCTGGAAATAGGAAATAGCTTTTAATAAATATGAAACATAATGGAAGGTTATAGAAATGGTTATAATTTGTGTAACAAAAATTAGTGGGTTCTTATTATAATTTAGCAGAACGTATAACCGTGGCAGAACTTTGACAGTAAATATATTTACATAACATTAGTGGGTGATAATAAAAAAACAAAAAATGTTTTCATCCCTTTATAGCAAATTTAACTGTTTGAAACGTGTCTAATTAGAAATGTTGTCTGAAAGCTCATGCATTTTTCCTGGTAAGTGTGTAATAATTATAGGCAGAGCAGATAGCACCGCATATTATTAAGGTCTCCCAACAATTGTTATTATAAGACCCTGTTTTCATTTGCTTGTTTGGCTGAAATTTTCTATGCCAGATGTCTGCCTTAGGCTGAATTTTGGGGGGAATTGGGGGTTGGTTTGGATTAGATTTTTTTTAGAAAACTTCAGCTAAAGTGGTTCAGCTGTTTCCAAGAATAGTGCTAAGGAAGAATACATTGTTTTGCCCATGTTAAAAATTCTGGTGACATTTTATTTGAAAGGTTCTGCTGCTTCAGTGTTTTGGAGCAGAACTTGAAATTTAACATGCTGTGACATTTTGCTGTCCCTGTGAAAATCCAGCTAAATGGCCTAATTATAAGCCTTTGAAAAATAACAGTTTACACGTGCTCAGTAGAGACTTCTTAGATTTTTAGAAGCTAAAATCACTCAGCATTCCTTCCTCATTGAGCATGCTTCATTTCCCTCACAGATCCTAAACATGACAGGACTGTACACGCGCCATCACCACAGAGTGACTGGGTTGCAGGGGCAAAGCCAGGCTTTCCCAGTAATAGCTACACCCAGCTTCTCCGGGTTAGACAGTGGAACTCAGAGCAGGGATCTTCTCTCTCGTGCTCTCAGTGACACACACACACAGGCACCTAGGCAGCATGGAGGAAGAAGCCATCTGATTCGAAAGCAGAGCGGAGAAAAGCCAGATTGGGGGGAATGAAAACAGTAGATTGAGACAAGAATTCTGGTGAGACTGGGACTAGCTTTGGAGGAAGAGAAACTGTTACTGGAACCAGGAGCCAGTTGGTGCAGGGAATGTGAAGTTGGGACTGGTTGAGCGGAGAGGCTGGGACTTGGAACCAGGGAAAGGTTTGCTGGAACTGGGAGCGGGGATAGAGTGGGGCTGAGACTGGGACTGGGAACCAGTTGCCTGGGGGAGGTGGAAACACTGGGATTGGTTGAGGAACTAGGGAAATGGGGAGACTGGGACTGACTGGACAAGGAGATGAACTAGGAAGTAGGGATGGATACAGGGGAGGGGAGAGGAGACAGCTGTTGAGCAGGGTTACATGGGGAGAACTGGGACTGGCTGGGCAAGAAAATTGGGATTGGGTGTGGGAAAGTGAAGAGACTGGGATTGGGGAGCGGAGGTCAGGGCTTGGACAGGTAGCTCAGAGTGGGACACTAGGACTGACATGGCAAGAAGACTGGGACTAGATAGGCAAGAATGGAACTGGGTCAAGGGGCTAGATTCACAAGGGGGGGCGTAATTGTTGCAGTGCTGAGCGGTGCAGTGCCTGACTTTTAGGTGCCTTGCCACCTGCTGGAATTCACAACTCTGAGTTAGGTGCCTAGGAGGAGGAGATGGTGATTGCTGAATAACCGCATGGCTGTGGTGCTGGTGGTCCTCCTTACGCCCAATAGCTTAGTAGTTAGAGCACTCTCACAGGATGTGGGAGACCCAGGTCCAGTCCAGTCCCCCTACTGCCTAGTGTGGAACAGTGACTTTAACCCAGATCTCTCACCTCCCAGGTGAGTGCCCTAATTCCTGGACTATAGGGCATTCTGGGGTGGGTCTCTCTCAGAATTTCCCTTTTAAGCTGTTCCACTTTGTATAAATACTTGCATATCCCCTGGATCAGGAACTAGAACATGGGTCTCCCAGGTGAGTGGACTAACAGCTGGGCTGTAGAATCATTTTCACTCTCTCATTGGTCAAATGAATATTTTAAGTATTTATAAGGGGGACCATCACCATACCACCTGCTATGCCAGCTGTGTTTTGTTTGGGGCCTGATCCAGTAGGTGTGCTCTTAATCACCCACTGAGCATGCCTGCTGGATCGGGCCCCACAGGTGTGATAGGTGGGGAAATACCTTGTTTGTGAATCCAGCTGGGGCTTAGGCATTAGGTAGGTGCCAAGTTGCTAGGCTGTGCTGGGACTTAGATAGCTGTTCGCATACCCAGAGACAAAAAATGAGGCACCTTGGGGACTTACCAGTGGAAATGTAGGCGCCTAGGGACTTTAGGCACCAGCAGGACACACACACACTTCGTTAAAAGAATATTATTAAGTTTGCAAAGTCAAACACACTTTTCTGCCAGAATTTAGGTTGTCTGTGCAACTTTAATTTCCCCCCTTCCCCCGTGTATATGCATTATGATACAGTCTTTAATTCCATGATCACATACTATTTTTATCTGCATGGGCCTTGCATCATTCACTGCACAGCATGGACTTGTTCTGGGGATGAATTAGGGCTGAGTAGTAAAGGATGAGCCCTGCCTCATTTGTTGTAGAAGTTGGAAGGTGTATAGTGAATGAGGCAGGGGATTGCAGGACGTGAAAGCATGGTTAATACAGATGAATGCTGTCCTAGAAAACTGGATTTTATACCTACCTCTGCCACAGAGTTCCTAAGTGATGGTAGGCAAGTAACTTAAACCATACTTCACAAGTGATCACTGATTGTGTATTTCTAATTTCTGGGTGCCCAACTTGAGGCCCTGGGGTCTGACTTGCATAAGAGCTGAGCACTCACAGCTGCAACTGAAGTCAGTGGTAGATGTAATTTGAATATATAAAGTGCTATGGTCCTAGGTTAAATTGAGCACCAAAATTAGTAGAAACACTTTTGACTGTAATTGGTGTGCCTCACCTCCCCTCTCATGGGTATTTGTGAAGCTCTCAGATACTGTAGTAAGGAGCAACAGAGAAAAGCCAACGAGGAAATTAATAAGCCTATCTTCAGAGCAGGGTTTGAACAGTGCAGTAAATAAGGCCTGAGGAATTAGGAGAAAACAAAATATTGAATATCTGTTCATTCAGTGAGCACTGTCCATTCTGTGCACTGAATGACGCGGGGGTCATGTGGAAAAAATAGTATGTGATCACGTAATTAAAGATTGTATCATATTGCATACCCACAAGAGGCCAAATTAAGGTTGCACGGGCAACCTTAATTCTGGCTTTTTCTAACTTTTGAGACCTGGACTTTCCAACCTCAGAGAGAATAGAAATATAAAAAGGAGAAAGAAACAGAACATGTGGAGAGACCCTGATCTCTGTTTTAAGTCATTTGTGACCTAAAGTTTCTGTCTGTATTTTATGTTCATTCAATCTGTGTGCCTCAGTAAAAACATTTAAAAACTAAGGGTCCACTTCTCCTGTCCTAGCCCAAAACTCCCTTTGACATCAATGGAGGTTTTACCTTCAAATGGACTGTGGAATTGGACCCTAATGAATGGCAGTATGAATGTGCTGTGATGCTCGTTTGGTTTTTTTAATTTATTTTATTTTTCTGTAGGTGAAGACGAGGACGAGTTTGAGAATTTCATGCTACCCCTTACAGTTTCATTTGAAACTGTAACTCAGATATTCAACAATAGTTTTAAACAAGAGGAGGCAAAGGTAGGTTTATTTCAGTAATAGGGAAAGAAATTATTTATCAGTAAAATAAGCTAATTGTGAAGTAAATATTTCACATTTTTCATCTTTGCCATGTATGTGTGTCTGTAATTTTCTATATGATGTTGAAATAAAATGGCTGTATATGACTTCCTACAAGTCAACCTCTTACACATACATTTAGATTTTGGGAATGCTTTGACAATAAAGTGATCTCTTTTCAGCCATATTTATAATCAAAGAGACAGATTTTCCTCTTGTGGTATTTGGCCTGGTTCTTATGTAATACTCCGTCTTTCTGTGTATGTGTTTTTATTTTCTTCTTATGTATTAACATATTTATTTGTGGAGATTTGGAAAGATGTAATACACTTGATAAAACACTGCATCTTTAAAGTATTTTTTTCAAACAAGAATTTAATATATAAATCAAGACTTTATTAAATGGCTGGGCATATATGTATAAATAGGAACCGGTCTTGAAGTATTGCATCCTTAAACTGAACAAAGTGATTAGGATAACTGATAGCTAAATAAGGTTTTTATGTGCCTGTGGGAGCCATATTAGGATTGATTTGACAAGTCAGTTCAGCTGTGGCAACAGTCATAATATCTAACACAACATTATGTTTTATTAGTAAAATCCTTAAGTGTAGCAAGCTGTTTGTGTCAAAACAACAGTATATTTTAGGGGGGAAAGGACGTGCTAAATGGGAGTAGCAGCATCAGGAATGATAATACATTAGAGTAGTGTTGTGCTAAATAGATTCCCCTCCCCATAATGAACAAACAGTTAACAATGCACTCTAGAGTGCCCATTTCAGATACATTGCGTAATCTATGGGAAGCCCAAACAGATTTGCTATTTTAAAATATGATGGAAAGCTTAACAATGTATCACTATCTTTTCTTCTCTCCTTTTCCTGAAAATGTAAACTGTCATCAAACATGCTAGAAATGTTTGACAAATAATTTTTGTCCTGCTTAGTACACAACTCACATTTACAGAGCATGTATAGTTTATAACCACTTTGATTAAATTAACATCTTAGAAAATCTGAATACTTAGAAAAAATACTCATTGCTTCAGTGGGTACTGTGAAAAAGACCACATACCCCAGATTCTGTATTTGATCTTGCTTCTAGTATTTAATTTGTAAACTGCTTTTCACATGTTAAATAGAGAGAGTCCGGAAGTGTTTGCCTTTTATTTTGAAAATTATTGATTTTAACAATTAGTTCTAAGAGATCATTTTTAGAATCCCCCTCTTTGTAAGAAATTGCATTTATCTCATTTGAGGATTCTATTGTATTTAAAACAATTTTGCTGCAGTCCTGTCTGGTTTGTGAGAAACTGTTTTACTGAAGAAATTTTAATGGAGTTCCAGTGATATATCCCTAAACTAGCAAGTTCTTAACGACCCTGGAAAGTGACTGCTTGATTACACTTTAACGGTATTTGCAAATAAAATCACAAGTAATTAAAGGGAAATCTCCAGGCTTTTGAGCAAGTTTGATGCATGATAACTGCCTGATTCAGCTTCATCTAGAGTAATGCTGTGTAGACAAGAGCTACTGAGATCAATAGCAACATAATGATAGTGGCAGAATTAAGTGAGTAACCTGAGAACTGTGTCTTCAGAATGCATGCAGCTGCCACAAGCCAGGGCCACACAGTGCACTCCGTTCTTCCGTCCTAAATGTTCATCAAAAGACGCCCTGCAGGAAAATGGAGTTAGATGCTCTTTATTGCTGATCGTGTCTCTTGCCACATTTATCAGGGAAATTGGATTAGCAGTTGGCAGCTGCAGGTAGACAAGGTTCTGCAGTGATTAAATATGCAGCTTGGCTGCATTTGTTGTGACAGACCTTTAGTAAATTCTACTGTAAGCACCATCTGTCTAATTTATATAAAGGAAACTTGGTGCTTTAAGCTACTGATAAAGAACTAAATCTGTTGCTCTATCATAAACAAAACTTTTGCTCTAAATTCTTTTAAATATAATTTATTAGGTTACAGCTATTTTTCTATCATGATGAATAAATAATACATGCAAAAGTGCTTTCAGGTACTTCATTGTGCAAGAACTGGAAACAAAAACAGTTCAGTTCTCTTCTTCAATAAAATGTTTAGTATTCCAATCCACAGGGAGGTGACACTGTTAAAATATCACCATGAAAATGGCCCAAGACTGCCAAATTCATTTAATTTGTGGCTTTTACTAGGATTTTCTAACTGGCTGTTTTTTTATATTTCTGAAGTACACAGCTGAAAAATGATCACAACAAGGGAGCTCTTCCTCATTGAACTACATTTGCGGTTAACAAACCTGTATATAAAACATACTTTTAAGTTTGTTTTCCAGTAAAATCTAATATAATTGAAGAGGACCTTAGTGTTTACCGTGAGCTTTTTTCCATTTTGAAATGAAGGGGGGTGGGGGGGAGGGGAAATCATAGTATTAAAACTACTGTCATTTTTTCCCCTCAAAAATATCTGGATTTGCCCTGACATTCCAGTTAAGTAATATATTGACTGGCTAGACTGAACCTCAGTGGTGCTTTTATGTTAGTTATGACATCCTCAGTTTTGATAGGAATGAATGAAAACTGTATCGGAGGAAGAAGGGCAGTTAAATAGCAACATGCTATCTTTAGCTGGTTCGTAAAAACTCCATACTGTTAAATTATTTAAAATCCTTGATTTTCAGCTAGCACACATTAAAAGTTTTCACACTAAGTGCCAAATGTTGCAAACAGCACTTTAACAGAATGATTTTGCTTTGATCCCTGTAGCAGTTCCTGAATAATTTATCACAGGTTATTGCCTTAATTCTGGAGAGGGATAGAGCAATAAAGGCAGATGAAAACACTCCAGTTGAAACACCTTGGGGCCTGCTCATTCCTCTGACACGGCTCTTTTGTTGGAACTATTTAGAGGTTATTAAGACGTGTCTCCAGAATTAAGAGTATGCTGTAAGGATGAAGACAGCCATCTTAATTCTAAAGACAAAGCACAATGACCCTTCACCTTTTTTTTTCTTTGTTGTTATTATATAGTAGAATTATGAGGGTAATATTATAGCTGCACCCAGTAGTGCCACTGTAGTTAAGGGTCTGTCAGACTTTCCATTACAAACCCCATTTTGGGGGTGGGTGGCGTGAGTGGTATCTCGTCTGTTTCAAATTGCATTAGTCAGAAACTTGGCACACACTGTCAAGCCACAATTCCTATTTGGGCTTTCCCCCCCCTACAAATATTTAAATGTTCAGTTCTTTTCCATTTAGAAATTCAGAAAATAATGTTTGTTTAGGATTTTAAACCATAATGTCAGAATTTAAAAAAATAAATAAATAAATAAATAAAAAAGGACCTTTAAATTACTCTAAAGTAGACCTACCATTTTTTGGTTTGTGGATGGAAGAATACTTTGAAAGAGGCTAGTTATTTCATTAGTATGAAAATCAGTTTATAAGCCAGCATTCTGACTACCTAAAATTCCCCTGCCATTTCTCTTGGATACAGTGTTCTTCGCTTCTGAGTCTAAGCTATTGTCTGGTGTTGCTGTGTGCTGCTAAACAGCTGTCACCTTGCACCCAGATATGACTGCATTTCAGCTGTGAATGAAGTGATCCCTTTATATGCTGCTTATATTATTCTGTTACATTTACAAAACATGTTAGGAACCCTCAAGATAAGGCCCACAAGGTGCTGTCTAAGTGTATAGTGTTGTTTACTATTTTTCTTAACAATTTTTACACCCACTAGTGTCATTTGCAAATTCGTAATGGGCTAATAAACCAGAATATATTGGGAGTTTAATCCCTATTCTGCCACACCTGTGTAAAACTCAACCGCAGTGAGCAGAAGATCTTAGGTGAAAGGGCAGGAGCACCACCAGCTTTTCTGCTGCCCTAGGTGGCGGAAGGTCCCACCCCGAAATGCCGCTCCCCCCCTCCCGAGGCGGCGGAAGGTCCCACCACCGAAATACCGCCACGGTCGCCGCCCCCCAAATTGTAGTGCGGTCGCCTAATGGGTTGCGCCGGCCCTGTGAAAGGGCCCGGATTTTACCTGGATACACTATGTGGTTAGGGTGTCATTGTATGAGCAGTTTTGGCATCAGTGTACATATTCAGTATTACTACTATACAGAGTCTAGTTCCAGTGAATAACACTTCACCATTGAGTTTAGTGGGACTTTATGTACTAAGAATGTGTAATATTTTAAAGATGAGAAGTATATATTAAGAATAGTATAGATAACAGTGGATGGTGTTTATATAATAATAATAGTAGAAAGTAAAGATTCTAAAACCAAAGAAATTCAGTGGCTTTTCTCAAATCACTCAGTTGTTCATTAGTACTCAGTGGCATGTGAAATGACCTGCTGTTTCAAGGCCCTCTGGTAGAAGGGTACTGTGTCATCACTTTCTAAGTGTGGCATGCGCCCATTTAGTCTATAAGTCTTGCTACCCAGACGTTTCTTAAATGTTTTATCAGAAAGAATGTTTTTCAAAGAACAGTTGCTTTTCTAAATCAATGAATATGTACTTCAGGGTTGGTTAGTTGTGTGTGTATGTGTAGTCCCTGTTTCACAGGCCTCTGACCATGGGTTCATTCCTATCTTTGCCTGACTTCAAACAATGGCAAGTTCAAATGAGGTGCTAAATATCTTAGGAGTCTTTCTAGAGGCCCCTAGTTTTCCTTTGACATTCTTTCCTGATAGTCAGCCTTGCTTGTGGACCTTTTCTTTCTGTGGCTACAGTGTTTAAAAGAGCCAAGATCACTCTTGACTCCTCCACCTTCACCCTGCTTTGCTGGATGTGGATGTATCCTTTTTTGATGTTGCACCTTAGTATTGTTTAATAGGGGATGTGCAGCGTTGTTGTGAAGTTTTTTTACATAGGCCACACGTCTGCTAAATACTTATTTTCCACATGGAAGAATAAGTATATTAAATGCAAAAAGAACAGGAGTACTTGTGGCACCTTAGAGACTAACAAATTTATTAGAGCATAAGCTTTCGTGGGCTACAACCCACTTCTTCGGATGCATATAGAGTGAAACATATATTGAGGAGATATATATACACACACATACAGAGAGCATGAACAGGTGTGAGTGCTCATGCTCTCTGTATGTGTGTGTATATATATCTCCTCAATATATGTTTCACTCTATATGCATCCGAAGAAGTGGGTTGTAGCCCACGAAAGCTTATGCTCTAATAAATTTGTTAGTCTCTAAGGTGTCACAAGTACTCCTGTTCTTTTTGCGGATACAGACTAACACGGCTGCTACTCTGAAACCTATATTAAATGCCAAAATGTAGGTGAATGTCATGTTAATATTATCATTTTAGATCCCAGTTCTGCATGATGCTGAGCATTTCCTGTGAGGTAACCTCAACTCAAGTTAATGAGAATTGAGGGCTCTGAGCATCTTGCATGTTCAGGTCATTTGCACACTCAAAAACCAGGAAATCGGAATGATAAGGTTCTCATAGTAACCTTTATTTACCCGTGTTTCACATAGGACCCAATTTACCCTCAGAAAAACCTCTGCAACTCCCATTGAAGTCAATTGGACTAGTGCGTGCATACCTGAAAGTAGAATTCAGGCCTTGTGTAAGGTAACATTTAGTAGCATAACAAGTAATTTGCAGCACTCCATTCATTATGTGGGTGGGTTAAAGTTAATATGAGATCCTTATCTTTTGCATTTCTGGACTTACGAATATTTAACATTGTTACCAAATGCTACTTTATTGAAAGTTTTATATTTAGTTTCTCTTGATATTTTCACAAAAATGAAAAAAGATTAACACGTTAATTCCCCCTACTGGTTTCTCTGTGTGCGTCCACAATTGTTTAGTGAAACCCTGCAGTTATATGGTACTTCATAATGGAGCAGAAATACAAACCACACCTACAACACCAAACTAACATTCATACTACATATTTCTGTTGGTCAGCACGCCAGTATGGAATTTTAACTGGAATGGAAATTTCATGTAGTGTATGTTTAAAACTAATTTTTCATTCACTTATAATTTATTAATTCTTAAAATTTACACTACTTGCCTGAAAACCAGTCCTTTATGAGGATTACTACCTGGGAACTTTCAGCTGCTTTTCATTTTTGTCTGTACCCCAAAAACAGTTTTAAAATATTTTTACCGGGGGAAAAAAGTATATTTTTTTCTGTCACGGAATTTACTAAAAATGGGTGAATGGGTTTTGCTCAAAATTAAAAAAAAAATATTTTTTGACTGAGACCTAACTTGGAAAATGATATCTGAAAATATTTTTTCAGAAGGATACACGCATATGAAAATGGAGTATAATAGAAGTCTCAATGTAACCTTAACAATAGTTTTTTTGCGTCTCAATTAGTCTTATACCTCACATAAAATAATGCCAGCTCAAGTTAACTTTTTATTATTAGTATTATTATTTTAATATATTCATGCAAGAAGCACTTTTAAACTTTAATATGCAGCATTCATATATTATATTTTAGTTTGCCTTAGTCAAAGGTACAGTAAATTGAGTAACCTAAAATGTTCCCTAAGCATTTTGTTAGCATTACCACCATAAAACTTGGGCAGATTTTTTTTTTTTTTTTTTTATAAAGAACCTACGGTTTTCTATAGAGAAGGATTTGAGCGAGACATTTAAACTAATGAATCAAAATCAGATATGTGGTCATTATTGGCTGATTATTACTCCATCTGCTCTGTGCTAACGTGAAAATCAATTACTGTGTCTCTTTCCCACTGACAGCGTATGTTGATCGGGCTGGCAAGAGATCTTCGAGGGATTGCCTTTGCACTGAACACAAAGACCAGCTACACCATGCTGTTTGACTGGATGTATCCTTATTACACTATGACAATACCAGCTCTGTGCACAGAGGGATACCAGGCCCCTTGCATTAGTTTAATAGTGTGGCACAGTGGGGAAGAGGAAACAAAGCTAAATGAACTAATGTGTAATCAGCTAAAATTACAGCATAATGGCAACCATGCAGTTAACTGGGGGGGCAGCATTTGGAGAGAAACCACAGAGAGGTCACTTTTTTGTTGTATCACACTAATACCCCAGAAAATATACCTAAATGGTTCCCCTCCCCACCCCAAGCCTGTGATGTTTCCATAAACATACGTTGGCTCGAACGCAAAATATAATGTACCTACATTTGGTTAAAAATGACAGCAAAGACTGCTAAAAAAAAATGTTGCTTCCCAAGTATTAGTCCAGGAGGACCTCTGTATCTAGTATGATCTGGTCTTTCATTTAGCCAATAAGTATCCACTTACGTCAGTTTTATTAATATCATGACACACACACTTTTCTTGATGAGAAGACAACAGCTATATTGCAAAAATAAATGGTAATCTAGAGTTACAGTTTTTCTCAATATGCAAAGATCAGGACTACTGTGTTTGTTTTAATATACTGGTATACTTTTTTAGTGCTGTGCTAAAGTATCTAATAATACCCACTGGTATTTTGTTAGTACAACAGGGAGGTCTTTGATGTTTTTTAATAAGTGTATCAGTCATAAATTTTGTCATTTCAGTCATAGAATCATATTAATAAACTCACTATCCAAATATATAGTGAGATGAGTATGACAGTTTGTATGATTTAGACTTACTATGCATGATTGCTGTATATTTGTTTATTATACGGGTAAAATAACATACAAATACAATATTGTGCTTTATTAAAAACAGGGGGCTTTGAAATGGGATAATTTTAGACAAATGCTGAAAGTTTACTGTACACTGATAATCTGTTTTGAGAACACAGAACAGTATATCTTTCCAGAATTGTGACCAGGAATGTAGTTGAATATGGGCAAAAAGGTAGGAAGGCCAAGCCTGTGTTATGATCTGATCCAACTTCCGCTGAAATCAATGGACAGACTCGAGTGGGATCAAGCTATTCTCAAGAACTTTGCATGCTTTCAAGTAAGACAGTGTGTGGAATCAAGGCCTAAGACAATAAGAGGCCTCATCCTAACTCTATTTGAAATCAATGGAAAACTCCATTTAATTTCAATAGTAAAAGATGGAGCCACAAACTACTAAAATCAGGATGTAAGTATAAATTTTATGACACTGTCACACTTACATTATTAAACCTGAAAGAAATTTAAAATTCTAAAGTTGACTTTTTATGCTTTGTTCAGCATGGGCAGGAAAGAGAGATTACTATCAATTTAATTTTCAGTAAGTTTCATTTTCTGTTTCCTCTGCATTAAGCCAATGTTCATAGATTCTAAGCCCAGAGGGGACCATTGTGATCATCTAGTCTGACTTCCTGTTTAACATGGGCCTTAGAACTGTCCCAAAGTAATTCCTAGAGCAGATCTTTTTAGAAAAACATCCAGTCTTGATTTTAAAAATTGTCCGTGATGGAGAATCCACCTCTCCCCTTGATAAATTGTTGCAATGGTTAATTACACTCTCAAAAAATGTATGCTTTATTTTCAGTCTGAATTTGTCTAGCTTCAACTTCCAGCCATTGGATCATGTTATACCTTTCTTTGCTAGATCGAAGAACCCATTATTAAATATTTGTTCCCAGTGTAAATACTTACAGACTGTAATCAAGCCACCCCTTTACTGTCTCTTTGTAAAGCTAAATAGATTGAAGTTTTTGAATCTAGCACTGTAAGGCATGTTTTCTAATCCTTTAATCATTCTCATGGTTCCTCTCTGAACTCTCTCCAATTTATCAACATCCTTCTCGAATAGTGGGGACCAGAACTGGACGAGGTATTCCAATCAGTGTCAAAGAAAGAGGTAAAATAACCTACTGTAACTTCTTTTCTCCTATTCAAAGTGTGGCAATGTTTGCATTGCAAATAGTATAGGGAAATGTGTAAATTCAAACAGAGCCAGATTGAGGTCTCCTACAAGGAAACCCCTCAGGTTAGGAGAGGAATTCCAGCCAGAGTTTTCCTCAGGTCAGTCTATTGGTGGTGATCACAAAGTTTTTACCCCTTTGCAGAATGACCAGGGTCATCCACTGCTCAGAAACCCACAGATCTCCTCACTACCCTAATGATCCCTACTCCCCTGTCTGGCTGCTCCCGTGGAACCATACTGCTGGGGGCTCTCCAGCCTCTGGCTATCCCAGGACCCACCCTTTTTACGAAGAGGTGGGCTGTGCAAGAAAGGAAATGGAGCCTCAGGCTGTATTAGGCAATTCTCATTTGTCAGTCCTATGTTCTCTCCCTGTGCAATACTGCAAAGCTCCCTCTGTGGGACCAGGAATGGTGGAGGGGATTGCAATATAGGGGTGGCTGATCTCCACTGCTTTTGCAAAAGATAGATCCATGCCTGGAGGGTCAACATGCCATAGAAATCACCATGCTGAGTCAGAACAGTGGTCCATCTAGCCCAGTATCCTGTCTTCCAACAGGAACAAGGCAATTACAAGTGATCCATTCCCTGTCATCCAGACCCAGTTTCTAGCAGTCATAGGTTTAGGGACATCCGGAGCATGGGATTGCGTCCCTGACTGTCTTGGCTAATAGCCATGGATGGACCTATCCTCCATTAACCTAATTATTTTTTGGAACCCATTTGGTCCACTCCATACCTGAATCCAGGATGGTTTCCATTGTTTTTCATTTCCTGAACACCTGTTCTTAATATTAATTTTTTTTTTTTTTTTTTTTAACAAACCCTAGATGTTTTATTTGGACTGCCAGACGGCATTCCTTTAATTGACCTTAACAATAAAAAGATTAATATATACACAGTAAGAAGAATTAATTTCTCCAAGGCTTTTCTGAGTCCCCTCGTTTTCTATATTCAGTTGATTCTTTTTCCTCACCAGGGCCGGCTCTGGCTTTTTTGCCGCCCCAAGCAAAAAAAAATCGGGGCGGCCAGAACGACAAAGCAAAAAACAAGAAAAACCCTGTGGTGCGGCTGGAGCAGCAAAGCAGGAAAAAAAATAAAAAACTGCGGCGCAGCTGGAGCCAGGGTGCAGGGGGACTCCCTGCACTGCAGCCATGCCCCGGCTAGCGGGGGAGAGGGGGAGGGAGCGGGGGGAGAGAAAGAAGGGGGGCAGCCAGGGCTTCAGCGGGGAGGGAAGGACGTGGGCTGAGCTGCCGGGCTTGCTACAGACCTGGCACCGGCTGGGGCAGACGGAGCGCACAGCCCGCTCCCTGAAGGGCGCTCCCCTCCTCCGCGCCGCTGCCCCCTACAGGGCGGCCGGATCAGCGAACAAAACAAAACAAAAAAGCAGCCGTGCTGCCTTAGGATTGGGCGGAATGCCGCCCCGTAGAATCTGCGGCTCGGCTGGTGCCTGGAGCCGGCCCTGTTCCTCACATATCTGTACACACGGACACAGAAAATATTCCCCTATCACCTTTGGCTGTAAACAAACAAACAAATTCATGCTTCTGTTCAGTGCATTTAGCTTCTGCTGGAGTCCAGCTCCATCCTCATATTGATATCAGTAATATGGCAGAGTAAGCTGCCATCATGTCAACTCGTATTTACTGGGTCTAAAGGGTGTAAGTTACAATGGTATGTGTGGTGGGGAGGGGAGAAAGAGGTTTCTTTTCATTTGAATAGGGATTTTTATACTTAATTAACATTGTAGTATATAAATTAATAACCTTTAAGTGTTGAATTGTTTGTGTTGACATGCTACAATTGTAACTGCCCAAGTCTAATAATAACAGTTGTTTTCAAACAAACATTCCCCTGGTTTGAAAACCTTAAAGTGAGACTAACTATAAACAAAAATGAAACTGAGATGATATTCATTACCTAAACTCAGAGAAATGCAGCAAATAGGCAGTATAAATAGACAAGAGAAAATTTTTAGTTTTAATAATCTAAGTTGTTAGTAAGGTAAATAAAGGAGGTTGTTTGGAAGCATTAATTTTAAATCAGTGGTATAAGAGTTCAGTGGTTAATATAATACTTTATCTCAAGTGTGGCTGGAAATATTTTGATTCTAATCTCTTCCCATTGATTTCAAGAGAGTTACACATATAATGAACCTTTGAGGATCAAACCTTTAATTTTTTAAGTTGTTCCAGTTTTAGGTCATAGTTTTTTTTCCTTGTATCTTATTTCTGATTTGAATAAGTATCTGGAATTTTACTTTTGTCCAGTAGATGGCAAAAATGAGCAGAAATGAATTATTTTAAGTCTTTTGGTTTTGTTTTTGATCTGGAAACTGTTGTGTCCTATATTTTACCATAGATTATGCTGATATTAGGGTCATGGTTTGAAGGTGAATTGTCAGTATGCTGAAAGCTGTGTTAGATTGCCAAATAGGGTTGTTTTGTAGCAGGCTTGCTTATACTAATTGAGTTTCTGTAGCAAATCAGGCTCCTTGGAAAAAGGCCAAAGGCTTTTCATAATTGTATTGACAGGAAAATGAATATGATAAATGGTGTTCATTCAGTTGAGACAAGATTTATTGTTTTCCTCTGGGCAAGGGATGAAGAGCAAATATTTATAATAATAGTAAAATTTGTTTAAAAGTTGTATTATTCAATCTCTCAAAAGGCTTTATTAAAATATTTCCAAATATTTTAAAGTATTTTCCTATGGTAACGTTTGGGAACTTCCCAGAGAATTCCATTAATGAAAGATGAATAAGTAGATGATACAAAAATAAATAAATAAATATCCTGGATATGAAAGTCATTTATTCTTCCTGAAATATTGATATGTCAAGTTGTCAATGATGATTCCAGTATTACAGCTTCTGAAAGTTTATATGCCTTTTATATTCAGAAATGTGGTTTGTATAATTTGTAGGGCAGGCCTAAACATGCAGGTGAAACCTTCTATAAAAGCATGTCCTGTTTAAAGTAAAATCAGAATCCATTTTTATTAATGGAGATTATCCCACTGATAAAATATTTTGTTTTGCTATTTACTTCAAGATGATGTTTGTAAAATGTGAGTGTATTACCTGTAGCACTCTACAGCAGGGGTCGGCAACGTTCAGCACGTGGCTCGCCAGGGTAAGCACCCTAGCGGGCCGGGCCAGTTTATTTACCTGCTGACGCGGCAGGTTCGGCCGATCGCGGCCCCCACTGGCCGCGGTTCGCCATCCCGTGCCAGTGGGGGCGGTGGGAAGCCGCAGCCAGCACATCCCTCGGCCCGCGCCGCTTCCCGCCGCCCCCATTGGCCCGGGACGGCGAACCGCGGCGAGTGGGGGCCGCGATCGGCCGAACCTGCCGCGTCAGCAGGTAAATAAACTGGTCCGGCCCGCTAGGGTGCTTACCCTGGCGAGCCGCGTGCCGAACATTGCCGACCCCTGCTCTACAGTGACAGCAAGCTGAAGTTTAAGGTCCCCGATCTGTCCATGGGGAGCTGGTGCAGGATCAGGGTTGTACCCAGATATTTTGTTACTTTCGATCAATGTTTCTTAAAACTAGTTGGGTACCCTCTTGGTAAATTTTTCAGCTGTTCCTTTCAACTGACATCAATTATTTAATGAGCTTTAATGCCTGTGAAATAAGCAAGTTTGTAGTAAGAAAATGTCTTGCTGGACTTAAATTACCTTATTAGGCTGACTCAGGGTTTTAGTCAGCAAAGCTAAAGTAACACTAGTATATAAAAAAGATGGTGATCTGTGTTTGGAGTTTCCTCTTCTTTATGTGAACTTACAAGTAGGTGTGGAACATTTTGTTTTAAATAACCAATATACTTCTGTTTTTAAATCACTGTTCTAATAAATATCTAAAGATTCATCTCCTGTGTCCTTAAAAAAATAATTCCATATGCACGGGCATGAGACATTTTATAAGACTGTATGCAGAGGATTAGTCAAGAAAAAATATTCACATTTTTACATAAGCGATAGCGTTTCCCGTTTAAAACCATTATAGATTTTAAAGTATTAAATTGTCATATTTTTTTCCAATTAGTTTATAAGTTAAGTGCTGATTTAGAAGAGCTAGACAATCAGTTCTAGATATTTCAGTCCTGTATCCACAGGGGAAGAGGCAGTATAGGTTTTCCTTTAAGCAACCAGCCTTTCCTCTGCATCCAGTCTTTAGCCTGTCATAGAGAGCCCCTTAGTGTCCCTTGCATTGATAGATTCTATGATGATGGTCACTTGTGTACATTAGCGTACTAAAGCTGATTTTATTTTAAATTGCCTTGTTATTATTTATTTGTCTGACCATAGCACTTAGGAGCTCTAGTCTTGGACCAAGATCCCATTGAGCTAGGTGCTGTACAAACCCAGACCAAAAACACCGTCCCTGCCCCAAAGATCCTTTGCTGTTTGCATTTCACTCACCTTGGACAATGAAAATCAGTTAGTCAGTTTTGCTTCGTGAATTAGCAGGATTCCACAATGTTTGAGCATGTAAACACTGCAGATGGGTGTTTAAAAACAAGTCAAAACTGTTTTCACTGGAATTTTTAAAAATAATAAATCATGGAAATATTTTTCTTGATCCAAAGTTTTGTAAAATCTGGTTTCTGCCAGTGAATGTAGATGTGACACTTGAACTTTTGAGTTCTGACATCCCCGTTTATATAATGGAGTTGCCAGCTCAGAATGCCCAGTTGTGTCTGTCTCCAGCATGCTGGCTGATACAGTTTTAGAAGAATTCAAAGATTTCACAAGTGCTCAGCTACAGCTTTGAATGCACTAACAAAAGTGGCTTTTGTTCACAACGGGTTTTAGCAGTAAGTGCAGTTGAACTGGTGCTGAATATGGTTTAAAGTCAAAAGCAAACTGTTCAGCAGCATTTCAGAAACTCTGGTTAAAAGCTGCTCCCCCCCTCTGGTGGTCCAGAGACAGCTTGGGCACATAGCACTGTCTCACCACCCCATTTTCAGTTGCTAAATTATATTAAAAGACCAGTAGAAACACATTGAATATTTTCCTAATGTTACTTTTCCATGTAAACTATTGATGTAGTTGTCACAAGGCTGCAGTGTAAGCATGAATGGGAGGGGTTGGCATTATGCATGCTCTGGTATGCATTTCAGAACTCCTGTTCTAAGGCCTTGCCCTCTGACAGAGAGAGCCCACTGAGTAGCCTTGAGCAATTACTTTTATCCAAGGGCACTCTCATATGGGATTCTGTAGGGGTCCATCTTGGCCCTGTCAGCATATATGAGGCCATTGGGAGCGGCAGTGAGGAAGCATGAATTAGGGTGCCTTCTGTATTCAAATACCACCCAACTTTACGTGCCTATGCCTCCCAGTCAACTGGTGCATTTTGAATGCTTTAGCCAGTGTCTGGGTGAGAGTGGTCTGGCTGGGAAGCATTTCCAATAAAATGAAGGTGATGTTCACAGATTTATGAAAGTAGCCAAAGATATGGCAACGATTGTGTATGCCCCAGAGGGTATTTGGCCATGTTTTGTTACTTATGTACACAAGGTGGCTGTCAGATTTGAATCCCAATTATTTTTTTACAGAAATCTTGATGGTAGATGCAACCATGTTAAGTCTAACAAAAAGAAAAGACCTCCTAGAATGGGACAGAGGCAACTCTTTAAAGAGTGTTTCAGATATCAGGCTCTTCTGCTTTATACTGCTGATGCCTCCAGAGCCTCAGGCAGATGGCAGCAAAAACTCTCCAGAGTACTAGGACAAACAGACAGAATTAGCCAAAATGCTTTCCTTCTCAGAGACAGCAATATCATTCATCAGCAGTACCACCTATGATGACATTAGTCTCCACCAGAAGGGCCCTATCGACTCAAGGCAGGGCTTGATTAATTTTTCTCCCATTTAAAGTGAAATGTCTTTTGGGGTAAATATTGTCATTTAAAATACAAAACAAAACCCCTTCCCAAATCCCCAGCAGATAAAAGACCCCCAGGGCAGCTCCAGAAAAGACAATAGGAAATCTTTCCAGCACAAATATAATATAAACTTTCACCGGCTTTCCTGATCCAACTGACCTGTGTTAAGTCTAACAGACATACAGGAAAGGTTGTTCCCTTCACCTCTGTGGCTGAGAAAATAGTTCAGACTCTATGGCCTATTTGGTCCTTGGCTTCCTTTAGAGACTGCCTGCCAGGGTGCCAGTTAATACCAGTTATGGTGGGTGCAGCGAGTGTATAAACGCATTGTCTGCTGGAAATTGGATACAGCCCAGAAATTAATTTTCTATACACACACAAAACTCTTTCCTTTGCCTGAAATTATGCCAGTTGTGTATATATTCCAAATATGATTTATTCAATAGCTTACCTATTTTGTACTTAATTTTTTGGATTTCCAAGGGATTTATTCTTCCAGGCACTGACAAATTTGGATGTATGGGTCCAGAGCCTCATCTAGGGTAAACTGGCATAGTTCTGTACCTGGCTCACCATAGTGGCATTGAGGTAAAGTTAATCTGAAAAATATTAATTTTTGGCATTTACATTCTTTAACTCATTTTATGAAAGATACACATCATACCTTCCCATTCTACAAAGAGCTATTGAGCTGTGGTATCGTGAAGCAGCATGTACAACTCCGATCTTGAAGCTTATGGCAGAGCTTCTGCAAAACAGGTAACGAGCATGTGAGAGCTGGGTAAACAATAAGTGGCACTTACTTTGTTCTGTCTACATTTTTATATCATGCCCATTATGGAGGTATCCTGACTTTCTTAACTTTCTCTTTAATGTCTTTTCGGACTGTGCTATGGAACAGGAACTAGAGAGACCACAGCTCCACCAGTGTTCTTGTTTTGATTTGCTACAATGGTAGCCATTAAAAAGTCAACCCTTAAAGATGCAACATAGGATAATCTGTGACACTGCATTTATTTACTATTCAAAATAGACTGAAATAACTCAGATACATCTCAGGTGCCATGATGTGGTAACCATAGTTAAATGTTGACTTTTTAATGGAGATCACTGAAAATAGTTGACTGTCTAATTTCTGTCTTGTGTTCCTTGCAACCTCTAAGTAACACTAAATGTGCTTTGTGGCTTTAAACATGTGTAACCTACTTTTACAGTTCCCCCCAAAGAAAATACAATTTCCACGTACATTTGTATGCTGAATGCTTCACTTATTCAGACTGGGGAAGAAAGGCATCTAGGACAACAGTATTTCTAACCAACTTTTATATAATTTTTCCCTCTCTGTGAAATCCTCTTGGCACTTGCTGGCTCATGGAAGAGATCCCAGAATGATTTTCTGATCTGATGTAAATACCTTGGATTGCATGTGTTTCAGGCTATGTCTACACTGCAGTTAAAAATCCGTGGCTGGCCCGTGCCAGCTGACTGGGGCTCATGGGTCTGTTTAATTGCAGTGTAGCCATTGCACTGTAGCCCAAGCTCTGGGACCCTCCCACCTTGCAGGTGTGCTAGAGCCCAGTCTTCAGCTTCAGCCCAAATGTTAATACCACAATTAAACAGCCCCTTAGCCCAAGCCAGCTGGCACGGGCCAGCTGCAGGTTTTGAATTGCAGTGTAGACATACCCTAAGTGAGCCTTCTGTTATTTATAATGCCACAGAACCAGAACATTTTGTGATATCCTCATGGAATCTGCGGATGCTAAGAGGATTGCCCAAAGGGAGAAGAGACTTTGGAAGGGGAAAATGAAAGGGAGCGGGGGGATTAAAATGATTCTCTGCTGGAGACCCCCATGAGCTGTATAGATGAGGCTTTCATCAGAGAAATCTGTGCTTTCCTCAGTTTCTATTTTTCCCTTGCAAGTTCATCTTTAAAAGAAAACAGATTAAAAACTGTTTAAAACAAAACACAAAATGCTTAACTGAGTGATGGACCACTGGTTCTACAAAGTTCAACTCTGGCCCCAAGAAAGTTAGTGAGTATCACTGGAGTTTAAGCCCTGAATGTCATCACAGACCTTCCAGGTCAGTTCTCAGTGTCTTTTGCATTTGTGGATTGGCTTGCTGTGACATTACCTATTGTTTGTGTAGGTTAATTTCCTCTTTTTATCATGGTAAGAGTGTAATAAAGTACTTTTAAAAGTTTAATCTCTGATACCTGATACACCATATTCTGTAGACTATTTAACAGTGCTGCAGCTTATTTCAGAGATAAGGTAGTTAAGAAAGAACCTATAAGAACACCAATAAGACTAAACAAAAGCAAAGTGATGCTAGAACAATAAATCTCATGCAAGGGACAGCTTTTCAAACTACTCTCCATATTCTTGCTATTCCTCCATCTACTCGAATTTAGAAAATCTGCATTGCTTGCTTAAGAGAACATCACTTGGGGTGGATTTCTTCTTTGTGTGCTGCCTTAGCCTTTACAGGTTAAAATGCATTAGACAATACACTATGACAGGGTTAAAATATGTTATGGAGTATCAGTGTATGCATTATGCTGCTGTGATATTGATACTGAAATTTGCACCTGTAAATAAGGATCCTGGCAGAAAAATGTGGATTGCAGCAAAGCAAGGTACCCACAACTTCCTTTGCACTAGGGGTCCTACAAGCACCCCGCAAAGCACCAAAAATGGATGACACACAACTAGGGCAGCCAAGGGATGCTCTGATTCAGTGCATTCATTGGCAGGGCTCCTGTGCAGTTCCCAATAGAGATTAAGGGTAAAATTTATATAAGTGACTTAGGAGCCTACGGTTGTGTAGATGAACAGTTAGTGCATGTCAAACTGTGGTGTAAAGACGGCACAGTAGCCTGACATCCACTGGCTGTCCACGTGGACTCTGCTACCATGCACTGAAAGTTCCTAGTGCACTTTGATCTACTCTCATTTCAACTGTCTAACTGTAAGTCAACAAGAGCTTATAAATAACTTATGAAAACGAGACTAGAGTCTTGTGATCTACTTCAGTGCTTCTCAAAGCCAGTCGGCCGCTTGTTCAGGGAAAGCCCCTGGCGGTCTGGGCCGGTTTGTTTACCTGCCGCATCAGCAGGTTCGGCCGATCGCGTCTCCCACTGGCCGCGGTTCGCCGCTCCAAGCCAATGGGGGCTGCGGGAAGCAGCGGAGGCCGAGGGACATGCTGGCCGCCCTTCCCGCAGCCCCCATTGGCCTGGAGCGGAGAACAACGGCCAGGCGGGAGCCACGATCGGCCGAACCTGCGGACGCCGCAGGTAAACAAACCAGCCCGGACCACCAGGGGCTTTCCCTGCACAAGCGGCCGACCGGCTTTGTGAAGCACTGAAGTAGATCACAAGACCCTAGTCTCGTTTTCATAAGTTATTTATAAGCTCTTGTTGACTTACAGTTAGACTTAGGAACCTTAGTGCTAAGTCACTTCTGAAAATGGGGCTTAGTCTTCAAAATCACTTAGGGGCTTTTGAAATTTTTACCTTAAAGCTACCTTTCTCCTGGGATTCTCCCAGGGGAGGGCATTGATGAAAACTTTGCTTTCCCTCCCAGTGGTTATATCCATATTGAGTACACAATAGCTTTTTCTGGCCTATGGAGATGGTGTACCAGCACAAGCAGAGGTGAGATAAGTCTATGGTATGATCTCTTTCAGGTCTGAGTATATGCATTGAACTGCACTCTTGCATCTGGCTTACATTTGGGCTTCTCTACAAGATGGGGTAATGCCCACTTACAGTCAAAAGTGTGCTAACATGTTTAGCATTAATTGGTCCATGTAGACCGTGCTGGTGTGCACTAAAGGTTCCTTAGTGTGCTTTAACACTTTAGTGCACACTAACAGGGTCTACGTGGACCAATTAATGCGCAGCACATTTGTGCACTTTAGAAATCACACCCCCATAAGTGCACATTACCCACCATGTAGAGGATGCATTTATATAATTGAATTCCTAGTGGGAATTAACTGATGAAATAAGCTATTGGAATATAGTAGTTAAGGTAAGAGTATAAACTAATTGTTTGTATTAGGAAGAATTTGTAGCATTCCTCTGAACTGCAAATAAGCCAAAGGTGCTCACTAGGAATTTGAAAGCTTATTATTATTATTAGAATCATAGAACTGTAGGGCTGGTAGGGATCTTGAGAAGTCATCAAGTCCAGCCCTCTGTGCTGAGACAGGACCAAGTAAACCTAGACCATCCTTGACCAGTGTTTGTCCAACCTGTTGGGGACTCCCCAGCCTTGCTTAGAAGCCTGTTCCAGAGCTTAACTACCCTTAGGCTACGCTACGGGGGGGATCGATTTCAGATACGCAAATTCAGCTACGGGAATAGCGTAGCTGAATTCGACGTATCTGATCCGACTTACCCCGCTGTGAGGACGGCGGCAAATCGACCGCCGCGGCTCCCCCGTCGACGGCACTTACTCCTACCTGGGCTGGTGAAGCACGTGCGTCGATTCGGGGATCGATTATCGCATCCCGACGAGACGCGATAAATCGATCCCTGAGAGATCGATTTTCTACCACCGATCCGGGCAGGTAGTGAAGACCAGCCCTTAGAGTTAGAAAGTTTCTCCTAATATCTAACCTAAATCTCCCTTGCTGCGGATTAAGCCCATTACTTCTTGTCCTACCTTCAGTGGACATGGAGAATAGATCAATGCCCTCTTTAGAACATCCTTTAACATATTTGAAGACTGTTACCCAGTCTCCCCTTAAGTTTTCTTTTTCTCAAGATTAATCACACCCAGATTTTTTAACCTTTCCTCATAGGTCCGGTTTCCTAAACCTGTTGTCATTATTGTTGCTCTCCTCAGGACTCTACAATTTATCCACGTCTCCTAAAGTGTCGCACCCAGAAATGGACACAGTACTCCAACTGAGGCCTCAACAGCACCGAGTAAAACATTACCTCCTGTGTCTTACGTACAACATTCTTGTTAATACCACTAAGAATGATATTAGCCTTTTCCCAACTGCATCACATTCTTGACGCATGTTCAATTTGTGATCCACTCTAACCCCCAGATCCTTTTCCGCAGCATTACGACCAGTTTTTTGTTTGTTTTTAGGAATGAGCACATTGCTAATTTTTTCTCACTGTGACAATGTGAATATTTTTGCTGTTATTTTTTAGGTCACAGCGTTTAAATTTTGATGTATCATCTCCTAATGGAATTCTTCTCTTCAGAGAGGCTAGTAAAATGATTTGCACTTATGGTAGGTATCTGTTAATGTTTTCTTTGCAGTATAATTCTTTGACTGTTTTGTGAGGTAAAAGCCCCATTACTTTCATTCCCTTGAGCCTTGATGTATTTGTGAAAAGTTAACGGAGTATGAAGTGTTACGGCCAATATCAGCACATTATCCTGTACTCCTTGTCTGATACATACCGTAGGAGCTCAATTACACTCATAGACCATGGAGGGCACTACTTACATCATTTGTTTCTTGCAGACATGCATTCCACTCAGATGTGTGCACTCCCAGGTCACCAAAGCCAGAGAAATTTGCTTAGCAGTACCAGTAGAGGCAGCACTTGTTCCCTTTGCCTCATAGCTCCTCCTCTGGCTATATAACAATGGCGCTGCCCCAGCCCCCCTCAGTTCCTTCTCACTGCCCGCAGCTAGAGTTGGAGTGCTCTGGGTAGTGTTTCTTCACACTGCCCCTTGTTTCTCTCAATTATTGATAATTTATTCTAAATGATTAGTTAGTGGTTTTTTAGTAGTACGTTAGGTTAGTTAGCTGTCGTTTCCTGGTGGAATGCCTTCCCCAGGCTTTAAACATTGCCCATCATGGGCAGGAGGGAGAGGGGGCTATTCCAAATAGTGATCCCCATATACAGTGTTTGTTGTGCCTGGGAGAGGGGCACATTAAGGACAGGTGCTCTATCCCTAAGTCTTTCAAGAAAAGGACACAGGTAGCAAGGGATCTGAGACTCAAGCAGCACCTGATGGAGCAAGCCATGAGGCGTACGTCAGCACCAGAGAAAGAAAACACAGCCATCATTGGAGCCTCAAAGTGCCAGTGTTCCTCAGCAGAACTCAGAGGCGGCCTTTTGATGTTGTCTCAATACCAGGGAACGGGTAAGAGGTCCAGCTCCCTCATGGGTACTCGAGCAGCCATGGTGCCAGTCAGCAGCCAGTGAGAAATCATGTCAAGAGAAGAGCAAATCTGCTCCCAAGGACAAAGAGGTTGGATCTCATAGGCAGAAAAGTTTATTTGACCTCCTTACAAAGGGGGGAGGGATAGCTCAGTGGTTTGAGCATTGGCCTGCTAAACCCAGGGTTGTGAGTTCAATCCTTGAGGGGGCCACTTAGAGATCTGGGGCAAAATCAGTACTTGGTCCTGCTAGTGAAGGCAGGGGGCTGGACTCGATGACCTTTCAGGGTCCCTTCCAGTTCTATGAGATAGGTATATCTCCATATATTATTATTATTATTATATTATAAATCGCAAATCAACAGGCATTGTTCTCAAGATATAACTTTGTAAATTGGGACGCTGACAAAATTCATGGAGCAATTGCCCGATTCTTCTAGGGAGGACTTCAAGGCATTTGTAATGGAGGACAGTCTGGGGCCCAAGACATCATTGCAGTCAGCCCTAGACTTAGCTGACACAGCCTCCAGAGTTGTGGCTACTGCAATCATGATGAGAAAAGCATTGTGGTTGCATAATTCAGCATTGTCTCCAGATGTACAACAGAGTGTAAAGGACCTTCCTTTCGATGGTTGACCTCTCTTTTCAGATAAAACGAATGAGACTTTGCATTCATTTTAAAGACTTGAGTGCAACAAATGTGGTCTTCGGGAATTTATATCCAAGCCTCAAAAAGATGCCAATTTACTGGGCAACAACAGCAGAAATACTGTTCCCCAGCGATATTTTAGACAGACACCTTACCAACCGAGGCAAGACTACCCCAGGAAAGGAATAGATCTCACAAGAGAACATCTTCAGGGTCTAGTTTTACTCAGCCACTCCATCCCCCTCCATCACAGGGCAGAGAGCCTATTTGACTAGCATGTCAGGAGCAGCAGACCAGTTGTAAACATCCTAACTCCATCACCTCAGTTTGGGGACAGGGTAGCCCACTTCTACAGTGCCTGGGAAATAATAACCATGGACAAATGGGTCCAAGACACTGCATTTGGGTTACGCCATACAATTTCTATCCATTCCCCACTCCAACCCTCCAATCTCATCCCTTTTCAAGGACCCCTCTCACAAGTAATTGCTTTTCAGCAAGTTCTCTGTGTGCCCTGGGAGCTATAGAGGAGGTCCCTCATCAATGTGCTGGATGAGGCATCTACTCCCGATATTTCCCAATCCGCAAGTCCAAGGGAGGAGTGAGACCTATCCTCAATCTCCGCAATCTCTACAGATACATCAAATATATCAGGTTATGCATGGTTGCTTTGGCTACTATTCCTTCTGATCTGAATTGTAGCAATTGGTTTGCTGCTCTTGATCTCCAAGACACTTATTTTCATGTGTTGATCTTTCTGGGCCACAGGAAGTTCTTGAGATTCCTAGTTGGCAATCGTCATTGCCAATATACGTTTCTCCCCTTTGGCCTGTCCGTGGCTCCGTGTGTCTTTACCAAATGCATGATGATGATAGCTGCCCATCTCAGGAGGAATGGAATTCATGTCTTCCCATACTTGGATGACTGGCTAGTAAGAGGAAAGTCTGAGAAGCGAGTCCTCAGTCACATCCCATTCATGCTGGATCGTTTCGATCTGCTGAGGCTGATCCTGAACAAAAAGAAATCAGCACTGAACCCTATCCAAAAAATCGAGTTAAATTGGGCCCTACCAGACTCTACAAATTTGAGGGCCTTTCTCCTGTGCAAACGATTCTGTAAAATTCAGCATCTGTGACTGAACCTCCAATTGCATCCTACACTCTCCAGCAATTGTTGAGACTAGTCCAGCATTCAAGTTACCATTCAATAGACGTTCTTGTGTGAGTACCTCAGGAAATACTGAACTCCCTGCAGTGGTGGACAATTCAGGACAATGTGTGTCAGTGGATTCACTTTGTCTGACCCATGCCTACAAGAATGTTGGTCACCGATGCCTCTTCCATAGGCTGGAGAGTGCATCAGGGATTGTGGACGGAACAGGAAGCATCCTCTCATATCAATGTACTGGAGATTCAGGTAATATATAACATGTGCCAGGCCTTTCTCAATCACATCCAAGGAACAACTGTGCACATACTCACGAACAATACCATTGTGATATACAATGTCAACAAGCGTCAAAGAAAATATCATGCTGGTAGCAGCTCACTTACGAGGGTCTCAGAATCAGCTGGCTGATCACCTCAGCAGTACCTTCTCAGACAGTCACGAGTGGTCGCTAAAGAACAGTGTGCTCAGGGCCCTCTTCGAAAAATGGGGCCTCCCTTTCATCGACCTATTCACGACAAAGGACATAAGGAAATGTCATCAGTTCAGTTCCCGAGCAGGGTTCAGTCTGAGATCCCTCACTGCATTTCATCTGAATTGGGGTCCAAGTCTGAAGTATGCTTTTTCTCCCTATCGCTCTAATCCCTCAGGTTATCCTCAAAATCAAATTGGGCCATACCAAGCTGATCCTGATTGCCCCAGCATGGCCGAAACAATGTTGGTTCTCCAGCCGTGTACTGTCAGTTTGATCTCCCAAGTCTCTCCCTCTTCTCCATGTCTTGTTAACTCAGCATCATGGCCACGTTCTTCATCCAGTGCTGGACAGTCTACACCTTTCCGCAAGGATGTTGCATTGCTGGATGAGGAGAAAACTCAGTGCTCAGAAGCGGTTAAAGAAGTTCTGCTTATTAGTAGAAAATCATCTATTTGTTTTAAGTGGAATTGGTTTTTGATTTGGGCGATCTCAAAGAGAATTCATCCTATGGCAGTCTAGATTCAGAATTTCTGGACTACTGGGTTGCATTTGAAGTCTTTGGGCCTGGCTCTTAGCTCCTTGAGATTTCATTTGGCTGGGATTTCAGCTTTCCACCCTCTTATTCAGGGAAAGTTGGTCTGAGGCTGGCAAGCCACGTGCCAGCTCTCACCAAGGTTTTAGGCCTCAGCCAAGCACTGACAAATTCACTGCTGGAATCCAGTCTTTCACCTGTGTGTTAGCATGGTTAAGATGGGCATTTTATGTATACCAAAGTGGTTAGTGTTCAGACTTTATGAAATGCTTGTAAGTTGCTGCATGCATTAATCTCACTTATGATAGCTTAATCATATGCTATGAAGTAATATTTAAGTGTTTGCTTTATAACTGTAAAAAATGTTTGCTCTGAAACTGTGAACCTTTCAGGAGGAATCATCTCCTGCTCACCAAGAAGGCTATCAAAACTAAATGGGCTATTGTGAGACATCACAATACAAAGACTTGTTAATTGGCCCTTCAAACCCATGAAGAGGCTAGTGCTGAAGGGCTTGTTCCATCAATTTGAATACTGGAAGAAAGAAAAAAATATCTGACAAGAAAATTTTTCATCTCTTTGCTGTTTGGACTCTCACAGGGCCAGAGCTATGAAACAGAAGCAGAGATCTTTAAAAGACATTCATATCTGACAGATTACTACAACTGTGACACCTTTTAAAACCATAGACTGTAAGTCATTTGTGTATATAAATTTGCTTGCTTAACCTTATAATAACTATCTCATTTCCTTTTTCCTAGTTAATAAATCCTTAGTTTACTATAGAATTGGCTACAAGCATTGTCTTTGGTGTGAGCTCTAAGGTACAAATTGACCTGGGATAAGTGACTGGTCTCTTGGGACTGGAAGCAACCTGAATATTTTGCCTTGCATGGTGTCAAGTATCAGAGGGGTAGCCGTGTTAGTCTGAATCTGTAAAAAGCAACAGAGGGTCCTGTGGCACCTTTAAGACTAACAGAAGTATTGGGAGCATAAGCTTTCGTGGGTAAGAACCTCTTACTTGCATCTGAAGAAGTGAGGTTCTTACCCACGAAAGCTTATGCTCCCAATACTTCTGTTAGTCTTAAAGGTGCCACAGGACCCTCTGTTGCTGAATATTTTGTGATCTTTGGTGTATAGCATCCAACTATCACTACGTTCAGCTTGCCTGGGTGGCAAGATAGACCAGAATGCCCAAGGGGACCCCATCGTAAGACTCTTATAGTGCTTCAGGAGTTCACATTTGTTAGTGAGTTGGTGAAATCTAATTCTAGAACACACCCCAGTTTGGGATCTCTGCCCTGTTTTTTGGCAGTCTGCTCTGAGGTTGGTGCTCACAGTTGTGAACTACTTCAGACTGTGTGACAGTCAGTATTTTCAAATCCTATGGTAGGTAGTTTTCTGAAAGGCATTGTCTGTCTTTTTCCACTGGTGAAGAAAATGGTGTCGTGGGACTGTAATACGGCGCTTGCGGCACTGTTGGGTCCACCGTTCGAGCTGATAGCAACATGCTTGTTAGTTCTCCAATCCCAGAAGACCGCCTTCTTGTTAGTTATAACGTAGGCTTACAAGTCAGTGAAATTACAAGCCTTAATGGCAGATCCCACATACACCCAGTTCTTCAAAGACGAAGTAGCTTTAACACCACATCCAAAATTTCTGTTAAAAGTGATATCTCAGTTTCACTTTAATCAGGTTATTTACTTACCTGTATTTTTTCCCAAACCACACTTGAGTGCAAAAGAACAATGCCTTCATACTTTAGATGTAAGAAGGTGTTTGGCATTTTAACTGGAAAGGACTAAATCATTTTGTTCGTCACCTCATCTCTTCGTATCTTATATTGAGCAAATGAAAGGACAATCAGTCTCAGCTCCGACCATTGCTAAGTGGATAATGATGTGTATTACTATGGCTTATGGAACAACTCAGATTGTGCCTCCAAAGTTATTACAGGCTTGTTTGATGAGACTAAAGCAACATCACTAGCGTTTCTTAGAGATGTTTCTATAGTAGATATCTGCAGAGCTGAAACATGATCCTAAGTAGAGACCTTTGCTAGACATTAGACTATTGTGACAAACTGAGACTGTTCTTAATGTGGCCTTTGAATGCTGAGTGGGGAGTGTTGGCCTGAGAAGGTTGCAGGGGAGTGTGCCTAGGATGGTCTGCACTGGGGGATGGGAGACTGGCCTTGAGGGAGAATACCTGAGCATGTAACATGAGAACCCAGGAAGGGGTTAGAGGCCAGGTGACACCTTGGCCCGGGAAACTAAACAAAGGCTGGGGGAGGAGACGCTGGAGGGAGTTGGAGTTTCAGGAGCTGGCTGGTAATGGAGGGGAGCCAGGACGGGGCTCTGACCCCCCAACGGGGCTGTAGTGCCCCTGGGACCCCAAGATGGACCTAACTGAGGGGGTCCTGTTGTCTGTGCCTGCAAGACCTGTCTTGGACTGTGTTCCTGTCGTCTAAATAAACCTTCTGCTTTACTGGCTGGCTGAGAGTCATGGTGAATCGCAGGAAGTCGGGGGTGCAGGGCCTTGTGTCCCCCCACACTCCGTGACAACTATAATCACGGCATCTAGAGCCAATGCAAACTTTGAGAAGACAGTTCTACAGTCTCTGAGTAAATAGACTCTGAGCCCCATCTCCTCAGTGAATGGGCTGTGAGTCACCTGAGTGGAATACATGTCTGCAGCCACTCGAAGAAGAAAAGACAGCTACCTGTGTTGTAACTCTTATTCTTTGAGATGTGGACGCAGACATGTATTCCATGACCTACACTCTGTACCCTGTGCACCTGGGGTTTGGTGCAAAGGAACTGAGGGGTGCACCGCGATTATATAGCCAGGGAGGAGCTATGACGCAAAGGACATGATCATCACCCATGGGGTACTGCTAGGTGAATTACTCCAGCTTTGGTGTGCTGGGCACACTCACACCTGAGTGGAATACATGTCTGCATCCACATCTCAAAGAACAACAGTTACAACATGGGTAAATAACTATTTTTTACTTTGTAGTATGTGTCTTCTATCAACTATTTATGTATTCTTTTCAGAAATGAAAACACTCTTTGGATGTTTGATCCAGAGCTACAGGTTGATAGGTCTGGAGTGACTGCATGTATCTAGAATATATTCCAGCAGTTCCAAAACATAATGGGCCCATAACAACTTCACCCTTGAGCACTGTTTAAACATTTATAAGTTGCCCCATCTTTCCAGCTCAAGACATGCACAGAATCGAAAGAGGTCTCTGACATCAGCTATCTATGTTGGGACTCAATCCATATTTTGAAAGAAATGTTACTAAGTTTTTGTAATGCCACTTTATTTTAAGGAAAGACCATAAAAATCCTTTTTCTTTTTCTTTTTTTTTTAAGAAACAAAACTGATGTTTTAAAATTTGTGTTTACTGCACTTACAGATACATTCTCGGGCTGGAATTGGTATGTGTTCAATGGCTTCTTGTTAAAAGATACTTAGATGTAATTACACATTTGATTTGTAGTGTACAGAGGCAGTCAGGATATGCAGACTGTAGAAAGCACTTATTTAGGGAAGGAAAAAATGATTCCAAGTAAATCTTATTTCTAATAAACTCATCTCCACCATTTTATTTTCAACTACATCAGTTAGTGTGCTGCCACGGTTTTTTCAACCTGTTCTCAACTAAATTTATGAGAGTGATTAAACAAAATAAAAAACAATTCAGCTCAGGAAAAGATAAAAACTGGTAAACTTTTAAGCATCCTAAATACTATTAGCTATGCATTTAATTTAGATTTAATTGCTATGTGCCTCCTCTTGATGATCAAAGAGATAGATAGTTATGTTGTTGCTTTAAGCCCAGTTGACTCATTCTTCCTGGATCCCTGTGCAATCCTGCTGTCCATTTTTTCCTGCCTCAATCGACTTTTACCATCCTTTTTTTCATTTTTGAAAAATCACCGTCATTGATCACTCATCAGTTGGCGTATGCCTTGTAACCCTTGCCCTCATCATCTACTCCATCTTTGCTGGATCTCACCCTGTTCCATTCATAACTGATGGTAACTTTTCTCCACATTCTGAAAAAAACTTCACTTGCTAACTGCTGTCCCAAACACCTTTTATGGTACACCTGGGAAGCCCAGTAAATTCTCAGTCCCCCAAGAGATTGTCAGCCCTTGCCAGGAGGAATCTGACGTCTTCTGGGTCTTGCTAGAGATGAGCTGTGCTATTCAAAGGAAAGGCCTAAAGCAGTACCAGATTTAAGATTAGTAGTAAGATAAGTAGTAGAGTTGAAGAGATTACTGGAACCCCCATTGGGACAGTTACTTCTCCCTATTCCTGAAGATGCTATGATGGAAGATGAGACAAAGCCTCAATGTTTCTAGTTCTATGACTTGTGTTATACAGGAGGTCAGACTAGATTATCACAGTGTCTTTCCTGGCCTTGGAATCTATGAATCTGCCATAAATAATATATTTTAAAATAGATTTGATTATTTCAAATAATTATGACAAGATTTCCAAATACCATAGTATTTATCTGCCAAGCTGTCCTGCAGTGCTCAAGACAATGAGTACCAACCTCAGGGCAGACTGTTAAGAACAAGGGCACGAACCCCAAATTGGTTGTGAGTTCTGCACTTTGATTTTACCAACCAATTATCAAGCGTAAACTCCTCAGGCACTATAACGGTCTTAACATGGAGTCACAGACGGTATTCTTGGGTACTCCAACCTGCTTACCCCAGGTCAGTTGCACTTTAGATCTCATACAGTAGCCAATCCTATAATAAACTATCTAAAGATTTATTAACTAGGAAAAGGAAATAAGAAAGTTATTTGTAAGGTTAAAGCAGGTAACATATCTACACACAAATGAGTTCCAGTCTTAAGTTTCAAAAAGTAATAGAAACTGGTTACAGATGTTATTAGTGAGATTAATGTATGCAGCAACTCTCAAACATTCAATAAAGTCTAATCACTAAAACATATTCTTATAATTCTAATACCTAGTTTAATAATACTAACACACTGGTGACCCAGACTGGTTCCTGCTAAATATCTGTCAGTGTTCATGGGAACTTTGGCATGAGCTGGCACCTTCTCTGCCAGCATCACAGTGTCCACGTTGTTTTGTAGTTTTTAATAACTGTCCATATAGTTCTTAGCAGCGTTGAAAGGGCTCTGGAAGACAATAATGATCTTTTCAAAGTCTGATTGTGACAGATTGGGAAATCATTAACTTTTCTTTTCTTGTATGAGTAATTGGGGTAATCTGTGTGAACAGCACATCTTGAAGAACCACAGTAACTGTAGGATAAGTAACCCTTCTTTCTTCATTTTCATTTTGTGTCTCCTTTTGAAAATGTTGATAAAGTAGACGTGTGTCCTACTATACAAAGAGAGACTGACATGATTATAGGCATGTTTAAAGGCAGCCAAGGTTTTCCCAGAATGTTTGAATCATTCTACAGGATGAAAACATACAGGTGAAGGTTTCTGGGTTGCAGTGAACCTTGCCAACACAAATTGGTATTTCTCTGATTTAGTTTGTTATAACGGGCAGTAACGGGCAGTAAAGCCATTTCAAGAGACTAAAATAAATTGGCTTACAATCATCACTATTAAAATGCCACCATTTACCACCAATCACCACAACATAATGTCTGACATTTTAAGTATAGGGAAATGCTCTGGAATCTCATATGTTGGCCAGTATTGACTTTTTATGGCAACAAAACTATGTTAAGAGCACTTTTAATTTATCTTAAAAAATGCAATGGAGGCACTCTATTTCAGAGTAACTAAACTATAGTCTGTAGGATTTTAGCATTCAATTGACATTTCTTTAACATTTAGGGGTATACTTCTGAGTCATTGGAAGGGGGCAGGTGGTGTTCTCTGGTGTTCTCTGGAGGAATGAGCAAAGGGTTGGGAATCCAGAGTTCCAGGATTCTTATCCTAGCTCTGGCAGTGACTCACTGCGTGGTCTTGGCCAATCCAGGCCAATCCAGATCACCTTTTTCTCAGTTTCCCAATCTGTTAAATAAGGATACTACTACTTCAGGAGAGGAGAGAATTAATTGGTTCATGTCTGTACAGTCATTTGAATGTGTAAAGCACTATATAAATTATTATTAGAGGATCTCCGGCTAACTGGAGTATCTAAATCCCTGTCCTGTCCTTTGAAGGATTACCCGCCTTGTTAACATGATTTTTAAAAAACAGAAGTTGAGAGTCTTATATAGCAACATGATTTTATGAAGTGGAGCTTTAAGAAAAACACCATACAACATAAGGCTAATAATACAATTGCAAAAATTGGCAACACAGATGCATATTTTGTATAAATGTGGAAATAAACTTAGTTATAGTGTGATTTACATCAGTAGGATTGAGGGATTATGTTAATACAGACTTTTTCTCTATTCCTCTCAGATAATGATATCCTCACACACAGAGACATATCTATATCCAGTTGGTAAAAATTCTGCTTTTAGAATTCTGACTGGCACCAAACTAACAACAGGAAAACTCCAGATTATGGCTCAGTTACACTGAGGATCCTCTTGATCTATAAATCAATTCAAAACCTCGGTCCAAGCTGTCTCTCTGTCTGGTCAATCCTGCAATGCACAAGCAGCAGCTGAGGTCATCTGATGCCAGTCCGCTTTTCTCACCAGTACCTAAACGTGCTGCACTGGTGATTATTGTTACAACTCTTTGGTTTCCTCAGTCTGGAACTCCCTGATCAAAGCTGTCTGGCATGTGATTCTTTCCTTTTTTTAAATGCAGACACTGCATGTCGAAGAAAATGTGACCTTCCTCCGGCAATGAAAAACTATTGCCTCAGGCCTTATGTCTCCTACAGTACCGTTACGTCAAGCATGCATTTGCTGTCTGGAAATGCACTTTCACTCTTGTCTTATTTCTTAAATATGAATGACTTTTCTGAACATTTATTTGGGAGGACCGTACACTTCTTTCCACTCACAACTTGCATTTTAGGTGGATTGGCATGTTTATGGACTGCTGTATGTACACAAACACATGCTGCATTCTGTATTTCTGTATTCTATAAGAATTATGTGTTCAAGTAAAAAAGGGAGCGTGTTTGCAGATTTATATATCTCTTCTCTCCACTTCACTCTAAGTGGAACACTCTCTGTAGTGTCCTATGTAATGGCAGACTGGTATATAGGGATATCTTACATATTGCAATGAAGAGTATGGTATAAACGCCTAAGGGCCTCACTTCCGGAGATACTGAGTATCTTCAACCCCCATTGTCTTTAACTACAATTGTGGGTGCACGGCACTTCTGAAAGTCAGACCCTAAATAAATGGATACCTACCGTTAAGTCTGTTTACCACTTGCTGTGCTGTGAATGCTGTGGCACCAGCGACTAAAATCTCCATTACAATACCTTGTCACTGACATGAGTACTGTGGCAAAGGCAATTTAGTTTAAGCAGACTTTGTGATTAAATGCAGTCACTGAAGTGGTATGAAAAAAACCAACCCTACATTCATTTGGACTTGGCTTAGGCTCCTGCTTGAGAGGTAAACTCTCATTGTAGCACTCCATAGTTAGTGTGACAAAAGATACTGTGTTGTATCCCTTGCAGCCAGTCTGACTGAATGATAAAAATCCTCAAGGATACAAATAATTTAAAAAAAAAATTACTGTCAGCGGGGGAAATTGACAGGACAGCGAAGTCCACCATTCTTAGCAATATATGGTCATTGAATTTCACTTTTAGTTCTATATACACAAGTCTAGTTCTTAGGGCTTTTCTACATAGGGACATCCAGGAAAGTTAATCCAAATTAATTAAAGGTGTGAATTTGAACTACATTAGTTAAACCGCATTAAATCCCTGTGTGAATGCTATTACTCAAAATTGAAGTGGCCTTAATTCGCTTTAGCTTAATTCACTTTGTAATTCATTTTAACTAATCCACTTCAGAATCACACCTTCTGTTAATTCGGGTTAACCTTCCTGGATGTCCCTGTGTAGATAAACCCTAAATCTCCTTGTTATATGTTCTTAGGTTCTCAGCTGAAGAAGAACTGTGTTCCAGTGCATTTTGGGAGCATCTATTACTTTGTTTTGTGGTTTCTTTACATTTTGAGTAACACCTCTACCTCTCTGTTATAGGAGACTGACATAAAAATAATACTTTCAATATGCCGCTTTTATTTATCTACATTCTGTCATGATATACTTTGATATAAGTTTTTAATTTTGCTTCAGCTTTCAGCTGTTCTAGCAGTTACTATATAGGGTCAGCATTGAGGTTAGCCACAGTAGCACAAAACAATTTCCTGTTCTCAGAGCCCAGGTAACATTTGGATGAGGATTAAATTTTACCACATTTTCTAGTAGCCAGAGACAATTATTTCTAATGAGCTTTAAATTGCTTCTAGAACATGTATTTCAAAACATAGTGTTGCAATCCATTCAGCCCTAGCAACTTAATAAAATAACATTTCTTTTTAAATTTTTGGTTAAATTGTTCCTTGCTGTATTAGTATTATTAGATTTTTAATCTACTGCCCAATTTAAAAATTGATTGTTTTTTATGCTCAGGTACTATTTTTCTATTTCCTTCTTTTGTAGCTTAGTATTGGCATTTACAGTGACACCTGTTGGTGGAGGAGAATGCTAAAATATACTGTTATCCATTGTAGACTCTCACAAATGCCAACATCCAGTTTTTGTCTCCTCTGAAAACTTTAGGCATCCAATTTTTGAACATCTTGGCCTTGAGCATATTCGTTATGTTGCTTGGAGAGTCTTTACTCACATTTCATTGCTGGTGCAACTTGTGAAATATACCCTCCCCTTTCTCTTCTTTTCACTACAGTAGTCCAATTTTACTTTATCCGGTGTTGTTATAGCCATGTTGGTCCCAGGATATTCGAGAAACAAGACCTGAAGAAGAGCTCTGGGTAGCTTGAAAACTTGTGTGTCTCTGTCCAACAGAAGTTGGTCCAATAAAATATGTTACCTCACCCACCTTCTCTTCAGTTTTACTTAAGCATCCAGGAGACTTATTTGCCTTCTTTTCAGTTGAATAGAACATGCCCAAGAATATTAGTATGTGAAATGATACCGTGTCTGTGTCTGTCTGATATTTGCAATGTGCCAAACCACCAATGTGAAAGTTTATGTTGTTTTGTTATCTGTTTTATCATTCCAATCCAGATTTTAAAAAGACAGTTTACCTTTTGTGGGTGCAAAATATGCACATATATTTTCACACCACCAATAGATTTAGGGGTTACATCCTACCACTTGTTTGGTTTAAGTACGCAATTGCAGATGCAGATCATGTAGTTAGTAATTGGAGTGGTAGAACTTGCATCCAGAATTAGTTGTGAGAACAAAATTAATGCAAGTACAATATTTACAGATGCAAAATTGCATCAGCAGAACAGAAGGCTGGGTGAAAGTCCCCTTAAAATCAGGCCTTGTTATGAATTAAATGACATTAAGTACTGTTCCTTGTATTGTTGGTTTATGTATTTATTTCTGAAGGATTACTTCAAGTGAGTGGAAGAACAGTAACAGAAAATCAGTCCTAAGCTTACATCTCACTCTTTAGCAGCTACCCTGCTATGAGAAGAGCATGGTCCAGTGAGGAGGGTGCTTAAACCAGAATAAGAGTGCTTTATTCCAAATTAACTTAATCCAAATGGAGACTCTTATTCCAGAGTAAGAGCGTTCATGCCTATTGGTAATCAGGATTAGCTATTTGGGAGTAACTCCCAGTATAGATGTAATCCATGCCTGCTGGGTGTGATGCTCTGTCCCCCTCTAGTGGCACCTAGACCACCTAGAGATTGATGAGTCTGCTATGGCCTTGGCTAAGAGCCATGTGGTTTTAGCTTATGCAGTAGAGGCTTACGCATTTAGCTCCAGAGGTCCCAGGTTTGATTCTGCCTGCCAATGCCGATGTTACATAGACAGCCATAAGAGTCACTGTGCATCAGTTAATGGGAATAATACCTCCCTTCTTACAGGGGCATTGCGAGGATCAATACAATAGTGACTAAGGTGCTCTGATACTATGAAAATGGAGGTCATATAGGTACTTGGATAAACAAATAGAGAGCATTAGAAAAACTCTTGTGAGTTATTGCACAACAGAACCAAAAATCACTATTGCCTCTTACTAGCAACACCAAATATTTACAGTTCTGTAATATTTTTACATTAGAAAGACTGAGATTATCTGAGTGGTTCACATCTGTGGACTGGTAAAATAGTTGGTTTTGTAATGGACGTATCTGTGGTGTGAGTGGTATGTGTAATGTGTATGTACATAAACAACCATCCCAAGAGGCCACCATGGTAATAGATCAAAACCAGGCTAAATTACAGTATGGAAAACTATCAGTTAAGGCCCTGATTCTGCAGTCAGATCTACCATGTGGAACCACACTGAAGGCTCTGTGGCTGTGCCTGGGTTGAAAGGTCCATGCCAATTGAGGATGTTGGCCTACGTCAGTAACTGAGACTCCATAGGTTATGTTTTTACCTTTTACACTCTTAATAACTCAGCAGCTTTTTAAATATATTCATGCTATGTATGTAAAATGTTCCAATTGCTTTTTACTATAATTACGAAAGTAAGATCCTATCCAGGTAGGCAATAATAAAAATAAAGACAAAAAATGATAAAAGAGTAAAATGAAAATGTTAAGTGACAGAGCTATCCAGATTTGCAACTGTTTATGTCAGTTTCTTTCTCTTCTTTTTTTCTGAACAGGTAATCAGATCCTGTCTCTTGGGACTCTGTCAAAAGATCAGGTTTATCCACTGAAACTCAAGGGCATTTCCATCTGCTATTCTGCACTCAAATCTGCCTTATGTGGAAATTATGTCAGCTTTGGCGTCTTCAAGTTGTATGGGGACAACCACTTTGACAATGTACTCCAGGCCTTTGTCAAAATGCTGCTTTCAGTATCCCACAGTGACTTGCTTGTAAGCAATTATTCATCTTGGGAGTCTTTATGTGAAATATGAAATAATATCACCACAGGCTTCAAATTGTTATAATGAGACAGCAGGATCTAGAACAGCTCAAATGCAGTTTATATTTTTAGTCCAGTTATTTGAGTGTATTTATAGTCAAATCCAGAATATTAGTATTTCCATGTATGATAGAATTGTCATAAAAAATTGTAACATTTCCAAAATATTCACAAAAATATGTCTGGGAAAGAGAGAAGCCAGTTCTGGCTTTTTATGTCCAGGCAAACCAATGGCTTCATTGGGGTTCCCTGGATGTAATTTAAAGCAGTATTTGGCCCTATATGATCTGTCAGTCTGGGATTAATCTGAATTTATATAACTCTTGTGGTGTGTTTTCTATAAGACAACATTAAAATTTTAACCAAACTTTCTTTGGGATGTCTAGTCTCATACCAATGGAGCTGTCACTTCTCAAAGACAACAAATCGAGTGCATGATCAGCCTTAGCTTGGATCATGGAACTTTCTTCAGAACATTTTCATTTGGAGCTGCCACTTTCTGCACTGAGGGATGAATCAGATAGTTAGAGGTGCTAAATACTCAGACTTTTGCCTTAGCCCTTTTGAAAAATTACCCCAGTCAAATACTGGTATATAGCTACATAATAGTGAGTGCCCATGCAGCCAAGACTGACAGTCATGCCAGTAGTGAAGGTAATGCCCCTAATAACCCACTCTAAAGCCTTGATCCTGCAAATGGATCCAGACAGCCAGATATTTATGCCCACACAGAACCCAATTAAAGTCAGTGGGCACAAGGGTCCGTCTATGCTGGTCAAGTTGCAGGATCCTTGCACAAGACAGTAATCACTGTGATGCGTTCAGCCAACCTGGGGTTAGTCTCAAGAAGTCTTCTATATACATGAGGAAGCACTAGCCACTGAACTGTCAAACTGGTCCCAGAACACTTGATCTAACTAATGTTTTATACCAGTTTTACTGAGCTGCTAATGGGATGTAGCGTAAAAAGGTTAATATGACTTCATTACCCAGGGATTTTTGTAAACTAAAACTGAGTTTATGTATTTGTATGGCAACCTATAAGATTTTTTTTTTGTAGAAAAAAGCTGTTAATTTAATAGATAATTGGAATTTATTACAGCATCATTCTGTGCATTTTTATAATCCTGTTCATATTTCAGACAGCTTTTCATTTTTAATTCTATAATTTCTATTAGCCCATAGTATTTCTTACTTTCTATCAATGTTTGTTTTTCTTTGTCAGCAATATCGAAAACTAAGCCAGTCATATTACCCGCTCTTGGAATGTCTCACCCAGGATCATATGAGTTTCATTACCAGTTTAGAACCTCATGTGCTAATGTATATTCTTACCTCAATATCTGAAGGACTTACTGCACTGGGTAAGTGTTACTTATGATTTAGCTAAAATAGGAATGTGGGGAATATGTAGTCATTAGAGTGAGATTTAAAAAATGAACAACTCAGCACCCAACCACTCTCACTTAAGCTTCTACAATAAGTGGCCCATTAGAACATTCATTTGCAGTTTAACAAATTATTGTCCAGAGACCATGGGAGACGGTGGGTGCTGAGTATTTTGATAATCTGACCACTTCTTTTACGTGTCTAAATGAGAGCTGAGCTCTTCTCAAAATCTGGCCGATAGTGTATTGCATTAATATTTTAAAATGATCTTTCTACAAATTAGAAACTTTAAAAATAATAATGATGTGCTTCTAGTTCGGTTATCATTGAAGAAGTTTTACAACAGTGAAATATAAAATGATTTATTTGTCCCATAATCCTCATAGTAGAGAACGTTATTATATGACTCATTTTGCCCTTCAGATATAAAATTTGTTAGCATACGTAACAGTAACTTCCAGCCGTTCGCTTTTCATTTATCAGCATGACTGGTAGGTGAGTAGAGATGGCTAAGATAACCTTATCAATAAAAAAGAAAAACTAGGTTTTACATTATAAAGAATATTTATTGGCTATACTTCACAGAGTAAACAAGCATCATACTTAGAATTATATTAAAAGTAGTCTGGTTGTAATTGGTCTTCATTCATTAGCACTTTTTAACAGATTATTGTCCAGATATTTGATTGAAACTGAAATTTGATTTCAATAGCTTAAATTCAGTCGAAATATGAGGGAAGAGTATAGAGCCTTGAAGAAAGATGCGTATGTTGCAGTTACATTTTCTAACCAGGCTAGAAAACAGGACCCTAAAATGATAGCCAGGAATGGCTCTCTTATTACTTTGTGCTAGGAGTTGTATTTAATGAATAGCCTGTAGGTATGATATTTGTTTATATAGACTTTCTAGTAGCTAGAGTTTATTACCTCTAAGGTCACTCAAGCCCTGTAGTAATAAATGAGTACACTGGGCATCACAGAGCATTCCAGAACATCACAAAACAGATTCCATGTTTCTCCTGTTAGAAATAGCATGCTTAGTGGAGAAATGGATATTGAATAGATAAGGAGCATTAGTAAGGAGTCCTCCGATCATTTTATTATATACTACCAAAATGCCAAGTAAACTATTTGTCGAAAAAATTTCACTCAGCTCTACTTAGTTTGACTCCTACCTCACCCCCAACTACTTTGACTGGGTCATGTACGAACCTTATTGTAACTTTGTGATCCTGAAGCAATCTTTTCCACTAGTGTATTGACAATAATAGTTGCACAGGTGCAATTTCTTGGCAGGTGAATTAATTTCTGTCCACTTCCGGCCAGTTACGTTGGACTGCTGTCTACTAGATTTAGTAAAATTCCCGTTATGTTTCCCATTTTTCTCTTGCATTCCCTAGCATTTCTAAAGAACATTTGACTCTACATAAATGTCAAGTAATGAGACATACCCTTTGATCTGAATGAACCTCACTTGCACATTAAAAGGAACTCACTTGTCTTTCCCTGAATTGTCAATCAGAAACAGAGCCTTTTTACAGTCCATGTCTGAGTGGTAAAGTGATTATTTAACTACAATATCCTGTTTCTTAATAACATCAACATGTATTGAAAACTGATTTCTTGATGGGAGGTATCGATTCTGTCACATAAGCCATAAAATCAATTCATATATTCAGGTAGTTAACTTTACACAGTAAAATAAGTAATTTTCCTGTTCCTACAATGTCAACAAAAGCTGATCTTCCCTCATTAAGAACAATTAATGGCCATGATCCTAAGGGAATTAAATTCCCAAATCCAATTAAATTTCATTGGGATTTGGGTTCCTAACTCTCTTTGGCTTCTTTGAAAAATCCCAGCATATGAAGTAATACATGTTATCTGACAGTGAAGCAAACAATTATTTCATTTTTGTTCATCTTCCAGCATAGCCTTCTGCCCTTTGAAAATGGACAATTATGATATAAATTGGATCCCTCTCTTAGTGAATTATATCCGTGCTGCCAAAGCATCTTGAAGAATAGCAGTGTCAAGGCTGCAAGCAGTCTGATAGGGTACAATGTATTGCAAACCATTAGAACTTATGAATCATCTTCAAAAATAATTATAAAAATGAAGTACCTCTTTTATTTAAAAAATGTAATCCCAGGAAATGACTTTTTCCCCCCTCCCTAGGAGAAATGTTTGTCTATATATTTTCATTTCTCTTAGTTCATGGAAGCTCAGCATTTGAGATTTGTACTGTAGCTCTAGCTGTAGAATAAAGAAGCCCCAAATCCTCATTTCTCAGCACTGTTCATTCTGTCCCTGAGTGGACACTCTGCATGCATCATGATTTCACACTTGATAATATACTGTGAAATGATATTTATTCCTTTGGAGGCCCCTGGCTGTAAATCAGCTGTAATGGAAGCCCTCATCTAGGCTTTTATTGCAAGGATAAACACTCCAACAGTTCTCTTCTAAAGTGTTTACCTGGCTTTTTCACAGCTGACTCAGTGGATTGGAACCTTTTAATGTAGCCTGCCTGGCATGTTGTCACTAAGCTCTATGTGAAGCTTTTCTAATTCTCCTATGATTAATAGTGTAATTATGCCATTCATTGTGAAAAAGAAAAATATAACATTTTCTATGCCTTGCTTTCTAATTTAGATGTTAAGTTGCTTAAATCTGTTTACTTTCCTGGTTTACCCACAAAGGCAGATAATGCTGGCATTGTAGTGTACGAAATTGATGGACAGAGAAATGCCACTTAACTCAAGTCTGTCCCATTTACCTTTATCTTAGAAACAAAAAAATCTCTTAAATTATGGCATGCTCAACAATGTTAGCAAGCCATTTAAAAATAATGCTCTTTACATCTATTGGCACCATTCACCGAATGTTAATGTTAAAGCCAAAAGGCCTCTTCAAGTTGTTTTTTCAATAATGTCAGCCACCTTAAGGCTGATATAAATAAGTAACTGGTTTGAGTGCTCAGGCAATCATCTTGGCTTTTCCTATTTATACAGGCCTGCCTCCCAGTTTTCCCATGTGATCCTTTCTCTCCCTTTTCCATCTTTCCCTTCTACCTACAGCCCAGAAATTGAAGCTTTTTCTTAAACGTATTTGCTCCATATATATGCTTATCTGTCTTGTGTGAGATTCAATAAGAACTTCAGCCAGCTTCAACACAACGCTCTGCACACCCAGAAAAATCAGTTTGGGGGGCTTGCGTGACCTTCACCTCTGTGATGCCCTTGCAATCAGAAGGAAAAATGAGCGCTGAAAAGCATATTTGATATATCGTTATGGGAAAATATAAGTAGCCCTTAACACTTGTATCAGATCCTTATGAGCCGGTGATAAGATAGACCTGTCCACTGTCCTGCTAAGATCACTTACTGTAGAATGTAAAGTATCTACTTGCACAGTATCAGCACGTTTAGAGCCACTGCCATTTTATAAACGGATGTTAATGATTTACTTTGTTTTATTCAATTTAAAACCAAATGGAGTTAAATCACTGGTGTAGAAGTACAACAAAGCCATCCTATGGAATTTGTATTTTCAAATACATTACCGTTATTGATGTTGCTTCAATTCAGCCATCAGTTGTATCTCTTGTTTACATGCAAGACTGTTTTTAGTAGAGAAAACAATAAGGGCCTGTTCCTGCAGTCTTTACTCAGGCAGATCTTCCCAGCAGCCTGCACTAGTTGAATTTAATGACAAAACATCAACTGATTTTAGTGGAGTGGGATTAAGACAATTGGGCTTGCTTCTGCAAGGTCTGAAGCACTCCTTTGAGGTGTTGGAGCACCCACAGCTCCCACTGAAAACCATTGAAAAGGGAGCGCAGCACCTCTTGGGAGAGCTTAATACCTTTCAGGATCATGTCATAGGCGACGTCTACACTACAAGCTAGGGTGTGATTTCCAGCTCGCCTACATGTGCGCACGCTAGCTCGATGATGTAATTGTGGTAACATGGGTCGTGGAAGTGGCAGCACAGACTAGCTGTGCTGAATACAATCCCGCATGAAATCGGTGGGGACATACTTGTGCTGCCGCTACCTGTGCTGCCACAGCTGTGCTGCTATAGATACTCATGCTAGCCCAATGAGAGGTAATGCAAGTATGAGTCCGCAAGCTGGGAATCACACCCCTAGCTCGTTGTGTAGACATAGCCTTGTGAGGTCAGTTGTGACTGTGTTGTCAAATATTTCCAAAGACCTCAGAAGAATGTAACTTTGAAAAATATATAATACTGGTATTTAGAGAAAGGAAAGTTAAAAACAACGTGATACACAGAGGTTAAAGAGTTAAATTGACACAGATCAAAGTATTCCAGAGACTAGAGGGATATATTTAAATGAACACTGCAAGGTTGGCAAGCCTCCAAATTAGCATAGTTCAAAGAACTCAAGATACATTTAATTGGATCCTTCTAATCCCTTTCCCTTCCAAATGAGCATTTTAACAGTTTAATTCCTTCTCCAGCTCCCACACACCCCTACTCCAGTAGGCCATCTAAGTAAGCACTCTGAGCTGTAAGTGACCTAGTCTTGTTCCCACTCAAATCAGCAGGAGCAGGATGGAGCCCTAAATGCTGGTGAGCTCATTTGAATGTGATGTTTACACCTGCAGAGAACATCAGTTGTTACTGAAACCTGCATCCAGTAAATGAGGAAGTTAAACAATTCTGTGTGCACAGAGAACTTTGACTGGTGCTAGGATCATGAGGAACCAACAGTTGGTTAAAGTGGGACTCTAATTAGAACCTATTATTAGAATTGGTAGGGAAACTACAGCTGAGACTAGCGATTGAGGGTTTAAACTGCAGCCAGTGTGCTTGGGGCCAGGAAGAATGTCAGCTGTCAGACTAAGAAAAAATAAGGGTGAGCGCTACTATTTTGTACCAGTACAGTGAGAAGGAAGAAAAGGAGACTGCACAGATTAAAAAGGGCCAGCATACTGTTCTCACCACACTGATGCATGTAAACAAACAAAATCCACTTTCACAGCAGCAGCACAGCAGGCAACACCTAGCAACAAAATAACTTACATAAATCAGACATACATAGTTACTTTCAAATAGGTTTAAGCTTTTAATCTCCCAACCTGTTACCTTAGTTATAGATACAATAAGTAAAGATATGAGGTTGCTGTTGCTCCTGCTTCCAACATATCCTGCTTTGCTGTCATGCCTTTACATTCCAGGGAAAACAATGGAACATTAGTCAGTAACCATCATTTCTATAATATTATCTTCTTTATTTTTTTAAAAAAGGTAATTGGACCATCACGCCTTAAACTAGGTAACTAAGTGATACTTTGCTGTAACACTTCTCCTTCCTTACCCCATTCCCCTCCCTGCTGTTTGTGATCCTCACTCATTGTTTAGCATCTAATGTGCAGGTTGTAACCTCTGAGGGGCAGGGAAGCGCCACTTAGGTGTGTCCTGTAAAATATCTGGCACACGTTTGTATACTAGAAAATGATACATAATATTTGGGGGGGATGCTACTAGTACATTTGTGAATACAAACCTTCACTTATACACATCTGAGATGCTGAGCAGCAGTCAAGAGGTTAAAAAAGTTACTTTAAACATTCACAGTGTCTCTTTAAACTGAATTTTTAAACTTTGTCACAAGGCTATAAACAAACAATCTTAGTTTCCAAAAATCTGAAGTCTGCTGAATATATAATTTCATATCAGTAAAAGTAAGGTCCTGATTTCGCAATTTACAATGTGCGGGTAAATCACTGTGCTCACACAGAACCTCCATGAAGTTTGTAGGACTCTGCATGGACCCAGCAGTCCACTGTCCATTGTGAATTGCAGGATTGGGGCCATAATCTGCTTAATACCAAGAAATCTTAAAAGCAAAAGAACAAGTAGTAAAATTAAGTATCATTTAACCTGATATCTAAAATAAACTTCCAGGCTTGCCTTGTGTGTATTATTTTCTTCACTCCTGCAAGTTATTCGTAATAATTGTTTTGTTTATTACAAAAGCGATTACAAAACTATTTATTTCATTGCTTATGCAGATACAATTGTCTCCTCCAGCTGTTGTGCTAGTTTAGACTATGTTGTTACCTACCTCTTCAAGCACATAGCAAAGGAAGGCAAAAAACCAGTAAGATGTAGAGAAATATCACAGGATGGACAAAGATTACTGCACTTCATGCAACAGAACCCTGAAGTACTACAGCAGGTAAACTTAAGCACTGCTCAACTTTCCTATGAGGTATTATTAAATTTGTGAACAAAGCTTTTCCCTATTTATTTTCATCATCTTGAAGTAATTTAGATTATGATAACTCCAATTATTTGCTAACAGGATTGGGCTCTCTAAATTGATATATTTGCACCCCAATTAATTTCAGAGTTGTTTTCATGCCAGTATTATTGCAGTATTGTGAAGATATTTTTTGTCATGCTGATGACCTGGTTATTATACTCACATTTTAGGATAACTTCTTTTACAATGTTTCACTTTAGCTCATAGGCTGATGAAATGCAATATTCATCATTATACTCATTTTATAAATAATCCCCCACAGTTTTTTTTTTAAAAAGGGAGGGAGTATCTCTAAAATATTTGAGGTAGAGCAAGAACATTGTAGTATTTTAAATGAGCACATTTTTCTAGTTAGATGTGTTTGATATTGTGCTACAATATTTTATTTGTGCAGTAGGTGACATTTTATTTGGGGGATTTTGTGTCAAAGGCAAATATAAGAGTAATCAAATATCACGCTTTAGGGAAGAAACTGACTACTGCAGTAGTCAGGAAGGACTTTTTCTCCCAGCAGTGTACATTATGGTTCAGAAACATTAAGGTTATGTGGTGTTTAGGCAGGTGCAGGGTGTCGGACTAATTAGTTTATCTTAAAATTTCATTTGGCTTTTTTTAGTACCTAGAACTACTACACTGCAAGGATCCATGGGGTCCCAAAACACCCAATACAGTTTCACTGACAGTTTCACAACAACAGAATTGTTGGGGCTTTTAAAGAAAACAAAGGATGTCCACAAAACACCACGTTACAATGACCTTTGTCTTCGTTCTTAGGTAGCAAATGTGTTGGTTGCCATTTAAAAAAAAAATCGGCCTGTGATAACTGGGGTAACTGTGTGGTAATTGTTATTTACTATTCTAATTTAGAGGATGAGCATGGCAAATGCTGGCTTTTTAAGCATGCCTGCTATAATTGGCACATAGCATATTGTGAGTATATTTGAGACATTTATCACTGGCACTGTTGAGATATGACATGATGCCATTGTCATGTCTCACAGTACCCTTACCCTGTGCAAGTTCTATGGAATCTGGCAATGGATTCCGTATTTGCATATGTCATAGTGGGCAGTACTGTAACATGAGCACAGTGATGGGAGTCTAAAGGACAGAATGGCAGCCTTGACTTTGAATTTCCACACATTTGTTGCTTTTGTTACAACCTTAATGTAATATTTTGTGTGTTATTAATAATACTCGGTAATCTTTCAATTTATAGCATAAGACTAAGCAGTGATCAATCTTTATTAACTTCATAATCTGTAGAATACATTATATTTATTTTGAATGCAGGCTTTCAGATACTCTTTTAAATATTAATGACTGGTCTCCAGTAGTCAGCATAAATATGATTTGCATTAGCACTAGTCATATCATATTGAGTGCCTCTGATGTCAACTATTCAGTGTACTAATATCTGACATCATCTCCCGAGGTCACTGACAACTTTGACCTTTATTCTCATGCATGGTTTCTGTAGTCTCAGAAGCTCTTTTGAATTGATTTGAAATTTTGACTCTTCCCTTTATGAGGCAGTAAAATTGATAATTATTCAGATGGGAACTGAGTGCTGAGTGAAAAATCAATTCCACCCGCTCTCTGCAGCGTATAAAATTACTTCTGAGTCTGCTGGACTGAACGGATGGCCAAGGTAAAAGCAGCAGGCAGGAATAGTAGAGAGGATTAGCTGGCCGGAGCTAATAGCCTAAAGGGATGGCTTTTGAGATGAGGGAGTGGGCCGGTTGGGGGTTATTATTAGCAGTGATGGGACTCATTGATCATATGTTTACATCAGGTTTCCATTGGGTTATAAATCAGCCCTGAATAGAAACGGAACTCAAGGCCTTGCATCTTACCAGAGGGACAAGATATTAGATTATTCTCATTTTCACACTCAGATGAAAAGTGAGCCATTGATTATTCATCGGCTGGCCATTAAACACTGGTTTTATAGATGATTTGACTATCATGGAGGCTAATGAACAAGGTTGCTGCTTCATAACTAGAGGTCTCAGTTTTCAAGACATCTGTGTCGGTTAAGTAATGCATAACCCTATTAAAAGGAATGGGTTACAAATTGCTTAACAGTGCTGAAAAACTAGACCCTAATGACTAATTGTGCTTTGAGTTTAGAGAGGTTTGTCAGCTCTTTAAACTAAACTGATGCAATGATACTGTAATTATTTACTAGTTAGAACATTTTTTCAGCTTGAATCTCTGGAATCACAATTAGACATTTAAAAGTTTCTAGTGGATCATGAAGAGTATCTCATCTAAAGTTGTTTAACGAGCTATGAAACTAGAATATCTTGATTAAATGATTTTCTTTTTGTATCAGACAAATTGAAATGTACCTCAGTTTTCTCATCCATAAAATGGGATTGATGATATTTTCCTACAATTCACTTTAAGGTCCTCTGAGGGAAGATGCAATACAAGTTCAAAGGGTTATTATTGATGATGATATAACAGGCTTCACAAGGAAAATAATAGAGGTGTTATGGCAGTAAGGCACGTATTCATACTATCTCTATGCACATACAGCCTCTTATTTTGTGTCCTGATATTTTTCTCTCATTAACAAAGAGGATTATCAAAGCAAGATGCAGCCTAATCTCATTTTATAAAAGTTAACTTCATCATTGTGTGATTTATGTCATTGACAGCCTGTTAGAAGAGTTTGTGACAGGTGTTGTCAGTGACAGTACATACATCACCTTGCGCTTAGCATAGAACAGAAAATATGCCTCTATTAAATAAAATTCCACAAGTGGCTTAATCACAGTAAAAGCTTGAAAAAAGGAGTACATATGAGATTGAATGTTTAGTAATGGATAGCAATGGGCACCAATCTGCTAGAGCCTCAAGGGTAAAAAAAAAAAAATTGTGCAGATTATTTAGGATTAACAGTCAGAAATATTAAAATATTTGCATTAACTGTAATCTGTTGATAGGTATTCATTTAGTTATGCCTTAGAGTGGAAAATCCCGGTGGGGTAGGCAGTTGAGTTAGTGTGCTTGGAGGGAGAGTAGTGGGGTTTTAAGAGTTGTGTCTGTTTAGTGTAGCTGGTCCTGTCTGCTAGATTAATAGAATAAAATAAAATTGTGTAGAATGAACATCCTTATTGGAGTTGCCGTTAGCAGCATAATTGCAAGAGCTGCGGAAACAACACCTTCCACATACCCAGAATGAGCCCATTCTAAGAGGCAGTATTACTGATGTGATTTTAATTTTACATTCTTAGCTAATGTCACTCTAAAGAGTTCCAGTCTTAGGTAATGTTAACACAGCTTCTTTGAAACAAATAGCTTCATGTTTTTATGTACTATGCAGCTCTTTGGTTCAAGCCAAGGCTAAAAAAGCCAACATGTCTTTCTATTTTTTTAAACCAATTGCATTTAACTACAGATTTTGAATAGCTGACATGAACTATAGGGATCATGCTTCAGCAGAGACATAAATGGAAACCACATTCATTCTTTTCTGCAGTCAGTCAGTCAGTCAATGAAAATTACTTTTCTATAGTGCTTTTCATGCCATGAATCCCAAAGTGAATTACAACAAAAAGGAAATCAGCTGCCTTTTTGTTGTTGTTTCCTGTGCTTAGATTGAAGTGGTATTGTTAAGCATTTTGACATACTGTATGGTACATTTTTCATACTTAAAATTCTTATTCCATTTCATTGTAGTAAGCAGCAGGAGAAGCAACAGCATACTTAATAGATGCTGTGAATTTACATGAGGATTTAAAGTAGACCTGTCTCACTTGGGAACACTCTAAAATATGTCATTAATAAAATGTGTTAATGTTTCTGTCTGATGTTTTTCATAATTAGCACACAAAAAACCAACCACACATATTTGTGTTTAGGCAAATGGCATCTGTCTTGCATCCTTTTGTGCTTAGCTGTGCAGTCAGACAGCTGAAATTGTACCGTCACAATCCAAAGTCATTTTTGGGGTAACAGAGTGATGTCATGAACCCAAGATGACCACTTTACTACTGGTTCACTGTAGGAGAGAAACCTGGGCAGGAAGGGGGGAAATTCTTACTGAAAAGCGAGTGTGAAGAAATTGAAAAAGCCAGAGGAGTCACTGGCAAAGCAAATGACTGGTTGCTTGTGAAGTCCCTCTTTAATGAACATCTTCCCATACTTAAAAAGAGAAAGATGTCTTTTATCTTATGGCTCCACTTCATTTTGTTGCATACAATTAGCCATGACATTTTGTTTGGGAAGTCTCATTGTTCATGTATCCAGTTTAGAAGCATAGAAGGGATATCTTGAGTGTAGATTTCTGATTCCAAACTGGACATAAAATATTTCACAACAAATCTTCCCTTATAAAATTCTCAGTGAGTGGTTGTGCACCATGAATTGATGTGATTCGGTCATTGACTATAATTCACTAAATGTATGTGTTGCCATAATCACGGAGGCACCAATCCTTTTTCTTTAGCCTTTAGAGCGGTAGAGAAGAAGTATCGCCTTGTGATTAAAGGGACACCACTTCCCTTTCTGTTTTCTTTGGTCTGTCACATAGCAACATTATTTTTAAATAAGTAGATGGGAGCCTAAAAGCACAAATATGAGATGGGGACTCAAGGACAGGTATAGTGCCATAAACGACTACTTAACATTCATGTTTTAAGGTATTGGTGTCTCTTGAAGGCATGGGAATGGGAATCAGCTCTGGGTTCTACTCCTGGCTCTGCCACAGACTTCCTGTGTGTCCTCAGGCAACTTACTTTGCCACCTGCAAATGGAGTAATAGATCCTACCTCAAAAGGGTGTTGTAAGGCTGTATTAATTAAGGGTAATGAATGGGAGGTGCTATCAAAGTTCAAAGTATTACTATAATTATCACTTGAGCTGAAATGTTGCATTATAGAAAGGTCATTAAATAAATGGTCTGGTAAAGCTTCTAAATTCATGTGTGCTGTTAGTTCAGATTGACTTTTTCATGTACGATAAGCTAAATGAACCTAATATATTTGCTCAACCTCTTAGCTTATCAATGGAAGAGCTGTTCTTTGGTTTTTAAACTAGAAATATTTGTATTTTAAATTATGCCCGTCCTGTAAAATCGTTATGAAGGTAGCATGCTAGTCCCATCTGAGAATGTTCAGTCATCATCTGCATTTGACCTTTGCAATTGTCTACTTTTATAGCCACTTTCCCCCAAAGGTCTTAAAGACATTTACAAACACTAATGAATTAATTCTCACAACTCTGTAAGGTAAGTAAAGAATATATCAGAGTAACTTTCTCCACCACAGAAATATGGCCATCTCTAAAGTAGAATGTGGTACTTGTTCAACAGAGCTGGATTTCAGGCATGTTTTAATGCTCATCTGTTTTCTTGGGCTTTTCTTTGAAGGGTGTTTTGAGGTATTTGGTGCAGTTGATGGGAAGGGCCGGCTCTAGGTTTTTTGCAGACCCAAGCAAAAAAAAACTTCCGAGAGTGCAACTGCCGAAGCAAAAAAAAAAAAAACAAAAACCCCAGAATGCTGCCCCTGGAATTGTGCCGCCCCAAGCACGTGCTTGGTTTGCTGGTGCCTAGAGCTGGTCCTGTTGATGGGGGAGGACTACTGTTGTCTGATGGGTAGATTATGTGGGTCATGGTGTTTAATTTTATATGGTTTAATGTTGCACAGGTGCTCAGAGCTTTGATTAGGTAACTAAAAAAATCTAAATAACATAAACAGTTCACAGCTACATTGAGCAACAGCTTAGGACAGGAAAGTCAAGAATGCAATATCCAGTTGTAACTAAAGGCAGATCTGGATATTATTAAAATCAAAAGTGCCTTCCAAATTGCCATTTTCCTTTTTTTAATACATTTAATTATGTGGTATTTGTTTTTCCCATAGACTTCAATAAAGTATATAGCCAGTGTGAAGCCACTCACACTAAACAAAATAAAAACATTGAGGAGATTTATAACACATACTCTTTGGACCATGCAGAAAAATCCATGGGGAAACTCCAGCGTATGCATATGTAATTAAAAGGAAATAGAATAACACTCAGAGGGTTCAGTTCTGAAAAGTGCTGAGCACTTTCGCACCCCAATCCAGTAAAGTATTTAAGCACGTGCTTAATTTTAAGTGCCTGAATAGTCCCATTGTAGTGAAACTGTTTCTGTTTTTAAAGTTAAGCATATGCTTAAATGCTGTGCTGGAATAAGGCTGGCAGAATTGAGCCCTAAATGACTTGATACAACAATGAGAGATTTTCACGAGGACATCTGTTTTCAGCCTCTTAGCACAGCTTAAAACTGTGATCCAATAGTATCATAACTTGCTTTATTAATTGAAAGGGATGGAAATATACCAGATGTAGCCCAAGCCAGCAGAGACTTGGGTGGCTAAGCAACAGAAAAGACACCATATTGAGCGAGCCAAAATTCAGTCTCAAAGTCATTTATTTTAACCAGTGACAATACATTTAGACTCTAGTGTTTCAGCTTTGATTGATGGTTTAATATCATATATAATTTTTTTAATGAAGGAAAACCATTTAAATATGTTAACATGTACACTAGTATTCTTCCATGTACATAACTGCATTTAATCATTACTCGGATTGTTTTTGTGCTTGTGTAATTTGTATCAGTAAGATAACTATGTCAGAGCCATCTCATCTTAATGAAAAATATGGTTTTGTTTGCTTTATACCTAGCTCTAACTGCATATATGTTGTAGATGCATCAGTAACTTCAATATAAAATGTAATGCTAACCATCCAGTTATCACTACACTGGAGTGCTGTTAATTATGAAATTAGAAAAATACACAGGAGCCTAGTCCTCTTTCTGGTGCTGTTTTGTTTAGTGCTATGCCTTGATTCAATATTAGATATGAATTAAAGCATTTGATTTTAAGAATTTTAACACTAAACTACATAATTAAGTTTTATCATCTATGTACCCGAAGATTGCATGCTCTTATTAAAGGTGCTAAATCAAAATGAGAATCTCTTCCTAATCATTCAGATTGAGACAAAGTTAACGCAGGCAGGTCTTTGGGTGGATGGAAGTTTAGTTCCATGAAGTAACAAGTATTGTACAGAATGCATGTACGGAAACAAAAAGCCATAATTTGGCTTGCAGGATAAACTGCTAGAGGTGTCAGTGTAGGATGTGTACCCTAAGGCTAGGCAGCTGGTGTATGTATGCTTTTGTTTATCAGTTACTGGTTTATGTAGCCTTTAGGCCAGCACATGAAACAATCACTCCTGCAGGGTCAGCTGCTGGTCAGAAGCAAAGTAAGAAAAGATTTTGCGTTAAAACACGTCAGCCATAATTTTAGTGCAGCTGGCACCTGCTACTGGTGCACAGCAGGAGGGTTAAAGGTCAAAGAGGCAGTTGTTCTAAACTCAGTGATGGCTTAAAGGGACTTGTAGATTAATCTGCTTTATTAACTTCTGTATATTAGATAACTATTGCAATGAATGACAGTCCGTCTTTCTGAATAAGTCCCATCACCTCTTTCACTTTTAAATTGGCTTTTGAGTAGTGAATATTAAATAGAATGCATTTCAGGATAATTAAATGAAATCATTAGGATGATGTTTTACCATCATATCTATACGTTTATTGTGTATTTATCATGTATTACTTACCATTCATTGCTTTTGGGTGAAAAAATAAGCCAACATTTTTCAGTTACAGAATAAAAAAACTGGCTGTATTTCTCAATAAGCTTGTCTTTGTATGCTATATAAATATTTTCAAAATAGCAAATACATACACAGAAAAGTGTAACAAATATTTATTCTTTGTTTTTGCAGTGCAGTGTAATACCTGAACACTTTAAAAATGTTTAACTTTTGCCATACTTCATTCATTTGTTACATAATGCAAAGACTTCAGAAAAACATTTCAGTGCTAGTTTGAAAAAAAATTATCATTGCCATTTAGCAGGTTTGAACCAATGTTGTGAATAGTGCCACCCATTTTGTCAGGGCAGTGTGGTTTTCCAAAATCCAATTAGCAGTGGTATTTTCTGTCTAGAAACAATACAGTATTGTACCAGAATGGGTAAGGAACAGTGACTCTCCCATCACTTAACTGATGATCTGCCACTGACAGATAATTTTGCCAAGTGAATGATGGAGTAGATTCTCTATGAACAAAAATTAACTTACTCCAACAAATTAAGTTGAAATTTCTGGGTAAGCACTTGCATAGAAGGTTGCTTAGTTGCTGTTGGACACCACTGGATTGTCCTGCCCAGTGCAAGGTGCATAGTGAATAGGACTAGGCTCATGTAGAGATGCAGTAGTCAGTGCGGCAAGGACTGTTACAGACCCCTTCTCTGTTCAGTACATAATCTGGACTATGAAAAACTTTTGGTACCAGGTATAAAAAGGTTGTAGTGTTGTGGAAAACTTTCTGCACCAGGCACACAGTTTTCAAAAGTCCATGTACACTGAATAAGTCCAGTATTGTGTGGAACCATGATCTATTCACTGCACAGTTCACTGCACTATGAAAGAGACTTAAGGAGCTCTGCCTCCTCATCAAACCTTCACAACTGTGGTTGAGGCCCCTCTCCTTCATATACAGGGCACAGCTAAATAGGAGAAACACAGGTCTCCTGTGCAAGAGAACAAGTAAAAGGCACCTTGATATTGGATACCTGCTCCTTTCAAAGGGGAAAATAAGTCCATTATGTGAATATTAATACTTTTAGTGGCAAATAAGAATGTAGGGGCTGCCATACTGGGTTAGACATGGGACTGTTCAGCTTGGAAAAGAGATGACTAAGCAGAGGAGTAAAGGAGGGTATATTAGAGATCTATAAAATCATGAATGGCGTGGAGAAAGTGAATAAAGAAGTGATATTTACCCCTTCACATAACACAAGAAACCGGGGTCACCCAATGAAATTAATATGCAGCAAGTTCAAAACAAACGGAAGGAAGTACTTCCATACCATTGGACATCATTGTTTCCCTTCTCAACCTCTTACAGTTCCACTCTATACTTTTTTGAGATAGGGCAACCAGAACTGGACACAGCATTCAAGTTGTGGATGCTCCATGAATTTACGTAGTGTCATTATGATATTTTCTATCTTATTTTCCATCCCTTTCCTAATAGTTTCTTAATATACTGTTACCCTTGTTGTCTAATAGCTAATTTAGAACCCATCATTATATATGGATAGTTGGGATTGTTTTTTCCAATGGGCACTTATCAGTGTTGAATTTCATTTGCCATTTTGTTGCCCTGTCACCCAGTTTTATGAGATCCCTTTCACAAATGTCTTAACCAAGCTAATAAGAGACAAATATTAATAGATAACAGATGCCCATAGTGATCAAGGTAGATTTGGTTTCCAGTGACAAAAGACATGGGCCCAGAGAATCCCACTAGGATTATAGTTTGGACAGTGGCAATTTGGGTGATTGTGATCATGAAATGACAGATTTTATTTATTCTAAGGACAGGAAAGAATGAGAGGAACAGAATAAGGATAATGGACTTCAAAAAAGAAGACTTTAACAAGCTGAGAGAACTGGTACATAAGGTCCCATGGGAAGAAAATCTAAGAGAAAAAGGAGTTCAGGAGAGCTGGCAGTTCCTCCAGGAGACAATATTAAAGGCACAACTGCAAACTATTCCGATGCAATGGAAAGATAGGAAGAATAGTAAGAGGCCAATATGGCTTCATCAGGAGCTCTTTAATGACTTGCTGAAAAGGACCTGGGGGTTATAGTGGACCATAAACTGAATATGAATCATCAATATGATGCAGCTGCAAAAAAGGCTACCATGATTCTGGGATGTATTAACAGGAGTGTTGTATGTAAGACACAGGAGGTAATTGTCTCACTCTGCAGGGCCCTGGTGAGGCCCCAGCTGGAATACTATGTCCAGTTCTGGGCACCACACTTTAGGAAAGATGGACAAACTGGAAAAAATCCAGAGGAGAACAACAAAAATGATAAAAGGTTTAGAAAACCTGACCTATGAGGAAAAGTTTAAAAAAATAGGCATGTTTTGTCTTGAGAAAAGAAGTCTGAGGCGCGGGGACCTGATAACAGTTTTCCAATATGTAACAGGCTTTTATAAAGAGGAAGGTGATCAATTGTTCTCCTGGTCCATTGAAGGTAGGACAAAAAGTAATGGACTTAATCTGCAGCATGGAGATTTAGGTTAGACATTAGGAAAAACTTTCTAACTATAAGGGTGGTTAAGCTCTGGAACAGGCTTCAAAGGGAGGTTGTGGAGTCCCCATCACTGGACACATTTAAAAACAAGTTGGACAAACATCTGTCAGGGATGGCCTCAGTTTACTTGATCCTGCCACAGCACAGGGGGCTGGACTTGATAACTTCTCAACGTCCCTTCCAGCCCTGCATTTCCATGACTATGATCTGTGGTCCACTAAAACTAATGTAATTTTTCTTTACCTAACCCCATCACCCCTCTCCTTCTTGCTGCATAGCTTCTAAGAGATTAGACTAACTAAATACACTTAAATTAGATTAAATTTTCAATAGGGGGCTCTCAGATCCTTCTAACAGCTCACAAAAAGCTCACTAGGAAAATGCGTAACTTTGAAGGGAAGAAATGCGTACAGGCGAGACACACTGTAGTTCACTGAATAATTTCATAAGAGAGTATTTTCCATGAAGAAAGTCTAAATTTGGCTTGGATACACTACAGCTGAGTGGTTCAGCTGTTCCCACCACCCCCTTTTGGTTTGGTGATGCCTCGGTATCAATTTGTTAATAAATCATGTTACCTTTTTCTTTAGTACTTTTATTATGATCTCATTTTAGAGAGATGATTGATTGTGTTTCACTTTAACAAGTACACTTTTTTTTAAAAGTGACATGCTTAAACCATTAACTTTGTTTTTTATTAGATAGCTTCATTTAAGAAAATTTTCTCTTAAAGCCTCATATATTATTTTTCCACCAATTACTTCTTGGAAAAAAGGATTTTTAGATTCTGCCTTTAAAAATTTTGGGCTCAATTTTCCCTTGGGTCTGAACTCCTCAAGGTGAAGGCAGAGTCAGTTACAGCTCTCTGATTCTGCAGTGGCTTGACCCTGTTGTGTGTTAAAGCAGCCTAAGAACTGCTCTAACTTACGCCACTGGAATGTGGTCTCTAGGGGATCTTTACTCCAGTGAAGTATTAGACCAGCTTAGCACTCCTTCACATTGCTCCTCTCTTCCCTGACACAAATGCCCTGTGCCGGTGGGCAGCGCAGCCTGTACAGGAGTCAGCTCTGCCCTAAAAGGATTTTCTGCTGGTGAGTTACATTTCCAGTCCCGTTGCATCACCACCAAAGCAGTACAAACAGAGCCAGAGCCAAAACACAGAATCTGGTCCTTAAGTTAGCTTAGTTTACTGCTGAACTCCCACAGAGCTCCCCTTAAAATTAATCAGTTAATTAGAGTTAGTGTAGTCTCCCGTCAAAATCTTTTTAGCATGACAAGTAAAATAATCTTCCATAGATACTTAAAGGATTTAAGTACATCGGAAAAAATTCAGAAAGAAGCTTGTGAGAGATGCTAGCTCTTGAAATGTTGAGTGTCAAACTGCAGGGGTAATGTGTTTAGGAGGAAATATAATATTCAGTTCACTTTGTTTTGATGACTGCATGAAATAGCCTTGTGCTATTATCCTTTGTTGTTGTTGTGAAAAGTGATATTCACTAAGAAATGTTGTGGTGACTATAAAAGATAAAGTAGTAGCTTACTTATTACCATCTTTATTGCCTATCTGTCTTCTATGTTTATTTAGAATAGCTTCTGTTACAGTGCAGTTCATCATTGATTTACTTTACCAAATGTGTTCTTAATTATTTGTTTAAAATAGTTGCAAATGACAAATACATTCTATAGAAATTAAGATCAATGTGTGAACAATTTGAAAATAGAAGAAGGGCTAAAGAATTTTAAATAATTTATTGGTGATTAATAATTTGATCAGCTTTCCCTAAATATCATGCTGTTACTCTACTCTGATGCAGTCAAGTAGGATTACCATAGTTTGCTTAGACCACTGTCTCTCATGCTGACCGATAATGTCTTGTTTCCTTATACTCTCTGTATCTGTAGCCATCTGATGTCTGTTCTCTTATCCTTAGATTGTAAATTCTTTGGAGCAGGGACTGTCTTTTTGTTCTGTGTTTGTACAGAGCCTAGCACATCGAGGACTTGATCCATGACTGGGGTGTCTAGGTGCTATGATAATACAGATAATATTTAATAATAATTTTGGAAGAGAGTGTTGCTGAATGGTTAGAGAGGGAACTGGGAGTCAGGACTTGTGGGCTCTATATACTGCTTTGCCCCAAACTCACTGAGATACCTTGGGCTAGTCATTTAGGGTATGTCTACATTGCTGCTGGGAGCATGCCTTCCAGCCCAGGTAGACAGATGCACTATCTCTGTTGGAGGTAGCAGGCTGAAAACAGCAGTGTGGATCTTGTGGCAGAGGCTAGCTGCCTGAGTAAAAGCCCACCTGGGCCCCTGGGTCCATACTCAGGTGGCTAGCCCCAGCTGCCCCCTGTGCAGCAATATCCACACTGCTCTTTTTAGCCTGTTAGCTTGAGTAGAACTAGTGCAGGTCTGTCTACCTGGGTGGGGAGGCACTGTCCGAGCTGTAGTGAGGACATACCCTTAGTGCTGCTTTCACCCCCTAGCCTCCCCTCCACATCTTGCTTTTCAACTTTTCTATAGATTAACCCAAAACTGTTCTTAAATTAATTATTCCAGTTTATTTTCAATGATAATGTCAGTAATAAACTTTGTCTGACCTCGCCCTGTCTCCCTGCTTGAAGGCAACTTTGGGAGGCTGTTCTGCAATGTTGGGACAGAAGACCAGAGAACAAACAGTCCTAGGCAGAGATCCTGCCATAATGAGAAGAATTCTCCTACCTGCCTTCATGTACCAAATCTCAACAGCTTGTGGGCAGGCGGCAACCTGCAACAGTCTTAGCAGCTTAGAGGAGTGGGGTAGCAGTTCCCAAAACACTGGACAGAATGGGGAGACAGCTTATGTCCGAGCATCTTAAGGGGGGGTGGACAGTGCAAGTCCCAGCAACAGTTGCAGGGTGGGAGGGAAGATGCTGACAAGTGACGAGCTTACTTACAGAGAAACAGACTTCTGCTGAGGGCATTGGCCTAGGAAGTGTGTGAAACTACAGTCCTCTGCTACTGAGAGGATCAGATTGTCTGTAACCTTTCATTTGTCCAGAGACGCTGGTACTTGAAACAGTTGTATTCCCATCATCACTCAGATAAGAATGGTTATCCAGAAAGGGTAGGTGCTCCTGTCCTACTGGTGCTAAGGGAGTGCAAAGAATCACCCGTATGAGACAGTAATAACCTTGTTTTGGAAAGGCCTGGCTTCACTGAAAGACAGAGAGAAAGAGTTCTTCTTCGAGTGCTTGTTCGTCTCAATTCCATTCTAGGTGAGTGCGTGCCCACGTGCACAGTCATAGGAGATTTTTGCCTTTGCAGTACCAAAGGGTCGGCTGTAGCGCCCCCTTGAGTGCTGTACTCATGCGTTGATATATTAGGCGCTGCCAACCCTATGCCATCTCAGTTCTTTCTTACCACCCATGACAGTTGGTCAGAGCGCCTTGTCTTGCATGGCAAGAGTGTTAACGGTTCTTACAGTCCATCATTCTGTCTCCTTTGTTTTTAGTTGATAGGTAGTTTGACCATTAAGTTAAGTGTTAGAATAGTAGTTTAGTAGTTAGAGTCCCGGCTGGGAATTCGCCTCGGAGCGGGGCATACCCTGTTCCCCAGACTTTAAGCCATGCTCGTTCAGCCGGCCGATGCGCATTAGTGACCCCCACGATAGCTGTTCAAAGTGTTTGGGGGAGTCCCACAGAAAGGACAAGAGCAGGATCTGCAAAAACTTTTGCCTTAGAACTCAAAAGGAGTGGGATATCTGCTTGAGGGCCTCTTCATGGAAACTGCGCTTCGTCCTACCTTGGAGTCCTTTCGATCGGATTCCTTGCCTGGCACTTTGGCATCGGTGCACAGTGCACCGCTGGCACCTGAATCCACCAGGCACCGTTCCCCCTCTCTGGTACCTAAGAAATGGTCGAAGTTGACGGGCCTGCTGGCACCGCAGAGAAAGGGGGCAGGCCACGTGCCCACCCCGGAGCAGCTGGGAGGTACTGCTGCAGTCAGACCCCCTAGCCCAGCCAGGGATCCACCTCCAACTCCTGGGAGCGGCGGGGGGTCCTGGCCCCTAGTAGGGTCATCTGTCCCCAAAGCGGACCTGGCAGCCAAAGAGCAAGTAGGTCAGCCGGCATCGCAGACACCAAGCCAGATGATGGACCCAGCTAAGGCCCCAGCATCTATGGGCAAGCTGGTTATGGGACCACCCTCTAAAGCAGCGGCGTGTCCCCAGTCCCTGGACTGGAGTGGTTGGTCCCCATCAAAGTGGCCTTGGACCCCGGCACCCCGGCAGTCTCTGTCCCCGGTTAGAAGACACAGGTGCCTGATGCCAAGGTCTCCACCTACAAGGCATGGGACACCTGAGTCACGGCGTCGATCCCCGTACCCACGGTATCATCAGGCCTCCCACCAGAGTTCACCACGGCACAGATCACCATCACTTAGGCGATCTCCCAGGCGTTGTTACGCCCGGTGCAGGATCGTTCCCAGTCGCTGCACCAGTCTCCAGCTCTCCAGTACCACTCTTTGGGCAGGCACCGGTCCTAGCCCTCTCCTTACCGGTTGCCGACAAGGGTCAGTCAGCAGACTCAGGCATCTACAGCTCTGCCCTGGTCACCAGGGGGGCAATGGTTCGAGTCTGAAGGAGAGTTCAGCCCCTCACCTATAAAAGGCAAATCACCACTAGGCCATGAGACTGGCACAGCTCCTGCAGTGGCGGCGTGGAGGCACGGGCAGTGGCCCGCTCAGTGGAAGTACTGGAACCTGTGGGGTGTACTTGTTATGCCAGTCCTGTACTCCCACCGTTCTTCCCAGGCCGCATCAAACAAGCTGCCCCTGACCCAGCCAGCACTGGAGTCGGAGCATGGTGCCGAATCTGATGTGGGGAGCTGCACAGCCGGCTCTAGGCACCAGCCCTCCAAGCATGTGCTTGGGGCGGCACTTTCTAAGAGGCAGCACTCTGGCCCCCCTTTTTTATTTTTTGCTTGGGGCGGCATTGCCGGGAGCCGGCCCTGGCCCAGCCACTCGCCCTGTCAGCACGAGCTGGGATCCGCGCCCCCTGCCCAGCCCGGCGGCGCCCTGTACAGCCCACTCGGGAAACGCCGCGCTGCCCTGGGGAGACTCGGCGCGGCAGCAGGACCCCATCTCCCTCCCTGCATCCCGGGCCCCGCTTCCCTTTCTCCCCCGCCCCGCTCCTCACACACTCCGGGAGCCCCCCTCGCGGCCGCTGCAGCCCGGGCTGCGGCGGCGGCGAGAGGGGCTCCCGGAGTGTGTGAGGAGCGCTGAGGGAGAGAAGCAGAGTCCCCTGGAGCCGAGCCCGGACTGCGGCAGCAGCGAGAGGGGCTCCCAGAGTGTGTGAGGAGCGCGGAGGGAGAGAAGCGGAGTCCCCTGGAGCCGAGCCCGGGCTGCGGCGGCAGCGAGAGGGGCTCCCAGAGTCAGGGCCGCCCGGGGGGGGGGGCAAGTGGGGTAATTTGCCCCGGGCCCCACAGGGGCCCCCATGAGTATGTCCAAGGCTCCCCCCGCCTCCGTCTTCCCCCATCCCCCAGCGTCTCAGCCGGTAAGGGGGCGGGGCTGCAAGCTGCTGCCGAGCGGCAGGAACTCAGGCCCCGCTGGAGACACCAGGCGGCTGCAGCGATGTTTGGGAGAGGGGTAAGCGGCATGGTAAGGGGCCGGGGCACCCCCAACCCCATCCCCCACAGCCCAGACCCCCAGCTCCGAGCCCAGCCCCTCTGAGCCGGGCACCCCCCCGACCTCATCCCCCTCACAGCCCTGACCACCAGCTCCGAGCCCAGCCCCTCTGAGCCGGACACCCCCCGACCCCATCTCCCCACAGCCCTGAGCCCAGCCCCTGTGAGCCGGGCACCCCCCAACCCAGAGCCCAGCTCCCCACCCAGTCCTGGGCAACAGCAGCACCACCCCCAGGCAGCGACAGCCCATTGGCACCAACCATCACCATCACCCAGCAACAGCCCATTATGTAATTGCAAATGTATACATACCATTAAAACATTTAATGTTTTTAAATAATGTATTTAGTGTATTTTCAAATTATTGCAAATTAATTTTTGAATGTATTTCACTAGTTATTTTTTACATTTCCAAATACATGTTACTATAGTATTGCAACTTTTTTTTATGGAAGGGGCCCCCAAAATTGCTTTGCCCCAGGCCCCCTGAATTCTCTGGGCAGCCCTGCCCAGAGTGTGTGAGGAGCCGGGGAGGGAGGGAAGCGGGGTCCCCTGGAGCCGAGCCCGGGCTGCGGCGGCAGCGAGAGGGGCTCCCGGAGTGTGTGAAGAGGTGAGCGGCCGGCTGGGTTCGTCGGTGCTGAGCAGGTAGCCCCGCAGCCGGAGATCCTCGCCTTCCCGCCCGTCGGGGCTGGGCCAGGGCACGGTGAGGCTGAAGAGCAGCAGGTCCAGGGGGCTCTCCAGGTCCTCGGCTGCCGGTATGTCAGGGGTGAGGGCGGTGAGCATGAACTGATCCACCTTGGCCACCAGCAGCGCCGCGAAGCCCAGGGAGGGGGCCGTGTTCTCCGCGCCGCCCCGCAGCCGCACCACCACCTGGAAGTACTCCCACTCCACGCCACCCAGCAGCTCCACCCTCTTGGGGACAGAGTCACGGCTGGGCCAGGGCTTGGCCGCCGTGTGCTGGTAGCGGATCCCACGTTTGGGGGGGAGCCCAGTGCTGGGGTGGCAGGGGGTGTGGGGGGGAAGAGAGAGCCCAGTGCTGGGGCGGCAGGGGGTGCGGGGGGGGGGCACTGGTGGGCAGGGGGGGAAAGCTCAGGGCGGGGGGGGGCAGCCAAAAATTTTTTTGCTTGGGGCGGCAAAAAACCTAGAGCCGGCCCTGCCAAGGAGCCATCTCTAGATGAGCATGGGAAACCGCCCCTCCCCTGCAGTGCAATCATCTTCATCATCTCTGGACGAAGCGGTGGTGGGCCCCTCGCAAACGAGCAGCCCCCTGACAACTTCAAGGAGCACCAAGCCCTGCTCAAAGGGTTGGCTTCCAACCTGAACTTGGAGGTCGAGGAGCTAGCAGAGGAGTGTGACGACCTCTTTCATGTCATACCCTCCTCCACCCCAACCTGGGTCGCATTGCCCGTCCACCCAGGGTCCTTAAAATTGCCAAGTCTGTGTGGCAGACCCTCTCTTCCATTCTACCTACTTCCAAGAAGGCGGAAAAGAAGTACTATATCCCGGCAAAGAGATTTCAGTATCTGTATACCCACCCTCCAGCGGGGTCCCTGGTCATGTCCGCCATCAATGAAAGGGACAGGCGAGCGGCACACCGAAAAATTAAGATGCCAAGAGGCTGGACGTGTTTGGCAGGAAAATTTATTCGACAGCTAGCCTGCAATTTTGGGTGTCTAACCATCAGGCCTTGTGGGACTCCATCAGCAAGTTGAAGAAGGACCTTCCACAGGACTGAGCCCAGGAGTTCGCCACCTTGGTGGAAGAGGGCAAAAGCAGTGGCGAGAGGCATCCTCCAGATGGCATGGGATGGTACAGACTCGGTGGCCTTTGTGGTGGTCATGAGGCACAGCTCCTGGTTGCAGTCCTTCAGGCTGTCCCAGGAGATGCAGACAACCTTTCAGGTTCTCCCATTTGAGGTAGCAGGGCTCTTCTCAGAGCTGACTGATGGACGACTCCACAGCTTTAAAGACTCCTGTGCCACCCTCCATTCCTTGGGCCTACACACCCCTCAGCAGGCTAGAAAGCCGTTCTGTCCCACGCCTCCGTCGAGGTCCTGGGGTGTCCCCCGGTCCAGCTCCTACAGGAAGAAGGACAGAGACAAAGGGTTTAAGCAGTGGCACCCTTCCTTCCCGTTCCTCTGCCCAGCCTGGTTCTTCCAGAGGCCATGGAAGCCAGAAGCAGGCGTTTTGAGGGTGCGCCTGAGGATGGTGCCCCAGTCACTTCTCAGAATCCACCCCCCTGCTCTTTCCTCAGCCGCCTGCACCCCTTCCAGTCAGCCTGGTCGTGGCTCACCTCAGACCATTGGGTGCTCGACATAATATCTTCGGCTACACCCTACAGTTCATGGCCGACCCTCCCTCCAACCCCTCTTCCCCGTCCCTCTTCAGGGATCCTTCTCATGAGCAACTACTCGTTCACGAGATCAAGAACCTCCTGCGCCTGGAGGCGGTGGAGGAGGTCCTTCCAGACATGAAAGGGGAAGGGCTCTACTATCACTATTTCCTAATCCCAAAAGCAAACAGGGGCCTCAGACCCATTCTGGACCTCAACAAGTCTCTCAAGAAGTTAAAGTTTCACATGGTCTCTCTGGCTTCTATTATTCCCTCCCTAGATCCGGAAGACTGGTACGCCACCCTCGACTTGAAGGATGCATATTTCCATTTTCCCGGGGCACAGGCATTTCCTCCGTTTTGTATTGGGCCACCGCCATTTTCAATTCACGGCGCTGCCCTTTGGTCTCTCGTCAGCCCCGAGAGTATTTACAAAGTGCATAGTGCCAGTAGCCGCTTACATGAGATGCCGAGGGTGCAAATTTATCCATACCTAGACAACTGGCTAATAAAGGGCCGGTCCCAGGATCAGGTGCGGCAGCATCTCGATCTGGTTTGCTCCACCTTTCGCGAACTGGGGCTGTTAATAAACTAGAAGAAATCTACCTTAATTCAGTGCAACACATAGAGTTCATTGGAGTGGTCCTCGACTCTACTCAGGCCAGAGCCTTCCTCCCCGGGGCTTGGTTCCAAACCAGGCGGTCCTGATCTCGTGCATGCAAACCCACCCTCTCACCACCGCTCAGATGTGCCTGCAATTGTTGGGCCACATGGCAGCCTACACTTACTTGGTCCGGCACGCGCAGCTCCACCTCAGACCCCTGCAGACATGGCTGGCATCAGTCTACATCCCCAACAGACACAGCGTGGACCATGTGAGGGTCAGGGTCCCAGACAACATACTGTCGTCACCCACATCGTGGTAGAATCCTGCATCGGTGTTGGAGGGGGTTCCCTTCCCTCCATCCCTGTTGGTGACCCTCATCTCCGATGCCTCGGACGCTGGGGTGGGGAGCCCACCTGAGCAATTTCAGCATGCAAGGTCATTAATCAAGTCACAATCGCTCCCTACACATTAATGTCAGGGAGCTCAGAGCACTTCACCTGGCTTGCCAAGCCTTCCTACCTCACATAAAAAACAGGGTGCTCAAGGTCCTGACCGACAACACAGCACCTATGTGCTATATCAACAAGCAAGACAGGGCCAAATCGTCTGCCCTTTGCCAGGAAGCCATCAGGCTCTGGAACTTCAGTGGGCAACATGGCATCCATCTCGTAGCTGCGCACCTCCCCATGGCCAGGAACGCTTTGGTAGATGGCCTCAGCAGGACGTTCTTGTCTCGCCACGAGTGGTCCCTCTGTCCGGAAATGGTCAGCTTCATCTTCCAGTGGTGGGGGACTCGCTGAGTGGACCTGTTCGCAGCCAGGCAGAACAGGAAATGCCACATTTTCTGCTTGATTTGGGGAATCAACAGAGGCTCCCTGTCGGACACTTTTCTGCTCCCATGGTCGGGGGCTCCGTTGTACGCCTTCCCTCCAGTGCCACTAATTCACAGAGTACTCATGAAAATCAACCAGGACTGGGCAAAGGTGATCCTCATAGCGCCGGCTTGGCCGCGCCAGCACTGGTTTGGTACACTGCTGGACCTCTCGGTGGCTGCTCTGTTACAGCCGCAGTTCAGGCCAGACCTGCTCTCCTAAAACCACAGCAGTCATCTGCATCCAAAGCTGGCTGCGCTGCACCTGACGGCTTGGCTGCTGCATGGTTAAATATGGAGAACATAAGAATGGATCAGACCAAAGGTCCATCTAGCCCAGTATCCTGTCTTCCGATAGTGGACAGTGCCAGGTGCCCCAGAAGGAATGAACAAAACAAGTAATCATCAAGTGATCCATCCCCTGTCGCTCATTCCCAGCTTCTGGCAAACAGAGGCAGGAGTGTTTGGCTGCTGTCCAGCAGGTCCAGTGGGGCAGCAGAAAGCCCTCCACCAGAGTGACCTGCCTGGCCAAATGGAAGCGGTTCACTTGTTGGACCTCAGATAAAGGCATTCAGCCCGAGCGAGCCTTGCTGCAGTTAATCCTGGATTACCTTCTGCATCTCAAGATCCAAGGTCTGTTCCTTTCATCTATCAAGGTCCACTTGGCCACTATTTCAGCCTTCCGTCCGTCGCTCAAGGGTAGGTCGGTTTTCGCCCAGGACATGACTGCCAGTTCCTCAAAGACCTCGAGCACCTCTGCCCACATGTCAGGAATCCTGTCCTGCCATGGGACCTGAATCTTGTGCTGTCACAGCTCATGGGACCCCCACTTTGAGCCCCTGGCTTCCTGCTCTCTCCTCCTTTCCTGGAAGTTTGTGTTCCTAGTTGGAATGACTTTCCCCTGCCGGGTCTCTGAGATTAGGGTGCTTACCTCAGAACCACCCTATATGGTCTTTTACAAAGACAAGGTACAGTTGCGGCCGCACCCAGCTTTCCTGCCTAAGGTGGTCTCACAGTTTCACACAGGCCAGGACATTTACTTACCTGTCTTTTTTCCAAAGCCGCATAAGTCAAAGGAGGAGGAGCATAGATTGCATTCCCTAGATGTCAGGAGAGCACTAGCCTTGAAAGGAGCAAGCCATTCCGCAAGTCAACACAATTGTTCATCTCAGTGGTCGACAGGATGAAAGGTCGTCTGGTGTCTGCTCAAAGAATTTCGCCTGATCGTAGCAGCAGCGAATGCAGTGATCCAAGAAGAAGGTGCCCCCTCTGGCGATTGTAACTGCCCACTCAACCGTTGCAAGCCTCTTCGGCAGCTTTCCTAGCCCAGGTGCCTAACCGGGATGTCTGTAGGGCGGCCACCCGGTCGTCCGTCCACACATTTACATCCCATTACGCACTTACCCAGCAGGCCTGGGACGATGCTGGCTTTGGTAGAGCAGTACTGCAAGACACTATACTGTGAACTCCGAGCCCACCTCCAAGGATACTGCTTGTGAGTCTCCTAGAATGGAATCGACATGGGCAAGCACTCAAAGAAGAAAAAAGAGTTACCTACCTTTTTGTAACTGTTGTTCAAGATGTGTTGCTCATATCCATTCCATTACCCGCCCTCCTGCCCCTGTGTCGGAGATGCCAACAAGAAGGAACTGAGAGGGCATAGGGTTAGCAGTGCCTAATATACCCACGCATGAGCTTGGCACTCAAGGAGGCGCTACAGTCGACCCTATGGATACCACTAAGGCAAAAATCTCCAACGACTGTGCACATGGGCACACAGTCACCTAAAATGGAATGGGCATGAGCAACACATCTTGAAGAACAACAGTTACTAAAAGATAGGTAATCGTTTTTTTGTTAATTTCTGGTAAAGATATCTAAAGAGCTCAACTCTGTTCCCTGCTCTACACACACACATCTGCAAAGTGTAATAAGTTGTGCAATCAAGGGCTCCGTACTAAAAACCTGTTCTATCAGAACTCTGTCATCCCTTGATAATGCTGTGGACCTTTTATATCCTCATGGCCACTGTATTGGAAATGGCCTCTCAAATAGGGGAAGGAATTAATTTGAAGTGACCATCATAATGTCCAAGCTGAAGACTGCTGAATACCACTATCAGAAAAAGGCAGCTACAGAGTTCATTTTGCGAGTGTAAGTTATTCCAGCCCCGAGGTAGAATAATTTGCTGCACAGATGGGTAGGCAAAAGGAAGCTGTGCAGATACATGGGTTTGTAAACATCTGTCAGCCACATCAGATATCCAGTTACAAAATCTAGCACTTCAGGCAGCATGTGAGTAAGTGACATTCAACAGAAGACTTACATGAAATTCAGTGTAGACAGAAGCAAGGCAATACATATTGGAAGTGAATAATTAAACTAATAAATCTTATTCCGCCTCCCATGCAGAAAGAGAAGTTACTTCACTCCTCAGCCTTCTTCCTGTTGCCAAAGTTAAGACTGTCGCTCATGATACTTAACCCATGCCACCCTCACAGAAGCCAAAATTAGCCCACGCCATGAGATTTATTCTTTCATGACAGGGGAGGCTGCACCACCCAGGAGACCTCTTCCTCTTCTACTAGACGATGTTATGTCATCCATGAGACTGACCACCCATATGATAGGTGATGTACATCACCCATAAGCCTTTCCCCTCCCCACATGCTGATAAGGTGTGGCTATGTCCTGTGTCACACCCCTTCAAATGAACAGTTCAGATGCAGGCAGTACTTAGATGGGATCTAGCACTAATACATATGTGCCACCATATTAAAACATCTACAGCAAATTACAAATGTTTAAATTTGGTGTTTGTGCCCCTCTAATTTGTGGGGACAGTGCTGAGTTCTGAATGGCACATTTGCAAGAATATAAGAGCTTCCATTTTTCCCAGCTCTGTTGTATTTACTTTCTAATGCAGTGCAAACATCTGCTTTACAAGCTTGTCAACCATTTGAAAGGCAATTTACTACTAGCCAAAAGTTTCAAATACATAATGTGGAGACGAAAGTGAGCTTTCACCTCACATAGTCCATTTTATCCCGTTGATCTACATTTCGCTGCCATTGAAATGAATAATTTATTACAGTTTATTTCAACAGAGGAAAAGTAAAACTGTTTGCAGTGTGATGTGTGTGGTAATATTAAGAATAGACACATTGCACACAGTTGTCATTAATTAACCTGGAGCTATCATTCTGAATGTATCTTCTCCTGAGTAAGTGGTGACATATGTACTGTAGATAATTCTTTCCCAGAGAAAGAGCCAGACTCTGATACTTGAGGTTAGTAGCTTCTCACTCCATGAGTAGTTCCATTAATTTCATTGGGACCACTGGTGAAGTAAGATACTATTGCATGTCAGAGAGGCTTTCAGAATCAGGCCCAAACTGTTTTAAATATTGAATTTGGAGGGGATATTGAGCATCTGAAATAATGGAAAAATTAAAACAACACCAGAACAACTGTGAAACTCCATTTTTCTGCTTGCCAATTTACAGTGAGGAAAATAGAGATTTTAAAACTACTCCAGGTGGTTATAGTTTTGTAAATGGGAAGGGCTCATATCTTTCCCCTTATAAAATCAGTGAATAAATGTAGTGTTCATGCTGGATTTGAGACCAGCTTATTCAATGCAGGCTCTTTGCAAACTTCCCCATGCAGTTCTGACGTGATACCTGCACTCTGACCTGCGGTGCCCCCTGCTAGTCTAACCTTGGGTTCCTTTCAGAGGGGACTGCCAGTTCCATGGTGATTTTGTGATGTGCAGATATGGTGAAACGATTGACTCATTTTCACTGTTGACTTATGCAAGGAAAGTGTGCACTGAACAGCTACCAAACTTCCCAATAACCCTCCCTCTTGTCTTATATCGGGCTGGGACAAGCAGTCATGGAAATTTTCTTTCTAAATACTTCATCCTTTGAATGTATAGTTCAGAAAGTAAACAGTGGACTAGCAGACAATGCTGCACTTAAGGATTTATTTACTCTATACATTTGACAGAAGTAAGATACGGTGGTTGTGTCACTCAGCCTGATTAGGTAGATTATAGCCAGGTTTGTACTGGTTCATTTAGCTCCAGCCATAACTGATATGTACTTCATCAGCAGAGAGCAATCAGTTAATTATACTCAAGTGATAATGTGTATTAAATTTGAATAGTATCGTGTTTGTTTCTACTCAGTGTGTCGACTTGAGGAGATCATAGTGAAGGAAACAAATGGCCCTACTTACTAGAAAATGTAGCATTCAGAACTAATTTGTAAATCATTTATAGTGTCAGAACAAATTTGCAAATATATTGGCATCAGATGTTCTTTTAATTAATTGTGGATGGAAGGTGGTTGTTCATTTGGGTCATGTATTCAAAGGTATGTGTGTCAGGTGAACCATGCAAAATGCCACGCCCCACGAATAAGTATTTGCAAGACTTTTTGTTAGTGTTCCGTATCTCTATCCTGCTTGTGTGGGTGTGAGAGTGAGAGAATAGACCTATCTCTTAGCCAGTAATATGCAAATAGACATAACCTGTGACAGAAGCAGATTGAGAGAGTTTATAGCAAATCGTGTTTGTCTGCTGAAACGGCTGCATGCATATTTCAATTCATATGTATGTCCTGGGACTGGGACCCCAGGAGTGGCTTTTAAATCGTATATATACCTTAATTTTCCCCCAAATGAAGCAAAAAAGCTAGACTACTCTGAGGACTGTACCCAGGCCAGACTCTGTGTTGGCAACTCTCACGATTTTATCACAAGTCTCATGATATTCTGGGATTTTTCTTAAGGCCCCAACTGCTAGAATCCAGATATTGCATGAGAATCTCAGTTTAAACAAAAAAATGTCTGAATCTAGCCCTCTTGGTTGCAAAAAAATGTGAAAGTGTGACCTGAATGTACCCTCAAACCTGAGTAACACAAAGGCAAATATAAAAAACTCTAAATTAATTATATTTTTTAAAACTATCATTATTTTTAAGGCAGTCCCATAATTTGTAGAGCGAGATAATGCAGACTGGTTCACAATTTTGGAGCAGTTAGTGCCCACTACAGTTTATTAGAAAAAGATGCTCCATATACTTGCTGAAGAGGGAGGTGTTGGTGAAGGAAGGAGTGAAAGCTCCATTGCCAATGGAAATTAGTATTCATAGTTTCTAAATTAGGAGGTGGTTCTCTGGAGCCTGAGACACAAACACTCAGCAAAACTTTGTGTGCAGAGCTACAAAAATCTGAATATTTGTAATATTTGAAATTTCCTTAACAGCCAAGTGTTTGAGTAAAAGCTGTTTGAGTTTTTAGAAATGTACTGAATCCTTGGTAAAGGGTTGTTTTCTATCACATAATGCTGTCTCTGAGCTTACATAATGTACTTCTTAAGCATGTTAAAATGTGATTAGTTGCTATAGAATAAAATATTCATACCAACATAAGAGAGAGAGAAATGAGTTATAGGCTCTGCTGTGATGCAAGTGCTGTTCTGCTGATAACATGAAGCAGCAAAAAAGGCTCTTTAATAGAAAGGCAGCTTATGCGTCCTTGGGAATGAATTTTTATAATGAGGGATGTCTTTGGGAGCTTTTCCTCCAGCACCCAAGAAAGAGACTCTAAAGCATTAGCATTGCTGGAAAAATGCATCCCTACTCCTACAGTTCCCATCACTGCATTTCGGGAGAATCATTATTGGACCAAATAAAGTGGTATCAGTAGTTAGATCCGGACTCCTGGGCTCTGTTCCTGGCTTTGTCACTGAACTGCTTTGCGACCTTATTGGTATGTCCACATTGCATTCATAGGGTGTGATTGCAGCTCATATAGACATACCCTAGCTAGCTTCAGTCGTGCTAGCTCAGGTACCAGTAGCATTGAAGCTACAGCAGTACAGGCGTTAGCGCAGGCTATCCACACCAGTATTTCCCCAGAGTTGTGGGCGGTCATTTACAGCTTCACTGCACTGGTACCCAAACTGGCTAGTTTAAAGCTAGCCCGGGTACGTCTACATGAGCTGCAGTCACACCCTGAATCGCATACCCTCTGTTCCTCGGTTAACCCGTCTGTGAAATGGGATAATGCTGGCCTCCCTCACAGGAGTGCGGGGAGGTAAATTTATATTTGGAAAGCACTTTACAAGTCTCAAATGAACTGTGATGTAGAAGCACTGAGCTGCCTTGTTGTTGCTGTGACACTTATTTATTCTTGATGGACTCCCTGGTATATCATTCTTCAATCAGTTAGCGCAGCCGAAAAATTTTATTATCTGCAGCTCAGTTCTGGAGCAGCAATTCTAGCTTGCTGTGTCAGTCCCTTCTTTAGCGTACATGACTGGAAGGATGAGGGGGTTGGTTCTAGTTTAAGTGATAACTAGATTCCTCTTCTTTCAACCGTGTTTGTTTTTGTCACCCAAGTAATTCAAAAATACTAGTTATAGCTAATTTTATTGTAAGAAAATGGCTGATTCAGCCAGTTCCATACATATTACTAACATCGATACTTGTATTCGAATTACTCCATGGGCATAGAGAACATCACTTCAGTGCTTTCCTCAGACATTCCAGAAGTTGTTTCAGTTCCAGTGCAACTTGAACACCTGTACTTTAAAGTGTTTATACCAGATTCTGGCTCATGGAAGCCATAGTGTTTTAGAAGAAACCCTCCCAAATTAGTGATGCACATGATGTCTGAAAGGAAAAGCTGTAGCTTCAGTCTTGCTAGTCAGTCCATGAAGAAGCTGTATATCTGTCCTTCCTAATGGCATTGTATTATCTGAGGCAGGTGTTGGTTAAACTGAATCAAAAACTGGCAGCTCTCCCCAAATGAAGGGATGGATGTAGCTTGTACCCAGGTAAGTAGGGACAGACCACCAACACACACACCAGGTACTGAGAGCAGAGCCTTCTTGTAGAGAAGGTTGGGCCTGTCCTGTAATGGCTCCATTTGGCTTTCACTGTGAGCTTCTTTGCTGATTATGGCCAGGAGCTTCACTAGGGTGTGCATTTTGCCTCCCTACTTTATTATTTTTGTACCAACATAGATTGGGACTTGAAATCTCAAAGAAACGCCCATGTGTTGTGTGATATGATATTGGAGATTTAGTAGATGGCACTCTTCCCTCTCAGTCAGTATTGAACAATTGCCCCAGGATTGGTAGTAGGATAAATTCTGCTCCTGAAGGTGCCACCTTTCGAATTAGGCTTAATACTAAAAGCCTAATTCATATCCAGTGGCCCATTTCCTAAAAAGTAGGGATGTGTCAATCCTGATGTCCTGGTTGAATGCAAACTCGAGTAATTCTATTCTGCCCCTGAAAGATTTCCCTTGTATTTTTGAGTGCTTGCTGTAAGATCCCCTGATGAAAGATGCTATAGAGTTATGAGGAATTATTATTGCTGCTGTTCATGTTTCAGGACCAGCGAAGTTCCTGTCATTACTTCTCCAGTGGTTTTTAGTGTTTGCATTAATTGAACTATTGTCTTTATCCTGGGTAATTGAAAAGTAGCTTGACATATGCATGTTATAGGAAAGCAAAGTGACGGATTAGCCTTTCCCACGCCGCATTTTGTGCTCCTAGCATGAAAATTTCAAATAATTTTTGGCTATCTCCTTGTTCCAAGTGATTTGTAGTGCTGGGATTCATCTTTTTTCATTTAATGAAACATGTTGTTTGACTTAGCCTTGGTCAGTTATTACAGGCTGGTTTGCAGTGTGGCAGTTCTCTGGGGACTCTGCTCATAGCTACTCATTGGCCTAGAAGAAATGATTTAATGATTTTCCACATTCTCCTTGTGTATTTGGTTTTAGGGCTAGTAGATATTTTACAAATGTGAGTCAAGTTCTTTGTTGGTGGCATTTTACGAATTTTCACTCTGTCTAATCCCAACCAGACACTTTAGATTCGTGTGTGTTGTGCCCCTTAGCATTTTGGGCTCTAATGTGTTTCCAGAAGATCGTAGGGCATTTTATCATCAGATGGTTTCTTTGCTTATTTTATTTATTTTGTTTTATTAAAGTCAGGCTCATCCAAATCACTGGGTGCACATACAATCTCTACAAAAGCTACAAATAATAATGATAACTCAATACCCAACAATAAGGCTTTCCCAGATACCTCCTACCCCAAAACAGAACCCCACCCCTCCCAGCAAAAGCCTGGGAGACCTATTAGGCTTTGCAGCCAAACTTGGAAAAAGCCTGGGAGAGCTAATAAGCCTTGCATTATTACCTGAAAGGAAGCCACTTGTGGCTCCAGCAAATCAATAGGGACAATGAATTCCATAACTGAGACCCCAACATTGTGAATGCCCTGCCTCCAACCCTTCCTGGATTAATAGTAATAATACCTAGTGCTTTATATTCCTAGATGTCCAAGCGCTTTACAAAGGTGGGTAAATACCATTATCTCCTTTATACAGAAGGGGAAACTGAGGCACAGGGGCGAAATGACTTGCTGAAGTTCACATGCCAAATAAGTGGCAGAGTTGGGAACAGTACCTAAGTCTCTCTTGATTTAGAGCTTGTCTAGGTGAACATTTAGTTCACGGCAAGCTGAGGTGTAAATCTACCCTTCAGTAACCTGCTGCACACTTAGAAGCTGTTTGAAGCCTGCTGACGCATTAAAAGTTTGAGTGCCCTTTGATCTCGCCCACTTTGAAATGGGACTAGATCAAAGCACACTAAAGAACTGTTAATGCACGTCAGCAGGGTCCACATGAACAGTTAGTGTGCAGCAGCCTAGTGGGGGAGAGATTTACATCCAAGCTTGCTGCAAACTAAATATTCCTGTAGACAAGCTCTCTAGCTTTGCTTTTGCCTTCACAAAAATAGGGAGCTCTCAACTCAGGTGCCCCAGTTGATCACTGAAGTATCCCACAAGAAAAGGGGTGGTCACTGAGGTAACAAGGACCCATCCAATTTAAGGTTAAAAGCAGCACTTTGAGTGGCACCTGAAAATGAATTTGGAGCTAGTACAGATTACTAAGCATAGGTGTGACTTTTAGGCAGCCATTTTCCACATCATCTGAAGTGTATGAGTAGTGGTAAAGATCAGCTCTAGACAGAACACACTGAAGTGATCCATCCTCAAGGGGGCAAAGGCACAGGTCACTGTAGTGAGGTGTGCATGTGATACAAATCATCCCAGCTGTCTGAACAAGGATAAATGTCAAGTCATGTTGTAGTCTGTTTTCTGGTTAGTTTTTTCTTTAAACAAACCTCGGATGCCATTTTTCTAGAACTTTCTACTGATAATGGCATCTGTTGGGTATGGGAATAATTATACAAGAGTGAATTGTGGAGAAAAGAGTATAACATAGTTGGACACACACACGATGCCGAGGAGTTCAACATTGTTTGCAAAGGGATTGTTTATTTTTCTGGGCAGTCATTAGTTAAAATCCTTGTGACCAAATCACACGTTATAGCACAAAATATACAAACTAATGCAAAATAAACACATTTTCTTTCAGATGATGTCGATTCTGATGAACACCATCATTTTTGAGGATTGCAGAAACCAGTGGTCTGTGTCCAGACCACTGCTAGGGCTTATACTTCTCAATGAGAAGGTAAGTATTGCAGAAATGCTACCAGATTCATTCTGCACATGCTCACTATTGTGTCTGCTCATATGGTTGAAATAAAATCCTCTGCCGAGCAGGGCCGGCTCTGACTTTTTTGCCGCCCCAAGCAAAAAAAAAAACAACAGGGCACAGGGCAGCCGGACCCGGAGGCGAAGCCAAAAAAACCCAAAAAACCCAGGGCGCAGGGCGGCCGGACCTGGAGGCAAAGCAAAAAAACCCAAAAACCCTGGGTGCAGGGCGGCTGGACCCGGAGGCAAAGCAAAATAAAAAAAAAAAAACCTTGGGCTCAGGGCGGCCGGGCCTGGAGGCAAAGCAAAAAAAAAAAAAAAAAATAGGGCAGCCGTGCCGCCGTAAGATTGGACGGAATTGCCGCCCCTTAGAATCTGTCGCCCCAAGCATGAGCTTGCTTGGCTGGTGCCTGGAGCCAGCCCTGCTGCCGAGAAGCTTTAAGTTAAATACTATTAAATCTTATTTTTGGTGTTGAAACTGAATTTTTTAAATGTAATTAATTTTCACAATTTATGCTGTTTGTTTCCTTTTTGCATTTCCCTCAGCTTCGGCAGTGAAGCTAGTCAATTTTTAATCAGTTGCTGCTTCTCGTGCATTAGGCCAGTGCAGTAGTATTTGTGTTGTGAATGGTGCTAGAAATGTTTAATTCCAGGCAAAAGCAAAACTAAAAAACCTTTTTTTTGCTGATAATTCTAAACATCCCTGTTAATACTATGCGTTGCCAAACCTGGTGGTGTTGATCGGTAACAAAACCTACATTTGGGTGACTAAACAAGCTGGCATTGTCCCTTTAAGCACAGTTTTAGGGGATGCTAGCTACAAAACAGAAGAGTGTTCAGATTTTGTCATGTTTGCTCTTTGCATTCACTGTATTTGCTCAGTAATTAACTTGTACCTTACTGAATATAAAGTTGCATTTACTCATAGACTTACAAAGGTTTCAAGACTTTAACAAACTAAAATGTTCTTTGCCATGTCTGACCCTTAATGCACACCACTTTTTAGATAATTGAAAACAAAAAGTCACTTACAAGACTGCCAATCCCTGCACCAGGCATTAGAGTAGGATAAATATAAAGCCACGGTTTCTAGTCCTCACAGTCACATAGATTTCCGTGACCCCTCCTGTGGGTTTTCCTAACCAGTGGAAACATTACTCAAAGTATCACCCAAGTTTCACTGGAGAGATTTGGAGCCATATTTTCCAATTGGAGGGAAAGGGCTTCGTGCCCAGCCTACAAATACCACAGATACCAGTTATCAAAAGGAAAGCAGAGAACAGCCCAGCAGAACCTTGGCCATCTCCAGGGATAAGCCTTTGCCCTCATGATGCTCTCCACCCACAGGAAGGCTCCCTTTGGAGTGATGCTGCTATTGCCTACTTTTCTTCAGCTCCACACACCTCCCCCATAGCCTCTGACAAGGAAGGGCAGGTGCTCTCCAGTTCTCACCCCCTCAGACCCTGCAGAGAGAGCCCATGCATTCAGGGATAGGGCACATGGCACAGAGCTACTGGCCGCCCTTTCAAATTCCCCACCTCTTTTCTTGCTGTCTTGCTCCCTTCTACCCATGTAAAGGGGTGGAGAAGAGTATCCAGCACAGATGCTTTATAAGTGTTGGAGAGCTGCTCTCAGTGAGGCTGAATGACTTAATTTATGTAATAGAAAAATCCAGCCACACCTTCACCCAACAACTCAAGCCCAACCTGTGGGTCACAAAAGTACAGTTAACTTTTTTGTAATTTCTGCCACTCTGATCTTCCAGGGTCCAGCTGGAAGTAGAAACCCTGCAAACACAACTACTCTTATGCAGAAATTCAAATCCCACTTAGCCCAAACAAGGATGTAATGGAAATCTTGCAAGAAAGGCAAGAGTTCTAACCCAGTTTCTCTGCCAGAAAGGTTCAGAGAAGCATCTGGTCTTTGAGGGATTTATCTGAACCTTGTGAGCTTTGCCCATCTCGCATATTTACTAAAATCTTGAGTGTCTGCTTCCAAGGCAGATTATCTAACCTAGGGAACATTCTTCAGACCATCCCTTCAGTAAGATCTGAAACAGTCTATATTTGGATACCCTCAGCATGTCGCCTTAGTGCAGTGGTGGGCAACCTGAGGCCCACCAGGGTAATCCACTGGCGGGCCTCCAGACCATTTGTTTACATTTGCACGGCCGCCCGCAGCTCCCAGTGGCCACGGTTTGCTGTTCCCGGCCAATGGGAGCCGCAGAGATGTGATGGTCGCCGCTTCCGGCAGCTCCCATTGGTCGGGAATGGTGAACCGTGGCCACTGGGAGCTGCGGGCGGCTGTGCAAATGTAAACAAACTGTCTGGCAGCCCGCCAGTGGATTACCCTGACGGGCTGCAGGTTGCCCACCACTGCCTTAATGGCTTAATATAATCGTCTGAAAAGGAAACCATTTCAGTAAATTAATGTGAGCTAGTCTAAATTTGTGCTATTTGCTGTGTATGGCAAGGTATTGTTTCAGAAGATATTGACCTATAGTATTCTCCATATTTCAGAGCAGGATCTTACTTTGTTCAGAATTGCTTTATCTCTTGGGCAGTCACAAGTGGCAGTATATTACTGCTTTGGAGAATGAATTGTCTATACAATAAGATAGTGCTGGGAAAAAATAAGACACTAAGATTAGCGGCAGCCGCATACATTAAAATTCAAACTGAAATCCCAACCATGGAAGGAAACTAATAGAAGAAGAAAATATATCAAAAAGAGGAGCGCTGTCTCATCATTCACCTGTGCTGAAGGATCCAATTTTAGCCATATCCAATAGCACTGTCATTCATCTTCTTGGTGTGTTATTGTGATTTAAATCCAAGCTCTATAAGGGAGAGCAGTTCTTTTAAAATGATTGAGAGGGAATAAGGGCAAATTCAGTGTTTAGAAAAAGTTTATGACATCACAATATTATACTTTACAGATGGAAGCAATATTTCCTACTTTGGGAGGAAAACTAATCATTTTCTATCTGCTCTGAGTCACTGCATCATTATAAAAGTGGGAAATAAGTAGTTTTGTGCATTCCCAATCTTGTTCAAGATGACACTTTTGTTTATATAATGCCTCTGATTTATAGCATTTAAATATTAGTTTGACTACATATTAATTATGTGCTTTTGATGTTAGCCACTTTAATGTAAGAAGAAATTAAATATTTCACTTGAAGATAAAACCGTGCAGTGGTGAATCCTAAGAAATAAATGTGTGGCTAGCAGAGTATTCTCTTTCTACTGAAATTAGACTAGTTCTAAAGATCATGGGCTTTGTTGTCAGAAATGTTTGTGTATATGCACCCTTACTTAGCACCAAGTGAGCTATGGCACAGTCTCTTTTATGAGGGTGGGGAAGGGAAATGTGACCTACCTAGGGCACTTCCCTGGAAGGCTTAGCTCTGAGAATAAATGAGGTGTGAAGGCCCCGTTGCATTGCCTCTCTCCACCCCATGCACTTCAATGCCCTATTCTGCAGGGCCACAGGAAAGGTCTGAAACATGCTTACATGACTGCAGCTTGTGTACTCCTGCTGGCAGTTAATGGAGTGGTGAAGCAGTGCCAGAAGCAACCTGCAACCCCCACTGTACTGTGGTGGGGTGGCTCAGGAGGGGTGGTGACAAGAACGGATTCAGCATCCTTCCAGTGTAGCTTCTGCTGATGATGCATCTATGAAACCCCGAGTGTAACTGCCGCTGGAGCACAGCTATCCTTGCAGGCACAAGCACATGCAAATTGCACTTGTGTGCACCCATGGGGCATATCTGCCCCTTACATGTGAGCTGAATTATGGATGGACAAGATACCATTAAAACAAGTGAGGAGACCACCAAGCAGCAGAAGTAAAGTATGAGTAACCATTATGGTTGCTGGTGGCAGGAACTGTGGCTACAGAGATTATGTCCTGAATTAAGGGAATCCATTTACCAGCAGCCGGCTGGAATGAATTAAAAACAGTCACTTCTGCAGCAGTCATGACACCAGCAAAGGGAAACTGGCCCACAGTGGCAGGCAGAGCTGCAGGAAATCCCTTCTGTATTAGGACACTGAAGCAACTATTGTCCTCCAACCAAACGATTACCAGGTTAGTGGAGAAGAAGGCATGGGAATCCAGGCAAACGTGGCTGCTAGCAAAAGAGATGTCATTGCAGAAGGTGCTTAGAAACCCTTTCAGAACTACTTGGGGTCTCGGATCAGCTCCTGGCAGGCAGCAGCCCCAATAGACAAACTTATCTTATCAGTGGAGGCGGTTTTACAGTTAATTGTCAAACTATTGATGAAGGCAATTTTTATGAAAAAGTTTATCCTTATCTGCACAGTTTGTTCACTTTCAGTGCCTTTCTTCATGGCAGCTCTCTCTAAGGAAGCTCTGGGGAAGCCACTGCTCACGAAACCAACTCATGGACAATCTTGACAACTTTTCTTTGTGTTGTGGGCCTTGCTAGAATTATCCATCTCTCTCCCATCTTGGGGCCAAGCCATGTTCTTCATTATCTGCCCTGACTGCCAGTTGGCTTTAAACTATAAGGCCCTAAACGGCTTGGGACCTAGCTACCTGACAAAGAGCTCCTCTCCATCCATAAGACTGCTGCCGTTGTGGTCAGTGGAGACGCTCAAGCTAACATCTCTCTGGTTTTAAAGGGAGGGGGCTGATGTCAAGGCATTTCCTGACAAGGAAATGACATTGACATTAAACGACATTGCCTTTTAAGATTCTTGCTCTTCCTGTTCTCCCATTGGACTGACAGCCCAGATCTGTACCCTTAAGGCCTTGCTGCAAGGCTTTTCTGTTTTCCCAGGCTTTTGTTGGCGGGCAGGTTGAGGGAGGCTATAGTTTTGTTTGGCAATTCATATTTTTAATTTGGGGGTTGATCGATGAGAAGGCCATTTCATTCTGGCTTTCTACACATTTTTAGTATCTGTACAAGCCCCTAGAGCTTGGGATAGATGCTTTTTAAAATTCACATTGGGGATTGCAAAGGCCTGATCTTCAGCCTAGCAATATCCAGGCCTCTCTTTATGCACCTTCAGTTTTGGGGGTGCAGTTTAGATCTTGTGCATGTCCAAGCACATGATTGGTAGGTGCACTTAGACACACAGATACCTAAATTACCTAAATTTCATCAGCAGTTATTTGTGGCCAGGTTTTGAAAATTTGGTCCTAAAATCTTCAAGTAGCTTCTGCTGGGACTCGTTGATGGTACAGCTTGGACTGTGGAACCTACCTTCCAGCAGAGGTACCTTTTGAAGTGTTTTGACAGCTACTACCTTTCCTGGCTCTGAATGTTCAGAGGGTGGGACTATGAAAGAGGGGCAGGAATCATCAACCACCCTGCTTCCTTTCAACCATGGCAGCAGATAGACCAGCAGCCTCACCGGTCCTGGGACCCAGATTCATCAGAATGGATCATGCCCAGTGCCATCGCCTTTTTGTTTAGCTGGGTTTTAGTTAGTTGGTGTTTTTTTATTTTTTTCTTCTTCTTTTCTTGTTTTGGTTTGTACTAAGGATCTTACTGCTCAGGCACCAGTCCTTTGTTCCGGTATTATGGAATTTGAAAACAAATCAGGGTTCAAAGGTGCAGTACTTGTCCTGCCATTTTTCCTGTTTTGGACACCCATGTGTGTTGTTTGGCCTGCTTGGGGAAGGTTATTTGCTTTCTTATTGCTCCATATGCAGCTTCTTCACCCCCAGGATCAGAAAAGTGCATCAGAATAGCCTCCAAGTTATGCTATTGCTAGAAGTATTAGCAGTTAAACCTTCTGGTTCTAAAGCACCAGGGATCCATAAGTGCTGGGAATCCAGCCTTGGCTCCAGCCCCCAAGGGGGTTAAAAAGTCCAGCACACTTGTTGGCCTCCTTAACTGGAGCCGAAATTATACTTTACAGATGGAAGCAATATTTCCTACTTTGGGACACAGACTCTTTCCACTTGACAGCATGTGCCATAGGACTTTGACAGTTCTAGAACTTGGCCCTCACTCTAGTACTTACTTAGCTCATGGAGTGTCTCTTCAAACTCATGGGAGACTGTTCTCCATTTCATCTCTTGATTAAGATATTGTTTTCTGTAGCTATTCCGTCTGCTAGAAAAGTGAGTGAGCTGTAGGCTCTCATGGCTGACCCCCACTCTTACAGTCCTTCACAAAGATAAAGTGGTGGTAACATAATTCCATCTTAACCAGTTCATAAACTTGCCAGTGTTTTTCCTTAGGCCTCACTCTTACTCAGGAGAAGCTAGGCTGCACACCTTGGATGGCTTCTATTTAAAGAGGTATGCAGGAAATCATAGACTGTTTATCTCTTATGGGGGAAAAGTACAGGTCAGGTAATGGCATCACACAACCTTTTCGAGTGGGTTGGACTCCGTATTGAAGAGTGTTATGAACACACTTCTGTTCTTCTTCCAGAAGGGCTTAGAGCACACTCACCTAGAGTGAAGGCACTTCCATGGCCTGTATTACACATATTCCCATATTAAAAACTTGTAGAGCTGCCACCTATAACCCAATTCATACTTTCCACAAACCATTATTCCTTAGATCTAGCATCGAGGTCAGGCACCTGGTCCGGTAAAGAAGCATTACAGTCTATATGTCAGGGGCCTCCTCATCCCACTGTCCAGAGGGAGGAGTGCTGCTGGCCGGACACCCAAGAGTAGGAATGTGTAGGAGCCATTTGACAAAGAAATGAAGGTTGTTCAGCTGTAACTGGAGTTCTTCAAGATGAACTCTACATACCCACACTCTCCACACACCTTCCCTCTGTCTGGGTGTCCTGATTTCAACTTGGGACCTAAGAAGCCAATCAAAAGAACTGAGGCGGCCAGTTCACCACGCTTCCTTTTATAACCTCCTCCTCCAAATATTGTGAGCCGCTTGAGGCACAAAAGCACTCCAACAGGCACTGCTGCTAATCCGTTCCAGCAGTTGATGCTGCACCATCGGCGCATCTCAAGAGTGTGAATTCACAGAGCTCATTCAGGGTTCTGATTACAGGTGAGCAACCTCTGCTTTTTACTTCTAAAGTTTGTTTCCTGAGTATTTTCTGCCTTTTGATCACAGTACTTCAGCGAATTAAGGGCAAGCTTGATAACCAGCCAGCCTGACAACAAACGAGAGGTCCTTGACCAGTGCTTTAGGAACCTAATGGAAGGAGTGGAGCAAAACCTTTTGGTAAAGAACAGAGACAGGTAAGCTCACAACACCCTAACTGTTCTCTACTGATAAAAGCCAAATAAAACACTCAACCAGAGAATAACATGACAGAGTATTCTGGGCTATCCTGCAACTACAGTGGAGTTTGTTAGCTTCCTTTAAAAGTAAGGTAATGTCCTACCAAATAATCCTCCCTTAGACTTACTAGATGGAGCCAGAGCATTTGATAATTATCTATTTAGTTGTTATTAAATATGTATTTATTTAGGATAGTCCCAAAGGCAGGGCCTGCCAGGGAATGAGTGCTCCTTTCTCTTTTTCGCCACCACCTCCCCCTTGGAAAAAACTACCCCATTTTCTGGGGAGGGGCATAGGTCTCCTTTTCTCCAACATGTGGTCTCTCCAACAAAAACCAGTCTGATGCTCTTGGTGCTGCAGAACTACGAGGGCTTCTGCAGCCTCTGCTGCTCTAGGTGCTGCTGCTTTGACTGACCCCAGCCCCTGCAGATGTAAGGATGTAACTATGACCTGTAAAAAGACAGAAATGAGAGAGGGTCAGTTGGGGACCCCGTAACAGATAAACGTAACATTGCTGAGTTGTTTTTTGTTTGTTTTTTAGAAGACCAAGATTGGCAATTTACTCACTTTCACCCTTGCTGTAAAAAAAAATGGGGTTAGTTTAAAACAAAAGCAATAGAAGTTGCCTGTTTGAGGTTCACACTAGTCTTCTGTTACCAACTGTGTTTTCACCTCTCTGCACCTTTACTCCACAAAACCAAAATCTTGATATGTCATAGGCGTGATTTATACCAGGGTAGAACTTCCTGGAAAGCTTGAGACAAACCGGACAAGACATTTGGGAGTGGTGAAAGTTAAAACAATTAGATGATTCCGTTTCCCCATCATTTTCTGAGAAATGTCGACTTGTCAAAACTCCAGAACAGTTTGATTTAGAACCCCCAGATGGGTTTTAATCTGTTGTCTTACGCTAAGACTGATGCCTTAGGCTATTTTTAGGCAGAAGAGGGTTGCTTTTGGAATTATTTAGCTGTTAAAATATGTTTCTGAACACATTATGGTCTCTGCAGAGATCATCATTTCCTTATATCCCTGATACTAAGTTTATAAACTCCACATGACCCCACTGTAGATAATGGCAATGGGCGGAGCCAGTTGAGAGGGGGCAGTGTGGAGATGGAAGGGTCCCACCTAGTAATGTAGTGACCACACCTATTCCATGAAATAAGTCCACTTGACATGCCTCACACAAAGCTTTCTCCATGTAGTGGGGAGAGTAGGGAGCCATGTGGGAACCAGAAAGGAAGAAATCACAAGAGGTGATGGTGGCAGACAGTCTGGGGAGGATAGAGACCCATCTCTGCACAGTTTGTAAGCTCCATGGGGATTTCTGTGACTGAACAATCCCACCAGTGGATGACCAGGACTTCAGTCTCGAGGGCTGTTAATCACCTAACTTGCATAAGCCCTAAGTTCAAACATACACAACCTTTTACAATAGAATTGCAATATACAGTGTCTGTGGCGTATTCTAAACTCTAAAGGTTGGGTGATCTTTTGGGAAGTCTTAGTAGCTGCAACTAGAGATATGTAGACTGCTCACTCTGGGGTAATGTGAGCAGGTATTATCTAGAATCATTAAAGGAACGGTACATCAAATGAGTGATCTTCTGTCCCAGCTGCCTGGGATGGCTTTTGGGCAGCCATAGTATCAACAAGCAACATGTCTTATACCTAGGCAGCCCTATTTTCAGAGGTTATTGTGGGCTCTTATAAGTGTCTTGTAACTTCCTAGCAAAGTCCATTTTACAGGTTTATTTTAATTTGGGATGTTCAAATGTGAGCAGAAATCAGTTTTCAGTAGTAAAGAAATAAACACAAAAGTAAAAGAGTATGTGCAGAAACATTCTGAAATGCATCCTCTGTAACCACACGCAGCAATCCCTAACTTACCACACTGCTTCTATCTGCAGCCAACAGTGAACTATGGAGAGCATGAACAGGAAGGGATATCAGCCCCAATCCTGCCTAGGGATCTTAGACCCACCTGGAATCCCATTGGCTTTGAAAACATTCATCCATACAGAGCCCTTTGCAGGATCAGGGCCTTAAACTGTAATTCACAATTGGTGTTCCTTGGACATCTTCCTTAATCTGGCCTTACTGAGCCTGTGAGATCTGAGAGCCTCCAAGCAAAGAATGTTAGAGCTGCAATCAATGCAGCTGCAGCATTTAAAAAAGGAGGAAGGGCCCTATATTTGGGGGCACATCTAAGATCAGGATTGTGTGTAATATTTTAAATTAGAAGCAAAACAATTTAATTTCTGCTACTGAAAATACAGTGATAAATGGCAACGGTACACTTTGTTTTAAATAAAGACAGACTGAGGAAGTGGATCTCATCTGGATCAGGTTTGCACTTGCTTTTAGGGCTGAATCAGGGCAAGGGTTCAGGTTCAGGTTGTGATAGTGCTGAAATTACATGTGCTGGCCTAGTGAGATTTTGGGCCCTCAAAAAGTTTTACAGTATTCATTGAGTTTGCACCATCTGTTCTCATACGTCTTTTGAACAAATCAGTACCAGAAAATAGGCCTTATTTTTATATATGAAAAGTGGTTCAGATATGAGATTCCGATCTGACCCACCTCTGTCTTAAACTTGCCAACAAATATGGTAAAAGAGAGAGTTCCACCTACGTTGATAAACAAGAGAATTCGGTCTGTTCCATACGTGTAACTGTGTCCTGTTTTGCTGAGAGACAGGTTGTACTCTGCCTTCACTGTCAAGAAAGGACACGGTCTGAAATAGCCTGAACTCAATGACTTTCTGAGCATGTTGCACAAAGCCATTCATTTGTCAAGGTTTTGGGGGATGATTGAGGGCATTTTTCCCATAAGCAGCGTGGGATGCAAAGGAGCTTTCCTGTTGCTTTGATTTCCTGGCTGGCTGAATTTACCATTCATAACCAGTTCGTCCTACTAATGGTCTGAGCTTACAGGTTGTCTACACACAATGTTATTAATGCTGCTGGATAGTTGTTATTATGTTGTAAGACTAATTGTCAGGACACCTAGAGATTTTATCTGAGCATTTTTAATGTTTTTCCTATTGTTTAAATCTAAATAAATCAGAGGTCGGGTTTAACCAAAGGTTTGGGGTTTTCTTGTTGCCCAGATTCACCCAGAACATGTCGGTCTTTCGAAGAGACATGGCTGATGCCCTGCGCTGTGAAGGGGCTACGGAAGCAAGCAGTTTAGATATGATGAGTTGACGCTGACTTTGGAAACCAGAGCATTGAATAACAACATATAGACTTTGAAAGTTTTGGACCTCACCATATTGTTAGATAGGAGTTGAAAACTTATGAAAACTATTTTTTTAAATAACTTCTGCCTTTTTATATCTCTGGCCTAAATGTAAGAATTTATAAGTGAAAATGATGTAAAATCAGTCTTAGCTTAAAGAACGTTTTCAAATTTTCTTATCAAAATTTATTATCCCTGTTCTTAGACATGTATGAAATGGTGTAGAAACAATACTTAACCAAAGAACAAAATAAACACGCATTGCTTCTAAATGTGTACTAGTTAATGATTCTTAGTTCCACCCATAGTAATAAATAATGTTTCTGACCACTTTCACTGAGGTCACTTCTGATTGAAACTTTGAGGCAAAGATTGGTATAAATTCTATATGAACTCTCTTGAATTAATAAAAATGATTATTTTTCTACAAAATGGTTGCATGTATATTTTAAACATGAGGTTTATGACTCTGCACACTGCAAAGAAGAACAAAGATTAGCAGAATGAAAACTGAGCTCTTTTGGACTAAGAATGTAATAGGAAAACCTAGAATATGGGATATTATAAAGCTTAGAGACAGTAATGCACTCTTTAATGAGATAAAGATAATGCTTTCATTACACAAACATACATTTCAAATGTCTTATTCCAGAAAAAAAAAACACAAACAAAAATACAATTGTTAAGACACTTTTTTAAAAAGAATTAAATCTGCCATCCCTGGAAAAAAGAAAACCAGTAGTTACAGACACTTATTTCCCATATTCAGAGTGGTAAAAGGTATAATGAAAGGGTGAATTTAAAACAGAAAATTTAGCAGATTCCTCTTCACCTCTTCAGAGATCATAAAAAGTTCAATATGTGCCCCAAAAAAATTCCTTTTATGCTGAGGCTCATGCATGCATTATCCACTCTGATTTGGTGTAGAACAATTAATTTCCATTTTGTGGTGGGTATGAATTATTGCGTGGATTGATGAAATACACAAATTAATTGGAGTGAAATTTAACAAAAATTGAACTATTTAAGCAATAAGTCAGTTACATTTTTTAATGTACAAAAGCTATTACATGCAATTAGAAACTGCTGCTATCTCATTGTTTTCTTAACTAAGATGTAAATAATCTACTTCATATGTTTTTCATGCAGTCTTAGATTTGCGTAACTTGGTAATATTTTTACCACTTTCTTGAAAAGAATATGCGACTTTCAATGCACCTAGCGTGGGGGAAGTTCAAATCAGTATTTCCGGTAGACATTTTCCTGTTTTTTCTGTGATTATCTTATATACTTTCTCTATAAATTTTAAATAGTTACAGTAGGAACTATATAGGAGATGAAATCATTCAGTTGAGCAGTTTTCTGTCTGCCTTACATTGACGCATAGCTAAAGAAAATAGTGTAATCTACAGCCATAGGGCCTAATTTGCAGAATTACAGAGCACCAAAAAATCCACTTGAACCCCGGCTGCCTGACATCTTTGAAAATCAGGCCAGTTTTATTTAGGTGCCTAAATGTGGAGTAGGAGCCCAGTTTTAGGTGCCCAAGTTAGATTAGTTCAAAGGCTTTATCGTTATTACTGATCAGATAAATAGCAGCTAGTACAATGAGTCACTTTACCATTGAGAACTTAGACAAAATTAGAAGCTTCATTGTTAAGCCAAATTCTGAAAGCAACAAAATCTAAACTACTTTACAGAATGTTTGGGAGTGGAGCGGTTGTTTGTTGGTTTTCGTTCTACCCCTGAAAATGGCTCCAGGAGTCTATGTGCTAAATGGTCTCTCCTTTTTTGGTAAGTTTGCTGTAGAAATCACTTCAGTTATCTGGAAACTCTATACATTTGCATTAAAAGGTTCAGATGAAAACTAATGTGTTCTTTGACTCTGCTTTTCTTTGTCGTCCTGCAGAAATAATGGTTAAATGCAATCAGCTTGCACCCACAAATCAGTCAGTTTACTGGCTAAATTAGCCTGCTCTGCTGAAAGCTAAATTTTGGCATATTGAAAAGAAGCACCATGTGCCCTCATAACTCAGCACTCAGATTTTAGGGCTTCCTCTAATATAAGGCTATTGACTCCCTGGAGCACTGAAGTACATTTTCAAAATTTCACTTCTAAAACATACCTTGTTACAAACAAACAAGGTCGTATACTGGGCAGACTTGATATGCATATTTGAACAGCATCTCAACCTCAGTTAACAATTGACAACTAGAACTTATGTAGAGTAGACAGCCATATAAACATGCCTGCTTTTAGGTTTGGAAATGGATGGCATAGCAAATAAAGCCTATATTTTAAGGCTCCGGCTTCTTTCTTAAGAGTTTTAACTGTCAACTCTTCAAAGGGGCACTGTCAAAGTGAGTAGAGACCAGAATTTAACCGACCTTTTCTTTCTCTTCACCTGTTCACAAAGTTCATGTAATTCTTTATATTCATCTTCTCCACAAGTGCTTTAAAGCATCCCCCTCCACCCCCTTCTTTAAAAACAAAAGGTGTGGAAACAATGGAGGGATAATATCAACGGGGAGATGAAGTTCAGACTCCCAAGGTGGCTGGGGAAATTACCACAGTGGTGTCCTCTCAAGAGATTACTGTGAACTAGCCTGAGTGATTATTGTAAAGTGAACAAATCAGGACTTGGAAATCAATCTGATTCTCCCCCAAAGGTACTATGTATAACCATAGTGCAAAACCTAGTCATCTGAAAAAATCCCAGTTAGGTCTTCCTCCTACGAGGGAGAATGAACTACCCCCAAAAGGAGCCTAGCACCGGTTGTATTTCATACGACTATGAAAAGCAGATCCAACTCTCCAAGGAAAATACAAAGTTTTAATACTTTGCCCTGCTTGCATAAGAAGACTTCGAAGAAACTCAGCCACTGGTGTGTGTATGCTTTATAAAATAATTCCTTAGACTTTTTAATGTTTTATTGTACTGTGAGTTTATGGTGACAGCAAACCTTTCAAATTATAGAGGGATAACACACTTCCTTGCCAGATTAAAAAATAATGTTAGTGAGGATTTTATGTACCTTAGTTTAGATTGCTGTTGAGAGTGCTTCTTTGAGAACATTCTCTTTGAGGTTTACAGAAAGCGTAATAAAATATGTAAGTTACATTTCTACAAACAAAAGCCATCATATAAGTTATTTATAAGTGTGAGATCGAAACAGTATCACGATAAATAAACCCTAATGGATACCTGCGGCATCCATCCTAACATAATTTGCCCAACAAAAGTGTTGAAACCAAGTCATATTTAGTAGAAAAATCTGGCAGGAACAGAGCATAGTTGTACAAAATAAGAAGAATAAAATGGAGCAGAGAAGCAAGCCATTTGGGGGTGCTGGCTGCTCCATCAGGTTTGCACAGTGACCTGTATGTAACTCTCTCAGCCTTCCCCTTCAAGGAGTAATAAGTTTGGTGCCAGATGCACAAGGTGATCAGATGTGTCTGTTTTCCAAGGTCGTCCCAAGTTAGGAAGACATTTCTAATTAGTTTGAATGGAATCAGGGTTGTCCCCTGATTTTACCAGAGATGGCAAAATAATGTCCAGCCCCAACTGCTCACTTCCTCTGGCTCCTCCCCTTTAACTTTGGCTCCTCCTCTGGTACATCTTTTTCCCATCTCCACCTCCTAATTTACTCTCAGGTTTATGTGTACAAAGCAATTCCACAGCCAAATAAATGGATGGATAATTTCATATTACTTTTACATTCCTGTGCAATCTTGCCCCAGAATATAAATTTAAATTTTAAAAAAATCAAGTCACTAACCCTTATGATTGTGAAGATGAGCCTCAAAATATGAACTGAATGTAACGTTGTTTGCCTGAGTCTGCAGACAGCCTGAATCTAACTGCTTTGAGTGTGAACTGCACCCGTTCATCTCAGCTGGGTGCCAAGGATGGCAATGTATATTTCAGTGTTGACTGTTTCACTGCTGATCATTTAGCTTGAGCTAACCTCAAGCTAATATGCTTACTTCTTGAGGGAGGTAGTAGCAAATACTGGGGTAGGATACAATGGGGCATACAGGAGTTGAATAAGGGGGAAGCTCTGACAGATTCCACCCACAGACCGACCTCCACTCACATGAGACACCAAAACAAGACTCCACTCTTAGTTGCGCTTGACAATAATGATCACTCCTCTCCTATTTTAATACTTTGATCATCAGTGAAATAGTCAACGACATTGGATGATAATTCAAATGTCAACTTCAGAGTTAAAAACCCTCAAAAATGTGAAAAGCAGCAGTTCACACCTCTCTCAAGACCTATTGTTTAAGACTGCATGCAAACTCAGGCACATATCGCTGCATCAGTTAGACTGGTTTCCCATGTGGAAGGTTTTCTTCACAACCAAAAGGACTAGAGACATAATTATACCTTTTAAAGAAAAGCTTAGAAGCTGGAGCCCAGCAGCCTTCAGAATAAAGTACCAGTGAGCTGGAGAGGCCCACTATGCCCCCTGTGGGAAGGTAGTTAAGAAATGCTGGGGTGGGAATGAGAAATTCCCCACCCCAGAATGTAAAGTCGTCACTACCCTGCCCTTCCCTGGTGACCAAAAGCCTCAACTTCTGCTTATCTACCAACCCCATTTCCCCCATTTCCCTCCTCCTCCTCGCAGACAACTTCCACAATGCATTTCTGCCTTGTCAGTATCACAGTCTGCAGCTCCTCAGAACAGTTCAAATGCAGAGGCAGCATAAATACATTGACTCCTGCACTGACTGGACCCAAAGGAGGGGAGGGCTCTGGAAAGCAATATGTATAATTACGGGGTCCCTGCCATGTAACTTAGGTCTAATGGGTCAGAGAGGACACAGGGCCTTGTTTACTCAGAAAGTCAGGATCAACTGCTATTTGTTTGCTGGGCCCGATACCCACCCACCATCATGCCTGCCTCTCTATTGGCTGCTTTGCCCTATCCTTTGACTCTGCCTTGCTACCCTATAGATTGCACCTCAGATTTCCTCCCAACAGCACATCAGGATCAAAGCGGGAGAGATGGCCCCTGCGATGCACAGAGGTCTCTGCTGGGACTGACTCTAGCAGTAAGGTAAAGGCTGGCGGGGGAGAAGAAGCAGGGATCCAAGGAGGAGACAGTGATGTGCTTGCAGCCATCACATCCCTCTTCCCAAACTGTCTCCCCTCCCATGCTCAGTCCCCACCCAAACCTTCCTTTCTTGTCCACCCCCCAGTTACAAGTCTCTCAAACCTCCTCAACCCTCCAGTCACACCTGAACCCTAAAACTCTCCCATGTCTCCCTCCCAGCAGGACATATTTTCTTATCCCCAGTAGCCAAACCCTGGTATGTGCTTGCCCCCCAATACACATACGCTGCTCCTTAACGACAGCCTGAGCGGTGGCCCACTGTGGAAGCTCTGAAATCTGCTCACCCTCCACATGCTGCTTATTAACATACCCTCTGCCTGCAATACACAGGATGTGAAATGCCCCACCTTCCTCGCCAGGCTAAAGGCAAACACACACCCCTGAAACTGCTTTCCCCATTACTAGTGCTGAGCTAGTTAATGAAGTCCACCAGCCCTTAGTGGGGGTCAGTTACAATGGGGATTGATAGGTCATGGCTAGAAAATATTTGTGTTTAATGTTTACAAAGTAACTGTCTTCAGCATTAAACCTCAACCAAGTACACCTGTCCAGAGAAGGCTAAGGATAACTATAATTACCTGGGCTGCTCGTTAACATTAGAGACACAACACTCATAGCCAAAGACAGAGGCTAAAGCAGTGGGTCTCAAACTTTTGTACTGGTGACCCCTTTCACATAGCAAGCCCCTGAGTGCGACCCCCTAATAAATTAAAAACACTTGTTTATATATTTAACACCATTATAAATGCTGGAGGCAAAGTGGGGTCTGGGGTGTAGGCTGACAGCTCGTGACCCCCCATGTAATAACCTCGCAACCCCCTGAGGTGTCCCGACCCCCAGTTTGAGAACCCCTGGGTTAAAGAAAAAACATCCTTTAAAAGCTTCCAATGCCTTCTCACAGTGACACTATCATCATACATTATAACGGGGAGAAAAAATCTTTGGGTCAAAGCTCTAGTATTTGAGTAACCCTTTATAACCTCAGATATGGCATCACTCCATCTAGACACCCATAACACATATACATTGGGGCTGTTTTGTAGGTGCTTTCAAGATTATTCACCCTCAATCATCACTACTTCTTGAGCTTCATGTCAACAGAAGGCAATATTTTAGATTACAACTGAAGCCTAGGTTGTGTTGCTGACTCCTCCGAAAACATCTGCCAGTTACAAATACCAACCTCAAGCTGCTAATTTATCCATCAGCAAAAAAAAAACTAGTTTGACAAAAACTGCCTGTGAATGTCAGAGACAATAACCGTGATTGAGCTGCTTTTTATTATTTTGGATCTATCTATAAAAAGTGCCCTGCCTCCCTTAATCTCTGGCTCTCTCACACAGGCTCCAATGCCATTTAATTTAGACATATTATTCATCAAATCCCCTTGTACAGTGCCAGTGCTGATGCAGAATGGCTGCTGTGGTTCACTGTAGAGATGGCTGCATTTCAGGGTGATCACCGTCTAATATTAGAACCACACGTGAAAAAGTCCTTGGGAGATGATTCAGTCCCATTGGCAACACAGGGAACTTTAGTTTCCCAGATCAGTGGTTCAGGTGGACATACTCTCCTAGCTTCATAGCCAATCCAAAACTGCTACCATAGGTGGATGACACCAATTGTTATTTTGAGTATTATGTGTATTAGACCCCCCCCTCCCACCACCCCTCAAGGCTGGGGCTAGGTGTTCTGCATTGTGCTAGGTGCTCCACAAACATATTATAGGAAATTATCCCTGCTCAGAAGAGCTGACACTTAAATACATGCTAGTATTCTCTGATTCTGCAGTGACCAAAGGAAGATGAAGAGAAAGGTGTTGTCCCAACATAGGAGGCTTTCTCCACAGGCAGCTCCAGAAAAACCATGTATGCGTGAAGCTGCTTATCAGTTGATGTGACAGTCTGTCACCGTCTCCAGCAAATTTGGTTTCAATGTCTGCGATCATCTGGGGTATTTTGTTAAGTCTTTGGTCAATATTTAAGCAAAGTATTTTTCCAAATTTTTGGAGCAATGTTCTACTGGTGGGATTTTCTAAGCAATGCCCCATGCATAGAAAGTTCAGGTCCACAATGAATACGACCATCTAAATTTGCTGTTGGCCTGTGGGTTTTGACCTTTCTATTATTATTTTATTACTATATAGTACCTGTGAGCCTGATTCTCATTTACACCAAAGCCCCTTTACACCAGTCTGGCAGAACAAAGGCGCCTTGGTGTAAATGCACAACAAGACTATAATGTGCTTTCCCTTTGCAGAAGACACAGAAAGAAACGGTTCTGTCCTGGGGAACTTACCAGCTAACTGTTACATGTGACACACTGAGAGAGTGTGCCAATGCACTTGAGAGGAAGTGGAGTGAGGAAGGACAAGGGTTATAGCACTACAGTCTTGTGGTAACTTAGGCAAGTTGCAAAGGCTCTTTTTCATGGCTGTAATGATAAGGGAGATACTATTTGCTCATGTTTGTCTCTGAATGATTCTGCCAACTATCGCCCCTGCAGTGTGCACCTCCCCATATCCATGAATTCCTTACAGCTGTGTGAAAGATTGTCTTTCAATGGAAAACCCATAGATCTTGAGCCATCGGTGATGACACCCCCTCCCCATCTCCATGCTTTCCACCAGGACCTTGAAGCACTGATAACCTGGCGTAATTCTACACAAAGGGGCTCAGGTGAGGAAAGCTTTCTGCCTATGGGCATTAGACACCAATTTCTAAGAATATTCATTGTGATCAATATCTGATAATTGCAGGAAACGTTAATATAATGAGAGTATTTCCATGTAGTGTATTCAGAAGAACAGACCAGTCTATGCGTCTAGCTGGTTGTCTGATGACTGACTGCAGTGATGCCACCTAGAGTTAAAACAAGTTTGTGTCCGGTCAGTATTTGGGTGTGAGACCGCCAAGAGGCTGCAGAAAATACAGCACTGGTCTGAACTAATGGCCCAGCCTAGTGATAGGGTGGTTTTGTGCTGCTGCAGTGTGAGCCTAACCACTTGTGGGCATTAAAGCTCCCATGTGTTTCATAAGAGTTGACTAAGTTACCCTAGGAATCCTGGCCAAATTCCCTCTTGACTAACGCCATTCCAACTACTTAAATTCGCACACGGTTACCATAGGACACAGCATTTTCCACTCACTCTTGTGCATTGTTGCCGTGGGCCAGCTGCTACAATCCACCCAAAAGGTGGCTGCAGTTCATCGGTAAATGATCTATTACAAGCATAGCAAGAGATTTCATTATGCATATGTATAGTTATATGCATGCACAATTATATGTGTGCTAGATACAGTTTGTAAAGTGCTTTGGGATGGAAAGTGTTCTCTAAATGTCAGATGTTGTTCTGTTTTCTTTCTAGAGCTGACTACGGCACCACAGCCAAGCTAGAGCAAACCATCAAAGGGAGCTGCTAGTCTTAGCAACCTGTTGATACTGGCAGAGCTCACTAGGTATCTATTAAGAAATGAGAATCTGGCACCACTTCATATAAGTTGAAAATCATTCTTCCTTCCTTTGGATTTCATTGTAACAACATCAGTGATGCTGAGTCCCTTTTGCATTCATATGGCTGGGTTATGCAGCGCCGTAGGAATTCCACAGCAATACAGCATCAAGGTTCCAGGCTTATGAACTGCTACCTCCCAGTTTGAGACAGCTTTTCAGAGTCCCACAGGGATTTCCCTTGGGCTTGTTCCCAGCAGCCTGTCCCTCTCACCTCCCAAACAAAATGCTTCCCTTTAGAGATAATTAAGTAAGAACAGTAAAATCAAAACAAATGTAATGGATCGTTTGGCCCAAGCTGAAATTTTGTCATCAACATTTTAACCAAGGCTACTTTACAGTCAGAGCCATAGAGCTTCCGGGACACATTGGATGCTGCTACAGCACTGATGCCAGTAAGGAAACAGAACATCTTGGTTTGGATTAGAAATTGGCTTTCAGTTCAGATTTAAGGGCCAAATTCTGCCCTTTTGTAGGGTGTGAGAAAGTCTCTGACATAAGCTCCTAAGTGCTACGCAGGTTTCTGGTGAGATGTGCTCATGTTTAAGTCCATGGGAGGTTTAGCTCTGGGTACATTTTGTTACAGATCCCAGATGTTTGCTGGAAAGTGGCAGGAAGAAAGCTCCTGTGTTGCTCAGGGGTTGGTGATGAGATGTAGGGCCTTTCTCCTCTTGGGCCTGGTTCCTACTTATCAGAGGTGCTTGTGACGGTATCTAAGCTCTGCTCAGCAGTGACTGGAAAATTGTTCTCAGCTGGGGACTGTTCAGTGCCCTGCACAGCCCAGGGCTTAATGAGGAGAGCCCCCACCCCCATTCCAAAATCCACTATTGCTGCCAGCACTAATTAACACTTTCCTCAGCAATCTCTGCAGAGCAGTGAAGGAGCTAATGGTTGGTGACAGACCTCACCCCAAAGGGCTGTCACTTGGGTTTGGCAGAAGCATGTTGTCAGGGCACTGTGTGGTAAGTTTGCCTTGCCTCTGCCCATGCTGTACCCACTGGCTGGACTCACAGAGGACTTCAGTCTCCAGGGCTGCCAGGCTGGCACCGTTCATCACCACTACACTCTGGTAATTCAGCCTCTGGTGCCCAGGCTGCTACTTCTGCCTACGGAGCAGCATTCCCAGTTGCTTCTCCTCTTCTTGTCAATGGCTCAGACATTCAGGGTTGCTCCTGCAGTTTGCAAGGCCCCTTTGCAGGCAATGAGTTTAAGACCCTCCCACACACACTAGAACTCCTACCACCCCATTGCACCAGGCAGACAGCTTGTGCACCCCAGCGGTCTTGGAGAAGCACCTGCCAACTAGACCAGAGCAGTGCCCACAGGGACCTACCATTGCTGCCAACATGACCTTGGTGGCCAGACAGGCTGGAGGAGATCCCAGGGAGATGCTCAGTGCTCTGCCTACACGTGTCAGGTCTGCATTTACACTCGAGTGGCTGTCGTGCTCTCAGGCAGGTGCTGCCTGGGGCTCCATTCCCTGCGGTACATGCAGGGAGAAGCCCAAATGCCTCTTAACTCTGGGGACAGTCAAAGCCAGGTCTGACCTCCGAAGCTGTGAGCTCAAATAACGTTAAAGCTGTTGTTGGCCATGAGCGCTGAGTGCCTGTGTGTGTCCCTGGCAGCCTGTATGCCCTGGTGCCCTGGGACCCCATGTTCCAGGTGCTATGGTTCCAAACAGTGACCATATCAAACCTCCCTCGCTGCCCCATCCTGGGGTGAGGAAGCGCTGCCAATTAAGCTGCCCACAGAGAGACATTGCAGTTGAAAGGACTCTGACTCATTAGTTTATGTATAAACAGGCTTCCTAGAATGGGGGGGAGCCAGGGCAGCCATCAGCTGTGTGCCTTGGAGAGGTCAGTGCTGTCTCTCCCAGGGCTCTGCAGGGAGGGGTGCTTCTAGGGACGGGGGTATTCACATTGGCTGGGAGGGCAAATGCTCACAGTGGGGAGAAGGGGAAGACAGGGAAGCAGCTCTCCCCCTGTGCTGCCGGAGAATCAAGGGGGGAATCCACATCCCCACCCTCCATCCCTTGGGACGAGAGTCTATGCGCAGTGTGGAGGGGAATAGCCCCTAGTCAGAGGAGCAGCAGCATAAAGGTGTGTAGGGACTGCACTGGGGGTAGAGGATTGGGGGGGATGAAACACAGACATTTTACACACATGCAGTGTCTGTCACACACCCACATGCAGACACTGTCACATACAGTCTCTTTCTCACACACAGTCTGTTCAGCCTCACCACAGTCTCTCACTCTGAATTTCTCTCTCTCTTCCCCTCTTTCACACACACACACAAACACACAGAGTCTCTGGAGACTATGGGAGTTTCTCAGGACACAATCTCTCTCTCTCACACTCACACACACACACAGAGTCTCTTTCTGGAGACTATGGGAGTTTCTCAGGGCTTGTCTACATGGACGCTTAGCTCACGGCAAGCTGGGGTGTAAATTGACACCACACTACCCTGCCACACTCTAAGTGTCTGCATGGACCCTGATGCTGCGCACTAACAATGCCCTAGTGTGCTGTGATCTAGCCTGCTTTGACACAGGAGACAATCAATGCGCACTATGGAATGCTAAGCGCGCGCAGCAACAGCATCCAGATGGACACTTAGCGCGCGGCAAGCTAGCGTGGCATAGATTTACCCCCCAGCTTGCCACAAACTAAGCGTTCATGTAGCCAAGCCCTGAGAGTGAGGCTGTGTTTGGTATGTGCTGTGCGCAGTAGCTGTCTCTTTTCCTGGCCCATGAGCAGTTCATAAGTCATTTGGTTCAGGAGGAGCTCTGGGTCAAGGAGTCCCGGCTAGCAGTTTCCCCCTTGTTTTCTCCTGCCACTAATGTAGTTTTTTCCAATCTCCCCTCTTCCTTTGCAATGAGACCCTGGTCTCTGCGATGGGGATGTGGTTGCCGCTGTTGGGATGACCCTGTTGGGCTGCAAGAGCAAGGATGTGACACCAGACTGATGTGCTTTCAAATAATCCCAATCAGCCCTTGAACCTGGTTCTGGAGCACTGTGTAGAAGGATGGGTTATACAGTGTTTGTGCACCTGTGCGTCTGAAATGTTTCCTGTGTGGTGAGCCAGGTCACCTGCGGGAGTCTTGCCCTTGTGCTGCTGACTCCAGGGATCGCGGTATGACTGTGAGGGCCCAGGATAGACAGGAGGAGGCTGGGACATTGCGGGTCCAGCAGCAGACAGAGCCCAAGCCTGTGCCACTGGGATTGGCATTCTCCCTCGCCCTAGATGGTCTGCTGCTGTTCAGGGGTCAGCCCACCCAGGGGAGCCCTCCACTGTGACCCTGTCATATGTGACTCTCTGCTTGGCCAGAAGTGAGCCCTGGAGCCTGAGGAGCAACCTCCTTGTGGAAAGAGCAGAGACATGCTGGAGAGGTGGGACCATCCAGGATGGTTACTGAATGGGTAAAGACGTGGGAAACCCCTGAGCTGCTGGCTGTGGCTGAGAGTAGCGCTGTGCAAGCTCTTTCTGAACAGGATTGCTCAGCACCTGGTGGGGGCTCCAGTCCTGGGGCTCCCAGTGGTGCCCTGCCATCCCCAGGTGTAGTGAGCCCACTGGCTTTGGATCCTACACGCCACAGCAACAACACTGAGTCCCAGCCCTGCGGCTGCCTTGCCCCTAGCTCCTGAGAGGTCAGATGTGAGCGACGTGCCAGCTAGTCCCACTGAGCCTGTCTCCGCATGAGGAATGGGGACGCCCCAGCAGGAACCTGATGCTCTTCTGGATTGACGGGTGTCCAAGAGAGATGAAGAGGATAGCAAGGAGATCAGTGCAGGAGTGCATGCAGGAGATCAGTGAGCAGCACTAAGGGGAAGCAAGGAGCAACAGAGGGTCCTGTGGCACCTTTAAGACTAACAGAAGTATTGGGACCATAAGCTTTCGTGGGTAAGAACCTCACTTCTTCAGATGCAAGTAATGGAAATCTCCAGAAGCAGGTATAAATCAGTATGGAGATAACGAGGTTGGTTCAGTCAGGGAGGGTGAGGTGCTCTGCTAGCAGTTGAGGTGTGAACACCAAGGGAGGAGAAACTGCTTCTGTAGTTGGATAGCCATTCACAGTCTTTGTTTAATCCTGATCTGATGGTGTCAAATTTGCAAATGAACTGGAGCTCAGCAGTTTCTCTTTGGAGTCTGGTCCTGAAGTTTTTTTGCTGTAAGATGGCTACCTTTACATCTGCTATTGTGTGGCCAGGGAGGTTGAAGTGTTCTCCTACAGGTTTTTGTATATTGCCATTCCTGATATCTGACTTATGTCCATTTATCCTCTTGCGTAGTGACTGTCCAGTTTGGCCAATGTACATAGCAGAGGGGCATTGCTGGCACATGATGGCATATATAACATTGGTGGACGTGCAGGTGAATGAGCCGGTGATGTTGTAGCTGATCTGGTTAGGTCCTGTGATGGTGTTGCTGGTGTAGATATGTGGGCAGAGTTGGCATCGAGGTTTGTTGCATGGGTTGGTTCCTGAGTTAGAGTTGTTATGGTGCGGTGCGTGGTTGCTGGTGAGAATATGCTTAAGGTTGGCGGGTTGTCTGTGGGCGAGGACTGGCCTGCCTCCCAAGGTCTGTGAAAGTGAGGGATCATTGTCCAGGATGGGTTGTAGATCACTGATGATGCGTTGGAGAGGTTTAAGCTGAGGACTGTAGGTGATGGCCAGTGGAGTTCTGTTGGTTTCTTTTTGGGGCCTGTCTTGTAGCAGGAGGCTTCTGGGTACACGTCTGGCTCTGTTGATTTGTTTCTTTATTTCCTTGTGTGGGTATCGTAGTTTTGAGAATGCTTGGTGAAGATCTTGTAGGTGTTGGTCTCTGTCTGAGGGGTTGGAGCAGATGCGATTGTACCTCAGTGCTTGGCTGTAGACAATGGATCGTGTGGTGTGTCTGGGGTGGAAGCTGGAGGCATGAAGGTAGGTGTAGCGGTCGGTGGGTTTTACAGATTCAGACTAACACGGCTACCCCTCTGATACAGGAAGCAAGGAGTCGGTGTTATGTCCAGTCCCTTGGTTTGAGGGATACCTCGGTCAACTGCAGGAAACATTTCCATCGCGGGAAGCTGCTACGTAAGGTTAGGAGGTGGACAGGGACAGTTCAGGGTGGACCGACTGCACCGTGGCTCACGTCTCTCCAGCTCCCCCTTCTTTCCATTGTCTCTCTCTGCTCTTTGGCTTTGCATGGTGCTACTCAACCTTGGCTTGCTGTATATCAGTCGGTGCCGGGCTGGTTGTAAAAGGGCACAACTTCTTTAACTTCGCTGACAAAAATGGGTCAATGTTGTTTTATTGCAAGAGATTGTGATAATCAGGGGGACTTAGGTTCCGCTTCCCATTCCACCAGCTTTCTTGAGGCACAGCTCCAACATCAGTGGAGTGGCTGTTCTTGTCTCCTGGGGCACGAAGGGCACAGCTCCTCCAGGTGGAGGCGTGTGCTGGTGTTTGAAAGTTTGCTTACTAGCCGTACCCCTATTCTGCAGCAGGACAGTTTGCCCAGGCCCTGCTTGGCTGTGGCCATGACAGCGGTATTGTCCTGGGGAGGGACTTCAACTGTAGCATCAATGGTGTGTCAGTCAGGAACCATGAGGAGCTACCCTCACTCAGCCATTGTCTCCTGCTGACTTTGGATCTCTGGAGGTGCTCTCACCCCTCTGTTAGGCAGTACACCTGAATGAAGGACATCCCCAGCCATCTTGCGGGGAGGTTGCTTTTGTGCTGTGAAGGCCAGTGTGAATATTTGTTCAGTCCTCTATGTCCCCCTCTCACTTGTCTAGCCATCACTATATCTCTGTCAGCGTTTCCCTCTTCCTGCCTGGCTTCCACTGGTGCTTTGATGCCAAATTGTTGCAAGATCTTTCACCCCAGTGTGTGCTGTGTTTTGGGAGCGTTAGCAGCAGCAGGAGCCCTTGTTTGAGTCCCTGAGACAGCGGTGGGATGTCAGGAAGGTCCGGATCCAATTGTTCTGTTCACCCAGGTTGCTCTGTGGTCCTTGCATCATGCTATGAGTGCCCTGAAATGGGACAGCTTGAATCTTCACTGCAAACTCATGGTTGAAGCTGGCATACTCTGCCAGACTCTTCCTGAGAAGAACCTGCTTCGGGGGTGATTGCTGGAGGTAAAGGTGCTGGGAGCTCTGGTTCATGCCTGTTTCACCTAGCTTCATGACACTGATGCTCCCACATTATATGTCTTTGGTATGGAAAGGAAGACTGTGGACCATTGGCAGACTCCCTGTCTCATCTGACAGCTGGCTGCAGAGATCCTGAAAGCATCTGTTTCCTTCTACAGTGCTTTGTATTTGACTGAGGTCTGCAAAGGTCTGGCGCTGGAGGAGTTGCACCAGGGGTTGCCCTGTCTGATTAGCAAAGAGCCAGAGGGGAAAGTAGGCCGGCACAGTGTACCGGTAAGAAAGTGGCCGCTGGTACGGGCCAGTACACAACTGACGTTAAAGTGCTGCTGTGGCAGCTGGAGCCCCAGGCCCTTTACATCGCCACCGGAGCCCTGGGCGGTGCAGGCCAGGCAGTGCTGAAGGGCTGGCTGGGAGAGGCTGGCCTCAGCCCCGTCCATAGGTGCAGGAAGTATGGGTGCAGGGGGTGCTGCAGTACCCCCAGGCTTTGCGCCCAGCATGGCCCCGCGCTGGGGTCCCAGCCAGCAGCCCACGCCCCGGGGCCCCGCTGCCACCCGGGGTCCCAGCCGCCGGCCCCCCCACCCAGGGACTTCGCTGCAGGCCCCTGGGTCCCAGCCACCCTGGGGCCTGTGGTCCCAGCCTGGGGCAGTGAGAGGCATGGACGGGGCAAGAGGGGGTGCAGCTCAGCACCCCCACCCTAAAAAATTGTTCCAGCGCCACTGGCCCCGCTCCTTCCACCCGAGGCCCCGCCTCTTCTGGGGGCCCAGAGCCACCCCCTTCCCCACCTTGCCCAGGGGCCCAGCAGCCCTGCGCACTAGTAAGAGATTTAAGTTACTTTCACCCCTGCAAGGATCAGTGGCATCTGGAGGCACTTCCTTCCTTGCAGGAGCTCTCTGTCACAGTCCAGCAACTCCCTCCTCAGAAAGGCCCAGGGATTGATGGGCTGCCCTCTGAATATTATAAATATTGTTGGCTCTCACTGGGCCTGACTTTTCCCTGGTGGTGCTAGAGCATGTCCAGGGAAAAAGCTACTCCTCCACCGTCACAGGGGAGTAACTACCCTGCTGCCTGAGAAAGGGGTCCTGTATGCCTTGCAGAACTGAAGACCTAGTTCCCTCCATTCTGATCACAAGATTCTATCTGGGCCCTTGGCCTATCAGATACAGATCTATCTGGACTCTTTGATACATTCTGATCAGATTTATCCCTGTCACTGCATTTGTGATAAGAACATAAGAACGGCCATACTGGGTCAGACCAAAGGTCCATCTGGCCCAGTATCCTGTCTTCCGACTGTGGCCAACGCCAGGTGCCCCAGAGGGAATGAACAGAACAGGTAATCATCAAGTGATCCATCCTCTGTTGCCCATTCCCAGCTTCTGGCAAACAGAGGCTAGGGATGCCATCCTTCCCCATCCTGGCTAATAGCCGTTAATGGACCTATCCTCCATGAACTTATCTAGTTCTTTTTTGAACCCTGTTATAGTCTTGGCCTTCACAACATCCTCTGGCAAAGAATTCCACAGGTTGACTGTGCATTGTGTGAAAAAATGCTTCCTTTTGTTTGTTTTAAACCTGCTGCCTATTCATTTCATTTGGTGACCCCTGGTTCTTGTGTTATGAGAAGGAGTAAATAACACTTCCTTATTTACTTTCTCCACACCTGTCATGATATTATAGACCTCTATCATATCCCCCATTAGTCGTCTCTTTTCCATGCTGAAAAGACCCAGTCTTTGTAATCTCTTCTCATATGGAAGCTTGATTTTAATCCAGGATGTCTTTACTGCCAACAAATATTTCAGTCTGGATGTGGGGTTTCTTTCAGTGGACCAGGAGAAGCTATTGATAGGTTTGACCGTTTACATCTATTAAAAGCATTTCAGATTGGGCCAGTGTTCAGTTCATTTTTTTCATTGTTACCATAACATTTTCAGTGTTTTACAGATTAATGTGGGGTCTTAGCTTCTGCTTCCCAGTACACAGAGGCATTGGGGTGCTCACATCTGATATTACATGCTCTGAGACTCAAACTATTCTGATGCCTCCTAATAAGCTGGCTGACCAGTCTCTCCTTGCCAGAGCTGCCAGACGCTTTCCCTGTTTGTTTGTCAGCCAATGCTGAAGATGTCTCAGTTTTTATCACATCTGAGGTGATGTGTGGGCACTTTGCACCTGTTTGCAAATATATGAATGTGCATCCTCTGCCAGAATCCTTTGGGCCCAAAGCCATGCCTTCCTTCTGGCCTCTTGGCAGTGGGTGTTCTCCCTCTGCTGCCCCGACAATGGCAGTGGGGCACCTCTGGGATTAAAGCGCTGTGGGGGAAGGGGGAGGATCTGAGCAATGTACGATGAAAAACTGGGAAGGGGCTGAGGAGAGGGTGCAGAGCCATCTATAGAAATGGTGCTGGTTCCTTCCTGGGCTTTCTTTTCAGCTTCAGCTGCCAAAAACCTTGTGGCCTCAATGTTGTGGCACCAGCTGGTGTGTCTGGACCCTGGACTGGATTCAGAGGCACATCAACAGCTGTTTTTTTGCAGTGGTTCCCATTGGTTGTACCCTGCCCTGCTATACTTGCCATTGCATGAGAGAGGCCAGGGGCTCGTGGACCTGCTCAGGAGAGTGGCGGTGTTTCATCTCCGGTTTGTTCAGTGACTGCTGCATTCCAACTTCCCTCTGGTCTGGCAGTGCCTCCTTTTCCCTCTCCTCCCCTGTGGTGGGGGGATGGGCTTTGACTCTCACTTGTTTCTGCTGATGCCCGGAAGTTGGGAGAATCTGGATCTGCCTCTGTTTTACCATGGACTTTTCAATGCCTGATGACTGCTGCGATGTGCTTGGCCAGACCAAGCATTTTCCAGCCCGTGGCTATTGAAGGAGCCACTGGTTCTTTAACCAACTTTTTCCCTCAGATGCTGTCCCTCCAGGAGCCTGTTTTCTGTTTTTCCCCAGGCTGGGTTTACCAGGCTGTCCCACCTAATTGCTCCTGGTTGGTCAGGCTGGAAGCCTTTGGCAGCGCTGGCTGGTCAGACTGGCATCTGGTCTGTGGATTGTTTGGATAAGGTCTCTCTGATTTCCAGGCCACGCTTCTTCAGTGGGCCGATCAGTATCTGCGGAGGGTTTTCGCAGGGACGGTTCTTCCAGGAGGGTTCACTGGTTGTCTCCCCTTTAGTGGATGGGACTTGCGTGCAGCCGGCCAGGTTGTTTCCCTGCTAGATGTTCCTTTTCTGGCAGTAAACAAGAAGCAGCTCTGTAGTGTCAAAGTGCAGCATTATTCCACCTCTGATTTCCCTGACACCTCTAGGAGGATGCATTTGTCTCTGGGGTGACTCCGTGTTCCCTGCCTAGAGGAGGCTGTACAAGTTTCCTCTCCCAAAGCACTCAGGAGACTTGCTCTGGTGGGTCTTGCACAGTGTTGAAGTGACTAATCCCGTTTTGAGCTGCATCTCCCCTGATGTGTCTGCCCACTGTCCCTTCTGCTCAGCTTCAGGGTACAGCGTTTCATTTTGTCCTTGACTACCCCATTTGATTCCTCTCTTTGATTTGTTGCAGCAGCTTTTCAGCAATTTAGGACAGGTTTTCTCCAGACCTCTGTATATTCTGGGAGTGAGATAGAGCACCCACAAATGACCTGTTTGCTCCCTGGCCCATTTTTTTACTCTGTCAGGCCAAATCGTCCGTGTTGAAATCCCACAAGGACTGAGTGGCAGTGGCGGCAGGGTATCATGCACTGAGGCAAAGTTCCCTGAGCTGATTAAGGCCCAGCTGCAGGTTGACGACACCTTTTAACAATTGGCTCATAACTTGGCTCCATTTCAGCTGACCTGGTGCATTAGTAATACTTTGGTGAACTTGGTGATGGCAACGCCATAGTATCTGTGGTTACCCCTGTTGAGTGTGCGCATGCGTGTAGGGTCAGGTATAATCATTTATATTTTGATAACGCTTTTTAATGTGTTATATGGTCAAGAAAGGTGTTCTTTGCCCCCCCTCTCTGACCCAGCCTGTCTAAAGTCACTCACACAGACTGTCTCTTACAGTCTTTTCGCACACACATGGAGAGTTTCCCTCTCTCTCACACACACACACTGACATTGCTGGTGGGGAGTGACATCAATCGTTGGAGGGGGGGAAATAAATCTGTCTAAATATTAAAGTGCTCATCGATCAAAGCAGGCACCACCCAGCCTCCCAGCAGCTAAAAATAGCTGAGACTATTGTCTCAGTTCAGCTCAGGCTCCCTCGGTGTGCAGGGGCAAGGGGAGAGGGACTAATGGCCAGGTGAAGGCGGGCAAAGGAGAAGGGAAGCCCATCATCACATGCTGCCTTACCTGAGCCCTGCTCCCACTTGGGGACGGGCTCAGGCCCATCCTGGAACAGTGATACCAGGGCAATCAGGGCAACCCATCCCCGCCTGGCTGTCAGACTCCTCCTCCAGCACAGTTACAGCTAAGCCTCTGGTCTTATGGATCCTCCTATTGATTGAAAAAAAATGGGTTTGTTTAGTCTGGAGAGGAGAAGGCTGAGCAGGGACATAACAGTTTTCAAGTACATAAAAGGTTACAAGGAGGAGGGAGAAAAATTGTTCTTAACCTCTGAGGATAGGACAAGCAGCAATGGGCTTAAATTGCAGCAAGGGCGGCTTAGGCTGGACATTAGGAAACTGTCCTAACTGTCAGAGTGGTTAAACACTGGAATAAATTGCCTAGGGAGGTTGTGGAATCTCCATCATTGGTGATTTTTATGAGCAGGTTAGACAAGCCCCTGTCAGGGATGGTCTAGATAATACTTAGTCCTGCCATGAGTGCAGGGGACTGACTAGAAGACCTCTTGAGGTCCCTTCCAGTCCTACAATTCTATGATTTTATATTTCCTGGTGCTGATGTCCTGGCATTTTCCTTAAAGGCACCAAATAGAGAGTTTTTAACACGTGGGAGTTTACATACTCAGGGCCCACTAAAGAGACTGGGTGCATTGACTGGGGACAGGTGCCTGCCAGTCACTGCCTGGTCTATTTTTTCTACACTCCCACCATTGCCATCCTTAGCTTGTGTGTGTGTGGCGGGGGTGTTTGTTTTGTTTGTTCAAAGGGGAAAAGCTGTCCAGGGTGTGGATGAAGCACAAGAGCGGTGTCATTTGGCTGGAGGTATCATTTCTTTTCGAGCCTTTAGTTATCGGTGAGATTTAAACTCCACGCCACAAAGTGCTTCTTCGGTGGGCCATGTGTGTCGACGCAAGAGGCATTTCCAGCCCTACGGTGTCAGCCTGGCTGCTACTCGGGAACTAGGAAAGAGGGATAATATATGCGTCTAATAGAAGTACGGAAATAAGCGAAATAACCCTAATGGGCTGCCTACCGTTTTCCTGGTTTATTGCATAGCTAAAAATAACTGTAGTAATAGTTTGAGTCAATACAGTGAAATGTGCAGGGCACGTCTGGCAGGTTCAGGACCTTCCAGGCGGAGCTGAGCTCTATATTGTTCAAAAAGGTACCGGCGAACACGGAAACCTTGTTCTGTGTCGGGGGGACGGAGCCAGAGATTTTTTTTAAAAGGTGTCTCTTGTTTTATTATTATTGTTGTTCGTTTTTAAGCGCTGCGCATTTGTACAAACCTTGGGCATTATCCGTTGTTCTCCCCAGCGGGAGCAACCAATGTCTTTTTTGCTTGAGTGTATTTTAGCAATGAAAAAGTCTGTCTCGCTAATTAATTCACCGAGAAAGAACGTAATGAAGTGTCGTTTTATGTTTATAATCCGAAGTAAAAAACCCAAAACACCCCCACTCCCAAAAGCTCGAACACCTAATCATCAAAAAGCAAAGAACAAACGATGCTGAAATAGCTGCACGTGCGAATGGCCTTTTTATTTAAGATCTGGATGGGCATATAAATTAACGCGTCGTCTTGGTTTGAGGACTACAAAACGGATTCGTTCCTTTTTACATTTCTAGAAAACAATTCATAGCAAAAGAGGCAGGAAATGTTTTGTCCCAACAAAAGAACTGCTACCTTCCAAGTGGATCGAATAGTTACAGCTGTTCCTGAGGCTGTCTATACGCCAGTCTGTATTTTCAGGTCATCTGTGCATGTTACCTGCACCTTGAATGTATTTAATGTCATCTATTAACCCGTCCTTCCCGCCACAACCCAGCTACTCCGCTGGTTAATGACAGAGATGCGCAATAAGGCTGGTTATTCCTTTCCAAAGGGAAAGGGCTTTTCCTTGGTGTTAGTCGAGCACAGAATCAGGTGGCCCGTGGCCGTGTCTTTTGGCCGTGTCAGTTGAGTTTCTCTATGAAACGGGGAACGCGAAATGTTTGCTGAGATTAATTACCTAAAGTCGAAGGACTGAAAACCAAACACAGAGCAGTTGCAAGGCGGCGGGGGGGAATCTGTACCCTGGCTAAACTTCCTGAGTTGCTGGCTAGCGGAGGGGGTTGGGGGGGGCTCATGCCAACGCAAAGCGGGGGCGCAGGGAGGCTCTGGTTGGAGCGAGCAAAGGTGTAAAGTTTTCCCGGCCCGGGCCGCCTTCTAGGGGCGATGGCTGTGAAACGAGGGGGGCAGAGTCCGATGCGGACACAAGTGGGACCCGTTTTCCCTGTCACCATCCGGAGAAACCCTTTTACAGTGGGGCGGGGCAAGAGAGAGAATTTTAAACTAGACCCATCCAGTGGAGTCCGCCGAAAAACTCAATTCAGCTCAACTCAGCCGCCCGGACCGCGCCGGGGCCTGCGTCGCAGCGCATGTGTTCCGTGCGCTCCCCAGGGCAGGGCTCCGGCGCGGGGTGAGCCTGGGGCCGCACCGCAATTGCTTGGATGCAGTTTTTTTCTCTGAAATAATGTGGCTGGAAGTTGCTAAAGCGATGGTGCGTCCCGGCCCTCTGGAGCCATTGTCCCCCCGCCCCACTGCCGTGTCGGAGTCATGTCTAACCCTGGGCCCCATGGCCCGGCTGCACTACATGCCAGACATTTGCCTGGCTGTCCTAGGCCAGCAGCAGCAGCGCGCCCAGCTTAGCACAGGGCAAAGTGTCTGACCCCCCAAAGGTATCAGCCCGAATCCGTGTAAGTGACTCTGGCCCTGATCCGAGGCCCGCTGCACGCAGTGTGTCTCTGTCCCTGAGTCGGGGGCATGTTTAAGATCCTTTTTTACGAGACTTGTATTTATTGGTGCAGTCTCTCCCCTCCCCCCGCCCCTCGCATGAGAGCGGCTCAGGCCATCCGGGCTCGGTGGACTGGTTGGCATTTCGTAGGTAGCCTCCAGCGAAAGGAAGCGGGAAGTTTCCCTTGCAGCCGCTTGCCAGGCGCAGGTGTAACGGGGAAGCGCCCGCTAACCGCCGGGCAGGGCTCCGGGGAGACCCACCCGGGCGCTCTGGTTTCTTGCCTTCGTCTATTGAGCGCACCCCTGCCGCCTGCCCGGGGAGCGCCTGGCCTGGGCTTGCCGCAGCCTGGGAGCAGTGGAGAATTGGGCCCGATCCTGCAATGGCTGTTGCAGTACCTCGGAGTTTTGCCTGGTGGCAGGCTCGGGCCCTGCCCCAGCTGGGCAGCGTGAGCGGCCCGGGACCAGCAGCGGCCTGGCAAAGCAAGCGGGGACAGTGCCTGGCCAGCAACGGTGTGATCAGCCCCTGCGCCATGCCAGGGCCGGGGCGGTGTGACACGACCCCTGCGCCTGCCGGCCCCCCTGCTCAGCCAAGCTTAAAGCTCCCTCGCACCCATTGAGGGAGGCGGGCCTGGGGCGCCGAGACGGTGTATTCTCGGTGCCCGTAGCAGGGCCCGGGCAATGATGTCTCCCTCAGCACTTGCAGCTTCCCAGCCCCAAACCTGGCACCCTCCCGCCCCAAGCCCTGGCAGAAGTGACCAGGCTGTGGGCTCCAGACAGCACTGGGGTGACAGCGCCCTGGGAGTGCAGTTCCGCCGGCTGGCTACAGTTGTCATCACACTACATCCCGCAGGCTTGAGGTGAATGGGATTTTCTTCGCTAGCTTTATTAACCCCCTCTCCTCTTACAGCCCTGAATTTACTTCCCGGAGCCATGAACTAGCCCCGGCAGCAGCACAGACCCCCAGGCCAGAACGGGCCAGCGGACCAGCTCGCCTGAGCCTCGTCACAGGCCACCATCCGCACCCAGCACCGACTGCACGGAGATGGGTGGCCGTCTGGATTTCATAGGTGAGTTGGCCCTGGGTCCCTCACGTGTCTCCAAAGCATAGTCCGATGACTGACACACGCAAAGCCACGGGCAACTTTTGAGCTATTCTAAAAATGGGGTTTGAAAACTTGGCGACAAAAAAATAGTTAAAGAGCTGGTTTGGCTTTTGTAAATAAATAGACCCACTTCGCTTTTTTATTTAAAAATTGATAGAAAGGTTAGATCAGATTAGATCGATTACATTAGACATTGACAAAGACAAAATACATAGTGTGTTTGTTTTTATATATAGGATGTGTGTGTGTACACATTTTATATATACATACACTGAGGAATATTTTTAATTAAAAAAACCTAAGTAGATATATTTATTTACAAAATATTACCATCATACAATTTGATATGTATATAGTTTTGGATGTATAATTTTGTTTGCACATATACACACCTATAAAAAAGAAAAGCAGCAAATCGACTATGGGAGAGCAGCATTTAAGGAATCCATACGTCCAAGGTTATTAATTATAAAACATAATTAAAGTAAAAGTACAGAACGTCAATATATTAAATTTAAAAGCTAATATTAAAATAGAGTTAATATTTAATAAGGTAGCCATGCGTTACAAAGCTGTATGCTGATAGTCTATATTTAACTGTGTAAAACTAGGAGAGTTTTCCCAAAGAAAAATGTATTGTTTAGCTGATTATCAAAGACTCTGTGATAGATTATCCATTTCACAAAAATAATATAGATATCTTTTTAAATATAGTAATAAAAACATACTAGCGCCTTTTAAATACACTATTACTTACCAGCCCTTTTCATATTGTACTATCACAGACACTTTGGAATTGGTTTAAAAGCACATCATTCATTATTCAAAGCTCATCTTTGCATATTATTCCAACTCAAGTCTGCCAGGCTCCCTGTGAAATCGTTCACAAAATTGATAACAGCAGACACACATGCAATAAAAAGATAGCCTTGGGCATCCAGAGCTCCCATTATGCAGATCAAGCCGCAATTTTCTCTAACAAAGCCTGCCCTGATTCAGGACTGGGTGTCATTTTATTTATTTATTTAGCCTTCTTCTGTTTCGTGTGTGGGTTGTGTGTGTTTTTTTTAAATTTCCCTGGCCATTCAAAGGCAGGCTGGGAGGGTTGGACTGAAAGGGGGTTCAGAGAAGTGATGCCTGGGGCAAGGCTAGTAGGGGTAAGTTTCCCTCCTCTGCCTCTTCCAGGCTGGGAGGCTCCTTCCTGAAAGCTGGCATCCCAGCTTGCTGGTAGCCTGCAAATCCAATTAGCTCCACTCTATAGAAACTCAAACTAATGATCAGTCAGCTTAGACACGCGAGAGCAAGTGGAAAAAAATCCAATTAGGCTCCTCTCCGCCTCCCAGAATTACCAGGCCGATGCAGTTCGGGAGGCCGGAGTCAGCCCCGTTTGCCATGCATCCCGCCTGCTCCCAATGGCTAAGTGCTGGGGCCTGGCTGCTCGCTTGGAGTCGCCGCCGCCCCTCTCGGTTTTATTTTTTAAACAAACTCTTCACTGCGATGCCACTTTTCAACCCCGATTTCTGCTCTCGGGGTACGTGCTGCGAGGGCACAGCTCTCCCCTGCCCTCCCTTTTTAGCCCATGGCCAGGGCTGGCTAGGTTGGGGAAAAGAATATTTAATAGTCATATTTATGTCGTCGTAAAAGCCTCCAAGCAGCCAGGCTCCTGGGGAATGAGATGAATCCAAGACGGTGGGGCTATTTTTCCCTTAATCGGATTAGCAGTGAAAGAAATACCCTTCAGATGCCATCTCGGCTGCCTCTTAACATGGCCAGCCAGAAGGATGCGTCTCCTTAATTGATAAGTACTCTCAATGTCAAACAACTGCTTTGCAATCGGCTTGTGTCGGTTTCCATGATAAATCTCTACTTTACCTCCTCCGGACTTGAGCATTTTCAGAGTCAAAGCTAATGGGTCATTAAAATATTAAATACTTCAGCTCAAAAGTTCATTCGGAAATCCAGCAAGCTGAGCCAAAGTGGGCTGGGAGCAGCGGGGTCTGTTGTCCAGCGAGGAGATGATTTCGAAATTCACCTGGATCCGTGATTGTACCTGCACCTGGCGCCTATTTAAATCTGTCTGGATCTACCGCAGTGTAGCTAAGCTTCAGAGGGGGGAAATATCCATGTCTGTGAGCTAAAATAATCCAATCTCAATTGCATCTCTTATTAAAATCATGTATTTGGAGGTTCCCACCCACCCTGTATTTTCCTGCTAACTGATCCTGAGCATCGATCATTCAAAGTTAGTTAATAGGGCTCTGGTTCCTTGATTGATTTTGCCAGAGCCTTTAGAAGCAGGTAGTGATTTTATACCTTGCCACCTTACCAGTGCACCTAGATATTTCTTAAAAGAGATTCCAGTGAAAAGAGAGTTTCTAATGGCTAGTCGCTCTTCTTTCTAACTCCTCCTGAGCTGCCCCTTTGATATTTATCTGGAGCCTGCAGCGACACGTAAATCCACCAGAAATTAACAAACTATCATATTATTAAGGGCTTCTGCTTTTAAAGTTTCCCATTCCTGGAAATTAACATCTGTTTGGTTGCGTGCGAGTCTCCTGGGCAGCCGCTTTATGACATTTTCGGTGCGATCAATGGACTGCCAGGAAGAAGAAGAAAAAGGCGTTATTTGTGTGTGTGTATTTCTCTCTGTGTATGTCTCACTTTATTCCAAACCCTCCACGGCAGTTGCTTACAAATGGTCTTGGAATTGAATTCTATCAGTATGGGGATCTTTGTGTAGGGTGAGAGGAGAGAAACATATACAGCTCACGGATAATTCCTGACAGCCACTAATACACCAAATAGCACTTTTTACTGTCCTGGATTTAGGAACAGCAGGTGAGATTTAACTGTCCATGTTAGCAATAAAACAGGCGTCCTCTAATTTTCTTTCAAGAAGACCCAATGGCATCACGCTGCCCTCAGTACTGTACATAAATCCATGCATTAAGATTCCCTTTGCTTCGATGCATTTCTTGAAGTTGGAAAGGGTCTTTAATAATCGTTTAAGTATCACTGTGAGGGAAAATGCATCGGGCTATTTTTTCCCCTATCCTTGAATAAATTGTGACTTAAAACCAAAACCAAACCAACAACAACAACAAAACCTTGGAGATTTGAAACGGAAAAAATGAATACAAAATACCCCTACAATAAAATAGGGGTTTTGTTTTGTTTTGTAAGCTCTACATATTAGGATCGTGAGATGTGGGGAAATCCTCCAACCTTGTCACTGAGCAAAATTGATCAGTTAGGATATAGTTTAGGAAACAAATATTGGAGGGTTCTTTTTTTGTTTCGTTGGTTGGTTTTGTTTGTTTAAAAAAGAACACAGCCCTGCTTTTAATTTATTTTCCTTTCTTGACCCCCACTATTCTTCAGCATTTCGGTGCAATAAGTCCGATAACTCCACAGGTCTGTTTGCATTTACTGCTGCCATTTAAATTATTCAGTGTGTTGCGGTAATTGAATCCTAAGCTTTAAAAACTAATAAACTCTCTCCTTGTCGCTGCTTTCTGAAATCACAACATCAGCCCTAACAGGTGCTGATCAAATACTATTACATTCTATTAAAAGGAAAATTCTATTCCCTGTTTTCATTTCCCTTTATAAAAGGGAAACTAAGTAAATGCATTTGAACGTTATTTAATTTTTAACGCCTTTAGTCCAATTTGGACGTTAGGGAGCGTCTACAAACTCACTTAACAGTCGTGTACGGCAATAAGTTTGTTGACGTAAATTAATCCAAAACGGAATCTCTGTGTATTTTACATTGTTCCCCTCCCCCGCGCCTTTAATTTTATCTCCAAGAGAGGCAGCCCCACGCAAATATTGGGCCGGCCGGTCAAACAGAGAAAGAAATAGGCTATTGAAAACTAAAATAATTATGTTTGGAATTTGTAAAAACACAAACATAGGGGGAAAGCCGGAGGCCCTATAGTAATTAACTAGTTGCAGTGTAAACACACACAAAATACAGTTAATAGACAGGGAGAAATGTTTCCCATTTAGTTCCTGAATTGGATTCCCCTCCCCTCCAGAGGTAAATTTAAACTAAATTCACAGTTTGCAAAAATCCCTTTCAAACCAAGATTCCTAGGGTCTGTGTTTCTCCTCTGACCCGCGCTCACCCGTGGGGTTTGCAGTCTACACGAACCCAAGTCCAGGTCTGAGAGCTCGCTCTTTTTCCAACGGGTAAGCGTAGTTCCAAAAAGGCAGTGTTCTATGGGCATATGTTTAATGACCTCTCATAAGGAATCCATGGGGGGAAAAATAGGCGAGCATGTCCCTTTCCAGCTTCAGATAAATCGCAACGGGGTAAGATTTCAGGAGAGTCCCCTGAAGTGGTGCTTAATATACTGAGAATTAAAAAGCACCAAAAAGAAAAATGTGGGAGAATAAGGGACCAAACTCTGGGCTTCAAAACCTAGGAATCCATTCTTTTCCCCCTTTGCATTTTTTAAAAATAGCTCAAGTTCTACTAGCACCATAACTAGAGCCGATGAGCAGGTAAACATCCAGCAAAACTCTTCTCTGCGTCTCAGTAAGGTGTTTACACGCTGCATAATATTTATAAACAGAAACAATAGGAAAGAGTTACATTACATTCTAAATTAATCCACCGAGGGGGAGAGGCTGTTTTGTCATTCCCATCCTGGAATTCTGTACAACTAGCATGTTAGGTAATAAACAAGGGGGGAGGGGAATGCCTCGTAATTGCAAAGCTTTGTTAAATTTCAAATCGCTAATTTCTAAGGACAACAATCGCAGATGCTATTGTAATATCCGCCACACATTATCTTAGCTAATAAATTTGACCTATTGTTCGTTTGTTAAAATGATGTCACCTTGGAACAGTCCCTAAGCTCCTATTTCAATGAATTAGGCCTTTATTGAAATCCGGGAGCCAATGGGAGGAGAGAGGCTTGTTTATTGCGTCCAATGGCAGCTGCAGGACAGAAATTAGAAGCAGAAACTCAAGGTTTGGTTCAAAAAAGATGACACAGAGCCTGTCGGGCTGGACCACTCTTGGCAAAGTTTCAGTCTGACATACACCAGGACCTACATGGATCTACTGTAAAGGAAAGCGAGCGTTTTATAGGGGAATTCATACAGTTTTGAGCCAATATTTCTATTCACCAAGGATGGATCAGCCAACGAACACACAGACCCAGCATCAACACGAACCCATCAGCTTTGGAATTGATCAGATTTTAAATAGTTCTGATCAGGAAAACTCTTCCCAGCCTGCCCCCAGAGGATCAGACAACACAAATTACCTGGGAAGCCCTGTGAGCAGAACAAGTGCCCCTTATCCTTCCCTTCCAGCTTCCTTCCCTGGCATCGGGGCGCCTTTTGAAGACTCTGGATCTTACAGTGTGAATCTGAGCTTGGCTCCAGCTGGAGTGATCAGGGTGCCAGCTCACAGACCCATCCCTGGGGCTGTGCCACCTCCAATTTCTAGTGCCATCCCAGCTATGCCAGCTGTACCCAGCCTTGGCAGCCTCAACTTCCCTTGGATGGAGAGCAGCAGGAGATTCGTAAAGGACAGATTCACAGGTAAGGGCTGATTTTTAACACGACCCTGAGAGGCTCGTTTTACCAAGAAGTTTTCTGCTACAGTCAAACTGCACTAAAACAGCATAAAAATGTGTCTGGTTTTACCCTTCCAGGTTATTAGAGCCCCCACATCCGTTACTGCACCTGGCGCAGAAAAGGAAAAGCTTTTAAAAATAGTGGGTTAGCTTCTTTGGGGCGAGGGGAGGAAGCATTACCTTGAACCCACTAATTAAGAGAAATAAATGTTCGTTATAGTTTTTGTGCCCACTGTAACGATTGCATACCCCTGCACTAACTGACCAACAACCTTGTATGGGTTGTGTGGCCATCAGATGCAGTAAGGACAGACAAAACACACAGGAACTGCGCGTTAGTTATTCCCGTATCATTGCTGGCAGAACAGACATTGCAGCCGGTTCTGGATCGCCCTGAAATTTCCATTCAGAAAATCTAATTGCCCAGATCTCGTTTTTAATCACAATCAAAGAGGGGTGGAAATGGAGTGGAGGAACTCCAGTAATCCCCATCCATAATCCGATTAGACAGTGTGTCCTGAAGAATCTAAACCTTGAATGATAATAACGGCGATTAGCATTTAAATGGGTGTAAATAAAGAGGATTCGATTTTAGAGAGAGAGAGAGAGAGAGAGAGAGAGAGAGAAGTGGGGAAACTGAGCGCCAGATACAGAATATAATCTGAAGCAAATGCTCTGAACATTGCACATCTTCTTGCAGGTTTGGCTACTGTATCTGTGGAGGATGAAGTGATGGGGGGGGAGCGGGTAAATAAAGTGTAATACTTACAGCAGAGCATTGGCAAGGATCTTCCCGCCCCCTGGAGAAATTCTAGTTTTGTTTTTGGGAAAGAGGAGAGAAAAGACGAAAACCCCGACATTAAAATGAAGAGGGATGTGCTCCATACCCCTGGGGATGGGAAGCCCACGCAGCCCCTTCTCTCCTTAATACAATAAGAACCCAAATCCTGGTTCCTCCCGTGTCCTGGGAGCTCTGCTCTCCCTTCCCAGGGCCGTGCCCTGTGCCCTGCTCCTGGGCTGCCGATCCCGACCAGGCCCTGCAGCCTGAGCAGGACTCTCGCTCTATGGCGATTGCTGAGAGGGAGCAGCCGGCCTGGGGGCAGAGGGCAGGACTGGCCGGGGGTGCTGGGCTCTCACCTGCGGTTCTGTTTGTCCCCCGGGCAGCGGCGGCCGCGCTCACCCCCTTCACCGTCACCCGGCGGATCGGGCACCCCTACCAGAACCGCACCCCGCCCAAGCGCAAGAAGCCGCGCACCTCCTTCTCCCGGGTGCAGATCTGCGAGCTGGAGAAGCGCTTCCATCGGCAGAAGTACCTGGCCTCGGCCGAGAGGGCGGCGCTCGCCAAGTCCCTCAAGATGACGGACGCGCAGGTCAAGACCTGGTTCCAGAACAGGCGGACCAAGTGGCGGTGAGTCCGGGCCTAGCTGGGCGGGCCCCTCCCGGGACCTCTGCCCTCCTCTGGGCTTCTGTTCCTGACTCCCCCCATGTAACTCCTGCGCCCTCTTCTTATTGCCCCTGACTTACCTTTCCTATGCCCCCCTCCGCCCCACCTGTCCGCTCCCAATTACCTCCCTCTCCCCTCCCCACATCTCCCCTCTCTGCCTGCTCCCATCTCCCCAGTCCCTGGCTGCCCCTTTCCCCCTCCCTTTCCTGCCCGCCTCATTTCCATGGAGGGCAGCAGGGTTTCTTTCTTCTACTCCTGGCCCCAGGCTCAGCTGCGGCCGCTCCCCACCTAGCCCCGGTTCTGCTCGGCGTATCTCTGTCCGTTTGCTCCTTGCAAAGCGAAAGCTCCATCTTTCCCGCAGTAGCTGCCAGGGTCCGGGCGGGTCTTCTTCCGGGGAATCGGGCAGATCCTTAAAAGTTAACCGAGGGGTAAAAATGGGCCCCAGGCGAGGTGTATCTCCACTTTTATGCCAGGCCGCCTGGCAAAGGCAGATATCACAGTTGGTAGATCTGCAGGCAGGGAGAAGCGCTGTCACCTCTACACCTGCTAAAAGGGCGAACCTTTAGCATTAGACGCAGGGAAAGACATTGCATAAAGAAAGGATATTTTGCTGTTCAACTTCGCCCAAAAACGATTTAATACCGAAGAAACCAGCTCGTCTGAATTGTAGAAATTGCCGGGCCTCCCTGGCGCGGCGGATTTAGAGTCGGGATGTTTTAAGAAATGTGACATTTCGCTAAACCAAACCAGGACATATTATTAGCCCGTCCCTAAACGAAGTAAAGAGCGTTGTTCTTCGTCCCGTTATTAAGACTATATGAACGTAAACATCTAGAAAGTGGCTCCATACCCTGATTTTCCGTTTCTTTATATTAAAATTTGACGAATGTAATTCGTAGCAGGAAAATTATCTTTTAAAATGTCACTTGTTTTGTCCTGATTACAGAAGGACCAAGAAAAATGAGCTAAAATCTGTTTTGGTTTCCTTTTCCCCCCCTCTCTCCAGGATGAAATATAGGTGAACAACCCTTTTAATTAAGTTTTTAAACCAGCAACATTTCACTCGAAATCTTCACTGCAGGAAAGTGGTTGTTTTAGATGATTTCATCAGAAAATATTAATGCACTTTTTATCCATTCGCGGTTGGTCTGAAAATAGAAAATAGAACATTCAAGGCGATGGATTATTGTGCATCCTGTGTTTGCTAATGGGCTTGCCTCCTTTATTTTCAACACGTAGAAAATATGGGATTTGATGTAATTATCTGCCGTATAAAATAACTTTCGGAAATACCCTGTGTCTGTAATTCGATTCCTCCAATAATCTTCACGCGCAATTCTATTGAAATATTATTTGGAAGAATATGTGTTAGTTTTCTGGTGTAAAGGGCCGGGTTGTGTTCGGGATATTTTTAGCTGTTTAAAATGGAAATAAATTCCCAAAGTACAGCCCTTTCTCTTGCATGTTAGTATGAAACATCCTGAATTAGAGGAATAAACATCCACAATACGATCACTAGTATTCGTAGCTAATAGTTTTACCTACTATATATAATATTGCTTACAAAATTATTGGTTTCTTATAACTGGGGTTTCGATATTTTTAAGCGATTGCGGTCAGATGTAAGGAAATTTCAAGCCTTGCAGCAATTATTGTAATTACCGAAGAGTATCGATAATAATGCCATAAACCCAGCGAGACGTTCAGACATATATATTAGTGGCACGAAAAAACGGTAATGAGCCAATTACCTTTGAAATGTCATCTCAACACTTTGCACACAAACCCAATAGACTGATAAATACAGCAGGCACTGGGTTGTCAGAATGGAGGGCACTAATGCTAATTTAGTAGTAGCATTAAGTGAGGATTTTTCCCAGGGACAGAGGCTGCAGGGCCCTTTGTCCTGTCTCTGGGAGCACAGATACAGTGCTGGTTCTTTTGTCCTGGCTAACGCCATGTAAATCGGAGGTTCCCCTTCTGCAGCTGCATGGCAGATGTTAGAACAACTTGTTGGAGACGCAGGCGTTAAGCGAGAAGAATACGTCTCTGTATCTACATATGGTGTGTGTGAGAGAGACAGAGTGTGTATAAACGGAACAGACAAAGGTGCTGCTCTCTAATTACACACACCTCCAAAGTGCAGTGTGGCCGGTATGGAGCCGATTCCCAGGCAGGGTCTGGGTTGCGCTGCAGTTGTGTTGGGGGCAGGCTCGGGAGAGGCCCAGGCTGCTGCGGCCAGCGGTCGGTCCCATCCCGGGCAGGGCCCTGAGGCGGACGCTGCAGTGCGCCCCAAACATCTCGCCGCAGCACGAGGGAGGCCCCCGTGGTTTGGGGCCGGCCGGGTGCTGCAGAGCTGGCGCATGTGGGGAGAGGGGCTCAGCACCCCAGGCTGAGATGCCGGGAGGCGCTGCCAAGCGCCCGGCACCCTGTTTGGGGGCGCTGCGTGGATAACCGGCTCTGTGTTTGCACAATGCCGAATGAGCGCGTTTTGGTTTGATCCCTGCCTGGCTCTCTGGGCAGAACCCCCTCCCCCCCATACCCAAGATCTGGGGAAAGGCGCTCAGAAAAGGGGGGCGGTGGACACCAAACACCTGTCCCAGGAAAAGAAATATCCCCTCCCAGTCCCCAGTCATTCAGACAGGGCGCCCAGGCCGGGCACCAGGACTCCTGTCCCCATGGTACGTGAGGCAGAGCCGGGTTGGGGAGGAACAAAGGCGTGTGGCAGACAGGCAGGGGGGTGCCAGCTGCGGGCTCCTGAACTGATCTGTGTTGTGTGTGTTTAGGAGACAGACCGCAGAGGAAAGGGAAGCGGAGAGGCAACAGGCGAGCAGGCTGATGCTCCAACTCCAGCACGACGCTTTCCAGAAATCCTTGAACGATTCAATCCAGCCCGACCCCCTCTGTCTACACAACTCCTCGCTCTTTGCACTGCAGAACCTCCAGCCCTGGGAAGAGGAAAACTCCAAGATCCCACCTGTTACCTCGCTCGTGTAAAGACTTGGGGTCGGGGCGGGAGGACAGACAGACAGCGCCTCCCCCACCTCTCCCTGCATGACTTAAGCCGGGCACGAAGCAGAGTTTGGCGGACAGTTTGCTCCAGCGAAATGACTGGTCTCTACAAGGGGTGGGCCGAGGCCAGCTTCGGGCGGCGGGACCCCCACGCCGAACTGTTCCCAGTCCGCAGCCTCCCGCCTGCAGCAAGTGGTCTGCGAGATGGTGGCTTTAGCGCCAGGTCGCTCTGCGGGATGTTTTTGTGAACGCGCTTCTCCTTTAAGCCGGGGGTCCTGGGCTTGTCAGACGGAAACTTGGACAAAGGGCTCCCGGAGGGATCGCTGGTGCCCCCCAAATCAGCCCCAGTGAACTTGCGGAGGGGATTAAACCTGAGTTTACAAACCCAAGGAGAGTGTTTGCATCTGGAACGGGTGCATGAACTTTGCAAAGAGGGTTTGCTGGGTAGCCCTTGAAGGAAGACGGGATCTTATCTCTGATGACCAGACTGGGTGTCATTTCCCCGAAAGGGGCTGGGGAAATAATCTGGAAGCGAAAGCAATTGCCAGACCTATTACTAACGTCACCCCGTTTCTTCCCGGAGGGTGTGTAACGCTCGCAGGTTATTCTATAGCCCAGGACAAAATAATCACCAGAGTATTATCATCCTGGAGAACTGGACGCTTTATCAGCTCCATTTGTAAATTCATATCGCTATCCCGTTAGGAAAGGGAAATGTCACTTTTCTTTGGTAAGAAGTGTTAAATAATTTAATTTATTTCTGCATTGAGATTTCGGGCACTATTAATATGGATATATAATAACTGGATTATTTATTCCAAAATCGGAACATAAGTATTTATGTTGGCTGTGGAACAAAAGGCTATTTTCCCCCTATTTTTAGGAGATTCTAAAAATATATATCACTTAGCAGAGGAAACTAAATGGAACTTGTGACTCATTAGCTTAGGAAACCCTATTAAACTGAAAAGCAGTAGCTTCCACCTGTCCCAGGTGAAGTTAATGTCATCTGTAATTTATTCACCATAGTAATAAGGGCTCCTTTCAGGCAACGCACTCTTTATTTTGTCCTAACCTCCTTCTAAGCTTAGCACACAGAAAGCAGACATCTTTTGCCATCGACTCTAGAGAAAGCGCCTTATGTTTCATAATAAAGAAGATCTGGGGTTGACACCGACCATGTATAATACTTTGTACTTGCTGAGATCTGTAAATAAACGTTTTCTTTAAAAACGCCTCCTGTTGTGTGTGTGCTTCGAATTCCGGGTGGGAAGGGGAAGGCAGCCAGAGCCGAGTGCCTGATCTGGGGGGAAGAGAGAGGACTCGAAAACCACAGCGCCACGTTCCTACCTCGGGGAGGGCAGAAGGATCAACTCGGGAAGGACTGACTGAAACCAGCTGCTCATACCTGATCAGGAAGGGAAAACCCTGGGGGAGGCGGGCACGCACTAAAAAGGATTTGAGCGGAGTTGATCTCTGGGCAGGATCTTTAGAGATCAAGCTGCTATAAATTATTTAAGTCAGTGGCCCTTATAATAGTAGACACTACAGAGTGATGCTGCAAGAATGGCAGATGAGGAATTAATAATCAAGTGATTCAAGTTCAATACAGAGAATGGGATTTGGTCCTGCTCTCAGAGAGCTCAGCTGCCAATTTGAGTAGGAATGAGCCCACGACAGACAGATAATATTCACCAATTCGATTTATTAGGAGAATTAGTAAATAATTATATTTAAATACTGGGCCTGTGAATATCACTGGCCAGGCACTGTACACACATGGAAAAGAGATGAGGATTATATTTGTAGAAGTATTAGTAATTTAATGGTCAGTATTACTGAAGGATCTGGCACATAAGGTGTGAATTTTACAAGCTGTATTTAGCAGGCATGAGTGACACCAGCACAGGTAGTTTTCTGACTTTGTTTTTACGGAGGGATACATAGCAGGGCTTTAGAAACCCTGCAGATATTCTAGGGGGATAGAAGCACATTGGTGCAGACATATGGATCAGCTATTTAAAATAAAACACTCTTGTGTCTTTTTAGTGCTTAAGAAATCATTTGAAATCTGCCTGCTTGCTATGCTGGGGTGTGATTCTGGGGCCTGCATTATTTTTTAATACTGAAAAATTACAAATGAAAAGAAATATGTCTGAAAGTGGGAAGTAGCTTCCTGGCATGAAGAGGCACTGGTAATAATAAATGGAGATATCCTAGCTCTGGAAGGGACCCTGAAAGGTCATCAAGTCCAGCCCCCTGCCTTCACTAGCAGGAACAAGTACTGATTTTTGCCCCAGATCCCTAAGTGGCCCCCTCAAGGATTGAACTCACAACCCTGGGGTTATCAAGCTAATGCTCAAACCACTGAGCTATCCTTCCCATTAGTCCCTATATTGCAGCATTTTGGGCCAAAGGGTGCCTCTGCAATGTCAATGGTAGTTTCTCATGCATGTTTGTAAGGAGCTAGAGCTAGATCTTTTCAGGCTCAAAATGCATCTTTCATGCATAAAGATGTGCTAGGCTATTTCTTGCCTGTCCCCTGGAGCAGCCCTCCTTGAAAATCACTTCCTGGGAGCAAGAGGAGACCACCCCACACACTGCTTAGGTGGTGGGTGGCTTTGCTCAGCCCCAAGGCATCCCTGTTTGGTGTACATGGCCAGAGGGCATACTGGAAGTGGGGAAGAGGTGTGGCCTCCAAGGTGACTCATGGTTCATGCTGGAGATGCAGAGGGCCTGACTCCATACTCTTTGTGAGATAAACACCCATCGACTTGCATGGGAGTAAGGGCTGCAGGATAGAGTCCTAAATGGCTGCATCCTATGGGTGTGATTTCATGGACTTCAGTGGGAGCAGAGTTAGGCTGAGCCTGAGTGCTTTTGAAAACCCTACCCATCGCCACCAAAGTGACATACGCAGCCTGTCCCTGGGGCCCTAGGCAGACATCTCCCTCCGAAGTCCAAGCAGCTTCATTTCCTCTCTGACAGTTGGTGACCAGCCTTTACTAACTATGCATAAAAAGCCCATATTCCACAGCTGAAACAACCAGCCAAGAATAAATGTAAACAACATCCCTCACACCATGTGCCATCCCTTAGTACCGGTGTCAGATCTCGGGCAGTTGACTGATCAAATCTGCACCTCATGCAGGAGCCATGGGCATATCCTCCTGCATGGGAAGTCCATCCATGACAGCCATGTAGGAAGGTGGGGCTTTTTCTACCTCTATACGTGCAGTGGAGTTAGTTTATTAGCATACACAGAATTTTTCGTAGGCATGGTAGCAAGCCCTAAGCTTTCTATGCACTGCGGGGTCAGGATCCTTTCCTAGATTTAGTTCTTGTAGCTAATTGATCATTATTATACATAGGGAGTGAATGTGCTAAGGTTTTCCGTAATATATAGTACGGATGAGCAACTAAAATGGGTCTGTGACTTCTGAGGCTGGCAAAGAAAGCTCTTAAAAGCAAGGTGTTTAGATCTCTGCAAAAACCTCAGAGGTAACAAAAATGATCTCAGTCAGGTAAACTAATGGGCACCATTTAAAAAAAAGTTAACATTTGCCACTCTAAAATAATTGCAGCACCACATTATCTCCTGTTCTAAGTACCGGAAGCTACCATGGTTACCGCAGCAACCTGGGGCAATGAGTGCAGTTTTTTTAATGGCACACATTAGGTGGGGTTTATATACATATTTCATGGGGGGGGGGGGAAACCCCACACATTAAAAGAACATTGTTAAGGTTGTAAAGTCAAGCACTTCAAATGTGAAGGAATGCCATCATTAAAGTTATCTGTGCAACCTTAATCCTATCCCCTGACAACATGAGAAGGACACGTGTCCCAAGCAGCTCCTGGTGATAAACGGCATCTCCAATCACCTGCATTCTGCCCTCTAACCTGTCTCAGGCAGGAGCACATCTAATACCTCAAGCCTCTGAGCCTCTTTCAAACATATTCCAGTAAAACAAAATCAAATGGATCCTGCCACAATTATTTCCTTCTCCCCAAATCCTTCATGTATATCAGGTAAAAGGAAGGATTGAAAATATCTAATGGTCCAGTGGTCAAGGCAAGAAGCATTCAGTACTGGACCAGAGACAGTTTAGATGTGGAATATCTTGAGAACGACCAGGGCGAGAAATGCCTATTATAGCATCCTGGAAACTGGGAATTTCATCGTCTCCAGTGATGTGTATGGCTAGCCTCTAACCTGGCCTGTTTGTGAGACACTGGGTTGTAATCACAACTATCAAGTCAAAGAAAAGTTGTCTTGGAACATTTTTAAAGAGGTAAAAAAGTTCTAATTTTTGGGCCTATACTCTGATGGTACCCCAAATCACTTGGTTTTACAGGCACTGGGCCTGGGATATAAGAAAACTAATCCACGTCTAAAACAAAAATGTTAAACTCGGACACATTTCTAAAATAAGTTTGCACTGAAATATGGCAGAAAGCAAAATACTACAGTGGTGTGTGAGGGTTAAAGAGGTTACTGACATCTGTTTGAGCTGAACTGCATAATCTACATATGACTAAGCCACACATGAGTAAGGCAGTTATCCCAAACTCCTGCCCAGGAAAAAATGTATTCTGCCAGACACTATAATATATTCACTTTCTCTGTATGTATCAGTATGCATTTACACAAAGATGTATATAAAATGTTTGTGTGTGTTTACACAAACAGGTATCCAAAAACATATGCATGTGTGGGTGCACGTGTTTACACCCGCACAGTGTATGTGTATGGGCGCATCTGCATCCTTTGCCTCACAGAGCAGGTGTACAGGGCCTGAAGAACCTACTCCAGCTACTGGGCTGGAGCAAGTTCTGCCAAATGGTTCCATAGTCGCTCCCCAGTCTAGGAAGGAGAATTGCTGCCCCCAGCCCTCCATGTATTTGCCAAGAGCACGGCTTGGCTACTCAAACAGGGTGCTAGTCTCTAAAACCAGACTCCCTTTGTACAGTGTGGCCAACTGCTACTGCATAGGCCTCTGCAGGGGTGGAAGTTTACAAAAACTACATTTTAGAAACCTCTAATAAACTAACAGAGGGTCCTGTGGCACCTTTAAGACCAACAGAAGTATTGGGAGCATAAGCTTTCGTGGGTAAGAACCTCACTTCTTCAGATGCAAGGAAAAGAAGTGAGGTTCTTACCCACGAAAAGAAGTGAGGTTCTTACCCACGAAAGCTTATGCTCCCAATACTTCTGTTAGTCTTAAAGGTGCCACAGGACCCTCTGTTGCTTTTTACAGATTCAGACTAACACGGCTACCCCTCTGATACTTGTCTAATAAACTAAACAAGTTTCCCCAGACATAAACAGATCACAGATTTAAGGCTGAATATCTTGTGACTTACCATAGTTAGAAACAAATGCTTTATTCTACCGTTAAGAGGCATTCCTGTTTTTTTAATGGTATAAGAGCTAATCTTTAGCCATTAGGGGTCTCAAGGTATTGGAGTTTAAACCTCTCACTGGCCGAGGACTGAATATTGCCCATCCTGGACCTTGGTTCAGTATCACTTTGAGAAAAATTACACATTTATTGCAGGAGGTGGGGGCGGGCTGGAGGGGAAGAAGAAAAAAGGAAATATTTATCTAGCATCTTTCTTTCTTTTTTTCTTTCTTTTTCTTGGACTGGTGGCTGTTTAACGCTTATCCAGGGTTACATCTATTAGCAATAGTCCCAGGGGAGATGGTTGAGTAGGCAGAGTAAAGATAAGGTTGGAGAGGCAGTCCAAGGTGCAAGATAAATGCAGTTTAGCATATGATTCTGCAATATATCACATGGTTATCATCACCATACATGTAATGTGTGTGTCTATATATAATATATATGAAAAACCCATATGTTTGTTGATTTAAATATACAAAAGTCAGAAAATGAAAAGTTTAAGGTTCTTGGAGTAACAATTTTCCCACATGCCACACCTTGTATAGTTGATGTATATTTTAACCTTTGACAACATAAGTATGAATATATTAAGCTACAACATTCAAAAACAGCAATTCTGCAATGTGACCAGATTAGCCTTATTCTTAAACTTCTAACTGTAAAGATACATTAACAGGCATTGTATTTTAATTTCCCTGTTATTTTTTTAAAGCAGCCTTAAATCACACGGTGTCAACTAGCAGAGCTTACGTAAAAATACTCAGATAGCACACAGCAGGCTGAGTTATAATGCATAATAATACCTTGCTCTTATGTAGAGCTTCTCATCAGATTGTGAAGCACTTTACAAAGGTTAGTATCATTACCTCCATTTGACAAGTGGGGAAATTGAGGCACAGAGAGCTGAGGTCTGACTTGCCCAAGGTCATGCAGCAGCAGACCTAGGACTACAACCCAGGTTTCCTGACTTCAACTTCAGTGCTCTATCCACTAGGCAACACTGCCTCTCTACATACAGCATTTTTATTAAAAAACAATTCAATTAGACATGAATAACAGCTGCATGGAAATCAAGGCAAGCTCAGCACTCTCAACTCTACTGTAGTCAAAGGGAGGTTTGCCTGAGCAAAGACTGCAGGCTTAGGCCCTCACCGAGGGTTTGCTGGGCCAGCTTTTCAAGAGTTCAGTATCCAATGGCTCCCATTTAGGCACCTAAATAAGCAGCCAGATATTCAGAAAAGCTTAGTCCACTGGCAACTGCTGGATGCTGGGCACTTTTGGAAATTGCTCCTGGCATGAATACCTATGGGACATGTTTGTGTCAGAGAAGGTTTTCTCTTGGTTCTTGGACAAATACATGCACTGCCTGAGAACCAACTTGGGTGCTCTTTGTACAAGTCTCGGAAAAATAAGCTTGGGGGTTGAAAACAGTTTTGTCCCCTCTGCACTAACAATTATGCCCCCTTCAGCACGAAGTACCTAATCCCCAGCAATGCCAAGTGCTTGCATAAAGTGCTGAGCACCCTTAGCTACCCCTGAAGTTAGTGGCCTTGTTTTCACTGCAAAGTTAACTTGAGTTGTAACTCAAGTGTTAAGGCAAACTCTTAACTGGAGCACGCTGTGCTTGTCACTCAAATTGGCTGGTCCATCCGGGAGTGCAGGCTATAGCTCCAGGGAGCACTACTCATTAGTTGCTAGCGCAACCATACTTCAGTGTGGATGCAGGCTAGCTCCATTTCTGCTGTCAGTCCTCCAATACCTTCCCACAATTCCTCCTGTGTGCTCAGAAAGGACAGACAAGTTCTCCCACTGTGGGAAAAAATTCATTGAGGGGCTCAACTTACTGCTGCACAAAGAACCCTGGGATGTGCCACCACCAGAAATTTGAGTGCCATAATACAGTGCCAGTATGGACACAGCAGTTGAAGCATTATATCAAAGTGTGGCCACTCTCAATCAAGCTAGAGTAACTCGAACGTAGGTAACTTAACTTGACTCTGCAGTGAATACAGATCCTGAGAGAGTTGATGGAGTTCCTCATAGGATTGGGTTTCAGTTCATTGGTGTCTGTTGCTGACCGTTGTCAGCAATTGCACAAATCCTAGTGTCTGCATTCCTGAATTTATGTGTAACCCACATGCATGCATTGCAGTTACTGGTATAAATAAGGGCAGAAACAGTTTGTGGGGGGGTTGTTTTGGGGGACTCTGTGTGCCTGTAGACATGCCAGAACTAAGTTAGGTGACTGCTGGATGAGCCAGAATCATCCTGAAATTGGGTCTGACAGGCACTAGGTGTGCTCATTAGCCATCTGAAGCTAATTGGATGACTTCCATTGTGGGCAAGCAGCATGGCAGGATACACCCAGAGGCATTCTCTGAGAGTGGAACCAATAGGAACGCCAGGGGAAGGGGAGGAGTTTATAAATAGAGGAGTGGGAACCAGGCTGGGGAACTCAATGGTGGAGCAGCACAAGGACCAGAAGGACCTGCTGTTGGGATTGTGTTCCAGGGACTTTGTCCGTTTGTTGGATTTAGACTGCAGGTTGCCGCACCCTACTGGAGAAGAGGACTAGGATTGCTGCAGGCTGGGCAGTGGCAGGCTGACCTTCCAGAGACTCAAAGTGAGTTTGAAGGAGTCTGTGGGACCATCATTTGTCTCCCAGACTTTAAGGAGCTGGGTAAGTGGAGGGTAAGTATGCGCATGCAACTTGTGATAATAACAAGCATTACATTTAGGGAAAGCCCCCTGAAAGTGTTGTCTTTAAAAGAATTGTTATCAACACTATCACAATTGTTTTCAGGGTTACAAGTAAAGTGTTGTATCTATGGACATAGATTTAGTAAGAGATTTTAGGAGAGTGTGTCACTCTCCTTCTGTCAGAGATTTAACTCTGTATAATAATCCATGGATCTAGATAGGTATTGTGACAAAGTTCCTCCTCTATCTTGGTGGGTCCTGCGCTTATTGGCGGATTTTCTTGCCTCAGAGATTCACCATGTGGGTTGGGGAACAGCCCAGAGACCTTCCCCTCTGGAAGAACCCACAGTCCAGGTCAATTGGGAGGTTTGGGGGGAACCCGGGCCTGCCCTCTACTCCAGGTTCCAGCCCAGGGCCCTGTGGACTGCAGCTGTCTATAGTGCCTCCTGTCACAGCTGCATGACAGCTACAACTCCCTGGGCTACTTCCCCATGGCCTCCTCCAAACACCTTCCTTATTCTCACCACAAGACCTTCCTCCTGGTGTCTGATAATGCTTGTGCTCCTCAGTCCTCCAGCAGCACACCCTCTCACTCTCAGCTCCTTGCACCTCTTGCTCCCAGCTCCTCACACTCGCACCACAAACTGAAGTGAGCTCCTTTTAAAACCCAGGTGCCCTGATTAGCCTGCCTTAATTGATTCTAGCAGCTTCTTCTTAATTTGCTCCAGGTGTCCTAATTAGCCTGCCTGCCTTAACTGGTTCTAGCAGGTTCCTGATTACTCTAGTACAGCCCCTTTTCTGGTCACTCAGGGAACAGAAAACTACTCATCCAGTGACCAGTATATTTGCCCTCTACCAGACTCCTGTACCCCACTGGTCTGGGTCTGTCACAGTATATAGACATAGCAAAGTTTGGAAAAGACTAAACTCGGGTCTGTACCACTGCAGATAGATAAGGTGAAATACAGGAAGGGGAAAGAACTACTATACCTGACATTAGTATATTGCCTTTCCCAGAGCCATTACACATGTGTACCTGAATCCATGCCAGAAATGTCTGACTTCATCTAGTTGCAGAGATGCAAGTTATAAACTATGGCCTCAATTCAGGAAAGCATTTAAGTATGTTTTTAAGTCCTATTCAGTACTTAATTACACACTTAACTTTAAGCACATGATTAAAGCACATGCTTTGCTGAAGAAGGATGGACCTAGGCAATGTGGCAGTTAAGTGATATTTAAGTCATAGTGGGACCTAAGCACCTAAAGTTAAGCGGTTCCCTGAATAGGGATGGACTGCTGAATCAGGGCCTATACGAGGAATGCACATGGCAGAACTCAGAATAACTAGAGTTTTGGGTAATTATTTCTCTCTTAATGTCCCTCATGGTCTTTGCTCTTCAAACAAAAAATAACCGCACACATGTTGCTCTGAAAAAACCAAACCAAAACAATCCCAACAACAGCCCCCCCCACACCTCTGTATAAAAATCGCTGTATAATTTGGGTCTCTCAGCACAATGTGTTCAGGCTATTAGCTGCTACAAAGCAAAGCACAGTGATCAGAACTGTATCATCAGTTGTTTTCCTAGAATCAATTGGTTATTAGCTCCTCTTTGCCATTCCACGATGAAAGTAGAATCCTGTTAAACATGCAAACTGCACACTATTTTGAGGTCTCGGTGACAGAAGTGTTTTCCTCACTTCGCGATATAATAATTTTATTTATTTATAGCCAGCATAAATAATGCTGAGATTACACCTTGGATAGAAAAATACATGCTGCAAAGAAAATTTCCTTCACCCAATCTTCTTCATTGCTGAGCAGAAATTATTGAAAAATAAACATGGGGCCTGATTGTTGCTCATTGTGAGGTTCTGTAGGGAGAAGAGTCCAGGCCTGCAGGGCAGCTTACGCCTACATGCCATGGTAGGCTGCATGCCTAATATCACATAGGCCCCATGGAGATAAACACCATAGTAAGTACCACCTTGGAAAGCTGGATTGACAGCTTTTCTTGTGGCCCCAATTGATCCAGGAGTCCAAGAGAAGTTCCAGGAAGTGTCTGTGTGACTAGGTGGACTCCCCAGCCAGCTATAGCTATGGGCCTACCTCTCAGCTCGCTCCTGGACTTCAAGCTCCAGCTTTTGCCCTTGATCTCTGACTCCAATCCCAACTCTTGGCTTTGGTACTTGAACCCAATCTAAGCTGTCAGACTCAGACACTGGCCTTGACCACTAGGTCTGACCGCCCAAGCATTGGTTGTGACACGCACCTTGATGAGTGCTTACTCACACAAGTAGTCCTAATGTCCTCAGTTGAGTACGCATCAATGTAAGGATTGTGCAGTCAGGTGCTAGATCATCCTTCCTATGGGTGATCCTATTACTAACTGTCTTTTTTAAAATTATGGGTTGAAATTCAGCCTTTGGCAGTAGGCCACACAACAGTTCTCCCACTGGTGTCAATGAAAGGTGTGTACAAAGATAGAATATTGGCCTTTGTATCATAACTAAACTTTCAGGCCCTGATCCTGTAAACACTTAGGTATGTGAGTAACTTTATGCATTGGGTTGAATGGGACTGTTCACGTGGGTATTGTTAAATATTCACATGCATCCAGGTTTGCAGGATCCGGACCTTAGTTGTTATCATTCAAATTGTTTGCTATGTGTCTTATTGCCACATTCAGCCTAAGTCAGTGGGAAATATGCTCACTTTTAGTTCTGCCATTATGTCTGTTCATTGCTTTATCTCTTTCCCTGTCCGTCTGCCTCCCTGTCTCTTTCATTTCCAGGGCCTTATCTCCCTTGAGGATTTTAACAATTCTCCCACCAGTGGTCTAGCATAGTGGCAGTGATGGTATAGATAGAACATTATTATCATTGTTATCTAGACCTGCCTGGTTTGACAACATGGTGGTAAGAGGACCTGGGTCTGGTCTATGCCAGCACCCTACCATTGGTACTACCAACTGCATTGGTGCTAGATCAACAGTTGGAGATTCTCGGTGCAGGCGCAGTTCTTGGAGACACTGTGTCTTCTAGTGGCTAGAGCAGTGGACTGGGGCTTGGGAAAGCAGCGTTGTGGTCCTGGCACTGTCACTGACCTGCTGTGTGACCTTGAGCAAGTCTCCTCACTTCTCTTTGCCTGTGTTTCCCCTCTCACCATTTGTGTGTCTTGTCCATTTAGGTTGTAAGCTTTTCAGGGCAGGGACGGTCTCTTATTATGTGTTTATACAACTCTTTGCACAATGGGGCCTGATCTTGTTTAGAGCTTCTAGACACTGCTATAAATACAGTCCAGATTCTTCCCTTTGTGTTTCTTTCCTGCAGCAACTGTCAATCCCTCACTGTGGGCTTCATTCCCACTGCTAACGTGATCAGCAATGACATTGTTAATGTTGACATTCAATGTGCATCATTAGTCTTCAGAGTTAACACTCTGATTAGAGGACTAGGGGGTGGAGGAGCTGACACCTTTTAGAGCCATTGTTGCCAAACCGTCAGCAGATTCAGGAAGACAACACTGTTTGCGGTTCATGTTTGGGAGGTTTTCTTCACCACCAGAAGAGCTACAGACATTTGCTTCTTTAAAATGAAGCTTAGGTTCTGAAGAAACTGTGTGTCACCATAAGCCACACAAATTCATCATTAAGCCAAATCCAGCCAATGGGCTGGGTATTAAGCTGTGCCCCTCCTTCTTTTAAAAATAGTTTTTAGATAGAAAAAAAACAAATCTTAGGGGTCTGATTCAGAAGCGGTGAGTTATGTGTAAGTGCTGTCACTCTGGTGCGGTATGTTAGCAGGGGAACTCAGGTGAAATCCAACCCTGCATCATAGTGGATATGCTGCGGCAAACTGGCATGCAAGCAGGGGTCTGATTCACAATCTGCTGTTGAATGGCACATTAATTCTGAGAGACAAGGTAGGGGAGGCAATAGTTTTGATTGGACCAAGAGACAAGTTTTGTTGGTGCAAGAGAAGTTTTCGTGCTCTTCTTCAGGTCTGCATCAGCTCGAAAGCTTCTCCCTCACCAACAGAAGGGGGTCCAATCAAAGATATTACCTCCCCCACTTTGTCTTTCTCATATCCTGGAACCAACCGGGCTACAACAACCCTACAAACGTTAATTCTGCATGCTCCAGTGACGCCAGCCCAGCACCAGTATGAAGTGATGTGCTCATGACAAGCCTAATATGGTGAGTGCCTGTGAGCGGGGTGGAGTACCAGTATGCTCACACTGGATTAGGTCAGGAAAGGGTTAATAGTTTGTCTTGGAGACAGGGACCCAGGCCAGCTTTGCCCTGCCTCTCTTGCCAGCCCTGGCCAGGAGGCCCTGCCGTTGGATGAAATAAAAAGGAAAGAAGGAAGTTTTTGACTATTCTGACACCTCCTGGAGGTGAGCTCAGAACAGGGACTCCTGTGAGCCTGCAGGTCAAAGGAAAAGGCTTGGGCCAGCCATATTGTTCATTTGGGTGTTAATAATGTGATGCGCTTGGGAGGGAGTTTTGACCTTACATAGGGGCTTAGAGCTGCAGACAAAGATGCCCACTCACGGGTCACAAATGACAACGTAGTCTGCAAATGTGGTCCCTGGACCATGCTCCTAGCACTAAAGGTTTCCACTCTCACCTGCGATTTATGGCACGTCTGAGAGCATGTGGGTGGAGCACTTGCCACCCAACCCTTGCAGTCATTCTCTAACAAGGATTGGCCAGGATACCTCGAGCTGGGTTCAGCACCCCTTGCTCATGTGGCTTTGAAGAAAGCCTTAATGATTTTGTGACCGTGCAGAGGCTGTGATCAGCACCTGCTCCTTGCTGAGCTTTGGTTATGCACTAGGACACAAGTCACACCAGCAACCAAGCTAGTTCCAAATAAAAACCTGCATACCACATAGGAAAAGTCTACATGTCATATATTGATTACCAGGAGCCTTTCTGCACTGTGCATTGACCTAGCCAGGGCTTGTCCCATGGGCGCTAATCCAGATGGGTGCTAGACAGAATTTGGAAAATAAATGGGCGTTTCCGTGGCTCAGTTTGGCTCTCGAGATCTTGTGAAACAGGTGGATTGCTTGTGGAAAATGGGCGGGTTTATTATTGTGATGTCTCCGGTCTATCCTCTTTGGGTCTGATCCTGTAGCTCCCTCCCCCGGCAAAATCCATCAACATTTTTTGCCCAAATTGGCATGGAGCTCTTGCCTTCCTTCTGCTTTGAGCTAGACAGTAGCAAAGAGCAACAAGGCTTCCACTGGGGGGCTGGACTGGGCAACATTCACAGCAGTATTTCGTCTGCAATATCACTACGCTCGTTCAGGCTTATGAAAATGGAAGGCCACCAATCTGTGCCAAGTGAGAGTCCTTAGATAACTTGAGCTAGATTCCACAATACCCACCTCCTTCCAAATAATCCCATTCATTCTGCAGCCAGTATATGTTGCATTATGTACGCTGACTTTCATTGGCACACACAACATCCAAGCCATTAGTTCTGTGCATTTTGGATGCACTTAAGTTTTTTATTGCTCCTAGTTTTGTGTCATCAGCAAAGAAAGGTAAAGTTGATCTTTATCTAAATCGTTGCCATGGATTATTGCAATTGATTACAACACAGAAAGAGAGCGTTTCAAGTTTCAAAGTTAGACTCTATTTTATTTCCCCAAGTAGTAATCTGTACTGTTTAAGTTATTGCACAAGGACTATATCTGTACGAACTGTCTATATTACATTCGTTGTTCAAAACATTTGTGTTAGTAGGGGTTTTTTTTTTTCCAATTCTGTACATCATGCTACTTGTATTCCTTTTTTGTTCTGACATTATACAGTAGAAACACAGTGAACGTTCCTTATTCAATCCAATTACAAAAGAAAGGAAAAGATAAATCAGATTAAATGCTGAAGATGGGACAAACTAGTTCAGCAAAATTGTCTAGTTCACAGTATGTGGTCACCCTTGGATTATAATAATAATATTAACAACTGTGCATGTCATATAGAATGTTTCATCCTGAATGATCCCCAGGCACTTTACAAACTAAGGCTCTGATCCCACCAATGCTTCCACACATGCTTAACTCCACTTGAGTGAATAGCCTTGTGAAAGTCTATGGCCCAGATTCTCAAAGGTAGTTAGGCACCTAACACCCCTTGATTGCAATGGGCCTTAGGCTCCTAAATATCTTTGAGGATCTGGACCTGTGAGACTAAACATGTAATTCAATTAAGCATGTGTGTGTTTGCAGTACAGGGGCCTATGCTCTGCACAATGTACTAAATTCTGCCCTCAGTTACAAATATACGATCCCACTGAAGTTAATGGGGTTTCAGAGCTGAGTGCAGAATCTGGCCCAGCATGAACAACACTTATTTCACCCACCACGGAAATGAACCTGTTCCTGTGGTGGAAGGTGGTTAGCTGTTTAACAGAGCACAGCAACGCTGCATGTGCAAAGATTACTGTGTCCAGTGGAAATTGGGGAGGGAATTTAAGTAGTGTAAAGCAATTTTCTTAACTGCACACAACCTACTTGCCACCGGCAGACCAGGAAGCTGAGATATCAGAATATCATTTCAACTAGCTGGAAGGGGCAGGGGGTGGAGGTTGCTTTTTTTTTTTTTTTTTTTTTTTTAACAGGCTTGTTATATGGCAGTATTCATCATTCACCATTGTCCTTGTAAATAAACTATGGTAGAATAAGCACTTAGGCCTGGATGCACAGAAAGGAGTTAGGCACTGCACTGCAGTCCCTGTTTTAGGCTCCACTGTGATGCACAAAATGCCCATTGAACCTAAACTCACTCAGCATCTAAGATTTTGCAGTAAAAGTTCCCTAGGCGCCTATGTTTCTGCCTCTGAGCATGCACATTGCTGCCTCCCTCTAGGTGTCCAGAAGCCTAAGCCCCAGAGCAGTTCACAAACCAGGAGAAGATAGGCACTTGGCCACGTAAGTTGTGCGAGGGGCCCAATCCAGTTGATGAGCTCAGGGGTTGCCCCCCTGTAGGGGGATTCACACAAAACAGCCAGAGGAGAACTTTCCCTCATAACTCTCTCTGGCCCAAATGACTGAGAGAAAGCGAGTGAGTGAGCGAGAGAGACCCTCTAGCCTGGTGGTTAGAGCACTCACCAGGATGGGAGAGCCAGAGTCCTGTCCCCTGATCCAGTGTCGTTCATTATTTATCCACAGTGCAACAGTTTCCAGAGGGGAGACTGAGGGACTCTCTGCATCAAAATATCGCACAGCCTTCTGGTCAGGGCATTCACGTGCTAGGTGGCAGAGCCCTGGTCAACCCCCTTCTCCCCTGAGGTGGAGTGGGGATGTGAACCAGGGGTCTCTTACACCCCAGGCAACCACCGGGCTAAAAGTTATGAGGGAAGTGGTCCGCCTCTTCCCTTTCCCTCCACACCCTCCAGCTTCTTGCAAAAATGGTAGAGATGCCTAACCCCAAAGAGAGATTCCCGGCTGTGAATCACCAGCAGAGCTAGGTGCCTCCCTGCAGCCTGGATTTAAGCACTCATCTCCGTGAGAGGGGTGGGGCTTAGCATACCCCACTCCCGTTGGCATCCCCCATTGGCTAGCTTAGGTAGCTCCCCACCTAGTGTGCTGGCTTTTGTGAATGGCAATCTCCGGTGCCTATTTTCCCCCCATTCTTTGTATAGGAGCCTCGGCATCCAACTCAAGCTTTGTGTATCCTAGGAATTTTCTAGGTGCCTAAAAGTTAGGTGCTGGGTTGCTCAACATCCCCACATCTAACTTCTTCCATGCATTCAGCCTTTGCTGATAGGGACCCAGGGATGGCACATGAATGTCTACCATGCTACTAATGCTGAGCATTGATCTCACTTGGGCGATGCACTTCTGACCCCTGCCCATGCCGGAGCTAGTGGTCTTCCTTCCCTTCCTTTTAGCTTTGCTGGAATGGCAGGGGATCAGATCCACAAAGGTATTTAGCTGCCTAACTCCCATTAATTTCAGAGCTGGGGACCTAAATACCTTTGAGGATATGGGCCTGGGTGACTAACCGCATGGTGACGCCAGGGATTAGGGAAATGCTTGTTGATAAAGAGATAGAGATTTAAAATTGGGCTTGGGCCAAAACTGTTTCCATTTTGGATTTTGGCCTGGCTTAATTTTATGATTTTTGGTTCTTTTTTTTAAGGTTTCAGTTTTATTTCTCCCGAAATTGAAGCCAATTTAGCCCAAATCCCCCAAAGTAGGTAACATAAAAGACTTGACAAGAAATACGAAGTGGGGCCTTGAGCAGGCATTGAGTTCTCTGCCTCTGGAGAATCCCTAATGCCACGGCACTACTAGGAACCCTGCAGCTCCTGCACAGCTGAGTCCCACTTAGTGTGCTCCTCTACCTGATTTGAGTTTGCAAACAGAAATACTGCAGGTGCATTCTATTGAAAATGTGGCCCTACCTGTCTGCACATGTAGCTCCCAGTGAACATGTTACACAGTCAGAGGCACTGGAGCAGCTGACCGACATGGACTCTGCACCTGGAACAAGTTAGTCCACTAAATTACCAGCTGAGAAGGGTGCACAGAAGGGAAGGTAACTTTTTTGAATTTTTATTTTATTTTCTCATTCTCCCAGGTACCCCACAGGTCAGCGCCACTACTGAAAGGGATCTGCTTGTGCTTATTGTAAGGGAATATACCTCGGCACAGTGGGTATGACTGGTGCACATTTTCATGGTCAGTTCTATCAGGATTTGCTTGGAGGTGAAGGTTCTTTTCTGTCTCTAAAGAGCCAGTATTCTAAAGTGGAGAGGCAAAACAAAGCAACTTGTTAATAATTAAAGAGGCCTTCAAGCCTTTTACTTGGATTGAGCAGGGTGGGGCTAAAAGGGAATGTCTGTTTTAGAACTTGGCATATAAATAGGTTGGATTGATTTAGTTAGTTCGCCTTATCTACCAAGCTGGGACAAACGGCTGGAGAAGTCCTCTGCATTGTTTAGGCACACTGCATGTAACTTCCATTTTCATTTCACTACAGCGCTGAAGACCAAATTCATAACGACAAAACTATTATTGGGTTGCTCTTGGAATGTGGCAAATACTTAATTACGTTGCAACAAGCCACACAACAGTGTCTCAAAGTCTAGGCAAAAGCTGCTGCTGCTGCTGCTGCAGCAGCAAGCTCTATCATCTTGCGTTTCATTAAAGCCTTCTCTCCTCAGGAACAGGCTCTCTGCCTCACACACACAATCTCTGCAGTGCTCACATCCATGGCCTTGTGCCATGCTTGTCCCTGGGCCTCTACTCCCCAACATGCCTCCTGCCACCCTGGTACTCACACAAAGAGCTAGTATCTGGTTCACTAGTTATCTTAACAGTCTGTTACCACCAGGAAATCGCTTGGAATACTCCTGACTAACTAGTAGGGATGGCTACTTAAAGTTCTCCCCTCTGCCTTTTCTGCTGGGATTTCTTCCAATGGTTTTTGTTTCTTCTTATGGTGTTTGCTGCTGTGAAGCTGGCTGTGTACATGCTGCCTCATGGCTCTTCTATGCGGCACACACTGTTCTTTCTCTCCAGCCACAACTAGAAGCCTCCTAGTCCCGGTTAGATGCTCAGCACCTAGTTTTCTCAGTTAATCCTTTGCCAGTTGCATAGCACTCTCCCACAGGGTTTTCTTGCTAGTTAAGGTCTTCTACTATATGTATTGCTGTGGTATCTGAGAGCCTTAGAGATGTGGTCAAGTGCACACAGATCTCTCGCGCTCTCTCTCCCTCCCCTTCCCTCTTGCAGTAAAGAGAGTAAAGTGTTGCTTTTTGTATTGTTGTCGTGATTTTTGTGGGGTTATTGAGTGAAGTGGGTAGGGGATCTTGCTCTGAAGGTTAGCTGAGGCTTGTGAGAGATTCTAATACCTTCTGAGAGCATGTTCCACAGTTGTGGACCGGTTTTACCTGTGCTCCTGAGTCCCAGTCTTGAAATTCACAGTTCCATTGTTCCAGTGGAACGTAGTTGTTGGGGGAGGCCATGATGCTGCAGGGTGAGGGGGCACCCAGGAAACGTAGGCCAGTCCGGGGGGGGGGGGAGGGGGGGGCTTGGAACTTGAATGTGCCACTGGTATTCAACAGGAAGTCAGCAGCAAGACAGGAGCACTGGAATGACTCAGAAGGCGACCTCTGCTGCTATGTAAATGGGCTGTCACATTCTGTGGTAAATGAAACACTTTGGGGCAGGTGGTTTCATTCCCAGACACAGCACGTTAGAGTGATCAACCCTGGATGTCAAGAATGTGTGGCTCGCCTAAGCTAGGTGTAAGTCTAGCAGGAGGGAGCAACAGAGGGTCCTGTGGCACCTTTAAGACTAACAGAAGTATTGGAGCATAAGCTTTCGTGGGTGAATGCCCACTTGCGTCTGATGAAGTGGGCATTCACCCACGAAAGCTTATGCTCCAATACTTCTGTTAGTCTTAAAGATGCCACAGGACCCTCTGTTGCTTTTTACAGATTCAGACTAACACGGCTACCCCTCTGATACTTGACACCAGGAGGGAGCAGACTCTTTTTGCGAGTCACTGCAGATTTATTCAATGGGGGGGGGGATGTTATAGAAGAGGTTGATCTTAGAGTTTCCTCTCCCTCGTCATCTCAGTCTTTCCTACATTCATCATTATTCTGCTGTTCTACATCCAGTTGCTGACCTTGGCCAAGTCTTAAATGTGGGAGATGGTGCATTTTGCATCCGGTGTGACGGTGGATGTTGTCTGTGTATTGTGTAGTCCCCTTGGGACTTCATAGAGACGTGGAACAGGATAGAGGAGAGGATGGATCCTTGTGGGTTTCTACAGACTCTGGAGGCTGTGGATCGGGGGTCCAGCTCAAGTCAATGGGTATGACCTGACAGGAACAACTGAAGCTATCTCAGCACTACCTCTCTAAACTCCCTTCCCATCTCTGAGACATGTCCTCAGCATTCCATAGACATCTGTAAATTTGACTTCCTCAAACGCTATGAAATCCAGCATGAATATGGATGGATAGCCCTTGACCAAGGCCAAGAGGAGATAATCCATCGGTGCCAACAACACTGTATCTATTCCAGGTTCCCTCTTGAAGCCTGATTGGGAGGAGTCCAGGATATTAGCAGTAGCTCGGTGGTGCTAGAGGGGAGCTACTCAATTAGCTCTCTCAGGAAAGAGAAGTTAAAGAGCAGGTGGTAGCTGGCAGGGTTGGGTGCATCAACTGTGATGGTCTCTTAAGTACTGGTCAGACTCTGTTGTGTATTAGGATGGGAGCTAAATTTCCTTCTTTAACGGTAGGCTTGGAAGGATTAGATTTTTATCAGTGAATGTCAGTAAATGTCAATTTGACCGTACACACACAACTGATGAAAAAAATATTTCCATCAATAATAATAAAAATTTATAGAGAGGCAAAGTAAGAAAAATGCTGCTTGAGAACTTATTCGAGTTGGATTTAAGAATATTTACATTTTGTATATTTTGACGTGATCTTGATGATTTGTGGTTTAACAGTTACAAAGCTTTAACTTTTTGAATTTCAACATCTACTGTCATTAAATAATTGTTTGACCCCCTCCTTGTCTGACCCCTCCCATGTACAACTGTTAACATTTAAATAGATTGAAAAAAGTGCTTAAAATAAACATTGATATTAGCTATCAAAATTATTTAAAAAACCCCAAAACCTCAAATTCTGCCAACCCAACTTAAAGGAGAAGCTGATGATCTTGGTTAATGTTATCTTCACAGCGCGCGCACACACACACACACACACACACACACACACACACACACACACACACACACACACACACACACACACACACACTTCAATAAAAACATAAATACTCCTGCTGGAAGGTTGCAACTTAACACTACTTTATTTCTTAGGATTCAGAACAATGTGATGGGAGATGAAATGTGGGTGGGGGCAGAACTGTGCAGGGCCTTTACTAGTGAGGATGAGCAGTCTGAACTTTATACAAGATCCAGTGCTGGGACTTGAGGGGCTGGGACATAACTGAAGCAGCAGGAAAGTAAGATGAGAAGAACTACTGAACACTTACATTCCCCCTGAAGTTTCAGTTGGGGAAAAAGGGTCCTTCACGTCCTGTCCTAAAATGGTGTGTAGTGGTGTTGTATGTTGTTGAACAACTGTGTTTTGCCCCAGAGATAGCAGCATTTTGGTAGTGGGTAAAGTGACCTCTGTGTATTAGTTAGCTTTGGGGTGCTATTAGGATAAAAGTTGCCATGGCAATGTGAGGTTATTCCTGACTGAGTCAGAGACTAAAATACTGTATGATTGAGAGATCAGTGTACCAATAAAAAATACACAGTAGGAGCAATTAACCAAACCTGCTAAAGTGGAAAGGGAGTGGCAGACTCAGTAATGGAAGAAGGAAGATCAATGAAGGTAGTACCAATGTGGTAAGGGATGCATGTAAATATACACAGATCTGCCTCTTTGTGTCAGAGGATATTCCAGAAACAGAGAGCTCCGATGCTGCTGCAATGCTGTTGTAGGATCTAGTAGCAACTTCCAGGCAGGACAAGGGAGTATATAGGGGAGTGAAGTGCTGGTGGAGGGCAGAGGCTGCCCAACTGACATCTGTGTTTGGTGACAATAGCACAGCCTGACAAGTTCAGTGTGTGTATGGCACTCGGCAGCAGGTGGAAAGGCTGAGTGAAGAACCACCTGCTCTCCAGCCTGTGTGCCTGTGTATCAGGGTCATGTCAGCGCAGCGGATGCTCCTCTGCATAGTGTCTCCAGAAGGAGAAGTAACTGGAAATGTTGCTCCCAGATAGGGCTGAGAAGCTCCAGGGCTTGAATTTGGGGGCTTTATAATTGTCTTGGAAGGATAAGACTCTGAATTTATATGGATTTCAAAGGATTATATGGATTTTTTCCCATGATGACTATCAATTATATTATGAATATTATTTTTTTCTGCACTGGAAGGGAATTTAAAAAAAATGCTTCAATGCTTAATTATTATTTATTCAAGGCCTGCTGACCACATTCCTAGATTTAAAAATAAACTCCGATGGCCAAATCGTGCACCAGTAACTCCACTTGCAAACCGTGGGCTGTCTGAGTGCTCAGCACTTCTCGGCAATCGGCTTATAATATTTGAATGATTATTGTATTATAGGGTCAGATCCTCAGCTGGTGCAATTTGGCATCGTTATTGTATTGATGTGAATGGAGCCCAGCTGATTGCAACCAGCTGAAGATCTAGCCCTACAGGCTCATTCTCTCAGACTGAGTATCAATATCAGGAGAGGTTAAAACATATCATGAGTCGTACAATGATGTAAATCCAAAGTAGCTCCAGTAAACTCCAAGAGCTTACTTCAGATTTATGCTGGTTCAGAGTGGGATGTAGTCCCATGTATAATTTTTAATTCTCCCTGTCTGTAAATGTCAATAATGAATGATAGAATTTGTGACCATTTGGGGGATGACCGATGATTATTGACATTCACCAACAAAAATCTTTTGCCCACCCACTGGTTCATTGCCCACCTCAATGGAGCGGAACTGATTTACATTGATACACTTTAACAGTAATGTGCATTGCCAGAAACCTCAGTGCATATTTGGAAAGTCTATATGCTCCCAACTGCACATGTTCAGTTCCCCTACATGTGCAAATTACCAGCTAGACTGGCGATTGGCCATTTATTACATGTATGCAGCTGCACACGTGTAGCCCGTGGAAGGCAGGCTCTTCTGTCAATAGGACTTAAGCATACACTTCAAGTTAATCAGGAGCTTAAGTGCTTTGATGAATAGGGATGGACTTAAACACCTGCCTAATGTTAAGCATGTGCTTAAAGGTTTTGCTTTAATTTTGAAAATATCGGCCATTATGCAATTCCTACCTGTTGCTTAGGTCAGATGCTGTACACGGGTGCAGTATGTAAGATAACCATTTAATAAGCTCTTTGGGCCAGGGGCTGTTTCTTTTGTTCTCCATTTGTACAGCCTCTAGCACAATGGGGTCCCTGCTCCATGGCCATGTACCGTAGTACAAATAATTAATAAATGAATAATAATAATATAATTAATAATAGTTAATAATCAATATGAAGTAGACTCTGAACCTGCATCAGGACTAGTTAGCTTGGTATTGCTTCTGGTGCTACAGTTCAAAATGGTGTGGGGGAAAATAGGCACTATCCTTTAGGACACAAGGTTTCTGCCTTGACCCAAAAAGCAAAGTTGGGAAAATAACCAAAGCCTCGGTTTCCTAATGTCAGTGTCTGGGCTGGGCAGCTCTTTGTGTGATCTACCTCCTTTCACAGCAGTGGGCACTGCTGTGAATTGGGTAAAATTAAGAATCCAGTGCTGATGGCAAAGCTTTTTTGGTATTGGGCATGTGCCTCTGGAATTCACTCTGGTCCTCGTTCAAAGCCCTTTGAAGTCAGTGGAAAGACGCCCGTTGACTTCACTGGGCTCTGGCTCCAGCTGTCCTAGCAGAAATGTAATGAAACATGAAGTTGGCCACTTTTAGAAAGAGCTGCAAGACTCCCCTCCTTGCCATACCTAACTAACTCATTACATCTTCATTGGTAAACTGCAGTCCGCAGCATAGCACGGTGTATGGTCCCTTAAAGCAAGACTTAATGTCTCAACTTAAGCCCAGATACAATGGCCATGGGAGTCAAATAAATGTTTGTAATAAAATAAATAATTAGCATCAATGGACCCAAGGCATTTAGGGATTTTTTTTCTTCATCTGAAAAATAATTGAACTGGGAAGAATTTGTCAAGGAACAAATACAATCACAGTAGTTAGCACTGTGGAGCACACACAAGTTCATGATTCTGAGATGTGTATTTCAGGTATAGACTGTTCTCTGATCACAGAGGCAGGTGAATGTTTCCAAAATGTTCTATGTTATTGAAAAGCTAATTCAATAAGCACTGACAAGGTGATCCTTGCCTCAATTTGCCATAGAAAAATTACTTCAGTACCTAGAAAATTTGAAGTGATCATGAAAAATTGAATTGTTGAACACCTAGATAAACATAATATAACACAACATGGCTTCTGGAATAAAGGAAACTCATCCCTCTCTAATGTACTGCAATTCTTTGAGCACTTCAAAGAATGAGTGGATAAAGTGTGAGAACCTGTTGCTATCATTTGTTTAGAGTCTACTGTCTGAAAATCTTTGACAAAATCCCTCACATGGGGGCATTAAGAAAACTAAATCATGAGGGCAGACATAAAGAATCATAATGCATTAGAAACTAGCTGGGAAGTAGAAAACAAAGTAAATGGTCACTTTCCAATGTGGAAGCATTAACAGTGGGTGCTCCAAGGATTCACATTAGGACTGATGTTGTTTACTATATTTATTTAAAGCGCTGAAAAGGGGGTGAACTCTGAGGTAGCAAACATTGCTAATGACAGGAAATTATTTTGATTAGTCACGACTAGAGAAGACTGTGTTTGGAACTTCAGAGGGGCCTTGCAAAGATAGGGGAATGAGCAACACCCCAGCAGGTGAAATTCATGTTGACAGATACAAGGTATTGCACATTGGATAGAATAATTTAAGCTACCCGTACACATTGCTGGATCAAGAACAGGGCCTGGGTATCATTGTGGAAAATATAATAAAAACTGGGGCTCAGTGCATAGCAGTGTTCAAGAAAACAAACCAAATGTTAGGAGGTATAAAGAATGGGATAAAAAAGAATAGTCAAAATATTATAAATGCCGTTATATATCAATGGTACACTCTCACGTGGAATACTATATTTACTTCTGGCCACTCTGTCTCAGAAAAAATATAGCAGAAATAGAAGGTTTCCAGAAATATGTAGTGAAAATGATTATATGTACAGAGAGACTTTCATAGGAAGAGAGATTGAAAAGAATGGGACTAATTAGTTTAGAAAGGAGGTGACTAAGAGGGGATGAGAGAGAAGTACACACAATAATACATGCAGTGGAGAAGGTAAATTGAGCTCTTGATCCTCTCACATAATACAAGAATAAGGGGCCATTCAATTAAATTGAAAATTAACAAATTTAAAGTGGATACAAGAAAATATTTTTTTACATAGTGCATAATTAACCAGTGGAACTCATTGCCACAGGATACCACTGAGATCAAGTGCTTAGTAGGATACAAAGGAGGTTTAGATGTTTATATGGATAAATGAGAACATTCACAATGTCACATTAAATTGGGTAAAGGATTTTTAATAAGCTATGTAAACCTTCATTCTTCAGAGCCAGTGACTAACTGACATGGGTTGGAAAGACACTTCCTTTATGGGGAGATTTTCATAGATTCTAAGGTCAGAAAGGACTGTTGTGATCCTGACCTCCAGTATAACACAGGCCATAGGACTTCTCTAAGTTAATTTCTGTTTGAACTAGAGCAGATCTTTTAGGAAAAACCTCCAATGTTTATTTAAAAATTGCCAGTTATGGGGAATTCACCAGAGCCCTTAGTAAGTTGTTCCATTGCTTAATTACCCTCACTGTTAAAACATTGCACCTCATGTCTAGTCTGCATTTGTCTAGCTTCAGCTTTCAGTCATTTGTCAGCTAGACTGAAGAGCCCTCTATTATCAAATTTCTCTTCTCCATGTAGGTACTTATAAACTCTGATCAAATGACCCCATAACCTTCTCTTTGTTAACCTAAACAGATTGAGTTCCTTGAGTCTTTCACAATAAGCTGCGCTTGCCATCCTTGTCCACTATGAGAGGCTTTTGCATCTTCTTCTGAAGTATCCAGTATTTACCACATGCTGAGCCAGAATACTGGACTAGATGGACCATTACTCTGATCCAGTCAAATTATTCCCATGTTCTTAGGTTTTTTTTGCATTGTTTTGGTTTTCCCATTCTGGGGTGTGTTTTTTTTAGAGTGGTTGAATATGTTTATCCAATGTTTACACAATATTAATAACACAATCACTATAGTATTCCTTGTGTTATTCATTTTGATAAAAAATTCAGTTTATATTACTCTACCTCTACATTTTTAGTAGTCCACAGCTCTTTTTATGGACTATGCATCCCTATATTGTAGAAATTGTCTGGGGAGAAGTGGGAGTGTTTGACAGCTGGGTAAGGGAAAGCTGAAGATCCTGACACATATGAAGGTGTGGGAGGCAGGCTGAGACTCTAGGATAAAGACAACAGAGGGTCCTGTGGCACCTTTAAGACTAACAGAAGTATTGGGACCATAAGCTTTCGTGGGTAAGAACCTCACTTCTTCAGATGCAAGTACTGGAAATTTCCAGAGGCAGGTATAAATCAGTATGGAGATAACGAGGTTAGTTCAATCAGGGAGGGTGAGGTGCTCTGCTAGCAGTTGAGGTGTGAACACCAAGGGAGGAGAAACTGCTTCTGTAGTTGGATAGCCATTCACAGTCTTTGTTTAATCCTGATCTGATGGTGTCAAATTTGCAAATGAACTGGAGCTCAGCAGTTTCTCTTTGGAGTCTGGTCCTGAAGTTTTTTTGCTGTAAGATGGCTACCTTTACATCTGCTATTGTGTGGCCAGGGAGGTTGAAGTGTTCTCCTACAGGTTTTTATATATTGCCATTCCTGATATCTGACTTGTGTCCATTTATCCTCTTGCGTAGTGACTGTCCAGTTTGGCCAATGTACATAGCAGAGGGGCATTGCTGGCACATGATGGCATATATAACATTGGTGGACGTGCAGGTGAATGAGCCGATGATGTTGTAGCTGATCTGGTTAGGTCCTGTGATGGTGTTGCTGGTGTAGATATGTGGGCAGAGTTGGCATCGAGGTTTGTTGCATGGGTTGGTTCCTGAGTTAGAGTTGTTATGGTGCAGTGCGTGGTTGCTGGTGAGGATATGGTTAAGGTTGGCGGGTTGTCTGTGGGCGAGGACTGGCCTGCCTCCCAAGGTCTGTGAAAGTGAGGGATCATTGTCCAGGATGGGTTGTAGATCACTGATGATGCGTTGGAGAGGTTTAAGCTGAGGACTGTAGGTGATGGCCAGTGGAGTTCTGTTGGTTTCTTTTTGGGGCCTGTCTTGTAGCAGGAGGCTTCTGGGTACACGTCTGGCTCTGTTGATTTGTTTCTTTATTTCCTTGTGTGGGTATCGTAGTTTTGAGAATGCTTGGTGAAGATCTTGTAGGTGTTGGTCTCTGTCTGAGGGGTTGGAGCAGATGCGGTTGTACCTCAGCGCTTGGATGTAGACGATGGATCGTGTGGTGTGTCTGGGGTGGAAGCTGGAGGCATGAAGGTAGGCATAGCGGTCGGTGGGTTTTCGGTATAGGGTGGTGTTAACGTGGCCATCGCTTATTTGTACTGTGGTGTCTAGGAAGTGGACCTCCCGTGTAGATTGGTCCAGGCTGAGATTGATGGTGGGGTGGAAGCTGTTGAAATCGTGGTGGAATTCTTCCAGGGTCTCCTTCCCATGGGTCCAGATGATGAAGATGTCATCAATGTAGTGTAGGTAGAGAAGGGGCTTGAGTGGACGAGAGCTGAGGAAGCGTTGTTCCAGGTCAGCCATAAAAATGTTGGCATATTGTGGGGCCATGCGGGTGCCCATAGCGGTGCCACTGGTCTGGAGGTATATATTGTCACCAAATTTGAAATAATTGTGCGTGAGGATAAAGTCACAGAGCTCAGCAACAAGTTGTGCTGTGTCATCATCAGGGATACTGTTCCTGACAGCTTGTATTCCATCTGTGTGTGGGATGTTTGTGTAGAGAGCCTCTACATCCATGGTGGCTAGGATGGTGTTTTCTGGGAGGTCACCAATGCATTGTAGTTTTCTCAGGAAATCTGTGGTGTCACGGAGATAGCTGGGAGTGCTGGTGGCATAGGGCCTGAGCAGGGAGTCCACATATCCAGACAGTCCTTCAGTGAGAGTGCCAATGCCCGAGATGATGGGGCGTCCAGGATTTCCAGGTTTGTGGATCTTGGGTAGTAGATAGAATAACCCCGGTCAGGATTAAACAAAGACTGTGAATGGCTATCCAACTACAGAAGCAGTTTCTCCTCCCTTGGTGTTCACACCTCAATTGCTAGCAGAGCACCTCACCCTCCCTGATTGAACTAACCTCGTTATCTCCATACTGATTTATACCTGCCTCTGGAAATTTCCAGTACTTGCATCTGAAGAAGTGAGGTTCTTACCCACGAAAGCTTATGCTCCCAATACTTCTGTTAGTCTTAAAGGTGCCACAGGACCCTCTGTTGCTTTTTACAGATTCAGACTAACACGGCTACCCCTCTGATACTAGGATAAAGACATTACCTGGATTTTTCTGTTAAAATTATCAGCAGTGAAACAGTTAACAATGTATACATGTTATCAGTAGGTTTCAGAGTTAACTGCCCATTATGTTGAGTGGGGCCAGCTCACACCACTTAGATCTATTATATTTCAGGATGTTTATAGACTCAGGAAGACAGCTGTGCTTCTAAAGGCTGGAAACAATTTAAAAAAAATACAAATATTAGCTTCTAGACTACAGCTCTGCAGCAAAGTGTGCAGCCTGGCAAGTTCCATTGGCATGGAATCATGCATACATGGTGCCCTTATGCCAAGTGTACTTTCAAGTTTGCGCTGTTCTCCCACAACATAAAAGCAAGTAAAGAGTATGTCAAAAAAAATACACAAGTTATTAACCTCTGAAGAAGAGATCTGAATGATAATGAAGGCAAAATGTTCCTTACAGCAAAGCTAGTGGGTAGCTGCCAGAGAAATAACATATATTTTACTGTCATTCATGTAGGCCCTGATCCTGCACCACTGAAGTACACAAGAGCTCTACTGTTGACTTTAATGGGTGTAGAAACAGGCCCATAATTCATACCTCCAAAAGAGTAGCATTGTAGGAAGCTCTGTAATTAGGAAAAAAGGAAGGTTAATCTTGTACTCTATATACTACTATGAACTTAAAGTGGTTTGTCAGTGATGAAAAGTGAAAAAGAAAAAACCTTGTTGCTCCAATTCAGACTCTGTGGAATTTATTGCCTCCTCTCATTGGTTCAGAAGTGCTGAGACATTCCATAGCAAATAGGAAATGTATGAACACTTTGCTTTTCCCACCCCCCACCCCCAACTTTTCTCAAATATGTAAACTCTGAAAAAAGCTTTATTTTTTCTAAATGATCATTCAATTGCCTCCAGACTGTATCTTTTGGTGAATGTATTGCTTGCTATTTCAAAAAAACTGAAATGCATTTTGCATATTAACACGTAACTCTTGTTCCTGTCTGCTCAGTTTGGAAATGGTTGGATTGCTTTTATAAAGAAAAAAATGGCTAATAAAATTGGCCCCAGCACCATTGCTTTGCAATTCTTATGAACAGTAAAGTGCTACTTACAGTCATTGATGTTAAAAGCTATTTCTAAATTATGGTGCCATTTATTATCTCTAGTGTCCAAAGTAAGTTTAAATGATGCTTATAATTCATGTTTTACCAAATTTCCTTTTCCCCCTGAGGATACCTCTGATTAACTTATGCACATTTAAGCGCTTTTTAAATTCTTCTTTTATTGCCATTATGCTCTGAAAATCTCAGCGATTCTCAAAAATGGGTAATAAACTTGAGATAAAATGCTGCAGTTTTAGATCAATGCTGACATATCACTGTGGTGATTTCTTCAGAGCTAAAGTGATAATGCTTCATATTTACAGAATATATACTAGGTTATTGCTACAGTATTACCATTTTGTTCTAAGATGAAATGAGTAATTTACCAATTTATTAAACAGTTACATTTAAGTATTGCTTAGGACATTACCACACCAATCTGTTTACTTAGCTTGAAGAGTTACCATTAAGAAACCCTGTTTATTTAGGTAAAATTTGTAATCATCGTGGCCTCCATTAAGAAACTTATTTTTCTGCAAGCCTAATTGCTTGGAAATGAGTTTCTCCTTATTTACTGTGGTATATTCTGCTAAGCCAGCTAAAAATGTCACCCTAGCAAGAAGTGCTGGAGAAATTAATAATACATACACAGAACAATTTTAATTAGTATAATATCAAGTGTTAATAAAAGATTTATAATACAGTTAAAAGTTCTAATGACCACAACAAGAAAAAATGTGAAACATATGGAAACAGTCTGTTAACAAACACCATCCAGCCCCCTCCCCGCCCCCCCCCAATGCAACATAAAAAACCACCAAAAACAACAACAAAAAACTCCATACCACCCTTACAAGGTAAACAAAATGCTTTTGTTAGCACTATGGGCCCAATTCTGTCCTCCATGAGACCAACTCCTATTGAATCCACAGGGCTAAATTCAGATCTATTTAAACCAGTGTAAATCCAGAATATCTCCACTGAAGTCAAGAGAGCTACTCCAGAGTGACACCAGTATCTTTGAGATGAGACAGACAGATCCTGAGCCCTGATAAAGATACTTTGAAAAATGCATGTACTGTTTATAAACTCTATCACTATCAGTGTGCAAGCAAAGTGCTGGTGATTTGGGAACACAGACCAAACTTGAACCAGTGCTGATCTATCAAGTCCTTGTGCAATTCTAGGCAAACGCTCAGCCCAGCTCTAGGAAAAGGTGCTCATTTGGATGGCTCAGGGATACAGAGGTTTTTACCAGTTTGTATCCGACCTAAAGGTTAATCCCTTTGGACTAGAAATCTCAGTGCTGTGCAGTGGGTTCGTGCAACAACCTTTCATCTCTGGAGAGATGGCATCAGGTAGTGGTTCAGTGGTCACAGAGCTAAATTTGATCTCATCCCAGTCCCCATAAGTACACATTATAAACCCAAGCAATCTGGTCTAATTTAGTACAGGTGGCAGTCAGCAAGGGCCCAATTTGTTGCCTAGGGTTGGGCCCTAGTAGAGGGTGAGGTTGGAGTGCTGCTGGGGGCAGGCGGATGAGGCTAGAGAGGACAGTGGGGTGGCACATCAGGGATTTTAAAATACTCTCGCTCCTGCTTTTACACTTAATTGCAATAGTGTTTTGGTTTTTAAAGGGACAGATCCTCAGCTGGTGCAAATTAGCGTAGCTCGAGACAAGTCAAATGAGCTGATTTATACCAGCTGAGGATCTCGCCCCAAAATGTTAAGACCCAGTCGGATAGTTCTTAGCCGGGCAAGGTAAATTAAGGCCCAGTCTTAAACTCTGTGGGAGATGGGTCTGGGCAAGGAGCAAAATAAATACTTCAGGACTGAGCCCTTCATGTTTCAGAATAAAACTCATTTTTAAAAATATGGAGCCTGAACATTTTGATTCCATTAACCAAACCGTTACTAAAAGGATGCTGGAGAGTTGTTTATTTTCTTTGGACAAATGCTTATTATGCACCTATCCCATTAGACCCAAGCAAAAATACACAACAAACAACAATCAGGGTTAATCAATACAGCCTCCAGCCGAGAAGTGCTTCTAACCTCGTTCCTACCAATCCCTGCCAGGAACAAAAAAATCCCCTTCCAAGTAAAAATTTAAATAACTTGCAAGCTCTTTGGGGCAGAGACTGTACCTGCCATGGGGATTTAGACAAATGGTTCCCAATGAAATTGATGGGAGAGACAATCACAGCTCCTAGCACAATTTGGGTGCAGAGGAAATGGAAATAATAAGTAAGAAACAGCTCCTAGACTGAACAAATTGATCTTACCCAACGTCTTGTTCAACATCCTCAGACTCGGGCTTTGGCAGATAGCAAGGCCTCCACTGCCTGCTGGCCAGTGTTTAAATTCAGGGACAGACAGTTAGCAGGTTCCAGCTGATTACAACTGTCCCAAGGAGCTCAGAGATAAATGAGTTCCATAGAGAGAATTATAAATAATCAATGCCCTGGACGGCACCCAGGAGCAAAAAGGAAGTCAGCACAGAGCCTGGAAAACAGGCATTGGGTGCACATCAGCTTTCCAAGCTTAACCAGCAGTATCTATCTGCACTAGCTGGAGCTTCTGAACTGTGCATGGGGTAGCCCCATATTGCAGTCATGATAGTGCAATCCTTCTGAGAGGGTTGTGATTTGGGAGTGCTCCTGAAATCACAGATGCAATGGCCAAGAGTCCCATATCGCGTCTGTGTCTGGCTAGGCATTTGCAGCCTTCTCGCTCAGATCCAGATCTTGCACAGTGGGGCATGTCTTTGCGACTCCTAAACGGGATTATTGCAATGGATTATTCTCAGGGAGCTGTTATGATTCTGTATATGTCATGTGGTTGCATCTTGACGCCCTGGCCTCTTTGTGCTAGGCACTGTCCAAACATATAACAAAGAACTGGTCCCTGCCCCAAAGCATTTACAATCTGTTACCCACTGGTCTGCAATCTGTCAGACAGGTGGGCAGCCCCAAAGAGCTGGGATGAGCACAAGGTAAGGGTGAGATGGCTATGATCAGCAAACCAGTACAATATATCACACTGCCTCCCACACCCGAGGACTGCTCCGCAGCTATAGCTACAGCTCTGCAGGCAGGATGTATGTCCACACTGTAATTAAACACCTGTGGCTGGCCTGTGTCAGCTGACTCAAGCTCACAGGTCTCGGGCTGTGGGGCTGTAAAGTTGCCATGTAGATGTTCCAGCTGTGGCTGGAGCCTGGGCTCTGGGATCCTCCCCCGACATGGGGTCCCGGAGCTCAGGCTCCAGGCCGAGCCCAAACATCTACACCACAGTTTTACAGGCCTGTAGCCAGAGCCCTGTGAGCCCGAGTCAGTTGCCACGGGCCAGCGACAAGTGTTTAATTGCAGTGTAGCCATACCCTGTGGGGCTCAGACAGGGGCTTGCTGACTGGAGGTGCAAGCCTGTATTACTTATTTCACTGTATCCAAATAGGCCTATCTTAAGAATTCCCATCAATTTGGAGTAAAGAATGAGCAGCCATTAAATTGAGCTTTGGCTGCTCTGGGCTTGTTTAAGGCACTGGTTGATGGGGTGTCTGTAGTGCCGGTTTTGCCTTGGTGTCTGATCTTTGCAGACTAACAAGATGAGAGTAAAATGCTTTGTTTCCTTTGTCTCCGGTTTGATCCAGAGAGTTTATTGTTTTCTGTAGGTAATAAATAATTGATGGCAAAGCCTCTGTCCATAATTAAAATGGATGCCCCTTGCCTGCCACAAATGATAGCTTTTCCAGTAATGAACAGATTTAGGCATGTGTTAAGTCTAGGATACATTCTGTTTATCTTTTGATGGGCAGCAGCACCGCGCACACAGGGTGGAATGTGCAATAGTCAGTATTATAACGGTTAAGATGGCTCAGGCTGCGGATACCTCATGAACTTCAATGGGAACACAATTGGACTCTATGGGTGGTGAACTCTTTCTCCACTCTAGGCGTGGGGCTCAGTGCTTGGCTCTGGTTGAGGTCCACTTAGCACAGGACTGGAGGGAAGCAAAGTGGCGGCATGCCATCTTTCTGCCCCAACCTGGGGCCAGCTGGTGACTCTGGCCTGGCTTTTATTTAGGTGCCTACCTGTAGGCACTGTCGTGGGGTAAGTACACCCAGTCACAGGCACCCATATTTGAAAATGTTGGCCACTGCCCATAAGCTCCAGATACTGGGGCAAATTGGTATCCCGCCTTTCCCAGGAGTGTCTCTCCTCTGCTCCAGGGAGCAAGTGAGTGCCAGGGAATGTTCAAATTATAGGTTAAGCACATGGTGGTTTCATTCCAAAAATTCATATATCTGACTTGACTTATTTGTCCTTTTCAGGGCCACAAAAAGATGCTCCCTACGAATGTAACCATATTGATTAAGTCATAAAGTATACATAATATAAATAATCTATATTGACTCTTCTTACATTAACTTCTCTGTCTTTTACTTCTTCTTACTCCTCAATAATGCTACAATTAAGTAAAGAAATACATTAAAATCAACATTGTCCCAAAGGAAGCAGATCTGCCATTATTATTATTATTGGCCTGTGCCTAGGTACAAGCTTTAGAAACCCAAGCAAAATGAGCTATTTATGTCACAATTGGGCAGCTAAGCAGGTGCTCCAGGTGTTCTATCCCCAGCTTGATAGGACTACATGGGTAGACTCTGGTACTTCCTGACACCTCAGTAGCAGCATGTCCCCTGTGGAACTTGAGTGGTTTGCTTGGATCACATCCAGTCATGGAGACGTTCAGGGGACAGCGCTGTTGCCAGGGGAAATCAAAACAAGGGTCAGCCGCTAGCCTGCCGTTCCTGCCTGTAGTTGTGATTACAGCTCATTCTCTCCTACCAACGTCCTTCAGTGAGACTGATGCTCTGTGTGTGGTGGCTGGAGAAGTGGTGTTGCCCCGTAAGCCACATCGGGGATGGGAAGGGGTGCAGCTTGGAGGGGGAACTGCCCAACAGCTCATTGACAGCGTTAGCACAGGCCTTCCCTTGGGAAGGGTTAGAATGGGAGGCAGTGGTCTCTGGGTGAAATTCACCCCGGTGCCTAGGGAAAACACAGGGCCTATGCTCCATTTACAACCCATGAAAGCCCCCAGGATGGTGCTGCCTAAGCCTCGTGCTGCCCCTCTGCACGGGAGGGAATTTCCTCCAGTATGAATGTACCGCAGCCTGCTGGCTGGGGATGGTGTGAGTGGGCAATCGCAGACCATCCCTGGAAGCTGAAAGCATTACACAGTGTGACGTTGCACTCTATATGATTTTATGAAAATATGCTAGTGAGTGTGAATATAATGTAACTGGAATATGCTTCATGCAAAAGGTCTCTTGTAAGGTATCATTACAAACTTATAATCTACTGAGTGTGGTCATCCTATTTGTATAAATGTATCACTCTTGTATCTGAAACTATAAATATGAAATACAACTCTGAGGTCCTATAGTAGTTATGCAAAGTGTGGGCCATTAATGGTGGTTTGGAAACTTAATGGCTCCTATCAACCAGGACAATTGACTGTGGATGGCTCTGTTTGCTTGCAGGCCTTCCTTTGAGTCAGGCTCGGAGGAATGAGGGCTTGGAGTCTTACAGTGACATGTGATCATGTCACTTGAACTGGAATCCATCTTTAACCTGGTGCTTTTCCATTTAGAAGGAGGGGTGGGAACCCAGAGAGGGACAAAAGATTCCCGCCTTGTGCAAAAGATATATAAGGGGGTGGAACAGAACAAAAGGGGCTGCAGTCATGAGAAATCCCCTAGCTACCACCTGAGCTGGAACAAGGGCTGTCCCAGGGGAAAGGATTGTGCCCAGACTAGGAAGGCCTCCAGTCTGTGATAGAAGCTTATTGAAACATCTCTGATGGTGAGATTTCATCTGTAATCACTTTCTTACTGTATTAGGAATAGACTTGTGTGTTTTATTTTATTTTGCTTGGTAATTCACTTTGTTCTGTCTGTTATTACTTGGAACCACTTAAATCCTACTTTTTGTATTTAATAAAATCACTTTTTACTTATTAATTAACCCAGAGTATGTATTAATACCTGGGGGAGGCAAACAGCTATGCATATTTCTCTATCAGTGTTATAGAGGGCGAACAATGTATGAGTTTATACTGTATAAGCTTTATACAGGGTAAAACGGATTTATTTGGGGTTTGAACCCCATTGGGAGCTGGGCATCTGAGTGTTAGAGACAGGAACACTTCTTAAGCTGTTTTCAGTTAAGCCTACAGCTTTGGGGGGACGTTGTTCAGACATGGGTCTGTGTTTGTAGCAGGCTAGCGGGTCTGGCTCAAACCAGGCAGGGCACTGAAGTCCTAAGCTGCCAGGGAAAACTGGCTCAGAGGTAGCTTCGGCACATCAGGTGGCAGTTCACAGGGGGCTTTCTGTGATCCAACCAGTCACACAGAGACAAAACACACTCAAGAGACTGGTGCTGGGAGCTGCAGCACAAACTTGGGGATCGTCTCCTCTTGGTCTCATCAGCACACCAATAGGGATACCTGCATTGGCACCAGCAGCAGCAGGTGGTTCCTGGACTGACCTTCACAGAAGATGAGTAGAAGCTCTTCTATTGCCATAATTGCCTTAGTAGTACTGCGAACAAGGGCAGGGCAGCTCTGAATGTATCCATGTGGGGGTGTATTGCTTACAGTCATGCAGGATCGTGTTTAGATGTAATGAGCCAAACTATGCTCTGTTACACCAGTGTATTGACTCTCAGTGGAGTAACACAAGTGTAGCAGAGCAGAATCTAGCCCAGTGATCCCTGAGAAATCCCTGGGAAGGAATGAAATCCCACACCAGGGGGCCCTCACTGAGAACTGTTGGAGGGCAGGAGAGGGCTTGAGCTGGGTTGTGACTCAGGGTCAGAACATTCATTCCTACTGCTCTCCCCATAATAATGTCAAAGAGTTTGATTTGCCTGGCTGATCAGAAGCTGGGAATGGGCCAATGCCCTCCCCTTCATCTCTTGTTATGAGGAGCATAACCCCAGGCCTGGGGAGAATGGAAATCCCATAGGCACTGCATCCTAGAAAAAAAATTACCACCCTTGAGAATAAGGGTTAGGTGTGCATGGGAAGTTAGAGGTCCTGAGCCAGGACACCCACGGAGGATAGTTTGTTGACAATTGCACAGCAAGCATTTCACCAGCCCAGCCAGCGAGAGACCCTGAGTACACAGGCAAGGGGGAGAGGCAATGTAGCCTACTGGATAGAGCACAGGCCTACGCCTCTGAAGATCTGCATTCAGGGCCGGCTCTAGTGTTTTTGCCGCCCCAAGCGGGGGGGGGAAGCCACGATCATGATCGGCGGCAATTCGGCGGCAGCTCTAGCACCGCTTCATTCTATGGCGGCAATTCGGCGGGAGGTCCTTTTCTCCCAGAGGGAGTGACGGCCCTGCCGCTGAATTGCCGCCGAACTGCTGGACATGCTGCCCCCCTCTTCATTGGCCGCCCCAGGCACCTGCTTGCTATGCTGGTGCCTGGAGCCGGCCCTGTCTGCATTCTATTTCCAGTTCTGCTGCTGGGTGACCTCGGGCGTCACCTTTCCCCCTCTGTGCCTCAGTTTTCCCATCTGTAAAATGGGGATAATGATACTGATGCCTCCTTTGTAAAGCACTTTGAGATCTGCTGATAAAAAGTGCCATAGCAGAGCTGGCTATTATTATCGGTGCACAGCTCTACCTACTTTGCTAAAAACAGAGGAAGAGGGGTTCCTCCTACTCTCTCCTGGGCTTAGGGGTGCTGAGCTCAAGAAGAAGATTTTTTATTCGTACATTGTTCTTTCACAGAGTCTAAGTTGTGTATATATAAAGTGGTTTTTAGTCTTTTCCATTGCAAAAGAAAAAGAATCCTGGAAAATCCTGTCCTCACGTGTTTCTGCTCTTCTTTTTGTAATTAGTCTAATATACGATCTGCTCTCTGAACATTTTAGTGTAATTCAGTACTGGAGTTGGACCAGACTGAGGGTATGTCTACACTACGAGAGTAGTTCGATTTCACTTAAATCGAATATGTGGAATCGATATTACAAAGTCGAATGTGTGTGTCCACACTAAGGACAGTAATTCGACTTTGTGAGTCCACACTAACGGGGCAAGCGTCGACATTGGAAGCGGTGCACTGTGGGCAGCTATCCCATAGTTCCCGCAGTCCCCGCTGCCCATTGGAATTCTGGGTCGAGCCCCCAATGCCTTCTGGGGAAAAAAATGTGTCGAGGGTGCTTTTGGGTAACTGTCGTCATCCGTCCGTCACTACCGCCCTCCCTCCCTGAAAGCGCCGGCGGGAAATCAGTTCGCGCACTTTTCTGATCAGTGACAGCGCGGACGCCACAGCACTGCGAGCATGGATCCCGCTGCGACCATCGCTGCAGTTGTGGCCGTTCTCAACGCCTCGCAGCTTATCATACACCTTTCCCTGAGGCAGATGCAGAGAAATCAGGAGAGGAGGCTACGGCACCGCCGTGAGGGCCTGAAGTCGGAGAGTAGCACAGAGCTGTCAGAAACCATGAGACCCAGCACCCAGGACATCACGGTGGCAATGGGTCTTGTGGATATTGTGGAACGGCGATTCTGGGCCCTAGAAACAAGCACGCACTGGTGGGACCGCATAGTGCTTCAGGTCTGGGATGAATCCCAGTGGCTGCGAAACTTTCGCATGCGGAAGGGGACTTTCCTCGAACTTTGTGAGTTGCTGTCCCCTGCCCTGAGGCGCAAGGACACCCGGATGCGAGCAGCTCTGACTGTCCAGAAGCGAGTGGCCATAGCCCTCTGGAAGCTTGCAACGCCGGACAGCTACCGGTCAGTCGCGAACCACTTTGGTGTGGGCAAATCTACCGTGGGGGTTGTTGTCATGCAAGTAGCCAAGGCAATCGTCAAGGTACTGCTCTCAAAGGTAGTGACCCTGGGAAACGTGGAGGTCATCATAGATGGCTTCGCCGCGATGGGATTCCCAAACTGCGGTGGGGCTATAGATGGGACTCACATCCCTATCCTGGGACCGGACCACCAGGCCAGCCAGTACATTAACAGAAAGGGCTACTTTTCAATGGTGCTGCAAGCACTGGTGGACCACAGGGGACGTTTTACAAACATCAACGTCGGATGGCCGGGCAAGGTTCATGACGCTCGCGTGTTCAGGAACTCTGGTCTGTTTAGACGGCTGCAGGAAGGTCTTTACTTCCCGGACCACAAAATAACCCTTGGGGATGTGGAGATGCCTACAGTGATCCTCGGGGACCCTGCATACCCGCTAATGCCCTGGCTCATGAAGCCCTATACTGGCGCCCTGGACTCAGAAAAAGAACTGTTCAACTACCGTCTGAGCAAGTGCAGAATGGTGGTGGAGTGTGGTTTTGGCCGTCTCAAGGGGAGATGGAGAAGCTTACTGACTCGCTGTGATCTCAGCGAAACCAATATCCCCATTGTTATAGCAGCTTGCTGTGTGCTCCACAATCTCTGTGAGAGCAAGGGGGAGACCTTTATGGCGGGGTGGGAGGTTGAGGAAAATAGCCTGGCTGCTGATTACGCCCAGCCAGACAGCCGGGCGATTAGAAGATCCCAGCGGGACGCGCTGTGCATCCGGGAGGCTTTGAAAGCTAGGTTCCAGACTGAGCAGGGTAACCAGTGACTGTTAAGTTTGTAGACACAGAAGCTGAACCTGCCCCCGTTTCTTTACCCACTTAATGTTGACTATCCTTCCAAGTTACATACCCCCTTCACCACCTTCCCAAAAAATAAAATCTGTTCTGTTTTGTTAATGAACACCGTTGTCTTTATTACTGTTTTCGCGGGAATGTTTTAAACCGGGGACGCAGACTGTGGTGGGGAGCGGGTTTAGTGTTCAGATGCAAATGATGCTTCTAAACTCCAGGAATGACAGGCTCCGCAGTGGTGGACTGGTTGTTTCAACGGAGCCTGCCAGCACTCCTGGGCGGGACTGCGTGTATGTGTCGGCTATGTGACTTTCTGGCAGGGGGAGGAGGGTTACAGATCCCCTGCTGCGTGGCTCTGTGATCCAGGATAAGGACCGCGGCATAAGATCTGTAACTGCCCTCCCCCGCCACAAAGTCACAGATCACCCCCCCCCCCCCTAGAACATAAAAACCACCTCCCAGACTGACCAGGGTAACTGGTGACTGCACTGTGTATGTGTCCTGATGCTGGACCTGCCCCCGCCTCTGTACCCTGCTAAAGGTGACTGTCCTGTACAATTACCAAGCACCTTCCCCCCCCTTCAGACAGAGTCTCCTCCATAAGAAAATCATGGAAACAGTAATTAACAGAAACGAATATTTTATTATGAACCACACATGAAACGGGGGGAGGGGGGGTGAAACTTGGACGGGGGCTTGTGTGAGGTGGGTAGGAAAGGACTTTTCAAATTTTGGGGAATGAGAGCCTTCTAGTGCTAGAGCAGTCTGCAGGGGTTGACTGAAAGTTTTAACGGCCCTTGCCGCCTCTCCTTCTTTGGACTTTGGGTGAGGGGGGTGTGGGACTTGGTGGCGGGGGAGGGCGGTTAGAGATAGACTGCAGCGGGGCTCTGTCCTCCTGCCTCCGGTCTTGCAGAACATCCACAAGGCGCCGGAGCGTGTCCGTTTGCTCCCTCATTAGTCCAAGCAGCGTTTGAGTCGCCTGCTGGTCTTCCTGACGCCACCTCTCCTCCCGTTCCATGATTGCTCGGTGCATTTGGGACAAGTTCTCCCTCCACTGTGTCTGCTGGGCTGCCTGGGCTCTGGAGCAGTCCATTAGTTCTGAGAACATGTCCTCACGCGTCTTCTTCTTCCTCCGCCTAATCTGCGCTAGCCTCTGGGAGTGTGATGCCAGGCTGGGTTGGGAGACAGTCGCAGATGTGTCTGTGGGAATGGGAAAAAGGGAGTGAATTCCTGAGACAGATAAATGAAGTTGTGAACAAAGAACATAGTCTTTCTCTGTGAACAAGACCATGCACTGCACCTCTCACATGCGCACTCAGGACAAGGTCGAATTTTCGGCCCTCGCCTTCAGTGCCTGGGGTCTTGCAGTGGCGATCTGAGAAGCGGGGCAGGACACCTGAACTTGTGTAGCAGGCAAACATGGTAAGCCGTAGACTTGTGGCTGCTTAAAACTTTAATAGTAGCACTGGGCTCCTTTCGCATTGAAAGCAATGCCAGTCTCTGCTGGCAGCAATCAGGGAAGCATGAGCTCTGCCCCTGTCCAACCCCCTCGCAGCTGTCCCAGGGAAAGATCCCTGTATGCTGCCCCTCTCCCGCCTCCACCGCGTGGCTGTAAAGCAGTCTCAATACTAACATTCCCCTCCCTAATTCAAAGCAGGGCATCATGAGCGACATCACCCTAATGAGGATCTCGAAGAGCGACAGGGAACGGATGCTTAGGGAAAGCATGCAAAAACCAGGGCCGTATGCCGCCATGCTCTGCCGTGCAATGATCCCAGAGTACTTGATAGAGTCCTGGCGCGGAAACATGTCGTACCATGGAGGACCCAATAAGATCGCTCTGCCAAGGAACCTGATGCACAGGCTTGAACATTACCTCCAGGAGAGCTACATTGAGATCTCCCATGAGGATTTCGTGTCAATCCCCGGACATATAGACCGGATTTTGGTGTAGCTGTACTGGCAGGGACTACAGAGTGGAGCGTCTTGGGCAGCAGAATCATGAAAATCCGGACATTGTTAGATTTTTTTTAAATAGTTGGGACTAAATAGTTAAGCGCCTAAGGCAAAGAAATCATGAAAAACCAATTGTTAATATTATAAATATTCCAGTTCTGTTAAAAATAAAAGTTTATATGTTTAAATCACTTAATGAAAAACCCATTGTTAATATTATAAATATTCCAGTTCTGTTAAAAATAAATGTTTAGATGTTTAAAGCACTTACTGCTTGATCCTTCCCCTGATTCTGTGTCCGGGGTAACGGATGGGGACGGTTGGTAGGGGATCTCGGTAAGGGTGATGAAGAGCTCCTGGCTGTCGGGGAAATCAGCGGTGCAAGCGCTGTCGACTGCCTCGTCCTCCTCATCTCCTTCCTCATCTTCCCCGTCCGCTAACATTTCCGACGAGGAACCGGCCGCGGACAATATCCCATCCTCAGAGTCCACGGTCAGTGGTGGGGTAGTGGTGGCGGCCGCACCTAGGATGGAATGCAGTGCCTCGTAGAAACGGGATGTGTGGGGCTGGGATCCGGAGCGTCCGTTTGCCTCTTTGGTTTTTTGGTAGCCTTGTCTCAGCTCCTTGATTTTCACGCGGCACTGCGTTGCATCCCGGCTGTATCCTCTCTCTGCCATGGCTTTAGAGATCTTCTCGTAGATCTTTGCATTCCTTCTTTTGGAGCGCAGCTCGGAAAGCACTGACTCATCGCCCCACACAGCGATGAGATCCAAGACTTCCCGATCAGTCCATGCTGGGGCCCTCTTTCTATTCTGGGATTGCACGGCCATCTCTGCTGGAGAGCTCTGCATCGTTGCCAGTGCTGCTGAGCTCGCCACGATGTCCAAACAGGAAATGAGATTCAAACTGCCCAGACAGGAAAAGGAATTCAAATTTTCCCGGGGCTTTTCCTGTGTGGCTGGTCAGAGCATCCGAGCTCGGACTGCTGTCCAGAGCGTCAACACAGTGGTGCACTGTGGGATAGCTCCCGGAGCTATTAGCGTCGCTTTCCATCCACACCTAGCCTAATTCGATATGGCCATTTCGAATTTAGCGCTACTCCTCTCGTTGGGGAGGAGTACAGAAGTCGAATTTAAGAGAGCTCTATGTCGAACTAAATAGCTTCGTGGTGTGGACGGGTGCAGGGTTAATTCGATGTAACGGCGCTAAATTCGACATAAAAGCCTAGTGTAGACCAGGCCTGACACTGTGACTTGCCAGATAAACGAAGTGCTTCTTTTAATTACTGGATGAGGTTGTGCTATATAAGGCTGTAGAGCGACCAACCCTTTCTTTTGCAGACATGTCTGTTGGGTTGCGTTTTGTTAATAACGCTTTGCATTTCTATAGGGCTTGTATGGGATACAGGTGTTACAGGCAGGTGTGAGCTATCGTGTTTATCAAAGCAATATAAAAAGCCATGAGTAGGACAGGGCGCACAGGAGAACTGGATCATGTATTTAATAGGAGTTCTGCAGTGAGACCAACAGGTACTGTTGTCTGGTAGCAGGGAGGGAGGCCCAAGGCCCTGATTCTGCAAACACTTATGTGTGTGCTTATTTTGAAGTCCCACTGACTACTCACATGGGTAAAGTGAAGCATGTGCAAGTGTTTGCCTATGGGAAGAACATGTAGCTAAACACCTTATTAGCACAAAGGGGATGCTGCATAAGACCATGCCTCCGCAGATATGTCCATTTTGCATCTATATCCTGCCCCCATTTTAGTCTGAGTGTAAGGGTATGTCTACATGACAATCAAACAACTGAGGCTGGCCCAGGTCAGCTGACTCTGGCTCACAGGGCTTGGGCTGCAGGGCTGTGTTGAGTTCTGAGACCCTGCAAGGGGGGCGGGTCTCAGAGGTCAGGCTCCAGACCGAGCCCAAAGGTCTACAGAGCAATTTTATAGCCGTGTGAGCCAGAGTCAGCTGACCTGCACCAGCCACAAATGTTTTATTGCCGTACAGACATACCCTAAGGTAGCAGGTGGTCAGGAAGCTTGAGGATTGCTGCTATTCAGTGCAGAGGGCTACGCAGAGCACATAGCCTAACTTGAGCTCATGCATAATCTCTGCTCGCAGCTGCGCTGGCAAACACAGCTTTGCTGTGCATTGTGCAAGGATATCCAAGAAACTCAACATGCTTACCATACACTAGACCTCATCCGGCAAGGTGTAAATTACTGAATTATCCTGCCTCTGCACCAGTACAGCATGTCTATAGTGAGGATTGACACAGGTGTTACTGGTGTAACCTGATGTCTCAGCTGGATTTGTTGGTAGCAAGGATTGACTCCAGTATGTCTGAATCTAAAAGCATGACCCTCTGCTGCCTGAACTAAAAGACCCATCCAGCTCTGCTAGTTCAAAGGCTGTACAGACTTAGAAACCTTTATGTAGTCCAGCCACAAGAGGGAGACAGAGCTACACTTGGTAAAGGTGAGTTACAATGGTGCACATTTTCTTTATAGACAAGGCCAGGATGGAGAATCAGGGCCAGTTAGGTTAAATTACTTGTTCAAGGTCATGCAGCGCGTCCGAGACAAAGCCAGGAATAAAAGCATAACTTCAGTTCAGTGCTCTGAGCAGTAGATGACACTCCCTGTTCTAAATTAATCTCTGTGAGCCAAACTCTGCTTGGGTTCACTGTGAATCTGGATTAATTCCATTTGACATCAATGGAGTTGCTCTGGATTTGCCTCTGTGTAACTGAGAGCAGAATGTGACTTGGTGCTTTTAAAATCTTTTAACATTGAGGCAAATGATTTCTATAAGGCCAAAATGTAGCCCTTTATGTCTGTCAGCAATCATATGTAATTATGATTTGGTATGGATCATATACTGCTAAAAGCTTGTATATTATAGTGCTAAACCCTCGTTTTATTACCATTTAGGCCAAGATTTTCAAAACCAACTAGTGATTTTTGGGTGTCTTAATATGTAGGTCCTTGGTTGGTGACACCTTAGAGAGGCTTGATTTTCAGAAGGCAGCTGCTCAGCACTATCTAAAAACCAGGCCCCATTACAGCATCTCAAGTTGTACTCGCAAAAATAGCGGTACACCAGATCACTAACCAGATTCTGGCCCTTAATATTTATCTATAAACTTAAAAATGAAGCTCACTGTTATGTTACCATCATTCTTTCTGATTGAATATAACAGAGGGGGCCGTTTTTTCTTGTTTTAATTTGATTAGATGATTCTGAGGTCTGTCTCATCAAGGGTATGGTTTCCTGGTTGTATGTTCTAGGAAGAAACTAAAGCACTACGACAAAAAGCCTCTGAAATCTTTGTTTTGTTGCTTTCATGGCTCCTTATATGGCAAGTTTACAACAAAATGCTTAGTACTGAAACACCAGGCTGTTGTAATAATGAGAAAGACGCCAGTGAGTCTCCTCCAAGCCGACTTGAATCAACAACCCTGTTAACAGCCTCTAGTGCCCTCTGCTGTATTTCAGGAGGCACAAGCTCCTTAAGAGCAAATCATTAATATTTTCCAAACAGAAGGAAAGCAGTGTCCCATAAAGGCAAACTTCTTTAAAAAATTGTGACTTACTAGGAGAAAATCTTGGTTTTGTATCTGATGCATCTGATGAAGTGGGTTATAGCCCACGAAAGCTTATGCCCAAATAAATTTGTTAGTCTCTAAGGTGCCACAAGGACTCCTCGTTGTTTTTGGTTTTGTAGTGGTCTAAAATCACAAATGTATTGTGCACCTCGATATGGAGTTTAAACTAGGGTTGTTGATTAATCACAGTTAACTTGTGCAATTAACTCAAAATAATTAATCGCGATTAAAAAATTAATCACTGTTTTAATCGCACCATTAAACAATAGAATACCAATTGAAATTTATTAAATATTTTGGATGTTTTTCTATATTTTCATATATATTGTATTCTGTGTCATAATTGAAATCAAAGTGTATATTATTTTTTATTACCAATATTTGCACTTTTAAAATGATAAAATAACAGTATTTTTCAATTCACTCCATACAAGTACTATAGTGCAATCTCTTTGTTGTGAAAATGCAACTTACAAATGTAGATTTTTTTTTTGTTACATAACTGTACTCAAAAACAAAACAATGTAAAACTTCAGAGCCCACAAGTCCACTCAGTCCTACTTCTTCTTCAGCCAATCGCTAAGACAAACAAGTTTGTTTACATTTACAGGAGATAATGCTGCCTTCTTTTTATTTACAATGTCAACAGAAAGTGAGAACAGGCATTTTCATGGCACTTTTGTAACCGGCATTGCAAGGTATTTATGTGCCAGATATGCTAAACATTCGTATGCCCCTTCATGCTTCAGCCACCACTCCAAAGGATATGCTTCCATGCTAATGATGCTCGTTTAAAAAATAAAATATAAAAAATAAAAAAATAATGCATCAATTAAATTTGGGACTGTACTTCTTGGGGGGAGAATCGTATGTCTCCTGCTCTGTTTTACCCGCATTCTCCAAATATTTCATGTCATAGCAGTCTCGGATGATGACTCAGCACATGTTCATTTTAAGAACACTTTTACTGCAGATTTCACAAAACGCAAAGAAGGTGAGATTTCTAAAGATCGCTACAGCACTCGACCCAAAGTTTAAGAATCTGAAGTGCCTTCCACAGTCTGAGAGGGACAAAGTGGGGAGCATGCTTTCAGAAGTCTTAAAAGAGCAACACTCCAATGCGGAAACTACAGAACCTGAATCACCAAAAAAGAAAATCAACCTTCTGCTGGTGGCATCTGACTCAGATAGTGAAAATGAACATGCATCAGTCCACACTCCTTTGGATTGTTATTGAGCAGATCTCGTCATCAGCATGGACACGTGTCTCCTGGAATGGTGGTTGAAGCATGAAGGGACATATGAATCTTTAGCTCATCTTGCATATAAATATCTTGCGACGCTGGCTACAACAGTGCTACTTTTAGGTAACATTGTAAACAAGAAGTGGGCAGCATTATCTCCTGCAAACGTAAACAAACTTATTTGTCTGAGCGATTGGCTGAACAAGAAGTAGGACTGAGTGGACTTGTAGGGTATAACATTTTACATTGTTTTATTTTTGAATTCAGTTTTTTTTACATAATTCTACATTTGTAAATTCAACTTCCATGACAGAGATTGCACTACAGTACTTGTATTAGGTGAATTGAAAACTAGTATTTCTTTTGTTTTTTACAGTGCAAATACTTGTAATAAAAATAAATATAAAGTGAGCACTGTTCACTTTGTATTCTGTGTTGTAATTGAAATCAATATATTTGAAAATGTAGAAAACATCCAAAAATATTTAAATAAATGTTATTCTCTTATTGTTTAACAGTGCGATTAATCACGATTAATTTTTTAAATCGCTTGACAGCCCTAGTTTAAATTAGTTTGGCGCTTTACAATAACAAATTTTTGATTACTGATGGGCAAGCCTCAAAGCATGTGATCTAGCAAACCATGTAAATTTCATGAGAACAAGCTCAAGTTGTTCATGTCCCATCTCGTCCCCAGCAAAGACAGAGATATGCAACAGCTGGAAAAAAAAAAAGTAAAGTTAACTGAACTTACTTAATTCTTTGTACCTTCAAAGGGCTCAGCAGCCATTAGAGACTAAAGTTAACAGAATCACTATGAGATAGGTAGGTAGAGGCTTGTCCACATTAGGGATTTTTGGGACCATTATAACTACACTGATGTAAACTCACCATATCGATGCCCTGTGAAACAGGGCATGCAAACCAGCATGAGCTGAACCCGTGCAAGCCCTGCTTTACACCATGCCCTAAATGTTAATGTTTTCTTTTATAGACAGAGAAGTAGAGCTAGGAAGAGGTTAAGTGGCTTACAAAAGGCTGCCCAGGTCAGAGCTGAGCTTAGAACTCTGTAGCACCTGGTTCCCAGGCCTGTGTTCAAAGCACTTTGCCAGCTTCAGCAGGAGAGCCATGTGAATGCTAATTTGCTGTGATCTTGCACTTAAACTTGTGGTAACTCATGCAGTTAATGCCACTGAAATCAAACTATACTGACAGGCCAGGAAGGAGGGTCATCATCCATGTAGGGCAGCTTCAGTCTATGAGGTACCCCCTTCCCAGTAGATCCCTAGCATGCATGGGAAGGCCTCACCCTCTATCCATGGCTCACCCAACCCCACAGGAGATAGGGTACTTTTGGTGAGCAAGGACAACAGACAATTCTGGCATCACCTTGTCAGGACCTTGTCTTGAACCCAGGCCCACTGGGTTCTTGGGAAGTAGCCCTGACTATCACACCACACCAACTCATTCAATTAGTAGGGAATTCACAGACTGGGGTGAGACAGCTTCAAGGGTTCTGCGGCCTACTTACTGATTGGCCACATAATCTTGACCCTGATTGGTTGGTGACAAAATATAAACTTCCTGCTTCCTTTCCCTCAGCAAGTTCGCGGATGACACTAAGCTAGGGGGAGAGGTAGATATGCTGGAGGGTAGGGAGAGGGTCCACAGTAACCTAGACAAATTGGAGGATTGGGCCAAACGAAATTTGATGAGGTTCAACAAGGACAAGTGCAGAGTCCTGCACTTAGGATGGAAGAATCCCATGCACCGCTACAGGCTGGGGACCGACTAACTAAGCAACAGTTCTGCAGAAAAGGACCTGGGGATTACAGTGGATGAGAAGCTGGATATGAGTTAGCAGTGTTCCCTTGTTGCCAAGAAGGCTAACAGCATATTGGGCTGCATTAGTAGGAGTATTGCCAGCAGATCAAGGGAAGTGATTATTCCCCTCTATTTGGCACTGGTGAAGCCACATCTGGAATATTGCGTCCAGTTTTGGGCCCCCCACTACAGAAAGGATGTGGACAAATTGGAGAGAGTCCAGCGGAGGGCAATGAAAATGATCAGGGGGCTGGGGCATATGACTTACGAGGAGAGGCTGAGGGAACTGGGCTCGTTTAGTCTGCAGAAGAGAAGAGTGAGGGGGTATTTGATAGCAGCCTTCAACTACCTGAAGAGGGGTTCCAAAGAGGATGGAGCTTGGCTGTTCTCAGTGGTGGCAGATGACAGAACAAGGCGCAATGGTCTCAAGTTGCAGTGGGGGAGGTCTAGGTTGGATATTAGGAAAAACTATTTCACTAGGAGGGTGGTGAAGCACTGGAATGGGTTACCTAGGGAGGTGGTGGAATCTCCATCCTTAGAGGTTTTTAAGGCCTGGCTTGACAAAGCCCTGGCTGGGATGATTTAGTTGGTATTGGTCCTGCTTTGAGCAGGGGGTTGGACTAGATGACCTCCTGAGGTCTTTTCCAACCCTAATCTTCTATGATTCTGCTCTTGTCTGAGCAACAAGCCATTGCCCGCTAATTGTCACTCAGACCTTGCTTGATCCTGCCTTGCCTGACGCCGCCAGCTACTTCATTGTACATTCTCCTTAAATTGGATCTCCTGGCTATTGGACTGCTTGTGTGAACTTTCACCACTGAGCCGGACTGCCCTTTGACCTGCAAGACCCCTGGGCATTACTCACCCGCAATAATAAGAATTAGCATGCGCACAGTGTTTCACACCTCAGTACACAATACAAACATTAACGAGGAGGTTGCTTTGTTTTCTATTAGTAGCTTGGCCCTACACTTGGGCTTTAATATCCGTTATTCTAGGGCAGCAGTTCTCAAACTTCATTGCACCATGAACCCTTCTGACAACAAAAATTACTACATGACCCAAGGACGGGGGACTGAAGCCTGAGCCCGCCCAAGTGCCACCGCCCCGGGCGGAGGGTGGCCAAAGCCGAAGCCCCAGGGCTTCAGCCCCAGGCGGGGGGCCTGTAACCTGGGCCCCGCCATCCAGGGCTGAAGCTAAAGCCTGAGCCCTGCTGCTCAGGGCTGAAACCTTTGGCTTTCAGCTTTGGCCCTGAATGATGGGGCTCGGGCTTCGGCTTCATCCCTTGGCTCTAGCAAGTCTAATGCCAGCCACGGTGACCCCATTAAAATGGGGTCACGACCCACTTTGGGGTCCTGACCCAGAATTTGAGAACCCCTGTTCTAGGGCAAGGACAGCCATCCCAAGTAATGCTTAGGTTGTTACTGATCTGCTGCTGCTTCAGCAATCCTGCAAAGAGGCTGGCAGAAGCTCTCTGCGTGACAATTTTCTTAAGGCCGCCTTCGGTTTTGGGGGCCTGGGGGGTGGAGCCAGTATTGCCTTCCCCAAGAGTCCCTACATAATCCCCAGAAACACACAAAACCAGACCCTAGGGGGAACCCACAGAAAGCCAGACACACGCACACACTGAAAGAAATCTTGTTCTTTCTAGCATTGCTCCTGTTCGGATTCTGGGCCATTTGGGGGTTGGAGGTGGGGAGGGAAGCTCCCTTGCCTCTCAGTAGTGAAGATGGAACCCTCTGCATTTCCATGCGCCTGTGCACTGATGGGCGTTTCTGGCGGAAAGCGCATTAAAGCCCAATTCAACATTACTCTACAGCCCCTTTGTGCCAGGAACTACCCCGCCACAGGGGAGCCGTGTGCTGTCCAGCTCTGGGCTGCCTCCAGGGTAGCCCCAGGCAAACGGGGCATTCCTGGGTGGGCCATGGATGGAGTGGACGGTGGGCTGAAGGAGGCAGGTTACAAGGGGGCATTACCAGGGCGCACACATGCTTTTTCAAAGCTCCAAGGAGGCACTGAAGCTCTAATTCAGGGCTGTCCTCGCCTGTGGCGGGGGTTGCATTGGCCTGCATCAAGCTGCCTCGAGCTAGCACCAGCATGGGGATGAATCTATCCCTCCAAATATACAAAGTGCAACTGGTGGGACACTTCCCACTGGCTGCTGGCTCTGATCTCTGCCCGCTCCCTGGGGATGGGGAGGGGGGATGATGGAAGCAAAAAGTTTTTTCTTTGCAATCAGAAAGGCTAGAGACTAACTTTTGAGATGACAGCTCTGGTTCTGGAGAAAGCCATAAAACCTACAGGCAGGCTCCCTGGGTTCCTATCCCGCCCTGCTCACAGACACCAGGGAGCAAATGTGCTTTTACCAAGTAGAAGAAAAGCAGAGCTGAGCTTCGGCTTCTGCTGAATTAGTTCCTCCAATTCCCAAAGAAAGCGGTTACTACAGTTTTATATCAGATCACACTCGGAGGAGCACAAAGCCAATTTGGGGGAATGCAAGCCAGCACACATTTAACTGGAATGCTAATATTTACTGTTCGTAGCAATCCAGGCCTAAGAAGTGGGTGAAGTCACTAGCTGGGGATTATAACTTCAATTAGGTAATGTTAATAGAGGAGGCAGCAATGCCTCATTGAGGGAAATTACTAAAATTGTACTTTAAGGACAGTCAATTAGCTGCATTTTGACAAAACAACAAAAAGATGAAACAGAAGCACTTGGAAAAAGAATTAGAGAATTAGAGGGAACATGTCTGTTTGGGGAATCCTAATATTTTGGTGGAAATCATTAAGTGAAATTAAATACTATTTTAAACCAAAGGGATAGAATATCTAATTAAGTTAGCAAAAAGGGTTGGGAAAGGGGTATTGTGGAGGGAATTAGAGAGATGGTTTATTAGCATGTCGACTGAGGTGAGGCCCCTGGAAAAAAAAGGTAGATTAGAAATGAGGGATAGGAAAACCTCTTGCCAACTGATTGGAAGTTTAGGGAGGATTTCTTTAGGGTGACTCCAAGGTTTTTGACATTAGGAACAAGGTCACGGTCTATGTTCAGGAGAGTGGTCCAGTAAGAAATGTGGGGATGGAGAACAGGTCAATTTCTGAACATAAGATGCCAAGGGCAAATGCTGTAACACACGTGGCAGTTTGGGCCCTCAGAGTATGGAAGAGGGAAGAGAAGTCTATACTACATGCTTCCTCTGTTCCCAACCCTGCAGAAGCCTCTCTGCATGACGCAACTTTCTTGGGGCTCCCTGCAATTTTGGGGACCTAGAGGGATGGAGTGGGAGGAGCCAAAGATAAGCCACCCTGCATAGGAGATAATGTAGTCTAATGGACATGGCACTGGGCTGGCAACCAGGAGACCTAGACTTTTATACTTAGGTCTGTCCCTCACTTGCTGTGTGACCTAGGACAAGTTCCTTCACCTCTCTGGCCTCCAGTTTCCCTATCCATAAAATGGGGATGATAATGCGTATACTATGCACTTTGATAAGTTACTATGGAATCTATCCATTAAAAGTGCTAGCTATGACTATTAAAATGTCCAGACTTGTTTATTGCCTTTATTTTGATTTTGTTAGCCCCATCCTAAGATCTGGGTGCTTGCTTTAGTCCTAGGTTATGGTGGTATTATTTATTTAATTATATAGCTCTATTTTACTTAAATAATTTGACTATGGCCCCAGTCATGGTCAGCCCTATGTGTTGTGCACTGAACAAATGCAGAGGAAGACATGGTCCCTGCCATGAAGAGCTAGCCAACCATAAGTTAAAAGGGGGTTTTACTCTGATTTTTCTCATGGTATAGAGAATTCCTTCATCACATGCATTTGCAGATGGGGTTCTACAAATTCCAACCATTTAACAAACTGTACCAGTAAAAGTCTTACGCCTAAAAGCCTTTCTTAAAAGAACTTACCAAGTATTTTGACCTACATCATCGTCTTGTTAAATTCATCTGATGATATGAGACAGTTAGTGAAATATGCATAGTACATTATACTAAAGAGAAATGTACCCTTCAATTGGTATCTGATGTGCACTTTGCAATAACTGCTATTAGTTGTCTATAAAACTCCTAGACATGATTTGATTTTATTTTATTACCATTATATTATTTTACTTTGCAACATATAGGGGGTGGCGATTACAGGTCCTCAAGTGCTTACTGGGAAATATTTAACCCAGGATGTTTTATTTATTAGCATAAAGAGACACAATGGATTGTTGATGATTAAAGTGATGATACTGCTGCCATACTTGTCAAAAATATAGACCTAATTCAATAGAGAGGCGACAGTCAGTCTCCATGTTGATCTATGCTGAAGCAAACTGCCTCTGAAAGCAGTACAGTACAAAGCCTGAATTGGCCTCTTAATTTTATGCTCCAGGGCATAGTATAAAAAAAGGGAATTCTTTCTAAGTGCCTATAATTGCATGTTACCAGAACCCAAAATATAAGGCAAATTTTCAAAATTGTAAGTGTTACGCTTTCCATTTCAATTTCTTCCCATCTCTAAAAAACCATCAAAACGAAAGAGCTTTAAAATGCATCACCATCCCACATCATTAATAAAATATACAGTGTGCTTAGACTTCAGTTGCAAATGTACATTTCAAAACAAAATACTTTTTAAAAACAAATCCGTTCTTCCATCACTTAGCTGTCAAGTGCTGCGATCAGGGGTCTGCTTTGCTTTGTAACATCGCAACCGTCAATTTCAAAATATGTTGTTTCAAATAACAAAAGCATTTCCATTTTCCATCTACCCATGTAGGTTAGAATGTAGTTTGCTGTGCTCACACAAGCTGACTTAACTAGGAATACCTCAGTGAGTAAGGCTAATAGGTTTGGCCCCATTGGCCCAACTGTCAATGGGCTTTTTAAACTGTGGCCAAAGTATCTCTAGGTGCATTTGTGCTTGCAAAATCCTGCACGTGTGTTATAATATACTACTTAATGTATACTGGATGCAGACTGTATCCTTGATGGGAGAGCTGCTTCAACCTTTGCAATTGGATTGTCCTCTAGTGGCTGAATCAACAAGGATGTAGACTCCAGTATTGCTACAGCTAATGGAGAGCCTCTGTAATAAAGCATGGCAGGTAAGAGACTGCATTTTAATTTCTGGACCAGTCACCTGGATGATTCAGGGTTACCAAACTCAATACCTGTGTCATATGATAGGGGTTAGAATCCACTGATTACCTTGACTTCTACGACATCTGCTGTAGACAAGCATAATTCCTTCAGATGTCCTGAGGGGTCGTGGCTGCCGCTGTGCTGTCCTGGAAGAGGGTGCAGCATATATGACCTGCTGGATGGTGTGGAGAGAAGTAGGGCCATGGCCCCATCCCTTGCCCCTTTGGAAAAACTAGTATCACTGTAAGTGCTGGCCTCACATACTGAGTCTGATCCATCTCAGTGAGGGAGTCGACGCAGTCAGTGGGAGGCCTTCCATTGATTACAATGGGTGCTTTGTCAGGCCCATGATGCCTGGATGCCGCTTGTGCCCAGTCCTTCCTACAAAGGCCAAGCCTTAAAGATTTAAACACTGCTTTTTAAAAGGTGATTAGCTTTGCATGCCTGTATCATAGCGTCTGCCTTGATGGCAGGTCAAATATGCTCCCCCTGGCTGCTTAGTTTGGATCAGAGTTTTTCTACTTTACTCTTCTGAGAAGATAACAATAGAAATATAAGATTAACCATTTTGTACACTTGATGGCTTCATTGGACAGGCAATAAATCTATACAACTGAATTGGAGAAGATGCTGTTCAAATGCTATTATCTGTCTCTCCATTATTGAACTGGGATCGTAGGGCTGACTTAAAGAGATCCTTCCACCTCCAACACTCCCTCCCTGGGAGATGCACACTATTTGATCTGTTCCATGACTAAGTTCTGTGCTGTATCCAAAACTTTCATTTCCCTGCCCCACTTTGGTTAGGTTTCTTCCTTCTTGTTTTTGTCTCGTTGTTGCTTATCTTTTTCAGTGCAACCTTACTGGATTTTTACAGGGTGCAAATACAAGATTATTTAAAAAGTGACTGTTACACTAACAGCATTAGAAACAGAATGTGTCCATTGAACAGATAGTGGCAGTGCAAGCAAGCAGTCCACCGACATTTCTTAAAGCTGGATGTATCAGCTTTAAAACAGAGGATATCACTCAGTCTCTGTACCCACTCCCTCTTGCCTCTCAATGTCTGGCCTGCCGCCAAGGGTTCAACTGTAACAATGTTTTTTTGGAATGGGGGCACTTCTCTATTAGGAACTGAGATCACAACACATTTCACCTGATAGTTTTCCTGCACTCTCTGTCTGATATAGGCGTTAGTGTTGTCATCAGCTTTTTTGGGAGAAATGTGGAATTGTGAAGTCAGGTCTTGGCAGAAGAGCACATATACGTTTGGAAAATGTGAAGAGCCAAACTTCACACCGGTGTAACTGCACTGACTTCAGTACAGTGACTCCGGATTTAGAGGGGATTCAGCCAAAAGTGTGTACAGGTTTTTAGACTACAAATGGTGTTACTAATTTTCAGACTCAAAAAGATGTAGTTAGTTATCAAAAGCTTGAGTTCCCCTGTAATATTATCTCCTATTTACAATCCCGAGTATTTCAATGCTACTGTATATTATCTTTCCAGGTTAAAATCCTTTGTCAGCTACCCTGACATCTAGATTTTTCCTAGCCTCCATAATTTAATAAACATTCACTTTGACATGCGTAATTTCACAGTGCCCTCTGGTGTACATGTTCCTCTAATGCATGGTTTTGGCTTTCATGGTTTCTCTTCAGCTGTAACAAACGTACCTCATTTTCACAGCTTACTTTCATCTCTGCTGATCAACGTTTTCTGTTGTGAGGTATCAAACTTAAATGCAAGGCCCTGGTCCTGCAAACACTTCGAGTATTCCTGGACTACTCTCAGTGGTAAAGTTAAGCACGTGTTTGTAGGATCAGAGCCTATCATTGTAATCTGAATGATCTGTCATGTTAATGGTGCTCAGAGCAATACTACAGCACAAATCCTCATATGAACTTCCAGGTTAAGAGGTCTGGTCCAGCAGTTTGTATTCACAGGAGTAATCCTCACTCACACCAGTAGTCCCTTTGAAGTCAATACAATTAACTGCTTGAGTAAGGTTACAGAATTGTTCCCTAATTTTCCAATACAGTAAAATTTAGTTGAATATACTAACAAGAGATTAATGGGCCAAAATCATCCATAGTGTAACTCCGTGGACTTATTGTAGGCAGAGGGTGGTTTTATCGCATTAGGAGTAAACTACCCTAGAGTAGTGATGTTGCTGGAGCTGTGCCAATTTCCACCAGCTGAGAACCTGACCCACCCCTTTTCATTATATAAAATGGCACATATTTGGTAACATTTCTCAGTTTTGACACCTGAGAAACCTAACAGTTGCATGCACTGAGCACTGTAAAGCAGAAAACTCATCCGCATAGAACTACAGAAGTTGCAATAATTCAAAATAATTAAGTAATTGGGCATGAAGGAGATAGTGACTGCACTGAGTGCTCACTGAAGGAGTTATAAGTGCCTTGTGGGGCTGAGCTGGAAGGAGCAGCTGAAATGCCAATTGCTTTTTGCTCTAGGCTAGCTCTGCAATGGCACAGAACGTCTCATACAGGATACAACCCTGGTGAGCCTTTCTCCAAGCAATTGTTGTGGTGCTGGCAGCAGTTGTGCACTATTGCCTATGCCTTGGGTGTGTTGCAGCCGTGACAGGTGTTTGCAACACCAATATTCTCTAATGTAGAAAAGGCCCATTCAGATGCCTATAAGTACAACAGAAATTCCTGAAAAGTAGACCTCAAAACAGAATGGCAAAAGTCTTTGAGAGAAAAATGACAAAGAAATCTGATAAGGCTCTGGGATCTCGCTAAGACAACAAGGGTGGCAGGTGACAAGCTAAAATACCCCCCTAAAATTGTAGCTTTGTAACTAAATATTAAGAAACTGCAAAAGAAAAAAGAAAAAAAAGGTGGCAAACGAAATTGGTAAGACTAAGCTCTCAACTGGCAGATGCAAGAAGGCAGCTAAATCGGATGCTTCCGGAACAGACAGAACATCCAATTAGATTGTCTAACAAAGTAAAAATTTTAACCAGGTAAACAAAGCAGAGAGAGTGAGATCTCGGCAGCTGAGGCAAAGAGCTCAGCATTGACTTATTAAGGATATTAAAAGAGAGAACAAGGACTGTAAACTGCAGTACAGGAACAGATTAGAGCTTTCCTCTTGAATTTGCTCTTAGTGTTTATGCTTCTGAATTTGGGGAAGAAATTGAAAAGCTTCCCTGTCTGTGTGAGGAAGCTGGAAACCCCATTTACTATAAATGAAGTCCTAAATGAATTTAAGAACTAAAGTCCCATAAACCCCCAGGCCTTGCTGGACTTTCAATCTACTTTTAAAAGGCTTTATTGCAAGAAAGTGCACTGTTCCTGACCAGAATTTTCAGTTGGCATGTGAGATAATGTACCAAATATAACAAGCCACCTGGGAGAGGCATCACGCTCTAGTGGTTAGAGTAGTCCAAGCTCTGTCATTGACTTGTGAGATGATCTTGTGTCATAGATCCACAGGATATATACTATGCCCCAGCTTTTAAACAATCCCAGTGGGGCAGATCCGGATGGGTCCCACCTTTCCTTAAGGATAGACTGTGCAGGCTCAATGCCTCCGAGATTGAGCCTCTGGGCTCCAGCAATCCTATGTCATGTCATGAGCTCTGCCCAGCGAGTGCTTCTGAGATTAACACTCTTCAGGGACCAATGCACCTCAGCAAGTATTTGCAGTGAGACCAGGCAGCCTTTTCAAAAACAGAAGAGGGTATACATATCACCTGGAACACAGCATGGAAAATCCTCAGCTGGGCATAGAGAACAAAAATTACGACATAGTCCATACTGGCCAAGCCAGTGCAATCAGCAAGCCAAGCTGCCAGAGGGGCCATTTTCGGCTCTGTGTCTCTGTCAGTCCCAGGTGACAGAGCTCTGTCTCTCTCCAAAGGCCAGCTCTTACCCTCGCCTCCTGTCATCTCTTGGTTCATTGTCCTCCTCCTGCAGAGCCTGGTTGAGTTCACATGTTCTGCCTGCTGGAGTTTCCCATGGTTAGGTGTCAATTGTGCAGTCCTTGGAGCTCCAGTTGTCTCTGGGGATCCTCCATTGATCTGGGAGGGTTTCAGCCAGTCCGTTAATGATCCATCCGTACCACCCCAGGCAGTTACCTGACATCTCTCAGTCCCAAGAGCAGCTTTTTAACCCATTCACACCCACTGAGGAGCAATCCCATGCCAAGTAAGTCACCGCCATGCATAGCTTTCATAAAAAGATTACAGAAAATTCCCACTTCATCAAACCGTGACAAAGAACCTAACCTTGCTGAATCTCAGTTTCCCCTCTGTAAGATGAGGGTGTAAAATGCTTTGAGATCCTTGAATGAATATTTTATTGTGTGGTTTTTTTAAATCCTGTTTCCATTCCCCTCTCCACCTGTTTCTTAGCTCACCAGCTGCAAATTATTATCATTGCTAGTAGTAGTAAAAGAGACTCCAATCAAGATGGGGGCCCGTACATGTGATCTGTTACAAGCACTTAGTAATAGATAGTCTCTGTCCCAAGGCAAAGCAAGAAAACTGTACAGAGTACTCCAAAAGAGGGTGTGTTGTATACAGCTTGTTATACATACAAACAGAAATGGGTCTGAATGGAAACGGTGAATCAAAATACCCACAAAGATTTTAGAAGGCAATAATTTTGAAAACTGAACCTGTTTCTAGATTTGAATTTTGCAAATGGCACCGCACTTTATAAAAGGCTGGAGCAACACCTGGATCTAAACACCCCAGAACTTTGGGAATGTTTGAAATCCAAATTCAGTAGCCTAATTTCTGGCTCCAGTTCTGAGTTGATCTGTTTCTGTACTCCGGGCAGGAAAGGGGTGGCTTTAAGCTGCCTTTGCTTTTCTCATACCCAGAGACAGTTAAATTAGAACAATATCAGGGCTGCTGTAATTTGCGCTCTGTCTCATGTCCTCCCCCACTGGCTGTGGGAAGCAGACAATAGTGATCCAGCTGTAACGCACATACTTTATACGGCTCAGTAGCAGTTTCTGAAATAGTATAGGAATTTTTGTGGGCAATCTGCCTATCAGGATCATACCCTGTCACCATCCAAGAGCCGAGCCAATCAGAGCACAATGTGTATACAGGGGGAAGGATATAAATATAAAGGCTCCAGACAGTCCTGTGTACTTAGTTATTGATTCATGCACAGCCGAGAGATACGTGTGCACTAAGTCACAATTCCTGTACCACAATCCCTTGGATAAGGTGAGTTCTATTCCAGCTTTACTTATGAGGAAAGCCCTCCATTATGATAACGTTTGGTCTGTAGTGTGCTGTATGGACCTAGCTGGAGAGCTGGGAGGGGAGCATTTGTGACCTTTAGAGATTACAGAGCCTGTAGAACTCATGTTTAGCCAACTGCTTTAAACAGGAATTCTGTCTGTTCTAGAGAGAGTGTGTCTGTGCTCAGTGAGGAGAAGTTTTGTAAATTCTTACTTGACAGTGGGAAAGACAATACTACAGGGGCTCCAGGGAACTGGTATTTTATATGATGCTCCCAATCCCTGTACCACGTTGGATACAGGCTACAGATTTCTGTTTCACGAGCAGCTGAGGCCAAGTCAGCTATTAACCCAAAGGCTGGAATACAGCTAGCTGTGTAGACCCCAGACTCTTTGTTTGCTGGCCGGGTTCTGAAGTGTTTAGAAAAGAACTTCAGTGCTGCCATTCTTCTCTCTGACTAGTCTAGGTGACGCACACTAGTTACTATGGGCACACTGTAAAGACTGAGAAATCATCTCTGAAAGAAGATCAGAAGGGAACGTGTTTATATATGTGTACTAAATATAGAAGTGTAGCTATTTCAATCTATGTACCAGCAACATAGTGGGTAAGTCTGTATGAGGAACATGAGTAGACCTAGGGACCCTGTCTACATGGTCACAGCAAAGAGCACTAGAGGGGTGTGAATTCTTAAGAGCGCTCACGTGTGCACATGAACTGGCCTGCGCATGTAGACCCTGCTGGCTTGCACTGAAAGTTCCCTAGTGCGCATTAATGTGGATCTACATGGGCCAATTAGCGTGCAACAAGTTGGTGCACTTTAGAATGCATATCCCTCTAATGCTCATTGCTGTGACTGTGTAGACAAGCCCTTACTAACAGCTTTTGTCTAAAAATTATTCACAGCATTCTGAATATTATTAGCAGTGTTTTCTGTGAGTATTAATGTTTGCTTATAAAAGTTCTGTTGTCTACACTAGAAAGTTTTGCCATGGCTTAGGAAATTGTATAGTATTCTTTGAAGTTTGACTGGGAACTGTTAACACCTACTTGCCAGGGTTTTACATACAATAGCTCTAAGGTTTAACTCTGTAATGCAGTGGTTTTTAACCTGTGGTCTGCAGACCTTTGGGGGTTTACAGACTCTGTCTAAAATTTACAAAGGGGTCCGCACCTCCAACTGAAATGTTGTAGGGGTCCACAAATGAAAAAAGGTTGAAAACCACGGCTATAATGGATTCTGAGAAGACAGAGCTCTGGCCTGTACTTCAGCAAAGAATTAAGCTGGGGGGCAGAAAGAAGGTGAGTGTATTAGTTATACATAATTCTGCCTTAGTCTCTTCCAACCCTATTACACAACGACACCATCCCTATTCCAAGGGCTAGAAGGGTGACCAGCATAAAGCCCTTTTATTGGTTTGGTCCTGGCTAGGGTTACCATATTTCAGCAAGCAAAAAAGAGGATGGGAGGAGCCCCGCCCTAGCCCCGCCCCTGTCCTGCCCTAGCCCCGCCCCTGCCCCGTCCACTCCCTCCCACTTCCTGCCCCCCTCAGAACCTCCAACCCTCCCCCCGCTCCTTGTCCCCTGACTACCCCTCCTGGGACCCCTGCTCTTAACTGCCCTCCAGAACCCCACCCCCTACCTAAGCCTCCCTGTTCTTTGTCCCCTAACTGCCCCCTCCTGAGACCCTACCCTCTACCCTGACTGCCCAAAACCTTATCCACCCCCCCACCCCCAGAAAGCCCCCCCCCAAACTCCCGACCCCCCCCCCCCCCGCTCCCTGTCTCTTGACTGCCCCCTCCAGAACCTCCCTGCCCCTTCTCCGACCCCCTGGCCCCCTTACCCTGCCGCTCAGACCAGCGTGCCGGGGAGGAGGAGCAGGGGGTGGAGCTCCAGACTGCCGGTGCGAACGGCCGGCTGGTGATCTGCGAGGGAGGGAGGGAGTGCTCTCAGCTGCAGGGGAAGCGAAGGAGGGGCTCTCTCTGGCTGTCGGAGCCCCATGTAAGTGGCACCATCCGGCCGGCTGCCCTGTCAGCCGCGCGCGCTCTGCATGGGGGGGGAAGTCCGGACATTTACAAATTCCCCCCGGACGCTATTTTTAACTCTAAAAGCCGGACATGTCCGGGGGAATCCGGACGAATGGTAACCCTAGTCCTGGCTGTGTTGACCCCCTGTGCTGGGGGTATCCCCAGCGGCTGTGTCTACCACTTTCCTGCCTTCTCTACACTGCTGGAGCAGACCACAATGGAGAATTAAGAGCACCAGCTTTGAATTCTGCTTCTTCCAAGTTACGTTAAAAGGGAAGCAATACTGCCCATGCCTGTTAAACCCCAGTGACCATCAAAAAGTTTGCTTGTTTGTCTGTTTTATGAAAGCAGCTTTTGTTTTCTATAGCAGATGCAGGATGTCGGCACCCTTCAGTTATCGTTCAGTTGCCCATCTCCATCCCAGGCTGTCCCATACCCCTGCTCCCTTACAATTTCTCCCCGTCCCCTTTTCACAGTTTTCTGGACTGATTGTCAGAGATGTTGAGCACCCACTGTCCCTGTTTCATTGCAGCCTCCTTCCTGAACTTGTCGAAGGCTGTGACATGACTAACCATATCAGAGGCAGACACTTAAAGGTCCTGAGCTTAAACTGAGGGGTGAGGGAAGAGGCCAGATATTTTTCATTGATCTCATTTGAAAATGTAATATTATACATTTTATTTATGCATTATCCCTGCCCTAAAGCCCCCGAGAGCCTGACAAAATAGAACAAAAATATGACAATAATAAAGGCAACATAAAGAAACGCAGTAAATTCTGCTAAGGAAATTGATTAGTTTGGATGGTTTTAAATGTGCATATTATTCTCTCTTCATTACTTGTTTTCTAAACAGGTTATTTTTGATTCAGGCTTTGCAGTTCACATTTAGGGAAGGGCCAGCAGTGTTGCCAACCCCACATAGTCAAAAATCATGAGGCTGGCTTTAAAAAAAATCACACATTTTCAAATACTAAATTTTAGATTCTTGTTATTTGCCTTCAGGTTTGTGAGCCCTTAGGTGGTCACATTTCTAGATTTTTTCCCCCTCTACAATCACAAGAGCCAGAAATTTACCAAAAAAAAACCCCAAAACAAAAAAAAACAGAGATTCTACCCTAATCACACGATTCCAGGAGCTGGGGCTTTACAAAAAACACCAAATATCATGAGACTTGTGATAAGTCCACAAGAATTGGCAATACTGGGCCAGCTTAACCCAGTGAGTGTATATGAATATAAGAGACCTCTGGACACATTATTATCAAGTATAGTACTGTCTACTTAGCCAAGCGCTAGATCAGGGGAGGGCAAACTTTTTGGCTCAAGGGCCACATCTTGGTATGGAAATTGTATAGAGGGCCATGAATACTCACAAAATTGGGGGTTGAGGTGCGGGAGGGGATGAGGGCTCTGGCTGGGGGTGCGGGCTCTGGGGTGGGGCCAGAAAAGAGTTCAGGTGTGGGAGGGGGCTCCAGGTTGGGGTGCAGGTGAGGGGGTGAGGGCTCTGGCTGGGGGTGCAGGAGGGTGCTCTGGGCTGGGACTGAAGGGTTCGGAGGGCGGGACGGGGATCAGGACTGGGGTAGGGGATTGGGGCGCAGGAGAGGGTCGGGGTGCAGGCTCCGGGCGGTGCTTACCTCAAGCATCTCCTGGAAGCAGCAGCATGTCCCCCCTCTGGCTCCTACACAGAGGCACGAACAGGTGACTCTGTGTGCTGCCCCATCCGCAGGCGCCGCCCCTGCAGCTCCCATTGGCCATGGTGGCCGACCAATGGGAGCTTCAGGGGCGGCGCTTGGGGTGGGGGCAGCGTGCAGAGCCCCCTGGCTGCCCCTCCGCATAAGAGCTGGAGTGGGGACATGCTGCTGCTTCCGAGAACCGTGTGGAGTGGGGCAAGCCCTTGACCCCGCTCCTTGGCAGGAGGTCGAGGGCTGGATTAAAACATCTGAAGGGCCGGATGCGGCCCCCGGGCCATAGTTTGCCCAGCCCTGAGCTAGATTGTATCCCCTAGATCTGGGCATGCAGGGGATCTTCTGTACATAGCTTTTCCCTGTACTGCACAGAAAGACAGCTCAGCCATCTTCACATCAATCTCTCTCCTTTCCTGTGGAGGCCTCTCCACGCAAGGGGAAGTGGAGGAGGCTGGATGAGCTGGAATGGGACAGGGACAAGGCTGGGGGATGCACAATGTCCCCCACTTTAGGCTTATAAAAATTAGGCAAAAAAGATAACACTGTCCAGGCTGTATCATCCTGTATCCCTGTTTCTTCGGCGCCTCCCCCAGGGTCCTGGAGGCCGTGGGAAGTGCAGTTCTAATGAAGCCAGGCTACCAGAAGGCCAGGAGACTCCAGGTTTAGGGGTGATTCCTGCAGTTTTTTTATGCGGGTGAGGGAGGTGTGTGTTCCATGCTGTAAATGTGCAGCTGCCTGTTCAGGCCATGGGGGTGGGGTGGGGGGGGGAATGGGGAACCCTGGTAGGGGAAGGGGACATGCGGGATACACAGAGCCACTGACGGGGGGGAGGGAGTGGGGAGAGGTTGCAGGGAGTTCCTGAAATTAGGGCTACCATACGTCCAGATTTCCCCGGACATGTCCGGCTTTTCGTTCTTTAAATAGCCGTCCGGGGGGGATTTATAAAAATCTAAAGATGTCCGGGATTTCCCCCCGGTCGGCTATTTATAGACTGAAAAGTGGCGGCCAAGTGCTGCTCGGCAGCCAAAGCCCTTTCCCGGCTCCCCCCATCCCCTGCAGCCTTAGCACGCCGCCCGGCCCTGCAGCTGTCCACCTCTCCCCCAGCTCACTTCCCCCTCCTATCCTCCCCTGAACGCTCTGCCCCCCCTGCTCCTCCTCCTCCCCTGCTTCCCGCGAATCAGATGTTCGCGGGAAGTCTGAAAACAAACAGGGACAGGCGGGCAGCAGCAGGTAAGCTGGGGGGGGGGGGGGGACGCGAGGAGGAGGGCTCTGGGGAGGCGCGGTGTGGCCCAGTCCAGCCCTGGCCGAGCGGCTCCCTCCGGCCCCAGCCAAGCAGCTCCGGCCCTGCCGGCTCCGGCCCGGCTCGGCTCGGGCCCCGGGGCACGGGCCCCGGGGCACAGGCCCCGGTTCCGGCTGAGCGCGCCGGCTGAGCACCCCCTGTCCCGGCCCCAGCGGCTCCGGCCGGCTTGGCTCGGGCCCCGGGGCGCCGGCCCCGGCCACAGCGGCTCCAGCCCGGCTCGGGCCCCAGGGCACCGGCCCCGGCTCGGGCCCCAGGGTGGCGGCCCCGGTTCCGGCCAACCGCGCCGGCCCGGCCCCGGCCGAGGACCTCCGGCCCGGCCCCAAGCCCTGCGACCTCGGCCGGAGCGCAGCCCGATTCCTGGGCTCTTGCTAAAGCCGGCCCTGGTCAGGGGACGGGGACGGGGTTGGATGGGTCGGGAGTTTGGGGGGGGCTGTCAGGGGGGCAGGAGTGTGGAGAGGGGTTGGGACAGTCAGGGACAGGGAGCAGGGGGGGTTAGATGGGTCAGGGGTTCTGGGGGGGCTGTCGGGGGCAGGGGTGTGGAGAGGGGTCGAGGCGGGCAGGGAGCAGAGGGGGTTGGATGGGTCGGGTGTTCTGGGGGTCCTGTCAGGGGGCAGGGAGTGGTTGGATAGGGCGTGGGAGTCCCAGGGGTCTGTCTGGGGGAGAGAGTGTGGATATGGGGCAGGGGTGTGGAGAGGGGTCGAGGCAGGCAGGGAGCAGAGGGGGTTGGATGGGTCGGGAGTTCTGGGGGTCCTGTCAGGGGGCGGGGAGCAGTTGGATAGGGCATGGGAGTCCCGGGGGTCTGTCTGGGGGCAGGGGTGTGAATATGGGGTGGGGGTGTGGATAAGGGTCGGGGCAGTCAGGGGACAGGTAGGGTCCTGGGGGGGTTAGGGTGGGGGGTTCTCAGGAGGGGGCAGTCGGGACAAGAAGCAGGGAGGCTTAGATAGGGGGTGGGGTCCTAGGGGGCAGTTAGTGGCAGGGGTCCCAGGAGGGGGCAGTCAGGGGACAAGGAGCGGGGGGAGTTGGGGGTTCTGAGGGGGGCATCAGGGGGTGGGAAGTGGGAGGGGGGTGGGGCAGAGCAGGGGCGGGGCTAGAGCAGGGCTCCTCCCCCCCCCCGTGTCCTCTTTTTTGATTGTGGAAATATGGTAACCCTACTGAAATAGAGGGGGATGGGAGGGTTGCACACAGGGAGAGTGTGGGTTCAATGGAGGGATGCAAGGAGCCCCTGGGGTATGCAATGCTCTAGGCCAACAGAAGCAACAAGGTGTGAGACCCTCAAGGTTTAGGATGTGGATGGGAACAACCCCCATCCCCAAAGACCTGGAGGAACACATAGAGCAATTGAGATAAAGGCCAGGAGGTATTTAGGAAGCTGTTTTCAGGATTGTTAGATGTTGCTGTTGAACTTCAAATCCTGACAGGCAGACCTCTGAACAAAAGAGATCTCTCCTGTTGCTCAACACCCAGCAGGGGCTGACTGCCTAAACTTGTTGATGCAGAGTTAAGGTTGGCCGACAGTGCCTTGGACTCTTCCAGAACATTGAATCATCCTATCCTTATCTCTTTTTCCTGGGTTCCAGCAGTTTCAGATAAAATGCACCTAAAGCTCTGAAAATTGGGAAATGCAGAATAAGGTACATACCAGCCTTGCCCTGCAACCTTACCTCTGACTCCAGGAGCTGGCCAGAGCCACTGGGGGTTATACCACAAGTATGTTTCAGCTAGGCCTGCCCCATAATAAGCAGAGGGGAGGCATGACTAAGAAACTATGGCATTTTGTGAGGTGCATTATGTCCCACAGAACTGTATTTGCTCATTCATCGATGTGTGCTCCAACTGCCCGGCATGGGCTTGGGAGCAGTTGTATGCATGGGTGCAGGGATTATCTGCAGCAGGTCACCGCAGCTCTCAGACTGAAACAAGGAGAGGGATGTCTGTGCCCAAAGGGATCATGCCTCTCGGTCTCCGTTCTGAGTTATGTGGGTAGTGTAAGCAGTGGAGCACAATGGCTTATTCTTGCGGTGGGGCCTGGTAGCATTACCCCGGGGGAATTCTGCACCAAAAAGTTAAAAATTCTGCGCACAATATTTTAAAATTCTGCAAATTTTATTTGTCAAAATAACACTACATAATCATGCCAGTTTCAATTATTTTGGCAATTTATTTCAAAATACCTGTCAGCAAGTATGTCTGTAACAATACAGAGAGACACAAAAATTCTCCCAGGAGTAGAGTGCTAAAGAAATCCCTATGACAACCCAGTTCCTGTTTCTCTGCTCGCTCCCGATCCCAGCCCCCCCGCCAATACACCCAACCCCCCTACCCTCCAGCACCCAATCACGCCCCCCCAGCCCAGATACCCGCACCTCCTCCCCCCCAAACCCAGCTGTGGGCACCCCCCTAGCCCAGACACCCCCCTATCCCTCACAGCCCAGGGATTCAGAGGGAGAAATAGCCTGATGCTTGGTCCCAGGCTTGTGTGGAGTTTTCTATGTGCCACCGCCTCCTTCCCTCAGGGCATGCTGGGAACTGCAGCTGCCGGGAACCATGTGGCTTCCACCTCTGCCCCCTAGCAGTGTCTTCTATGTGCGAGCTGGGCTCTGCTGGATCCGGTGGCCCCTAGTGGCAGCCAGTAGCACTGCAGCCCATTTCTCTGGGGGAAAGGAAATTCTGTGTGCACAACATTAATTTCTGCAAAATTCTGCATTGTGCAGTGGCGCAGATTTCCCCCAGGAATATAGCATGCATGATGGTGCTCTGCAGGCCAGAGGTAAGGGCAGATAATTTTCCAGAGAGCACCCTTAGCACAAGGGTAGCATGTGGCCACTCCGGGGTAGTTTGTGCAGAGTAGGTGAAGTGGTCGAGCCTAGGCCAGGCACAGCCAGCTCCCTATGCAAGTGGGGTTTAAAGCAATTTGAAAATTATAGACCCTTATTGTGAGGGCTGAATGTGATGAATTCCTGAACCAAATTGTCATGGTTCAGGGAGGCTGTACCGATATTTCCCCCTAGGTGGTTCACCAAGTGCATCCAGTTTTAGGCCTCCTGCACCCAGCCGTCGCCTCTCGGACAGGGACACGCATTTCCCTCCCTCCTGACCAGGGTTTTTCCAGGCGCTGCAACTCCCTGCCTACACTGCAATACTCCCAGCAAGCCAGACTGCCTAAACAGGCCAGCATCCACACTTTGCTCGCTCTCCGGAGGCTATAAACAATGTAATTGCTCACAGCTATAAGTGACCACACAGCTCTTTCTAAGCAAGCAAGTTTATTCTTAAGGTGAAAGCATTACAGAGAAAACATATTAAAAACCAATAAAAATTCCTATATGCATGCTAAAAGCTTACCAGAGGTCACCTGTCTGTCTTATAGGCCTCCATAGATCAAAGTCCTCCCAATCCTTCCCAGGAATCATTGGGCCCCCCTTTGACAGAAGGTTCTGTCCATTTGCTGGATGAGAAAGAAGGCTCTGAGTCAGTTTAAACTCAGGCTATTTATCCAAAAGTCTTTTTGTTGCCTGTTGGTCCCTGTACAATCCAGTTTAACATAAGAAATGTAAGCATGGCCATGCTAGGTTGATGGTCAATTTAGCCAAGTATCCTCTCTTCTTATAGCAGCCAATTATTGAGTGATCCATCCCCTGTCGTCCAGTTCCAAGATCTGGCCATCAGAGGTATATCCATCTGGCCTCATAGCTATTGATGGACCTATCCTCCATCAACTTATCTAATTATTTTTTTAACCCAGTTATAGTTTTGGCCTTCACAGCATCCCCTGGCAACACGTCCTACAGGTTGACTGTGTGTTGTGTGAAGAAATACTTCCTTATGTTTGTTTTAAACCTGCTGCCTATTAATTTCATCAAGTGATCCCCTCGTTCTTCTGTTATGTGAAGGGGTAAATAACACTTTTTCCAATTCTAATCTTTTTTGAGATGGTGGGACCAGAACTGCATGCAGTATTCAGTAAAACAAGCAGTACCCTTAATCTTGTTGCCCTTCTCTGTACCTTTTCCAATGTTAATGTATCTTTTTTGAGATGAGGTGACCAGAACTGGATGCAGTATTTAAGTTGTGAGTGTACCATGGATTTATATAATAGCATTATGATATTTGCTGTCTTATTATCTATCTCTTTCCTAATGGTTCCTAACATTCTGTTGGCTTTTTTGATTGCTGCTGCACATTGAGTGGATGTTTTCAGAGAAGTATTCACCCTGACTCCAAGATCTTTTTCTTGAGTGGTAAAAGCTAATTTAGACCCCATCATTTTGTATGTATAGTTGGGATTATGTTTTCCAATGTGCATTACTTTGCATATATCAACGTTGAATTGCATCTGCCATTTTCTTGCCCCATCACCCAGTTTTGTGAGATCCCTTTGTAACTCTTTGCAGTCTGCTTTGGGCTTAACTATCTTGAGTGATTTTGTATTGTCTGCAAACTTTGTCACCTCACAGGGTTTTTTGGTTGGGTATTTGTTTGTTTGTAAATCATTTCTGAATATGTTGAAAGCTCAGGTCCCAGTACAGATCCTTGTGGGACCTTGCTATTTACCTCTCTCTATTCTGACAACTGACCATTTATTCTTACCCTTTGTTTCCTGTCTTTTAACCAGTTACCGATCCACGAAAAGACCTTCCCTCTTATTTTATGACAGCTTACTTTGCTTAAGAGCCTTTGGTGTGGGACCTTGTCAAAGGCTTTTTGAAAGTCCAAGTACACTATCCACTCGATCACCATTGTCCACATTCTTGAAGACCCCTTCAAAGAACCCTAATAGACTAGTGAGGCATGATTTCCCTTTACAAAAAACAGGTTGACTCTTCCCCAACATACCGTGTTCATCTATGTGTCTGATAAATTCTGTTCTTTGCTATAGTGTCAACCCAGTGTCAACCAGACAGTCCCTCCGCAAAAGAATATATGGACACAAATCGGACATCTGGAATGGTAACATACAAAAGCCAGTAAGTGAACACTTCAATCTCCCTGGTCATTCTATTACAGATTTAAAAGTCACTATCATTGAACAAAAAAACTTCAGAAACAGACTTCAAAGAGAAACAGCAGAACTAAAATTCATTTGCAAATTTAACACCATTAATCTGGGCTTGAATAGGGACTGGGAGTGGCTGGCTCATTACAGAAGCAGCTTTTCCTCTCCTGGAATTGACACCTCCTCATCCATTATTGGGAGTGGACTACATCCACCCTGATTGAATTGGCCCTGTCAACACTGGTTCTCCACTTGCGAAGTAACTCCCTGCTCTCCATGTGTCAGTATATAATGCCTGCATCTGTAACTTTCACTCTATGCATCTGAAGAAGTGAGGTTTTTACCCACGAAAGCTTATGCCCAAATAAATCTGTTAGTCTTTAAGGTGCCACCAGACTCCTTGTTGTTTTTGTAGATACAGACTAACACGGCTACCCCCTGATACTTGAACCCATTTGTCTGGTATTGAAGTTACGCTTACCAGCCTATAATTGCCCAGATCACCTCTGGAGCCTTTAAAGAAAATCAAAATTACATTAGCTATCCTCCAGTCATCTGGTACAGATGCTGATTTAAGCGATAGGTTACATACCACAGTTAATAGTTCTGCAATTTCATATTTGAGTTCCTTCAGAACTCTTAGGTGAATACCATATGGTCCTGGTGACTTATTACTATTTAATTTATCTATTTGTTCCAAATTTGTACCTCCATCTGGAACAGTTCCTCAGATGTGTCACCTAAAAAGAATGGCTCAGGCATGGGAATCTCCCTCATGTCCTCTGCAGTGAAGACTGATGCAAAGAATTAATTTAGCTTTTCAGCAATGGCCTTGTTTTCTTTGAGTGCCTCTTTAGCACCCTGATTGTCCAGTGGCTCCTGTGACGGGTTGGATCACAGAAACCCCCTTGGGAGCTGCCACCTAATGTACCAAGACTACTCCTGCTTCTGTTTTCCCTGCCAGCTCAGGACTCCAGCACCCTGTCTTGCTGAATTAGACACTCCAGTCCACTTCAACACAGACCCAGGGTCCGAATCACTTGTCCCAAAGCTGCAAGTTTACCTAAAAACAGCTCACAGGAGTGTGCTTGTCTTTAGCACTCAGATGCCCAACTCCCAATGGGGTCTAAACCCAAATAAATCCGTTTTACCCTGCATAAAGCTTATGCAGAGTAAACTCATAAATTGTTCGCCCTCTATAACACTGATAGAGAGATATGCACAGTTGTTTGCTCCCCCAGGTATTAATACATACGCTGAGTAAATTACTAAATAAAAAGTGATTTTATTAAATACAGACAGTAGGATTTAAGTGGTTCAAAGTAGTAACAGACAGAGCAAAGTAAATCACAAGCAAAATAAAATAAAATGCGCAAATCTATGCCTAATCAAACTGAATACAGATAATCTCACCCTCAGAGATGCTTCAGTAAGTTTTTCTCAGACTGGACACCTTCCAGGCCTGGGCACAATTCTTTCCCCTGGTACAGCTCTTGTTGCAGCTCACGTGATAGCTAGGGGATTCTTCATGATGGCTTCTCTCCCTCTCTCTTCTGTTCCACCCCTTTATATATCTTTTGCATAAGGCGGGAACCCTTTGTCCCTCTGGGTTTCCACCCCCCCTCACTGGAAAAGCACCAGGTTAAAGATGGATTCCAGTTCAGGTGACATGATCACATGTCACTGCAAGACTTCATTACTCACTTGCCAGCACACACATATACAGGGAGACTCACAGGTAAACAGCCATCTGCAGACAATGGTCCTGGTTAATGGGAGTCATCAAGATTCCAAACCATCATTAATGGCCCACACTTTACATAATTACAATAGGCCCTCAGAGTTACATTTTATATTTCTAGTTTTAGATACAAGAGTGGTACATTTCTACAAATAGGATGATCACACTCAGTAGATTATGAGCTTTGTAATGATACCTTACAAGAGACCTTTTGCACAAAGCATATCCCATTTGCATTATAGTCACTTATTATCAATTTTTTTATAAAACTATCCCAGTTACATTATATTCACTTATTATCATGTTTTTATAAAACCATGTAGACTGCACAACGTCACAGCTCCATTAATTATTTGGCAGGTTTTCTGCTTCTGATATACTTAAAAAAATGTTTCTGTTTCTTTGTGTGTCTTTTGGTAGTTGCTCTTTAAATTCTTTTTTGGCCTGCCTAATTATACTTTTACATTTTACTTGCCAGAGTTTATGCATCTTTCTATTTTGCTCAGTAGCATTTGACTTCAAGTTTTTAAAGGATACCCTTTTTGCCTCTAGTCACCTCTTTCACTTTGGTTACCCATGGTGGCATTTTTTGGTCCTCTATTTGCTTTAATTTGGGGTACACCTTTAAGTTGAGCCTTTATTATGGTGTTTTTAAAAAGTTTCCATGTAGCTTGCAGGCATTTCACTCTTGTGAGTATTCCTTTTAATTTCCATTTAACTAACATCCTCATTTTTGTGTAGCTCCCCTTTTTGAAGCTAAATGCTACTGTGGTGGGCTTCTTTGGTAATCCTTCCCCCCAAAGACGTTAAATTCAAATTTATTATGGTTACTATTGTAACCCACACACCTCCTGGGTGTGGTGTTCTGTCCCCTCTACTGGCACTGACACCACTTAGCTAAGGCTGTAGAGCAGACTAATTAATCTCTAAGAGCCATATGGCTTTTAGCTCATGCAGTAGAGGCTCATGCACTAAGCTTCAGAGATCCCAGGTTCAATCACGACCAGGGTCTGTTGGCGTTACACTATTACCAAGTGTTTCAGGTATATTCACCACTTGGACCATTTTTCACAGATCTGGACCTTAAACTGTGGCTTTGATCCATCCCAAACTGATATCACCTGCTTGGATGTGATCTTGCCTAGTGATCTCACTCTTGGACCAGTTTGAACTGGTATATGCGAGCCTCTCCAGGGGGTGTTATCTGGAGGTGTTACAACCTGAGTAAATTTGCCTAATCACCCCCCCACACACACACACTGTTCTTAGTTCCTGGACTGTGATCACCCTCCCCCGTGGAATTCCATACAATCACTGCCCCACAATGATACTTAAATTGAACACAGTAAAATCTCCCAAAGATATTGCAGGAAATTCCCATAGCCATCACACACAAATGACCCCAAACTTGCACCACTAACTCTACCCCTAGCCTTGATGAGGAATAGCAATTTCCAAAACAATCTGGTGTGTGTGGTTTTTAGAGCACTCTGAAATAGAGACTCCTAACCAGATGTTTTGCTCTTGGGACAAAACTTCCAAAGGCAGACCCTGCACAGGCAGAGAGTAACTAATATGCACAACACACATTTTGGAAAGTTGCCAAAGGCAGGACTCAGATGCACTGTAAATGGATGCTGCTTGAATTCAGTGGTCACAGCATGCTACCTTGAGGCACCCAGTTACTCTTACATCAGGCTGCCTTCAAACAATCTGGCTTGCGACAGAGCCCCATGTCTACTGCACAAGTGCAAATGACTTTCTCTGACACATTAACTTGGCTTGTGGAGAGCCAACTTTTACCCTGGGTAACCTTGAAAATATTGTTTCCCTGAAGGGGCAGTGGCTACTAGAGACCAGGTGAGATCACATCCAAGCAATATCAGTTTGGGGCAGATCCAAGCTATAGTTTGAGGTCTAGATCTGTGGGGAAAAAAGTGGGGGAAGGTTCGAAGGAGGGATAAGTACCCTACAATGTTGATATCGCATATTTTTTTTAAAGGGAAAGGTATAACTTGGAGACCCTTTGCTTTAACCACCCCAAATTAGGACCACTAATCCTACTCTGAACCCTGATGATGGACAGCACATTTCAAGGCAATCTGAGTATGCATGTGGATTTTAGGGTACTTAGAAAAATCAGCTATTAAACAGTAAGCTAGCCTTAACTAGGGGGGAGGGATAGCTCAGTGGTTTGAGCATTGGCCTGCTAAACCCAGCATTGTGAGATCAATCCTTGAGGGGGCCATTTAGGGATCTGGGGCAAAAATCTGTCTGGGGATTGGTCCTGCTTTGAGCAGGGGGTTGGACTAGATGACCTCTTGAGGTCCCTTCCAACCCTGATATTCTATGAACCCTAAACATAGTGGTGCTAACAGCCCACGATAATCTCTCTCAGGGTTTTTATACTGTGGCCCATCTCTGTAGGATCTGAGCACCTGTCATGTAAAATCAATAGCAGTAGTGAAGTTTCTATTGGACTTCATGGAGTCTGGCACTTCTCCCTTTATGGGGCCAAAACTCTGCTTGGCATTGGGTCCCTGAATGGGGAGGATTCTCCAAGAGTGTACAGCAGTAGTGGGCAACCTGCAGCCCATCAGGGTAATTTTCTGGCAGGTCGCCAGACAGTTTGTTTACATTTGCATGGCCACCCGCAGCTCCCAGTGACCGTGGTTCGCTGTTCCTGGCCAATGGGAGCTGTGGGAAGCGGCGCGGGCTGCAGGGACGTGCTGGCCGCTGCTTCCCGCAGCTTCCATTGGCCGGGAACGACAAACCGCAGCCATTGGGAGCTGCAGACAGCCGTGCAAATGTAAACAAACTGTCTGGCGGCCTGCCAGTGGATTACCCTGACAGGCCGCAGGTTGCCCACCACTGGTGTAGAGGATGGAACAATGCTAATGTGCTCTAGTATTGGCACTCTGCCCTAATCGCTAACCTCTTGCTTTTTTGCCCTCACTCCCGGTATACTGCCTGATTGTGTAGGAGCTCTCTACAGATGCTGCCAGAGCTTTCTGATTAGCTCTTATACTCCACTCCTGTTTGATACGTGTTCCAGGCAAAGCTGGGATTGGGGAGGTAGTACCAGTCAAAGGGAGTGAAGCAGGCGGTGGGGAGGAAAGAGCATGAAAGGCACTCCTTGCGTTCATCACTGTCAGGATCACAGGTGGGAAGCAGATTTCACAATCACAAATGGGTGAGGATGGCATTAGGTGCCCATCCCATCCTCCCATCCTTGCACTGGCCAGCGGAGGTGTTCAGCTACATAAGGGAGTGTAACTTGCACCCCTCTGAATTTTGGTGCAGCAGGTGCACATGGACATAGGAGTGGAGGAGGGATTTTACTTGCCTGAGGCACTATGCTTCCCAAAGCATCTCCAGGAGGGCAGCTCTGCTTCACATCTGTGTGTTCAAGGCACAATCTGGCCTGGTACATTTACACACTCTAAACTGCTTCCAATAGAGCTCCATTTATTCTCACTGATGATGTTCCTGGTGGGAATGTTAGAAATGTGTTATATTCCTACTGCAATATGCAATTCAAAGTCATCATAAGAGGCAGGTAAGCCATGTTTATAAGGGACTCTGGTGACAAGCTGTGTGGCATGAGAAATTGCTCTTCCTCTCTTGATGTCATCTTATGGGGTAAGGTGACCACCTAAGAAAAGTGGAAAAATAATGTCACTTTATTCCTCTGAAATAAATTGAATTACTTGTTATTAAAAACAAAGATAACCTGATTTTGTTTTTATAAAACAAAACAAACATCCTGTTTCCATTTGAGTTTTTGAAAACCACAATGGAAACATTTTTATTGGTCTTAGTTTTCATAAAAGCTTATTTTTACAAAACCTACATTTTGGGCCAAATTTGTTGTTTTAGTGTCCCTTTGCAACAGTTGTAGAGAAATGAGAGAATCTGGAAATATGATTGCCATGCTCTGAGGTTAAATAAATAGGATTCCCAGAAGAAGCTGAAGGGAGTAACAGTCATTCAAAGACAGTGAAAGATATTATTACACTAATTATAATTGCCATGCTGTTAACTTTTTCTCCCCAGTAGTAATAATAATAATTAATAATATACTTTGAATTTGAGAGATCTTTTAAGCAATGAGACAGCCTGGAAATGAAACTGGGCACAGGTCAGAGACTTCCACAATACTAAGGTAAAATTCCAGTGGTGTCAGGATAAAGAAACTGCTTTGGCCAGGTAGAAAGGAAGAACCCTTTTCTTTGAGAGAGTTTCCCTGATAATGCTGTGGCCAGATGTCAAACAGAAATGGACAGGGAACTGATTGTGATTTCTACCTGTTTAAAAACAATTGCAAGATGAGACTAATTGACGTGTATCTGTGACAACTCTCCAGGTCATCCCTTGAAAGTTCTCCATATTGTTTGCTTTCTGTGATGGAATGCACCCCTGAATTCACACCCTACACACCACTGTAATGATCTTTGTACAGAATATGCCTTGTGAGGTATCACTTGAAAACTAATACAGTAACTCCTCGATTCAGGTTGTAGTTATGTTCCTGAAAAATGCTACTTTAAGTGAAACAATGTTAAGTGAATCCAATTTCCCCCAAAAGAATTAATGTGAATAGGGGGGTTAGGTTCCAGGGAAATTTTTTTCACCAGACAAAAGACTATATTATATATATACACACAGATATATACACAGTATATGTTTTAAACAAACAATTTAATACTGTACACAGCAATTATGATTGTGAAGCTTGGTTGAGGTGGTGAAGTCAGAGGGTGGAAGAGGGGTAGGATATTTCCCAGGGAATGCCTTACTGCTAAATGATGAAATAGCACTCGGCTGAGCCCTCAATGGTTAACACATTGTTGTTAATGTAGCCTCACACTCTACAAGGCAGCACGAATGGAGGGAGGGGAGACAGCATGGCAGAGAGAGACAGAGACACACACCGTGTGTGAGAGTGAGAAACGCGCATTGTCCCTTAAGTATGCTGACCCCTGTCAAGGCTGCTTCCCCACTTTGAACTTTAGGGTACAAATGTGGGGGCCTGCATGAAGACTTCTAAGCTTAACTACCAGCTTAGATCTGGTCTGCTGCCACCATTCCCAAAGCTAATTCCCTTCCCTGGGAAGCCTTGAGAAACCTTTCACCAATTCCCTGGTGAATACAGATCCAAACCCCTTGGATCTAAAACAAGGAAAAATCAATCAGGTTCTTAAAAAGAAGGCTTTTAATTAAAGAAAAAGGTAAAAATCATCTCTGTAAAATCAGTATGGAAAATAACTTTACAGGGTAATCAAACTTAAAGAGCTCAGAGGATCCCCCTCTAGTCCTAGGTTCAAAGTACAGCAAACAAAGATAAACACTCTAGTAAAAGGTACATTTACAAGTTGAGAAAACAAAGGAAAACTAATACGCCTTGCCTGGCTGTTTACTTACAAGTTTGAAATAGGAGAGATTTGTTTAGAAAGATGTGGAGAACCTGGATTGATGTCTGGTCCCTCTCAGTCCCAAGAGCGAACAACAACCAAAACAAAGAGCACAAACAAAAGCCTTCCCCCCACCAAGATTTGAAAGTATCTTGTCCCCTTATTGGTCCTTTGGGTCAGGTGTCAATCAGGTTACCCGAGCTTCTTAACCCTTTACAGGTAAAAGGATTTTGGAGTCTCTGGCCAGGAGGGATTCTATAGTACTGTACACAGGAGAGCTGTTACCCTTCCCTTTATAGTTATGACAATCCCACTCTAAGTACACTGCCTTTTTAAGTAGATGAGCAAGTTGAGACAGCAGCTGCTGCCAGCAAGCTCCCTCCCGAGCCCTGTCGTGTCTCCCCCCCCCAACCCGCCGCTCTGTGGAGATGAGGCACAGGAGCAGGGGGGGGCGGGGGCAGGAGCAGGGGGACATCCTGACATTAGCATCCCTCTTCCCCCCCTTGCACAGCAAGCAGGAGGCTCCGGGGAACAGCACCAAGGCAGAGGGCAGGAGCAGCACAGGGCAGTGAGGGGAGGGACAGCTGAACTGTCCGGCAATTGATATAGCTTGCTGGGTGGCTGCCACACAGGGAACTTACGGGAGCAGGGAGCTGATGGGGGGCTTCTGGTCCACCCTGGTTCCAAGCCCCCACCAGCTAGCTCCAACAGTCTGCTCTTTCTGCAAGCCATGGACAAAGCAGGCAGCTGCCAAACAACGTTATAAGGGAGCATTGCACAACTTTAAACAAGCATGTTCTCTAATTGATCAGCAACATAACGACGACACAACGTTAACCGGGATGACTTTAAGTGAGGAGTTACTGTAGCTCTCTGGTCAATAATATCATGGTGAAATATAGGTAGCAATATTATATGTAAAGTTATGAATTCCCCTAAATGATATTGGTGGTGGCTCATGTCCAAACCCATGTAGCCCTCATTAGGCAGAACTGGTCAAGCAGATTTTAAACAAAGGAATGTGTGTTTACCTCAGATTACATATAAATTGTAAACAGGGTCCTTAAACAGTGAGAGAGGGAAGACAGGAGACAAAGAAAACCTGCATTTCAACAAACAGAGGTGAGAAGAAATAGCATGTATCCTCTTTCACTACCAGACATCATGTCACCTTCTTTATTGTTTAAATCAACTTTGCTTTGAGAGGTCACCTTCAGGAAAATGTATCTCAAAGGAGGAATGGACTATAAAAGTGAGGTGCAAAACCACCCAAAGTTATCTCTCCCTATCCATCTTTCTCTTTACACCTTAGAATGCAAAAGAAACAGCAGTTGGACTACTAGAGCAGATCCTGACCTGAGAATTTGGTCAGCAATGTACTGAAAACGTGGTTAGGGACTTCACCTTGAAGTCTAGTTTAGAAAGCTTTTTATCTTTATTTTTCTTGTAATCATTACTTGTACTCACTTAAAATCTATCTCTTTGTAGTTAAATAAATTTGTTTTATTCTTTAATTAAAATTACTCCAGTGTTGTGAATTGTTTGGGTAACTCCATTTAAGGAAGCGGAGTGTTGTATGTTGATCCCCTTAGAGGGGCAATGGACGGGAGAGGGCTGGACAGATTTTGGGGGGAAAATCTGGGACAGGGAGTGTGTTGGGGCCACCCTCAAGGTAGTAACTAAGGCTGCTGGAAGCCAGAGCATGGTGGTGTTGCTGACAGGCTGCTGGGGTCAGAGCTGCTGGACCAGGGCTGTGGCTATACACAGACACTCAGGGTGTAACCTACATGCTGTTTGAGGAGCAGCAAAGCATTGTAAGGCACCCCAGGTTGCAGAGCAAGTGCTGACACTGTCCTTCACTGGTCTGGATTGCACCTCGGTATTTCATACTTGCATTACAACTTTTTTAACAAGGAGAAATGAACCTCCTTGATTCACATTTTTTCTTGGGATCATATACCTCTACAAGATTATGCTGCAATTTGCCTTAAAAATGGTTTTACCTTAGCCTATCAAGCCTCAGGAGCTGGGACTCCAGACAGAACCCCCCTTCACTGTACAATGTCAGGCCCAAATACTGCAATGAGATCCGCATGGGAACACACTTGCCAGGCTCCAATGATTTCACTGGGGTCTGCCTATATGAATCCAATTGCTGGGACTAGAACTCCAATTTGAAAAATCCAGGTTCTAAGTGCCAATCAGCAATTTATGCAGAGGGTTAGGTGGGGGGTACACAGCTTGTTCAGTGGGCAATAGGTAATTATCTCACTTTTGGTCATCCTCAGCTGCTGGAGAATCCTGTAGGAATGAGTTAGAGGTATGATCCCATTGGAGCCTTAGGTTAGATGTCTAAGTGGAGCAGTGACTACAGATGATTTGGGGGACAGCCATGGAAGAGTTCAGGAGAAGGGCTTGGCAGACTGAATGGGGACAAGGACCTCAACTAGAGGCCCAGGCCTGTCTCAGAAGCTATGAATGACCAGGTTTAGGGAGGAGCATGCCTTCAGAGAGGAGAACCTCTAGCCCAAAAGGAGTGGGGCTGTTAAAGGGGAAGGTTGCCTTTTAAATTAAGTGAGATTGTAGACTGCTTGCATTAAAATTTGATTTAGGGAGGAATGTAGCAACCTGCATGGAACTTGGAAGGAGGAGCAAAGGTTGCTGAAGGGAAACATTTGGAGGAGACACCAGGAAGTCAGTCTGTGTGCATATGGCTGGAATGCTAGCACCAGCTGTAGCATCTGTAAATAGTTCTCTTCATAAAGTGCCAATTTAGTTTTAGAAGCATGGAGTCCTCTCATGTTATTACTCAGCATGTGGTATATGAAACAAGGCATAGTTAGCTGAGGAGACTTTGGAGGGGGAAGAGCCACTGGCTATGCAGCTGGGTGCTACCCCAACAGAAGTGAAAAGATGGGCTACAGCCAAGGCGAGAGAGACCTGGATCACAGTGTGACCACCCAGACAAGGAAACATAGGCTACATGTATGCTGCAAAACAAGAAAACAAAACAAACCCGTGGTGGTGAGTCTCAGAGCCCAGGTCAAGTGACTTGGGCTTGTGGGACTTGCACTATAGGGCTAAAAATAACAAGAGTATAAATATTCAGGCTCTGGCTGGAGCTCGGGCTTTGAGACCCACCAAGGGGAGTAAGTCTCAGAGTCAGAGTTCCAGCCCGAGTGGCAATGTCTATATTGCTATTTTTAGCCCCAAAGCACTAGCCCCATGAGCCTGAGGCAGTTGACCCAGGCTCCGAGACTCATTGCTGCTGTGGTGGGTCTCCCCCCCCCAGCATAGAAGCACCCTTAGGCAGAACAAATGGGCCCTTGCCTACACTGGAAAATCATGCTGGGGTCGCTCTGGCGGGCCCGGCGCAGCCAGGGCAGTGGCTGCTCCGGCTGGCTGGGGCTGCTCTGGCCAGTGCGCAGAGGGTTAACGGTTAAGGTTGGTTAACGATAAACCTAATGTTTACCTGCTAACCATTTAACATTTTACATCCCTAGTTGATTATCAATTACAATCTTACATTTACTGGTTTCTTCACTGCTTTATAGTAATCTACGGCTCTCTGTAATGAGATGTACTAAGCAGAATATCTCTAACGTTCATGCAATTGTTACCTGCAGCTCCCTTGCAAGCACTCCCAATTCATCACACATCCTGAGGCAAAGAATGTTCCATTTGGCAAAGTTCACTACGGTCTTGGCTACACTTGCGAGTTACAGCGCTGTAAAGGCTCCCCCAGCGCTGTAACTCACTCCCCGTCCACACTGGCAAGGCATTTGCAGCGCTGCATGTACTCCACCTCTCCGAGAGGAATAGCAAGTATTGCGCTGCCGCTGCAGCGCTGCAACGCCAGTGTGGCCGCCCAATGCGCTGTGAATGGCCTCGAGAATTATTCGGCAGTATCCCACAATGCCTGTTGTAGCCACTCTGGTCATCAGTTCAAACTCTACTGCCCTGGCCTCAGGTAACCAACCATGTGACCCACCCTTTACATTCCCCGGGCATTTTAAAAATCCCCTTCCTGTTTGCTCAGCCCGGCGTGGTGTGGAGTGCTATCAGCGAATCTTTCCAGGTGACCATGCCTCCACGTGCCAAGCGAGCCCCAGCATGGAGCAATGGCGAGTTGCTGGGCCTCATCAGTGTTTGGGGGGAGGAAGCTGTACAGCCCTGAAACAATCAGTCCCCCTTACTCACCATTTTGAGGCTCCCGTGGGATATGTGTGCTCTGTTTCGGACGGGAAAATTATGCTATTGTGTAGACCCTGTGTGTTTTCTACTCCTTAAGTGCGGGGGGAATCATTACTCTGTCTGGTATAAACAATGCTGCCTCTGTTAAATGTTGCATTTTGCCTATACAGCTTGAGACCTCAGCCGTCCCTCTTATCGCCTGCTCAGAGACTGCAAAGACTCAGGAAGAGACTGTGAAAAAGCAAAGAAGACATGCTGCAAGAAGTGATGCGGCAATCTATTAAAGAGAATGAGAAAGCACAGAACTGGAGGGAGAGAGAAAGCAGGATCCGCCAGGAAAATGCAGCGCACCGGCGGCAAAGCACCGATAGGCTCATAAGCATCCTGGAGCGCCAAGCAGACGCTATCCAGGAGCTGGTAGCCATGCAGAAAGAAGAGCAGTACCGCAAACGCCACCCCCCCCCCCCCCACAGCCCTTGTCCCAAAACTCTTTCCATTGTGCCCCACTGTCACCTCCAACACACTTTCCCCAACTTCCGTGTTCTTCACGCCACCCGCTGCCTCCAACACCAGTATCTTCACCACCCAGCCCTGAAAACCACGACCCTTACCCTCTGCACTCAACCCCCATCACCATGCAGTATAGCTGTCCTGAAGTGCAGCACTCACTGCACAGCACACCAGACAGGACATACGCGAATCTGTGATTGTACTGTTCCCCACTCCACCCCCTTGTTTCTTTTCAATAAATAAATCTTTTTTTTCCTTTTCAATAAATGGATTCTTTGGCTTTGAAAACATTCTTTATTATTGCGTAAAGTAAAAGACTCCTTAGCCCAGGAAATAAACAGGCACTGCAAGTTTGCTTGTCTGCTTAGCAAACACTGATTCCTAAAGATTGGAACTACTGCACTTCACTCCCGTGCAGGGCACCAGATATCACTGCTGGTTTTCAGCCTCAAATTGCTCCCTCAAGGCATCCCTAATCCTTGCAGCCCTGCGCTGGGCCCCTGTAATAGCCCTGCTCTCTGGCTGTGCAAATTCAGCCTCCAGGTGTTGAACCTCAGAGGTCCATGCCTGAGTGAAGCTTTCACCCTTCCCTTCACAAATATTATGGAGGGCACAGCACGCGGATATAACTGCGGGGATGCTGTTTTCAGCCAAGTCCAGCTTCCCATACAGAGATCGCCAGCGGGCCTTTAAACGGCCAAAGGCACACTCCACAGTCATTCGGCACCGGCTCAGCCTGTAGTTGAACCGTTCCTTGCTGCTGTCAAGGCTCCCTGTGTAGGGTTTTATGAGCCACAGCATTAACGGGTAAGCGGGATCTCCAAGGATCACAATGGGCATTTCAACTTCCCCTACCATGATCTTCCGCTCTGGGAAAAATGTCCCGGCCTGCATCTTCCTGAACAGCCAAGTGTTCCGAAAGATGCGTGAGTCATGCACCTTTCCGGGCCAGCCTGTGTTAATGTCAGTGAAACGCCCACGGTGATCCACAAGCGCCTGAAGAACCATAGAGAAATATCCCTTCCGATTAACGTACTCGGATCCTAGGTGGGGTGGTGCCAGAATAGGAATGTGCGTCCCATCTATCGCCCCTCCACAGTTAGGGAACCCCATTTGTGCAAAGCCATCCACTATTTCCTGCACGTTACCCAGAGTCACGGTTCTTCTGAGTAGGATGCGATTAATGGCCTTGCAAACTTGCATCAACACGATTCCAACGGTCGACTTTCCCACTCCAAACTTGTTTGCGACCGACCGGTAGCTGTCTGAAGTTGCCAGCTTCCAGATTGCAATAGCCACCCGCTTCTCCGCTGGCAGGGGAGCTCTCAATCTCGTGTCCTTGCGCCGCAGGGTGGGGGCAAGCTCCTCACACAGTCCCATGAAAGTGGCTTTTCTCATCCGAAAGTTCTGCAGCCACTGCTCGTCATCCCAGACTTCCATGACGATGTGATCCCACCACTCGGTGCTTGTTTCCCAAGCCCAAAAGCGGCGTTCCACGGTGCTGAGCATGTCCGTGAATGCCACAAGCAATTTCGTGTCGTACGCGTTACGTGGCTCGATAGCATCGTCGGACTCCTCACCCTCACTCTCACTGTCACTTTGGATCTTAAGGAATAGTTCGACAGCCAAAGGTGACGTGCTGGCAAGACTCGTCAGCATACGCCTCAGCAGTTCAGACTCCATTTCCCGCAGACAGATCGCGCTGCACAGAAACCGTTGAAAGATGGTGCCAAAGGTGGACGGAAACAAAGGGATTTCTGGGATGCGAAGCGATACATCATGGGGCATTGGTACAGGACCCAGAATCCCCCGCACCCACGCCCCCTTCCCACAACCCACGGCGCCAGAATGGGAAAAGGTGCTCTGTGGGATAGCTGCCCATAATGCACCGCTCCCAATAGCGCTGCAATTGCCGCAAATGTGGCCACGACAGTGCGCTGGGCAGCTGTCAGTGTGGACAGACTGCAGCGCTTTCCCTACTCAGCTGCACGAAGTCAGGTTTAACTCGCAGCGCTGTACATCTGCAAGTGTAGCCAAGGCCTACGTGACTTAAGGCTGGGAGTGAGCAGCAGGGGCGGATGAACTCTTACAAAACAAATATAATGTGTGTGCGTGTGACGTTATTGATATAATCTGGGACCATATAGATCATTGTTGCAACCAAGGTCCTGTAGTGGCACCCAAATCTTGTATAAAGGGGGTCAAATGGGGTGTCTAAGACAAGGTTATGGATTACTGGTTATAATTATGCTGTCTATATGTGTGTATCAGTGTTATAGTTGAAGTTATGAATATTGGCTCTATACTGTCTGTGTTGCAAACTTATGCTATGCTTCTGGGTGACATCCCAGACAAGCTGGTGTTAGCTCTGCCTAGCCTGCTTGATGGCCCATTAAGAACCATCAGCTATACAATGGACTCATTGAGAAAAGGCAAATATGCCTTGAGACTCAGCAAAGTATGCAGGGACTGGCCCATGTGACTCCAGACTCCATTTTGCTGTAATTTTCCACAGTAAGAACAAAGGGGTGTTCTTACACCTGGAAAAGACTATATAAGGCTAATGCCTCATCTCCATTTGGTCTTCAATCCTGCTTCACACCTCTGGAGGAACTTTGCTACAAGCTGAAGCTTTGAACAAAGGACTGAGGACCCATCCCAGCGGGGGATGTACTCCAGAGACTTGATTGGAACCTGCAGTTTATTCTATCGCTGCTGCAAGCCTGAACCAAGAACTTTGCCATTACTGTATGTAATTGATTCCATTTAACCAATTCTAACTCCCATCCCTATCTTTTTCCTTTTATGAATAAACCTTTAGATTTTAGATTCTAAAGGATTGGCAACAGCGTGATTTGTGGGTAAGATCTGATTTGTATATTGACCTGGGTCTGGGGCTTGGTCCTTTGGGATCAGGAGAACCTTTTTCTTTTACTGGGGTCTTGGTTTTCATAACCATTTGTCCCCATAACGAGTGGCACTGGTGGTAATCCGGGAAACTGGAGTGTCCAAGGAGATTGCTTATGAGACTTGCGGTTAGCCAGTGGGGTGAGACCGAAGTCCTCTTAGTCTGGTTGGTTTGGTTTGCCTTAGGGTACGTCTTCACTTACATCCGGGTCCGGATGTAAGCAATCGATTTTCTGAGTTCGATTTATCGCGTCTGGTTAAGACGCGATAAATCGATCCCGGATCGATCCCGGAAGTGCCCCGGATCGATCCCGGAAGTGCTCGCCTTCGACGCTGGTACTCCAGCTCGGCGAGCGGAGTACGCAGCATCGACGGGGGAGCCTTCCTGCCGCGTCTGGACCGCGGTAACTTCGGACTAAGGTACTTCGAATTCAGCTACGTTATTAACGTAGCTGAATTTGCGTACCTTAGTCCGAAGTGGGGGGGTTAGTGTAGACCAGCCCTTAGAGGTGGGAAAACCCCAGCCTTGGGCTGTAACTGCCCTGTTTGAGCAATTTGTCCTGAGTTGGCACTCTCAGTTGGGTTCCGCCAGAACCGCATTGTCACAGTGCGCAAATACGCCTTACTATAAAGAATGTGGGAAGAGGAATAGCGAACATACGCTGGTACAAAATCTGCTAAACAACCCAAGGCCTGGTCCACACTAACCCCCCACTTCGGACTAAGGTACGCAAATTCAGCTACGTTAATAACGTAGCTGAATTCGAAGTACCTTAGTCCGAACTTACCGCGGGTCCAGACGCTGCAGGCAGGCTCCCCCGTCGATGCCGCGTACTCCTCTCGCTGAGCTGGAGTACCGGCGTCGACGGCAAGCACTTCCGGGATCGATTTATCGCGTCTAGACAAGACGCGATAAATCGATCCCAGAAGATTGATCGCTTACATCCGGACCAGGAAGTAAGTATAGACGTACCCCAAGTCTCTGTGCTCACATCACCCTAGTAATCTGCTCTCTGCCTGGTTCCCGACTGAGAATTGCATGCTGTTAAATGTCTCTGCCCTTACATAAATTGTCCATGGAACTGGCTCTAGTTATCTGATTGAGTCTTCTTCCATGACCATGTTGTTCCACATCATCTACATTCCCCTAAAACAATAAAACTGTCACCCAGTACATGGAGACTCATGACAGAAGGAAAGAGAACTTTCACAATAGCTTTAACCAGACTATGGAACTCAGTCCCAAATGAAATAAGAATGACTGCAGACCTCACTATGTTCAAAACACATCTCTTTGACTTGGTTTTCCTTAAATTTTTTGTTCTCTCTCTCTCTCTCTCCCCCTCACATACATACATGCCATACACCAGGCACACAACCAGGGCCGGCTCCAGCATTTCTGCCGCCCCAAGCAAAAAAAAAAAAAAGCCGCGATCGGCGGCGGCAGTTCAGCGGCAGGTCCTTCGCTCCTAGAGGGAGTGAGGGACCTGCCGCCCCCGAATTGCCGCAGGTGCCGCCCCTCTCCCTTGGCCGCCCCAAGCACCTGCTTGTTAAGCTGGTGCCTGGAGCCGGCCCTGCACACAACCTATAAGTTAATATTTCTCCAAAGAAAGGAATAAAAAGAAATTTTGTAGTGTAGACATGGGCTATGTTATGGGCTTTTGCTAGCACAGCTGTGTCAGTCAGAGATCACATCTCATCACATCCGTGACCGACATAGCCATGCTGCCAAAAGCTTGCAGTGCAGACCAGACCCAAGCATAATGGATGCAAATATTTCTATGTGAGTTTGCAGAAAGCCAGGAATGCTTTTGAGAGTGTGACCAGCCCCATTCATCTCAGTGAGGTTTTAACTCAGATCCCCATGATGGTAATTTGAATGTCAACATTTTAACTGCTTCACTCCTCATGTCAGGCCTTATCTGTACAGTGATACCACTTTAATTATATTGATCTATTTTAAAGTGGTAGAGTCACCTTAGTGCGCACACAGTTATAGTCCCTTAGCTATATCGACACTATACATATAAGGCAGGGGTTCTCTCATCGCACCATGACCCCCTTCTGACAACAAAAATTACTACATGACCCCAGGAGAGGGACAAAGCCTGAGCGCCGCTGCCCTGGGTGGGTGGAAGGGGTTGGGGAAAGCCCGAGCCCCACCATCCTGGATGGGGGGGCCAAAGCTCAAGTGCTTCAGCCCCAGGCAGGGGGCCTGTAACCTGAGCCTTGCCACCGAGGGCCTGGCTGGTGGGGCTCAGGCTTCTGCCCGGTGGGGCTCAGGCTTCTGCCCCAGACCCCAGCAAGTCTAACGCCAACCCTGGTGATCCCCAGTTTGTGAACCGCTTCTCTAAGGGCATGTCTACACTACAATTACACACAGGTGGCTGGGCCACACCAGCTGACGCAGCTGAAGGGGTTCTGGTGAACGGGCTGTTTAATTGCAGTGAAGAGATTCCGGCTCCAGCCCCATCTCTGGGATCCTGCCACTTTGCAGGGCGCTAGAGTATGGGCTCCAGCCTGAACATCTACACAGCCCTTAGCTAGAGCTCCTCGAGCCCAAGTTGGCTGGCACATGACAGCTGCAGGGGTCTAACTGCAGTGTAGACATACCTGACCAGCACAGCTATGTTGGCCGGGGGCGTGAAGAGGGCTGAGCTGTCTGAGGGGATCTACACTACAGACGGTGCTGCAGAACTGTGCCAGTGTAGTGCAGCCACGTCCTCAGGTCCCCATCCTGGCAGGGGAGCACGCAGGACTGTATAAAACGCCTGCATGGCCGTGTCCCCTGAGCGGAGCAGGCCTAGGAAGGGCGTGTGGGGGGTCACGGCTCTGCCGTAGTCAGCGTGGCTCTTTCTGTCGCCACACAGCGCGTGTCATTGGGGGCCTATCCCCAGATGCACACGGCTCCCGGAGAGCCCAGCCCACCTCCCCTCAGCCGCAGCCGGGAGGGGATCCCCGGCTAGGTGCGGCGGGGGCGGGGGCAGGTAGCTTGTGTTCGCGTGGAGGGGCACGGCCCAGGGGGGTTCCCGCGAGAGATAATAGCTAGGAGGAGGGGGCACCGGCCGCCATTTTGAACCCAAAGCGGCCCCCCCTCTTGCCGGGGTTGGGGGGGCAGAGAGCTCGCGAGAGCCCACACAGCTGGGAAGCGAAGGAGCATGCGAGCGAAGCCGGCGCACGCGCAGCCTAGACATTAGGGGGTCGTGTGGCTGCTGCGCTGGGGAAAGGCAAGAGGAAGGGGCGGGGTTAGAGTGCAGCTATCGCGAGAACACGGAGGCTATATATGGGAGTGGGCGTGAAGAAAGCTTCCCCTCAGTGCGATTCCGTCCGGAGAGCGCAGCCACTGGCCCCCCGAGGAGCAGGCCCGAGACCATGGAGGACAGCATGGACATGGAGAGCATGGGCCCCCTGCGCCCTCAGACCTTCCTCTTCGGTAACGCCCCGCGCCGGGGCCGCCCACGGTCGGGCCCGCCCCGCCTGGGGACCGCTATCCTCGCGGGCATGGCGCGGCCGCCTGGGCCCAGGCTGCTCGCGCGGTGGGGGTGGGGCGCGCGCGAGGACTCGGTGGGGGCGCGCGATCGGGATCAGGGTTCGCGCGCGGGGGCTCGGCGGGGATGCTCTAGGAGCGGCAGCCCCCCGCCACCACGTGTCCGGCGCTCGCACGTGGCGTCTGTTGCGGCCTCCAGCTCCTGGCAGCGGCTGGCGCTTTGTTCTTTCTCCCCTGTTCCGCAGGCAGGAGCAGCCGCTTCTCGCCGCTCTGCCACCCGGCCACAGGAGCCGCTAGTTCCCAGGGACGCGCTTTTCTCTCACCGGCGGGCCTGTAGCCGGTAGATGCCCTAGGCGCACATGGCAGCGTGGGGCGGCTGCGTCTCGGTGAAGCACGTGGAAGGGCCGCGCTCTGTGGACAGAACAGGCGTGGGCGGAACCGGGCCCTGTTGGTGAACCCCGCAGGCCCATATTTAACACACGATCGGCCCCCTGCAGCTAACTGTTGTTTTAATACATTTTAACCTCAGTAGCTTGCACAAATGACTCTGAGACCCCTTACAAATTATCGACACTTGCAAATTACTGATCAGGTGTCCAAATAAGAAGCAAGTATTGTGCTCTGCCTTTTTGTGGCGTACTAGCAAATGTTTTGTTGGTTTTTTTTTAAAAGGTTAACTTTGATATTGAGACCTCACTGCACTGTTTTCTGCTATTAAGTCTGAGATGTGAGCATTGAAGAACTCTCATTTTGTATACAAATTTAGTTTTTTGGGGTGCAAGCTTGCAGGTTTTGAATATATTAACTTCTAATAAATAAGTACTGAAAGGATCAAGATTGTAATATACAATAAATAAATGTGCAATGTTATGGTTTAAATACTTTACCTGTAACTTAACTGGTCTTTTGCAGGTTGTGAACTAAAGGCAGATAAGGAGTATCACTTCAAGGTGCATGATGAGGAAAATGAACACCAGTTGTCACTGAGAACAGTAAGTCCTCATTCTTGGAAACTAAAGGTTATGGTCCTGTGAAAAGTAGCTCTCAGCCTTCATAATCATGGGAATCATAAATGCAAATAATTGAATCACACTTTTATCCTGCTGTGCAGTTTTGTGTCTTGGATGCTCTGCTCCATTGTGTATTAGAGGTGCTTTGTGAAATTTATAAAAACTATTAAAGTAATTTGGGATAGATTCTTAAGTGTCAAATTACATGAAACTTGTTATTTTCTATTGTTTCCATAATTTTTATTAAAATTTCTTGAGTTATTGATGTAATTAAAATAATTTACTGAGAACTCTTGTTTTTTGAAGATGAAGATAAATAAGCATGTTATGTATATCCGATTGATATGTTGGAACTTTGTTTTGGAAAAGTAAAAACTATTTAATACAAACTGAGTAATGATTATACCTTTTCACTACCACAAAAATTAAAATACCTGTATGTCAAGCTTAACCATTTACTTACCAAGCAATTTGCTCACTTGCTTGCCAGTTTAAGAATTCAGGATTCTTTTCCATTGCGAGACTTGATGAAATAACTACATGTATGATATCACTGCTTATAGCAGGGTGGATTGATTTAAGGCGTTGGTTTTAATCATGGCAAGCAGGAAACCTTAATTTAAATCCTCAATTTTAGTCCTATTTTGCATTTTTGTCCTTCTATTTTCTTAGAGATGTTGATTTTCATTTGTTAATCAAAATATTTTGATTTGCAGCTAAATACAGCCTTTATACTAAGTTTGGTGGTGCTTTTTGCTAGCCAGGAGGATACAGTATATACAGATTTAATTATGCTGTTACATAGTTTAACTTGCACTTACTCAGATTCTTAATTTTTACTTGTTAGAAAATGGTGACTGATGCACTTCTTGGACGATTATTTTTTTATTACTTCGTCTCATGCTGTATTTGGATAGAAATGCAAATGTAATTAAAATGCACAAAATAGAATTTTAACTTTACTAAATAAAACTACTTTAAATGTGCTGGTACATAACCATGTTTTGTTAAAAAAATTTCTTTATATTTAAAGCTAAGGAAGTCTTGTTTGTGGTTAGTGAATTGAACTGATTATGTCTGGTCCCCATATCCTCCTTCAAGATTTTAGAACTAGTAGATCTCATCTTTCACACCTAGTTTTTATTCATATATTGGAAGAGGAAAACAAGCTTTCCTGCCTTTTCAACTCCTGGTGGTTTTTAACTGTTCATGAGCTAGTGGTTGAACTAAAAGCTGGGTTAGAACTTCAACAAACTGGTTCCAGGTGCTTAACCAGTGACTCTCTCCAGTTCAGTGGTTTGAAACTTGGCAGCAAACATGTACTGTTTAATATTATTTTTTTATTTAATTTGAATATTATAGTAAATTTAGGCCTTAACATAAATTGTTGATTTCATATCTAATTTAAAATACTTACAATCTTTGATTTTTATCCACTCTGCACATAAGAGAAAAATACTGTACTTTATTAATTATTTCTTCCTAAAACATTTAATGTAGTGATTGATGCAGAATACCAGTAATGTCTGCATTTCAGTGGTGGACAGAAGTGATTCTTATATATAGTCAAAAGCTCCTTGAGATTTTTCTGGGTGAAACTAAATAGCAGCAGTTGATGAAATCATGCTTAAGTGTAGAAAACGTTCTTACTCAGATTTCTTTACCCCCTCATAAGAGGGAAAGAAAACCCTGGACTCAGTTTGGAAGATGTTCTTTTAAAACATATGACTATGAAGTAATTATATAAATATATCTATGTTAATGAATGTTTTTCAGTTTGCCTTTAAAGAGAATCTTTCCCACTAGGGTATGCATTGAAATGCAAAATTAAATTTATTTTCACAGTGCTAAATATGGGTTGGTTGTCCCATATGGAGCTTAAAGGGGCATAATGGTACTTTTGCAACTGTTTGTAGCTGTTTAAAAATCAAAGCAAGAAAATGATTAAATTTTGCAGTTGATAGATTTTTTTACGTGAGACGAGCTTAAATTTTTCTCGCCTTTTCTGGAGTTTTACTACTTATTTTTGAAGTGTGTCAAAGACTGGAGATTGAGCTCCTAGGTGTACCCAAAATCAATCGTGTAATACAAAGACTATAAAATTGTGATAAGTGAAAGCCAAATTACATTACATGATAGCAGAGAGCTGGATACTGAAGTCTGCTTAGGCTATACACGATCTCCTGTTCAGAAGAACATACAATCATGAAAACAGTGATTCACTTACTAAATGAAACATAACCTACAGTTGGCTCCAGTAAAGTTATTCCATCATGGATATCATAAGAGAGCCCACACTAAAAAAGTACTGTCAAGGCGTCTATACAGTCTGTGAAACTGATGGACAATTTTGCTGCTATCTAACCGAGGGAAAAGGCATGGCCTCTAATGCAGTTTGTGTGTGATAAGAAAGCCATTCTTATTATTCATACACAAACACTTCTAGCAGTTAAGGTTTCACATACAAAAGCAAGGAAGTAAAGTTAGGTCACTTGCCAGTGGCATACCTGCTTCTCCACCACACTTCAACACTGTCACAGTCGCCGTATGCTGCAGGGAACGAACGCACATTTTTAACTCTGCTTGAGTATGGAGGGATGACAGCCTTCCAGTATCACTACAGAAAGTTTAAGTTCTGAAGTATTCAGCATTCTTAACAGCATTTTTCATAATTTAACAAATTTTATTAATAAATGCATAGTAAGCCTTTCAAAAGTAGCCCATCCCTTAAATAAATGCTACAAGAAGGTCAATTTTAAAAAAATTGCCACATGAGGCTAGAAAATCATGACACTCAAAATAAAAATTTTAAGGGTCTGATACTTTAATAAACCTCAACACTTATTTGAAAAATTTCAGGAAGTTCAGTCTTTACTCAACAGCTTGGGTTATAAATCTGTGGAAGGTGTTATATATTTTTCATACTAAACAGGTTGATTCCCTGTATTTAATGAAAAGTGAAACCAAGCCTTGACAATGACTCCTTCATTGGGGTTGTGGAATGTACATCACTGGGAATTGAGATTGTATCTTTCTCTAAAAGATACTCTAGTCTAATCAAACAGGGATTAAAAAATTCCGGCAAGTTCTGCCTGTGTTATGCAGGAGGTCAGACTTAGATGATCACAATGATCCCTTCTGACTGTCTAATCTGTGAAGCTATAGTTTGTACTGCAGTAGTGTCCAGAGATCCCACTTGACATAAAACTGCCCCTGCCCCCAAGAGTTTCTAGATTAAATATAGATATGCTAATTTACATAAATGCTCTCATAATAGATGGGGAAGAGGTGAACTAGAAAAAATGGAACCTTCTCTGATTGTATGTTTAGAAGGAAAAGGTCATAATGAACTACATGTGAACTATATATATACTACAATACATTACATAAATCACTGAGTAGCCTTTCAGATGCTTAAAATGTTGTCTCGGGTAGGTGTAGAGAGGTTATTTTACCTCTATATTTGGCACTGGTGCTACTGTTTCTGTGTTGAGTTTTGGGGCCCACAGATCAAGAGAGATGTTGATAAATTGGACAGCATTCAGAGAAGAGCCAGGAGAATCCTTAAAGGGTTAGAAAACATGTCTTATAGTGATAGACTCAGGCAGCTCAATCTATTTAGCTTAACAAAGAAGGTTAAGGGGTTATTTGATTACCTTAAGTACCTACATGGGGAACAAAGATTTAATGGGCCCTTCAATATAACAGAGAAAGATATAACACCATCCAGTGGCTGGAAGTTGAAGCTAGGCAAATTCAGACAGGAAATGAGGGGTCATGGTGGATTTTCCATCATTAACTTTAAAATCAAGATTGGGTGTCTTTCTAAGAGATCTGCTCTAGGAATTATTTTATGGAAGTTCTATGTATGGTCTGTGCTATACAGGAAATCAGACTACATGATCGCAATGGTTCCTTATAGATTCTGTGGCCATTAGCTACATGGCTTCCGGATTCAAACTCAGCTGTTACTCTCAGCTGTTGGATGGCTACTAGCAGCTCCTCTGAGCTGCTAATGCAGCCTCTTGCCACAAGGGGATAGGGCGGACAGATCAACAGACATACAAAACAGTTGCTGTCAGTCAGCAAAATACAGCAGAGCACAGCACCAGCATCTGGGCCATAGGATGGAAAGAGCAAGTAGATACTCCCTGACTAATCAGAGCTGCCACTTGGCATGAAGTGAGTGACTGAGTGTCTGATGGGGAGGATATTACTGTCTAAAAGATGGAATAGGAAACTGAAAGAATGTAAACTAATCCCAACACTAGATGGACAAAAACTGAGTTAAAAAAATTAAACATTACAGAAAACAAACTTGGGAGAGAAGATAAGCACAACTTTCAAGTAAATTGCAGGCTGGGGCTGAGGGAGGGGCACCCCCATAGGCAACTCCAGGGCTAGCGCACCCACAGAGAAATCAGTAGGTGTAGCTCCCCAGCACCTCTCATCTGTCAGCAGCCCTGCTGACCAACTCCTCCACCTCCCTCCTGCTGCAAACAGCTACTATTTCACGGTGTGTAGGAAGCTCCATGAGGGAGGGGGAGGAGCGGGAACGGGGCCTGGGGACGGAGGGGGGGTCGAACACACATACCCCGCTAGAGGGGAAGTCGGTGCCTATGGGCATCCCTCCACTGGCTGTGGCCAGGTCCTGACTCCCTGCTGGGCAGGTTCCCTGAGTGCCTGCACGGTGCTAAATAGGAAGCTGCACAGCTTACAGGGAACTTGGGTTGTGTCCCTGACCATCTTGGACCTTTCCTCCATGAACTCTTACTAATTTTTTTTTTTGAGCCCAGTCATATTTGGGCCTTCACAACATCCCCTGGCAACGAGTTCTATGGGTTGATTGTGCATTGTGTGATCAAGTACTTCCTTATGTTTGTGTTAGACCTGCTGCCTATTAGTTTCATTGGGTGACCCCTGGGTTTTGTTATGTGAAGGGATTTAAAAAAAACTTGATTTTCTCAACACCATTCATGACTTCATAGACCTTTATCAAATCTCCCCTAAATTGTCTTATCTTCTAAACTGAATGGTCCCAGTCTTTTTAATCTCTCCTCATATTGAGGCTGTTCCATACCCTTAATTGTTTTTGTTGCCCTCTACTTTTTTCAATTCTAATCTTTTTTGAGATGGTGCGACCAGAACTGTATGCAATATTGAATAAAACAAGCAATAGCCTTAATCAGATCTTATAAGATACTGGCCTCACTTGCATCACAAATGCCTGGCTAGTACCCATGTCTGGACCAGACAGCTTTCCCCAGCCGGTTAATTGGTACAGTGCAAGTCTAGAGAGAACAAGAGGTTAAGTGGCTGTGCTGTTTTCATCTGTGGAAGTCAGTGTCCCTGGAATATCCATTACCAGATGGATTCACCTGGCCCACTAGATCAGTTTGATCTTAGTCACTATGGTTTTGAGGAATGATGGAACTGTATGGATATACAACTAAACACTATAAAAACCTTATTTTGTTCAATGCATCTTGTAGCATAAAAAGTTCAGTTTGGTTACTATTTTCTCATTACTGAAAATTAGTAATGCAGGTCATATCTAACTGCAGTCTGATGGTAATTAAATAAGTCTCTGGTGGTTTCACTGCAGAAAGATAACCAAGAAACATCTTTACTTAGTCTTAAGGGGTAAAAATACTGTTAAAATAGTGAATGAATTACTTTCAAATAGATCTTAAAAAGTTTCTCCTAACAGTTTTACAACTTTAAAATGGTGGTTCAACTTTTCATAAAGGATAATATATTTCACTTCTTGCATAGGTCAGTTTAGGCGCTGGTGCCAAAGATGAATTACACGTTATAGAAGCAGAGGCGTTGGACTATGAAGGGAACCCTATTAAGGTCACACTGGCATCTTTGAAAATGTCAGTACAGCCTACGGTAAGGACAAACCTTTATAATATTATTGATAAACGTTGGTGTCAAGTGGTAATCTCAACTAAGAAACACTAACAAAGTAGAAATAGTAAAGCAAACCCTTGTTTCTAACTTTGGGAGTTAAAATGAGAATTTTTAAAATACTTCTGCTATTTCATTTGTGTTCGTGGATGGTTCTCTGGTCAGTTCGTTCTCAGGTTCTTGGACATGAGCATAACTGTCATATTTAGTTTGGAAACATGGAAGAATTTTTAACATTATAAAGCCTCCATTTTAATTAAAATACGGGAAAAAAATTGGGTGGTCTTAGGTTTCTTAAATCTCTTAATGGAAGCTTATTTTATTCAGAGCGATTTCAGTTACTTGTTTCTAAATCACTGTGCTTGTTACTCAGCAAATGTGCACCTAGGTGTTCAATCATAATTGCATGCGTCAGTGACGAGTTTCTGTTGCGTTATTCGTTAGTCCTGTAGAGCCAACAAGTGTGTGAGATAGATGTTACTCCTTATGCATAGTTACTCCAATTGCACCTGTGCATACCCTTTGGGGGAAGGCAGTGGGTTACACAGTGGTGAAGAGACCATTTTAAAGGTGGAATTGAGGGGCCAGGTAGACACACACAACCTATATACTGATGTTGATCTATAGTGAGATGAGAACTCAGTTTGGTTCTCAGACCCCAGGGAGTTTTTAGATACCTGCCAGGGTTCTCTCTTGCTCTTACCTGTTTAGTATGAGTCTAGCGGAACACTGTAGAGCATGAGTGAGGTACTGTACTGGGTACCACTCGTATGTGGGTTATAAATAATGCCCACTGAACATTTTAATAATTCCTTCTTGACTGCCGCTATGAGGAAGTGACTGGTTTGTTGCATTTTTGTTAATGCCAGCTCTTTCAGCTCTACCATTTTCATTGTTTCTGCATCATTTCAGTTGGCTGCCTGTTCTGGCACTTACTATTTGGTGTTCAAGTGTTCGCTAAGTTGCCATCAATAATACTTTTGTTAAATAACCAACATACTTTCTCCAGGTTTCTTTAGGTGGCTTTGAGATTACACCTCCAGTCGTTTTGAGGTTGAAATGTGGTTCAGGGCCCGTTCATGTCAGTGGCCAGCATCTTGTAGGTATGTATCGTATGTCTTCTCAGTGCATTTTTAAATATGGTTTCATATTAGTCGTAGAAATATAGAATACATTCTAAACTGACCAAACTGGTTAGTTTGTGTCACAGCCCAGGTAAAGCTCCCTTTGCTGGACACACTAGGCCAAAAAGGACCCCTCTGCTACAAAAGCATGAGCCCTTGTTCCTCTTTGAGCCCCTGGTTTTAAATGCTATCATTAACACCCAGTTTCTTTGTTTCCTCTTTCTGGAAAAATTCCACTGCTTTAGACTTCTGGTGTCACCTAAGATGTGGCCATTCCATTGTCCTAAGATTGCTCCCATTTGAATGGGAGCTAGTTATGCTAATATTCTCTGTTGTCCCTGGTCCTAGAAGGACACAACCCTGGCACTAATAGTATATGACTGACCCCATGTCCAGTGAAACATTCATTAATAACACAGTTTTGTAAAATTAACCATATTTATAAGTTGAACATAGAAAGTTACCCCAAATAGCCTCAGCTTGATTTTTGGGTAACATGGCTGCTTACTAGTGGAAAAACTACTTTCTTCTGCATTTGTTAATTCTAAAACTCCTCAAGGGAACTCCAGTTATAGAAAATTGGCAGTGATGTGTGTTTTGTAGCTCTGTGTGACCCTAATATGGTAAACACTTTGACCTTGTACAAAAATATTCATGTATTGTTTTTTAGCATTAGAGGAAGAACCAGAGTCTGACGATGAAGATGAAGTGAAGATATTAAACACTTCAGCAAAGAGACCAGCAAGCGGAATAGCAGCTAAAAGTCCACAGGTAGAGTTGAGGTTTCTTATGAAGTATGTTCAAGACTTTCTCCTGGAAGAGTTTATATCACTGCCACCTAAAGCAGAGTAAGCAGCTGCATTCCTTACCATGATTAAGGTGGTGATTGTTGACAACTGCAGGAGAAAGGTTACCTGGTACTCAGATCCTGGAAATCAGTACTAAGACTTTCCCATACAGTTCTAAAGTATATTTAACAGTATTTTTAAAGTCTGACTGGATGTTAGTGGTTAGTATTTTTCAATTTTTTTTAGTGTAAAAATTGTGGGGTTGAATGTATAACTGATAGTAGTGAAAGCCATGTTCTGTGTGATTAAATTGGAGATAATGCACAGTGATCGGCCTTCTCACATAGGATTCCATGCCAGGTATTCTCTGTTAGTTTTGTAGCATCAGCTGTATTTTTTTAAAACAAATGCGTATTTTGGCTTATGGTGAGCATATGGTTAACTCCTTTAACCACATTGAAACCAGAACAAGCAACACCTGGTGTTGCCAGTTCTGACTGTCTTGTGGTTGTAGAGTATTTGGAGCACTGTACTCATCAATAAACATTTAAATGGCACTAATTCTGTGCTCCCCTCTTGCACCATCTATTGTGATATCATCCTCTATCCCAAAGTGTGTAGACTCATCTGTTTTATACTGTACCTTTTATCAGTAGCCTCATTCTTCACTGGTGTTTAAACTTGCTTCCGCTGTTTTAGACCTGGGCTTTCTTCTCTTGGTTCTTATTCCATAGATTTGGTCAAGCTTTTAATGTATTGGCATTAGCAGAACTGATTTTTCTGACTTGGCCACATATATAAAAGTTGCAGTGGTTTAACTTTAACTTAATTTAAAAAATGATTTTGTTAAACCAGGTCCTTGTGTAGGCACTCATCGGTTTTAAAGGAGTATCAGTTTAGTTTGTAAATTTACCAATACAAAGTACACCAATATAAGTCCGCTTTAAATCAGTTTGAAGTGCCAACACACAAGTTGGCACCAGGTTACTTGCTTCGATATAAAGTGACACATTTAAACTGGTGCAACTCTAGAAGAGGCCTTCATCTTGTTGGTAATACAATAGCTTATGGGAAGAGCAAATTTCTGACAAACTTTGGTGTACCATCTGTATTGCACTCTCAGAAAACCATTTGTTTAACTTTGTAACCAGTTTTGTAACAAATGTTTTCTCTAAAGAAAAAAGCAAAATTGTTAGAAGATGATGACGATGAGGATGAAGATGATGACGATGAGGATGAAGATGATGAAGAGTGTGTATCTTTCTCCTTTCTTTTTGCAATGCATTTTTGAAATGTTTAGTTTTCAGAGGTAATGACTTCAGAGCAGGGGTTCTCAAACTGGGGGTTGGGACCCCTCAGGGGGTCACGAGGTTATTACATGAGGGGTTGCAAGCTGTCAGCCTCCACCCCAAACCCCGCTTTGCCTCCTGCATTTATAATGGTGTTAAATTAAAAACACTTTTAAATATATTTATAAGGGGGGAGGGGTGTCGCACTCAAAGGCTTGCTATGTGAAAGGGGTCACCAGTACAAAAGTTCGAGAACCCCTGCTTCAGAGCATAAAAAATATGCATGACATTGAATCAAGTTATTTTGGATTTAGTTCTTAATTAGCCTAGAAATTAGTGAGCCTTATCCCCAGATAAGATCTGGCTTTATGCCATATTATTGCTGTATGGATTACTTTCAACACTGACTCAAGGCTGGGAGTCTGTTTTAGGCATTTGGGAACGTGATGGGATCTCTGGGGTTTTTTTTCTTTTGTTTTTTTTTAAAAAGAGAGAGATCCCCCACTTATGTGCAATAATTTTTTTGGCAGAAAATGCTGTTGGGATATTCCAGTTCAGTTAGAGAAGCAGGGTTATTGAAGCACACAAATGAATGTGAAGCTGAAGTGCTTCTGTGAGAGGCTGCTGCGTTGCAAACTGTCAGGGAAAACAAATTATAAAAAATGAAATCTGACCCCCTCAGCAAAACTTCTTAAAATCTTCTAGCAGCATGCTACTTCTGTACTAAAGCAGAATCTAGAGGTAGCATAGGGAGTGTGAAAACCAGAGGGGAGAGAAGTGTTAGGGGCAAGTGCAAAGGTAGGCAGAAGTGGAGAAAGATAGAGCTACTTTCCTGGAGATCTGAAAGAAGGGAAGAAAGCAATTTAAGCCGAACAACCTAGGTTTTAAATGTTTATGAACACTTTTTTGTAGAGCATCTTAATTATATTTTTCTCATTCTTCATAAATACAAAACTCTGCAGAGTTGTCAGCAGAGTATGCTGTATGTACAGTAACTCCTCACTTAATGTTGTAGTTCTGTTCCTGAAAAATGCAACTTTAAGTGAAACTATGTTAAACAAATCCAATTTTCCCATAAGATTTAATGTAAATGCGAGGGGTTAGGTTCCAAGGAAATTTGGGGGCAAACAAAAGGCATTATATACTGTACAGTGCTGTACTGTGGTTGGGAGGTGCCCCGGCTTACCCCACACTGCCACAGCCCGCTGCTGGCAGGGACACTAGGAAGCACCTTGCGCAGCGGCAGCTTTCCCCCAGAAGAACAGGCGTCGACTTCGCTGGGGGATGCTCCAGGCCCGCCTCTTCCCATCCCCGCTCCGCTCTACTCCAGGCCCACCTCTTCTCACCCCCACTCCACCTCCTCTCCGGAGCATGCTGCATCCCTGCTCTTCCCCCCCGCCCAGTGCGTCCCCGCTCCTCCCCTTCCCTTCCAGAAAGGCCTAAGCGCTGCCAAACCGCCAGTGGGGGAAGCGCTGGGAGGGAGGGGGAGAAGAGGAGCTTGTGCAATGTTCCCTTGTGAAGTTGCTGCTCTTCCACAGAATCTTACAAGCAGTGGACAGAGCAGGCAGCCAGATGATGATATAAGGGAGCATTGCACAACTTTAAACAAGCATGTTCCCCAACTTTGAAACAACGTTAAGTGAGGAGTTACAGTACTTGAAGTGGCAGTTTCCAAGCATGCATGATATATATCTTAAAATGTGCACTGTGCTGTTTAACTTCCTAATTTACTCTTACTGCAGTAGTAAGTGGAAGAAAATTAGAAAAATGGTCTTTTAGTGTTTGAAAGAGTCTCTACTTTTGCTTGATACATTCTTCCAAGATGGGTAGTAAAATAGTAACCTTACAGAAGATTCCTTTAAAGTTAGTCTTCTATTTAGCTTGCTTTTGACAAAGTCCACTTACTTCACTGTAACATCTTCCATTGAAAGAACAGGAATGAGGATGAAGTCACTGAAAAATGAACTGTTTGGGTTAATTGAGACAGTTATGTACCTATTGGGGTGGGCTTCTTAGTAATGTAATTTTTAATTCTAGTGATGATGATTTAGATGAAGAGGAAGAAGAGAAGATTCCAATGAAGAAAGTAAGTCGTCTTCATATTTGAGACCATGTTTGTCTGGATTTTTGAAAACTTCCAGATCTTTAGTATCAGTCACCCTAAAACATAATGAAAATAGTGGTGTTTACATATTTAGGTAGTTGAAACTTCTGTCTCAGGTACACATGACTATTGTCGCTTTCTGCTTATTTTATGTAATTTAGTTTCCACTTTGAGAGCATTGAGGTAATGCAAAAAACAAAATAGTTCTCAACCCTATATGTACAGTCCTGCAGAAAACTTATCAGTATGCTACAGGAAATTAAACCACCAGCTTTCATTTCATTCAGAATTATTTCACCTACTAATTATATATGAATAGTTATTTAATTCAGTTTCTGTTGTCACAGTTGTGCTGCAGATTCAAAGCCTCTAAATTTTAAAAACATTTTCCCCCAAAGTTTGTTTTTACTTACTGATATTACTAACATGTTAGTTGTCTTGAACTTCCAGGTTATGTTTAACTAATCCAGTTGATCCTAGGTCTTTTCTTTGCATGCTGATACATACATTCCTTAATCCTCGTTGGTATATTTGGCCAACTCTCAAACTAAGTATGTGCTAGTTCAAGGCTGCCAAATCTCAGGGTGTTCCAGATCATTCAACAGTAGAATTGAGAGTACCCCAGGGTGCACGTCATTTAGTAGTTTGCCAGGGGTGGGCATAAGCATTGCTGTAATTAGCTAGAAATTGAGTTGGTACAAAATTGGGTATTGGTGGCAGAGGAGTTTGGCTGGGCAAGTCCCATAATGAAAATGGTGTGCAGCCTGGTTTCCAATATTAGTTGGGCCATAGGGTGCACCTCTTCTGAAGAAATCCAGGGATTTCCTGGTAAGCTTGGGTGTTGATCACCAAGTGCGGAGGGGGATGTAAATCTTCAGATAAATTCAGGATATGTCAAGTATTACAGAAGTTTATTTGCATCTTTAAAACTTGCAAAATTATCCTGTGGGAAAACTTTTTATATAAATGAAATATCCAGCTACTTGGGAAAAGCTCATTTGTGGTATTTTTCACTGCAAGTTACTGATTTTATGTTTAAAATTGTCAACCTGCACTCCTTAAATTAATGGGCTACTTTACACTTGGTCTAATCTTTCAGCCTTTTTGCAGACTTGGAACAGCATTGCATCACTTCATATTTCAAAAGTTACCTTAATCAAAAGGGCTAGGACTTTGAGGGCCAGTCTGTACACCACTTGTACTGAAATAACAAAGTAATTCACAGTTCGTTGTTTGGTTGTGAGTTCTGTCCAATCCTAGCTATTCCTCCATTTTCCCTTCAGTTGCTCATATACACTTATAACTAGTGAATTGTAGACTTACAATTGGAGTACAAACCTTGGAATATGTTGAAAGGAAATCTTAATAGGTCCATTGGGCTTTTTCTTACCAATGGCAAGTAATTAACACTTGACCTATCAAATTCCCCATTCCATGTGTGTTCACCCCCTTTGGCCTGGTTATGTGGCAACTCTTCTTGTTCACCGAGTGCCTTTAGACCATTGTTTGCTCTGCAACATGGATCTCGCTATATAGTGATACCAGCTGTTCTCTTGCCCAGAGAGTTAGCTTGGAATAGCAAAAGCAGCAGTGACTTATTTGTCGGTATTGCATATAAGATTTAGTAGAATAAAAAGCAAGGTATCTCCTATGTGTACCCCCTTTGCTCCAGAAAATCTGCAGACTTTCTGGCAGATGACCTGCATATTCATTCTACTTTCATGTGGTGTAACTGACCGGAATTGGTCAATGCCCATCTTAGAATCATAGAATATCAGGGTTGGAAGGGACCTCAGCAGGTCATCTAGTCCAACCCCCTGCTCAAAGCAGGACCAATTCCCAACTAAATCATCCCAGCCAGGGCTTTGTCAAGCCGGGCCTTAAAAACCTCCAAGGAAGGAGACTCCTCCACCTCCCTAGGTAACGCATTCCAGTGCTTCACCACCCTCCTAGTGAAATAGTGTTTCCTAATATCCAACCTAGACCTCCCCCACTGCAACTTGAGACCATTGCTCCTTGTTCTGTCATCTGCCACCATTGAGAACAGCTGAGTTCCATCCTCTTTGGAACCCCCCTTCAGGTAGTTGTAGGCTGCTATCAAATCCCCCCTCATTCTTCTCTTCTGGAGACTAAACAATCCCAGTTCCCTCAGCCTCTCCTCATAAGTCATGCACTCCAGACCCCTAATCATTGTTGTTGCCCTCCGCTGGACTCTTTCCAATTTTTCCACATCCTTCTTGTAGTGTGGGGCCCAAAACTGGACACAGTACTCCAGATGAGGCCTCACCAATGTCGAATAAAGGGGAACGATCACATTCCTCGATCTGCTGGCAATGCCCCTACTTATACAGCCCAAAATGCCGTTAGCCTTCTTGGCAACAAGAGCACACTGTTGACTCATATCCAGCTTCTCGTCCACTGTGACCCCTAGGTCCTTTTCTGCAGAACTGCTACCTAGCCATTCGGTCCCTAGTCTGTAGCTGTGCATGGGATTCTTCCGTCCTAAGTGCAGGACTCTGCACTTGTCCTTGTTGAACCTCATCAGGTTTCTTTTGGCCCAATCCTCTAATTTGTCTAGGTCCCTCTGTATCCGATCCCTACCCTCTAGTTTATCTACCACGCCTCCTAGTTTAGTGTCATCGGCAAACTTGCTGAGAGTGCAGTCCATTCCATCCTCCAGATCATTAATAAAGATATTAAACAAAACCAGCCCCAGGACCGACCCTTGGGGCACTCCGCTCGAAACCGGCTGCCAACTAGAGATGGAGCCATTGATCACTACCCGTTGAGCCCGACGATCTAGCCAGCTTTCTATCCACCTTACAGTCCATTCATCCAGCCCATACTTCTTTAACTTGGCGGCAAGAATACTGTGGGAGACCGTATCAAAAGCTTTGCTAAAGTCAAGGAATAACACATCCACTGCTTTCCCCTCATCCACAGAGCCAGTTATCTCATCATAGAAGGCAATTAGGTTAGTCAGGCACGACTTCCCCTTGGTGAATCCATGCTGACTGTTCCTGATCACTTTCCTCTCCTCTAAGTGTTTCATAATTGATTCCTTGAGGACCTGCTCCATGATTTTTCCAGGGACTGAGGTGAGGCTGACTGGCCTGTAGTTCCCCGGATCCTCCTTCTTCCCTTTTTTAAAGATGGGCACTACATTAGCCTTTTTCCAGTCATCCGGGACCTCCCCCGATCGCCATGAGTTTTCAAAAATAATGGCTAATGGCTCTGCAATCTCATCCGCCATCTTAGATCTTTATAACCTAGACAATTTCGTGTCATTCAGATTGTGGTTATTTTCACTGCTAAAGTGAGTTTCCCTCACTATGAGAAATGCAGGGAAAAATCAGTGTTCTCTTAAATGAGAATAAACGTTTCTAGTTGTCAAGTAATAAAAAAAAGATAAAAATAAAAGCATCTTTGTTCAAGATAGTTACTAAACAGTTTACTTTTGTCCTCAAATTTGCAGTTATTACATATCTTCCTTCTGTTTTGAAGATGCTAAGTGTAAAATTCTTTTAATTTCAGCCTGCCCGGGATTTGTCAGCAAAAAATACTCCGAAATCAAAGCAAAATGGAAAAGATTCTAAGCCGTCCACACCAGCGTCTAAATCAAAAGTGAGTGACTACGTATAATATGAACAGGAGTACTTGTGGCACCTTAGACTAGAGACTAACAAATTTATTAGAGCATAAGCTTTCGTGGGCTACAACCCACGAAAAAGTGGGTTGTAGCCCACGAAAGCTTATGCTCTAATAAATTTGTTAGTCTCTAAGGTGCCACAAGTACTCCTGTTCTTTTTGCGGATACAGACTAACACGGCTGCTACTCTGAAACTTACGTATAATATGAATGTTGGAAGTGGTGTAACAGTTGTAGTTGCATTCACCCATAACTTGGTTTCTCACTTAAAGACTGGACTCATTTCATTATCCACATCTTTTCATTTAAGGATAAAGTTAGTAAGGGAACTGGGGTATACAGACTCTTTAGTGAGCAATCAGCACTGATCTGAATTTGAAAACAGTATGGTTTATTATCTAGGTTAGCTCAACCAACCATAGACTGCTGCAAAGGGTAGCCAGCTCTGAGCTTAAACTCTTAAAGCTCTTTATCTCTTGTTCAACACAGAATTGGATATGGTCTAGTCACATCCTTGTTATGGTAGATCTTGACCACCTCCATTGTGAGTCTAGGACTTGCCTTTGGTCCTGTCCAGTAAGGTGACCTGTTTTGATTAATGTAAGTATTAAGCTTGAGTTCTTAATACTATCAAATGGCCCCTTAATCAGTGCCAAGCAATTATCTCATGTTTTTGACACAGTGACTGCATAAAAAGTCCTTTCCATTTGTTCTTCACTGATCACCTGTGAATTGTAAACTAGGAAAGTTAGGCAGTGCTAGAAATCATTCTGCAAATTTTTGAAATCCTACTGCCATGATTAGTGAGGCAAAGGATTTCTTCTCCACAATAGTGTCCAAACTCCTAACCAATGCATATGAATGAAGATAGTCATCTAGGGAAAAGTAGCAGGCTAGATTTAAGTTGAAAAGCCATCAGTCCAGTTGATAGCTCCCCCTCCCCCCCCACACATATAAAAGTCACAATCCAAAAAAACCCCAAACTTTCTGGAGCATTTGGCTTTTTAGTAGCTTTTTGAGATTGTTTTGGATGAGAGTTATCTGAACTTAGCCCAGATAAGGGAAGTAAAGATGGGAAGGGAAAGATTGGGTCTAAGCCTTTGAGCTATAGTCATAGTTCAGACAATTATTTTTTGATGGAAAGGCAAGAAAAAAATAATTTTCCAGCCAAGCAACTAGAGGCTTGCAAATGTATGATACTATCCCTTTAGCTGGCAGTATCTCTAGAATTATAATTAATATTGGAGCAGACATATGCACCACTGTTGATTATAGACTTTTTGCTGATAACCACCAGCCTAATAGTAATCGATTGTCTTAGTGTTTAAGTTGGGTAGTTCCTCTTAAGTTTCACCTTTTTGTTTGTCTTTGGAAGAACTGGGCAGATAATTTTCCTGTGAAGAAAAAGGGACACTGACATTTTTCTGTGATCTGATAATAGACCATTTTGGTAGTACAGTGTGTATTGTATGTAAATTGTTTGTAACATAAATATCAGTCTAAAGTTTGAGTGGTTTGTACATGTGCCCCCTTAAAACCTGTCACCACTTGAAGTAAGGAGCACAAATTAAATAATTTTCCATTTTGTGATGACTTTTCTAGTAGCTTATTGAAGCTGGAGAACATAAAATCTACTGGCGCAACAGTCATACGGAAAATGGAGCAAGAAGGAATCATTCAGTATTAATATCCATATTTGGTCTTAGGATACTTAAATGATGTCCAATATATTTTATATATTCCGTGGCTTCCTTTGTACTGTTTGAACAAGGTTTTAATAACTTCATTTTTAAAAAAAAGCTGAAGTAATGGGAGAATTAAAGTAGCTTCTTTGCGATTGCAAAATCTTTACAAATGTGTAACAAACTGCCTGCTTGTTTCAGACTCCGGCATCTAATAAAAAGGAAAATAAACCACAAAGTCCAAAATCACCAAAAGTACCCCTTTCACTAGAGGAGATTAAAGCAAAGATGCAGGCAACCATAGAAAAGGTGAGTTTAAACTGATGGAAATGTTTGTTTTCCAAATGGAATACTTTGTTCCTGATTTCAAGTAGTTCAGCAATGCTATCCTGATGGAAAGGAGATGTGACAAATACCCTAATAGAAGAAGACACTGAGAAGTCAATATGAAAATGGCATTGCAGGATTTCATGTTTTCAGTCTTCCCTGTCTTCAATACCAATTATGCACTCAAACATAAATTTCAAACTGTCTTAAAAGTAGACACCTCAAGTTGTATTTAGATAACTAAAACAACATTTAAATGTCTAATTGGTAATAAAGATGCAGAAGTTTGAAAATTTGGCCCAGCCCCAGAGATCCTTGTGGGGAATCTGTTAAAATATGGGTATTTTCTCATTTATCACCTTCAATAAAGAGTTTCACAGTGTGAGTTACGCCCTCAGTAATACCTGTGTAACCCCCATATTTTCAGTGGGCTTTGGCTAGGTGTAACTGATTCTATAGATGGAGAAACAGGATGCCATTTTATTCACTTTCAAAGTAACCACACCCTTTACAGCGGACTTAACTTGGACTGAGCGTGAGCATCTCACTTGTGCAGAGTGGGTAAATATTAGTAAGGCTACAATTTAGTCACAGGTATTTTTAGTAGGTCATGGACAATAAACAAAAATGCACGGCCCCGTGACCTGTCCATGACTTGTACTAAAAATACATGTGATTAAATCTTGGGGTGGGGAGCAAGGGTGCTGGAGCAGCAGCTGCTGTGGCTGTCTCCAGGACCACCTAAGCAGCTGGCCCCAGAGTCAGCCACACTGGCCCCTGCAGAAGTCATAGGGGTTGCAGAAAGTCACAGAATCCGTGACAGACACGGAGCCCTAAATATTAGCTTTGTTTTGTCCTTCAGAGTTTGGCTCAAGGGTACAAGGCTTGCTGACCACTTTATCTAATTTATAAAATACAAATTGGTTCTAAAATGTAGTCTGACATTTAGTAGAAAACTTGCTTTATCCACACTTTATGGGTGGAAAACACTCCGTTTTAAGCTTACTCATTTTGAATTGTTGGGTATATCACTGCCCTAAATCATCATCCTAACCTTGTAAATACTTCATAATTTTCCTAATGTAAATATAATTTTGAATAGTAATTTTTTTGCCATAGGATTGTACAGGACAGGTGGTGTTTATTTTAAAGGAAAATACTGAGGGTGTCCACAAGTTCCTGGATGTCTTTAAGAACTTTAGTCTGCAAATTACTTGTACATTGAATCCCAGAGATGCATTCCAACTTCATAGATGCCTCACACTTAGGTGCATGTGGATATTAAGAGCCAGCAATATAAGCTATAAAAATGTTGGCCACTGATTCTCTGAGATGTGGTGGTGATAAAAAAAAAAAAAAAAAAAAAAAGCATAATTCTAAGGCAAGTCAATTGCATAGGCAAGGGCCTCATACTAGGGTGATGGGTTTGGTAAAAGAACCTTGATAATGCTGAAAAAATTATTTTAAATAACTTTTGATGATAGACAGGGTTTCCTGTATAGTTAGCTTTGAAAATTTTTATTTGTACTAAGGTTTTAAAAGACTTCTCTTAAGGGTTCTCCATTTATTGCAGCCATTCAGTGGTTTTACATGCACTAAACCTTTTTTTTTTTTTTTTTTTATTACAATAGGGTTCTGCCCTTCCTAAAGTGGAAGCCAAATTTGTCAACTATGTTAAGAATTGTTTCCGGACACAGGACCAGAAGGTAACTGAATTTACAGTGGCTTGGAAAAATCCAAAAGAACTTCTGTAACAAGATTTATAGATGCTTTTTTACTTTTAATCTCTACAAGCTTTGGACTGTTTCAAAGGGTTACAAACCACAAACAATACTTCACATTAAATAAATGGAAACTGTTTTAAAGGTTTAGTTGGCAAAGATGGAAAAGCTAATGTTTTATTACATTTTTCCAGCTTTTATATGGTTAGTGAATTATCTCTTGCTTACTAAACCCACAGAATTTTCCTTTTGGCACCATATTGGCTAAGGAAATGAGCTGTGGTTTTCCCTGCTGCTGAATTTGGCGACTTGGGCAGTCTGCTCTTAAACTTTCTTTTGTTAGGGGATGGACTGGGAAGGGGGAATTGTTTTGCAATAGACATTATGGCAGTCTTATTTCTTTGTCTTCCAAAGTCAACTCCTCTCTTGTGAGAGGGCATGCCAAAGGCTGGTATCAGAAAGGTACAGGATTAGTTATTGCTTGACATTAGACTAACCCTGTATGCTTTAGATTTCCCTATCAAAATTCCTGAAACATTAAGGAATTTTGTCATTGGAAGAAGGCTTTATGCTTTCCTGCTTTCTCCAGTGGTTCAAAGGTGTTAAATTGACTGATAGACAAAATCATAGGTTCTTGAAAGAAAATGTTTAAAAGCAGTTAGTCCCAGCTACTGAAGTTGATTTGACTTAAGTCAGGGCAGACAGGGTTCAGCCAATATTTGCCTAACTGGTCCACCACACCCTTCCTTTTGATTTTCCTTCACTAGATTCTTAGTGTGCAGTCTTTTTAAAACAAAACAAACAAAAATAAACCCTTTCATTTTTAAGTTTTGGGGAAAAGTATATTTGGTTCAACAAAGTGCATGGCTTATACTCGGCATAGTATGTAAAGGATTTGTTGCCACATTTTTACTAAACATCAACATTTTTGAGCCTCTTTCTACAAAACTTTCAGGTGTAATCATTTTAAGCTCTTGTGGCTAATCAGTATTAAAGCAGAGTAGAAACTTGCCTTCTTACCTGCACATTGTTTGCCAGAAATAGCACTTTTTAGAGGATGACAACTTCTTAACACAAACATCCAAAAACATGACTTACTATGTGTTCAACGTAGAGTTGGATACAGTTTTTTCCCCCCCCCCGAGTACAGCATTTGTGTTGCTTTATTTTAATACTTTTAACCAATAGTATAAATGTGTGGAGTAAAGATAAATACAGGAGTAATGATTTTTAAAATACTTCATATATACAGGCATAGTTCAATCCAGTTACCTCAAAGTTGTACTATCCTGAAGATTAGTAATTAGACCATTCTTAACTTCAACTTCTAACATTTTTTGTGTACACTTTCAGGTTATTCAAGCTCTCTGGCAGTGGAGACAGACTCTGTAAGAAAGAAAACAGTTTAAACCGTTCATTAAAATGTGCAGTCTTATTTCTGTAACCATTAATATTTGGCTGTCCTTTTTATATATGCTGAAAGAACTTTCCCTACTGCGTCTGATAAATGTCGTCCAGAATACTTTGCCAAGAATGTGTTGTCCAAAATGCCTGTTTAGTTTTTAAAGACAGAACTCCACCCTTTGCTTCATTTTAAATATGTATGGAATGTTTTGATAAGGCATAGTAGAGGTGGTGGTCAGACAAATGGAAATGGTGGGGAGACTAAATGTACATGTGAAAATAAAATTTAGTATTTTGATAAAGTACTATCGTTTCTTTATTTTTGTGGGCTTAGGGGTTGGGTTGCCTGTGTATTGAATGAGAGCTTTTAAGTTCTCATAGGAGTTGCTAAATGTATTCCACATTTTTACCCAAACGTGCCTCAGAATCTATTTTTTTTTTTTAAAGGTTGGGGACAATGTCTGAAACAACACATTGAAGATTGTCAGCCTTACAAACACAACTCTTGCACCGTATATTATTGATCACATGAGCATGTTAACAGGTGCTGAATGTTATTAAATAGCAAGAAACATGGTTGGGGGAAATGATGGATTAATCCTGGCTGCACTCATTTGAAGAAAAGACCTTATCCTTAATTTCCCAGTCTGTCCCCAAGTGTCTGTCTTCCCTCTAAGGAGCTTGTATTGGGCCTAATGAGCTTTCTGTGGAAAAATTTGCAGAACTGTGCGGGAGTGCCTGCTCTTTGAGTGCTGTGGTATGCCAGTGTTCTCTGGTTTGGAGTAAACATTTTTAAGACCAGTGGGCTAAAAGTTTTGGAGGGTACATTAGGAAACAGTCTTTAATAGGACCTATTCTTGGAATTAACACTGTTCAGAAGATTTTGACACTGCTTGTGGAGATGTGCCATGCATATCACAGCTTCTCCATCTAACACTAGAGAGCATAGCTCTTTTATTCCAAATCAATGGATATCCTTGTTCTCTGACAGTTAAAACAGCTAATCCTTTGTACAGATGCCCCTTGTGCCAAGCTTCGGGGCTTTGGACTAAAGTAGCTTCTGGTATGAGTTAATGCCTTTCCAAGTCTCTACTCTGAAAATGTGGATGAGGCAGTCTGCAAAGTGTATAAATCAAAAATCTTAGAAATGGCAAAGTTGATAAGTAGAGCCAGCACTAGACCCAATATTGTGATTACTGCCTAAGGAGGGCATGAAAAGGTAGTGTTAAAAACAAAAGTTGAGAGAATTGCCTTCCAGGTTGAATTCTGAAAACCTGACCAATTCTTGCTGTGAAATGAAAATGCCATGGTAAGGCATTGACCCTTGTGTGTTGAAGCAATGGAAAGGAGCAAGTGAATGATACGGTGTCTATCTACCACTTAACACATTACTTGGTATCTTTCATTTCTGATCAGGCTATACTCAAACACTGTGTGGTAGGTGGTAATAACTGCATATTGGACAGGATGCAGCCCAAGTATTGGAAGTGCATATCTGGTTTATACTGTGACTGTAAGATTGATAAATGCCCCTTATGTCAAGCTAGTCCTAAATTCTGCAACAAGGTCTGTATCAAATGGGAGATGCAGCAGCATTTAAGGAAAAGAGAAAAAAATGGCTACTACAGTATCCTGTATTAATCTGAGGCTGTCTCTGTGCTGTCTTCAGTGTACTGCAGATTTTTATACTGATTGCAGAGGCATTGTAGAAGTTGAGGGGCAGGGACTTAAGTTTTGGCAGCCTAGTAGACAGTTGGTGCTCTTATCACCTGGGGAGTTGAGGCACTTTGGGATAAACTCATTAGCTGGATATTTTAGTAAACATAATGATAGTCAAATTCACATCACTCCACTCTCCTCATCTATTTCCCAGTGGTTCCCAATGCACTCCTCCTTTTCTTGTTACTCACATAGGATTTGGGGACCACCTTAGTTGCATTCCCTTCTCATGGTATGGTAACAATTACACCGGTACTGGCCCCACAGGTTGTGGCTGTTATTTTCCAGGTGGATGGGTATGTTTTCGCAAGTGTGGATAAATATGGGCTAGCCTCCTGATTTAACACTAACGGTCATTGTTCTGACGAAGTGTCTCATGATATCAATTAACATTAACTGAGCATTTTGTATACTTACACACACTTCTCCCCAAGTTAGCCTTCTGAAGCCATCCCCCCACCCATTTTCACGAGGTCTCCTGCGTAATGAGTTAACTGCAGGTTCACCTCTACTCAGTAGCGTAGCTAGTGGGGGAGCAGCCGCTCCCCCACCGAGCACAAGTGGTGCCTTTTTAATTTTACTCACCCAGGAGCAGGGGGGGGGAAGGCGCCACCTGCTGCGGTGCTTTTACTGATGGGGCAGCGCTCCGGGGCTTCGGCGGCAGGACCTTCACTCGCTTCGGGTGTCTTCGGCGGCACTGAAGCTTCATCACCAAAATGCTTCCAGAGACCTGCAGAGTGAGTGACGCTCCCACCGCCAAGGTGCCGCCGAAGACCTGGAGTGCTGTCCTGTCAGTAAAAGCACTGCAGTGGGTGGTACCTTCCCCCCCCCCCCTCCTTCCACCTGGGAATGCCACTGGCTCTACTACTGTCCTCCATCCCAGGGCAACTGCTGATGGTTGCTGTGCTATTAATTCATTGCTTTGTTGTTGAAATCTCACATTTTGGCTTATCAATTGTTTGGTTACCCACTCATCCCCCAGATTCCAGGTACCCAGTACAGTGTTCCCTGCTGCCCACAATCCCCTTTTCTGATGATGATTCCAGGTGCGTTCCCTCACCCCCTCCATCCCCCAATCAAATTGTTTCAATCCTTTTATGTATGCACTACAGTTGGGATGAATTGGGTCCACTCACCATTCCTTGGGGTGTACGATCCATGTAATAGAGTGAAAGAACATGTTGAAAAGTGCTGGCTGCACTCGCTCCCACAATGGTTCCCATATGTTTGGTTGTCGGGGAATATTCTCAACTCCAGGCTGCTGCCAATTTAAATTTAGGTTCTTCCAACTTTGCATCCATATCACCTGTAGGGTTACATTCTTCAAAATGGTTAACTCATCATACATCCAATGTCACATGGGGGATTTTATGCCCAGTGTGATATGTACATCATAATCACACCTTTGGGGATAATCCTCCATGGAAGTACCATTGTGGTTACACGTGGGAACATCACATCCTAATTGTGGAGCCTTATTTTCCCAAGAGGGTTCATATAGCCTAGGAGACCAGAGAGTTATATTCCTTAGACCCCCTGTGACAAACCACATGGCTGGATAAGTGAGCCTCCCACTGTCATTGTGGCAGTGCCCAGGGAGTACCATGCAATATTTCCTGATAAATTTGATATTCTCCACTGGGTTGGGATTCCCCCATCTCATCCATAAACCATATACTGGCACTGCCAAATTCCTGTTGGAGGGTTGGTGGTACATCTTTCTATGGGGAAATTCTCATAGTCCTTATTAGCTGCAATACCACATGTTGCGGGTGTAGTAGTCCATGTGTTTCCTCCTTTTGACAATTCACATCATGGAATTTGAGAAGAATTTATAACTAACTATTGTGTTTAACAGTAATGATCATTCCACCCAGGCCAGGGAATTCCCATCTTTTCTCCTCTGTGGATTAACCTGTAATATACATGACAGAATTTATGCATCCCCTTTCCCAATCCAGTTTGTGAGGGGGAAAAAACAAAACCCCCTTTTTATTTGTGCGCAATGAACCCACTCTCACCCTCCAGTCTCTATACCCAGTAGCAACAGACTGGGCCCCAATCGGTCAAGGACCAGGTAGGGGCCCCTCCATTTACAAGCTGGGAATGGGTGGTGGTGACTTAGAATCCTGTACATCACTATATCTCCCACTGTGGGTAGATCACACTCCCTGGGCAGGTTCATACCATGCTTTGATCCTTGCTGCTCCTTGCTACACTTGCCAGGCCACCGCCTACTGTACCTGTTTCACATGGTCGATTAGGGTTAAAATCCATTCTTGTGTTAGGCCGTGTGTAGTGACTTCCCCAGGTACTGGGGTGAGTAGATTTTCCCACCGTTCCATGGGCCTTCCTATGAGAGCCTTGTATGGAGAAAATCCTGTGCCCTTTGATTCTCGGGCCCTTATTCTCATTAAGACAAAGGGCAGTAACTGTGACTGTTTTTTCTCTCCCATTTCCACTCTCTTTCTCAGCTCACTTTTGATGGTGCGGTTCATGCGTTCCACCTGCCCCGCAGCCTGTGGGTGATAAGCAATATGGAACAACTATGTGATTCTGGTGAGGGCTGAGAGCTACCCCAACAGGTCCAACCGGAAAGCCGCTCCTTGGTCTGAGTCAATCACCTTTGGGACCCCCCAATGAGTGAATAACAATTTTTCAGCAGTTACCCGGGCAGTTTGATACTTTGTGGGGAACGCTTCCACCCACGTGCTGAAAGTATCCACTACCACCAACATGAATCGATTTTTCCTTTTATCTGGTCTTAGGGGTCCTGTGTAGTAAATTTGTATTCTTTCCCAAGGTCCCCTTGGGGCTTGTCTTATTAAGTCCCCTCTTAGCACCTTGTAAGGTGGATTGTGCCTGGCACAGTCCAAACAACATTCCAGGTGTGACTTTAAATCGGCTGCCGTTCCTGTCCACCAGCACAACTTTTGTAAAGTTCCCAGTGCCTCTTCAAACCCGGGGTGTCCCCCTGCCAAGCTCCCATGTACCCAGCTTAAAAAAGCTGTCCGGCTTCCTTGAGGGCACAGCATTACTGGTCCCTCAGCTGTTAGGACACACCAAATACCTTCCCTTAGTACCACTTTTGGCACATGTTTATCCCCAAGTTTTGTGATGCCTTCCAGTCCTGGATCAGATTATTGCAACTCCCGAATTTGCCCTCCCGATCCGTGTCCATCCCACTTCTTGTTACCACTGCTACAGGCACACTCTGCTGTGGTTCCCATGGCCTCCATTGCAGCCCACTTAGCCTCTGTATCGGCCAGGTTATTCCCTTTGCTTAAGGGTCCTGTTTTCTTGTGTGCCTTTACCTTTACCACATTGATTTGTGCAAAACTGTGACTAAGCTCCTCCACTTGTTTCCAACAGCCAGCATGCTTGATTGTGGAGCTGTCTGTTGCCCTGAACTGATTATCTGCCCACCATCTCAGCATCAATGTGACCCCACGAAATACATAATCCAAATCCACCTTCCCCCACAACATTCTGGCTCAAATTTGGGATCTACTTCATTTAAAACTGTTAGCAAGGCTGCCAGTTCTGCCTCCTGAGCTGACTATCTCAGTTCCTATGATTCCCACAACAGCTAAGCCTGCAGTTTTTCGCACACACACCCCTGCCCCGATACATACAACTTCCATCCAAAAACCATACCAGTGTGTCCTTTATCTGATTGGGGTTAGCCGCTCGAAACACCTGGTGTTGGGTTTTACCTGGGCTGGCTTCACATTGGTGTGGGGTGCCAGCCAGGTGTAATCTGGCTACCCAGACTAGGGGTTCCTTTACCACTTCTGCAGTAATATTTTCAGCTTGTAGAGCCAGTAACCACTTTGCAATATGCTGCCCACTCACTTGTCCCTGTAAAATAGTATGCATGTTTAGCAGCTGGAGGGGGTCATGATGGGACCGGACTATTACCTTCTGCATTCCCGTGAGGTATTTGAATTTCCCTACCCTCCAGTAGATACACAACACCACCTTTTCACACCATCCATACTTAAGTTCCAGAGCACTCAAAAGTCGGGAGGCAAAGGCCTAAGGTCGGTCCTTTGCCCCATACATGTGTGTTAATGCACACCCAATGGTAGTGTCAGATACCAAAGGATACAGGTAAAAGGGTTTCTCCCCATCTGGGGATAGTAGCACTGGAGCATTGGCCAGGTGTTCCTTTAGTACCCTCACTGCCTCAGTCAGGGCCGGATTAACTTTTTGTGGGCCCAGCGCCAAACATATTTGTGGGCCCCTCTGGGGAATGAAGGGGCCAGGGGCAAGAGCACAGCGAGCAGGGTGGATTTGATTTAAATCATGATTTAAATCACTAGTCAGGAAGACTCAATTTAATCATGGTTTTCTACATAAAAGTGCATTCTTGTTGGTTGTTATAACCTTAATACATATTCTTCACAACTCAGAGATAGATGTAAGTTTCATTTTTAGAAGGTACACACTATACATTTTTAAACAGTGATTTATTTTTTACAGCTATATCATAAAATGAATGAATGTTTGGTTATTTCATTTACCAGAGATAATTGAAGCAGATATTTATGAAGTCATTGGGAGGTGAACTATCTCCAGTTCAACAGGTTAATCATTAATATTTGGAGGATTTTCTTGCCAGGCTGTATTAGGAGAACATCACCAGACAGACATTTAAATTGTTTTATTTAACTAAAACAACAACATTAAGTATTCTGGATTTTTTTCTTCAACAGCAAACAATATTTTAACAAAAAAGCATATGTTCCTCGCTTCTCACATTTATCTCCAGACTTCTTCTCCCTGTCCAGATCTATTCCGCCCCCAACACTCTTCTATTCATTGAACTTTTTGAAACTTTTCACTTTTAAAGAGAGGTAAGGGATTGACTCTGTGTACACAAATTTGAAAAGGGACAATAGAGTTGAGGTCTCTTATTTCTCACTTCTATATATTATTAATTTATTTAAAAACATTTTTGCTGTTAACAAGCATGTTACCTCTGAAGACACAAATCCACAGTTTGAGAACTGCAAAACTAAACATCTCTGATGGTATTGTCTAGACTGAGCACTGAGTCCCATTGGGTAGATATAAAGATTAACCTAATTCATCTATACCAGTGGTTCCCAAACTTGTTCCGCCGCTTGTGCAGGGAAAGCCCCTGGTGGGCCGGGCCAGTTTGTTTACCTGCCGTTTCCGCAGGTTCGGCTGATCGTGGCTCCCAGTGGCCGCCGTTCGCTGCTCCAGGCCAATGGGAGCTGCTGGAAGTGGCGTGGGCCGAGGAATATACTGGGAACCACTGATCTATCCAGAAGCCTGTGGAACCCCATAAGATTGGGTCCCTAATCCATGAACTATTATAATTCATTTACAAAACTTTTCTTAAAGTTTTCTTAAATTGTCTCATACTATAGAATTAGAATTTATAATCCCATTCCATGATGAGATATAATGTATCTTAATTAAAACTATCTTTAGATAGGATTTTTCCTCAAAAATCTGATTTAAATTTAAAAAAATCTGATTTTTAATTTTTTTTAAAAAAAAGTCATTGATTTTTATCCACCCTGACAGCGGGGCATGGTGGTGGGGGAAGGATTGGTCCCCAGCTGGAGCGAGGCAGGGGTCAGGGGCAAGATGAGCACAGTGGGGGATGGGGGGAGGATTAGTCCCTGCTGACTGGAGCAAGGCAGGGGCCGGGGGCAAAAGCACAGCAGGGCAGGAGCTAGGGTTGGTCTCTGGAGCAAGGGAGGGGCAGGGGTAAATGGCAAGCGCAGCAGGGCTGGGGAGGGGGTAAACAGGATCCCCCCCCGCCCCTGCCCACATAGAGTGGGTACCTACCTTCTCCCTGGTTCTAGCCCATTCTCTTCGTCTCTCTCTGCACTGAGCTGAGGGTGGGGGTGCACTGAGCACAGGGCTGGGGTGCAGAGTCTGGGAGGGAGTTAGGGTGCACGAGCAGGCTGGGGGTTGGGGTGCAGGGTCTGGTCAGGAGCTAGGGTTAGGGCGGGGGCTCAGGGTTGGGGCAGGAGGTTGGGATGTGGAGCGCTTACCTGGAGCAGCTCCCATTTGGTGCAAGGGGTGCAGGTGGGAATGGGGGGGGGGGGTGCAGAAGCTCCCGTTTGGTGCTCAGTGTGGGGGTGGGATGTGGGGGGGTGGAGGAGTCAGGACTGGGGGCTGAGGGTATGTGAGGGGGGTGCAGGAGTCAGGGCATGGAATGTGGGGGGCTGGGTATGTGTGGGAGGGTGTGAGGCCTGAGCAACATAACTTACGTCCACTTAAACACCGGTGTGGACAGTGCTATGTTGGTGGGAGAGCTTCTCCTGCTGACATAGCTATCGCCGCTCACTGGGGCTGGAGTAATTAAGCTGATGGGAGAGGTCGCTCTACAGGAATCCTGTTTATCTACCTGAATGTTAGAAGGGCATTGACCTTCTACTTAAATAGGCCCAAGCAATTTAGGAAGTCACCTGAGCTCTTCATTTCCTTCACAGCTAGATCCATGATGTCCTCGAGCTCTACTCAGAGACTATTGAAAGGGATATTTGGATGTATTATCACTTGTTATGATGCTGCGGACATTCATTTGCCCCCAAAGGATGATAGCACATTTCAACCAATTCACAGGCAACATCTGCAGCATTACTGAAGAATGTACCAGTATCTGAATTATGTAGGGCCTCAGTACATACGTTTTCAAAATATTATGCCCTGATCCATGCTGTCAGATCTGATATGGAACTTGGTTCTTCTTCGAATGCTTGCTCGTGTCCATTCCATTCTAGGTGTGCGCAGCCGTGGGAGATTTTTGCCTTAGCGGTATCCATAGGATTGGCTATAGCGCCCTCTTGAGTGTCGCGCCTATGCATCAGTATATTAGGCACCGCCGGCCCTATGCCCTCTCACTTCCTTCTTACCGCCCATGGTGGTTAGTCGGAGCGCCTTTCCCTTCTCTTGCAAGGGCTAGCAGTTCTTCTACTTCAGTCTTCGAGCCTTATGGCCTTGTAAATAGTTTGTTTACAGTATTAGTTAATAAATAGTTGTTAAGTAGTGTAGTTAAACATAGAGTCCCAGCGAGGGCTTTGCCCCAGGCAGGGCATGTCCCGGTCTCCGAGTTTTAAGCCCTGCTCTGACTGTAACAGGCCTATGCCTATTAGTGACCCCGTAGCAGCTGATTCAAATGCCTGGGGGAATCACATGTGAAGGAGAAGTGTCGCATCTGTAAGAACTTTCTTCACAGAACTCAGAAAGAGTGAGACATACATTTGAGGGCTCTCCTCATAGAGGCTGCTCTCTGCCTCGCATCTGAGCCTTCCCAGCCAGACTCTGCCCTGAGCACCTCGGCCTCGGTGCGCAGCACATCCCCAGCACCGGGCTCCACCTGGCACCACTCCCTGTCACCCGTGCCTAAGAAGAGGTTGAGAAGAGTGACTCCCTAGCACTGCAAGAAGGGCAAAGGACCAGTTCAGGCTGACAGCCCACACCGGAGCCACATAGCCCTCTCTCCCCCCCGATGGGGCCCTCTAGCTCCCTGAGGGATCCTGCACCAACTCCAGGGAGCAGTAGGGGACCCAGAATCATGGCAGTGCCAACGCCTTCCCAGGCTCTCCCGGCGCCCAGAGAGCAGAGGCCTCTACCAGTGCCGCTGGCACCGCGTGTGCCGCAGGTCACAGCAAAGGCTCCCAGTGAGGGCAAGCCAGCCGTAAAGACCCCCCCAGAGGAAGTGCAAATGATGCCGGTCTCCGGAGACGAGACAGTCTCCACGCCCCAGGTCTCTGTCTTCTGCGGGACAGCCTACATCACTGGCACCATGCTCACGGTCTCCGCCCTCTCGAAGGGGGTCACCTAGAGGAAGGCACTGGTCACCGTATCACTGGCACCAATCATCCTTCCGCCTGCTGTCTCCTTGGCGCAGATCCCTGCAGTGGGAGCAGTCTCTGTTGCAGTACCGATACACCCGGCCCTGGCACTGATCCTCCTACTCGAAGCACTGGTCTCCCGTGGCAACAGTTAGCCATGAGATGCAAGCTTCTGTGGTCACTGGACGCTGTTTCCTCTGGTTTGGAAAGAGAATTCAGCCCTTCACCAAGACAGCACCAGCGTGAGAGGGCACCTGAGGCTGTGTCGACCTCTGAAATGTCATCATGGCAGCAAATCCAGTGACCAGCACAATGGCCCTAATGGAGCGCATGGGGCATGCCTGTGATGCCGATGCCTCAGTCAGCTAATTCCTCAGCTGCCGTCTCAGAGCAGCAACCAACGGCACCGACGGCACCAAGCTTGGAGACTGGGGTAGAGGAGCAAGTGCCTACCCCGAAACCCTCTTCCCCCATGGGGGATGATCCCTCAGGGCCTCCCCCGGTGACCCAGTCATCGTCCTTGTCCCCAGATGAGGTGGTGGCGGGCCCCTCCCACGCCAGCCCACCGGACGATTTCAAAGAACATTAAGCCTTGCTTCATAGGGTGGCTACAAACTTGGGCTTGGAAGGAGAGGAGATGGCCAAATAGGTAGACACCCTATTCAATGTGCTCTCTGTCTCTACCCCCGCTCATGTGGTGCTACCAGTACACAATGGGGTCCTAAAAATAGCAAAAGCCCTTTGGCAAACTCCTTCTTCCATCCCTCCCACCTCCAAGAGGGCCGAGAAAAAGTATTCATCCCGGCCAATGGGTTCAAATATCTGTATACTCACCCTCCTCCAGGCTCGCTGGTTGTCTCGGCGGACAATGAGAAATACAGATGGGGCAAACCAGTTTGACCCCCAAGAATAAAGAGGCCAAGATGCCGGACCTTTTTGGGAGAAAGATTTATTCGACGGCCAGCCTTCACTTCTGGGTGGCCAACCACCAGGCTCTCTTGGGGAGGTACAACTTCAAGTTATGGGACTCCCTCCATAAGTTCAAGGACTCGCTGCTCCAGGACTCGGCCCAGGAATCTTGGGCCCTGATGGAGGAGGATATGACGGCTCCAAGGTGCTCCCTCCAAATGGTGTGGGATGCGGCCGATTCGGCAGCTAGGGTGGTCATGTTGGCGGTGGTCATGAGGCGCAGCTCCTGGCTTCAGACCACTGGCCTTTTCCAGGAAATGCAGGCCTTGATCCAGGATCTTCCCTTTGATGGGAATAGTCTCTTCACAGAACAAACTGATGCGAGGCTGCACAGGCTGAAGGACATTTGGGCCACTCTTCGCTCACTGGGTCTGCATATGTCACAGTCGGCGAGGAAGCAGGTCCAGCCACCGCCACCGCCAAGGCCTTGGCAGCCTCAACAAGGGCCTGCAAGGAGAAGAGATAGAGACATGAGTTTTGGTCATCGCCTCCCTTCCTCCTCCTGCTCCCCTGCGCAACCCGGCCTGTCAAAGTCTCATGGTGGCCAGAAGCACTCATTTTGAGGGTGTGCTTGAGAGCAGTGCCACAGTCAACTCCCTGGATCCGCCTCATTCTTTCCTCAGCCATCTTCGTCCCTACCGTTCGGCCTGGTCACGGGTCACCTCGGACCGTTGGGTGCTAGAGATTGTTTCTCGGGGCTACACCCTGCAATTCTCGGCCAGCCCCCCTCCCACCCTCCTTTCCTGTCCCTCTTGAGGGACCCTTATGAGAAACTCCTCATTCAAGAGGTCAAGAACCTAACACAGCTGTGGGAAGTGGAAGAGGTCTCCTGGAACATGAGGGGAAAAGGGTTCTACTCCTGTTAGACCCCCTTTCGCTTTTGAGATTAGGAAATAAGACCCATTCTGGACCTGCGCCTCAACAAGTCTCTCAAAAAGTTGAAGTTCCGCATGGTCTCCCTGGCCTCCATCATTTCCTCCCTGGATCCGAGAGACTGGTACGCACCCTCAATCTGAAGGACGTTTATTTACATATCTCCATCTTCCAAGGTCACAGACGATTCCTCCGTTTTGTGGTGGGCGGGCACCATTTCGAGTTCATGGCGCTGCCCTTTGGTCTCTCCTCTGCCCCGGGGGTGTTTACAAAATGTATGGCACCAGTGGTGTTTACCTCAGGTGTCGAGGGGTTCAGAACTAACCATATCTCAATGATTGGCTCATCAAGGGCAGATCTCGGGATCAGGTGCAAAGAAGCCTCGATCTGGTTCATTCCACCTGCTGCGGTCTGGGCCTGTTGAGAAATGAAAAGAAATCAACCTTAAGGCTGGTGCAACGAATAGAGTTCACTGGGGCAGTTCTCAACTCCACACGAGCCAGTCTTCCTTCTGGAGACATGTTTCCAGGCCATGTTGGATCTGATCTCCCATGTGGAAAACTACCCGCTCACCACTGCTCACACCTGCCTGCGGTTGTTAGGACTACATGGCCACATGTACGTACGTGGTCCAGCATGCCCAGCTCCATCTCCGGCCACGGCAAATGTGGTTGGTGTCAGTCTACATCCCCAACAGACACGATCTAGACCGGGTGCTCAGGGTGCCGGTTCACATCCGATTGTCCCTGGATTGGTGGCTGAGCCCTGAATTGGTGTTGGAGGGAGATCCTTTCGTGGCCCCGGCCCCATCGCTGACCCTGGTTTCTGATGCCTCGAACCTGGGCTGTGGAGCCCACCTGGGCGAGCTCATCACGCCCGCAAGGCCGCTGGTCATGGGATGATCTGTCCCTCCACATAAACATCAGGGAGCTCAAAATGGTTCGCCTGGCCTGCCAGGCTTTCCTGCCCCATGTGAAAGACAAGGTGATGCAGGTCCTGACAGACAATACTGCAGCGATGTATTACATCAACAGGCAGGGCAGGGCCTGATTGTTGGCCCTTCGCCAAGAAGCTCTCCGCCTTTGGGGTTTCTGTGTGCGGCATGCCTTCCATCTGGTGGCTGCGCATCTGCCCGGGGCCAAGGACATGGCAGCAGATTGCCTCAGCAGGACCTTCTTGTCTCACCACGAGTGGTTGCTCCACCCGGAGGTGGTCAGTGTGATTTCCGGAGGTGGGGGACTCCCCAGGTGGACCTATTCATGTCCCATCAGAACAGGAAATGTCACGTGTTCTGCTCATTCCGGAAATTGGACAGGGGCTCCCTGTCAGACGCCTTTCTGCTCCCATGGTCGGGGGCTGTGATGTATGCCTTCCCACCAGTGCTGCTAATCCACAAGGTCCTTATGAAGATCAAACAGGACAAGGTGAAGGTGATCCTGATAGCTCCTGCGTGGCCTTGGCAACACTGGTTCGGCACACTGCTGGACCTTTTGGTGGCCGCCCCACTGCAGATGCCTCTCTGGCCAGACTTGCTGTCCCAGAACCACGGCAGTATCCTGCATCTGAACCTGGCAGTGCTGCACTTGACAGCATGGCTTCTGCATGACTAAAGGCAGAAGAACGGGAATGCTTGGTCCGGGTCCAACAGGTCTTATGGGTAGCAGAAAGCCCTCCATCAGCGCCACCTATCTGGCCAAGTGGAAGAGGTTCATAGGCTGGGCCTCGGACTCGTGTATCCGGGCTGAGCAGGCCTCGCTGCAGGCTATCCTGGACTATCTTATGCAAATCAAGCTCCAGGGGTTGTTCTTGGCACTGATCAAAGTCCATTTGGCTGCTATTTTGGCTTTCCACCCTCTGCTCCAGGGCAGGTCGGTCTTCACTCACAACATGATGGTCCATTTTTTGAAAGGTCTGAAGTATCTCTAACCACTCATCAGGGATCCTGTCCCTTCCTGGGACCTGAATCTTGTGCTGTCGTGGCTCATGGGCCCTCCCTTTGAGCCTGTAGCTTCCTGCTCCCTTTTCCGCCTCTCCTGGAAAGTTTCTTTCCTGGTCGCAATAATGTCCGCCCGTAGAGTCTCTGAGATCAGGGCGTTTACTTCAGAGCTAGCCTAGACGATGTTCTACAAAGACAAGGTCCAGCTCTGGCCTCATCCAGTGTTCCTGCCCAAGGTAGTTTCACAGTTTCATACCAGCCAAGACATGTACTTACCTGTCTTCTTTCTGAAGCCCCATAAATCGGAAGAGGGGCACAAATTGCACGCCCCGGATGTCAGGAGGGTGCTTGCCTTCTACATTGACAGGACCAAGCCATTTCGTAAGTCAACGCAGTTGTTTGTTGCGGTTTGTGGCAGACAGGATGAACAGTGGCTCAGTGTTTGCGCAGAGGATTTTGTCCCGGATCACGGCCTGCATCTGTTACTGCTATAACCTGGCAAAGGTGCCTCCACCGGCGACCGTGACTGCCCACTTGACTAGGGCGCAGGCTTCATTGGTAGCCTTCCTGGCCCAGGTGTTGATTCAGGATATCTGCAGGCCCGCTACCTGGTCATCTATCCACTCGTTTACATCTCATTATGTGCTCACCCAGGAGGCCCGAGATGATGCTGGCTTTGGTAGAGCATCATGCAAGCCGCATGACCGTGAACTCTGAGCCTGCCACCAGGGATACTGCTTGTGAATCACCTAGAATGAAATCGACATGAGCAAATATAACCCACACACCTCCTGGGTGTGGTGTTCTGTCCCATCTAGTGGCACCGAGACCACTTAGAGAGAGAGTTAAATGAGTTTGCTCTACAGCCTTAGCTAAGAGCCAGTTGGCTTTTAGCTCATGCAGTAGAGGCTCATGCACTAAACTCCAGAGGTCACAGGTTCAATCCCACCGGCCGACAACCAGGGTCTGTCGACATTACAAGTGGGGGCTCATCTGAGATTTCAACTGGGAAGTCTCTGAAGCTCAGGACGCGCTTCCTCAGCTAGTAGAAGTATATAACCGACACACCTCCTGGGTGTGGTGTTCTGTCCCATCTAGTGGCACGAAGACCACTTAGAGAGAGAGAGAGAGTTAAATGAGTTTTCTCTATAGCCTTAGCTAACAGCCAGTTGGCTTTTAGCTCATGCAGTAGAGGCTCATGCACTAAACTCCAGAGGTCCCTGGTTGGAACCCGCCTGCCAACGGCCGGGGTCTTTCAACGTTACACAAGCACTTGAAGAAGAAAAAACGGTTACCTAACTTTTGTAACTGTTCTTCTTCGAGATGTGTTGCTCATGTCCATTCCATTACCTACCCTCCTGCCCCTCTGTCGGAGCTGCCGGCAAGAAGGAACTGAGATGGCATAGGGCTGGCAGCACCTAATATACCGATGCATGGGCGCAGCACTCAGGGGGGTGCCACTGCCAGCCCTACGGATACCGCTAAGGCAGAAATCTCTGACGGCCATGCACGTGGGTGCGTGCAAACCTAGAATGGAATGGACATGAGCAACACATCTCGAAGAACAACAGTTACGAAAGGATGGTAACCGTTTTTTCTGCAGTACTGTCTTCAGTTCTGGACTCTCTTCTGAAGCTCCCTCCTCTATCTGGGGATACTGCTCGGAAATCACATGAAGCAGAGCACCCATAGGGACACTACTCAAAGAAGAGGTTACTCACTTTGTGCAGTAACTGTGGTTCTATGAGATGTGTGTTGCTATGGGTGCTCCGCTAACCACCCTCCTTCCCCTCTGCTTTGGACTGTTCCTTTCAATGGAGAAGGAACTGAGAGCAGTTTGCCCATGCAGCCCTATATAGCCTCAGTATCTGGCATGAGGAGGCATAGGGTGCATGCACAGGCCAAATGAACATGGCTAACTGGAAAATCTCCCATCAGGCACATGTGCAGCTGAAGTGGAGCACCCTTATGAGTACGCATCTCAAAGAACCACAGTTACTACATAGAGTGAGTAACTTCTTCTGTGTAGCTCGAAAGCTTGCCTCTTTCATCAATAGAAATTGGTCCAATAGAAGAGATTACCTCACCCACCTGTCTTTCTAATATCCGCCCAAGTTAGACTGTTATGCCTTTGTGCCTGTAGACTTTGAAGCTCTATGGAATAGGCATTCTGTTTGTCAACTGACACAATCTGCCTGTGGCAGTGCCATGTGCCAGGGTGTTCTTGGTAACAGGACCCTGGCTATGGAATTCCTTACTAGAACAGATCAAATTGAGTGAGATACTGGCTACCCTCAGCTCAAAATGAGAGACCAGAGCCTTTCCCACATAACTATTTCACATGCACGCTCGCAAACATACAATCTGCAGCCAAGGGGCACAGAGGGAAAAGTCACTGTTGACGTGTATGTTTTTAAAGTGAGTGAATTTGGTGCTTGGATCCCAAGATGATAAATGACTTACACATCTGTCTGCCCTAGGTATGCCTATTATGTATAAATGATATTAACTAAAAGGGTAGAGAAGCATTTGGACAAGTATATTAGTGGTTTCCTTTGTGTAGATATGGATCTTGAATGCAGCTTTTAACTAATAAAATGCTATCTTGCTCTAGCATGTGAAAAGCTCAATAAAGAAAATGCTAAAAGGCCAGGGGAGAGAGTTTGGGGAAGGAGTGCTAAATGCTGGACATGACCTTATTACTAAATGGAAAGCTCTACTTCCCCCATTAATTTAGTTACACAACTGAAGTTGTCCACAATCTCATAAATCTATTGGAGAAACACACCACTTAGTAAATTACTACTGTCTAAAAAGAGTCAATAACATTAGTGAGTCCACCATAGTATTAGGTTCATTTAAAAATCAACTGTCTCAGTTTCACAGTGCTTGATGGGTACGGGCAATCGCAATGACCTGTGGCAATGATAACCAAAGAGTGAAGCGATAACGGCTTGTTGGGCACAGTTTATCTGGGTATGTAACGTCATCCTTGCCATCTTTCTGTGAATCTGTGAATTTATCCTGGCATCATATTGCCACCCACATGGGTCATCAACAGGATTGGAATTTCTAGATCCACCACACAGAAACTCTGTCCCTTGAGCGAACACAGTAACTGATAGCAGTTGGCGCAACTGTAGATTGTTTGGAGAGTTATTTTTATCTGAGTTCATGCTAGAAGAAATGCTTGTAGTCCTTTTCAGATGCTGAGTGTACCCCAGTAAAGTCGGTTGTACCTGACTCTCTCCAATGTGGATGCAGTGATAGCTTGTAATTTCCTTAGTTTTTAATTCTTTTATTTTCCACCCCAGTGACATGTGTAATGGTGCACCTTGCACTGAATTGCATTTAACAACCTTGGTTAGAACTTTCAAAGGGGTTTAAGCACTCAAAACCCATTGAAATTCACCCCTTTGGCCTCCTTGAAAATCCCAGTTTTTAACTATGAGCTAAAGTATTCGGGGGGAGGGGGGGAGAGGGAGTGGGGGGGCATATGTCAGAGGTATGGCTCAAAACATGGAATTTTTTCCCTTTTGGTGAATCAGTGAAAATATATGGCCATTTTGTAACATGCAGAAGAACTTCTAAGCTAGTGAGTTCACAAGAATTCAACAAGGAAGGTGAGATTTTTGTTCCAAAAGCTCCCTACCCCAGCCAGGTTCTCTATTTAATTGAAGTTTTAGCTCCTGCAGACTGCAGGTCAATCAGCGGTGGTATTTGCTGTGTGTTGCCCTCATGTTGCTTTGCACTATTTTTGTTAGAAACAGTCACCCCCAGCATTCAACCCAACTTTGTTTCTCATGAGGTACTGTAGAGGGACGACACACTGTATGCTGCAAGGATGCACCTTACGTTGTACATAAGGTTTTCAAACTCTAAAATTTGTACAAATTGCACGGAAAATTCAAAGCTGTCAAAATTGATGTAATTTTATTATTTGTATTTTCAGTGAATCAAGCGCTTGTAAAATTGGTCACACCCTCTCTGCCCTTGGCGACAACAGTCCTCTATGGTTATCCATAAAACAAGTCCCATACTGACACTGGCAGTACTGCTCTGCTAACATTTCTCAGTCTTGACCTGGAGCACATCATCTCTAGGGGAAAAAGGGTAACTCATTCTCCAGAGCCATTCTGTCCTTAGCCTTTCTTCTGAGAACACCAGCGAGGCTACTAATTATTGAGGTGTGGACATTTCTTCATTAGAAACCAGACTGAGCGCCTGAATTAATTTCACACAGGCTTCAAAGCAGCTGTTAGATGGTGATCTACAGATGAAAGTCTTTATATCCCTTTACTGAGACCTGAACCATCCAGTCCCTACATAATTGGGTTTAGTTTTATTGAAAATTGCCATGGGTAGAAACATAAGACTCTCTTTTTATATCTGGGCTGTATCCTATTATAACACATTCTACACAAAAATGAAAATTGTTCATTATAGGTACATGAAGTTCAAAACTGAAACATCTGAAACCTAAGAAAATTGATATTGACATTATTTCTAAGATTGGTTTTAAATACAACATTTGTTAGTATTAAATTCAGATTATGGTATTGAATTACATACCACACACAGGAACAATGGTCTAGCAAAAAGCAAAATGGAATAATATGAGGCGAACCAAACTGGAATGTCATGGAGGTGAAAATGAAATAGTGAATGTGAGCTCAGCAGAACAGGATATGTCCTGGTGAACATGGCTGCTAGAAATCACTGCAAAGGGAAAAAAAAGTCATTGAAGCCAAAAGAGAATAATCTGACCAAGAAAGTATATGTAGAGACTTTAAGCAAAAGTGAAAAATATATAGGAAGGAGAGAGTGTAGCCTACGGAGAAAAGCAGGGAACTGGGAAGTTGGGATTCCCAGCTTCTCTTCCTCACCCTGTCACTCGCTTGCTCTGAGAAATTGGGTTAGTCACTAAGGGCCAGATTTACAAAGGTATTTAGGGTGCCTGAAGATGAAGAGAGCTGCCTAGTGAGATTTAGAGACGTGCCTAAGTCCCTTTGCTGTCAATAAGAGTTAGATGCCTGACCTGCTTAGGCACATTTGAAAATCCCACTGGGTGACTATCTGAATCTTAGGTGCCCAAATAATTGTAAATCTGGCTCTCAGGCCAAAATGGTCATGCTTGGGTGTCTAAAGTTAGGTATCTAGCTAAATAGCCTGAGCACCCAAATGGCTTCCACTGATTCTGATTAACAGTGATATTAATCCAAATCACTGCGGGCTAAACCTGCCCCAGACCTCTGTGGATGTGGAAGACTCAAGAGCTAGTAGACGTTGATTAGCCATGTTTTAGATGTGCAGAGGGACAAATTGAAGGGGGCCCATATGTGCCACTGAACCCAACTCAATAGATCTTTCTGTACTGTGCCACAGGGGGGTGCAGTGGGTGGATGAGATGGGGCCAGTGGGGCCAGTGGGTTCATGGATTTATGAACAATTCCTCTTAAGGATGGTGACATAGTCACCACACTGCATTAGTGCCCACAGTGTAGTACCACATTCAATATTGGGATTGGAGCAGAGAATCCCACCCTTAGGTCCCTATGTACCTCTCTAGCACCCAAAGCCATTTGCTATCCAGCACTTGGCTTATAGGGATTACTATTAGAATAATTCTGAGTTGAGATCATCCAGTCCTCAATAAATATTATAGACACCAATGTTAATATTGACAAAGCCCCCAACCTCTCTGCATTTTCAGGAAGGAGTCTGGAGCAATACCCTTCATAGGTAATCATCACGTACACTCTTGCCAGGGATGCTGTCTGGAAGAGCTCTAGTAAATGTCTGTGTGATAGGAACAGGGTGTGGGAGCCTGATACAGTTCTTCCCTCGCCCTTCCAGAGGATCACTGGACTGATGAGTGCACAGCTGTATCTGATAAAATAACAGTTCTTTGCCTTACAGTTAAAGAGACTGAGCATGCTCTCCCATTTTGTTCCACTGGCTCCATGGAATTTAATTCTCTGGATGATTTTGGTCAGAGATAGTTTGATTTAATTTTTCTTTATTTTCATGTTTTATTTCAGTGTCTTGGCTAAAGGCGTGGTTGAGCAGGATGAGCTCAGTGCAGTGTTGAGTGGCAGCTGTTGCATCTCAAAGACATAGCCATCTAACTTAAAGCACAGACCTAGTGCATGAACAACTGTATATACTTGTTATTATTAATTTGTGGCTCAAATGCTCAATAAGAGAGTTCAGTATTTCGGATATAAGTGTATTTATGACTTTGGTGTTTATGTTCATTTCCTATGCATAAGGGCATTTTCAAAGCACGGGTAACTGGCAGAACCACAGCAGGTGCATAGTTGGTGATCTCACCGATTAGTTCTTCAGTAGGCTCCAGTCTTGGAAAAATTCCACTGTGAAGGAATTAGTGACATTTAAGCTGTCATGGGGTAAGAGGGAAGGTCCTTTCATGGGTTGGTAACTGGCTAAAAGACAGGAAACAAAGGGTAGGAATAAATGGTCAGTTTTCAGAATGGAGAGAGGTAAATAGTGGTGTCCCCCAGGGGTCTGTACTGGGACCAGTCCTATTCAACATATTCATAAATGATCTGGAAAAAGGGTGAACAGTGAGGTGGCAAAATTTGCAAATGATACAAAACTACTCAAGATAGTTAAGTCCCAGGCAGACTGCGAAGAGCTGCAAAAGGATCTCTTAAAACTGGGTGACTGGGCAACAAAATGGCAGATGAAATTCAATGTTGATAAATGCAAAGTAATGCCCATTGGAAAACATAATCCCAACTGTACATACAAAATGATGGGGTCTAGGTTAGCTGTTACCACTCAAGAAAGAGATCTTGGAGTCATTGTGGATAGTTCTCTGAAAACATCCACTTAATGTGCAGTGGCAGTCAAAAAAGTGAACAGAATATTGGGAATCATTAAGAAAGGGATAGATAATAAGACAGAAAATATCATATTGTCTCTATATAAATCCATGGTATGCCCACATCTTGAATACTGTGTGCAGATATGGGTCGCCCCATCTCAAAAAAGATATATTGGAATTGGAAAAGGTTCAGAAAAGGGCAACAAAAATTATTAGGGGTATGGAATGGCTGCCATATGAGGAGAGATTAAGACTGGGATTTTTCAGCTTGGAAAAGAGACGACTAAGGGGGGATATGATAGATGTCTATAAAATCATGTCGGATGTAGAGAAAGTAAATAAGGAAGTGTTATTTACTCCTTCTCATAACACAAGGACTAGGGGTCACCAAATGAAATTAATAGGCAGCAGGTTTAAAACAAACAAAAGGAAATATTTCTTCACACAACGCACAGTCAACCTGTGGAAGTCCTTGCCAGAGAATGTTATGAAGGCCATGACTATAACAGGGTTAAAAAAAGAACTAGATAAATTCATGGAGGATAGGTCTATCAGTGGCTACTAGCCAGGATGGGCAGGGATGGTGTCCCTAGCCTCTGTTTGCCAGAAGCTGGGAATGGGCGAAAGGGGATGGATCACTTGATGATTACCTGTTCTGTTCATTCCCTCTGGGGCACCTGGCATTGGCCACTGTCAGAAGACAGGATACTGGGCAAGATGGACCTTTGGGCTGACTCAGTATGGCCATTCTTATGCTCTTATATGACCTGAGTTGGTTTGGTTCCGCCACATTGTACCTACTCAGAGCTCATGTATTCCCAATGAGAAATTTCAGCATACTAAAACCACCCTGCTTTTGATGTGCAATAGGATTTTGAAACTGCTGAGGCTGAGCCAGTGGCCTTCCAGCGCTCACCTGTCATATCTGACAGATTACTGGTTGAACAATGCATCGGTAACACAAAACTGAACTGTGTGCGCAAAACACAGATCAGGCTGATAAACATCACAACCGCCCAAACCTTTTCTAATGTTTGGATCGTTGTGACATGGAATAACATTGTAAAGTGATTACCTGTGTGTTACATATTGAAGGTCCCATGGGGAATGAGCGAAACTATATTTGTTGCCTCCTGTGAATCGATGGTCCAGGTCTTTTTGAAGTAAACCTTACTGTTGTTCAGATGTTTGTTGTGCTCTAGAACTCAGAGGTGGTTTTTTTTGTTTTTGTTTTTAATTTGAAAACTACAGCTTTCCTTGTTAGGTCTTTCTAGGTCTCTTGGTATATCTCGACTTGATATCATTGTGGCAGTTATATATCCTAACGCTCAACTACCACACTGTGGTCTTACACATTTCTGTAGTCCATGTTTGTAGAATTATTCCTGTATGTTGTAAAAAAGTGTCCAAGCAAGGCTCTGGGCTTCGGAATTGAGCCCAACACTTTGTGGTTGGCTGTATTTGAATCCTGACTATCCAATCACTGCACCTACCGCCATGTCATTTGGCAGATACTATACTTCTCATTAAAGGATTTGACTACATGTCACATCACAGAGGAAGGCTCTGATGATGTCTATTTGCTCATAGTTGTTTTGAGAGTGCTATTCCAGCAAATACAAATAGTTACAAAATGTCTCTACCTAGAGCGAGCTAATCTACCGATATTGCATAACTATTTCTAAAGCCCTGTCATCATGGTATCTAAATGTCTATTTGTGTCCAGACTGGATAAAACTAGGATATGCACCACATCCCTACTAAACATTTCCAATGCTTTTAACTGAGGATTTAAAACGGCAAAATCCTTCAAAAACATACCTGCTTAATTTTCAGTAAAATTGTTTTTTCCCCTTGGGATCGGAATATCCTGGGAGTAAATCGTGCATAAGTCACCCATGTGCAGCAGCTCGAGATGCACTGCTAAGCTGTATGTCTTTTTAAAACATGAGACCACTTGTTTTCTTTTTTTAAGAAATCTTGGAACTAAAGGAGCCAAGGGCCGCTTACCCTGCTGTACGCCAGGTGCAGTATGGCTGGATACAGCACAAGCCTTTTCTCCACTTCTTCCCATTCACATTCCTAAGTTCTGACGTGAAGGGGTGTCCGGTGGCTGTGAAGGTTTCCCACTCAAGCATGCTGTTAATTCTTTGGCCCCATTGAATACACTTCATACTTTGTGAAATGTCTGGTCGTTCAGTGATGTGGACCATTGGAGCAGAGAAAGTGAAACTCATTTCACTGGGGGGACTTTAACAGCCATATAAGCGGAAGGTCATGCTGATCAGACTTTGATTTGAATTGGTGAAGAGTAGTAACTAATCCAATAAGCCACCAAGGCCCTGTAGAACATAGTCTTAAATCAAGCCTTTGCGTGTGTGACTGAAAAGAATTAACACTAGGAGATCATAAGGAGTGCTCTGCCGTATATAATTTTACCTGACCAGTGCATCGATTAATATAATCTGGTGAATATCAAGCTCTCAGACATATACTGCACTTGCCTTCGTGCTATGAATGTGCTCGATTAAAAATAAACAATTTAAAATTGAGGTGTTCCATTTCCAATGGGAATTTGTTGTGCTGGCTGGCTGTGTCCTGCGAATCAAATGAAACAGCAGCCTCCATCAGTGAAAGAATAGCATTGGGGGCAGTGCTGTTGTTTATATATTTTTGAAACCAAAAAAGAGCTGTTTTTTCCACAGAAATGGGAAAATAGGACTCCCAATAAATGACTGTCCTTTACCCAGCTGCTTTCAGACACAATATTCTGTTCCTTACAACTCAGCCTAACATACTATTAATGTTAACATTATTTTCAATATAGCGTATGAGATTTAAAAATTAAAGGGCTCCAGCAGGCAGTTTAAACCCAGAATGTAAGTTTTGTTTAGAAAAAAAAAATCATACACAACTTAAGGTGTCTAGAAATGTTTTAATGATTCAAATAAAATCCAAGGTGCACATCTGAAAACACCCCCTGGCAGAGCTGGCTCCTCAAGGCATTCAGTGAAGGGGCTTAGCGGGTTAGGTGACTCTCAATGTATGCAGATCTGTTCAATTGTGGCAGCTGAAGGGTGAGAGGCAGCAGCTGTTGCAGGTGAGCCAAACAACAACCCGGCTGAATCCGTAATGCCACAGTGTCAAGGTTGTCTCAGCAAGAAGTTTTTCTGTGCATAATTTGTAGGTTTACCATCTCTGACTGCTGTAATTTTCCCCAACTGCTGAGAGAAAAATTAGAGCTCTGGCTTCCAAATCCATAAGTCTGTTGTGTTGCTTTTCATTCTCTGCTAGGATCCGGTGCCATCTGATGCAGCAGGTACCTTCTTCAAGATCCACTGTATCAAGAATGTTGTCTCAGTCACACGTGATCAAACTGTAACTAAATGCCATCAAAAACTACATCATAAACTACAAAAGTGATGCCTTCTTAATACCAGCAGATCACAAAAAGGATAGCTGTAGGCTGCACTGCTACAACTGGGTCCTTGTGGGGAAACCCATATGCCCAGGCAGAGTTCCACTGAAGCCAAAAGCAAGCGTTAGTCTGCCATGCACATCCTGTTGCAGGATTGATGCCTTAAGATTTTTTTGGGAGGTACATTGTTTGACACATAATACATCTGACAAACACACTGCTGCTGAAATCTGAACCAGGCACTAATAGGATCACAGGGACAAATTAATCCATGTGTAACTCTAGCAACTTCAGTGGTGTCACCCCAAGGATGCTGGCTGTGAGTCTGCCGCTCAAAATCTCCATTTCACTCCTTCCTACTGTGCCCTGTTTGAATCCAAGTTCTGCTCCTCAAGGGACATAAAACAGCAAGATAATGGGGGTCTATTTCTTTTATTTGTGGGTTTAGATTTTTAAACTGTGGCCTCGTCAGAGCTTGAGGTCCATGTACAAAGCTGTTAAAAATACACATCCAGTGCACCCAATGGCCACATAAATAGTCTTCCCACCAACTCAACAGTCACTCTCAATCCACTCAGACAACCCCCCCAGAAAGAGCCTGGGAAAAGAGACGGGCCTTGTGCCACCCTCTGAAAGTCAACGCTCTCTGGCTCTTTTGGACCAGTGGATTCCAAAGTTAAGAGTCTTTTACTTTCGCCTTACATTTAAATCTGGGGGATGTTAGCTTGACCTCTTCTACCACCATGGGATGCATGGTGCATCATGCATATCGATGCTCAAGTCTAAGTAATAATTGCACTGCTATGATGCCTTCCTTCTGAGGATGTCAGAGCACCACACAATTATTGATGAATTATGCCACACAACACACCATAGATGGGAAGCTTATCCCTATTTCACAGATAAGTAAACAGGCATAACTGAGGTGCCACACTGAGTGGCAGAGTCAATAACTGAATCCAGGAGTCCTGAATTCCCAGCTATAATCACTAGACAGCAATGCCTATGGTGTTTGAAAAGGGGAAATTGGCCCCTTTCAGTTAGTGCCAGATTTCACATGTTGCCAGAACAAAGCTTAAGGTTGTAAAAGTAGTAGAAAGCCATAGATTGACATTATCAATGGAGGGACAGGTGAAATGTATGCCCCTGTATCACCACCCATCCTTTCTCTGTCTTGCATGTTTAGATTGTAGGCTCTTTGGGGTAGATATTATGCCTTCCATAATGGAGTCCTGATCTGAGCTGGGGCCTCTAGGTGCTACCATAATACAAGTAATAAAAGATGATAATTTAATGTACATACAGAATGATCCTGCATTAGCTGAGGATGTACAAGGTGGTCTGATAGACCAGTGGTTCCCAAATTGGTCTGTAGAATCACTGCTGGCTGACAGAACATGTGTTAGTGGCTCTTGGGGAGCTGGCTATGTTACGATCTGCTTCCAGCTTCTTGCCAAAGTGTACAGGATTTTCTTTGCCAGCAGGGCCGGCTCTAGGATTTTTGCCGCCCCAAGCAAAAACAATTTTGGCCGCCCCCCCCGTTTTTTAATTACCCCATCCCCGGCCCCGCCTCAACTCCGCCCCTTCCCCAAATCCCCAGCCCTGCCTCCTACCCCTAGGCTCTCAAGCCTAGGAGGGAAGGATGGAGGGGGAGAAGCGGCGCCTGCGCCGCGGCCGCTCAGGATCTCCCCCTCCCTCCCAGGTTTGAGAGCCTGGGAGGGAGGGGGAGACCCCGAGCTGCCACGGCGCACGAATCAGCTGTTTCGCGCGCCGCTACTCCCCCTCCCTCCCAGGCTTGAGAGCCTGGGAGGGAGGTCGAGTAGCGGGGCGCGAATCAGCTGTTGAGCGGCAGCAGCAGCGGAGGTGAGCTAGGGCAGCCGGGGCACATTTTTAGGGGCAGCATTCTGGCGCCGGCCATGCCGCCCCTAAAAATGTGCCGCCCCAAGCACCAGCTTGTTTTGCTGGTGCCTAGAGCCGGCCCTGTTTGCCAGGAACAGATTGATTCTATAGACTGTTTCCATATCTGACATCCATGTTTGTGTTTAAAAAAATGTATATTGACTTTACCTCAGAAAATAGCCTTTGTAGAATTTATTTTTAGGAGGTTTTACAATGCTACAGCAGTGGGGAAAACTAGAATTATTTAGCTGTGACTGGAGAAGAGTTAGAGGGAACTTGATGGAAATGCATCATCTTCTAAAAGGCATGATGACAATGCCTAAGTCCTTCCTTTTTACCTTGTCCCATAATGTGAGAATAAAGGGGGTCACTCAGTGAAATTGATAACAAGGAAGCTTGAAAAATAGATACATGAATGTAACTATTTTTCATGCGGTTTGCAGACATCCTGTGGAATTTTCACTGCTGCAAGAGGTCATTGAGGGCCCTCCAACATTGAGCAGAGTGTTACTGTTGATGCCAATGGGAGCTGAATCAGGCCCCAAGTAAATATTGTGGCTGGATTTTAGAAGGCCGGGGTAATTTTTTGACCTTTGCTGACATTGCTGGTCATGAAAACTGAGACCGGGTAGTCAAATCAGATGCTTCAGGGCACCTAAAGTGAGTGACGGCAGTTGTTAAGCAGGAACTACTTTCCCCTGCCCACTCCCAACCTCCAGATGGCGTTGTGTAATTGGTTATATTTATTATGCAGGATGTTCTTCTTAAGCATCAGATACTGACCACTGCCAGGAGCAAGATCCCAGACTTACTGGACCGCTGGCCTGATGTGCATGGAAAAGCCTATATTTTTCCATTTGGAGTTACTCATCTTCCAGGAATGTGACTGAATGTGAATGTCCAACTACAGCTAGAAGGAAAAGTCAATTTTCTCCTTCCAACAGCACCCTACCAAACACTCTGTTCTAGACTAAATAAAGTAGGCATGAAGTAAGACTAGGTAGAAGTTTAATATTTTTACCTCTAAACAGAGATTTTAAAATTAGTCTCCCCATCACAGTAATTAATCCATGAATTTTAGTGCAGTCTCTCCCATTGGACAATTTAGGGATTTAAACCATGATAAACAATGGACTTTCAAACCTCAACAGAACAGCTCTGATGATCTTTCACTAGCTGGTCCCTGTAAACAAGGAGCAGCTGCAGGGATGCTATGTGAGTTTCAGAGCAGTCCATCATGATCATTATGGCCCTGATCCTGCAAACATTTAAACATGTGCATAACTTTATTCACAGGAGTAGACCCATTAAAATCAGTAGGATTATTCATGTGAACAAAGTTATGCACACAGGTGTCTGCAGGACTGGAGTTTATGGAGTGAAAATTGCAAAGAATAAGGATAATTGCAAAGAATAAGGATTTGTTGCTAAAAATATGGAGAGAGCCAGAGCACTGTGTCATTTAAATGTGGCTGTGAGAGGGCCTGAAATACACTGGTATTTGAGTGGAGAATTTAAAAACCTTAAAGTTATGAGCTATCCTTAGGTTCTCAGTTAATATTGTGTTAACTGACATTATGTTCTCTTTTGAGAATTAGAATAGTTCCAGGCATTTTATCTACTATAAATAAATTTCCAAAGAAGGAGAAATACTCACTGTACTCTCTCAATGCATTTACATGCATGAATGTTGTCATTTATTATTTAAAAAAATGATTTTAACATGAGTTGAAGCAGACTGACTTGGGTCCCTGCTGAGCAGTCTGAGTATTTAGATGAGATGGTTGGAAAGCATCTACACCCTGTTGTTGGCATGAGTAGTCCTTTGAATCTTCCTCATTAGGCCCTTAATGCATGACCTAATACCTGGGTTCTGGTGGCTTAGAGAGGCTTGCAGTGCTCTTTAACACAGCAAAGGACACAGGTAAAACAACAGCTGCATGGGCCCAGGTAGTAGAACTATAACTTTACAGCTCGCTCCACCTTAATCTCCTAAGGAATAAGTAGTTCTTTGACTGGCGTCCAGCATGATGAGAGGCTGGGAGTAGGGTTTTAGGCTGCTGCAGGTGATGCTTGCACATGCAAGGTTCTTCCACTAGATGGCAAGCGAAGCGTTTTGAAACTAAAACTGGCAGAGGTGGAAAACAGCTGGGATCTGGGGAAATTCCTTGACTTGCACTGTGTAAACCCAAACAACCTGATTCTGCTGTAAATATCCCAACGTGGAAGATCATAATAAATAATAACCTGGCAAAATGCTGCCACCAGCTCCATAGATCTGAAGGGTGTCAGCAATTTCAGGGCTGAAAGCATCTCTGTGCCTGCATTTCTCCATGCGTCTGTGGCTTAGCCGCGTATTTCAGTGTGCATTTACCATCCGGCTCAGGATGATCCGAGTTGTTTCATTAAGGGTTCACGGGTGTTAAAACAGGAGACAGCTGCTGCTTTCAAAAGGGATGGCTGCTCCTGATCAGCCAGGGAGAATGTTTGTCAGGGTCTCAGGGTTCTCCGCCCTCGGGTGGTTTGACAGGTGAATTGAAGCGTGAACCGCCCGTCTGGTGAAGTTGGCCAGCGAGTGGGAATTCCTGCTGCAGCACATCTCGCAGGTGAGTGGGTCTGACACTTTCATCCTGGATAGCAAAGACAGACAGACACCGATCCACTCGTCTACCCCTGCCCCAGATGCGCAGTGACATTATCTAACCCACGTTCCCAGGCGGCGCACACAGCGCCCCCCCCCCCCGCCCTTACACGCCGCCTTGCACTGATTGAATCGGAGTCACTTCTCATTTCCCCTCGAGCGCGTACACACGCCCGAAGACAGGGCCTGGGCTACGACCAGAGGAGGATGTTTTGTGCCCACGTACACAGTAACAAAATCTGGCATGAAGCAAGGGGAGAGGGGGGCCTAGAAGCTGTTCTTCAGCAGCATCTTGATACCACCAACAAAGGACATGAGTCTGGGTTCTGAGGGTTTCGTGTGTGTGTGTGTGTGTGTGTGTGTGTGAGTGAGAGAGAGAGAGAGAGAGAATTTCATTCTCCTCCCATTCCATGGCTTCACCAGTCTCTTTGCCTATTCTCGGGTGTGTTGCTTTCTGAGCACCAGTGAAACAACTTCTGTCATTCCTTTCACCCCCCAGAAGCGAAGCAGCAGCCCTGGACACAGTGGGCGCATGTGAGGTTTGGCTAACTTGGCTGGCTTGTCTAGGGATGGCAACAAAGCAACATGCTGGATTGTTTCAGGCTGACACGTGTCTGCTGCTGTTTTCCTGAGCCTTGAGGAGCCGCGCGCTTTGCAGCACACGGGGGAGTGCTCTGGACGGCGGGTGGCTCTTTGCTAGTGGTCAGCACTAAGCTCCTGGACAGAGAAGGGGCAGAGGCGAGGGAAGCATCCGCGGAGCTGATGGGCCATCCGAAGAGAACAGTCAAGACGCAGCCGCTTGGCGTCCTAGCTCCCACCAAGAAGCCAGCCCAGGGGTGCGGGGTGGGGGGGTTGTTTGCTTGATTTTGGGGCAAGACATTCAGCCCTGATCGGGCTGCTGGAGCTGGGCGAGGCAGAGATGCAGGAAGGACTGAAATTGTTTCCAAACCTGTGTAGGAAGCAAGATTGAGCTGTCGGAGAAAGCTGAAGGCTGTTGTTTTTGTGGGTCGGTGTGTGTGTGTGTGTGTGGTATTATTTGACACCCACAACGCATCCCGAGAGAGGTTTTTTGGCAATCCCCCTTACAAAAAAAAGAGACTTGTCTGTTTTGTTTTTCAAAGGATGCTTCGTACCCTTTGCTGTAGGAACCTGCCCTCCGGCTTTGATCTCACGGCTCTGGATCGAGAAGGACCAGCGGCTAAGCTGCCGCCACCAGATAGTTTTGTGCAGAGCTCTGGGCTCTTCTAGCTGAAGGGGACTCAGCACTTGCCCTTACTGCATAATAAGCGAGGAGCTTCTTTCCCGTGTCTGCTTAGCCGGGTACTGTTTTGGGGGTAGGTGTGTTTGGTTCCCACCCATCGATCTAGAATGAACCCTTAAAAATACACCGGGACTGCCCCTGCTCGCCTGCGGATCGGGGACTCCTGCCCGGGCGCATCGCCTCTCTGAACTGCGGAGAGAAGGAGGGGGGGGTCAATTGTATTTATCTTGATCGCCCAGCAAGTGGAGAGATTGCTTTTTTTCTGCTGCACTGATTGGAAACACCACTGGTCGATGCTCTCCCTAGGTGGTGATGCTGAGGGAAGGAGACAGGGAGAGCAGGAAACATGAGCCTGCAAGAGAAGAGAGATCAGGGCTGAAGCCTTTGCTCCAGCATTGTGTGTGCGCGTTCCCCCGGCAGACTGACTATTAGCTGCGCAGGGTGCATATGAGAGCAAAGATCCATCCTTCCCCCTTCTCTGACCTCTCGAGGAACCTCTCCGGCGGTGGAGGAGACCTGCGAGCTACACCCTGCCATGCTCCCCCTGAAATAACCTCCCAGGCACCGAGGGATCCATCCGAAGGAAGGGGATCAGAGGGCAAACGCCAGCCATCATAACCTTAAGCAAATATTAGCTCTGCTGCTGCTGCTGTTGCGCCTCTATCTGGGGGAGCTGAATCCAGGAAAAGGCTTTATCCTCCTCGCAGGGCTGGGTCCTTAGCAAAGGGGGGGGGAGACAAGGGGGGTTTATTTGCTGATGATCGGAAGTTACTGACAATAAGCACCTTCATCTCTCCAAAGGCGGAGAGAGAGAGAGGAGGAGGAGGAGAGACGGGGGAAGAGGAGAGCTGATGCCTAAGGGAGCCACTCGGAGGAGGCAGACCAAGCAGTATCTCAACTTCTCATCTTTGTTTATCAGCGCGAAGCGAGATCGCTGGAAATCTGCGGGGGTTTATAACTGGATCATTCCCATGTCAAGGCTGCGGCTGGGGATTTTGCTCCATTAACTTGAAGCCACTGGCCTCCCCCCTTCCTCACTCAGCGATGTATTCACTGCTCTCAGCCTGCACTTGCTTGTAAGGATTATGACATTAAAATTTGGGGGGGGGGGTAAACTTTCATCTTTTAAGGCTCCGGTTGCATTTTCCTTGCAATCAGGTGGTCATTGAGACCCGAGCCTTTCCTAACCAAAGCATCGATCTGTGTTATTAACAATAATGATGATGATAATAATAATAGCCATTTCACGGCATCATTTGATCTTTTGTTGCTTTTTTTTCTCCTCTCCAGATGTTTACATTCCCTGCTGCTGTGCTTTCAGGTACAGGTATGTGTCCTTTCTGTCTTCTCTCCCTTTGGGTTGGAAAAAGAAACAAAGGAGGCGTGTTGACCTCTTTGAGTGTCAGGCAGTTTTGCAAAGGGGTTTCACCTCCCCCTCCCCAGTTTTATAGTTTGATTAAAATGATCACCACGCCAGACAGTGGAGTGTCACTTGCTCTGGAAACCAGCTGCACCTCCGGCTAAACCTCATTTCAATGACTACTTCTGTTAATCCACTGTAGGAACAAATTATCTTTAATTTCTCTTACCTCCCCCCATCCCCTTTTCAAATGGCCACAGCTCGATTGTGGATGCCAGTAGCCTACATTAAAAGGATTCTCTGGAGTGCATTAGCCTGGCTAATGATGTGAGCGGAGTGTTGGACTCTACTACTTGCAAAATGTGGATGGATGCATGTGTAGTGGAATAGCAGGCGCTAGATCTCCTTTTCCTAGGGAACTTACACGAAGTGATACTGAAAAAACACGAGTGTCCTTAGCCAGAAAAAGGAGGCTTCTTGCTCGCCCTATCTCCCCCACCTCCCAATCATGCAGTAGAAAGCCACCCAAGCAAGATCCTGCCTTCGAGCTGCAGAAATGAAACAATTCGAAAGTCACTGGGAGCGAGACTTCTGCCGTCTCGTGAAACTGACAGACAGGCGGAATAGAGATGGGGGGGGGGGGGGGGGAGAGTCTGAAATTCGGGGTGGAGTGAGTTGAATCACATTTTCCACGACAACAAAAATACGGTTTAAAAACAATGTGGTTTGCTTGGACATAGTTTTCGCTGGTGTAAATGCAACACGTGCGTCTGGAGAGGACACACCCGCGATCTTGAGTGTTTCAGAGTTGGCAAAGCAGGTGCTCCAGTTTTGGGAGCCCTTCCGTCTTGCCCGGCCCTGCTGGTGTGCGCTGGGCTGGGTTCCCACTCGCATTCTGAGGAGCTGCCGTGTAAACCGGTGGCGGTCCCAGTCCTTCCGCACCCCTAGGGTCAGTGCCCATGCAAGATGGCCAGGAATGCACCTGTTCTTCCAGGGTTCTCTGGCAGTATTTGAGGTGGGGAGGAACGGATCCTGTGCAAACGGATTAAAGTGTCTGAAATACGACCAGTGCCTCGGGCCAAATTTGAAAACTTTGCCATATCCACTCCCCCCCCCCCCCCGAAAATTGCAGCTACATTATAAAAACAAAAGAACTCCTTATTTCAGCACAGCAGCCTCCTAGTCAAGAGAGGGGATCTACAGCTGTAAATTACTTTGTGGTTGTTGGAAGGCGTTTGCTGTATTTCTCCAGTTCATCCCCCCCCCCCCCCCCCAAGAGGCTGGACAGGCAGGGCAATCAGCGATTGCACCCTTCGCACTAAGAAGACATTTTTGAGATTGTGTGGTAACTGAAGTTAATCAACCCTTCATTCCCTCCCCCCCCCTCCCAGCCCCCTTGTTGCTTTTAGTGAATCAGAAGAAGTTTGGCTCACTGCCTGGAAAGCACTTGCTAAAATCTGATCTCTTACTTCAACAGCCTTAAAACTTGGGAAGTTATTGGCATTTATACAGTTGGAGCTTGCAGGCTTCCAGAGCAATAAAATAATGAAGAAAAAAAAAAGAGAAAGTTCTGTACTCTCTTACTATTAGAACCATACTTTTTAGATTTAGTGCTGATTTTGCAGCATTTTGCAAGAAGATCTGACACTGGGATTTACTCTGAGGTATCTTCTTCTACCACTTTTCTATGGTGGTGAATCAAACTGGTTGTTATAACAAGAGCCAAACTATTATGGCTTGTAGTGTGGGAAGCCAAAACGTTAGGTTAGTCATACTCAAGGGCCTGAAAGAGAGTGTTTACAATATTAATGGTAGATAAAAAGATGTGAATGCAGTGAGTTTTTATTGCCCATTTTGTTACACTTTCTCTCTAGATTTATTCATGAGATTACATGTTTAGAGCCTGAATGGGAAAGAGGGATTATAGGATTTCTTTTCTAATGATCGGTTTGGGTAAGAGTTAACCTTTGGTGAACTAGAGTAAATTAAAGCATCTGTTATGCTTAATATTTGTTTTGCTTAAAAAGCTGTGTGTTGGGAGATTTTAGGAATGTCCCAAATGAATTATATTCCAAGGCCTACTTTCGCCATCCTATATAAATTAAGATCAGTGAGTTGACCTACATATTAATGATTAGAATTATGATCCATGGTTCCTGAATATTACCTGGTGGCTTAGCAGTCAGTGGTTACAGCAATTTTAGCACCTGCTAGAATGTGGTTTTTACTTTTCTACTGAACTAGTACTTAAACAGTGCAGCATATCAAAATAAGACATATGAAGCCAGATGAGATTTTAGCTCATTCTATGACTAAAATCCTCCCTCTGCAGTAAATTTCTAGACAATAGAAGCAGATTACAAATCACCATAATGATCTATAAATTACTAGCAGTGGGAAATTAGGCTCAATTTTTTGGACTGTCATATCAATGTGCCATTGCTAGTTAGTTTAGCTTCATATTGTGTGGTGTCTGAAATGGGTATCCAGTGTCTTAGAAGAGTTGGGGATCAATAAATAGAGGAATTAAGGGAGTTAAGATAACTCAATAGTTTTCAGGAGCAGGTGGGATTTATTCTGAACCTTCAGAGAAAACACTATGGACAAAGATGTGTCTTTCATCATAGTCAGCTTGCTAAGACTAGAAGGATTTATCAAGTGAAGGTATGCGTACATGGTACCAATGTTTAACAGGGACATCCTGGGTCAGCATGTGTCATTTTCAACATAAATACCATTGGGCAAGTTAGAAAAGTACCCCACTGGCAGCAACCTATTGGTACTAGAGCTGGGCCTTAAGCACAAATGAGCCCTTTGGTACCCATGATTTTGGGGACTATATGGAGAGAAGCAATTTGAGCAAACCAACCCTCCTTCTCCTCCAGCAGGCTGGAAGGAAGGCAGCTCACTGTCCAGCCTCTTCCCCTTTTGGTGGCAAGTTCATCTGGTTTCCTTGTCTAGCTTCTTGGGACCATCCCCCCTTTGCTTGGGGCCATTCAAATCCAAAATCCAGCCTTACATGGTACACATAGTAGATGCCTTCATAAATACGGAAGATAGGTTTTATTTATCCGTGGTATTTATAAGGAATCTATCTCCATGATATCTAAGATCTATGTGTATCAGTTATGTTGAGCATTCAGCACCTCCCCAGTTTACTTCCTCCCTGTCTCTCTCTATTTCCAGGAACAGTCTGAGTTGGCTAGGCTCTTCACTTTTGTGACCTTGTAGATTAGGACCAAGGTTTTGAATAGAGTCTGGAAGTCAATGGGGAGTCAGTGGAGCGCCTGGAGCAAGGCGGCTATATTTGGGCACATTGTTTAAGAGGAAGGCTTCTGCGTGCTACATGAGTTGTAGCTTCTGTTTCTCCTAAAGCTGTTCTTGTGGGCACAGTTATTGTCTGGGTTGTTGTAAAGTGAGACATAGAAAAATGTTGTTTCCACACATTCATGGGCCAGATCCTGTGGTCTGGCTGAGCTGAGCATAGCAGACATCGGAGGTATGGTTCTGCCAACATGGTGTGTAGATGAGCTTTGCAATGCCCCATTCCTGTGGTGGCTGGGTGTGGGGCTGGTCCCCAGGCATAATTTAGAGCAGGCTGCACTTACTTGTTCTGGCTACCCAAGAGGCAGGAACTGCTGCCATTGATCTGCATAGGGTCATGCTTTTTCCCTTGGCCATGCCCCCTATGCCAGGAGCAGGGTATGTGTTCTACGGAGTCTATACCCAGGCTTTAGGCCACCAGGGGGTCACTCTTGCACTGCATAATCTGACTGAAGCTAGATATACTAGCTCTATGGCTAGAATCTGCTGCCACACCACATTAGGGGATCTAACCCATTGTGCTTGTTTTTGTCCTGGATACTGATGATGATTGTCCTTTATGTCTGTACGAAGAAGCACATGTACAAACTAGGCCAACCTTACCCAATGCTTCAGCAAGTATCTCTCCTTGCCTACATCCCCCCACTTATCCCTTCATTCCCAACCTGTGCAAACAGACACCCAGCCCTTTCCTTCTTCTCTCCCCCCCGCCCCCACTCATCGCAGGCACAGCTTCTACCTTAAGAGCTGGCCTTGCAGTCTGGTGTGTGCTGCTAGAGGCAGGTGGGTAGAGCTCTTGGGACTCAGCCACAGACTTCAAAACAGCCACTAAAATCAGCCTGGATTTGAAGTATGTTTATGGGTCCAGTGTCTCTCCATTCCCCAGAACAAAGCATTACATGCTATTGGAGAGGTGAGGTTACCACTTCCCATTAATGTGTAGCAGTAGTTTCTGGAGGTGTCAGTGTTATTGGACTGTAAAATGATCACTCAGCTTGGACAGTGGAAGTAGCACGGTCAGTTTCACTCTTTGGTTCTCATGCACTGATGCAACATCCCTGTACTTGCCTCTGCCTCCAGCCTCACAGGTGCTCTCTGAAATGAGAGTAAAACACATGGATGAAAACATCTGTATTCAGATTAGATGTCATAAACCTCCTTCCACCCTGGTTCCCTTTTCCTCCACAGTGGGACTGTGACTGTGCTTTTACTCCAGCTCAGCTCCCCCTACCCTTGTACAGATGCGCAAGGGAGAGTTGATAAAAGTGGCAGCTTGAGAGACCAGAGAGAACAAAGGGTGTGTTTGGGAAACTTGGGATCCTCATCCAAGTCATCAGTCTGGGTTCAACCCCATGCTGGGGAGTTTTCTATTTCCATTCTGTGGTTGTGCTTTCTTTTTATACATCCCTAACCCAGAGGGAAAGATCTTACTCACTGCCAGGGATTTTGTGGTCTGCTGAGTCATTCCACCTATCTACAGACAGTGACATTGTGAATCCACCTCTCTCAATCCACATAGTCCTTGGGGCTCACGATTTTATGGACAAACAGAGCGCAGGCTGCCTGTATGAAAACCTGCCATGCTCATTTGGAATTAGGGAGGTCATAAATAAGCCACTGCTGCTTGACCAATGAGATTGGTCTAATTACTTTGTGCTCTGACATAGTTGTTCATTCTACTAGTGGAGGGGAGTAAGATGTGAAACTGAAATCAACATTCCTTGAATTAAGATACGTACAACATCACTTGTGTACAGATAAGAAAATAGACTTTAAAAAGGACTTGTAACTGATTTGAACAGCAGACTTATCCAGACTCATAGATCTTCCTGAGAAGTGTGAAATGGTATTTGTCCTCTGACACGTGTATCTACTTACCACTATGCAAAAAGGAGTAATGAAAGCCTCCCTCTCAGTGTCTTTTTTTGATGAAGAGGCTTCCAGTTCACTCCTCAGTCTCCTTTCCCCCATCTCTTGCAGGAGCTTCTGCACTTGCAGGTTGGCAGTTTTGACCAAAGGCTCCAAAGTTGATGTGCCTTGTGGCTAATGTGATCTCAAATGTATGTGACACAGCAATGTTTTCACAGCTCTCAGGGGGCCAGTGCGCCATCTACTTTCACTTTCTGATTCAAAATGAATCATATTTTTCTTTGTACATTTAAGATGTTGGGGTAAAAACTGTTCCAAACATGGCACAAAGCATGGTCAGCACAGACACCTCATTTTCTTGCAAAGAAATTAGTTGCCACACAAATTCTTGTTCCAGGCGTCTTGAAAGAAACACGCACTTAAATTCTTTCAGGATTTTGTAACTGGTTATTTTCAATATTGCAAGTGCTGACACTGCTGTACGGCTCTGGCCAGAAAAGCAGAACTGCTGTGCTCATGCTCGAATTTTTGAAGGATCTGCTATGCTTATATCATTGTGGTTATTATTTATCATTATTTTCAAGTGTTGGAAGTGTGCTAGGTGCCTCAGAAACAAGGAAAGACTCAGCCCTGCCCTGAGCTTGCAATTGAAATTGGGTGAGACACAATAAAGGTGAAATTCACCCCATGCAGGGTCAGGCACAAAGTCTATGTACCAAGTGATGCATAGGCCTTGCAACGGCCATCTGCACAGTGGTGAATATCACCCTGATAGAAAAGGGGGAAGGAGAAGGAAGGGAAGGGTTACAATAATACCATCTTGATGGTTCAGTTGAATGAGTGTTTTTGCCTTCACCTCTCACAGGGCAAAGTGAGGTGTTAGAAGTCATTTAAATGAGGGGAGAGAGGTATCTTATTGAACAAGTGTGAGATGGGTATTCTATTCATAAGGGTAGCATAGAAGAATGGACAGGGATAAGAACAAATAAAAAAGGGGGGTATCCAGGCTGGCACCCTTGGTGGAATGGAGGGGGGCTGGCACCCTTGGTGGAATGACAGATTGTCACTTCATGCCTACTGCAAGTCCAGTCTTAATTTACTCAGTAGCTGCCTCACATACTGTGGAACAAGCTAAGAATGTGCTTCCCACACAATGCCTGACGTGTGAACGTGCACACCCTGGAACAGCCTCTTGCCAAGATTTGACTAAACTGCATTGGAAGCATTTGGAAAGGGTGCAGGGTCAGGTAAGGGGCTGGTCAGACAGATCATAAGGCAGTACGTCCCTGGGGGTTCCCTTGCAGGTACAGATAAATAACATTAAAGAGCTAATCCAATATGTAAAGTATAAACAATGTAAATTTCTCCTGATGTTTCCCTCAGACCACTCCTCAGTGGTTTGTTTAATTGTATGGTGAGATAGACGGCTACAGCACAACTTAATAATTATCGCAGAATCCCACCAATTAGTGCTAATGACCAGGAGACTCATTGCTAATTAAAAAAGTTTGCATATTAATAAGTAAGTGTATTTATGGGGAGGGGGGAACAACATGAAAATCAAGGAAACTGTGTCACTATAATTGCTTATTCATGTTGTGACAGGAGCATTTTGGTTTTAATTATGATAATTCTTCCTGTTACCCTAAAAATGTACTGTAGTGAAGATTGTAAAAGTAATGGCATTTCAATAACATGAGTCCGCATGACACCATTGTCTATTAAATCTTTGCTGGTAAGACTGCCATCATGATGGCAGTAGTGGTGGTTTTTGGGAGGCCTGTGAAGCACAAAAAGGACCAAATTTGCAGATTGACAACATAAGATCGAGCCAGGCTGTAATCTAAAATATTTTATTTTCGAGGCACAGTTGATGTTGCAAAGCTTCCATCCTTACTGCAGCATCGCAGTGTGGCCTTTTCTGTCTTCTGGAGTGTAATTCTGGCATGTGAGCAAAAGAGATGGACACTCCCATCAGCACTGGGGAACTGAAGTTAGGGGAAAGACTCCCATTGAGTTGAAAGTCATTGTAGGTGCTACACCTGCTCCTGATCCCCTCTGCACATTTTTGTTGGTTTACAATCACATTTTCTTCTTGTCTTTTTTTTTAAATTGCTTTTTCTTCTCCCTTGTTCCTTCCTGAAAGACCCACAAAAGCAACAAGGAAACTGATTATACAAGGGAAACAGTGAAACTGACTATATACAACTTGCTGTCAAATGCACAAAGTAAAGTAACCGGGCCCCTCCCCCCAAGAAAAAACATTTTTTTGCTCTCATCTCTTCCAGCGATAGGAACCATACATGTTACTTCCAGGAACAATAGATTTAAAAATGTTCAGATAGTAGTGTGATTTTTAAGTTGATGTCCCTTTAAAACATAGGCTACTGCGCACGACATGTGTGAAGATAAATACACATATCAAGAGCTTCTGATATGATCACTCCAAACTGTCTACTTGATTCGGCAAACACCTGTGTAAGTAACTGTAGGCATGGTACTCACATGTGTAAAGTTACTCACATGCATGTGTTTGCAGGATTGGAGCCTTTGGGCATAAAGTATGGTTCAACTTTGAAATGTGACTGTGAAAATGGCATTTATCAGATCTGCTCTAGGCATATGTTCAGAGTTGTAACTGCTTCAGTTTATTTAAAAACTTATAAAACTTGTTTATACAATCTTGTTTTTGTCACAGCTTTTTGCTCTTGCTAGCTCTGTAGAACTAACATGACTATGCAATAGCGAGCTGCATTCTAGTTCATCTCGCCTGACCAGCGGAATTGCATACTATGGTATAATTGGTTAGGTGAAGGGAATGGGACAAGTGTCACTGAGGGCATAATTTGCCTGGCAGAACCTTTTTACTGGTTATAATGCACAAGAAGGAAAGAACCCAGGTCAACTGTGTGATTCCTGGTAGAGTTTGCAGGGTTAACAATTAGTCAAAAAGAATAAAAACGCTTTTTGCTTGTAAATTGAGCACAATGGACACTGAACTCATTGACAGAGGACAAACAGAAACCACTGGTGCTCTTTTTACTGTGTCCCTGCTTAGAGTGGAAGCTTGCTTAAGGTCTGATCCTGGCTCTTCAAGCAGCACTCCCCCTGAAGTCACTAGGAATTTGCAATGCTGATCAGTAGCTACATCAGGCCTTTTTTTCTTTTCTCCTGTGTTGGATTTTATATCGTTGATTGATCACACAGTAACACCAGGTCCAGCCAGAATTTACGCAGGTCTGGGACTAACTCAGCTTACCTGGTACCACTTAATATAAATACTGAGGATTAGGCATCCAAAGAAATGACTGGAAAAAAGACAGTCTAAGTCTGCCAAAGTACTTTCCTATTGGCATTCAGTGGCCTCGCTATAGCATGAAGAGGGAAATAAAGGAGACCAGTGAGAGGAAAGACTAGACTTACTGTCATGGTCTGCATCTTTTCCTTTGTAATAGTTCCTTCCAGTGATCAGAGTCTGCACTGCGTGGGAGCAGACATGCCAATCATCCTGGTTTGGGAAGGGGAGGTTCACAATTTTGTGGACTCCTGGAGCCATCCCACCCGCTTGCCTTCGCTGCTGTCATTTCTCCCACTTGGCATGCTGCTGTCGATGCCTGAGAGCAGAACTCTGCTGGCACACAGAACAGGTAGGCACCTAACTGCCTGATTTTCCCATGCAAACTGGAATTGAAACTAAAATTAAAAAATTCTGCAGCAGATATAGTCAAATTAGAAAAAGCATCTCCTGAATAGATGTAGTAATATTCTTTAGCGTACTTGGTAATATGCCTTGTTTATTATGGAGATTTTATTATGATCAGATGCAAAGTTCCATTCTTTTCAAATGGAAGATGTGTTACTGTGACATTGTATTCCTTTAGTACATTAGCTACAGTGTCATTAGAGTTGTTACCAAGTCTCACAACATACTAGAATAGAAGGCTACATACTATGTTCTGTGCAGATTTTGCCCAGTGTCTTTAAAGCTCATTCATGATGGTGATCTTTGTGAATAGTTACGCAGGCAAACTTTCCTTAGTGAGCGGATATGAATTTCAAAGTTAAGCAAAGGAGATTTTAGGCTGAGTCTGGTGAAATCTTCTGAGCTGTGGGATGTATTAGATTGTGGAGGAGTCTCACTGTGCAGGAGACATTTAAAACTGTACTGGACAAAGCAAAGCACAATAAAATATACTGTAGGGAACAATCCTGCTTTGGAAGGGGAACAGAGCAGATGATCTAATAGGTCTTTCTCATCTCTATGAATGTTGTCCAACAATTTCTAGGAAAAGAGAGAGTCCAACTCCCAATCTTTCTCAGGAATCATTGGCTCAGACATTAGAGACAAGGGGTCAGTTTCTTTGCTAAACATACTGTGACAAATTTTCAGAAAGTTGAGGCTCGCTTGAAAGTGCAACAAATGAGCATCTACTTGCAGGTATGTGAGCAGAACCCACTGTGGGATGCAGAAAGGACCAGATTGTATCTGGACAGGTGCACCCAGGGAGGTGAGCGCAGTCCTGACCAGAAGCCAGACACAGTCCCAGTCTTTGCATTGGGGGGCACATGGAGTGTTCCAGGCTAGTGTTGATAGTGTCACTAACCTCTCAAAAGGAGGCAGTTGGGCTATGGCCCATTTCCTTCTGTCCCTGCTAATGCCCACTGCAAAGGTGCATGTCTGCTGCTTTCAGAGGCGGTAACAGCAGCTGTGCCTCCCCCCCCCCCCCCCCGCACATCATGCCTGCTGGGACTCTGACTGGGGCAGTGCTGCTCCACTTAGGGCTGTGCCTTAAAGGGATTGTTCATCTGAGACAGGGCAATTTGGGAGGCAGTGCTGTCTTATGGTTAGAGCAAGAGACCAGGATTCTGTTCCAGACTCTGCCCCTGACTTGCGGTCTGACTATAATTAAGTCATTTAAAAGCCTATTCTGGGAGGAGATGAGCCTGCTGTACTCTACTGATTTCAGCGGGAGTTGAAGGGGCTCAGCACATGTCAAGTTTGGGTCACTTCACCTTTCTGTGCCTCAGTTTCCTGATATGTAAAGGGACCTGGCTTTATACACATATATAGCATTACTGTGAGGCTCATTATGTCTGGGGACATGTGTATCTAGTTGTCATCCAGGGGAAACCTCCAACCCCACTTCTTGAACATTGCTTTTTTGTTTTGTGGTGAAATGCACTCTATAGAAACATCAGATTACAGGGGCAATTTCAAACCAAAAATTGCGCCTAGTGCCAATGACAGGATAAGAAGCAGCTGAGGAAAAACATGCTTAAAAATGAACATCAGGAAGTACTTTACCACAGCAAAAACCATCTCTGCATGGAATGGGCTACTGGGGACTGTTGATAAGACCGAGATGCAAGGGTCATTCAATAAACAATTAGATGACATCATAGAGAGGAAGCAGCATTTAAAATGGAAAGGATCCTAATGTGCTAAATGATTCTTCTGATAACCACGTTATAATAAAAGGGATACTGAGATTAATTAATGCTAAATCTCTGTGGAATTCCAATGGAATTGCATAAAGCAGCTATAGAAATACCAGAACAAAGGAATTAATAATGGTTTGCACTTCCTACATGGCATCATCATCATTGCTTATTCCTCTGAGATCTCTTCCTTCTATTGTAAATCGCAACTGTCTTCTCCTCTTCCCCAAGTCCCATTGTTGGCTTCTTTCTTAAGATTAGTTTGCTGGTGTTTCCAGTGTCCTTTGGGATAGCCTGTACACTTCTTAGGCAAAGTCCTAAATCCTTCTTAGTCCTGCTTTGAGCGGGGGATTCATAGATTCATAGATTCATAGATTCTAGGACTGGAAGGGACCTCGAGAGGTCATCGAGTCCAGTCCCCTGCCCGCATGGCAGGACCAAATACTGTCTAGACCATCCCTGATAGACATTTATCTAACCTACTCTTAAATATCTCCAGAGATGGAGATTCCACAACCTCCCTAGGCAATTTATTCCAGTGTTTAACCACCCTGACAGTTAGGAACTTTTTCCTAATGTCCAACCTAGACCTCCCTTGCTGCAGTTTAAGCCCATTGCTTCTTGTTCTATCCTTAGAGGCTAAGGTGAACAAGTTTTCTCCCTCCTCCTTATGACACCCTTTTAGATACCTGAAAACTGCTATCATGTCCCCTCTCAGTCTTCTCTTTTCCAAACTAAACAAACCCAATTCTTTCAGCCTTCCTTCATAGGTCATGTTCTCAAGACCTTTAATCATTCTTGTTGCTCTTCTCTGGACCCTTTCCAATTTCTCCACATCTTTCTTGAAATGCGGTGCCCAGAACTGGACGCAATACTCCAGCTGAGGCCTAACCAGAGCAGAGTAGAGCGGAAGAATGACTTCTCGTGTCTTGCTCACAACACACCTGTTAATACATCCCAGAATCATGTTTGCTTTTTTTGCAACAGCATCACACTGTTGACTCATATTTAGCTTGTGGTCCACTATAACCCCTAGATCCCTTTCTGCCGTACTCCTTCCTAGACAGTCTCTTCCCATTCTGTATGTGTGAAACTGATTTTTTCTTCCTAAGTGGAGCACTTTGCATTTGTCTTTGTTAAACTTCATCCTGTTTAACTCAGCCCATTTCTCCAATTTGTCCAGATCATTTTGAATTATGACTCTGTCCTCCAAAGCAGTTGCAATCCCTCCCAATTTGGTATCATCCGCAAACTTAATAAGCGTACTTTCTATGCCAATATCTAAGTCGTTAATGAAGATATTGAACAGAGCCGGTCCCAAAACAGACCACTGCATAACCCCACTCATTATGCCTTTCCAGCAGGATTGGGAACCATTAATAACAACTCTCTGAGTATGGTTATCCAGCCAGTTATGCACCCACCTTATAGTAGCCCCATCTAAATTGTATTTGCCTAGTTTATCGATAAGAATATCATGCGAGACCGTATCAAATGCCTTACTAAAGTCTAGGTATACCACATCCACAGCTTCTCCCTTATCCACAAGACTCGTTATCCTATCGAAGAAAGCTATCAGATTGGTTTGACATGATTTGTTCTTTACAAATCCATGCTGGCTATTCCCTATCACCTTACCACCTTCCAAGTGTTTGCAGATGATTTCCTTAATTACTTGCTCCATTATTTTCCCTGGCACAGAAGTTAAACTAACTGGTCTGTAGTTTCCTGGGTTGTTTTTATTTCCCTTTTTATAGATGGGCACTATATTTGCCCTTTTCCAGTCTTCTGGAATCTCTCCCGTCTCCCATGATTGGACTAGATGTCCTCCTGAGGTCTCTTCCAACCCTAATCTTCTATGATTCAATGAGTCTATGAAAGACAGATTTACATTAAAATATGGGGAGGAATTAAGGCATTATTAGATAGAAAGAAATGTATGGGTACATGCGTGCTGGATGGCCTGAAGGAGTGATAATGGGATATAGAAGAGGGTCTCAGATACCATGCTGTTGGGTGCAACCTGCATGGATGGGTGAAGTGATAGAAGAATCTTTCACCACCAACCTATTGATCTGAATCCTGCCCAGGTTGGTAGTGACCTCCTGATGGCTAGTTGGTGGTTTATGTGAAATTAACTGCACATGGGGAAGGGGTTTCTCAGCATATTTCGTATTCAACAGGTGTGATAAAAACACGAATCCCTAACTGTTGGCACTGATTGTTTCACTTTCTCTGCCTGGATGAATGTAACATCAGACTTTTGGGGTGAATACTTGCATTTATGAGTTCAAAACTCAGTTTACATTAGCATTATCTGATATTCACTTAAAATGTGTTGTTGCCATAAGCATAGGAACCTGTGAACTTGTTTGTGGAATATTAGCTGAAAGTAAAAATGAAAGGGATAAAGAAAACACCCAGTCAAAAAGAATTACATTTTTAATTTGAGTTAACATTCACAGACTTTGTGTTGAGTTATTTGTCTAGCCGTAAGTGTTATATTTTCATCTGTACAGCTGTTTGGTATGTTGTTTATTGCTCCATCTATGATAGGTATGCACACAAACCTTTCAGTAATATGTTAACCCTGATACTAGCTGGGCTAGCACAATTCTAAAAAAATTGCTCCACAGTGAGATGTGAAACTAAAGAGATAGCAAACCCTTTTTAATGTATATTCAAACCATGGTCCCAGTTCTGCTCTCAGGTACATCAGTGTAAATCTGATAGCAAATGGTGTTCCTCCACATTTACACCAGTGTAACTGAAAGCAGAAATTAACCCTTTAAACTGCATAGGAAAGGTCTTAAGGAGAAAGTACCGTATGGGTGGCTTTAGACACTAAATGTGATGTTGTACTGTAAATTGCATGGTGCAATTTGGTATTGACTATCTGTAAAATAAATTATGATGTATGTAGTGCAGGCTCTGACCCTGTGGTCGTGACCTTATGTTGATTGGCAAGACTTCCTACCAGCTGAGATCAGAATAGTAAACAGCCCCATAGCAATCAATATATAGATAAACCTGAAATTCTAATTGTTGGTGCCTTTGATAGGAATACAGTTTTAGGCTGTGTACACACAACATTTTATCCAAAAGAGCAGGCAGTTTTGTTATTAACTTATGTTGGAATGATGTGTAAAATTCAGGATCTAATTTTCCATTGTGTTACCACTAGTTTTTTGCCAGTAAAACTCCATTGAAATTGCTGACAAAAACTGGTGTAATGCAGTGGAAAACGAGGCACTTAAATGTTATTAAAATAATTGTAACTGTCAACACAAATCACATATTTCAAATTTACAAAGAACATAACAGGTGCAGGTCTAGCCAGTATCATGACACAACACCAATGGTATACTGGGATGTAAATCACAATCTCTAAAGACCAGACATTCAGAATTTCCAGTAGCTATACTGTACATTTAGTGAGGCTGAAATAGCACTATCTCTGACTTGGAATTCAAAAAACCTTTGCTGAACTGTAGGCCCAAGTTACTGATTTTCATTAGAGAGATGACTTTAGGGCCAGAGTTTCAAAGGTATTTTGGTACATAAAGATGCAGATAGGTGTATAGTGTGATATTCAAAGCACATTGAAATCAATGGGAGTTAGGCACTAACCTACTTAGCACTTTTGAAAATCCCACTAGGTGTCTAAATATCTTTGAAAATCTGGTCCCAAATGCCAGCCAGCTCTCTGAAGACCACAGCTTGGTAATGGCTGAGTTAGGTTCTGGTCTAAAGTCTCATTGTCCCTCCTTGTATCATTACTTAACATGGATTGTATGTTATTATTAGTGCTTTTATTTGTGTTACATGAGCACCCCAACTGACACTGGGGTTCCTTTGCGCCAGGCACTGTACAAATACTTGGTAATGGACAATTTTTGCCACCACCAGCTTAACATCTAAATAGATAAGGCAGGCAAAGGGTGGGAGGGGAAATGGAGGCCCCAAGATTTGCCATCAGTTGCACAGCAGGTCAGGAGCAGATCTAGGGACAGAACTCAGGATACTAGGGGGTATCCTGATTCCCAGTCTAGTGCTCTATCCACTGGCCAACACTGCCTGTCAAGCTATTCAGAGCAAGGACCTTGTCTTCTACATAAGGTTTATATACCACGTATCCTATGGGGCTGTAGCAATAAGAATGTAACAAAACAAACAGTTAACACTGAAACTCCACCACACAGGCAACCATTGGTGGAAACTAATGCAACAGAACATAACATGAGGAAATGTTAGGATCTATACTGTCTGCCTATAGGATTTAGTTGTGCCAAATAACATATAAATATATACTACAAATACTTGTGGCCTTCAGGGATAAAGTGATTAGAATAACATGCACTTAGGAGATGCAGTGTGTATAGGGAATTAAGAAGCTCAGAATAATGGAAGATCCATCTCCAGGTCAGCTCACAGTAGCTGGTTCAAAGCCAATTCAGAGCCATAAGCACCTGGTATTTTGAAACTAGACAAGTAAACAGAGGATGCCCTTTCTTTCCACGCTCTGCTTCTGCCTCAATTGGTCACAGGTAGTGACAAACTGCCTATTCTTTTACATGTCTCGACTTACTTGCAACCCAAGGCTCAGATTCTGGTTGGCCATGCCAGGGTACTCAGCACTGTGATGAGTATGGTAGAAATGCCTAGATAGATAGACTCCCTTCCCCTTGCAATCCTAGTCCTTGTGCTCCCCCAGTGTAAGGGACAGGGAGAATATAGCACTGAGTAAAACCCTCCAAGGCTGTGGTCTTGCCCTCTTCTGCACTGGCCAGCACAGCAGGGCTGGCACAGGTGGCAGGAGAGAGAGCTCATGTTGTCCCTGCTTAGTGTGCACTGAGCCAATGTCCATGGAGGATCTTTGGCTGAGTCACCCAGAAGAACACAGGTAACTCCTGGTGAGGTGATGTGCCTCCATCCCCACCTCCTCCAGCCTGCATTGCCCTGAATATTAGGTAGCAATGATCAGTCTGACACTGTTTTGCAAGTCATGACCCTATGAAAAATGTTGAAGGGGATAACCATGATGTGATTTTAAATTGGTCTAATGCTTTCCATTGTTTGTAACCCCTTCTCATAGGCTTGAAAATAACAGGTTCCACTGGCAGTCTGGTTTTTAATTAACTGGTGCTCCCTCTGGTGACTGTGCAGGGAGGATGGTCAGAGATAAACAGTTGCTTTTGCATTTTTGTTAGATTTACCCATTTTATTTTTCAGCTACTGAGTGACTTGTGTTCCATAAATGAAAACTAGTTGTTTAGGATCCATTCTCTATCAGATTTATCAGTTAGACATTTGACAATTGAGCCTAATCTGCTTGAGTGTGGGGGACTAGATGGTCCAGGCAATTGGTAAAGGTCTATGGTGCCTTTAACCACCTGTCAGTTTCAATCAAGCCCAAGTTGGCAAGGACTGAAAGTTGTTACCATCTGATGGCTGTTTGGGGAGCACATGAAATGAGCATGTGAAATCAGTCCAGTTTCTAGTGGTCAAGTGCCAATGCCACAAAAACACAACTTGCAGTCCTCTTGGCAGCTTCATCAGACACCAGCGACTGATGGGACAATGGAGACTGAAATCCTCTCTCATCCCTGGAACTGCCCCTCCAGGGCACGGTTTAGTTACGCTGACAATGTAGGGGAAGTTTCCACTGCTACCGTGCCTATTCTGTGGACAGAGAACTCCAGTCTCCAGCCTGTGCCATGCCAGCAGCTTTTCTGGCAGTGAACCCACCCTCCCCCCCAAATCTTTAATCTTCTTGAGTGTGTCTCCTCTAGTAGCTATGCTGTCTTGCCCAAAGTTGTCCCCTGAGCCTGTCATCACAAAGTGTTAGATACGTGTTCCATTTAACTATTTCTTTTGAAATAAAGCATCCTCTGCAGAATATCGTTATCTTTTTCCTATAAAGTAGCTTCTGCTGAAGGTTTGACTTTGTTCCCTGGGTCTGATAGGGAGTTCACTTGCCAGAGGACAATGACATTTCTTCAGCCATCCAGTTTTGCATTTGAATATCAAGTTTCTGATAATAGTGTATGAAGCTCTGTAGGACAGAACGAAGTTAAGGATAGATGTAATCAAATCTCGTGCTTACGGGTGAAAGCTGATCGCCGGCTGGAGTCAGCGAGGAATTTTCTCCACTGTCATCAGCCCTGTGCCATTGGCAGGTTTTTGCTTTCCTCTGAATCATCAGGTATTGGGTGTGTCAGGAAGCCAGATACTGGGCTCGAAGGACATGATCCATTATGGTGTATCTGGCGTTCTGCACACGTCCTGAGCTTCCTATACCTTTCTTAACTGTTTCAAATCTGTATTGAGTTTATTTTCTAACTCCCACTGATGGTTTTTGGACCGTGTTGACCACATAGGAATGGCATTAGAACTATTCTTTGCTTTACCTACTCAGCTCGGCTAGGGGCTGGGCTACATTTTCTATTTCATGAGATGTTTATATTTACTCATTAAGTTTCCTAGTTACTGTCTATGAGGGAGGGATACAAGCAGCTTGTTATTGCAGAGAGGCTCTGAAGTTGGCATAATTACAGCTCTGTGTTTCTGTGGCAAGCTCACTATTGAAATTGCTTAATGATGACTTGTGCTCCATGCCATCCATCCATCCATCCATCCATCCATCCATCCATCCATCCATCCATCTCCATATCAGCCATTCTCAGCCCACTGGAGGGCAAAGGCCTTTTCAGCTCAGCTTTCCTCCATCTTGTTGAAAGCTCTGGCGGGAGTCTGGCCACACTTGGCCAGCGCAGGTTGGCGAGGGGTAGATGTGGATAGCCAAGTCCGCCTTCATCACTGACTTTACCATCATGTTTAAACTTGCCAGGGATTGTTGTCCCGGATGGCATCGCTTAGAGGTTCTTTGTTGGACTTGTTGCCACTGACCCATTGACTATGAGGTAGTGTCTCTAGCTTCTGGGTCACTTGTGCTTTATTACTGTGATCAAAATCTTTTGAGAGGAGTTAAATAGATAAAATAATGTGCGATGTCGGCAAAGAACTTGCTTTTATGTCATTTAAGTTGAATAAATAGCTTATGAGAGTTTAATCTACATTTGCATTTATTCAAAAATGTAATTTACTTGTGAAGTTTTTATTTCTTTCCGGGAGTCCGATTTCCCCAGCGTGCACCAAAATCCATTCCTGCCAAGAAGTTGAATAACACCCAAGTTAGGTAATGGGTTTTCACTTCTAAAGAAATATGTGTTAGCTATGACACAAAGTCCGTGCTTGCTTCAGCTAGCTGAGCTGCTACATTAGTTTAGCAGCAAGTGTGGATAGATGGAGATCAACATGCATTCCCAGACCGACCGGTGAATTTTTCTTCTTGTCTAATTGTGCATATCACTGTTCACCTAGGGAGATCCTGTACTAGGCTCTGGTATGCATATGTAAGTAGAATTTGTCTCACCTAACAGACATCTTAGATAAGAAGTGGGATATGGGTCTGTGACCAAAGGCGAGGTATACTACAAAGTCCAGAAAAGACAGTCACAGGTACAAGTATTCCAGGAAGAAGTGGTTGTGATGGAAACTTTGTGAACCCTCTTAGATACTCTGGGTCAAATTCAGAGCCAGCATAATAAGTTGCACCTTCGCCATGGTGTCACATCTGCTCACAGCTTGTCTGAATTTAACTCCAAGGGGAAAGTAAATGCATTAGCAAGAATCCACTTGCAATGCCTGGAAGATCAGTGGCTAGTGACAGAGCAAGCAAAGCAGGTCATGTGGGTTTCAGACTACCCTGAATATTGGCAAGCAAAAATTAAATATATTGGCCAAGATTTTTAAAAGTGGCTAGTGATTTTGGGGGATACTATATAGAAATTGCCTTCTGAAAATCAGGCCCCTTTAAGATGCCTGAAGTTGGGTATCCAAACAGCGAGACACCCCAAATCACTAGTCACTAAAATCTTGCACCCCGATGTGAAAGATGTGAAATTCCATTTGTCCAGCATTTGCGGTGCAAAAGTTTCTATGCGATCATATAGCCAATAGCAATCGTTACAAACCCGAATAAGAGACAAACCATGGTTTTCATGGGTTTCATTAGCTAGTCTCATGCACTCGTTTCAGATCCAGAATGCAGACTGCAAGTTCAGTTTGGATTAAATACAACCGACAGTTTTATACAGTGCCTTTGATAGGGCTTAATATTAGTCGGTGTTTTGGCACAGTCTTTAGAACATTAATGGGATAAAGGGAGAATAGTCCATTCCGATGAGTATCATCACAGCTTAACAACTCAGGATTTTACTTCTGGAGTGTAGACTTTATTACTGACTTTAAAACTTTATAAACCCCAATGATCATTGAAGCCTATTAACTTCAGGGGAGGCAATAAACTTGACATGATGCTGTCAGATTTAAAGCTATTTTGTTAACTGATACAGAGAGCTTTTACCTTTACTTTGTTTCATTAGCAAGGCAGTCGTGTGAAATAGCCTGGATAACGCAGAGAGTTTGGAAGTAGGTTTTAATACTTTTCCCACTAGTTCACTGCCCTAGTTCACAGTTACCTTTTTACAACTGTCCAGTGGCTGGTATGAAAAGAGTTGGTGATCACAGTTCACTTCCCAGAAGTTATCAGGACAGCTGCATCACTTGGTTCCCTTTATGACAATCTCCATAGAAATGAACTACCTTCTAGAGTAGGCCTCTGGCTAAGGCATATTGGCTGGGCAATGCAGGGGAACTTGCCCTGTATTTGTTGTGTGGATGAATGGAGGGCTTCATTCTCCAGAGCTTTTAATCCAGCACCTTTCACCAGCACTAATTGCACTGAAAGGAATGAAAGGAATGTAACAGTAGAGGAGAAAAGAAAAGGAGTGCATAAGTAAAGGAGGAGCTGCTAGGTGTATTTTGTTCAAACTACCAAGTATGGGACTCGGCAGAGGTCTTGGTGAGAATGTGGATGTAAAGCTGTTGAGCTGAATCCTTGCATAGAAAACTAAACTCTCAGAAACAGTGACTTGTTGTGGCTGGAATTTCAGAACCCCTTAAACGTGCACACACAGGGCCAAATCCGTTCCTGATGCAGCTCCAGAAACATCAGTGGTGTTTTCATCAGGGATGAACTTGGTTATTGGCCGAAAAGAAATGGAACTGGCAGGATGTAAGTCTGCCGAGTGTCCATGTATTTTTGAAACATTGGAATTGGGAGTCTGAATGGCACTGATGTGAAGGCAGCAGCTAGACCAGCTGAGATACCACTCTGACTTTATAGACGAGGAGAGGATAAGTCCTACTAGGAGATGAGGAGGAGCATAACAGGGGTAGAGAATCAGCAGCTCTGCCCAGGTCAGGAAAAGAGTGTTAATCTGAAGTTGTCTGATTTATTTGTCTTCCTTGAAGGTCTCTAGGTGAGATCTGAGTTAGGGAGATTGTTTTAGAGCAAGGGAATTTTCTGTAGTGTTTAGGATGTACCTAGTCTCCGGTAAGACTGTGTAAGTGGTCTGTATCGATACTCAGTTAGCCAGAAATCTCCATACTGAAACGGAACATGGTGAGCCTCTGTTTGCACAATTAACAAGGTCCCTTCCCTCCTGAAAGCTGAACAGTTTATTGATTTCTTTGGCCGGCCCACCCCTGCCTATTCAGAAATAATGACCCTTTCAGCCCAACTCTAAATCATCTCAGCCTGACTCACCCATAAGCCCTCTTATCTTTTTGGGTTGTTGTTGATATTTATGCTTGTGAAGGTTTATGATCTGTGTCAGCACTGGCTGCTGAAATGCTTTATTTATCCGTACACTGGGCCACACAAGGAGCTTCCTTATTCTAGTGTCATGTTCAGGATGCTGTAGTTAAGGTTGTGTCAGTACTCCTGTGTAAAACGTTGCTATTCAGGGGTTTGCGACTCAGTGGAAAAGAAAAGCCAGAACCTGGCACACTTCCAAAACCCCAACAACCCCACTGGCCATTTATGTGTAATTAGATGGGCTATGTACTTCTGCCAGGGAAAAAAGAAGACATCACCCTCTTTGGGTTTGACTGTTAAGGTGCTTATTAATGTCCTTATATCTATATTAGGAGACGAAATATTTGCAGGTCAGGTATAATGTGGACTGGGAGTCTTTCCTAATGGTAAAAATGACTGTTCAAAGCAAAACAGTCCTTTTGCCGTGAATGGATCATGCACAGGGATTTCTGAAAACTGCATCAGATTTGGAAGATCACAGTCGTATAGAACATACACAGCACATATCTGCGCTGGCTCACGGTGTACACCTGCACTGGTCCAAAAGACTACCGGCTCTGTCCATAGAACTCAAACCACAGAGCTGCAATTGTCAATAAAAGACTGTAGCTAGTTTGTTTAGGTAGCAGCCGGTTTAAAAAAAAGCCTAAACTTGATAGACCCGAGCAGCCTCAGTGGAGCTTTTACAGTCTATTGGGTTCATAATACATGGTTTCAAAAACACCTTCACATAGTCCCCTTTGGACTTGGCTAGTTAGAATATTCTAATCAGTGTTGTGTTTAGTTTGCAGGAGACGATGTGGAGTCTGTGGCAGTAGAACAGATGAGAATGCCAGCTGGGTTTCTGTTCTCAGCCCTGCCTTGCTTCTTTCTATGGGCTGTCCTGACAAGTAGTGCCCCGTGGGAGGAATCTTGGAGAGGGGTCATTACCGTGTTATGGACAGTAGGTGATGTGGTATATAAATGAGATCTATTATCCTCTTATGCAGGAGCTTGTGAGCTTATAAACTGGAGATTTCTTGGTAACAAAGGGAGTGTGGGATAAACAGGAGAGAGGTTTTAAATGGATTTCAGAATAACTTCTTTGCAGGAGAAAAACTTTCTCAGCTGCTTTGCTTGCAGCTGTGCGGAAAGGGTTGGATACAATGGGAAAGGAAAGTGCTTAGGGAACACTGAAGTTGGGAGATTTTTTTATTGCCATGGCTTTGCTGCTGGTCAGTTTGCCAGGGAGTCAGTGGTGCTGAGAGATTAAACGTTGACAAGCGAAAATGAGAATGCTCATGTATCACATTATTCCAGGACACTGGGTTTGCATTTATCTCAGGTGATCTTTGTTTAAGCAAAGTTTATTGAGGCTGCCGGCTATGCCACTCATCGCTGGGGCTCAGATCCTCAAAGGGATTTAGGAGCTCTGAGAGTTAGGCACCTAAATCCCTTTGAGGATCTAAGAGCTGCATTGAACAGCACTACAATATTGCCTGGTTGAACCCTTTGATATAAGGATGCTGCAGGACACACTATTATCCCACTATGGAACCAGGGGCCTTTAAAGAAGAAATGTGAACCTAGAAAGAAAACTGAAAAAGTGCTGAGGTACAGGGTGCAGGGGGGTGGGTCAGCATTCCGTGTTAAGTAACTGTTCTAAAATTCTTTTTCTCCTTGGTGAAATCCTCTCCTAGGCAACGGGCATTCCAGAATGCATCTTTCTTTGCCATCACTGATACCATTCTTCTCATGGGCTGCTGATAATACCAGCGATGTGACAGATCAGCTCTGCTTCCAACCCTGACTGGATAGAGGGGTCAAATAAACTAGCCAGGATTGCTTAGTGGGATTCCCAATCCAAGCAATCAGTGTCATGGGTGAACTTGCCACTTGACCAAACTTGAAGTAAATGGCTAACTGAAGTTATATCAAGTCCTGCTAGAGTGATTAGAAGCAGAATAAAAGAGGTAGATATCAGCACTGCCCAGATAGGTAACCATGCTAATTTGTAGTGGACCGCCTACTCTCTACACCTGCAGACCACTAACCAGCGGGGTTAATAACACAAGGCATATCACAGAATGATGCTTTTTGGGGGATGTCATTAGAGGGTTTCACAGAAAGGAAAAATGTCTTTAAGGAGATAAGTGAAAACTAACTTTTGTGCTGAATGTCGCTCCCTCCACGTCAAAGCTCATTAGTGAGGCCATTCAGCGCAGATTTCTGGACTAACCTGCATTTCCTTTTTAGTTTTGAAGTTCCCCTTTGACAGTGCAAGGCAGGGGGAAGAGAGGGGCATGAGATCTCAACAGAAGGTGGTTTGTGAGTTGGCGAGGGTTCAAGGCTTGGGCTCAGTAACTTTTTCTATCAGATGGAGAGACTCTTAGGTGCTGTGTTTGAAATAGAGACTTGGGTACGGTGTACCCAGCCAATTTCACTGATCTTACATGGAATTGTGTGGGCTCAGAACTTTTGAAAACTGGGCCCATTTTTAGATGCCTTAATGTGGATTTAGGGGCCCAAATTTAAGGTATGTTGGAAAATCTTGGCCATACAGTGAAAATGTGTTTTCACCACCCAAAAATTGGGTGGTGAAATTTTGCTCTTCTTGGCCCCTGGCAGCCTGTTGAACCTGTCATACCTGGTCACCCCAGTGGCCTTATTCACCAATAGCCACTGCTTTATACTCTGTTAAACATCCATCTCTAGTTCTTTTGCTCTTTGGCCCTGGCTTCCAAGTGGGATTGTATTAAGGAACCCATCTCAAAACAAAGAGAATATTATTAACTTCTAGTACATTTCAGTTTTGCTAAATGCAACATCCCCAGGTAAGTTGATATGAAGAGATTTATTTGAAAAAGTAGGTAGTCTCTCTCAAATGGAAACCAGATCTATCCATCTCCTACTTCACCAGGGTTACCTTGGAGAGATACTGGGATGTATAGAGCAGTCCGGAGAGCATCTTCAGCCTTTGGGTTTCATAGAGGACGTTGTGAAAAGCAAACTAAACAAAGCATAAAAAAAGTAGAAAATATTCATTTTTCAGGGATGGGAGGGAGGAAGTTTTGCATCTTATGCTTCAAAAACCGTCTCTGAAATTCCATGTCCCAGGAGTAGCATGCAGAGCTGGGCCAGGGAAAGGTGTTTCCCCATGTCACTGTTAGAGTGCCCATTGGAGTGATGTATGGGACATAACTGTTATGGTCCAGGATGCTCAGTGGGGACAGAGTGGAGTGAACTTAGCCTGAAGGGGACAATGTTTTGGAAGGAAACACACCGGACATTGACAAAGCATGTGGCTGAAAGGAGTGAATGCTGACGAACATCACAGGGGATGCCCACCTCTTTGGCTATGCAGCAGGCTGCACACACTGAAAGGCAAGGGCTTCTGATAAATTATGGTACGTATCTCTTTATACGTTGCCTCTTCATTCCTGGTAGTTTTCACCCCGGCTTCTTTCTATTCAGTTGTCTGCCCCCATGGGACCTTTCCTCTGCCAGACGGTAGTACCTCCTGAGTTGGGGGAGGGAGGCGGTATCTGGTGTCTGCTGTTCCTGGGAGCTGACTTTCGGCAGGGTCCCTTTGGAGGAGACTGATTCTGCAATGCCCCCATCCTCCATGCATTAAGGACGGGGGGAGTGAGCATCTCAAAGTTATTCCCAACCCTTAGCCTCCCATGTCCGCTCAGTGCTATGCCACTGAACCATGGGCTGGATTTTTGCTGGGTGGAGAGCAGGGCAGATGCATGCCTTGCCCCCTTCATTCCTCCTTAAATGCCCCTCACTGGGGTGAGCCTAGTTTACACTTGTCAGGAACTTTATTTTTATTTATTTAGTTTTTCCTTTAATTGAAAAGTTTGGAGCATTTTGGGTCACTTAAACCACATCCTTTCCTTCTCCAGCAATACCCAGTCACTGATTTATTGATAGAATTATTAGAGTTGGGGGGAAGCCAAAGGATCTTGAAGTTTTTCTGGGTGGTACAGCGTAGTGTGTTGCCGATACAGTGAACAAATGAAAATTAGAAGGAGAAGAAAATACAGGCTGCGGCTGGGAAGTTCTTTGGCATTTAAAGGCAGGGAACAGGTCGACTGAGGTTTTCCATGCATTCCCGCTACAGATAAATTTAGTTGTGAGTCTGCTGGATCTTCTTTGGGTATGGTTCTGTTCCCTTCCTTCTGTCAAAGGCTTTGTTTTCCCTTTCCCCTCGCTCAGCTATTTTATGATCTCCCTTTTGTTTTCTGATTCTGGGCCCAGGCAGATTTCACAACATCCTCATAAAAGTTGTACCACTGGCCCTGAAAGGCGGTACCAAGTCCAACCCCAGTTAGTCACATATGGGGAGGGCATTGTGGGAGCAAGCTGAAGGGCAGGAACTGGCTTTTGCTGTGTATTTGTACAGCACCTAGCACGTTGTAGCCTTGATCTTGACTAGGGCCTCTAGGATCTACTGTTATATAAACAAAAGTGCTTTGCTGGGAGTCGAGGGTGCATACCTCTTTTAACAACCGGGCCCAAGAGGAACAAGCATAGCTTCATGACATCTAACAGAGAGGGAAGGAGTTTCTTCTGTTGTTACCTGGTTCTTGAGGAGCCGAGACGAATCTAATAAGACCATGAGGCCATCTCACAGTCAGATGGAAGACACTTTTAGGGCAAGGTCAGAGCTATGGCCTCAGTGTTTCCATCTCCTTTCCACCATCTCTTCTCTGGACTGAGCTTCAGCTAATTGTTTTTCATCCAGGTGCTTATCTCTCACAGAGCCTAATGTTTATGTCCTGGTGATGGTAGTATCAGCAGAAGATGAGGACAGCTGGGTGTCTTCAGTGTATCGGCAGTTCTGGAGTCACCAGATTAGTTTAGAGTACTGAATCAGAATGAGATTGATTTGGGGGATAAAAGTGAGAGCAGCAGCTCAACTAGATTAGCCTTTGGCCAAGGTTAAATACTCTGAGTGTGTGTGTGTGTGTGTGTGTGTACTTCTCTCAGCAGATTATATATACAATTGCAGGAGTCTGCATCGAAAATCTCCCTGCTGCTGGCTCACTTGGAAATTCATGTTCAGGGACCCATCTGCAGTGTAGACCATATGTTATACACTTTATTTAGCTGGAGTGAGTTGAGTGGAAGAGTCATTAAAGAGTGCGCCTATGGCCCAGTAAGCAGCTGTATTCTCACTCGTCTCCTTTAGTTTCCTTTTGCTCTCTCTCCAGGATTGGTTCCTCCTTTACTCTCCATTATCCCATGGTGCTGATGTTTAATGTTAAAGGGAGAGTCTATTCAGGGTCATGTCTGTGCACGGGGACTTCCCCTTTTGCTCCATATCACTCATACCGTAAGCACATTGCTTAACCACAGCTTTACCAATGAACCGGGGGCCTTCCTCAGGCATATTTCACAACATCCTCATAAAAGTTGTACCACTGTCCCTGAAAGACGGTACCAAGTCCAACCCCAGTTAGTCACATATGGGGAGGGCATTGTGGGAGCAAGCTGAAGGACAGGCACTGGCTTGTGCTGTGTATTTGTACTGTGCCTAGCATATTGCAGCCTTGATCTTGACTAGGGCCTCTAGGATCTACTATTATATATACAAAAGTAATAAATAAATAACCAGCAGGTTGAGAAACCCCCTATCAATTGATAATTGGGTGATATAACTTTGAGAGAGGAAGGATGGCCTAGTGGCTAGTGGACTGGGTAAGGACATGCGATTCAAGTCTCTGCTCCTCCATGGATTTCCTGTGTGACCTTGGTCAAATCACCTAGCCTCTCTGCCTCATTTCCCCACCTGGGGGATAACAGCACTGCCCTGCCTCCCCAGGGATGTTGTGAGGAGAAATACATTAAGAGATACTTTGAGATCTACTGATGAAATACTCGGTATAAGCAATAGGCACGATAATGGCTGAGAATCCAGAATTCAGGTAACCACAGTCATGAATATTAAATACTTCGGAAAAATGTGAAACAGAATTAACCTAAAATTAAGAGCGGACCAAAAGTATTTACTAGCATTTCTTTGCCATGCAAGTCATCATCGTCTTTTTTTTTTTTTAAAAGCTACCAGATACTGCAGCATACTGCTGTCAAAATGCACGTATAATTTGCAGTGATTTAATATTATTGTTTAATATTTGTATTACATTGGCACCGCGATCCACACCCAAGGTCAGGGTCCCATTGTGCTAGGCACTGAACATACACATGCGAAGAGACAGACCCTGTCGCAAAGAACTTCTCATCTAAATAGGTAAGACAAAGAGTGAGGCAGTAGTATTTTTGGTGAGGGACTGAGCCACAGGGAGATCAAGTATCACATAGCGTCTGTGACAGAGCGATGATTTGAATGGAAGAGTGCCTTACCAACACGAGTATTTTTCCTCCCACAAATAAAGAGTATGAATATACTTGGGTTCAGAGTGCCCCAAACTGACGGCATTATTATTTATTTATCCCCAAAATGCGTCAGGCGCTTTACAGTGATAAAATGAAATAACTCCTTGCCCCCAAAGAGTTTACAATCCAGGGTCCTGATCTTGTAAATGCTTGCTGTGTAGAGCAGTGCTAACTAGCACGAGTAGATTAAGTCAATGGAACTGCTCTCAGTAGTCAGGTAAATGTTCAGTAGGAAGTGTTGGTAGGCCCTATGTGATGGAGAAGACACACAAGCGAGGCTATAGCATGAACCAAGGAGGGGAGGGGTGAGAAAATGATGCTGGTTATAGAAAGAGGATTTTAATACTACTGTTTCAGAGTTTAAATGATTAAGGGCAGGCAATCCTAAAAGTAGATTTAAAAGAATCAATAATGAGAGACACGGGGGTGGGGGTCAGAGAAATAAGGGATGGGAATGACAATTGAATTACACTGCTCTACAGCCAAAATGCTTCTGAAATAAATGTAGTCAAACTTTACTAATTCTGGGTCACTGAGAACAAAAATGATGCTTAAAATTGTTGATTGGCTCTAGTTTTCAAGATATTCTATTGGGTCAGTATATACGACCCTTGACTTGGGAATGGCGGAGGATAAGTGAGTTATAAAGGGAAGGGATCTCAATTTAAACCAGAAATGACTAAAATACATCTTTGACTGGATCTATGAATAAATCTATGACTGGGTTTGGACAGTACTTGCTTTTTAGGCAAAACAATGAATGATGCAATCTGAAGCTGGTATTGCGTCATACATGATAGAAATTGCATCATGTTATTCCTAGAAGTCATGGATGATGCAATCATAACGAAGCTTACATCACTCTGCTGAACAAATTGCCCTATATCAGCTCTAGAAATCATACAGTGTCATGCTCTCTTATTTGTCAGTGTTTGATTTTACAAAGGGACACATTTCTGTTTAGCCAAAGTGAGGAGAGATGCCTCGTACTTGTGTGAACAGTGCAGATAACTTCTGCTATGTTTGTGGTGAAGTGACTTTTGCATCACAAAAGCACAGTATAACCACTATGGTTAAGAAAGCCTATCACCTTTATTTTGGCTGCAAAATTGGAGATCAGGACAAGAGGTGGGCCCCACACATATGCTGCAACACTTGTGCAATAAATCTTCGCCAGTGGTTGAACAGGAAAAGGAAATCTATGCCTTTTGCAGTGCCAATGATTTGGAGAGAGCCAACAGATCATACCAGCAATTGTTACTTCTGCATGGTGCCTCCAGTTGGGAAAGGTGTGTCAAAGAAGAAAAAGTGGACTGTGCATTATCCAAACATTCCATCAGCTATACCCCATGGAGAAGGACTGCCGGTTCCTGATGCACCAGAATCATTCTCACTTGAGTCAGACGAGGAAGAGGAAGAGGATGAAACTTCTGGTCCTGAACCATCAATGTCACAGGACCCACATTTTCTCCCATCCTCCTCCTCTGAACCACACCTCATAACACAAGGTGAACTGAATGACCTTGTCAGGGATTTGGAACTACCCAAGAGTAAGGCAGAGCTGTTGGGCTCCAGATTACAGCAGTGGAATCTCCTGGCAGGTGATGTTAGGGTTTCCATGTTCCGTGACCGTCAAAAGGATCTTGTCCCATTCTTCTTCATGGAAGGTGATCTTGTAGCCTGCAACAACATCGATGGTGTGATGGCAGCCCTCAACATCGTTCACGATCCAGATGAGTGGAGACTGTTCATTGATTCATCGAAGACGAGTCTTAAAGCTGTTTTACTGCATAATGGCAATGTTTTGCCATCAATTCCAGTTGGTCATGCAGTCCATATGAAGGAAACCTAGGACAACATGAAACAACTTTTGAGGTGCATAAACTATGAGCAACATCAGTGGCAGCTTTGTGGCGATTTGAAGGTTGTTGCTCTCTTGCTTGGTCTGCAGACTGGATACACAAAGTACTGCTGTTTTCTCTGCGAATGGGATAGTCGTGCAAGAGATTCCCACTACATCAAGAAAGATTGGCCACTCCGACAGTCATTGGAGCCTGGGAGGAAAAGTGTTCAGCATTCACCACTTGTTGAATCAAGGAAGATTTTGTTACCACCCTTACACACCAAGCTGGGTCTGATGAAGAACTTTGTCAAGGCCATTGACAAAACACAAGCAGCTTTCAAGTACCTCCGTGGAAAATTTCCAAGGTTAAGTGAAGCTAAGATAAAGGAAGGTGTCTTTGTTGGTCCTCAGATTCGTGAACTTCTTCGAGATGATGCATTTGACCATGCACTGCGTGGCAAGGAAAAGATGGCATGGAAAGCCTTCCAGTTAGTGGCAATAAATTTTCTCGGAAACAACAAGGCAGACAACTACAGGTTGTTGATGGAAAACCTCCTCAAGGCATACAAAAGCCTTGGTTGCAACATGTCACTAAAGATACATTTTTTGCACTCTCATCTAGATTTTTTTCCACCGAACTGCGGAGCAGTGAGCGACGAGCACGGCGAGCGATTTCACCAGGACATTGCAACAATGGAGAAACGCTATCAGGGCAAATGGAGCCCATCAATGCTTGCAGACTATTGCTGGACAGTGACAAGAGATGCTCCATTTAACAAGAGACAAGCCAAGAAGCGCCGAGTAGACACTGAATAGGACTAAACTATGTACAGAATAGTTTTTTGCCTTTTGTTTCATAATAAATTTTATTTATATAACCCTTTTGCTGATTTTTAAAGTGTTACATAAACAGGACAGATGAAATATTATCATGTAAAGCAACCATAAACACATGAAAAGACCTAGGTTTACAATTTATGATTAAAACTCTACTATCTACACAATATACATAGACATAAAATGTAAAAACTTAAATATCTTAGAAACAGTAGCCAATCAGTTGTTTTAATTGTCATATTTGAATTCAGCACATCAAAATATATAATAAATAGTACATTTTATCTCTGAAGCAGACAACTTCTCAAAAATTGTAGACCAGTGTTATCAGTGGAATAATTGTAAATTAATAGTTGCATGAAATTGTTCCTGCACTTTCAAGAAGTCCCCTAAGCTGCCTGCAGGTTTTGTTAAATGGATTAACACTCCTGTTTCTGGTCACAGCCATTTCCTCATATTTTTGCATTAGGCAAATTTTATTGAACCCTTGATTGAATGAATGACACCTGAAATAAACTCCTATCTGTTGTGCTCTCAGATGTACCTGCTTAAGTTGTCATGCAGTCAGGTCTCCAAGCTAAGTAGGGTTGGGTTTGGTCAGGATTTGAACAGGAGGCTTTTAGGGGAAATATAGGTGCTGTAACAAGTGGTGTGAGAGGATTACAATCTGGTGCTCTAACAGCTTGTGACTAAAGACTTGAAGAGTAAGACTAGTAACCTCCATGTTCTGGCCAAATTCTTCTTGGGGTAATTACCTACATGAATTTCCCCTGCAATTTCAGCTGGAAATAGTGTTCTTAAATTCATGTCCCAAACTGCTCTGTAATGTTGCTGTGCATTGCTAAACAATTGCAATGTTTTATGCTAGAGGTGGCTGCATTTCAATGGTGGGTGCAATTGCTGTGTATACGTTGGAAAGCACTGAAAGATTCTTTGGGATGAAAGAAGCCTAGGTATGCAAGTGTAAGATTACTGTCGTGCCTCTACTGCAGATGTCCACTTCTGTGGAGGGAAATTGGTATCTTACGGTTCTCTCTCTCGTTCTTTCTCTTCTCTGTTTTTGTGGTTGTTTCCTGAGTATTTCTTAGATCCCATCTTCCCACATTTCTTGTTTTTGCTCTCCTCCTCGCAAAGATTGTGTGCTGTGACATTAATCCTTTTATCTGAGAAGGAAGCCATCAATGTTGCTTATAATTTAGCTAGAAAGAGTTGATCTAGTATAGTAAATGACACAGAGAGAGTGAAGGACCTGGTTTGAGCATGAAACTTCGGAACTTCCTTCCTGGTAATACATGGTGCTACTGTAATAGCAGCAGGTCAATGATAACTAAGAGGTCGTTGTAGACTATGGGCCTAAATACTCTCCTGTTCCAAGACCCACTTGGCATGGAGCTGTCAGGGAGCCAGTTATGATTCTTTAACTCTCTGGGCTGATTTGCCTTAGCATAGGCTAGAGCAGTCTAGAGGCTGCTCTAATGTACAGCCCCCAAATGACCTTATAGGAGCTGAGGATTGTTGAAGTACACTGTGCTCCAGCCACACCTGCTCCTTCCCCCCCCAAACACATCCCTTATGAGGGCTTCTGGGTGCTGGCATAGGAGCCAGCTAGAAACACTCCAGTGCTGGTCCTAAATGCTAAACTTTGTTTAGAGTGGTCGTTACAGCATCTACTGTCCCAGATGAGTGACTGCCAGTTGGAAAAGTCATCTTTGCTGAAACGGAATGAAAAAGGCAAATTATTAGCCTGTTGTGTCCCTGAACAATGGGAAATCATGTATTAAATTGGAATAATATTAGTTTTACCATTTGGTGCAGATATTTCATTTTAATTTGGTTCCTTTTGTAACTATATCTGATTACAATTCACTTAGCACATACTGTTCCCTTGCTCTGAAAAAGCAGGGGAGCTCAGCTGCAATATGAACAAGTGACTGGGAATCAGGAGATGATCTGCCTAAGGTCACACACCTCTCCGTGCCTCAGTTTCTCCACCCATAAAGAGTGGGGATAATGATACTCTGATATTTACCCACCTTCATAAAATGGTCTGAGATGCATGGACAGTACTATGTGAGGTATTTTGATTGTGAACATTCGCTGTTTAGGAAAAGAGTTTGTGCTGAGGCTAGGTCTCGTAAGGGCAGGACAGTTTTGTTTTCCCTTATATGTATAATGGAAAACAATAACGTATGTGTATGTGCTGAGATAGGGATAAGCCATTCTCATGCTTCAGGCTTTCAGCTGATTGCCATGGAGATCAGGAAGGGGAATCACAATTCTCCCTCCCATCCCCAAATAAACAGCTCGGAACAATTGGCTGGGTGCACTGTGGGGTTCCACTTCCCCGAAGCATCAGGCAGTGGCAGAGAATTTTGGATTTTGAGAGTCAATGCTCTAACTGGCCTGGTAATTCCTAGGAGTGAATGATTCCTCAGATTGTTCAACAAGGGAATATGAATCCTCTCTTAGGGTAGTGGGTTAGGATTTTCTGAACTAGATTATTAATATAACTGAACAGATTCAGATCCGGAGAACCTGAGTCTGGAAGTAATTTGCTGAAGCACGGGAGGGGAGGGAAGAGGTAATAGTGTTTAGAATTCGGGCATGTTCCGTTTTCTCAGTGAATACTTCACTTAGTCCTAATATGCCGAAACAGAGATGGGTGATTTGTACAGAAGTGTCTTTTCTGGAGTAAACTTTGCTGTGGTTCCATGGCCCAGCCTGCTGTGAGGCATGTTGTGGTGTCATCCGGACCCCCATTAGTGTAGCAGTCACGTACGTCTTATTACGATTTATCTGTTATGGCTTGTGCATGGAACAAGGCTGAACAGCCGTGAACAGAACAGACATTTGGCATGTCCCCTTGTGCACTGCTGCTGTTAGAGCAGTCCATAGCCAGAACACACACTGGTAAGTGGCTCCTAGACAGCATGCCCTAATAGGGGGCCAGTTCACCCCAGAAGCCCCTGCCCCAAACTCATGGAAATGATCTTTGTATGGGAAACTCAGTGGGGCTCAGAGGGAGGGGAATCCCTCCCCCAGTTCATGGGCCTGGCATAGGACAGCTCTGGAGCTCCTTAGTGCAGACATTCCAGAACCTCCCTAAGCCCTGTGCATCCTGTATGTGAGAGTCTGTGGCCTTCGCATATGGGTCTGGCAACAAGGTGTCACCTCTCAGAGGGTCCTCATCTTTCAGGGCATGCTACACCTCTCACCTTTTCCCTTCAGCTTTTGAAGAGGGGAGGGCCATGCGTGTTTGCACATGGCTGGTGTTACTACTTATTTGGGGCCAGTTTTGTTCTAGGTGGATGGGTTGGGTTGGGTAGATCTTACATTTTGTGCTTTATTCTGGAGTTATTTTTGTCTGTGTCCATTTTAATTACTGTAAAGCACCTAGAGCTCTGGGTAGATGCTTGCAAAGTATATTCGTGAACCAGGCCTCTGTAGTCTTTATGTCAGTTGGCCCATTTCACTCATAGGAAATATTCCCCCCCACACAATGAAAAGAAACGAAATTATTTTAAGATGGCGCAGGTACTCAGAGAGGGTGAAATCCTGGCCCCACTGAAGTCAATGGGAGTTTTGTCACTGACTTCAGCAGAGCCAGGATTTCACTGGGAATTGGGCACATATGTATCTTAAATTCTTAGCTGACTTGTTATCATCACGAGTCACCGCTGATTTGGTTTGAAGAAGACCATTAGAATTTTGGACAGTACTAATACCACGAGGAGGAGTCCCTAGAGCAGGAATTGAAGACGACAGCCCTACGGCTGCCTTTCCAGGGCCCTTCACAAGCCCTCTAGTATAAAAGGTGCGTTGGGGGTCAGGTGGCAGTACCTAGCCCTGCAGAGATAGGCAGGCAGGGACATGCTGTGTAACTTAAACAGGCCCTCAAGGCAGTCTAAATTACACCAGGAGGTATAATTGGGGGGACAAAGGCAGCTCAGAGCCCCCTGGGCTGTGAGTTCTATGCTGTGCCTCTCAGAGCACAGCGTCTCTCTCTCTCTCTCGGTCTTTACAATAGCTGCTTTCAGAAGAAGTTTTGTGCTGCTTACGTAAATCAATCATACTTTCTTAACCTCACTGGATTATACGAACCAGAGCAGAGGCATGGCAGCATTGTTCAGTTATCTAGGCAAAACAGAACTCATTGCTGGAAATGTACAAACAGGTGGCAAATCGGTGTGAATTGAAACCTCTTAAAAGAAGATCTCATCCATTCAGGAAGGTGTAATTTTTTTCTCCCTCACAAAACTCCTAAGCACCTGAAGGAATTTTGCTACATTATTATTAAATATATAATAACAATAGTAAGTAACTTAGATCTTATATAACCAAACTAATTGAGCAGGGACCAAGCATTGAAAAATTTCAGCCCTAATGGGGAATGTTTTGGAAAGTTCTGATCATATAAAAACAGGGGGTTATAATGGAAACTGTTGCGCAACCTTAATGATAGAGGGAGCTTGCAATAAAATAGGCATGTGTGATAGATCTTCAGAGCTGCAGAAAAATCACATGCTTTCTCTTACTGTGTGTTTTTGATCAGATATCACAATCCAGATTTGATTTGCCTGGCAAATGTTTTGATTCTTGGAGGAGAAAATTGGAGGTAACCTTCTATTTTTGAGCTGACATGTACTACATGGTCACTATTTGGCACCAATAGCAGCAGGCCTAAGAAGGTTAGACCCATGTGGGTGGCTGTATAGACACTGGTGTGGAGGGGCCATAGTACGCGGTGGGTGACCATCCCATCCCTTCACTGCAGAAGAGAGGACCAGGGTGAGCTGCAGAACTAAATAAACAGTTTGACTCTTTCAGTCCAGTTTATTCTTACATACTTTCCAGTAAAAAAAAAAAAAAAAAAGAAATATTAGTGCAGTAGTAAATAGGTACTTTGTACATTGTGGAGAATTCAGTGCAGAGCATTGGAGCGATCTTGGAGCTCTTAAAACTAGACTATTCAAATTCTGTCTGGCCAGTTTAACAGCTACAGACTTAACTCTTTGCAATATCTTGTAGTTCGAGGCAGACACACACACATAAGCACTGGATAAGCCTGAAATGACCTTGTGAAACCAACATGGGAATTTAATCCATTTCAGTAAACCAGAGGGAATTCTGCTTTTTTTCTTTTTTTTTCTTTTTGACATCTCTTCTATCTTTTCCTGCTTACCATCTGTTCTTATTCTGATGTTCTTTATTATCTTGGAAACATTTCTCTTTTGCTTTTTATATAATCCTATTTTATTTGAGCTAACTTTTTTTAATTAAATGAGAGGTATTGATTTAATTTCTCAAGAAACACAGGGCAAATCCTGTGGGATGGATTTTCAGGTGATGTAAATCAGCCTAGTTGCATTGTAGTCAATGAATCTACATTGATTTACACCAGTTGAGGATTTGGTATCACGTATTTTTCTGGCTAGATAAACTTAGATTAGAGCTTGGTGAAAGTTTTTGAGCAAATACTTTATTCACTGATAAACGCAGTTTTGGATTTGACCCAAACTATCGGAGTGGGACACAAATTTGCTGAATAGTTTTGGCCTCACACTCCAAAAAATGTTGGGGGCTAATTTCACAAAGGGACTTAGGTACAATTTGCAAGACAAGAGAAGGAGGTCAGACTAGATGATCACAATGGTCCCGTCTGGCCTTGGAATTTATGAAGGTAGTGGTGGGCGCCCCCTCCCCCCATACCCTATAGCACTATGTTTAGAGTATTCAACTGGGATGTGGGTTGGAGACCCAGGTTCAAGTCCCCATTCAGCCTGATTTAGAGCAGGGACTTGAACTTGGGTCTCCCACGTGGCAAGTGAATGCCCTAATCGCTGGAGGGAGGAGGTGGCTCTGTCTCCTGTTGAAGTTGTTCCACTCTGTATAAAACATTTAAATAATATTTGGGCCAGAGAGAGAGACTCTATAGCTCAGTGGTAGGTGGACACCTGGGTTCCAGTCCCTGCTCCAGTGGACTATTTATTAATTTTAGGTGTCTCACTTTGGGTTCCAAAAATGGACATACTCAAAATTAGTTGACACTTCTGTGGCTTAGGTTCCCCATTTGCCACATTTGAGATATAAATACTTCCCTATGTAATCACCGGGGTGTTGTAAAAGTTAAGGGCCAGATATGCAGGAGAGCTGTGACACCCACAGTTCCATTTGAAGCCAAAAGGAGCTGCAGGTGCTAAGCACCTCTGCAAGATCGGGCCCTGAATTCATTAATGATGACTCCAAGGTGCTCAGATATCACAGCAAGGATTATAATTACAATAACATACCAATGTCTTGTGAAAATAAATATCTTATTGCTAATACCTTCAGGAGGAGAAGCAAAGCCAAAGAAACTGCAGGATTAAATTGGAATTATAATGGATGTCAGTGTAGGGTTAAGTCATTGGTAGAAAGATGTACAGGGGAAATGGATTTGGGTGCCACTTTAAGCTTAGATTTTGCAGTGGGCTACAAGAAACCATCCTAAAATAAAGCTGCCTGCATTAAGATTTAATCCGTGAGCACTAAGCCAGTTGCCACAATAGACAACTTGATCCCAATCTTGCTTCCCTTAACATTAATGACAAAAATTCTCATTGACTGCAGTGGGCAGGATCAAGCCCTCACAGGCCAGGTGATGAAGGCCATATAAGTACCTCGCTAGAGAGGTGGATGCTTATTGCACTGGGTGCATAAGTGCAGCAGAGAGGAAAAGAATGCACTTGTAAAAGTAGCCAACCAAATGCTACCAATTGAACTTTCAAGGGCAGAACATGTGCCAAAGTTTATGTAGCATCAGAAAGCTGTTATGAATGACCTTATGCCACTGAGCTAATTCACGGTGCTGGATCTGTTGTGAATATTGGCTGGGGGCCATTGCAAGGAAGTTTTTGCCAGTAACAGTGAATGTCAGCGGGACCACCCAGTTCTAGCGGGGACGACTTAAAAAAGGAAAGAGGATTGTGAAAGGAAAAAAAGGAAGCTAAAATCAAGACTCTACCACTGAACTCTCTGCATGTGGAGCCCATGTGCAGGGGAGGGCTTGATTATGTCCTTCCTAATCTGGAGCCAACCAGTATTGTATTAACAGCTTCAGCACAATAAAACAAATTAACCCCTGGTGTAAATGAAGTCGGTGAGGTCTCACAATAGGTGAGCTTGACCCAATGGGCTAGAAAAAGAAAAAAGAAAAGTATTGGAATGAAGTCACTAGTCTGTTAGAGCATCTGTACTTCAGCCTGGGAAACAAAGGGCAAGCAAATCCAATAAATAAGTGGTCCTTGTTGTACACCTTTAAAAGTTGGCTTGATAATCATTGAGCCATGAAGGAGCATTGCTGAGAGGTCACATCCAGCTGGAGGAGAAATACCGATGAAAGGCACAACAAGCCCTGAAACAAATAGTCATTTGTTGTCCAGTGATTTTTCAGTATTCTCCCCCTGTAAAATCATTTTAGCCCTAACTATCCCTTAATGAAAAAGTCACATTTTACTTCATAAACTTTCTTTTTTGCTTGACTGAATTTAGTGCTTGTGAGTTACTGGGTTGTAACCCTGGAGAATCAAATTTGTCTACAGGACAGGGAGCAGGGGTGCAAGCTGCACAACTTTTCCTGACCCACAGAGACCACCTATGTAGCTAAGATGATAGGGCCATCTCTATGTCCTTACAGTCCTTGACCCAGCTACTGAGACTATCAACAACTCTGTAGATTAGTAATACAGGTGTAATGGACACCTGTTATCTAGGCTCATTTTCTATAGACTTCAACAGGTAAGATATAGTGGCAATTTCATTAATAACTTGGCTTGGATTCAAACCAGTGACTTAAAGATGGAAGCCTTTGTAACGTTTTGGCATCATGCAATGTTTTGTTTGCATGGTTATAATCTGTAGGCAGCATGATTTTCAACCTGTGACAAAGAAAGAGAGAGACTCAGGCAGAGAGATGTAGGCATAGAGAACTGACTTTACTGGTAATATGATCAGCACACAAAGAGAACTGCATCACAGCTGACAATAAGCATTTATCTGAGATTTAACTCCTGTATATTCAGATAAACAGAACAAGCAAAATAATCTGTAATAATTATATCTGATAACTTCACAAAGTATTAGAAGCTGCTTGACTGAACACAAGTTATGTAAACCATCTAGGCCCTGCTTTTCCACAATTTTCATATGAAAAATATTTTTTTTTTTTTTTTTTTTTTTAGAATTTGTGAATTCATTCAAGAGTAAAATCTTGCTCTTTCTATTGCTGAACCTTTTCCTTGTATTAAAGGGTTAAAGTTAAAATTTCACCCTGTAACAAACACTGCATTTTCACATGCTTGTCTCTGGTGACAAGTAATCCCATTCAAAGAGAAACTACCTTTTCATCTGCAACAATTGTCTCTTTTCTTTGTGGAGAAGGGCAAAATAATTGGAGATCAAATCACAAAACATTTCAATTTCCTCAAAACTGGCACAAATGCCATTTTTGGGCATCAGTTGGGCATTTTATATCTGACACCTTCTGATCTCATTTTGACATGATGCTTAATATATCATGTTGTGTGAAATGAACACAGCAGGACATATTGCTTTAACAGAAATAGGATGTAAAGTGCTGCATGGCTTGGAAAGTCACCTCGAGTAGATGCTGGGCTATTTGGCCAAATGCTAACCACATTTCTAAAAAAAAATTGCCTAATTCAGGGAGACCCAGAGTGTGTCCTGAAGGCCACATACAGCCCATAGTGTTCTGATATGCAGCCACTCCTAACTTTGAATGTGAAGGGGAGATGCACTTAGAATGCAGGTCCCATCATGCAAAGCAACATCTTAATCCAAGTGTGTGTTATGTGGCTGAGTTGTGTCTCACCTCTTCTGAACCCTAGAATATCCATCCTGGGGTATTTCTGAGGGGAGACAGGTTTGACCCTATAGTCATCCTTCTTCCTTCTCTCTTTCAGCTCCAGCTCTAAATTCATTTTAGTTAGAATGCATTAGCAAAGAGTTTTTCAGTGAACATCACTGAATTTCGTCTCGTGCAGCAACTCAAAGCACTCCAATCAATTCTGTAACTGGTAAGCTGAAAAAGAAATTAGATTCCAACTGTACTTAATTTCAGAAAGCATCAACGTAAGAGCTGTAAAAGCTTGAGCGAGAGGTACATTGCATAGCTGAGCTTCCTCCAGGCTTGTTGCGTAGAAGGCAGCTCGAGCAGCACCCCCAAGGCAGATATACTGGGATTCTTCCCAGTGAAGCCGAGTGCTATGATATGCCATATAAAGTGCAGTGCTCACTGTAAGTGGCCTGAGGTTGCAGTGACAGCAGTTCCTGTTCCTGTGCCAGGTGAGGTGTGCCAGCATTTTGCATAGAAGCGCACCAAAATAGCACTTGGTGCTATCTGAATGGTCCTTGAACGCAGACTGAGGTTTGGTTCCCAAAGCTACTCTCCTCCCCCATCATCACAGCACCTCCTCCATACTGCAGTTCTCTCCTCTCTCCACAAGCCCCTGGTCCTCTGCCCCAATACTGCCTTGCATGTCTCTGGTTGCCAGGATGCCTGCTTCTGCTGCCTTAGTTCTGAGTAGCTGCCTCTGTGCCTTCAAGAGGTGTCTGGCAGCCTCTCCTGCAGCAGGTTCTTATGGGGACTTCTAGTTCTTAAATGGGTTTATATGTAGGAAAGGAGGCCAGGATGTGCCTCTCCTTCCAAATAGCCTAGTGGGAACAGGGAAACATGTTAGTTCCATCCATTGTCTCCTGAGTTCAGAAAGAGATTGACCATATTCCCTGCAGATGAGACTAGACTAGGAAACCTCGGGAGGCATGGATAGAGCACCTCTCTTCCAAGCATCTCCAAACACCCTGCAAAGGTGGGCAAGCAGCACTATTATCCCTGGTTGCAAAGATGGGGACCTTGAGGCATAGCGAGATTAAGTGACTTATCTAAAATCATGAGGCAAGTGGCACCAAGAGTCAGGAAGAGAAGCCAGGACTTCTGATGACCAGTCTTGCTCTGAACTGCATGTTTTCTACTTTGGTTTGTTCTACACCTGGAATATTTTGGACCATTCACCTCATAATCTGTTCCATCAGTGGAACTAAAAATTACTAGAAAGGTTTGGAAGAATAGAATCTCAGAAAGATTTGAACGAGTGTCTTTAAAATATAAGGCAGATACATTAGCCACCATGCTACACAGTCTTTGAATAACAGCCCTGGGAATCCACAGGCATTCTTTTAGCCACCAGAGGGCACCATAAATGTGCTAAACCTACCTTATATGAATGACTATGGCTTTTATTCTAAATGCTATAATGCTTTTAAGGCCAAATAAATGTTCCCCAGTTCAGAGCAAGTCCTAGCTGGAAGATACATTTAGTGAAAATGAGACTTTGTTTGCGGTGTGTTTTGCTTCTTCAACAACAGCTGTTGTTGGTGGGAGGGCTGTATGGAAATGGGGAGGGGTTATTGTTCTGTTTGCAGGTGGGATAGGAGGAGACCAAAGTAGGAATGGGCATGGGAAGAGAGAGGAGGAGAGCCACTGGAACTCTGCTCATCCACAAAGTTTGATGGGTTAAAATGACCCTGGGGTGACAGTGAGTAGGGTCTGTGCAAAAGCACTAGAAAAAGAATATCCCACTGCATGGCATTGTCAGAGTAATAATTATAGAAGTCTGCATTTGTATAGAGGAGGCAGGGCTGCCTGTTGGCTAGAGTAGGAGGTCTGAGAGTGGACTGCTGGGGCTGGTTTTTCAGTTGTACTTGAGGAATGCTGGCTAAGCCTTCAGAGTGTGAGTGTGTGTGTGTGCTCGCGTAGGAACCCTTTGTGCATTCCTGATGCTGGACCTGACTCTGTACTGGCCTGATGGCCAGCATAAATTAAAGCAAACTCAGGGCTGCTTTTATACCATGTCAGCTCGACATGGCTGTTGGAGGTAGGGATGCAATGACCTTGCCCCCTTTCCCTTGACTTGCACCCACTCCCTTGGCCAGGAGCCGGGTATGAAGGATTTCCCAACAGAATGAGAATTCACTGGGTGGATCCACAGGCTTCTCAGGGCAGATTTGCACTGACATAGCAGTACACAGCTTCCCCTAATAGACCTGAGAACTGGGCCCTAGGGCTGTGTTCATAGGTCTACCATTGACTCATTTGGGCAAATAGTTCATCCCTTCTGTGCCTTTGGTTTTTTCCTTTTATCCAATGCTCTAATCTGTGGCACTACTAGACATAGGGCATGCCTATGCTTCGAGCTGGAGGTGTGATTTCCAGCTCTAGGAGACATGCCTGCACTAGTTCTGATCGAGTCAGCATGTGTAGCCATGGTGGCATGGGCAGCGATAAGGGCCAGCTGCCCGGTGTACGTCCCTAGCGTCTTGAATGGGTACGTACTTGGGGATGCCAACCCCTCCTGCCATTTGCGCTGCCATGGCAACATTTCTATTTTAGGGCACTAGCTCGCTCAGAGCTAGTTGTGAGTGTTTCCTTGATCTGGAAATTATGCCTCTAGCTTGAAGTGCAGACGTACCCTTAGTTAGCTGATATTTGTGAAGAGCTGTGAAATTCTCAGAGGAAAAATGCCCCAAATGCTTTTATCAACACACAAGTTGTATTGGTAAAATAAGTTCTAAATAGAGCTGGTTGGATTTTTTTCCCAAGGACAATATTGGCTTTTTGGTGGGGGAAAAAATCAAAACCACCAAAATATTTCAGATGAAAAAATGAAATAGTTTGATTTGAAAATGCCTCATGGGAGTTGGAGTTTGGGTGTCTCATGCTACTTATTAGGCTGGACTCCCTGATAGAACTTCATCACCCATGATGCACCATGTTCTACCCTCTTGGAGAGGAGAGGCAGTGCATTGTGGGAATATCATGGATGTGACATATCATGCAAGATGAAGTCTGGCTGGGGACTGGCCGATACAGGAGAATGGGGACATGAGTTCACCACAGCAGTCTATCCAAATAGAAATATGACAGGCTTTGGCTGAAAATGCCTCTGTTTTGGCTGTTCAGTTTTTTAACCCGAAAAACAGAAATTCTCCATGGAAAGAAGATATTTTCACTAAAACAGCATAGCCTCATCAGAAACCCAGTTTTCCATTGACAAACAGTTTTGATGGCAGATTTTTGACGAGCCTTGGTTTTTAAATAGATTTACTAGGTGGGTGCAGTTGAGGTACAGCCACCCCATACTTACTGTGCAGTATAGACCTGCATAGAGAGTTGCTGAGCAGTGCTCTCGTCTCTGAGCCCCTGCTGTGATTTTGAATACATTTGCTTCTTTCTGTCACATTAATTTCCCAATGTGCTTCCAAGCACAAAGAAGCGAATATGTCATTGTTAGCTCAAGACACATCCAATCCAGTCCCACTTCTAACTAGGTTGTATAACCTGAACCTAACAACATCCTGGCTGGCAATTGACTTTGCAATAAAGAAGAGGAAACAGCAGCAAATAAATGGTGCACTATGTTTCAACATATGCCTAAAATATCCACTCTGGAGGTGGTCTTGCAAATATTTCTAATTGTAATTGACATAGGGGAATTTTGCCAAAACCATGGAAGCAAAGGAACTATTATTAGCTACCTTTACAAACCTGGGAAAGAGCCATCTTGGATATCCTCTTGTTGACCTTATTAACTTTCATGTCTTTAGAAGGTCACAGAGAAAATCATTAATATTCAGTTGGTTCAGTGGATGAAAGGTAATAAGTATTTCCTGCTTATCAGAGTGGGTTTTGAAAGGACTTTGAATCACTTGATTTGTTTATCTTTTGAAATCAATAAGGCCCTTACTAAGAGGGATTTTGTATTTTTATTTTAAATTTGGGAAAGGCATATGATCTGTTATCTAATGAGGTTCGGGGCCTCTGTTAAACTGTATGATACGAAGCAAAAAGTCAGGAAATTCCAAAGTCCAGCTTCCAACGGCAGTGTTAATTTGGCCATGTTGGGGTCTCATATATCTCCTAACACTTCATGACACCAACAATAGCATTAAACGGAAAATTAAAAATAGAAAATTCTATATTTGTAGAATATACAGGGTGCTGGATTAAAGACCAGATCTTGTACACGATTGGGCATAATTAGGACTTCAGTGGCATTACTTACCTGCTTAAACATGTGCATAGGTGTTTGCAGACTCGTGACATAAATGTGTGCAGGACTGAGCCCCAGTGTTGCAATCAGAATGGTGATTTTGTTGCACTTCTTGGCTATTTCCTTGATTTTTCTTAACTGTGAAACCTCAGTGTTGCATTAACACAGATTTTTTTCATTTAATATGAACATGATCTAATCCTTAAAATTCTTCTTAAAATTAATTACTAATTCTAAAAGCTACTTAAATAAAAATCCTTTTTTTTTTTTTTTTAAAGTGGACTGCACAAAGCATGTGAGAAGATACTGTAGTGTACAATCCCTTATTGTCTGGAGATGGATAAGATGTCATCTCTAGTTTCTATGATTGTTTGCTTGAAATCAGGTTTGGGTTGAGTGGCTACAGTCTGGATCTTTAGACAGGTAAAACAAAAGAAGCAGCTCTACTCATGGGTGAAGAGAGAGATTTCCCATGTTCAGAAATGCACACATTTCTGGTGGAGCATTTGGGATACATCACTCATTTAAAATGCTCACTGGTTTTCTAGCAGGGATATTATTTAATCCCACACATAAACTTTTATACTGCTAGTTGTATTTTTACAATGGCTTTGTAGCTGTATATCATTACATCTTTCAGTAATAATAGGACTGTTAAATATGTATGGGACTGCTTAAAAAGAAAAATAATGCAACAATAAAATATGAAATCTGAACTTGATACTGTCCTTTAGTTACTAAGATTTTATTGAATATAAACAATTATTGACAATACAGTTGGTTGGAAGGACATACTGCTAGTTACTATGAGTGGCTGAAGTTCCCCTTCATGGAGAGCATATTAGTAGAAAACGATTATTAGACAGTTTTGCACCCCAATCATGCAAAATGAAATAAACACAAAATTCACAACACAATGGTGGCGGGTATATACTGTGGCTACATATTCCCTGTGACATAGGGAATCATCTTCCAGTCTTCTGGGATTGTCCCAAATTGAAAGGTTTCTGGCCTGGTGTTAGAAAATGATGTAAGAGTAATTTCAGTCGCTATCTCCCCACTCATTCCTATTATTACAATGTTAGGAAAATGTCCTGATTTGCCAAAATTAAACAAGGGTTTAGAATTTTTTGTCACTGCAGACAATAGTGCAGTTTGGCCTGATCCTTCAAACACTTACATGTGAACTTACCTTTATACACGTGAGCAGCCCTACTGAGGGGTCTGCTCACTTAACTTTGGGCCTGAGCCAAAGTCCAAAGTGGGAAAGGATCCCACTGATACCATGGGGTTTGGAACAAGCCCTTTACATGTTAGCAGGCTCAGGGCCTATGGTTGCCAAACCAAATAACATTTGTGGAAATGTGGTTGATGAGAAGAAAAGAAAAGAGAAACATTCTTTTAAATGTGATGTTTCAATATACAGCAATAATAGATATTAATTAAAATGCTTAAGTTTTCAAGAGTAGCTGGTAACACAGAGATATGTTTCCGTTCTCCTGTTTGTTTGTAACTGCAATAAGAATACTTTTTTTGGAAAAAAGACACTTGTCTTTAGGTGACCCGCGGGACTGAGCTTTGGTTACCGTACATCAGCAGGCCAATATTACTGATTCACTTTTCTGGAGACTTATGAAATGGAATCTCTAGTATGGCATGCGAGTATAGGTTTTATTTGATTAAATGAACAATACGTGACATATTGATTGTTGATTATATTGCTATTCAGTGCTATGGGCCAGATACAACCTAAACTGGCACAGCTAATTCACCCTGGCCTTGATTCAGCAAAGCATCCCTTTTCAATAAAGCAATTAGGCTCACACTTATCTGTAAGCAGATGCTTAAATTCCAGTGATTTCATTGATTAAGTGCTTTGCTGAATCAGGGCCCGTGTGTCCAAGGGGGAGAGCAGGTAGGGCTATCTCTGCTTACTCTCTGACAGGGCTTCTGCCCCAGCAGAGCAGTTTTAAAGGTATGTCTTCACTGCACTTAACTCGAGTAATCTACGGTCAAATCAACTCCTATTGAATTAACTCATGTGAGAATGCCCCTCTGGGAAGCAACACTTCAGCTGCACAGAGTGTGTGTAAGCTGCTGTAAATTGTGTAGCCCCCTCCCCGAGGTGTGGCTCAAGCCTCCTGCCTGGGGCTGGCTGTGTTTATGGGGAGCAGCTTCTCTCCGCACATGTCTTGAGTCCTCGTCAGTTCTCTTCAGTGACACCTGGTACCTGCACCAAGGTACCTTTTCACTGTGACCATGACACACAAGGTGCTGTCCCTTGGGAAAATGAATAGTGCTACCAGTGCCAGCAAGGAATATAAATCCCCGTACACAAGAAACAATGAGGTACATCACCACAAACCCCAGCAAAGAAATGATACACCCAAAAGTAACAATATGACAAAGGGGGACTTTACTGGGACCATGAAAATAGGCTCTGGGGAGGAAAGGGTTAGGATTAACTAATCTTTAACCTCAACAACTCAACATGTTTCCCACCTCCCAACACTCTCAGCACTTCCCAACCCCTAGCTACCTCCCGGGCACCTTGCCAGCAGATGGCACGCTGAGATTGAGTGCATTGGCCAGCTTACACAAAAAGGGTCCCTTTACAGTGTCTTGGCCCCTGGGTGGGGCAGAATCCCTCCCTGGCCTGCAGTCCCGTGGAGGGCACAGCTGGCTCTCAGTAACTGGTACCAGGTTGGATCTCTGCCACTCTTGATGCTGGTCTCTGCAGGGCTGGCACTGCCTGACCCATGCACTAGATTCCCCACAGCAGTTCAAAGATTCCTTTGTGGGGAATGGGAGTTAATTAGAGACTCCCTTCGCTGTTCTGCTTCTCTTGCAGTTCCCAAGATCAAAACTAAAACTAAATCTACACTATCTGTCTGTATCAGGCTGAGCCATGTCACCCATGAGGAAGCCTTCCTATTGGCCTCATACGGAGTATTTAGTTCATTCTGTCCCCACCCCGGACTCTAAGCATGCATGAAATGGTAATCCACAGAGTAGGACCCCCCCTAGAGGCTCAGCCCAAATAGGGGTTACAGTTGTACTATAACCCGCTGTAGCCTATACCCACTGACGGGCAGGCCAACTCAAGATAAAAGCACCAGCCTGCTCAGATTAAGGATTTGTATGTATGGATGGGACTCAAATTAATCCTGCAATGAAGACAAGCCCTAAACTGTGGTGAAGCCCTACTGAAGGAGGCAATGGCAGAGGCAAGCCACTTAACTTCTTTTGGTTGCAGTTTTCAGGGGCGGCAGGTTTGTATAATTTATGGTGGTGCCCAGAACGAGTCCCAGTCCCACCCTCCACATCTGATATTGGTGCACATAACAGAATTAATGGGGTAGGGCCGAGGGGTTTGGACTATGGGAGGGGGCTCAGGGCTGCGGCACAGGGTTGGGGTGTGGGGGGGTGAGGGCTCTGGCTGGGGCTGGGGATGAGGGGTTTTGGGTGTGGGAGGGGCTCAGGGCTGGGGCAGAAGGTTGGGGTATGAGGGCTCTGGCTCGTGCTGGGGATGAGGGGTTTGGGGTGTGGGAGGGGCTCAGGGCTAGGGCTGAGGGTTGGGGTGCTGGGGTGAGGGCTGCAGGGTAGGTTGGGGATGAGGGGTTCACAGTGCAGGAGGGGGCTCAGGGCTAGGGCAGAGGGTTAGGGTATGAGGGTGAGGGCTCTGGCTGGGGTGTAGGCTCTGGGGATGAGGAGTTCGGGATGCAGGCAGGCTGTCCAGGGGCTGGGGCCAGAGAGGAGGACTCCACAGTCCCCCCAGCCCACTCCCCACCAGCAGCACACTCACCTGGCACCGTCACGGCACGTGCTCCTAGGGGCCAGGCCCCTCTCAGGTCCAGGAAGCCCCCTCGCTTCCCCTGTGGTGGGTGCCAGGGTGGGAGGGAAGGGCTGCCATCATGTGTGTGCCTCCTCCCTCCGCAGGCGGTGGCTGCCGCTGGCACCGCTCCCTTTTGTAGCCGGCAGCGGCTGACAAGGGAGCGCAGCGTGGAGCAGCAGGGCAGACGCCCACTGCCCAGGGTGAAGACAGGGATGTTTCCAGGGAGGTGCGTGGGGGCGGTAGGTGGGGCCAGGGGAGAGACCCGGGCCCGAATATTGGTGGAGCTGGGCCCCCAGGCCCTGAATTTGCTAGAGCATGGGCACCACGGGACCATATAACTCGCTGCCTCTGGCAGTTTCCCCATCATTCCAGGAGTGCCAGGAAGGTTAATTAGGTGAAGAGTACTTTGAAAATATTAATTTAAAACCCAATCTTGCAATCTACTAATATGCAGACTGATCCTTACACCCATGCAGAGTCTTATTACAACCAATATGACTCCATACATGCACAAGGGTCTGCCCCTGCAGTTCAGACTGCAGGGACAGTGCCCAAGTATTGTCATTATTAGGCATATAGATGACCTTAAATCTGGATTTAATTCATCTGGTATTTTGTATTTATTAGACACATCTCCTAGCTTCCTCTTCTAAATTTGAGAGAAGAACTCTGCTCTAAGGGGATAACAACAGAGGCCCTAATCCTTCAAAGATTTATGCATGTACTTTAATTTTAAACTCACTGACTAATCCCATTGATTATAGGACTATCAATACGACTACCCACAGTGCATAAAATAACTCATATTCATAGATTCATAGATCCGAGGACTGGAAGGGACCTCGAGAGGTCATTGAGTCCAGTCCCCTGCCCGCATGGTCAGGTGCAAGTCTCTGCAGGATCAGGGCCTATAATGCTCCCAGTGAGCTGTACACATAGTTCAAGGAGACTGGGAAGGAGTTATGGTCCTTCTGGCCATGTGAGTTTGTGGGCTAGTGAATAGGGGGAAACACTACTGATGTAGAAATCAAACTTAGCCAGGGTAAAGCAGGGGTGAAACTATGCCAACATAACAGGTATTTTTGTGTGATGGTACAGTCCAAATTTGGCTTGGCAAATTTGTGGCCTTTGTGACTGGAAGTCTCCCTCCAAAACCCCCCAAATCCCACCTTTTTATTTTTTCTAGAAAAATCTGCAACTCATTAACATGTGGTGAAAGCAATGCAACAATGCAATCTTGATTGCAAAATCTCTTTTAAATCTTAATATTATGGAGTCAAAGTCTTAACTGCAAAGCCCCTTGTTTTTGTGGTGTGAGGCAGAGCGTCAACATTATTTGAACATCTCTTTTTTGGTACACCTCTACCCCGATATAACGCTGTCCTTGGGAGCCAAAAAATCTTACCACGTTATAGGTGAAACCGCATTATATCGAACTTGCTTTGATCCGCTGGAGTGCGCAGCCCCGCCCTCCCCCCCGGAGCACTGCTTTACCACGTTATATCTGAATTCATGTTATATCGGGTCGCGTTATATCGGGGTAGAGGTGTAGTTTAATTTTCTTTGTTAGAAGTTTCATTTGGGTGAGTGGGGTGGGGAAGAATAATAAGAAGGGGAAATTGGCTATTGACAGTGCAGGCCTAATCTTGCTCATTTTACTCTCACACATAGCCCCAATGATTTGGGTGAGTATGATTAGCAGGACTTGATTAGTTCAGGGTGGGAAGCTCCTTTAACCTTGTGTACTGTATAGCATGTGGATGAGCCTGCTATTTCTGCTGTTAGTCTTTAATCTGCAGGACGTTGCTTCTCGCTGTTCCATTTTCTGAGAGTGGGAATTATTGCTATTGTTAGTTGAATAATTCCTTCATTGAATTTGTCACCTTGAATGTGTTGATAGACAATCACTATGTCTCCTTGAGTCTTCTCTTCTGCAGTCTGTATACGTTTAACGTCCCCAATCTCTTCTTGGCTCTCTTATCTGAACACTTGGGATACAAATATCATAATTCCAGTGTTTAACAAGGGCTGTAAAGTCGATCCTGCATTTTATAGACCCATGACCTTCATTGATGTGGCAGCTACAGTGAATAAAAGTTTTTGTTGATTAAGTTGCTCAGTGAGGGGCTGAGTTTTGAGAAGGACGGACTATTTTAAAATTTTTTCCCTCCTGCTACTGATCAGTGTCTTGTGTCTTTTCACCAACTTGATAGATGCGCAAGTATTTGAAAGTAAACGCTCTTTTCAGGTTCGGACTTTCCGGTAGCATTTGACTCTATAGCGAGAAACCTGCACTGTTGCAAGACGATGGAAGAAGGGACTGAAGTGGTCTGGGTTTGCTTTGTGTGGCCATCCATTCCTGTATGTGTCTCAGATTGGAATGGGACAGAATTGGGGCTTACCTACCCCTTTTCCTTTGTGAGTGGCATCCCTCTGTACATACTTGCTCCTTTTCTCTTTGATTTATACATGAATTCTACTGTTTCCAAGCTAGAAGGACCAGAATTTTATGGCCCAAATATATTAGGCACAGAAGTAGCATTTCTCCTTTGGCTGAAAATCACCCCATTGTAGAGGTGCAGCACAATGCCTGACCATCACTAAATTCCCACTTGTGTCCTCTTTTGCTGTGAGACTCACCCCACATGTAGATGGTCCACAGTTTAGTTCATTAGATCCCACCGACACCAGAGAATTTAGCCAATAAACATTGTTTGCCTTGGCCAAACTAAAACTGCACCAATGTAAAGTAGGGTTTTTTAGTAGCTCAAGAGTTCTATGCTTCTTTTGCTTGGTGGATGACAATATGCCAGACTCTCTTAATTTATTATCATTTGAGGGTAATCTGCCATCGAAATATAGTCTAAGTCTCATGGGTAGAATCAAACAAAAGGTAAAAAAAGGCTCCTCTGAGTATCATTAGATTTAGATACCAGATTGATTTCTATTTTTTGCCAGCTACTTCTCAGATATTTGAAACTTGAATTAATACAGGTAATTAATGTCTGGGGCTGAAGTGTTAAAGGGGCCTTGATGATACTTCCACTCTGAAACCCATTCAGAAAGGCCTACTAAAGAAAGTTCTTGGTTGACTAGTCATCTGATTTATACTGAGTTGGGATGTCTCTAACTGGAGGCAGAAATTGGTTTATGCTTTGGCAAATATGAGAAAATGTAAGCTAAAGCTGGATGCTAGATCTCCAGAGAGGTGTCTGCTGCCAAAGGGAGTTGTTAGTTCTTTAAAGCTTCAGTTAACTAAAGTTAATTCTACTCAAAGAGCCAAAGGCCATAAAAATAGTGGAAAATGGCTAAGCAGAGGAACCCTGCTGATAATTGCTCATTCTGGAAAGCCTGCTCTTGCCCTCTGGTCCAAGTGGCCTTGTTCTCAGATAGCCAGCTCAGGCAGATGCACAGGAATAGACCTTATGCAATCAACTGACTCTGCTACTCAGAAAAGCAGATTTTTCTAACTCAACAGATTTTTCTCTGTGTGTGTATTTAGAGCCAGATCTATTGACTGTAGTGACAAAAATAGGGGTTTTCTTCCTTTTTAATGAAGTTGGCAGAACCAGCACAGCTATTGGAGCTGGAGCTGGGATTCTTCCTTGTGCATTACCAGAATTGTTTACTGTGTTCCAATTACAGACCCAATCACTCATACTTGTGTAAGCCCTTTGGCAGTGGTGGAGCCTACCCAGGTGTCAGTGAGCGCATCATTTGAAGACAGTGGCATTGTGCAGGTTTAAATCAGGACAGAATTGAGCCTGCAGGAGCTTTTATTACTGAGAATGATACATGAGAAGAATGAAACCCAGTTTCTTTGTCAGCACCTAGGTAGAACTTTACTTGGAGCACTTGAACCTGCAGCCTTTATCCACATGACCACCAATGAAGTCAAGCCACAGTAGACTATTTCTGTGTGATGCGCTCTCTGGCAGGCTTGGTTTGTTGTCTTCATAGGCAAGATGCTGTATCTGTTTCATGGTCTATTGTCTCTCTCTTTTCATCAGATGTTCCTTGCCGAGGAGAATGTGGATTTTCGGATACACGTGGAGAATCAGACACGAGCAAGGGACGATGTGAGCAGGAAGCAGCTTAGACTCTACCAGCTGTACAGCAGAACGAGTGGGAAACACATCCAAGTTCTAGGCAGGAGGATCAGTGCTAAGGGGGAAGATGGAGACAAATATGGTAAGAATATTAACCATGACCCATCCAGGGTCAGTATAGAGGTTTGAAATGAATGTGTGAGAACAAATGGAAAGATGGGTCACAGCCTTGCCCTAGAACAGGCTTCCTGTATCTTAGCTTATGCAAGGGGTGCATCAGAAAAATGAAGCTGTGAAATTGAATTAGAAAAGCTGTTTGTTCCTGAAACCCTTTGAGATGTCCTTGGCAAAGATGCTTTCAATCAACTTGATGCAGACCCCTCACTAGCAGGGATTTAGAATTGGATACTGTAAGGTACTGAGTGCTGCTCCCACTCAAATACATTGGAGTCAAGAGACATTTCAGCGTCTTGCAGGATGAGATCCAGGGAATCAAAGAGCCCATCATTTTAGTTTCCTGTGAGTGCACCACTCAGTCTAGCAAAACACACAACTGCATCCTATCAAAAGGAAAATAGAAGCGTTTTATGAAACTTCATCTGTGTAATCCTATTTCTTTCTCTTTTCTGAACACTGCATGTTGTGCCTCATTGACTGTTGCCCTATGGTTTGGCCCATTGGTTGATATGTCGCTGCAGAAATTCATGAACATATATTGTCTCTCACTGTGTATGATATAAATATGAGCATTGGGATGTGGGGTGAAGGGGGAACTTTTTTGAAAATAATTCTCTCTCTCAGGGAACTGCACACATTAACGTGCAGTACATGCCTGGCATAGAGGTGTGCCACACAGGGACGGCCTCTGCCAGTGTGCAAGGAGCATGTAAAGTGGGGCAGGTTAAGGCCTGTGTGCCACTGGAGAAATAGTTCAGAAATAGCTGATCTTTGTGAAAATGACCCTTCTGGTATTGCCAAAGCCCTAGTTAGTTCTACAGCATGCCCTTTACATAGCTAAGAAAGGCCAGGTGGGCCGGCTTCTAGATGCTGCCTTTGCTTTTCCAACATTTCTAAGTAATGTGGGGTGGAGAAGACCATTTGGTTGCTGATTTTAGGCCATTAGGCTGCTTTTGTCATGTTTCTGTCCCTTTTGTGCCTGCACAGTCGTCATAAGTGCTCCTCCTAGGCCCCAGGATGGGGAATATATTCCAGAAGAGGAGGATGCTGAGGTCCCATAGGGAACTGTGCAGTGGACAGGAGGGCCAACCCTGGACCTGCACCAAGTGACTGGCAGCATGGAGCCCTGCCTTTTTGGGGGTCCCCTCCTGTCATGCGCTGAGGTGCTCCTCCCTCAATGACCTGCTGCAGCCCACCCACCTTGGAAGCCCAGTCCACTCCCAGTTGCTGAAAAGCTCCCTACCACCCTTGTTGTGACCCACCCCCAGTAATGACAGCCCCCCCCAACCCATCTATTCCAGTTACTAAAACCCTCTTGCATCATCCTAATAACAAGCCTCCCTGACCAGCTGCAAACCCCTCCCACCTCTAGACGGGCTGTAAGGGTTGTGGAAACCTGCTCAGCATCACACATGGCACAGGGACACTCAAAGCATGATAATCCATGTGGCAGTGAGTGGGGCCTTAGATGCAGGATGTGGCCCCTGTGATAATGGAGCGGAGATATGTCAGAGTCAGGGATGTGAAGAACCATCTGTGCAACAGCCAACGCTGACTACCAAGGCGATGGCATAGAATGAATTATTTTCCAGAAATGCCCCCAGAGGCTTTGTTAAGGCATCACCTCTGATCAGGACCAGGGATAGACCTAACGCAGGACCCTGGATCTGAACACTCTTGAACTTTGGATCCAGATCTGAAAGTTGTTGGTTAGGTGTATCTCTAACACAGAGTCTGGAGGACATCTTTGTCTCACACCTGTTGTTTGACCCTTTCTCCTGCTCCACATCCTCTCTTCTTCCTCCTTTGGAGTATAATTTTCATCATTTCTGAATCTGGCCCACTGAGTCAGAGTCAGGATTAGATTTTTGGGAATCCCTGATTCCCAATCCCATGCTTGTTCCTCTAGAGCATGCTGCCTGTCTTGGACTATGCTGCCTTTCATAGGGTGAAACTCTCTTCCACCTCATGCATTGGTCAACACAGAAAGAGGCAATAACATTGGCAATGGATGTAAAAGAGAGTCACAGTGTTGCAGGGAGAGTGGGAGCCTGTCTGAGAAGTTGCAACAAAGGAAAAGGTGCCCGAGCGTATGAAATAGCTCCAAAGGCTGCTGCTGCGGGCACAAGTCTAGAGAAGAAGGAAGTGTGTGGGAATCACAACCGGAACAAGGTATAATATGATGTGTTTTCCACAGGCGCCTCCAAACACTGAAGAATTACTTCAGAGAGGATGCAGGCTGGTGGGTAGGTGGGGGCAGTCTTCCCTAACCTGGGAGTTTGAACCCTTTCATCTGCCTCTTCCAGATGACACTCGAACTCCCCAGCTGCTGTGTCACTCTTTGGATGGGAGGGTGGTTTAGGGCTTAGTCTTCAAGCGAAGAGATGACCTTTCTTTCTGAATATCCAGCATCCAACTAATTCATTACAAGGATGGAGAGGGTTTTATTTGGGTTTTCAGGGAAGGGAGAGTTGGCTGATTTATTGCAGGCCTTACTGACTTGTGTGCAAACTTTCCTTGCCTCTTGGCTAAAGAGGATGCATAGAAATGGAGTCAAAATGAGGTCCCAGGCAGTGCTGTGGTGATTTCAGAGCTCATAGACTCATAGATCACTACTGCACAATTTCATGCAGCTTCAGATCAGTAAAATAACAAACTGTAATGTGTATTAGACCAGTGGTTCTCAAAGCCGGTCCCCCGCTTGTTCAGGGAAAGCCCCTGGCGGGCCGGGACGGTTTGTTTACCTGCCGTGTCCACAGGTTCGGCCGATCGCGGCTCCCGCTGGCCGCGGTTTGCTGCTCCAGGCCAATGGGGGCTGTGGGAAGGGCGGCCAGCACATCCCTCAGCCCGCGTCACTTCCCGCAGCCCCCATTGGCCTGGAGCGGCGAACCGCGGCCAGTGGGAGCTGCGATCGGCTGAACCTGAGGACACGGCAGGTAAACAAACCGGTCCGGCCCACCAGGGACTTTCCTTGAACAAGCGGCGGACCGGCTTTGAGAACCACTGCATTAGACAGCTGCTGTAGGAAGAAACCAAAATCTAAACAGAGGAAGTATGGCAGCTTAACCACCTGATATGGGTGTGCTTATGCCATTTGTAAGGACAAACACAAGTTCTGAGGTCCATAAAATAGCTAATGTAATAATCTGGGGATTCAATTTTGGGTTTGTGCAAAGCAGCCTTCGCTCTGAGGCCAGGATCTGGCCCCATGTGTCTGATTTATTAAACAGAAAATTAAGTCTGTTAATAGAATTAATTGAGTCAGTTTAATCCTTTTAGTCGGATGGATTTTATCCCTTCTCAAACATATGAAAATCCATTTGAACAGATAAGTCAATTATCAGACTAAATTAAATCTAATAACAATGCCTACTGCTTTCAGAAACACTAATTAATCTAAATATACTTACCTATCTCACTAGGGGGGTGGTGAGGCTTAATTGCTGTTCCTAAAGTGCTCTGATATCCTCAGATAAAAGGTGATATATATATATATGCAAAAATACTGTCTCTTAACCTATTTAATGAAAAGACTGACAATCTATTTACAGATTACACGTTTATTTTGGACCCTTTAATCTATTCTGATGTAGTTTGCTCTGGCCCAGAAAAAACAATATTCTTGTTACAAACTTATTACTACTTTACCAGGTGTCTAAGTGGTTCTTTTCATTCACAAAATGAAATGGGCTGGAAGGGGGTGGGGGGAGGGAAGAAGGACTTGGAACCTTTATATTCTATCTCAGATAAATGGTACAGATAGGCGAGATAGAGATCAGTGACCTGAAACACTAGAGCCTTTCATTTATTTTCATTTCACAAAAGGCAGAAGACATTCTATACTGTTTGTTCACTATCTTTGTGTCTGGTTCACTTGGTTGGATGTAGCTCTCTAGGATGGGTGAAGGCACTTTGGCTCATTTGTACTTCACAGCTGTGTGGTTTTGTTTTAAAGTATATTTGTCACAGTCTAAGGTTGTACCGGAGGGTGTGTGTGTGTGTGTTTAAAGTTATATCCAGGAGAAGTGATTTCCCTGCCCTTCACTGTTGTGTGGCATGCTTTGCACCAGTTGACCCCTTGGCTGGTGCATTCCTCCCCAGAGATGGCAGTATTTCAGTGGTGGGTGACTTATGGCCGGAGCAAGGCCTTGCACCACTTAAGCCATAAAAATAGAGGCTTAAGTGAGACCTTGTGCTGGCCCTCTGTCCTGGGATTAATTTTACCCACAGTGAGTAAATTGCTTTGGGATTCTTACGGATGGAAGGTGTTATATGTAGGTTTATTATTATTATTTTATTATAATTTGTTATTAGAGGGTATTTTTCTCTAAAGCACAGTCATGCCAGTATTGCACTAGTGTGACCCTTGTCAAAATTTTCCACAGGAATGACCCCAACACTCCAGTTTACAATAGCGTTTTGGGCTAGTGCGGTAATATCCTTTATAATTGGGGACAGCACCAGAAGTGAGGAGCCCCCCATCCTAAACTGTCTTTCAGTTTCCAAGCCCTTCATCTTTAGACTTCCAGCCTCTCTGAGGACCTGATCCCAAGCCCATTAAAGTCCATTGAAAGACTCTCGCTGACCTTCTTGGGTTTTGGATCAAACCCTAGTTGCCTGTGAGAAAAGATGGGCTATACATTGTTGACAGAATATTAACAAGTCTGGGCCCTGGCAGATCCTAGCGGGAAGCAAATTCCAGAGACAAGGAGAATATCCTGTGTCAGTAGCTCCCCCTGCTTATCAAGGAGGATCATCTCCAGTGTCTCCACTCACATCAGCTATGGCATTATGACCCAGGGAGAGAGTCAGTCTCTCCAGTAGTCAGGTCTTGAACCTTAAAGGTTAAATCTGGCACTGGTATACCACCTGGAAACTTATGGGGAGCCAGAGCAACTCTGAGTATCGGTGCTATATCCCCTGTGTGATGGACCACTCAGCTGTGATCACTGCATTCAGTACTAGCTTGAGCTTCCAGTTGGTGCCGGTGTACAAGCCCATGTAGAGCATTTTATATCAGTATAGACATCAGACACAATCCTTCCCTGCTGGAGACTTCCATTTGTGGAGTAGGTTGGCTCAGTGCTGGGGGGTGGGAAGCGTGTAAATAGCCTCCTGTAATTGCTGAATTCCTTCTTAGGTTTCAGTCAGCCTGTGCTTTCTGAAATTAACGAGCTAATGTAGCAGTTCTTTGGGCTTGGCAGGCTGACAGCTAGCCTAGAACTCTCTCAACTCATTTCACTAATGACTCCCATTTGTTCTCTCTCAAAGCCTGGAAACAATGCAAAATACCAGTGCCATTGTTCCATGTCTAGCAAGTCATTCCCTCCCCTCCATATCTCTGGCACCTTAAAAGCAAGTTGCCTTGGGAAAACCCATTAACCCTTTCCCTTCCTACTGTAGTTTATACTGATTGTGGTTCCCTTGGGAAGGGGAGGAAGAAAAACAAACCTCCTTTCAGTGCCCGGAAGGCACAGAGTAAAAGTGTTTACCTATAAGCAAGGGGGAGATATTCCAAGCAGTTACTGTGGCTAGTTAAACATAGGTTTCAGAGTAGCAGCCGTGTTAGTCTGTATCCGCAAAAATAACAGGAGTACTTGTGGCACCTTAGAGACTAACAAATTTATTAGAGCATAAGCTTTCGTGGGCTACAACCCACTTCTTCGGATTCCAGTACCCTGTTTTGCTGAGCCAGACACTCCAGTCTGCTCTAACAAAGACTCAGGGTCTGAATCACTTGTCCCAAAGCTGCAAGTTTACCTGAAAACCAGCTCACAGGAGTGTGCTTGTCTTTAGCACTCAGATGCCCAACTCCCAATGGGGTCTAAACCCAGATAAATCCGTTTTACCCTGCATAAAGCTTATGCAGGGCAAACTCATAAATTGTTCGCCCTCTATAACACTGATAGAGAGATATGCACAGTTGTTTGCTCCCCCAGGTATTAATACATACTGTGAGTAAGTTACTAAATAAACAGTGATTTTATTAAATACAGACAGTAGGATTTAAGTGGTTCCAAGTAGTAACAGACAGAACAAAGTAAGTCACAAGCAAAATAAAATAAAATGCGCAAATCTATGCCTAATCAAACTAAATACAGATAATCTCACCCTCAGAGATGCTTCAGTAAGTTTTTCTCAGACTGGACACCTTCCAGGCCTGGGCACAATTCTTTCCCCTGGTACAGCTTTTGTTCCAGCTTAGGTGTTATCTAGGGGATTCTCCATGATGGAGAGTTAAACATAGACATCTTTCCACAAGCATCAGTTACAAGCATGACATTTAGAAATCTGCTTTGTTTCCCAGGTACATGCAAAAGGACCTGCCTATCATGGTACAGATCCTCAGAAACCCTGAATGAATTGTGATTTGCTCTGTAATTTATTCAGTCAAAACATCAGGATGGCTGTTTCCTATTTAAACTACGTATTGCTGCCCCCAGTCTCTTGCCATTACAGTTTTGACACGACAACAAGACAAATAATTTTTCAAAAAGACCTTTTATCTTCTAAACCATTTATTTTCGCTTACTTGGCCTGGGGGCAGAGCTGACCTCAGCGTAGCGATGATCATTCACCATGGCAGCTGTACAGTCATACAGGGCTGTGTGATTGGGCTAAGCCAGGGACGCCTTCGCTGTCCAGCTGCTGTGTTGTCTCCCCCCCGTACCCCCCAACATCTCCTTATCATTCTCTGTGTGTGATTGTCTCCCCTTCTAATTTGGGTGGAGCAGGCGTCCAGTGGCAAAGTTTTCCTTTGAAAGCAGGCAAGGATACGCCACGAGTGACAGAGCAGCTGGATGAATTAGAAACATTGTGAGCAGACTGGCTGCTTTGTTGAACCACTAATAGTAACTCTGTAGCCAAGCCTCCCAGGGTTCTGTGGGCTATGAGAGAGCTGGGTGATAGTCACCTTAGATTCTATTCTGGAAGGTTCAGCAGCAACCATTTGAAATATATTGTAATTGTCTTATTTGAGCCATCTGTACATTTAAGGGGTGTGTGTGTGCGGGTGTACGCATGTGTTTGCTGTGATCTGCATTTGTGCCCAGGTGGTGGGAGCTCTATTCAGGAAAGATGAGGAATAAAAAAACAAAACCAAGGCTATGAAAATCTGTTTCAACCAGTGAATTTTCAGCAGGCCCTTCCACATACATCCACAATATTTGTGACTCCAAAGTCTAGCATAAAATGAGTGAACAATGGTTAATTGTATATCTGACCGCCCAGGTGCAGTCCACCTGTTTTGTGTGCAAATGTAGATGTGAGCCTTGATTTTTCCCTCCCCCCTACCCCAAAAGTGGGTTCCTCACTTCTGAGCTCAACTCGAGAAACCTTAAACAGTCCTGCTTTTCAAAGTGCAGGTGCTCAGTGCTTTCTGAAAATCAGGCCCCTTTTAAGGTGTCTCTAGTTGGATAGCCAAAAATGGAGGCACACAAAATCAGTAGTCATTTTTTAAAATGTGCCTACAGATATATTAGGTCCCCACAAATAGTGAAAGTGCAGTGTTTAGAGACCCCCCTGAGAATTTGGCCTGTAAAGTTTTAACATGGGGAGTGCCAATGAAAGATCTTTATTTTCATACAAGTTATTAAAGGGTTTTCCTGTTGGTTAACTGTGTGTGTATGTGTGTTTATAATTCTATACTGTGATTTAAGTGTTCCCATTAGAAATGTAGAATAGGAAATAGGATCCCATCTGTGAGCAATTTAAGAGGAAGTGAGACAATGGAGTCAATTGCTACTCCAGTTTAGATAATCAATACAAATATTATTAGTATAGTGATTTATCTTTCTAGGCACTTTATGAAAATGTGAATGCCAGACCCCGAAGACAAGGCAATATAACATTATCTGTTCCTGCTTTCCTGTGATTAGGCCTTCCTTCCACAAAGCTTGTGCAGCTGCCTTTCTACATGTTCTTCCCTAGCTGTGGTGAAACATCAGAGAAACAAAGTTAGGGTTCTTTCTCTTTTTTCTGATTCTGAGAGGAGGTCTTGGTAGATACTGTGTGTGTTGGTACAAAAGTGACTTTATCATTTTATGCAAGAGCTGTACAGTGGCGTGTCAGCCAATTAATGGGAGCCTCCAAAATCTTGGAGACAATCTTTTTCATTGTTTTAAGCTTTGGTATTTTCAGGGTCACAAAAGAGTGATTCTCCACTGTAAAGGCAGAGAGCGCTTAAATCTTGTGTTTATTGAGTTCTGGTGCGTCTTTCTACCTAGCTATTTATATCAAGCCTAGAACTGTGGTATCTGACTGATTTTCTTTATGCTAAATCATTTGAGACAGTGCAGAATTGAAGTAGGTTCTTGTAATTGCTGGGACATGGCTAAACGTGCCCTGAAAATAGAGCTGGCCAACATTTGTGGAATGAGAAGGTTTTAGCCCCCAAATGGCCTTTTTTCCAAAAATGATTTTTTTCTAAATAAATGATTGATGTCAACATTTTTTATTTTTATGAAACTTGTAGTGCCTTTTTTCTGGAAAAAAAAAAGGGGGGGGGAGATTTTTATCGAAAATATTACCTAACAGGTTATTAAAATGTTCCTTTTACAGGAAACTTGCTCTTCAGTAAATGAAAAATGTCATTGATTATTTGGATAACGGTTTCAATAAAAAATTTCCCCTACAATTTTGCTCAACTTTTTAAAAAAATGAAAAATTGTTTCAAATCCTTTTGAAATGAAAACAACTTTGAAATTCCAACATTTTTCATGGAAACAGATTTTCATGTTTTAAGAGAGGAAGGATGAGCAGTGGCTAGGATGGTATGTGGGATCCAAGAGTCCTAAATTTAATTCCAAGCTTTGAAACAGACTTCCTGTGTGACCTTGGGCAAGTCACTTACTCTTGCTGTGTCTCAATTCCCCATCTGTACAGTTATCCTCATTGTGAAGATAAATATAAAAAATTATGAGGTGGTCAGATACTCTGGTAATGGGGGATGTGTCATAGTTTAGGTAGAACTAGCTATTTGCTGTTTCTGATGCTGAGAGATCAGTCCTATTTTTAGGCCATGATAATAATAATGTCTTATACTCACAGTGCCTTTCATTCCATAGAATCTCACAGCATTTAATGTGGGAATCTCTACAGCCACCTCTTGGATGAAACACAGCAAATATTTTAACAATGCACAGCAACAGTGCACAGCAGTTTGGGACAGGAAGTTAAAAAGAATACTGTCCCCTCTTGGAACTGCAAAACAGATTTATCTAGGCAGAAAGGTAAAAAGCATGAAGCCATTCACTGTGTCTCTTAAGGGGAGGAATAACCAATGTGTGTTTCTTAGAAATTTGGAAGAATTAAAAAAGAGAGTTGAAAATATCCCCTCTGTGCCCCCTCCCCACGACTGTCTGTGGTTTGAACTAAATATTGTCCTATAAGCATTCAGCAACCGCTAACTTCACGTCCTTCCAATGCTGGCATTCCAGACTGCCTGCCAAGGAGGACACGTGTAGGATGTCTGCAGTCTCCAAAGAGTTCCCAAGACATAGAAGGCAAATCAGAAACAAAGGGGCTAAGAGGGCCTAGAGAACGAACATTCATTTCTTGCAGCACATGAAGAGGGTCTGAGGGATGGAAGGAGATGACAGCATGGTCTGCGGCTTGCTCTGCGGGAACATCCATCTAATGATCTACGTCAGCTGTAGGGGGAAAATACGCTCCAGCCATAATGTGTTTTCAGAACTCTTGCACTAGACAGAGTGTGCTTTGATCCTGACACACAAGCTGGTAGCCTCTGAACATGTCTCTAACTGAATGCTCCCAGCTCTGGTTGCAAATGGGTGTCTACTCTGTGTACACTATGGCCCAGATCCTCAAAGGCATTTAGGTGTCTAACTCCATTGAAATCAATGGGAGTTAGGTGCCTAATACATGACTAATAGATACTCTGTACTACAGTACGTAACTAAGCAGAATCCCCACATAATGCATTAGGGGATGGTGCAACTTAGTTTGCAGAATGGCTATGTATTGCACTAACCTTCTCCTGGTATCCTTTGCAACTAGAAGACTGGAATTAGTGTCAACAAAACTTTCTGCTCCTCTGCATTCCCAGCTGCCAGAAAATAGGGGTACTCCTACCTCTCTAATAAAAAGAGGGTCTATGCTATAGACACATACACATTGTCATGCAGCCCTACCTCCCTGTAACTGTAATGAGCTCAGCTGTGTCAGCCTCAGAATCTTCTTTCAGGAAGCAATTCTCAGTATATCACAACTGGCTGGCAGTTGTTTTGGCTGGAAGGGGATGGGACCAGGTGGTGCATCATCCTACAGCCTTTTTAGTTCTTTGTCACCTGTCCAGCAGTGTTTGTTCTTGATCTTAGAACTGGGATTGGGCAAAGGAGGTGGAAGGGATGTTGGGCCCCCAAGGTTGTGGATCAGTATTATGGGTTGATCTAAACAGGAGATTTGCTTAGATGTATGGCCAATGAATATAGCAAATGGGAGGTGAATAAACTTGGGATCCAGGCTTCAAGATGGCATGGTTGTGTTTTGTTTTGTCTTTAATGGCTTTCAGGAATGGATGGGAAAGGAAATCGGCAGCAGCTGGAGAAGAGTTAGGGTAGGGGAGTTGAAGGAGCAGGTGAGAATCAGCCAGACCTGCCTGTGATCCCATTGAAGATTGGAGAGTAAGGCTACATCTACACTACGGGGGGGGGGGGGGGGTCGATTTAAGATACGCAAATTCAGCTACGCGAATAGCGTAGCTGAATTCGACGTATCGCAGCCGACTTACCCCGCTGTGAGGACGGCGGCAAAATCGACCTCCGCGGCTTCCCGTCGATGGCTCTTACTCCCACCTTCGCTGGTGGAGTAAGAGCGTCGATTCGGGGATCGATTGTCGCGTCCTGACGGGACGCGATAAATCGATCCCCGAGAGGTCGATTTCTACCCGCCGATTCCGGCGGGTAGTGTAGACCAGGCCTAAGTGAGGAACCCTGAGCATGGCAAAGCAGAGGGGAATGGCTAAGTGTCGAACTGGAAGCATGCACAGATAAGGGTTAGGAATGAGATCAAGATATAAAAAAGCCTTACTTCTTGGCAGTGTGTCTGCTTGTGCACCAGTGGCGTTGTGAGACCTGTACTGTGCTGTGGTTCTCACTCCTGAAATATGGGTGTGAGGGGGCATATTGCCACGAGCCACAGAACAGCAGACGCTGATATACTGTTCTTGTACTGTCTATACACAGAGTTTGGGAAATGTTCCAAAAGATTCCATTTACCGCAACCTACACTGCAACCCAGACCTCCACTTACTTAAAGAAAAGGGTTTCAAAATAGTTGTGGTGAGTTATGAAGCAATTCAGAGGCATTTTTAATTCTTAGTTTAAAATGATGTACCCACATATAGACAGTGGGTCAGATCCCCAGCTAATGTGAATCGGCCTGGTTCCATTGACTCCAGTGGATCTGTACCAGTTTACACCAGGTGAGACTCTCGCCCAAGCTTTCTTTGCCTATGAAACCATAGTTCTAACAGTAACAGCAGCGTGGCTGCTCCAAAGAAGAGCATGTGCGAGTTAAAGGCCTTTGGATGCACCTTTTTATCACAACTGAGGTCTGGTTCTCCTCTGACCTCCACCAGTGAAACTTCATTGACTTCAGTGGTGCAGCTCCTGATTTACACCCATGTGGGTGAGAGAAGAGTCAGGCCCCGAGTGCCTGATAGCAGTGATACTTCTTGTATCTTACACCTTCAATAAGACCTTGCATTTCAGACCATTTTAGCCAGTGGGAAGCAAAGCAACACTATTACATTTTAGACTGTGGTATAACTCATTGTAGTGGGGTCGCTGTGATTTAGTGCTGGCTTTTAGTTGCCCAGTGACATCTGATCAGGAGTTGCCTTTATTTTATTTGCTTCTCCATTTACATTTTTAATTGATTGTTACAGGTTACATTTTCACTGGTGACCCATTAGCAGACAGCTAGCCAAAAACATATTGATTTTACACCTATTAATTTGGGGATACCGACAATGAAATCTAAAAGCCTTGTAGCCCCTAGGAAAATCAATCCAACCGGGAGGGGGGCATGGCACTGGGAGGTAATTGCGCTTATTTCTCTAGTTGCCTGCCTTGTATGTTATACGTGTCACCCTGAAGCACTAAAAGCTTTGCCATTACCTGTCAACAAATAAACGAATACAGCCTGTTTATAAGCCTCTGTAGTGAGAAAATGTTCATTTTCTGGCCTCCAAATCTTGCTCGTTGGTTTTTATGGCATTTTATTGGGAAATCCAGCCAAGTCACGGTGGCACAAGGTGTGATCCCTGACCGACATAGCTGTGTTGGCAAAAGTCCCCCAGGTAGATGCAGTTAGATCGGCAAACTGAGCTTTTGCCAGGATAGCGTATGTTGCTTGTGGGTGACAGAATAACCTATGCCAGCAAAAAATGCAGTTTTGCTGGTATAAGCTGTGTCCTCACTGGGAGTGCTTTGCCGGTATCGTATACCTGTATACTAGTATATAGAATACTGGCCAAGCGCTCCCACTGTAGACCTCTGTCCTCGGTCTCTGGAACGGAAGTCTTTAGCTTGTACTTAAGTAGACCTTGTCCCAGCATAGGGCCCAAGACTGCTGCCTTTACTCGCATGAGTAGCTCCGTTGACTTCAAGCTTTAAAGAGCTGACGCCAATTTATGAATTGTTTTGTTGATATTGTCTGGGATTTTGTTTTGTCTTTTTTTTATTATTACCAGAGGTGCCTTTCCCCCAAAGCAAGACTTCATCAGCTCCTCCCTGTGGGTTCTACTTGGAGGAAGCAGTTTTAAGCTGTGGCAGAGGGTCTGTAGGAGCTTCTCTGGCGAGGCTTCCCTAAGTAAGCGCTACAAATTGGCACATGCCCGGGTGTCCTGGCTATGTCCACTCCCCGCCCAGCACTGTCCATCTTGTTGCTTCTCCGCCTAACCTTGAATCTCTTCTTTCATCTTAAAGCCCTTTGCAGTGAGGGCTTGTACACATTACCACTTATGTCGGTATAACCTATGTCGCTCAGGGGTGTGAATAAGCCACCTCCCTGAATGACATAAGTTACACTGACCTAAGTGCCGGTGTGGAAGCACTATGTCGGTGGGAGAGCTACTTCCGCTGACATAGCTACTGTCTCACACAGAGTGGTTTTACTGTGCTGGTAGGAGAGAGCTGTAGCACTTTTAGTGTAGACTAGCCCTGAATGAGAAATCTGTGAGGTCTCGCAACATCTTGTGAGGTAGGTAGGGCTGTGTATTCAGGGTTCATAGGCATCCGAATAAATATGAAAATCTTGTTTATATGCGTTTGTTCTTCCTGGACTATATTTTTCCTCAGAGATCAAAATAATGAGTTTCTGGTCTTAAATATTTCCACCACCTAGGAACTGAAATACCATGAGAATCTCAGCTCTCGTGTTCTCTTGATCCACACATAGCCCCCTGAGGCATAGAACGTGAAAATCATAAACCTATACTTGAAGAAAACAATTGCAAACCTAATTTAGATTGCAAGCTGTAGAAGAAGGGACTTGGTCACCTTCCTTGTCTGTAAAACAGTTAGTGTAGCATATCAGTGTATGCTGATCTATAAGAATACCTGCATGCACCCGTACCGCGAGCTATGTAGGTAGGTATCGGTATCCCATTTTACTGATGGCTATAGACTGAGGCCCAGTGGGAGAAGTGACTTGCCTAAAGCTTTGTCTGCATGAGAATGTTGGGAAGGAACAGACTTAAGCTAAATCAATATAGCACGCTTTAACCAATACAAAGGAGCAACTTTCTTGTGTAGACAAGACACACAGTCATATAGTTGTAGGCCATACCGCCTTGGAGTGATGCTTTGCTCCCTCTAGTGGTGACTAGGCCAACTAGAGTTTGATGAGCCTGCTATAGCCTGGGCTAACAGAGGGGAATCTTTTAGCTCAGGCAGCAGAGGTTCATGTGTTAAGATTGAGACATTGCAGGTTCGATCCCGACTGCTGATATCCCCCCTCCATTCCCCAGTGGTGTTGGTGTTTCATAGTCATTGGCAGAGCTGGAAATAAGGCTGAGGACTCGCATTCCCCTTCTATGACAGGTTTCAGAGTAGCAGCCGTGTTAGTCTGTATCCGCAAAAAGAACAGGAGTACTTGTGGCACCTTAGAGACTAACAAATTTATTAGAGCATAAGCTTTCGTGGGCTACAACCCACTTCTTTGGATGCATTCCCCTTCTAACCACCGTGATCCAGTGTCTGTTTTCCACCTCTGACTACTATAAGCCTAGGATTCTATTGTCTTAAATGGTCAGCAATACTGTTCCTGCTCCCACTGAAGTCAATGGTGAAACTTTGGCTGACTTAATTGGGGCCACTAGTAGCACTATTATGTTGGTCTGTCCTTTTTTTGCACCGGTTTGTAACTTCCTACCGATTTTGCATTTTGTAAAAATAGAGGGGGAAAAAGGGAAAATTCTCCACTTTGTCCTGCACATCTCTGCTGAACATTTTGCCTGAGCCTGGGGTGTGCATTCAAGTCGGTAGAAGCTCTTCATGGAAAATGAGTATATAGTCTGTAGTATAAGTGCATCTCCAGTAGGGATAAAAGGTCTGCAATGTGGATTAGAGAGGCACATTTTACCCACAGGCACAGTGACTGATGCTTTATAATCTCCATTCATTCCTCAAGGACTTAACTCCTCTACATGGCCCTTTGGGTGACAGACATTTCTTGGCCTGATTGAAACTCTTTGGATCCCTCCCCAAACTCTCTGGGTTGCCTTAGAATTTCCGCTGTGTCTCCTATTGATCCTGCTCTCTCAGAGCTAACTTTGCAAATGTGACTTTCAGCTACAAACCATCTTCTTGCAGTTTGACCCAGCTAAAAACGATATCTGTCTCTCAGTCTCTCAGCAGGAAGAGACTGAGGGGAGACAGCAAATTTCGGCTCCTGGGGCTAAATTGCTGTGCTCTTTAGCTGCAACCTGCGTTAAACTAATTGACGACCGGCTTTAAATATAACCCCTGATCAATCAGATTCATTGATTTATTTCCCCCCTCCCCCTTACCAAGTGCTAAGCAGCTTCCAACCTGGCTCCCTCCCCAAGAATTGCAAACCCCATCCACTGTGTAATAAAAAGGATGGGATATTTTGACAGTGCTACAATCTTATCAGCATGCTGGGGAGGAAGGAATCTCCTATATTCATATGAATGTTTGGCAACTAAGAAAAGCCTCACTCAACAACAACAACAAAAGCTGATCCATTTTCTCCGGATGTCTTTGAAAGAGGCTTACCTTAGAGACAGACTAGAGAAAGGCTATTGATTTTGTTTGACCTCCAAACAGACTGCGTTCAGTATGATATTTTCCCTGTTGGAAATGAAGCAGGGCTGTGAATTTCAGTGTCAGCGTTTGTATTGTATCTGTGCTTTGGAGCTTTGGGTTCTTTCTCAATAAATGTCAAGTGGTGAGGAAAAGTAACACTGGAATACTCTCTGGATCTACCTCTCCTTCCTCTCTCTCGGCCAAATTGCTAGTTAAATATGACACATGTTGGGACTAGAATAACATTTAGTGGTCCCATCCACTGAGCCCCAATGCAGGTTAGCGGGTTGAGCCATGAACATGAGTGACATTTTGTAATTCCCGTTTTGCTTTTTCCAGGGCCATGCCAGGCTCCTTTTCAAGCTATTAATTTCTCTTCTGCACCAGTGCTCATTATAACACCTGGTGTTAGGAAAGATGCTGCAGATTTACTGATCAGGAGGATGCAACCCTGCTGCAATCTTTATTTTTCCCTTCAGTGGAGCCTCACTAGCATTGGCCATATGGTAGATCTTGTATATTTTCCTCTCTTTCTCCCCCTCCTTTGATTATCCCCTTCCTGTATACAATAACAAACTCTCTAAGGAGCACCTTCCTGGTCTTATTAAACTCCCCCTGAGATTCTCTGCCTTTAAATGGGAAAGCCTTCCTAATTTGCACTTAGTATCCTGCAATTAAACCAAGTATCCTATTTTTACCTCCTGTGGTACAGTGTGAAAATACAGCTAGCATTATATTTGTTAAAGAATCATATGGCTTCTTGGTAGATCTTTGCCATGAGAGGTTTCATTAAAACAACATGCTTGTTCCTTGACAACAGCCTATTGAGAGGGAGTGGTTTAGAAGAATGGACTACATCTTGGACTACAATATTAGGTATATTATATGAGGTATATTAATCTACAGATCTAACTGCACTGAGTCCTTCCCTATGTTATCTCCCCAACAATAATGCCTTATACATGTTATGTTTTTGCTACTTTCCCCAACTCTATGGCAACAGTGACATGCATAAGTTTGCTGATTTCAGCATGGGACACAGATCAAAGAATAACCAAGTAAACCAGTGCAGATTGAGTCAGGGTGTTGGCAGAGGGTTTGTGATAGTCAAACTTCCCCATCCTGAGGACCCCTGTTGGTACTAACACATGAAGTTTCTAATTGCAGCACATGCCTCGGTTCCAGTCCAAGTGGACAGTAGTTCAAATCAGCTCCAAAACCTATTCTGTCTCATTTAGAAAAATGAGTAGTCTGCATTGTCAGCGCTCAGCTAGCATGCACATTTGAACTACCTTTTAGGTCAGGGTGAAGGTCGCTGATATGAAAGTGTAAGACAGCCTGCATTGTGACTGCCTGCAGCCTATGTGGTCTGCTGACAATTACATATCGGTTTCCAACTGTAGTGCTTAATTTCCCAGAGTGAAATAGCCCTCCACCTCCCTAAAAAATAATGAATGATGGAATACGTATTCAGATAGCGTGAGCCAAGTTGAGCTGAGATTACAGCCTGTGTTATGTATGTAACTATAGTGACTCCCCAGAGGAGGGCTTTAAGGGTCCCACAGAATCTTTGTTTTTAGCCTCAAACTAAACTTTTTTTCATACTTCAGAATATTCAGTGACATCAACCTGATTCCTTTGCAAACACCTCCAATAGTTACGGGGAAGAGAGAGCAGGGTTGGCTGTAGCCCTTGCACAAACATACAGGAAAGCAGCCAACAGAGAGAGATTATGAGAGGTGATTGAATAGCTCTTAAAAAAAAAAAAGTGCGAGTCTGCCTAAAGCTGTGCTGCTTTGCTGGACCGAACAGCATATGCCCTGAGAGATTCCATGCACTGAGGAGTCAGTTGGGGGTGGCTTCAAGATTCACATTTCCAAACCTCCACCATTGCACAAGCAAGTTTTGGGTATGAATCTCTTTGTGTGTGCAGATGGGCATTTGTATCTGAAAACTGGGTGATAGTATATCAAACTACCCAGTGTGCCCATGTAAAATCTCCAGGCACAGTTACCAAGGCCTCTTGGAAATGGGTCCCATATGGTTATATTGTCCTGTCAGACAGAACATGGGAAACACAGGCAAATAAACATACGTTTGCTGAAAGTTCACTTCCCCAAGTTGCTCTTCTGAATCCCCACATTATACAGTGCTTGGTAACTGTATTCATTGTCCATTATCCTTTGTTTACTGATAATACAGTAAAAAGTATCCATCTAGTGGGAGGAATAAGGGAAAAATTTGCAGTCCGACCTTGGCCAAGTCAGTTGACTTGTTCTTTACTCGAGGGATGTTATGAGATTTCATTAATTAACACACAGAAGCACGCTAAGATCCTTGAATGACAGGGGATGTGTCCGTACAAAGCATTATTATGAGGTCCTCTAAAGCACCAATACAGAATGTTACTATATTGCAATAGCTTTCACAAGACATCCACAGTACATCAGAATGGAAAAACCCGGGAATAAGATGTTCTTTTCTTTAATTTCTAAATTGAAGACTGAGCAAGTGAAAAGCCTAGATGTTCTTGTGTATTAAATGCTCATAAGCCATTTCTATAAACTGGGTACCAAAGTCCCTTTGATTCTCAGAGGTAATTGTACTTTTTAATTAGCTGAAAAAATCTTCAGCCTAGGATCTTGCTATATAAATTATAATTAACCCCTTGGCACTGGAAGTTGAGATTTCCTGCCCCGTAGCACTAATGCAAAACGCATTAGCAGCACTTAACGTCAAGCACTCTAGACCACCAGTGCCAAAGGGTCATTTTGCTACCCAATAAATACTGCTTGCACTTGGAAGTCCAGTAGGAAAATGGCAAAGAAGCTGTGGAAACTTGAGGGAATTGCGGAAGACAGGATTTGAGGATGTTTGACCTGCTGCTTTGAGAGCTGCAAATGCCACAGCAGGAAGGACAACATTGAAAAACCTGGTGAGGAGATGAGAGCAAGGAGAGCGACTTGTCACGGAGAGTGGTTTTTGTTAGCGGACATGGCTGGTTGACTCGCCTTGAGAATGGCCCTGGGAATGCACAATTCATACACCTAGAGTGAAATAATTGTCTGTTGCCGAGAAGGAGAAATTGCCAGACACACTTGGCTGTGCCTGTTGTATACAGAGCACACTAGCAGCAGGGGTTTGGCCACCCACTGTTCTCATTCACTGGCATCCTGTCTTTCTGTCTCCTGTTCATCCTTGCACATTTGGGGATGAATTTTAACTCTTCAAATGGGAGGGGGCCTGAAGCAGAACACCATGTCTGAGGGATTGGGATAAACACCCCAAATATTCTCTGAAACCTTGAGTCTCCAGTTATAACTCTCCCTTCTGTCCCCATGCCACCCCCACCCCCACCCCCACCCCCAAACCACCTTTGCTCATCACTCACTAAGAACCTTTCTTGGAGAAGGGAGAGGCCTGGTAGTCTGCTGCTCCTCTCTCTGGTGAGTGTTCTACTGATTTAGGATGAACTGATGGCCAGTTCGCTCTTCTTTCAGCATCCTAGTCTCTTCGGGAGCCAATAGTGAAGATTGTGGTTGCTTCTTCTTTCAAATTAACTGGTTCATCTGCTTCCCCTGAACATTCAGGTGGTGAAGTTGTTATTTACTTTCCCCACAAAAGCTCTTGTATAGTGCTGTTGGCATAGATTACCTGCCATGTTCCATCCCCAGAAACAGTTTCATTTCAGCATTGGCTAAAGTGATTTTGATTCAGATACTCTGTAAACCATGTAGGGTTCCTAGAGGAATGCACTTAAAAATATACAGACTTATTCTATAAGGACTCACTGTTGCTCCATCCTCTGCAGGTTCAGAAGATCGTGATCCAGTTGAACCTGTGCAGTTCCATTGTGTTAAAGGCAGAGTGGGATGTGAGGACAGTTGAGTGCAGGTGGTCCACCCACTCGCCATAGACTTCAGCATGTGGGTGCGTTAGGGAAGATCTGCAGCTGTGAAAATCACCAATCATTTGACCCTGCAGAAGTCACCAGAACCAGCAGTAATAGCAGTTGCGGAGTGTCTCCACTGCTGTTGCATGGCCTGGAAGGAGGATTCCTTCCCCCTGCTCTTGTGGAGAAGTCCAGTGAACAGCCCTGCTCCTTGGAATTGCAAACTAGGTCAGAGATTTGGCTGTCAGGGCTGCATTTTTAAAATACAACTCGCCTATTTATAAAACCTCCTTGGGGTGGGGAAGAGACGCACAGAGGTGAGCTGAAAGGCACGAGGGGAGTTCCGGAGCAGGGAACCTCCCACGCTGCAACCGCACAGTTTGCCAGTGGGCCCCAGATGTGCACAATATGAGCAGGTGAAAATGTGATCATGACTCTATCTATAATGCATTCACCCCACAGTGCACTCTCACATCTGTTACAGAGATATTTTTACACTGGTAGCCTCACCTACATTTCAGCTGGTGAGGGCATCTTCACTTGTCTCTGCTTAAAGATCACAAAAGGGGATAAAATAACCGGGGATAATGAGGTGGCACAATAAAGGAGGAGAGAACCTGCTCTGGGGCAGTACAGCAGAGTGCTGGAGAAGGCATGTATTTCTGAGGTTGCTTTTTAAAGTGAATTATCTGCTGGTGAAAGGTTCTGGGTTAAGAGCTCTGGAGTCTGAAAGAACTGTTTATCCATGGAAGGACAGGCATAGCCTGGGCCTCGGCATTGCCAGCGTCTCACACCCTGTCTCCCGTTGTTGTGCCTTCCCTTGCTTTGAGAATAATTCCCTCTGCGAGGACTCATTTAGGTTCACTTGCAACCTCCAAAGGGTCACCTTAGCACCAAAATTTTGCCTAGCAAAAGATCAATAAGCATAAATAATAATAAAACATCAATATTTAGTCAAATGAAAGGGCCACATTTTGCTCTAACTTGCTGCCCATGCAATTGAATTGGTTTCAGCTGGGTCACACGGTGTGTAAATCAGGGCAGAATTTGGGCCTTTATTGAAAAATCCTTCACCTACAAGTGTCAAGTAGAGCTGAGCCCAAATCAAAACCCTGATCCAATCCCCACCCCGCCACCCAGAATGTCACGGAAGTTCAGAGGTGAAGGCAGATCTTCTCTGGTTTTGGTGGCTTTGGCCAGTCTCTGGGATAGATAGGATACATAGCAAACAACATACACAGGTATTGTGCTATCAATGTCCAGCATCTAAACCCAAAGAAAGAACCCCGGAGATCACTGAATTCTTTTACATTTTATAGAGACATTGGTCGTGCCTCGATAGTTAAAGATGGGTTGACTTTTGCACTTAATGGCAGGGATTCAACTCTCTATTATGTATAAAGACTATAGTATATCCTCTGCTAAATTTTAGCACTTATTATCTGAGTACTGAATTAATGTGCTGAGAATCCTTAAGATTGAGTTAAAATTAGATTTAAAAGGGGTCCTTTCAGAAATTTAGCATCCTGTATCAGACCTTTTTTGTCCCAGATGATCTCAGTAATGAAGTAACAGATTCTTCAAAATTTCCATACAGTTAAAATTCATCAAAAGACACTCAAACAATCATAACTCTGTCTTGTAGTGACCCCACAAAGGCAAAAATATGAACAAAATAATGTCTTTAAAAATCAGTGTCCTCTAATGTGGGACCACAGATGCTAAAATTCATTAATTGTAATTGCATGGTTATTGCACAGTGCCAGAGGGCAGAGCTAAGGTTGTTTGGGTGCCTGTTTTTGTTGTTGTTGCTGTTTTTAGTGTACTGAGAGAGAATTTATTTTTACCAGGTGAATAGAATAGAGCAGCTTCCACTAAAATAAGAATTTGATTCAGCTGGAAATACCCATAATGTTCCAAACTATGCAAGTCCCTAGAGAAGATGGACCCTATGGACCCTGGCTCTGCAGAGGGAAATCTCCTTGCTCTTCCTTTTCGGCCCTTATCCCCAAAATGAACAGAGGGTATGTTATAATTTTTTGTCTGAAGATTACTGTAGCATATGTAGCACTTCACCACTTTCACTTATAATACATTATCCTTTACACGGCAGCAGTGTGAAGGTTAAAGATCAAGGCCGAATATATTTTCGTTTACTTTCACATCCATTTGTCATAACAAAGGCTGTTTTTAATTTTAAAAAGTGAAAAAATCCTCCCCACATTCAGTCCAAGCTGCATTAGATTATGTTACTGCCTTTTCTTCCCTGAGTTCCAGAGCCACAAGAATCCTGTTGAAGATACAGTAGCATAGTGCAACTTTCTTTTCAGCATACTTCTCACTTGCTGGGGGAAAAAAAGTTACAATGAGCCCTTTTGAGAAAATGTACAAACACACACATATTCCCATCCGTAAAATTAATCATCATAATTTCAACTTTTATTGGAGGGTACAGAGTAATAAAACCTGCTCACCATACAGAGAAAATAACATCTTTTTATATCAGGCACAGCTTGTAGCCTCAATCCAACCAATACTTTCAATATGCAACAGATTTCTCCTCATTAGCTTCAGTTTGGAGCCTTCACAAACACAACAGTGGGAGCTGGACAGACTGACTTTTTGGAGTATGTAAAGCCATCGTGGTGTTGGCACGCTGAAAGATTTATGTGTTTGCGACTCCTCGGTAAGAGGATATAGTGGTGCTAACATCACACCTACTTCATGGCTGGAGATGAGCAGCCAACCACCAAACTTCCAAAGATAGGCAACATGGTTCAGAGAAAATCTGATCTGACATGAATCATTGGGCAGAACTAAAATCACTTTGAGGAAGAAGATTCGTGAAGTTTACATAATTGTTGTTCTCTGTTTGTTTATTGTATACATCAGCATTTCTTGGTCTCAGCTGGGACTGGAAACAAAAGAGCCAAAATAGCAAGAACAAAGTTGTTCTCATGGTATTTTTCTACCCCCATGGGGAGCAAGAAGTGCTAATGAGATTTCCAACCCAAGAGATTCAGATAGGTTGCATAAGGTTCTACCAAGCATTTGGGTCCAAATTTTAAGGTCCTTATTTACTGGTCTTCACTGAGTCAGTGGGCATGTGCGTGAGCAAGGACATTAGTTTTAGGTGCTTATTCAAGCATAATAGAACTTCTGAACCTTTTGAGGCTCATCCATCACTACTGCCAGACTCTGAAGCTGGCTGCTTTTCAATCAGTTTTCCTGCCTCTGTAGAAATGGGGGGAGGGATAGCTCAGTGGTTTGAGTATTGGCTTGCTAAACCCAGGGTCATGAGTTCAATCCTTGAGGGGGCCACTTGGGGATCTGGGGCAAAATCAGTACTTGGTCCTGCTAGTGAAGGTAGGGGGCTGGACTCAATGATCTTTCAAGGTCCCTTCCAGTTCTAGGAGATGGGATATCTCCATTAATTATTATAATTATAAATACTGTCCACTTGAGTAGTATGTGGAGAAGCACGATGCCCTGTTGAGATTGAGGAATTTCAGTTTCTAAATCTTACGTTTCACTTTCCAGGCCTGTTTCTTAGTCACAGGACAGTTGGCGGTGCTAAAGCTCAACCCAGAGATTGCTTGTCCCCACTTGCCACGCCGACAGATTTTTACAGCTTGTGGCCTATCGCCTCACTGCCGTTCTACTGGATCTTGCTGAAATAAGTGTGTTTAGAATTTTGACACCTGTCTGGTATATTTTTACTTTAGCTGATGGTGAATTAGGTACAAAACATCTGCACGAGTTGCAGGGCTGATTCTTTACGTACTGGCCCCATTATGGTGCATGTACATCTGTGCAAAATGGGTGCAAAAGGCTATCCACTCATAATGGCAACGTTTTGCATTCACTTTGCACATGAGTAAATGGGTCTGGGGGCTCAAGTCAGTGGACAATCAGGCCTGTAGCATGTGGCTTATAGCTTGAGCATTATCCTCAAAAAATCACTTTTAAAATTGGACCAAATCCGAAGGGCCTTACTTAGTTTTTATTTTATCCTTGCTTTGGTTAAATTAATGAGAATTTTGCTCAAGTAGGGCCTGATTAAAGGCTTCAAGTTTTAGCCCATCATGTTTAAGTTCTTCAGAAGCACTGGTAAATAGTGATAGCTTAATGGATGGGTGGGGGGATAGATCATCTGTCTGAAGATCTATGCCATCTTTTGGAAGACAGAGGGGGTGGTTCTGAAAAAGTGTACATCTTTTGTTCCATAATTTTGTAGCTCTTCTCCGTATCCTCATGCTGGGCTGAGATGACAGCTCTCTCGGGGAACACTGAGCCAGATGCATCCCTGGTCTAAGACCACTGACATCCAGTAGAGATACAAGTCAGGTTCATCCCTTGTGTATGTTCTGATGTCCTTGGTGCTGACATTTGCATTCTTGTGCTTGTGTCCCTTTATGTTTGAGCCCAAGAGAGAACATGTTTGGGATTGAAGAACATACTGGTCTGACAGATATTCGTCATAGCACTTACTACACTACTGGAAAGCGCTCCGGTACTATGGTAAAGAGGGTGGTATAAGAACCTGAATAAAATAGAATGGAAAGTCCCATGGTAGAGATAATAGCATACCTTGACACACTCCTCCAGAGAACATCTTGCCCTTGGATGAGACCCTTTGAAGACAAGTTCTTGTAAAATATGGTCAGTGGTTTTCCCTGAGATGAGTTTACCACAGCTCTTATTGGCTTGTTCAGAGGGAAGGTACCTGTTTAATTTATCTGGGAGAGTTGCTGCCTCAGATCTCCACTGAAGCCAATGAGATGTGTTACTTGTGTGTGAAAGTGTGTGCGGGATTGGGCTCTGACTTGATAAGCTCCCACACAAATACAAGTATGAAAAAGTTGAACCTCTTACTTTGCATTGGGATTATGGGTTCCTTAGGGCATCTACAAGAAAATCTCATTGAAACAGAGACCCTTTTTTTAGGAATTCTACATCTGATTCAGAATTTCAGGGCCACTCCCTTTAAATTCACTCAGATACAGAACTGGACAGTATATTATTGGGTAAAGTCATGATAAAAAATAGCACAAATCTTGGAGTCATATGCACATTGTGATTGCTTTTTACCACTGGAGTGGCACAAATCAGCAGGAATGATCCAGTGGATCTGCCCCTGGTTTTCTAACTTAACATACACTCTGTGTTAATCTTATAATTTAAGATTGCTAAATATAATGGGTGTAGGCAAGGGCTATGCACCCGGTACTTCTCTCACTTGTAGCAGTTTTACGCCAGGGTCACTCCACTGACTTCACCAGAGTTACTCCTGATTTGTACTGGAGTAAGTGAGATGAGAATCAGGTCATATAGGCTTTACCATCTGGGATGATAAATTTTGAGAAATATGCAAATATACAAATACGATTTCAATATGTGCGCAGCATAGATTCTCTCACTTGTTCAGGGCCTGCAGGTTTTATTGCTCCCCACAGACTTTACATAATGTTGGCATGCTTCCCTCTTCATTATGTCATAAATGTGAAGTGGAGACAGGGTCATTCTATCATATGTTGTGGTCATGTAATAGGATTCAACTTTTCTTGGGGCAAACTGTGTTTGAACAGATTTCAACTATTCTAAGCATGGATGTACATATGAATCCTAGGAATTATTTTGGGGATGTTCTCTGGCCTGTGATGTACAGGAGGGTCAGAATAGATGGTCATAATGGTCCATTCTGGACTTAGAATTTATGAATCTATGAGAGAGACTCCTCAGACATCTGGGTTTGGGATAATCTTATTCCTATTGAAGTCAATAGCAAAATTGTTGACTTCAGTGAGCAGGTTGAGACCCTTTGTGGGTGCTTAAAGTCAGATCTTGATGAGAAACATATTTGCAAGAAGCCAGTCCCTTCACCTCTGCTCCAACCAACCTTTACCCCTATATTGCTAAACTTCTCTGTATCTCCTTTGCCTTATCTTAGTGAAAATGGACAGAACTTAAGGTTTTATGATATAGGCAAGCCAAGCCTTGGCCTTTTCTGTTGCCCCCTATATCTTCATTCTACCTTTCTGGCTCCCATCCTCCCACTCAAGGGAAATATTTGAAAGATAAGTTGGCATATTTTCTACCACCTTCAAATATCTCCCTGACTTAATGTTTTCTTAGCTGGAAGATAGCTTTTCAACATATATAATCCTTTTCACCTAGACATGTGAGGAATTCCACTTTCTTCCAGTGGGAGTTCTCAGGAAGGTTTAGGTTAAATGGGCCAATAAGGGAAAAGCATGTAGCAGAAGATTTTACCCTCTAAAGAATTTTTTTTTAAAAATATGTCAGAATATCTAACTGTCAAAGAATTTAAACAATAATACCTGATCTACAGACTGGAGTGCAGTGCTTAGTAATATAAAGATTGCAATCTCCCTACAGCGCACCTAGAGATTAATTGGGTTCAAAGCAATATGTCATGCAGGGCCGTCTAGCTGAAAAGTACAGCAGGGGAGAAACCTACAATCCTCTCTTACTAATTCCCACAGAAAATCTAGGAAAAATTCCCCTTCAAATTACCTCCACCTGTTTGTGGAGACATAGAGACTTTATCCAAGAGGTATCTAAAGAAAATTTGCATTCAAGCATTTCATTGAATGTTTGTGGTGATCGAAAATTGTTACTATCTCATGCTTGTTTGTCTGGCCTATGTGCAATGAGCTGGTAACATCAGTCCTGGTTCTGGTGGATATGTGTCCATGTCACAGAAACCATCATTGTGACTGGTAGTGTCAGCAGAGAGATCAAGGCTGGAATAGGCCATCAAGACTGAATTGGCCTCTCAACTTCTAGAAATTGGAGGGCCAAATTCTGCCCTTGGTTATACCATGGGAAATCAGGAGTAGCCCCACTGACTTCCATGAGGTTACATCATTGTAACTGAGAACAAGATTTGGCCTGGTGCCAATCATTGAGACACACGGGCAAGGCAGTGTATAGAAGTTTATGCAATTATCTGTGCTTGGTCCGCATGATGGCCAAACTCCCACTGATTTCTCTGGAAGCAGGACAGAGCTTTGGTGGGTTGTCAGTCCAGCATGTGTCATGATCCCTAAAAATAATACAAATAATTAAAAAACTCAAGCATGAAAAAGAATCACAGCTGTAAATCCACCTGCAGTTAGCTTCCTAAACAATAATTTGTATCTCACCTGGATAAAAGTTTAATTTCAGCTAATAACGTTTTAACAACCGAGGAGTACAAGGCCAATATTTTCAAAAGTGACCGCCTAAAGTAAGGCTTCTAAGTCCATATACAGGCACCTAAATAAGCCTGACCTGACTTTTGAAAGTGCTGAACACCTGTCAGCTCCCAATGCGTTCAATGAGAGCGGCTGAGTGCTCAGCAATTTTGAAAATCAGGCCCCTTATTTAGGGTCCTAAATATACACTCAGGAGCCGAACTATAGGCCCCCATTTTTTAAAATCTTGGCTGAAATAACTGCTTCTAGAATTTGAGAACCCCTTTGTGGGTTTTGTTGGGGGCCTGTTTTTATTGGTATAAATGTCACTCTTGATATTTTCCTGTCAAGGCTGCTGCTCTCAGTTTCTGTTTTGGGTACTAGTGCATGATGATGTGAGGGCACAGACATAACCTTCTGCAGCCCAGGGAGAATAGGAGGAAAGGTAAGTTCAATTTATTTCTAAAATTATTACATTATTTTACTAGATCTTTAAACTTTATTTAAATTCTTTATTTGGCAAAAAAGAGGGGGTATCATATTTTAATTAGTAGCCGTGTCAAAGGAGAGCTAGATTAATTATTGGAAATTACTCTGTCCAGATGGTTTTAATTTTCACAGCAGGGAACCGGCCTCTTTTGAAGGTGATATTTTTCAAATTAAAATCAGCCTGGATATTACTCATACATGTTGTAGTTTGAAGGTGACATGGTGTGTCCTCTGCTTTCTAACCTACGCCGCGTTCACGTCTGTGTTCTGCCCCAGTGAAACAATCCTTTGGATTAAAAAGGTGCAGGTTGCTTATCTCCAAAATTAAAGCCATCAGAGGGGTAATAGGTGACTGAAGGAACTGGTAATGGGATATGAAGTCTTTTCATTGTTAGGTTGCCCTTTTGAATTCTCAAACCAAAGTGACCAAGAGTTGTTACCTGATGGTCAGCATCACACTTAGTAGTTTTAACAGAGGCTCCGAGAACTGAATGGACACAGAGAATGAATTACTCTCTAGCCCACAGAGGCAATGCTTCCAGAAGAAGGTTGAGGCATGCTGTTGATGCAGAGGTATTGCTGTTGCCTATGCCCACCCTGTTCTGTAGATAAATGGAGGACTTCAGTCTCCAGAGCTTCCACGTATGCTATTTTCTGGTCCCTTAATTGTTCACATATCTGGGCAGGGTTCCTCTGAGGGGTGTCCAAGCCAACTCCTTGGACACCTTCTTGGAGCAGGGGGCATTATCGGGGGTTCCCTGCCTGGTGTCCCCTTCTGGATCCCTTGTTTTGACCCTGTGACCTGCACCCCTGTCCTTGTTTGTTCTTTTTTGTCTCCCACAATGTCAATTTCTGGTTTCCTTGGCCCCTCCCTGACCAAATGGGGTGGGTCTTGGTGCCCACCCCCTCAGTTGAGGGGGGGTCCAAATAATCAGCAGTAGGTTGACCCACCAGCCCCAGTGATCAAGTAGGTTGGTACATTTCTTAGACACTGAAATATATATAATACACATACGTGTTACATCCATCTGCTGTCAGACATTTAAACAATAATTCCTCTCTGCCTTGATATAGGTTTAATTTCACAGGATACCCTTTTAACAAATGAAGAATCTAAATAAATGTAAGCATCTGGTGAACATTTGGTAATCGTAAGAATCAAAATACCAAAAATCACATCTCTGTCTGAGCTGCAGAAGGAAATCTCCATTGAGGGTTAAAGTTTTGTGATATTTACACTGCTGAAAAAGCCAAATTCTGACTTTACAAGTGGGAAAAATATTAATGTGCTTAAATGAAACAAACTCGTATTTCTATCCCCTTGGTAAATCCTTACAGTGAACATATTTGATCTTAGAGGGTTTTACAGTTCTGAAATATGAAGGTCAAAAAGAATGTGACTTTCTGTAGCACAGATCAAACATTCTTCAGTGTTTGGCCATAGCTGTATTTTTAGGGTAAGATTTAGTTTGTATGAATTTCCAGTACAGGGCCCGGGTTTCCATGCACTGACATTTAGACATTCTCAGATTATATTTCTATCATGTCCGCTTTCTATTCTGAGCTCTAGAGATGGGCCTGGGCCAAAAGGCCAGATCTGAACACCCCAAACTTTATGGGAGGATGTTTTGGCTTTAACCTTGGTCCTGATCTGAATGTTGCAGCTGGCCTCTGTAATGAAACAAAATGAAATTCTGGATCCAAATGCCTCCCCATTGTGGGGATGGTTGTAGCGATGGGTTGCAGGCCTGGATGCCAATTTTGGCCCATCTCTGACAAAAAACTTGTGACATGGCAAGTGGCATATTAACTCAGGACTGCACAGAGACAAAAACCATCCTCCACCATGGAGGCAGGGCCAGGGAAACTCTGCACTCCAACATGGTGACCAGGTTAGATTGTGTAAGGCATTAAATGTCCACCCTGTCACGGGCAGGGTTCTAGGCTCTGCCCCACAGGATTTTCACAATGGTAGTTGGTGGGCTCCTGAGTACGCCAGGGGACGCATACAGGACTTTTAAAGAGCCAGCGTCCTCATCAAAAAAGGCACCAAAGCAATGGGTACAAATTTGCTCCCTGTTGTTGGTTTCAGTGAAATTGCCACACCCTGAAGGGGCCATGAAAACCAACTGCCCTTTTGTCTGTCTCGGTTAGGGCTGGCACACCACACGTTGGCCTGTGGTAAAGAATTTAGTTTTCACTTTGCTGTTAATGGCACCATTGCTGAGAATGTAATTCACATGATGTTTTAGGGGGGGACTCTCCTCCCTACACAATAATAATAATATAACTTTGTTAATCTGGGCAGTAAAAGTGTGTGTGTGTAAATTCTCAATTACACTGATGTAAATCTGGAGTAATCAGATGAAGTCAGTAGCATTATTTTAGATTTATACCTGTGTAACCAAGAGCAGAATTCAGCCTGTGGTAAGGTGTGTGGGTTGGTTGGTTGTGTGTATGTTTTTTTTCCCCATATGGACTGTGTCTTCATTTAGTGATCCAGGTGGACATAGGAGAACTTCTTGACTTACCTCATTCATGCCATGACTTGGTCTGACTGTGCTGGTAAATGCCTTTTTTTCTTCTTCCTTTTACAAGCCCAGCTTCTAGTGGAAACAGACACATTTGGCAGTCAAGTCCGGATCAAAGGGAAAGAGACAGACTTTTACCTTTGCATGAACAGGAAAGGCAAGCTAGTGGGGAAGGTAAGTGTTTCCTATTAATTCATTTGTAACATGAGCATTACCTTTAGCAGTGACTGCGAAGCCGTAATGATGTGTTCCGAACTTTGCCTGTCAACCCCAAATGAAAAGCAGGACTTGAGGAATGTGGAATTTTTAAAGCAGTCCATCCCTTTACCAATCCTTCCCCCACAATAAAATAAAGCAGCCAACCACCGGGATTTTATTACTGATGCCTTGGGTATGCACAGGTTTCCATTTTACAGTTGCATAGATTGACAAAAGATGTATGCATCTCAAAAACAATTGAGCACTCGCATTACATGATATAAATCTCTTTTACCTTGGTGGTAAAAAAAAAAAAATGTTAGGAACATGTTAGGGAGGTTAGCAGTGTAGTGCCTGTTTTAATAACAAGAGTCAGAATATACTGTAGCAAAACTAATATTGGAATCTGAACATCTTATTAGGGCTGGGCCCCACGGTTCTAGCATTACAGGAATATTTTATTACTTTGGATCCCAGCACAATAGACGCATGTAACAAATTACACATATTTGCCTGTGTAGCTTAACTTCTTTGCTGAAGTCATATTTTTTTTAATGCATTTACTTGTTTTTGTAACTTACATGGATTCTTTGTATTGCTGGTGAATCCAAAGTTAAATAATTGGGCAGGAGGCTGTCAAAGTTAAATACCACCAAACGCACATAAAAAGCACTCACCCTCTATACCACATGAATTAAAACACTGGCTATCCCTGTGGCAGTGAAAAAGGGAAGCTGAGTTTTTTGCTTTGAGTCAACAAAGGCACTGAAAGCCATATTCCCAAATAGAAACCAGGTGTCATAGCCACTCTGGTAAGATGTTATGTACTACGGTGGTCCCAGGAGTGACACTTGGGGGGCAGGGGGGGAGGGGGGAGTCTTTTCATAGGGTGCTCTCCTGTACCTTTACTCATGCAAGTAAAGGCTACTTTAAAGACTGATGTCTACACTACCTCGGTAAGTTGACCTAAGCTACGCAACTCCAGCTACGTGAATAACGTAGCCGGAGTTGACGTAGCTTAGGTTGACTTATGCGGGGTCCTCACTATGCTGGGTTGATGGGAGACATTTTCCTATTGACTTACCTTACTCTTCTCGTTTGGGGTAGAGTACCGGGGTCAACTGGAGAGCGATCTGTGGTCGATCTGACAGGTCTTCACTAGACCCGCTAAATCAACTCTGATGCATCGATCCCCAGAGCGTCAATCCGGGGGGTAGTGTAGACATAATTTTCAAAAGCACCCATTAATTCTGGGTGCCCAACCTAAGACGTTGACAACCTGATTCTCTGAAGTGCTGCGCACTGGGATTCCATTTTAAATCAATGGGATTTGCAAATCAGACCTAGATGCTGGATTCACCATTGCCCTTCACCTTGAGAGAAAGGATCATTCAGTGGTTAAGGCCCTGGCCTGGGATTTAGCAGAACCACATTTGATTCTCTGTTCTGGCACAGATGTCTTGTGTGACTTTGGAGAAGTAACATGGGGCCATAATTTTTAAGGTATTTAATCTCCTAAAGATAGGTGCTTAGTGGGATCTTCAAAAGCTCCTAAGGGCCAATGGGAGTTAGGTACCTACGTGCTTCTGAAAATCCTACTTGGCACCTATCTGTATCTTTAGGTGCCTAAATACCTTTAAAAATCTGGCCCTTAGCCTCTCTGTGCCTCAGTTCCCCATCTGCATGGTGAGGATAACAACATTGTCCTGCTCACGGGGAGTCTTGTGGGGATAAATACGTTAACGGCTGTGAGGTGTTGAGATACCACAGCCGTGAGGGCTGTGTAAGAATCTAAGGTAGATACATGTAAAGTGACTGTAAAACTCCACCATTCTGCTTCAGTGGTGTTTACACTGGTGCAAATGACCATACATAATGCAGGCAGCAACCAATGAGCCTTAGGGGGTCTTAAGTGGGATACCCAGAAACAGGCTTGTCAGATGCCACTTTTGAAAATTTAGGCCTAAGTCTTTTTCAGAACCAGTCCCTCAATTTGGCTCATTGGGTGTGAGTCAGGACAATTATTTAGCTTGTTCTCTTCATGTAATGTGATGTTTCAGTTTCTCTCAATGTGCTTTTCATGATGTTAAGCTGGCAAACAGCTCATTTTAAAATAAATCTCTTCTTGTAAATATCATATCTGAGCCTTCCTGCCCCACACCGGTAAAGACCCAGATTGCTGACAAGTTCATAAAACATGCCGCCTTGAGCAGGAGGGGGCATTGAGCATTCAGTTTGGAAGGAAAATGTTCCAGACGCGTTGCCCATATTAACAGCTTCTCAAGAGCACAAACGAAAATAACAGCATGTCTTCTTGATACCAAAGAGTGTGGTTTTAATTAGTATCATAGTTTCAGCTCTTTTTGTGGCAAGAGTTTGAGGGAGTGCTTTTTAGACTGAATGCTCTAAACAGCTAGTAGGCCCCAAGGAAAACGTTAGATAAAAATTCATGCCTGGGCTAATGCAAATCTCGAAGTACATTCTGAGAGGAAATACAAAGCACACGATGATCATTTTGCAGTTGCCCCAGCATGTCCATCTGGCAATAGTGGAAATTTGAGGCAAAACTGGTTCTTTTTCTCTGCTCGTTTCCTATTGCCTTACACTGCATAATCCATAACAATACCAACAGATGCCATCTGGCTTTGTTCTCCTCCTCAGTCAGCATTTTTGGATTCTCCCCAGTTGAAAACCTGCTTTGAATTTAGTTCTTTTTTGTTTCCCATAATCACCTACAAAGGGTATTACAAATGGGAGCAGGTTGTTGTTATTCGCAGCTGGAACGTCTGACGAAAGTGACCATTTCAGAAACTGGGCTCGTTCCCTACCTTGGAGCTAGTTATGTTGCAGGCAAACAGATTAATCCTCAGGGTTCAAAAGAGCAGCCTTCATTTTTCTTTTTCATCGACTCATTTACATCTGTGCCAGCTCTTCTGAGTCAAGGCTTCCAATGGCGCTTTCTCAGCAGCTCAAAATCTGGTGTTTGCAGCATTGCTCTCCCTTCCTTGTTTCAGAGGGGTAGCCGTGTTAGTCTGTATCAGCAAAAACAGCGAGGAGTCCTTGTGGCACCTTAGAGACTAACACGTTTATTTGGGCATAAGCTTTCATGGGCTAAAACCCACTTTTAGCCCATGAAAGCTTATGCCAAAATAAATTTGTTAGTCTCTAAGGTGCCACAAGGACTCCTCGCTGTTTTTCCTTTCTTGTTAGTTATTCTTTGTGACTTCACAGCTAACGTTGGCCAAAGGTCTGAAAAGTGTCACAGGCAGGATTCTAACTCTGTTGTCACTGCAGGCCGCTTCTGAGTTTTCCAAGATGCTGACCCACTACCTCCTAAGTCCAATGTATGAAAACTGGAGACTAGGCAAGTGCTGGAAAGGGAATGACTGTTTTTCTGTTACAAGTGACCTGTGCAGCAGAAAAGCAAATTGAATTGTGCATGCTTTCTAGTTGCTGCTTGATGTTGTGTAAAGAAGGCCTAATCGGGTTTTTATTTGGTTGGTTGGTTTCAAATATTTGTTTTCTGCTTTAGTTATTTGTTTATTTTACCTTAGAAACAGCATGTCTTAATTTCCCTGTTTTTACTAGAGGTGTCTGTGGCCCGCTGATGAGCTAAGTGGGATTATGACATCACAAGGAGAGAGCAATTTAGGTGGAAGGGACTTGTTAGTTTTGTTTAAAACTTTGTTTTCTGTTTGTTTTTTGTTAATGCCCATTTAACTCAGGTTTCTGACCCACACTTGGGAGAAGAGCACTCTATGTGAAAGATTTAACACTCCGGCCCATACAAATGAAAGCTGAGAAAGTTTCAATTCCAGTTCTCTCATCAGCTAATTTTAGTAATCTCTCCTAGTTTTGGGATTTTCATATTAAATAAATCTAGTTTCCTATGTGTTCCAGACAGGATGATAACCAATGGATAATATCCATTATTTGTTCTGACTGGTTTTCTCTCTCACCAGTGTGCACACTGGTGTATGTGTATGCACACGCACCCCTTCTCTTTCAGACTGACTGTTAGTTGTAATGACACAGTAGCATCAGAGACACTCTGATTTACATCAGTTGACAATCTGGCCCAATTATTTTAGATGCTGCTTAATTCCATGCCTTGTGGCTAACCGGATGCTTAAGGGTTCAATGTTTTTGCTATAATTGAATTTTCAGTGTGAGAGAGGTGAGGCCTAGTAGTCTGTGTGCAGGATCTCCTGAATTCTAACCCTGACTCTGACAGTGCGTGTATCCACACTGGAGCAGAAGATGTAATTTCCAGCTTGGGGAGATATACCCATGTTAGCTTTGATTGAGCTAAAAATACCTGTGTAGTCCTGGCAGTGTGAGTGGCGGGATGAACTGGCAGCCCCAAATACTTGCCTACGTTTTCAGACAGGACCATCCTGGGGGCAGGTACCCACTCTCCCCGCCTGTGGGCTCGATCAGAGCTAGCACAGGTATGTCTCCCTGAGCTGGAAATTACACCTCCAATGACTCCCACTGGGGCCTCAGACAAGTCGTTTTTCTTTCTGCTTCAGTTGCTCTAGCTCAGAAATGGAGATAATAATACGTATAACATAGGAGCTTTATGAGACAATGTTGGTAAGGGACTTTGAAGTTAAGTGCTAAGTAATATTCTGTGTGCAATAAGGACTACAAAATCTTTACAGCAGGGAATGGCAGACAGTCATGCAAGCCAATAGCTGTTGGTTTGTACACCGCTAAGCATGTTGGAGGTGTTGTGTTGGTGCTGAGAACTTGAATTTTCATTTCAAAATGAGCATTGTAGACAAGGCTCGTCATGCCAGGCTCCACCAGCTTGCTACCCAGTGTTTCTTCTGCTGCAGAATTAGGTGCTATATAGAATTTGGGGACACTGATGTTTCCCCTTTGCTCCCCCATAAGGAAGTCCATGCAGCGGTCCATGGTTATGCAGCATACACGTGATTGGTTAGCCATATGAATGTCACCCTGGGAACAGAATTCATTAGTTGGGCAGTGCATCTTCTGGAACTCTCAGACAGCGTGGGTTCATGTTCTAGAATCTCCCATGAACAACAGTCTGGGTCCATTCTATCTGCACCACTGTAAGGCATCCAGTTTCTGCTCCCTTCCAACAGGTACCTATCCCCAGCTGGTGCCCTAGCTGCCCTCCCCCATCCCCTCCCAATCTGAGGTGTCTTCTGAAAGATGGTGGTCCGACTTCCTCCTCCCACTTCCTCTCTGGGACAGAGGCCCCATCATGTGTTCTTCAGGGGTGATGGGTAGCCCTTCCACTCATTTTACAGCTTCTGGGAAGCTGTCAAATGAATCCACTGTGCTCCCCCATCCCAAATCTGTAAGAATCTCTGGGGTGGGAGCTCTCCCATCAGGCACTTACTCAAGCTCCAGTGGCAGCTAACTCTACAAAACACCCATTGACAAAAGCTACTAAGGGCCTCAGAATTTGGCTGAGTGGGAATTCTGCCTGAGTAAGGAGTAAGTAGATACCTCAGGATTTGGCTCCCTTTCAGCAAGTGGGGATTGAGATTGTATGACATTGTGGGCTAAAAAGAAAATGTAAGGTCATGTCCTAACAAAATCTCAGACCAATTACATTAACTCAGCTATTTACTAAGAATACAACATATAATAAGGTGCAACATATCCGTATTGTACAATTCGCTGTTGTGCGCCAAACTAGCACTCTAACTTTTACCATAGCGCTCTGAGTTTTCTTTTAAAAACCACAAGGACTTGAAATTCAAACTCCCCAGGAAATCACCTTAATATTTTCAATATTTCTTGAGATAAGTTTGGAATTTTAAGGGTTTTCTTTTATTTCCCCTTTCTGTATCTTTTATGGACAATTTCCACCTCCTACCCCCTGTTCCTATTAAAGGGTATAAAATGCAGCCACTTGAATGGTCTGAACTTAAACTCACTCTACAATAAAAACAGATGAAGCAAAGTTTTACACTACATTCAGGCCTATACTAGGAAGGCTTTGCCAGTATCGCTCTACTGGTATATTATACTGCCAAAGCGTTCTTAATGTGGGATGCAGCTTATAGTGGCAAAACTTGCAGTTTTGCTAGAATAGCTTATTTCAGCCCCTGAGCAAAATAAGCAATACTAGCAAAAATCTAGTTTGCTGATCTAACTCTGTCTGCATTAGGGGTTTTGCCTGCACAGTTGGTCAGAGATCACACCCCATCATAGCCCTGACCGACACAGCTATGCCAGCAAAAGAAGTTTGTAATGTAGACCTGGCCTAAGAAACTTACCATTTTCTTGTGGCTTTCCAAACCAATTTAATGTTACCAGCATGTTGCTAATACCATATGGTAAGGATCTCTGTATTTTTGCAAACTGTTGCTTGATGCCAAAGACTGTTTTGGCAGAGCTTTATCACTGACTCCTGCCAGCAGTGGTCTTTAGGGGAAAGTAATAATTTGGGGGTTGTTTACATTACAGCAAATGTAATGGGGGGTTTCTTGAAGCGTGTGTGTGTGTGTGTGTGTGTGTGTGTGTGTGTGTTAAAACGGGAAGGTTGGGGAAAAAATAAATCCAACGGCATCAAAGAGTGAAGGTGTTGGTTATTGTCCAGGTATGCAGTCCTGGTTTACAGGAAACGGGGTGTCTTCTTTTACAAGAACTTCAGTGGAACTCTCCATGCAGGGTGGGAAAACCCCTGCAGGACAAAAGGAATTTTTTAAGGGCCAGGACTATCTGGTGGGAAATACGGGGTGGAGTTCTTAAAAGCACTCAGCACTGGCCTAGCTGCACCAGTGGGAGTCTTACTACTGACTTCTTTGGGAGCCTTGGGAAAGCCCACCCATAAAGCACAGATTAAATAAAAACACTATGTCACGGTAACATTAAGGGTCTGATTTAAATAGAGATGAAGAAAGATTCCAAGGTAAGGTTGGAACTGTGCCCTTAACTCACCTGAATGTGCCTATGCAGCACGCATGGTGCATGATTCCCCTCTGCATGTTTGCACTTCAGATCTCTTCTCTGCAAGGGGATACTCTGTTGCCAGTCAGTGTGAGTTCTGAGCATGGACCAAAGGCAGAGGGTGCCACAGAGAGCTGCGGGGCCAATAAAAAGGTGTGCATGTGGCAGTGGAGAATTCTGCCCGTAGACCTAGAGCTGTATCGAACTCTGCCTGTCTGCTTTGCAGGGGTTTGTTGGGCAAACATTTTCCTCCCAGTTCAATGTGCATCAGATTTGCCCCCCTGAGTTTGGGATTAAAACTGACCCCAAACTTCAAAGTGATGTGATAATCAAAACTATCAGATTTCACTTGGCTTTGGGTCAGAACTGCGAATTTCACAAGGTTTTGACATTAAACAGTCAGTTTTACCAGGTTCACTCAGTCCTGGACCCAGGCTCATTCAAAAGCCCCATAAACCCTAGCAATTCCTGGGTTGAGCACTGAGCTTGCTACAAAACCAGAACCAAGCAGTGTTTGATGGAATCTGAACTTTAATCTCAGACATTTTTTTCAAAGCTCTCTTTTGTCATGAACTGTCCTGACTGGCACTTCCTTCAGAGGCAAGGCTTGGCAGGGTTTTAAATTACCTGGCTTTTGTGAGTTTCAGTCAGGGCCCTTTTTGAACTGTAGTGTGATTCTTCATATTCAATGAGATTTGTTCTTTAAGTGAGCTGCTCCTGGCCCCCTCTCTCCTCCTTTCCTTTCTACACTGTCTTTACACTTCTCTTCCTTTCCCATTTTAATTATCTGTGTAGACACCCCAAATGCCCTTGAACTCTGAGGAACTTTGGATGTAGAACTCAATTGCAGTCAGGGCCGGCTCCAGGCACCAGGATGTAGAGGAAGAAGCAGCAGGACATGTGGACAAGGGTTTTAATGGCCAGGATGTGGGAGAAAGGTTGGATTTTTTGCAAGGATGTAGAGGAAGAAGCAGCAGGACATGGGAGGAGCCTGGATGTGGAAAGAGAGGAGATTGCAGGTCTTGGAGATAGGGAGAGCAGTGGCGGTGATGTTGGTAGAAGTGGGTGAGGCAGAGCATGGGAGGAAAGAAGAGGAAGTTTGAATCTGAGATGACCACGGGATTTCTAGGGGGAGGTATCATAGAGGCACTCGGGTACACACGATAATGGTACAAGTCAGAAGAGATTGAGAAATCTTGCTATTCTATGTAATAAATGGACATATTGGCATATGCAGCTAAAAGTTGCTTTAATTCCATTGGGGCCCAGACTCTGCCCTGGGATGAATATCTGTGACTCTCTTTTAAACCAATTGGTGCCAAGCCTCTGATGGCCCAGTTTAGCTGACAATCTATAATAATCATGCCATGGGTTGTCAAAAGAATAGCATGCTGGATTTACATATGTAGTCTCACTCGTGTTCACCGATCTATGGAGCATTTAGTTTGTAATATTCAGAGGACATGTATTGTGCACACATTTTTAGTGTTCATTCTGTCTGGTTTTGGTCACAGATTTCATACATGGAAGTTATTAAGCATATGTAAACACCCCCTTAGTTGATGCAATTGGATTCAAATTTGGCTACTTTGCCAGGTAGAACGTTTTCAATGTTAGACACTGTCAGCCTGACATGTATAACAATAATGTAAATATTTAAGATCTGAGCTAAGCTGCTTTACATTACGTTCAGTTTATATTGCCTTCAAAGCACTGCAGGTTAATACAGATACTCTTGGGCAGACTGGGGGCAGGAATTTTTTTACTTCAGCCAAACTATGGGCAAAATTTTCCTCCTGGTTCCATATTTTGGGTTGCTTATCTGCAGTCTGGAACTCAGCTTTGGGTTTTATGAATGCGGCTTTCTTTGATTTCAGTGGGAACCCTTCATGTGGAACTGAATTTGCAATATAACAGCACACAGGGCAATGTACAGGGCAGCTCAATGGTCTAAAGATAGTCTGAATCACATTTTAAGTGCATATCAAAGTCTCTGCCTATCCTAGGTGTTTCAATAGTTACTACAGTGATAGGCTCTAAGTACTAGAGTACTGGTACCCAAATGCTTTTCTCTTTTTTTTTTAAATTGAGTTTTCACTCTAAGCTAGAGCTAAATATCCCTTTTGACAGCCATTTACTCTGTTATTTTTTAAAAAAAATATTGGCATTGGAATGAGAAGTGACGTACATCAGATTATATAAGAAGGAAACATTTTCATACGCTGTGGTTACAGAGTCCACTTCCCAAAGCAAGAGCGGTACAACTGGCCACCAAGCAGAGTGAACTATGCAAGTTACTTAGGGCCCAGTCCAGATCCTTTGGAAGTCATTAGAAAGACTCAGGTTAACTTTGCTGGGAGTTGGATCTAGCGCATAGTACGAGTTTTAGGAGATCTTTAATAATGTAGAAAAAAGTAGTAAACAGGAAATAAAAACTAATAGGAATAATAAAAGGTAGGAAGAAGGGGAAGAAAGAGAGAGGGAGCTCCTGCAAAGCTGTAGCACAGGTCTGAGTTGGGGAGCACAGCCCAGGGGGAGGTGGGGAACTGTTTGTAAAGCTTAGCTTGGAAGCTCAAAGCAGTTGTTCTTTCCTTCTTTCTCTCTCTCTTGTCGCTATGTTGTTTTAGTTTCTTTAGCTCTATCTGTGCATCATACTCTTCCTGTTTGAGAGACACTGGAAGGCATCTTTTCATGATTTGCTTGTGAGAAAGGTCCAGATATCAGCTGCTTGGGAACACCAGCTCACTGTGGCCTGATCTTGCTCCCATTGAAGTCCATGATAAAATTCCCATTGATTTTGACAGGAGAACGATCAAGGGAAGGCTGCTGGTAGGGACATAATGGGCTAAATCCTCAGATGGTATAAATCAGCGTACACTCTGATTCCAGTTCACACCAGCTGAGGAACTGACCCATTGATTCTTCAGTTCTAGTCCATTGCTAGTCTTTAGTCAGTTGAGTAGCAAGGGATAGATATTTTGATCACAGTTTTCTGTTTTATTCTGATGTCTGTTGTGCTGATTTCTAAGGAATTTCCTTAGCAAGCTCAGTATTGTCCTCTGATAGAGTTTTTAAGTGTTCATTTCCTATCTCAGGTTGAAATTTGCTTGCAGGCTAAATCTCACAGTATCATTCCTTTACCTCTGCCTCTTTTATTGATCTGCAATCGGAAGCTGGCTGAAAACCCTTTTAAGAGAAAATATTTGATCTCGAAACATTTGAGTTAATTTAATATCTTCATATGCTCAGGGAGCAACTTTCACTGTAAACTCCTAATGTTCTGGCCCTCATATTTTTCTTAGGCAGCAGCTGAGTGTGTTGTACCCTTACCATGGCTGTGATTCTGAAAAGCTTCTTCTGAATGCCTCTTCCTTCTGTTGGTGCAGGTGCACGGTTCCTGTTTAATGCAAAGACCATCTCTGCATCCAGGAGAGCATTGGGGTAGGGTTGGGAGGATATTTTAGCCGCTAAGGAAGACTATTTTGCCCATGTTGAAAAAGGATATTCCTGTTCTTTCAGATCAAATATTGAGATTAAATTATTTACTACAAATTCAATCAATCCCTTTCAGGATGGAGACATTCACCCCTGAGCAATGGGCAGTGCAAGACACAGTTTAAGTGGAATGGAAGTGTTGCATAAGTCTTGCATTGGGTCCCTGCACAGACGTGAATTTCACCCACCCAGGCACGTGGGTTTCCTGACCAGATAATCACCACATTCTCCCAAGCACAATTTTTGTTTCTCCTTTGTATTTAAGCATCTTCTGGGTTTTCTGATTTCCCCCCCCCCCCCCCCCCAGAATGCAAATGAAACTATTTGGTGACACTTGGTAAATACTGTGATGCATTAACTTGTAGGAAACAGGCAGAGCAAAGCACTTCTCTATCACCTTCCAGAAGAGGCAGCTAATGAGACACGGGTTGTGGTGAACCTCACTGTTGTCCATGGACTGCTTCTGCTTGGCTCTCTGGAGTGTTCTTGGAAAGTGAAGTGAGGGTCACTTACGAGAGAGTAATTTAGAAGGGAGGAATTTAATTTACCATCTGACCACTGCAAAAAATAACTCGGTGGGTGAGGAAATTGCAAGGCTACTTTTAAGCACAAAAGCACAGAAGATATTGCTAAAAAATAGGATTTGTCCTAGGCAATTTCCTATGTTGTATTTTGTTATGTAAAGAAAGGTGGTAGGTTTTTGTAAAAGGTGATAAAGCTCTTGCATTTGCTATACACTTCCATGTCAATAGAAAGAACCTTGTCATTTACAGACTGGATCAGCTGTTGACATTATTTTTTAAGAAAGGTACCCAATTTGGTTGCGGGATTATTTCCTTTCTTCATCCTTATGAGCTGAAACACACAGATCTGCAACTGCCCTGCAGACAATCAGTAACTGCCTGTGCTGAGGCTAAACCCTACCCTGATATAAACTCAGGTGCCAATCATGTCACTAGGATGTTAGGCTGTAATTTGTCCCTTTCTGCATAGGATTGTGTTACTGTAAATGGAATCTTACAATGTACAAAGCCAGTTTCTATGTTTATTCAGTATGAAGCCTAGGATTTGCCAGACCAGACCACTGGTCCGCTGAAGCAAATGTTCTGCCTCTGGTCATAATCAATACCTGATGCTTCAAAAAAAGTGCAGTACCCCCCACCCCATCAATATATTTAGCCAAATAGGTCATATTCTATGTGGCTGGGTGGAAATTAGTTCCCTACCCTTGAAGGTAATCATTTTACATCCTGAAGCATGAGACTCAATTAGATCTATTATGTTAGCATACATAGATACAGATGTTAAGGGTCATGAAATTATCCTGACCTTTTGAAACCCAGCTAGGGTGTTTGATTTGATGGACTCCTGAAGGAGTGATTTCCACAGTTGACTACACTCTGTATAAAATCAGAAGTATTTCACTTCATTTACTCTTTCTGAATTTTGAATTAATTAATTACATAAAGTTTCTATTTATGGCACAGGGCAAAAGAAGGAAGTGACTAGTTTTATTATTATTGATTATAGGAACCCTTAGCACTCAATTAGAATGCCTCCCCTTCATACTTCTGAATTCAGCAATCAAGTTCACCTGCAAGACTCCTTTCCAAGTGAAGCAATCCTAGATTTGCTCTTTCACATACATACATCCTATCATACTGCTAATAGTAACCTGCCATGATGTCAGAAAGGATGACCTTGTGATAGAGGTGATGGACTGGGAGTAGGTCCTGACTTTGCCCCAGACTGCTGTGTGACCCTAGGCAAATCACTTAACTGTTATGTGCCTCAGTTTCTCCATCAATAAAATGGGTTTAATGATACTTACCTATCTCACAAGGGTGCTAGGTGGCTTAATTTGTAAATATTAGTGAAAAATTTGAGATCTTCAGATCCATTGAGATCCTTAGGTAAAAGGTGCTAGAAGAGTTAAAAAAAAAAAAAAGTAACCATCTTTTCCTTCTCTGGACCTCTTCATTTTCTTCTGTACTTTCCTTAAGATGTGGTGATCAAGACTGGAAACAGTACTTCAGTGCTCCCGGTATGGGTGTGTATATCCCCCAATGCATATGCACAAATCAGGAGTGTACATGCACACGTACAGGTGTGCTTGTGTGCACTATGAGGGTGTGTGTGTGTCTGTGTGTGTGCATGGCAACCTTTCAGAAGTAGTGTGCCGAGTCTTCATTTATTCACTCTGGTTTAAGTTTTCGCGTGCCAGTAATACATTTTAACATTTTTAGAAGGTCTCTTTCTATAAGTCTATAATATATAACTAAACTATTGTTGTATGTAAAGTAAATAAGGTTTTTAAAATGTTTAAGAAGCTTCATTTAAAATTAAATTAAAATGCAGAGCCCCCCAGACTGGTGGCCAGGACCTGGGCAGTGTGAGTGCCACTGAAAATCAGCTCGCGTGCCGCCTTCAGCACGCATGCCATAGGTTGCCTACCCCTGCTTTATATTATTTTCCATTGCCTTTGTAAGGCAATTAGACATCCTATATATATCATTAACTACTGCAGTGCACTGGCGGTCATCTTTATTGAACTGTCTGCCATGACTCCCAAGTATTTTCCTCCGAGGACTCTGCAAGTTCAGAGGCCAGTAAATTGGAGAAAGTGTTTGTGAACTCGAATAACTCTTGGCATACAGTTACAGATGTATATGGTCTGATTTACAGTGCTGTGCAGCAGCTGAAATTGCATTTGCATCAAGAAGGATCTTTGTGGTTATGGTTTCAGGATTCCTTGGCATAAATTCAGAATGCAGAACACTGGAGATGTTCATGAGAGGTCTACCCCATTACTTCACATAAAGGGCAAGAACATGGCTTGGGTCTCGTCTGCCTGCAGCCTTGCACTTGGATTTCTCAAGCTGCTGGAGGGCAAGCCCTTCAAGAGCAGCCTCTGAGAATCTGGTGGTAGGATCAGCCACAGCGACCTACTTGGGAGCAGTGGCAGATTAACGCCCAGGTCCATGGGGCCCAGGTCCACAGGGTCTATGCCCAGGGATCCCAGCCAATTTGCCCCTCCCCCCCGCAAGAGCACCAGAACCTGGGTAGAAGTGTGTGTGTGTGGGGGGGGGGGCGCACTGGAACTGGGGCCCTTCCCCCTGCTCCTCCTCTTCCCCTGACGCAGGAGCCGAGCAGTGGTAAGAGCTGCCCAGGGAGCCTGGATCACTGTGAGGAGTCCCGGACCCTCCACCTGCCCTGGGTGGGGGCCAGGGTGAACACGAGCAGCTGCCAGTCCATGTCCCCACCCCCCCAGGGCATGCTGCTGCCAGTGGGACCCGGGGTGGGGGCTCCAGTCCAGCCTCCTGCCCCCTCCCTGGGGCCTGCCCAACGCTCTGCAAGGAGGGGAAGCCCTGCCCCGGCTAGGTCACAGGCAGCAAGGAACCGGGCAGGGAGGGCTCCTCCGGTGCAGCTCCCACTGCTACTGGCCTGGCCTCAGCAGCTGCCACACTCCGCCCAGGCTCACTCAGTGCCTGCAGCCAGCTCCTCCTGCCAGGTCCCTCTTGCTCCCAGTGACAGGTTGCCACTTCTGCCACCTGGGCTTTGTGCCCAAGGCAGCAACCACATGCAGCACCACTCCTCCTGTTGCCTCTGGCCTGAAACTTGCTGTTTGGGGGGTGGGGAGACAATGTCCCCTCACCCCCCAAACTACACCCATGCCGCCACCACTTCGCACCTGCCTGAGGCTATTACACCTATCTTAAAAAGTGTGGAGGCATGGCCCTCCTGAGCCTTCAGTGCTGGCACCTCTGGGCCCCCAGGGTGTGGAGGACCCAAATGTTCTTTGTGCCCAAGGCCCCAATAAATCTTAATCTGCCTCTGCCTGGGAGCTGCTCCACTAACATGCAGTTCTCACCCATCCTGCTTGTCACACTGCTGGGACTTTCCAAGCTGTGAATGAGTTATGGGGTGAGCCCTTTAAGAGATATCCACTTCCTTTCCTGCCACAGGCAGTGGCAGAGTCACAGCCAAGAGATGCCATGGCTCCAACCTGGCCTGGGCCTACCCTTCCGCTACTGAGATTTTCTGTTCTGGGTGGGGTGAGCCCTTTGACATCCCTCCAGCTTTTGGTTCCTTCACTAAACTTCTGCTAGTGTGCCGAGGAGTAGGACCCTTGCAGAAAACCATGGGTCACTGTGCAGATTCTGTACAGAGAGCCCTACGTTTTCAAAAGTGATAAGTTATTTTGGGTGCCTCAGGTTTTGGTTCTTAACTTCAGACACCTGGAGCCTGGCTGTCAGAAAGTGGTGAGCCCCTTTTTAAGGCTTCTCAAATTGAGCACCCAAGAATGGAGGCACTGTTTAATTCATTGTCAATTATTACAATAGCAACCAAAATCACTAGTCACTTTGAAAATGTAGACCATGTGTGTGATCTAATTATGTTTGGAAGGATTGGATTTTTATCTGTAAATGTCAGTAAACATGGATTTCACTGTGTACACACAAACCTACGAGAAATATTTCTGTTGATAATTGAAATTTACTGATAAGCAAAGTAAGAAGGATGCTGCTTGAGAACTCATTAGAGTTCGATTTAACGATTTTAACTTTGTATATGTTGATATGTGATGTGGACAATTTTTGTTCCAACAATTCTAAAGCTTTAACTTTTTGAATCTCGAAGTCTACTGTCATTAAATAATTATTGGCTGATCCCATATAATTTCCCACAACTGAACATTTAAACAGATAAAAATAGACAAAATAATTAAAACTAAACATCAATATTATCCATCAAAATTACACAAAAATACAAATCAAATTCTGCCCAGCCAATGTATAATATATAGTATGCTATGAAACCATGTATAATAATGAGGAATCAAAAATACACAATTCCAAAAGAAGCCTTTTGAGTAACAGCTAGATGCAATCATTAATTTACTGACCCTTGCAGTCCCTTCTATCCCTATGAGTCTATGATACTGTACCTGTCACATGGGGATGGCATTAGAACAAGAAGCTCAGTGGCAGAGCTGGTCAGGACATGGGGAATTTTCTGCAGAAGATGTCATCATTTCTTTAAAAAAACAAAAATACAAAAACTGAAATGCTTTTGGGTTTCAGCCAAAAAGCAAAGAACTGTTAGTTTTCATTTTTTTGACATGTCCATCTTTTCCACAGAAGGCAGGCTCTTTCCCTGAACTTTTTTATTTAGTCAAACACCCAATTTTCCATCAAAAAAACAATTTAGAAAATTTTCACCCAGGTCTGCTCAGGGGTTCTGGGTTCAAAGTTTGTGAATCAAAGTTTTCCTCATTTTCAGATGGGTTTGCACCCTCCCAAATATCACTTTGTGATTCAGCTGTGAACAAGCCTCAAGAAGATGATAATCAAAATGGGCACATCATAGTATTTGTCTTGAAACTGTAAATTGTCCCAGTCTCTCTTGAAGGGTGTGAGTCTCACTGAACCTTTCAACAAACATGCACTCCTAGGTTGTAAAGAAACCTGCAGCTGGGCAAGTTTCATGGGGCCTGTTGTTTGTTATTAGTTGTGAAGCACTGGCAATGTGCTCAGTTGAACAAGACACAAAATGGAGACCATCCTGAAGAGCTTCCAATCCAAGATGGGTGGGCTGTCTAACAAAAGCTTTGCACAGCATTACGTGTGAGGTTTACTGAATGAGATAATCTTTTTCAAACAGAGAAACCTTCAAACGATGGGGGCTTCTATCACTGCACCTTGTTATTATCTGAACTGTTCATGCAGGGGTTCTCTTGCTGCAGAAGCCAAGAGAGGTGCAGGATTTGGGGTCCCACAAAGTCTGTCTGCACAGTTGCATTTCTGAAGCATAAATAAGAATCTGCCTAGCCCTCCCTTTCCCATACAAAGCTGCTCAGGTGGCTCAGGGCCCCAGTTTAATGCGGGGGGAGAGGGGTGCTGTTGCACCTGATAATGCTTTCTCTCAGTCCAGTGGCACAGAGGCTCCTGAGAATTTCCTACGAGCAGGAAGTTGTTAGTGGAAGTAATGCCTAGCTCGGAGAAGCACTTCTGCTACAACAACAAAGAGCCCTTTGATCCTTTCCATTTGGAGAACTTAAAACAAGAAAACAAAACTCCAGTAAGACCAAGTTGGGCTGTAAAAGGAGAGGGGGAGAGAAGGAGCACCAAAGAACTCGGGAGTGTAATTGTAGAAGTAGCAAATGTTTTGGCACTTTGATCTGCTTCATGTCAGTTCAAGATGTTTCATGTTTAATACCGGAGAGCCATTCACCAAATGCTCTGCACAAACAATACAAGGCCGCCTATTGGTAATTCCAGGGCATTTGGAGAGAGACTGTCTCAAACTCAGCCCTTTTAACTCCACTGAGTTCAGTTACATCAGGGGTGACTTTGGCCTGCTGTGCATAAAAGGATCCATTTACAGAGACACCTCATTGTGAAGTGGTAGCACAGGGCAGATGTTACCTTGCTGAGCCCACTGGATAAAGAAGCTGCAGCCATATGTGTTCATTATCTCATGACCTGGTAGCAATTTTAAAATGTGGGACAGATCTTCAGCTGGTGTGAACTGGAGATGCTCCATTGAAATCAGTGGAGCTATGCCAATTTACCCCAGCTGCGGTTCTGGCTCCTTTAATCCAGCAGGGTTTGTTTTCTCCTCACTGCAGTGCTGTCTCTCACCTTTATACAAGCATGAGGGATATATGAGAATTTTTTCTGGGAGCTGGAATATAGATCAAGCTTTTTACACAGTAGTTTATAGGAAACTTATCAAAGAATAGCTAACAGTTACCACATCTTTGTGCCTGGATTAGGGATGTGTAAAGAAAATAAAAAATAAAATAAAAAATCACTGAATTAATATCCCAGGAGAGAACTGATGTCCCAGGAAAGGGTTTTTCTAGTACCTGGTTGTTCTCCTCACTACTGGACTGGGACACTGTCCCTCTTGTAGCCCCAACTGCAAGGATCCAGGTTGCGATCGCTCTTCCCAATGTAGATCACAGAGTGAGTTGGAAGCTGAACCTTCTGACTGGTGCAGGCTCTTGCAGATGGATTCATGTGTGCCAGATGCAAGCAAGAGGAGGCTGCTGCAAATAGTCTCTGCTTTGAGAGGGAAAGGGAGAAGGAAAGCAGAGCAACAGCAGCTAAAACATTTATGCGTTAAAGTTTCATTTGCCCACAGGCTCCCCTACAAGAAAATGCCTTTCATGTGGGCATATAGCAATGGACTGCAGAGAAAATCACATCCTTGGTGTTAGACGGTGGAGTGTTTGCTTCCAAATCAGCAATGGACTGTAAGGTTGGGTGTCTCTTCACTAAGTCCTGCCCCTGTTGTTTCTGGGAGTTATGTCACAGCTTTAACTAGCATTGGTTGGGAAGATGCTTTTTTTTCACTCATAAAAATTCTACCTGTCAAAGGCAGAATATCTATTTGTGATATATGTGATGTATCAGGCATCTCTCTAGTACCTGATGTACCTATGGGTATGGTAGGGTAGCTACTGGGATTGGGAAGATGTTTTGTTTGCATAGATTTTTTCCCCAGCCATCTTTAATGAACACTTTCTCCCCATATGCATTTTCCTTTGATAGCTTTTGACTGTCTTGTGTAATTACCTGTGATTTATAGTGATGATGTGATGTAGTGCCTAGGTGTGGTGTGGTGACACTGTGACCGGGTGTTCGTATCAAAGCAATTATGTCAGGCGGGGAAAAAAACCTCCATAGCTTGCCTAAAAAAATGTGCTTGAAAAGATTTGTTCCAAGGAACTGAGATTGCCCGCCTTCATTCTGGAATGACATTCCCGTTGGCGGTTTGTAATAAGAGTTCATTTCTTGGCTTATTTTTACATAAACCTTCAGGCATTTATATTCATTCATGATCGCAAGACTTCTGTCTTATTAATGGGTCCGTGTCAGCAATACAAATGTTTGATAGGAGTATGTTTTGAGGAACTATGAGCAAAAGGATGGTCTGGTGGTTTGGGCACCAGCCTGGGATTTAGGAGATCTGGGTTTAATTCCCTGCTCCACCACAGATTTCTTGTGTGAACTTGAGCAAGCCACTTAAGGCTAAATTCACAAAGGGATGTAGGCACCTACCTGCCACTTTAGGCACCTGGATCCCAGAATCAGGCCCCCCTGGGATTCATAAACCCCCCACTCATGTGCCCCTGAACCCTGTAGGTGCCTAAACTCTCTTGGCACCTAAATTTTTGCAGTAAAAGTGCTCTAGGTGCCTGTATTTGTGCCTCTGAGCATGCGCATTGCAGCTCCACACCAGGTGTGTGGATGCCTAAGCCCCAGAGTGATGCACAAACCACAGAAGATGGGCATTCCTCGGCCTAACTCACCTGCACGACTCAGTCCAGTAGGAACTTACACACAGTGGCTGAGGAGGGAGAGAGGAGGAAGTCCCTTATAACGTTTAGCCCAGTGGTTAGGACTCACCTAGGATATGGGAGATCCCTGGTTCCTGTCCCCACTCAGGCAGAGAAGGGATTTAAACTGGGATTTGTCACCTTTCCAGGGAGTGCTCTGACCACTGGGCTGTGGGATATTCTCATGGGGGCTCTCTCCTGTTGAAACTCTTCCACTGCGGACAAATAATGAAAGAATAATTGGCCAGAGAGATAGCAAGCAGGAGAAGGACCCTGTAGCCTGGTGGTTACAGCACTCACTTGGAAGGTGAAAGACCCCGGATCCAGTCCTCTGTGTCAATGACTTTTTAAAATTATTTATCCACAGTGGAACAGCTTCAAGAGGTGAGCCCCACACCAGTGTGTCCCATATCCCCGGGGTTAGGGCACTTGCCTGAGAGGTGGCAGATTCCTATTCAAATCCTCTCTCCCACTCAGGTGAAAGGGGGACTTGACCTGGTGGTCTCCCACCTCCCAGGTGAGTGCTCCAGCCACTAGGCTCAAAGTTCCAAGGCTGCTGCTTGCAGCAGCATTATAGGCACCTAATGCCAAGAGTGTTTGCAACTGAGACTCCCAAGCAGAGGGAGGGGCCTCCTCATGCCCATCTCTGAGGGAGGGGCGGGGCTTAGCATATGCCTCTCAGCTTGCCTTCTCCCATTGGATGCCTTAGGTGAGGAGCCTCCTAGTTGGTTTTTGTGAATCCCATTCCAAGTTTCTCTCTCTCCTCATTCATTGTATAAGGAACCCAGGCACCTAACTCAGAGGTTGTGGATCCCAGAGGTTTTGTAGATGGCTAAAAATTAGATGGGGTGACACTCAGTTCCCTATCTGTGCAGTGGGGATAACAGCACTGCCCTACCTTACAGGGGTTTTATGAGGAGAAATGCATTAGTGATTGTGAGGTGCTCAGTTGTTCTAGTGCTAGGGACTGTCCATACATTACAGAACACATTGTTTGGTGATGTTTTTGAAGACCCACCCACCCATTGTAACTCTTTGTAACCCTGAAACAAACACGCACAAGTAAGGACGCACTCACCCCCTAATGTGTTACATGATTTATGGACAGCCTCATATACGTACCTATGATAGATAATTTTCTTCCTGAGAGTTGGCGTCTACAGAGCTATGCTGTTTGACACCAGCTGAGGAACCGGCATGATAAGTAAAGAGGATATGATAGAGGTCTATAAAATCATGACTGGTGTGGAGAAAGTAAATAAGGAAGTGTTATTTACTCCTTCTCATAACACAAGAACTAGGGGTTATCAAATGAAATTAATAGGCAGCAGGTTTAAAACAAACAAAAGAAGTATTTTTTCATACAACGCACAGTCAACTTGTGGAACTCCTTGCCAGAGGATGTTGTGAAGGCAAAGACTATAATAGGGTTCAAAAAAGAAGTAGATAAGTTCATGGAGGATAGGTCCATCAATGGCTATCAGACAGAAGCTTCTATTTGCCAGAAGCTGGGAATGGGCGACAGGGGATGCCTCACTTGATGATTACCTGTTCTGTTCATTCCCTCTGGGGCACCTGGCATTGGCCACTGTTGGAAGACAGGATACTGAGCTAGATGGACCTTTGTCCTGACCCAGTATGGCCATTCTTATGTTCTTAAGTATAAAGTAGTTTGTCAGTATAACTGAGTTACATTGAATGTGTGGGGAGAGGGTGGCAGATCTCCATGAGCTTTTCAGTTACTATCTAAAGAATACAGGAGATAACACTCCAACCCAAGTTATTTTTCTGGCTAAGGAGCATGTCCCAAGGAAGTAATAAAAGTTGAATGGAGCTAGCTTGGGAAAGTGAAATAGCCATAGAACTTGTGTCAGTTCTTGTGAGGAATCGGCCCCAGTAGCCCAACTGTGCGACTGTTTGACGACTATTGTACTTAGCACATTTCACTTCAGAGGCTCTCCAGTCCTTTATGAGCAATCCACGTACAGCAGTAATGCAGCCATCTCTGGGGAGGGTGGTGGTGGCCAGCCAGCACACAAGCACTCTGCACAGTATTAGGCAAAGGACAAAGTAGGATCCTAAGCCTACGTAAAAGGGTGTTGTTTAATGTATAAATGTTATAGATGAAGCTGCCTTTCCTTTTACTGGAAATTAAAGTTTGGGCCTGAACCAAGATCCTGGATCTGAGCCCTTCCAATTCCAGATCTGAACTCAAACTTCACAAGTGGAACGTCTCTCTCTGGTCTCTAACTGCACTGTGTCCTAGAAAGGTGCCAACCAGCATGAAAATCACTCCTGTGCTGAGGGTGTGCACCAGGCTTGTGCTATTACATAAGTCCTATTTTGTGGGCTGAAGTAAAATTGAAGTGGTGTGCAGCTTTGTGCCGGTCCCATGCACTGGTGTGAATCTCCCCCTCCCACACTGCATAGCAATGTAATCATGCAAGGGACACACTGCAGTGTCCATCTCTCATGTTTTCAGGGATTCTGTACATTTAAAGAATCTTTCTCCGAATACATTGCTTTAATTAGAGCACTACTACTTTGTATTTAGAGTGCATTTTGCCAGCTAAGTATCTATGAAATTAATACATACTGTAACTTGGCAGGATCTCTCCATTGAAGTCTACTTGAGTAGTGTGCAACCCAATATCAGCAGCATATGTTTGGACTAAGAATTCTTTGGAAAAGACAGTCAGTTAGAATACAGGTTTTTTTTTCTTTACCCTCAAACAGCCAGTTCTTGCATTTTGACATTTAAACCTGGTTGGGGCCATTTCTCTTTTCTTTCTCCTCCTCTTGAAACTTCTTAAGGGGAGTTCTGTCTCAGGAGGTGGGGAGGGGGGAAGGTGAGAGTGTGTGTGGGAGGCGGAACGGGGGAGTTTCAGGACAAATAAGACACCGGGGAGTACTGAACGCATTTTTAGGTTGGGGATTTACTGCTATTTTCTTCTAGAGGTTTAAATTGGAAGCTGCTTGTGATTTAGGAGCATGAATCTGAGGACTGTGCCGCAATTCAGGAAGGCACTTAACCATGTGCTTTATTTTAAGCCTGCGCTTAATTTTCATTGACTTCAATGAGACTTAGCCAAAGCTAGGGAAGTTCTGAAGTGCCCTTCCTGAACTGGTGTCTGTACCAAATAGCATTTCTTAGAAGCTTGTCTAGGTATTGTCATAGGAGACTCAGTCAGTATGGACTGCAATCCAGAAAATCACCACGCTGAGGGTCAAATGCAATGCTGACATCATAACTCTTAGGCCCAAGTTCTCTGCTGAGTGCTTTGGTGTGGTAACTTGGATGGGCATTGAGGTTCTCACTGGAAGAAGGGAAATGGACCCACCTTCCAGACTGAGGATCCTCTCAGCAGATAACTCAGCGTAGGCTCTTTGGCACTAGCACCCTTGCCCCCCCACACCTTCCCAAAAGACTGGAAGTTCTGTGAACCGGTGGAACTTTTAGCTTTTTTGCTGCACTAATATCCCCCAACCAACACAGTGCACTGGGTGTCAAATCTCTCTTTTCTGCCTCCCCAGTTCCTACCCTCTTCTTCTGTGTAAGGGAACTGCATCAATATTGCTGTGTGTTGGACCATCTGCATCCCTGGAGGCGAGTGGTTGGTTGGATGGATTGTCCCTTAGACTACAGAATCTGATTGGAATGAGAGGAGAACAGAGGGAGACCAAAACAATTTTTTGTGCATCAGACACCTTAGACTCCTTCAGGACTCCACACTCATGTATTTTACTGCTTTAATTTCAATATTTCAGCTGACTTCCCAGGAGGATGGTGGGATTTTGTTCAGTTGAAGTGCATTGGAATTGAATTAGCCAGTTCCCTCCCTGTTGTGTCTCCAGTGAAGGCAATGCAGTTACACTAAGTCAGCTTGGCCCCATATTGATGACATGCTCTGGCTTGACAAGAGACATGCTCATATATTCATACAATGAGGGCCTGATACCAATGAGAGTTTTGTCACTGATTTAAATGGGAACAGAACTGGGCCTTAAATGAGTGGCAACTGTTGAAATTAAGGTGACATTTATAAATTACTTTATTAATAATCCCTAAAGGATGAATAGAAATTGCTTTTTCACTAATAGATTATCTCAGGGACAGATTACATGATGTAGAGACCCTTCTATATAAGTGATTTATGTTCTATATTCCCAGTCTATCGGGGTTTATAACAGATGCTATAAAATCATCTGTCTGTCTCTACAACATACCCTAGCACATATAAGAATGATTTACTTGGAGAAAAGCAATTTCTGTTCGTTATCCATGAATTATCTTAAAGTACGTGTACATGTCACCTTAACTTCACGTTGTTATATGATTTAGTGCCTTCTTTTCCAGGCTAAATTTATTTTTATGGACCTTATTTGCTTCAAATTAGCCCTGAACCTGGCCTGAAGTAGTATCCTCTCTCCCTACTCTTCATTGCTCTTCTGTAGACTCTGCTGGCATATTTCGAGACATAAACACAGAAAATACCTTTAATAATAATTTTAAAAACCCCAACATTTTCTTCTTTTAATTCCAGTCTCATCCCTGAGTATGTCTAAGTGTTCCACAAGAAAATGACATTGTAGTGCAAGCAGAAAGCCCCAAAATAGATATATTAAAAGTGGTCAAATTTTCATAGCAACAAGGTCATGGGTCAAATCCAGGACCTTTCTGCAAATGTAGGGGAAATGAGCTTTCCAATTCCCTGCTATACCTAATAGCTCAGAAGGAATTTGGTTGGTTCATCAGCACCTAATTTTGTGTGAACTTGAGACTCAGCCACATTAGTGTTTAAGTTGTATTAATTGTTGAAAGGTATGTGCCGGGCCCAGTTTTGAGTGAACCGGGGGCTGTTTCTGGCTTCACATTGAAACCTGGTGGAATTCTGCAGTGTCATCTGTTTTCTCGCTGTGGTTTTGACTGAACTCTGAACTCAAAGGATGAGCCCCGGTGAACTGAAACCACTGGGTTTTGCACAGCCCTGCCATTCCTCAAAGCATTTGTAAGTTCAAAATTATAGATGATAAAATATGACCTTTATGCTTTCCCAAATATGTAGGATGCTAGTCAGTAGCAGAGCTGGCTTCAACCCCTGTCAATGTGCATGGATTCCTGATTATGTATATTTGGTGGGCAATGTATATTTCTGGGCCTCTTCTCAAACTTTTCCCTCGTATGATTCTGTGTTGCTATTGTAGAATTGTTTATGATCTCCCCTTACCCTCTTAAGGAGACAGGTACTATACAGTTTGTGTAGCAAACAAAAGGCTTTGACAAGATGATATGTTAATGGTTTCAAGTTTAAAATAACATAAATGCATCCATGAATAGAAGATCTAAGGGGGAATGGATAGTTCTGGAGATTAGTGATGAATTATGGAGCCTTTCCCCTTTGGTTGCCTCTCTGAATCCAGCCTGGGTTGGCAGTGACTCTGAGTTACAGCTGATTTTGGTAGCTCATACAAAATAATTTAGAGATCACAGGTCTAATGAATTCTAAACCAGCTCAGATTGGCTGTGCCTTTCTCTTGACTCAGATTCCGAGATTAACAGCATCTGACAAATTGTACCAAGCTCTGCAACAATTTTCTAGACAAGCGTTTAGAAGGGAGCAGACTGAAGAGTACCAGTTTTACTCTGTGTGCTCATGTCTCTGGAGGTGAATGGCTGGTGCTATTTCCATCTGTTCCACCTGGCCCATTTTCAGACATACATAGCGATTATTCTGCCAGAGCTCTGTGATCAATCCTTTGCCTCCTGTGATCTGCTGCAGCTTCTGTGCAGTGACATGTTAATTTTATTTTTCTCAGGCATTTGGAGAATTAGTTTGCTAAGGACTGAAAGGGCTTTGACTGTTTTGTTTGTTCACAGGCAATTGTAGTAATAATTCTACATATAAGCTATTCAGTGTAGTATAAGCAACTTCTTATATGGTGCTTACCAACCTTTGGAAAGCACTTTGAGGGCTACAGATGAAAAACCCTATATTATTTATTAATTAGTTGTAGCAATCTAATCCAGCTCCCATTGAAGTCAGTGGGAATTTTTCCTTTCGCTTAAGCGAGTTGTGGATTAGGCCCTATATAATGTTCCATATTTTGTTTATGGTTGTTGCCCCTTTTTGACATGAGCAGCTAGTTGACGTTTGGGGGCTTGTGGGTGTTCGAATTGGGAGTAGAAAGTGGTGGTAGTCAGGCATTTCTCTGATGCAGTTTTGTGTATATACAAAGAATGTATGAAGTTCTGTGTCTTGGAACACAGAAGGAATAAAATAGCAATAAACAGCTTCTTTTTCTCACAGCACCAAGAGTGCTTTTTTTTTTTTTAGCCTGCACCCTGACCTGAAAAACCTCTACCCAGGGTCAGTGACATGCATTTAGCTGCTCATTCAGGCTGCCTCTCTCACTCTGTTCTTGTCTGACCTCAGTTTCTGAGATCTCTCATCCCCCGACTTTCCCCTATCCAAAAGAATGCTCAGTCAAAAGATCCTCAGCAGGTTCACACACACCTTTTGTCTTAGGACCTAGTGGTACTTACGCTTACAGTTATGTTAATTGAAGGGTCAGTTCACACCTATCAATCTCAATGGGGTATTAATTCAGCCCATAACAACGTTTCACCCAGATCATAATACTATTGTGAAGGTCCTATAAATATTCCCAAAGATGGGATGGATAGTTATAGTTTTGATGTATTTAGAAAAGAAAAAGAAATTAAAGGAAGACTTGATACAGGAGGCATCATCTGACCTGTGATTTGTTTCATGGACTGTTCCAGTTATTCAGCAGTTAAAGGTAAAATAGCAATATATTCTGGCATAGGATTATAGTGTTTGTAGGATTTCCACTTGGTTGAAATACTTAAATATCCTATTATGTGATGCCGTGACTCTTGCAGTGCTGCTGCATGCATTGTATAAATTAGAGATTTGCCTGAATCTAAACCACAGATCAAAATGCTGCTGGAGTTCCAAATCCAGATCTGGTTTAGAATTTTGCAAATGGTCCCAACTGTAAACTGGCCTGAACCAAAACCCTCAATAGCATTAGTCCCAAATGTTGGGATGTTTGGCATCTGAATTTCTAGTAGAAATGCCCCATCCTCCATTATAATGATTGCCCTTGAAAAGGAGGCTTAGGAGACCTTCCTGAGAAAGTGAGCCTAGTGCTCTGAGTACAGGCCTAGGAGCTCCAGTTCTGGCTCTGATGATGGCACCGTCTGGAGCCTGAGTAGCCATAGTAAAGTGATGTAAAGGTAAACTTTTAAAAATAAGTTCTTTGATGTTTGGGTGTCCATTTTTACTCCAAGATTAAAAATAAAAATAGAGGCCAAAAGTTAGGTTCTACAGTTCGGCACTGAAATAAAGAGCCTGGGACGAGATTTTGAAAAATCGGTACGTAAGTAAATGGCCAGATTTTCAAAAATGCTGAGCAACCCAGATGTCCCTTTGATGTCAGTGGGAGATCTAGGCGCTCAGCACCTTTCTGTGGCTCAGCTCCCCATCTCTCCAATGAGAATACCAATCTGCACCTCCCAGGAATCGTATGGCTAGTTAATGTTTGGGTTGCCAATGGGCAGTGCATTGGAAATTAAGGATGAAATTTCAAAAGCACCTTAGTGGGGGAAGTTCCCCATCTTGCATGGGTGTGGTGGGTTCAATGGTGGTTGGGCATCTAACTCCTAAAGCATTTTTGAAAAGAGCAGTCTAAATTCTGGGGGTTGGACTAAATGAATACTTAGTTCATGGCAAGCAGGGGTGTAAATCTATTCTGCACTATCCTGCCGCACACTAAGCGTTTTTGTGGACCCTGCTGCTGTGCATTAAAAGTTCCCTAGTGCTCTTTGATCTACCCCGCTTCGAAATGGTAGATTGACACCCCAGCTTGCTGAGAATTTAGGACTTCTCTAAACAAACATTAAGTGTTGTTATTCACCCTGTTCAAGATTCCTGCAAGTAGCTCTTCTGATGTATGCTTCACAGAGGGATATGTTTTATTGGGACAGGCCACAATGGGGGAGGTTTACAAAGTTAGGTGACTACTTGGTATTTGTGTCTTTGAAAATCTCCCTACAAAAACTAGATCCCTGTGTTAGGAGTGTTTAAAAAAGAAAAGAAAAAGAAAACAAAACAAAAGGCACCCTTGAATCAAACAATAGTGTTAATGGTTCATTTTGAATATTTCAACTGATATTCCTTCCCCTCTTCTCCCCCCCCCCCCTCCCCCCGGCTACTGGACTGCAAGCAGGAGAGAACAGGACCAGATCCTGTAATTGCTCTTTTATGCAAAATTGCTATTTGGCCAAGGGGTTTGCAACTGATTGAAATGAATCTTCTTTCCCTTTTGCAGCCTGATGGCACCAGCAAAGAGTGTGTCTTCATTGAAAAAGTCCTAGAAAACAACTACACAGCACTGATGTCTGCGAAATACTCTGGCTGGTACGTTGGATTTACCAAAAAGGGAAGGCCACGAAAAGGGCCCAAGACCCAGGAAAACCAACAAGATGTGCATTTTATGAAAAGGTACCCAAAGGGTCAAGTGGAGTTACAGAAACCTTTCAAGTACACCACAGTGACCAAGAGGACTAAGAGAATACGACCTACCAACCCCAGTTAAAAGATAGACAAAAATAGTGTCACAATAATAAACCACAAAAAAACTGCACCAGAGGAATATTTTTACATTAAAAATAAGGAAGAAGTTCTATTTTTGTACATTGTGTTTAAAAAATAATTAAAAAAATTAAAAAAAATAAAAGACTGGATGGCAAACGCTGGGGGAAGCTGTTAGGGATTTATTGTGACTTGAAAAACAAAATGAACTACTCTATTTAAATTGACTTCTTGTTGTTGACACATAGGTGCTTATTTCTCTTTTTGGAACGGACAACTTTTCAAGCAGATCCCCAGAGGAAAAACAATTAATATTAAATAAAATAAAACCAAAGAAAACCAAAGTTCTTTCCCAAAGTTACTGAGACCCTGCCCCGAAAATCACCAATTTTGCAGTAATCTATTTATTGTCTGCTGCAAACTGTCCCGAGACAAGATGGTGTGTGCGGCAGTGATTGAGTTTCCGTGGAGTTCTCAATGCATCGATCTTCTGTAACCTTTCTGATGACATAAGGTGTCACGGCTCTGTGATCCTGCATTATGCTCAGTTCTGGAGAATGCTGCTAAATACATTCAAGTGACTAAAAGTGACCTAATACACCAATGATAAGGGAATATTTTAAAACCAGCTATATTATATATATTATATATATATAAGCTATTTATTTCACCTCTCTGTATATTGCAGTTCCATGAACCAAGTATTACTGCCTCAACAATTAAAAAAATTATTTAAAACACATGTACATATTGCTGTAATTTACACTTTTTGATTATTGCTATGAACTTTTATCCTTATATCACAGTGGTAGCCACTCTGTAGTTAAGGTCGGAGCTAGCTTTCCATTATACGCTTGATTTTCAATCCTCCCCCAGTTTTCCCCAATAGAAACCAGTCTTTCGTGGCCTAATGGGCTGAGCACTATGTTGGGAACCAGGAATTCACAGAGTTCTTCCACCACTGAAACTTTGTCCAGACTAAGATTGAAAGCTGTGTTGTTAGATCTTGTTTGTTTGCTCAGTCTAATGGACACTTTCTAAAACTCTAGTTTTATGCTAATCTGCCCCATAGATCTTTGATGTGACCAGTTTAACATACACTAAAGTACAACTTGCCTTGTCTTGACTAGAGTTTTAGAAGGCATTATTTGTTTCAGGCTAGCCAATATCGTTTAATATTATACCTTTAAACCCTAGAACCTTGACTTCCTTCATGTCCTTGGGTAAGTCACTTAACATTTCTGGGACTCAGTTTCTCCACATGTAAAATGAGGATACCAACCACTTATCTACCTTACAGGGTGTTGTGAGTATGGACTAGTTAATGGTTTTGTACTGTTTTTGGACAATGAAAACCCTTATGTAAATGATAAATATTGACAAGAAACATTTAGCTACAGAATAGCATACATCAACTAGGGCTGGCAAGCGATTAAAAAAATTAATCGTTATTAATTATGTGATTAAACAATACTAGAATCCCATTTATTTAAATATTTGTGTATGTTTTCTACATTTTCAAATATATTGATTTCAATTACAACACAGAATACAAAGTGTACAGTGCTCATTTTATGTTTTTTTTTAATTATAAATATTTGCACTGTAAAAAAACAAAAGAAATAGTATATTTCAATGCACCTAATACAAGTACCGTAGTGCAATCTCTTTATCGTGAAAGTTGAACTTGCAAAAGTAGAATTATGTACAAAAAAAAACTGCATTAAAAATAAAACAATGTAAAACTTTAGAGCCTATAAGTCCACTCAGTCCTACTTCTTGTTCAGCAAATCTCTGACAAACAAATTTGTTTACATTTGCAGGAGATAATGCTGCCCACTTCTTGTTTACAATGTCACCTGAAAGTGAGAACAGGCGTTTGCATGGCACTGTTGTAGCCGGCGTTGCAACATATTTACGTGCCAGATGAGCTAACGATTCATATGTCCCTTCATGCTTCAACCACCATTCCAGAGGACATGCATCCATGCTGATGATGGGTTCTGCTTGATAACAATCCAAAGCAGTGCAGCCCGATGCATGTTCATGTTCATTATCTGAGTCAGATGATGCCACCTGCAGAAGGTTGATTTTCTTTTTTGGTGGTTTGGGTTCTGTAGTTTCCGTATCGGAGTGTTGCTCTTTTAAGACTCCTGAAAGCATGCTCCACACCTCGTCCCTCTCAGATTTTGGAAGGCACTTCAGATTCTTAAACTTTGGGTCGAGTGCTGTAGCTATCTTTAGAAATCTCACATTGGTACCTTTGCATTTTGTCAAATCTGCAGTAAAAGTATTCTTAAAACAAACAACATGTGCTGGGTCATCATCCGAGACTGCTATAACATGAAATATATGGCAGAATGTGGGTAAAACAGAGCAGGAGACATACAATTCTCCCCCAAGGAGTTCAGTCACAAATTTAATTAATGCATTATTTTTTTAACGAGCGTCATCAGCATGGAATCATGTCCTCTGGAATGGTGGCCGAAGCATGAAGGGGCATACAAATGTTTAGCATATCTGGCACATAAATACCGCAATGCCGGCTACAAAAGTGCCATGTGAACGCCTGTTCTCACTTTCAGGAGACATTGTAAATAAGAAGTGGGCAGCATGATCTCCCGTAAATGTAAACATACTTGTTTGTCTTAGCAATTGGCTGAACAAGAAGTAGGACTGAGTGGACTTGTAGGCTCTGAAGTTTTACATTGTTTTGTTTTTAAGTGCAGTTATATAAGAAAAAAAATCTACATTTGCAAGTTGCACTTTCACAATAAAGAGATTGCACTACAGTACTTGTATGAGGTGAATTGAAAAATACTATTTCTTTTATCATTTTTACAATGAAAATATTTGTAATAAAAAGTGAGCACTGCACACTTTGTATTCTGCGTTGTAATTGAAATCAATATATTTGAAAACAGAAAAACATTCAAAATATTTAATAAATTTCAATTAGTATTCTATTGTTTAACAGCGTGATTAAAACTGCAATTAATCACAATTAATTTTTTGAGCTAATCGTGTGAGTTAACTGCAATTAATTGACATCCCTAGTATCAGCCTGTTCAACTCCCGTCAGAGTAGACGGGAACCATAAATATTAGGATTCCAAGCCAATACCTTTGGCCAAAATCACAACCAAACCAGAATGACCTGACAACCCATCTTCCAATGAATCTGCTATGAATTGTTGTATTGTTGGTATAACAGTAGCACCTCCAACCGTCAGCCAAACTCAGGACCCTCTGTGCTACGCACAAGAGACAGTGCCTGCCTTGAAGAGCTTCCAGTCTAAATAGATGAGACAGAAAAAGGTTAGGAAGAGAAGCAGAGAGACTAGGTGATTTGCTCCAGGTCACACAGTAAGTCAGATCTGGGACTAGAACACAGGTCTTCTGTCTCCCAATCTACTGCATTGTACTACCAAGCCTGTTGTTTGCAGGTAATAGGGGTAAAAGTAACTTAAAGGACTTACTGGTACGCCGGAGTCCTGAGCGGGGCGTGGCCTCAGCCGGAAGAGGCATGGCCTCAACCGGAAGAGGTGGGGCCTTTCAAGAGTTAAAGACCCTGGGGCTCCACAGTGGCCGGAGGTCTGGGACCTTGAAATCCCCACCCAAGCCCGGCTGCCGGAGCTCCAGCGGTGATTTAAAGGGCCCGGGGCTCCCCACAGCAGCCGGAGCCCTGGGCCCTTTAAATCACCGCTGGAGAAGCCGGTCCAGTCCGGCACAGTGTACCGGCTCTTGCCGGTACGCCGTACCGGCTTACTTTCACCTCTGGCAGGTAACTATGTACTAAGCACCATACAGCTAACAGTTTCTTTACTCTAGCAACCACTTGGGTTTGTACTCCAACTGTTTGTATGTGTTTTGGGGAGGGTGAGAGTCCCATTAAAACAAACAAACCCCAAACCCTCCCCCAGTGGGATGTGGATCTAGGGTCTGCTGTATCAATGTGGTTCCAGCCCACCTGACCCTTCCAGCAGCTAGAACTGCCTCGAGGGGTTGAGAGCCCTCTAAAAACCTCCCCCCATACCTCTACCACCACCCACAGAAGGCATATGTGTAGTAGGAGTATGTCTTTGGACTGTGGAGGAAACTGAATCCAGTGTTGCCAACCCCAAATGTTCAAAAATCATGAGATTGCCTTAAAATCATTAGATTTTTAAAAAGGCTAAATTCAGGCTTCTTTTGTCTTGGTCTTCTGGTGTCGGAACCATTAGGTTCACAATTCCCAGCTTTTCTTCACTACCAAGAGCCTTCAAATCTTTCTTTTTTTTTAAAAAATGGAAGCTGATATTCTTATGCTTTTCACAGAGCAGCTGGGGCTATCAGCACATAGCATGAGGCCCACAAGAGTTGACAAACCGACGTACATCTGCCAGGAAGAGGAGTTCTGAAGGAAGACGCTGAAACAGCTTTCTCTGGGGTTGTGCAGGACAAAGCTATTACAGAGACTAAGTATAGGTGGCAGCAGCACTGGGGCACCACAGCTCTAGCCCACCCCCAGCAGCCTCGGTTTCTGTTTGGGGTGGAGGGGGGAGATTAGTCTCTCCCTTGTAGCAGCAGTAGCATACTTGCAGATTGGTCAAAGAGTGTATGTGGGGGTCCTTTGGATTTGGCTTCAGTTGTGATTTGTGTGGTGAAGGAGTTGGGGAAGGTTCAGTGGGATTTTTTGACAAGTACTGGGTGTAAATTTGCATGGGTTGGTTTAGCCAGGGTGACAGGGAGGATGGTCCCCCAGGTAAATAGAGATTTATAATTGACTTTTCTTTGAGGCTTGGTCATGTCACCCAGCATTCTGGTTTTGGGGGCAGGGAGGAAATGGATGGGACCCCCACTTCCTAGGAGAAAATCATAAGGGGGAAAGTTAAAACCATTTGGAGGCTCTAGTCTTGGGCAGGAGGAATATCTTATGGGGATGAGAGACCCTTGGCGAGGGGGGGGGGGAGCGGAACTCCATTAGGATAAGGAGTGCCATGATGGGATCTGGAAAGAGGTTTTTAACCTTTTGTATGAGGGTAAGAGGACCTTCAAACTGCAGCACAGACCTCTACCACTTGAGCTAAAGGACTGGGTTCTTTAGATGGTAGCAGTAGGAGGTGGTTAATCATGTGGACCAGCCACTAGTGGGGAGGCTGACACATACTTTGCCATTGGTTACAAAGCTATTTGGCAGACAGTAGTGAATCAAGATTCCTGGGTTCTCTTCTTGCCTCTGGGAGGGGAGTGTGGTCTAGTGGTCACAGCACTAATTTAGGACTCCTGGAAGCTATTTGCATGTTAATAATTAATTTGCACTGATATAGTCCTCATTAATGTGTATGTCTAGAAGATGGGTATGCAGGAGCAGCCTCACTTTAAAGATTCTATGGACATGCACATGGACTTGGCATAGTCATGAGTTCTATTCATAGCTCTACCAAAAGTGACTATGGGCAACCTCACAGATGATCAGTTACTTATCCGTAAAAAGGAGGGAATAATGCTTACCTGTCTCCTATGTTAAGGTCATGAGGCCTTGTTCAGTATGAAAGTTTATGACATACACAGGATTATTAACACCAGTCAGCGTAAGAGATGAAACAGAACCTCATAGGCTCCTGGTTCCCAGTCCAGTGCACTTTAGGGCAGAGGGTATTCTGATGGCAGGAGAAAGCAGCAAGAAGATGGAGGTGGAGGAAACATTCACAAAATTGGGAGCCATAGGAGATGCTGGCTTCCAAATATTTTTGAAAATCTGGCCAGTGGGGAACATCCACACTTAACTAGATCTTCATTTTCCTCCTAAGCAGCAATTCTGCTGGAGACATCTGGGTCGCTGCATGTCAGGTTGCTCTGTATTTCTGTACACAGTCTATAGCAACTGATTTCCTTCTGGGTCAGAGCTTTGCAAACAGCCTTTGAAAACTTGATTAAAACATTCTATTTCCCCATTGGCTTGAGGATTATAGAATGGAAGAAAATCTGTGCTTAACATTTCTCTCCTTCAGAAATTCTTCCAACGCCCTTTATGTGAGCTGAGGTTCACTGTGTAGACTGTTACTTTTTAATTTACTTTGTGAACTGTGATTTGATTACTGTTGTTGAAATAACCTCGGTAGGAAACACAACCACAAGCCATTTGCTGAAGTAATTGATGACCGTAATGTGCCAGAGCTTCAGGTGGGCACATTTTAAATAAATACATTAATTAATTAAATTTAATAATAATAGCATGTCACAGGTACTGTTCCGAAGATACTGTTGTATCAGTAGCAACATTTTTCTGTCCAGAGTCAGGCAAAGGAATGCAGGGATGGATGTAATGGTACAATGTGTGTTATATCTATTTTTTTTTTGTCATGAATCTAGCAAGTAATTCAGGATGCTATAGCATTTTCAATGTGTACATCCATCCCAGGTCCCCTGAAGAGAACTCTGAGCCATTGTTTGGTTCAGACAAATCCCTGATAAGTTTCTCGACCATGTTGAAGAAACCTGTGTTGCAGTTTAGTTGGAACTACCTGATGGTGAGTGCCACATGTGGCATATACACCAGAGATGGATGTGTTTCAAGCAAAACCTCACATCCCGGCATCTGCAAGCTCAGGATATGAACTTTGAACTTTGCAGTTGTCCCTTATCTTTATGATGTGGTAAGCTAAACCCAAAGATCCAAACACCCCAAAGACTTTGGGAAAATTTTGGATCTCAGTCCAGATTTGAACTCTGTAGCTTGGGCTCACTCCTTACACTATGTTTAAAAATCATCATCACAAAGGCAAAGAAGAGTAAGATGTGGGTCAGCATGTTTTGCAGTCTTTAGCTGCCCTCTAGGCAGGTAAAATCAAATATTGGTTCCCTTCCACTGCCTTGAACTATTCTGTAGGCCCAGGACCAAGATCTCTACTACCAGAGGAATCATTTTAACTCCTCTTCCAAGCAGGTACCGATTATTGGCCAAGGTAGATGAGGCAAGCCATTCACAACAACATTATCATGTCCTGGCTTGTACTTCACTTCTCCTTTAAAAGGCAGTCAGTAGCCTGGCCCTTGTACAATGAGTGTTCAAGCTCATAGACAAAATGTTGTTGGCACATGTGATCAATTTGCCAGGTAAGTTTGCAACCCCAAAGCTGGGGTTTTCAGTTCCCCAGGCACAAGCTAGTACAGTGCTTCCTGCTCAACAACACGGTATTCTTGTTCGGCCTCAGGATTGTTGATGCAAATACAGCTCTCACCTCACTTATCAGCATGGATCCATGTGGCTGCTGCACCTGGTTTATAGTTGGATTGTTGAGTCTAATTTGCCTACTTTCTAAACAGTGGGCTTTTAGCAACTCCTTCCTTCAAGCATAAAAACCATCCCTATCTAGAGTGGAACTTGTCAATACTAAGTTTCAAACCAACCTCATGACTGATGCCTTTCTTCCTTCAATATCATCCACTGAGTTAATGTCGAGATGTACCCATTAGCAGTGAGAAGGCCCATTCCAAGATCAGGGTTGCTGGTTTTCACACTACAGAACTCTGCAGCTACCTGTGTTCTGTTTGATCAAAGTGGAAAGCCACCCATGCAGAGAGATTGATGCCTTTAAGTTAATCACCTGCATAGCATAGTGTCTGAATCTGATAAGATTCAGGCAGAAGAAATACCATCTGGTATTGTATGCCCCAGGCATACAAATGTCAACACAGCAAAGTAGTTTATAAACAGGGTGAGGAACCCCGCAGTATATAATAAGGACAGAAATATCAGGGCCTGTGATAGTGACACTGGGAGTTTTGCCATTGGTTTTATTGGAAGTATAATCAGACCATGAGACCATGACTTCATGTACATGGCTTCTGGAGTCAGGACTACAGCATACTTTAGCAAAATATTTGATCTTTCCATGCCACTGACAGTGGGTATCTTTTCAGGGCATCATATGTAGCTGAGCACAATGGAAGCATAACTTTGTGGTGAATTTTGCAATGTGTTATACTTCATAGCCGTAAGGACTGTGTTCAATCCATCACCATCTTGTCTGCCACTCTTGGAATTATTTTAGCTGATTCAATCTGGCTAAAAATAAGTAGAACTCGATGTAAATCTAGTTCTGATTTAAGCAAATACACAATCTTCATGAGCTGTCTCAGATTGCCTTGCTGGGCATACAACTATACAGGCATGTATAGAGTCTACCACAGAATAATAGTGATGCATTGCTCAGTAGATGGTCACTGATTTTCTGGGCATGTTGGTACATTCTTTGTCTCTCTGCTACTAAATGTACTTTTAGGCTAAACTAATGAAACCGAAACAGCTTTAGCAGACATGTTAGCTTCTTTAATCCAAGAAGGTTTTGCCACCACCAACTCCCAACAATTACATTAGTGTAGCAATACACAAATATGCTCAACAGGGGCTCTCAGTCATTTCCATATCATGACCTGTCCAGCATCCCTCCACCCCTCTAACTGCGACACTCCTCCCATTTACTAATATGGGAAGAGCTGAATGGTCATGACCCCGACAGCTGTCTGTGACTTCTGTCACCAAATTACAAACCCCTGTTCTACCATTAGTTCATTGCCTTCCCCCCACCCCGGTTCATATTCAGATGCTGGAGGCAGGAAGATCCCTGACAAAAATTTGTAACCTATGTAGACCATATAATTTCAAGCAATATTGAGGTGAGACTTTAAGCAATAAACGTAATAAATAATACTACCAATGGTCTAAAGTAGCATGTGATGGTATGGTGGTGTTGGAAGATGGCCCTAAATTCTGTTATGCTGCAAAACAAAACCTATGTTGCTCAAAGATGGGAGACTCCTAAAGAGAAATGCTAGTGATTGTTAATTACAAGTCTTATATAATTAAAACTCAGCTCTTCCCTTATTTTCTTCCTGGGTCAGGAGTGAGTGTTCCTTTCATAAATAATTTATATATGTATGCTTCTATCCAGACACGGAGGGACCCCTATTAGTAATGAGAAGGTAGCTCAGACTCTTTTATCTATTCCCTCTGTGGCTTGCATACTAACACTGTCACCAAGAGTTCTGATAAGTGCAAATAATGAGGAAATTTGTGGACATCTGTCTATTAGAAACCGGAAGGAGATCCACCAACACATTTCATGTAGGCCTCCCCGACAACTATTGGATGATTTTCAGTCTTTCCTGGTTATAGATGTACATGGGCTGGGTTCCAAATGGTGACATCAAAGGGGAAAAAAATTGAATACTCTATCTTCAGCTTTAAAAAAAATCAGGAATATCAAGTCTGGGTTTGCTGGAAGCCCTGTTGGATATCTCAGGGTATTGCTTTTTGCAGTCTCTCCCAGCTGGGTTAAAGGAATTGGGGTGTTGAACCTTTAAGAGAAGTTTCCTTTTTTCAGAAAGTTACCTAGTCTTTGAAGCTAAATAGGAGTTAACAAAATCGATACAGAGTTTTAAGCAGTCTAACGAAAACTCTTTTCCCTTCTCAGTTCCTCAACACTCACTCTCTTGAGATACCCTTATTTCACTAACTCTCCCATCACCCTGGGATCCTCCAAGGTAGACAAAGCCTGAATTTTTAATGGAAAAAGAAGCAGAATCATCTCAACCTCCCTGCATCCCTCTTGGCAAGTCACTTCTGGCTTAACACTAGTTTGATTTTCAGAGCACCCTCCAGTCCCGTTGAAGTCAACAGGAGTTACAGATGCTCAACACCTTTGATAATTAGGCCACTGGACTGTGACTCCAACAGTCCCTCATTGGAGCAATGTGGGGATTGCAATGGCCAGCTCTATTTAGGGTGAAACAATGCCCAAATGACGTCTTGTTGTCACTTCTCTGATGCCATCCCAACTGGGCTGACACTTAGCAAGGATGATGTTTCTTCAGCAAAGGCAGCTGGGTGAAAGCAGCTAGGTGGAACCTCTTCTCCCTTCTCCTGTGATAAAGCAGATGGTAAGATCAGGTACTAGTTAAATGACATGTGTGTGTTAGGGTGAAAAATGGAAGTAGCAAGACTATGGGTTGGGTAATAAGTAGCCACTCTGTGTTTTCTCCTATAGTGAGGGATAAGTTGCAACTTGTTTGAGGGTATTGGTGTTGTCCTGTGCCATAGTTGAACAAACATTGCTTTATCGGTATATTTAACAGTTACACTTAGAGATGAGCCAAGCTTGAAGTCCTGTATCAAGATAGACACTTCTGCCATGTTCAGATATGTTGCTTCCAGTGTTGTGGTTGGATCCATTTCTAGGCACAATGTTACAGAAAATCAAAGTGAAAGGTTAGGAAAATAAGAACTTTGTTTATAAAGCATTATCTGAAGACCCCTTCTGATGCATCCCACCATGTTACATCCATTAATGTTAGTTTGTCACTGAGACAAACACAGAGGTGTTGTGTGATTTGTAGGGCTGTTTATAACCCATTTTGAGGTAGATCACTATTAAAAGGGGGGTAGCATAACCAGGGATGGGTGAAATGTTGCAGATAAAATAAAAAACAACCTGAGCCTTCATCCCCAGCTGGAATCAAGTGACTTTTCTTTCCCAGTTTTTCATTTTTATTTGTGCAGTCCCTGGTGCTGCCCAGGACAGCAGTGGAAGTGCCATTTCACATCAGAGCTTTAGTTTCTGGGAGGTCGCAGGTGCTACTTGGATCATATGACTGCATTTGCACCAATCAGAAAGTAAAACAATGTTGGCTGGGATTTCTGAAAGATCCTAAGAGAATAACCTGTCTACCCAGCAGACAAACAGTGCAAACCTTTCCACTCCTTCAGGGAACTGTTTCTGCTGAGAGCCAGCTATGTGGAGCTTAAATGTTCTTTACAGTAGTGGCAGGCTGTGGGGTTATGACCATCTTTGCTTAAGAGCTTTCAAAAGGATAAAAGCAGCCTCCTATCCTAAGGGTCGAAAATCAACTTAAATGAATAACATACTCGCCACTTTCACAGGCACACATCCTTGAGGAGCTGGAAATTCTGGCGCATGCAAATGGATGAAAACACATGTCCTTTGGTGACTGTTTTTCATTGATTCCTTCGTGCCATGACATGTTTTGGATGGCACTGCCAGCAGCGAATGCTCCTGATTCTAAAGGGTTGGCTCAGACAGCTGGCTCTGTGGCACAAGAGCTCAAGCGAGGCTTTTGCTCTCAGGGGCAGCGGCTTTCAGACCAGGCTTCTGTTCAGAGAGGCAGCTTGGGGGACCTTGGTCTCCAAGCACCCCCTGCTGGCTCTTGAGGAACAAGAGCAGCATTGAATGTGCAGGAACAGCTTCCTCACTCTTCATCTGGATAAAGATTCCAGGGCAATAGCTGGGTCTGTACAGGGAACAAGAGGAGACATGAGGGTTGAGCTTTTCAAAGCACTTCAGGGGACTTAAGCCATCTTCCATTAAAGCCAATGAATGACGGATGGTTAAATCTCTTGCGCTGCCTTGAAAGTTTCAGCCAAAGTTTATAACAGAAAATGGCCAGGGAAGCTTTGGGCAGAAATCTTTGGAGAGTTTTGTTAACATGGCTTCATCCATCAAGCTGATCCTTGTTTTTGCTGGGGTGGTTCCTAATGTTACAGGAAAAGGAAAAACAGCTAAATCAGTGATTTCCATTGAGAAGTGGTTGTAGCAAACATTGCCGAAGGTGCTCACTCTGTTAGGGTGCATTAATCCCTAGAGCTGGCTATGTTTGAATCAGACATACCACTCCATGGAAGGTAAAATGCCATTTCCTCTGGGTTCAGACAGTTTGGAGAGGGAAGAATGCAATATGTGGCTGGGCTGTCTGCATGATCAAAAGTGTTACCGGACTCTGCCACACAATGTGCAATTTTTAAACCAGCTCCCAATTAGACCTCCTTGCTAATACCATGTTCATTCCTGGGAGACTGCCCTTTGAGAGCTGTTATGACTTTGTGATTGTGCACATACCTTTATGTGCTTTCATTCTTAATCCCCTTTTCTCAGAAGCCAAAAGGTCTCCCAGCCAAAAAGGAAATCAAAACCTTTTGTTGGCTGGTTCGTAAGAAATGAGGGTGGGATGAGGGTTGTAGCAGGATCTTAATTAGCCATTGTAAATAACAAGAGCAGTAGTGCCTGCCACCATATATCACCGTGGGTTGTGATATTGTCAGACCACACAACGGTAGGTGAATGGGCAGCACAATGGCAGATGAAATTTGCTGTTGACAAATGCAAGGCAATGCATACTGGAAGGGGTCCTTTGAATTAGGCCTATATATTGTTGGGTTCTAAATGAACTGTAATCACCTAGGAAAAAGACCTGGGGGGTTATATTAGACAGCTCAACAAAAACCACTGCACAGTCAGAAAAGCAAACAAACTATTAGGATGGCTAAAGAATGGGATCTAAAAATACTGAAAAGATTATAATGCCATTGTATAAATCAATAGTACATCCTCCCTAAAATACTGTGTTCTGCTCTGGACTTCTGATCTCAGAAAGGATATAGTGGAAAAAGGAGTTCAGACACTGACAATGAAAATGATTAGAGGCCAGAAAGACTGCCCTATCAAGAGGTATTGAAAAGACTGGGGCTGTATTGTTTAGAGAGGAGAAAATACTGAATGGTCTAGAAAAAGTAAATTGGGGTCTCCTATTCACCCTCTCTCCTAATACACAGACAAGGGGAAATTCAATGAAACAGAAAGGCAGCAAACTTTTAAAACTGATAAAAAAGAGTAGTTTTTAACATCATCATTATTAACCCATGGAACTCATTGCCACAAGATATCATTGAGGCCAAGAATTTAGTAGGACACAAACAAGAAATAGATGTTTATGGGGCCAGGATTTCCCCCCTTCTGTCTTCAGGCCCTGGTAATATGATCATTCCAATATTGCACAGAGCTTTGGAGAATTCATCTTAAGCATTAATCATGGGTCTAACACGAATGCCAAGAGTATTAGCAGGAAGGGACATTGTAGCAGGGTAGATGGCCCCTAAAATGAAATCAGGCTCAACTCTCCTGCTCCAGACCAGGTGTGCCCTAGTTTGGTGTAATGAGGAGGTCAGGGCTGCCCCTGGAGAATTACATGAGACATGGAAGTCAATTGGGGGATCACCTACAAACTTCCCCAGGCTAGATAGCCATGACCAGAGGGGGCTGAAGGCTGTGAGCTGAAGTGGGAGATGCCTGCTGGCTCTCTGAGGTGGACAGCTGAAACTGGAGGGCCGTAGAGGGCAGAAGATTGGGGAATGATGGAGGGGTGAGCCTGCTGATGTCTCCAGGGAAGAACTGGAACTGGGAAGGAAACAGGTCAGAAAAGCACCCCCATTGGACAGGCTGGGGAGAGACATGCTGAGAGATGCTGGGGTCATGCCGGAGAGTCGGGGGCATGGCGAGAGATGCTGGAGCTGTACTTGGTGTTGATGGACTGTTGGGACTTGAAAGAGTGAGTGTTCTTGTTAGACTGTGCTGGGAAATTGTGGTATTGCTGTGGGAATTTTTGTCATAAATTAACTCCTCAAAGGGCTGTTTACATTCAATGAAAATGTATGTGGAGTTACTGAGGAGTCCAGTGGAAAGGGGAAGCTAAGGCAGATGCATAAGTTGTGCCACGGTCTTCCACAGCAGGGTGTCCTGGGAAGGGGCCAGTGTATCACAGACATAATAAGGAAAGATTAATGGGAAAAGCTTGTGGGGTGAATTTAGCACCAGCTTTCTGACAATGAAGAGTTTGTATTACCAGGGTCTAAAGACAGATGGCATGTGAACCTGGACCCATAGACATCAATGGAAGCTTTGCTATTGATTTCTATGCAGTCAGGATGTCCCCCAAGGTTTGTATTTAGGGTGGATGCTCCTCAGCACCACATTTGCCATGTGAATAGATTCATTCCTCCTTGTTCTACCTCTGTGATGTTGCATATGAATTGGCGCTGCAGTACATTCTTGTGGCTCAAACCCATGTAAAACTGGACTGAAGAAACCACTGGATGGTGTCTAGCTGGAAACAATCCTGCTCCAGGAGATGAGGACTGACTGACCTAGGAGATCTTTTCCATCTCTACTTTCTATGACCTAGTCATTTCCAGAACACCAGCCACAATGTAAAAGTTGCAAATTGTAACGTTCAGCATAAGGCGCCTACAGCGGCTCCGCAGTGCTATTCTCCTGCAGAAGGACAGTCAGGTTGATCTGTTGATGTAATCCCACAAAGCCAAGTGCAATGTCTCTGCTCACATGGAATTCCTTTCCTTAAGAATTTGAAACCCCCACATAGCAGATTCCACACCACATACTTCTAGTCTCCCTCTGGTAGCTGTTTTCTCCTCAGTGAGAGCTCCGTTCTCTCTTTACGAACCGCATCTTACGTTTCTATTAGCACCTTTATAAGGAAGGACCCCAAAGCACTTTGCACCCACAATGTACACAAGGCAGTTCCCTTGCCTGTGAAAGGCAGCTGGCTCCGGGGCATGGCCGCTGTTCAAGTGGCGCGCCGTAATGCTGCACAACAGTTTAGAACTGGAGGCAAACAATAGTTCTTGGCACTTGCATAGCCCACTGCAGCTTGCGGTCTCCAAGTTCTTCTCCAACAGCCATTTATTCAGCACCCAGGCCAGGCAGAGCAGTATAATTAGCACCATGGCATGGGTGGGTAAATTGAAGGTGTGCTTCTCTGTGGATCGCTAACATTTGCTGAAAAGCTTTTGTTTAAGAAACATAAAGCATTTGCAGCCTGATCCTGCAAACGCCTCACACTGGGAAGCTGGGCTTTTGAGTTGGCCGGAGGAAGTGCATGCCCAATTCCTATTCAATAGAGCTTAAACCAAGTTCCCGACAGGAATCAGACCCTTTGTTAAGGACCTCCAAGTGAGTGCCATGTGATTCTTCAGTACCCATCAAGAAAATCTGCTGTAGTGGTGTGTGTCTGAGGTGAGTGAGAGTCCTTGGAGGCCCTCAGGGGAAAGGGCAAAGTTCACTGATCTGGGATCCAATGCAGGAGACACACAATGCAGAGGTGTATATGTTATCTGGTGTAATCATTGTATTGCTGTTATTGATTACGCATTTAGTTGTATTATTGCAGCGCCTAGGAGTTCCTGGCACGGACCAAGACCGTTGTGTTTACTTTCTACCATTTAAAGGTGTGAAATCTGAATATTAAAAACTTTAGAGAAACATAATATTGAAACAAACACATACCCCCCCAAAAATAAACACGGCTCCCCAACTGGCCTTGCTCCTCTAAGGTGGACACTGGCCCTGCTCCTTGCTGGGTGACATGTGCAACCTGGGTTTGACACCGAGGGTCAGCTGACAGCTCGCAGGGAATCTGTGCTGCAGTGAGCTGTTTGAAAAAGTAAGTCAGCTTGGTGAATAAACTGAAATCCTCCCCTTAGATTGTGGGGCCAAAAATCCTGAAGTCTTCACTCCACTTTTCCTGAGTCCGTTGAAATCCATTGGACCTTTGCCTCAGTAAGGACTGAGCAAAATCTGAAAAAGGGTCCCAGGATCCATCCCTTTCCTAAGTACAAACTTTGCTTTTTCTTTTGGTTTTAGTCCTTTGCAGGTCACCTGGAAAGTGGGTCACACATTCCAATGGGATGGCTCCATTTCCTAACTACTCACCAGTCTCCCCTTTTTAATGTTAGGTGGCTTCTGTGTAGCAGTGTATTGTGAAGAAGCCAGGAACAGGATTTTGTGACTGGGTGCATACCTTTACGGTATGTGCTTCATTGAACACCTTTCCAAGAAAGCCAAGGGGTTTGCAAACCAGAACGGAAATCAAAGCCTGTTTTGGCTCCTTCACAACCAGATGAAACAGAGCTGTGCTGTCCTTCTGTGCACCAAAGAAAACCTTTGGCAACAAGTGGCGAGAGTGTCAGTTAAGCTTGAAGCACCTGGAACAGCCTCAATGTAAGTGGCAATCATTTATAAAGATAGCTTGCTCCCTATTCTGGTAAAGAGTTAATAAGTCACTTCAATGGCAGTTGCCCGGTGTCATGGAGAATTTCAGTGAGAAGAGAGCCAAAGTTATCTGGTCTGGAGGCTTATGAGAACACCTTCTGGACAAGATGTAAGATAATGAGCCTGACCAGTTATGATCATTAAATGCTCCAGGAGCATGGTAACTCAGGTATCCAGAACCCAGCCTAATTTGAGTAATCTTTACATTCTATCTACTTGACATTTCCCCTGCAGTTTCATAAGGCTAGGTCTACACTACGGGGGGGGGGGGGGGGGGTCGACCTAAGATACGCAACTTCAGCTACGTGAATAGCGTAGCTGAAGTTGCGTATTTTAGGTCGACTTACCTGGCTGTGAGGACGGCGGCGAGTCGACTGCTGCCGCGCCACCGTCGACTCCGCTTCCGCCTCTTGCCGCGGTGGATTTCCGGAGTCGACGGCAGAGCCATCGGGGATCGATTTTATCGCGTCTTCACTAGACGCGATAAGTCAATCCCCAATAGATCGATTGCTACCCGCCGATCCGGCGGGTAGTGAAGACGTGCCCTTAGATGCAGTATTGTTTGCATCAATTGTTATGTAGCCTCACTATCATATTCCATTCCAGAGGTAGCTGTATTTTAGTGGCAAGTGAAGTCATGCCTATATTGGGGGGCTGATCCTGCAGTCAGAAGTGTCTAGATGGACTTTGCACTCACATGAAACCTATTGACCATCCACTTACATGGAGTCGATTGCAGGAGCTGGACCACAGTGCGTAAAGTACTTAGGCAACCTTTGGAGTTACGTACAGGTAAGTCACTGGGCCACATTCAACCTAGTTTAACACAGTGAGGTCAATGGAGTTACACCAGGCCTGAATTTGGCCCATTATCTTTAACCAGCTGTCTTGCAAGTGATGCTTACTCCTTTCCCGCTAAACCTTTTCTCCAATATTAAATGTCTATAAATAAAAAAAAAAGGTTAAGCCAAATCTTTCTCCAACTGCTGGCAAAACCTAAACAATTTCAGCAAAGTATGTACTGTACTGGGGGTGTGTATGGATCACATTGTCTTAGGACACAAACCAAAACCACAGTGAGTTTTGTGCTAATTATTTTTCTGGGCAAACAAATTAAACAAACAGCAGCGCTGTCGATTTGTAAATTGCAGTCACATCATGATGTTTAGTATTAGGCCTTAAATCAGGGAATTTCCAGTATCAGAAACATTTTCATTACAATCAGTTACATGCTGTGGGTGGGGATCTGTGCCAGGCATTAAAAATGGTCCCATTTGTCAGATGAGTGTTCCCAAATATGACCCCCAAACTTCTTTGGTACGTCCAGGAACTTCCACTGAGAACAGAGAGACTGGCTTGGGGGCATGTGAAATGATCACCATAGGGACCTACAGAGATGGCCAAGAGAGGCAGTCAGTGGGGTGACAGCAGGAGTGAGCTGCTGGTCTTCCTTTCCCACTTCCCTAGGCTCTGAAATGGGACCTTTGCATCAGTAGCTATTTTCACCGTTACCCAAACAAGGAATGAACGAGAGCCTGTTCCTGACTGGAGAGAGGGAAGGTCTGACCCAAGGAGCCCTCTGGGCATAGATAATCAGTGGAGCAATCAAGAGTATCCTGCACAGAGGACTTTCAGGATCAGGCCTGTACATTTCTGCTGAGGACCTTGATGCCTTGGCCTAAAAACAGCACTGAGGGGCCTGATCTTGCAAGGTACGGAGCATCTTCAGTCCCTGATTATGATGGGAATCAAGGGCATGCAGCCCCTCACAGGATGTGGTCCTAAATGAGAAGAAGTTTTGTAACAGCCTTATTCAGGAGGGGCGAAATCCTGGCCCTTCCTTTGTGGGTCCATCCCATGCACAGAGCTCTCCTGTCATGGATCTGATGCAGTGTGGACCGCCTGTGCACCACGGAGCATAGCTCCATAGATACTCCGTGTACATTCTTGTGCATAGGGGTGAGGAGTGGGCCAGGAGGGCAGAGGGAGGAAGTGACAGTGGAGGGCCTGCTTCTGAGACAGATCCTTTAATCCATCTACCAGCATGTCTGTATGTGTATGGGGGAATGGCTAGGGCTGCAGAGGCCACCTCATCCACTAGAGTGGAATAGTGGCCGTGAGTGGCATTTACCCTCCCCTTCCCT